>NC_083884.1:3837500-5116666 GCF_032452875.1 Bos javanicus
AAGTAATGTGTTTGGCCATTTCCTAATTAAGATATCATTTCTCAAGTCACCCAGAATCAATTTCTTTGTAGGATTAACCCCCCAAAAAAGCCCATATATAGGGCATCCCAAAGAAAGCCCAATATGAAATTAAGCTATAGATTAGGAAGTTTAATAATGTTTATGGTTGAATTGAGAAATGATTTAATAATAACACTAATGAAAACTGCCATGGAAGGGAAAATTTTGTACCTGATTTCATTTTTTCAATGTGCCATTCATTTCTTTGTCCAGGATTCGCTCTGCTGATAGGAGGCAGCCGTTATGGGAGGAAACTACCCTTGTTTTGGTCCATTTCTCATCACTCAACCTCCCATCTACCCCCAGCCATAGCAGTTGGAATTAATCACTATAGTTAACAGTAAACGGGTCTGAGATTAAAAAAAAAAAATTAGGGTGGAAGACTGAATTAGTCTCTTACCTCTGAAGATGGGCCTCCTGCTGCAGATTCAGGCAGAAAAGCTGATGAATACATGGGTGGCGGCGGTGGCTTAGTCACTAAGTTGTGTCTGACTCTTGCGACCCCATGGATTGTAGCCCAACAGGCTCCTCTGCCCATGGGATTTCCCAGACAAGAATACTGGAGTAGGTTGCCATTTCCTTCTCCATGGCATCTTTCCAACCCAGGGATCAAACCCAGGTCTCCAGCATTGCAGGCAGATTCTTTATTCTTTACCAGGAAAGCTATAATATGTGGGTGGAAAGACTTTATTCTGCTGTGGCATATTGTGTTTTTTTTTACCTCTGATCAGAGTCATCCTTATTAATCTTCTTGCATTTAGAATTATTGAACTAAATTTGACTGGTACCTTTTAAATAGAGCCTAACAGTTTAAAATTTTGTTTGTTAATCTTACATATAGACAAGGTTAGAAATATTCTGGCAGTAAGCATATGTTATCCATAAATATTCAGGTAGGCATGCACTACAAAACATCTAAAACAATGGGTTGAGATCTTGTTTTGAAGAGTAGCTATGACATGTGTGAAGGGCATGGAGCTTACAGGAAGAGTAGCCTAAAAGCTGTATGACAGGAAGCACAACAAGAAAGGAAAAGATGATGGTTAAGAAGGCTATTGAATCTGGTTTAATGCAACTAATCTACACCCACATCAGCAGGATTTCCTAGGCCCTGGTGGACAACAGTGACGAGGTGCATAAAATATTGATTAACATTTCATCTGGCCAAAGCTTTGCCTGGAGTGTGAATTCTGCCAGGTCATAACAAGGGCACCAAAAGGTGATTTTTAAAAAATTTGGATTCCAATGGTTTCATTCATTTCTTTTCAGTCACTCAGTCATGTCTGACCCTTTGCGACCCCATGGACTGTAGCATGCCAGGCTTCCCTGTCCATCACCAACTCCTGGAGCTTGCTCAAACTCATGTCCATCGAGTCGGTGATGCCATCCAACCATCTCATCCTCTGTCATTGCCTTCTCCTCCTGCCTTCAATCTTTCCCAGCATCAGGGTCTGTTCCAGTGAGTCAGTTCTTCATATCAGGTGGCCAAAGTGTTGGAGTTTCAGCTTCAACATCAGTCCTTCCAATGAATATTCAAGACTGATTTCCATTAGGGTGGACTGGATTGATCTCCTTGCAGTCTAAGGGACTCTCAAGAGCCTTTTCCAACCCCACAGTTCAAAAGCATCAATTCTTCAGTGCTCAGCTTTCTTTATAGTCCAACTCTCACATCCATACATGACTACTGGAAAAACCATAGCTTTGACTAGACAGACCTTTTTTGGCAAAGTAATGTCTCTGCTTTTTAATATGCTGTCTAGGTTGGTCATAGCTTTTCTTCCAAGGAGCAAGTGTCTTTTAATTTCATGGCTGCAATCACCATCTGCAGTGATTTTGGAGCCCAGGAAAATAAAGTCTCTCACTATTTCCATTGTTTCCTCATCTGTTTGCCTTGAAGTGACAGGATTTCAAGTGATAGATGCCATGATGTTCGTTTATTGAATGTAGAGTTTTAAGCCAACTTTTTCACTCTCCTCTTTCACTTTCTTCAAGATTCTCTTTAGTTCTTCTCTTTCTGCCATAAGGGTGGTATCATCTACATATTTGAGGTTATTGATATTTCTCCCAGCAATCTTGATTCCAGCTTGTGCTTCATCCAGCCTGGCATTTTGCATGATGTACTCTGCATATAAATTAAATAAGCAGGGTGACAATATACAGCCGTGATGTACTGCTTTCCCAATTTGGGACCAGTCCATTGTTCCATGTCCAGTTCTAACTGTTGCTTCCTGACCTGCATACAGATTTCTCAGGAGGCAGATAAGGTGGCCTGAAATTCCCACCTCTTTAAGAATTTTCCACATTATGTTGTGATCCACACAGTCAAAGGCTTTGGCATGGTTACTAAGGCAGAAATACATGTTTTTATGGAACTCTCTTCCTTTTTCAATGATCCAGTGGATGTTGGCAATTTGATCTGTGTTTCCTCTGCCTTTTCTAAATCCAGCTTGAATCTCTGGAAGTTCAGGATTCACATACTATTGAAGTGTGGCTTGGAGAATTTTGAGCATTACTTTGCTAGCGTGTGTGATGAGTGCAATTGTGCAGTAGTTTGAACATTCTTTGGCATTGCCAAAGAATGGAATGAAAACTGACCTTTTCTGGTCTTGTGGTCACTGCTGAGTTTTCCAAATTTGCTGGCAAATTGAGTGCAGCACTTTCACAGCATCATCTTTTAGGATTTGAAATAGCTCAGTTTGAATTCCATCACCTCCATTAGCTTTGTTTGTAGTGATGCTTCCTAAGGCCCACTTGAATTCACATTCCAGGATGTCTGGCTCTAGATGAGTGATCACACCATCATGGTTATCTGGGTCATGAAGATCTTTGTATAGTTCTTCCATGTATCCTCATTGCCTTCTCCTTCCAATGGTTTTAAAACATTGTAAATCCATTGATTAGTGTTTAAATGGCCTTGACATAAATTATTTAATAGCATTTTATAATTTCCAGCTTTGCTTCACTCTCCAATATGCCTGCAATTTTGATCTTTATTTTCAAATGAAAAATCTTGGAAGCTGCCTATTGGAAGTTTACATTTTCTGTGGTTTAAATGGCCTGTCAGTAGGAGCACTTGACATCTGAGTTAATTATTTTTTGTACTATCCTAAGTTTTAATCATTTTAAACTGTTTTTAACATTTAGATTTTTTTAAGAAAATAAAAATTAAAACAACTCAATTTTTATATTTGTTTAACATTTCTTTCTTGGAAAGCCTACAAGTTTGAATTTCAATTAATATTGTATCTTTCTATTGACAGCATTAAACTTAACACTTCAACTGTTTAAAACAGAATATAGTTTAATTATATATATAAATAATTTTTATAGCTTATAGCATTTTAGAAGCAGCCCTTTGGTAGATAAAATCTCTTTATGTCATGAAATATTCACTTTTTCATAGAAAGAGTCATCACAGAAGGTGCCAGTTGCCTATAAGAGAGAGGTTAGATGTACTGCAAGGTGGCAAGAAAAGCTGAAGCTCAAGTGATTCCCCACCCTTCACTCTTACCACTTAGTCTTCCTTTTATACCTGCATGAGAAGAAATATAAGCATTCTGAATTTTTCTGAAGTGGAAGATAAACCACTTGGTTGTCCATGACATTCTAACCCATTAAACCATTTACATGCTCCTTCTAGAAGCCAGCTTTTATTTCTTCTGTTTCACTTCCAAAGCTTTGGTTATACCAGTAAGGGTGAATCAGCAGCTATTCCCCAATGTGGACTTTCTACAATTTCATGTATTTTTAAATAATTACTATGAGAGGAAAAATTGAAATTATGAATTGCGTTGATACCTTGGTTAAAAATGACTAGTCAGACATTGAAGACTTGAGATAAAATTAACATAATGATGTCTGAGGGCAGTCTAAGTATTAAAATACATTTAACATTCTCTACTAAATAAATTTGATCTTGATATTGGAGGAAAACCCATCTTCTGGCCCTTTGCAATTGATCCAGAATTCTGGCTCCTACAGTGGGTCAGGTTGGGCACATGTATGTGGGGTATGGAGATAGCACAGGAGTTAGTAGAGCTGAGTGTATCTCTACTGCTCTCCTGCCCAGGTTGGACAACTTTCCCACTCCTTCTGGAAAGTGGAGATGGAAACAACTGATTCACAGGGAAACCATAAGGATCAAGTGAGGTAATAAGAGTCTACTAGTCACAGTTTTCATTGTTACTCTTATCTTCCTTCTGTCCCAAATCCTTAATTGAATTCCATAAAGTTAGCTGAGTATAAATTCTCACCAGAACAGCTAATAGTTACTTAGCAAGTATTTAACAGCAATTAAATATTTGCAGTTTTAAAAACCCTACCAGTCCTCTCTGTTTTACTTGGTCCCCAAACCGGATAAGAACTATATTTATATAAGAACTATAAGGTGTTAGAGTTCCTATAATTTTGGAAGTGATGTCTCTATGTCATCTACAACTTTGGAAAAGGGTTCAATATATAACATTTTATGATAATGAAAAGAAGGAAGCAAACAACATCTCTCATTTCTATTCATTCTTTAAGGCTGGTCTCCTATTTGGAATGGAATTTATTGGAATGAGTGCCCTCTAAGTTACCATTGGCTAACAGTGTCAAATTCTATCACCTTACATATGACTCTAAGGTAGCTCCAGAGGAGAGAGGAGGGGAAAGTCCTCTTGAAAGAAGGTGAACATCTCACAAGGCAGTTTTCATTTTGTGAATTAACCCCAGTCCCACATCTAAGCCTCAGCTGTATAGGCTCAAGACGTAATCTTAGCAAACCGAGTTCTTCCCTTGACGTTGGGGGTCACTAACCATTAGAAAGGGGACTGATATATAAACCAGAGTACAATTCTCCTAGACCCTGGTGGCTCAGATGGCAAAGAATCTGCCTGCAATGCAAGAGACCCGAGTTTGATCCCTGGATCAGAAAGATCCCTGGAGAAGGAAATGGCTACCCACTCCAATATTCTTGCCTGGAGAATTCCATAGACAGAGGAGCCTGGCAAGCTATAGTCCACAAGGTCACAAAGAGTCAAATACAACGACGTGACTAACACTTTCATTTTTACAGTTATTTTTCTTATAGAAAAACTATAATTGCCCTCTGGATTAAAGTAGTCATTTCAGAATGACCAGCTTTCTCTGGGAAAAAGGATGCAGGAAGCCAGATTATACTCAGAAGTTTGCTTGTTAATCTTATATAGTTCAAGTAGGAGAGAATTATATCCTACTTGAATGTCATCAGCCCATGTTACCCTTTCTTAAGAAAGAACTCACACAGCATTGCCAAGTAGAATTTTATGAGCCTCTCATGATCATCTGGGCTTGCATTGCTCATTGACTTCCTTTTGATCACACATCCGTTCTTGTGTCTTAATGCCTCCATCAAGCCTTCTGCCCTGGGAATGATTCTGTTCCTTCAGGTGATTTTGTATAGCTCTCTTCTTAACTATTATATTTTGTTTAGACATGTAACAGAGTTAATATTTTTAACAGCTACTTTTTAACAAATGTTTAAGTACACAGCAAAATTGAGGGGAAAGCACAGAGGTTTCCCATGTACCCTTTGCCCCAGTGACTCATGCATTCCCTCCCTCATTATTAGCATCCTTCCCAGAGTGACGGTGGTGGTGGTTAGTCAGTAAGTAAGATCTGACTCTTGTGACCTCATAGACTGTAGCCCTCCAGGCACCTCTGTTCATGGAATTTCCCAGGCAAGAATACTGGAGTGGGCTGCCATTTGCTTCTTCATCCCAGAGTGATATATTTCCTAAAATCTGTGAACCTACATTGATTCATCATAATCTCCCAGAGTTTCCAGTTTTCTTTAAGGTTCACCCTTGGTGTTGTACATTCTATGGGTGTAAATGTTGTTCAGTCACTCAGTCGTGTCTGACTCTTTGCGACCCCATGGACTGCAGGATGCCAGGCCTCTCTGTCCCTATGCATCTCCCAAAGTTTGCCCAAGTTCATGTCTGTTGCATTGGTGATGCCATCCAGCCTTCTCATCCTTTGATGCTCTCTTCTCCTCCTGCTCTTAATCTTTCCCAACATCAGGGACTTTTCCAATGAGTCAGCTGTTCGCATCAGATGACCAAGATACTGGAGTTTCAGCATCAGTCCTTCCAATGAGTATTCAGGGTTAATTTCCCTTAAGATGATGGGTTTGATCTCCTTGCTGTCCAAGGGACTCTCAGGAGTCTTCTCCAGCATCATAGTTCAAAAGCATCAATTTTTTGGTGCTCCACCTTCTTCACAGTCCAGCTCTCACAACCATATGTGACCACTGGGAAGACCATTGCCTTGACTATATGGACTTTTGTTGGCAGAGTAGTGTCTAACATGTATAAATGTGTTAAACTTATCTCTAGGTTTGTCATAGACCTGCTAAGAAACAAATGGTTTCTGATTTCATGGCTGTAGTCCTAGCTGCAGTGATTTTAGAGCCTAAGAAGAGGAAATCTGTCACTACTTCCACCTTTTCCCCATCTATTTGCCATGAAGTAATGGGGCCGGATGCCATGATCTTAGGTTTTTGTTTTTGTTTTGTTTTTTAATATTTAGTTTTAAGCCAGCTCTGGAGGGAATGGCAAACTGCCCCAGTATACTTGCCATGAGAACCTCATGAACTGTGTAAAAGGACAAATGAGTTTAGATAAATGTATAGTAACATGGGGTCACAAAGAGTGAATGAACTGAACTGATAGTAACATGTGTCCACCATTATTATATCATACAGAGTAGATTCTCTGCCTAAAAAATATACTTTTCCTACCCATCCTTTTCCCCATACTCCCTGCCTAAACCCAGGCAACCACTGAGCTTGTTACTGTCTCTATAGTTTTGCCTTTTACAATATGTCATATAGTTGGAATCATATAGTATGATTCCATATGTAGCCTTCCATATATTCCATATGTAGCCTTTTCAGATTTGCTTCTTTTACTTAGTGATATGCATATAATGTTTCTCCATGTCTATTGGTTGCTTGAGAGCTCATTTCTTTTCAGCATTGAATCGTATTCCATTGTCTAGATATTGCAGTTTATATACCCACCTACTGAAGGACATCTTGGTTGTTTTGAAGTTTTGGCAGTTACCGATAAATTTCTATAAGAACCAGGGTACAGGTTTTTATGTAGACAGAAATTTCCAACTCCTTTGGGTTAATTTTAGGGAGTATGATTCCTAGATCTTATGGTAAGACTATATTTAGTTTTGTAAGAAAGTGCCAAGCTGTCTTCCAAAGTGGTTGTACCATTTTGCTTTTCCACCAGCAATGAATGAATGAGAGTTCCTGTTGCTCCATATCTTTGCTAGCATATGATGTTGTCAGTGTTCCAAGTTTTAACCATTCTAATAGATATATGGTTCTATGTCATTTTAGTTTGCATTTCTATGATGAATATGATGTGAATATCTTCATATGCTTACTTTCCACCTGTATATTTTCTTTGTGAGTGTTTTTAAAGGTCTTTTGTTGATTTTTAAGGAGGTTGTTTGTTAAAGTTGAGTTTAAGAGTTCTTTGTATATTCTGAATAATAGGCCTTTATCAGATATGTCTTTTGCAAAAATATTCTCCCAGTCTATGTCTAGTCTTTTCTTTCTCTTGGCAGTATCTTTCGCTGAGTAGAAAAATTTAATTTTAATAAAGGCCAGCATTTTAATTCCATCTTTCTGGGATCCTGCCTTTGGTGTTGTATCTAAAAAGTTATCACCAAACCCAGAGTCAACTAAATTTTCTCCAGTGTCTAGGAGTTTTGTGTTTCAGCATTTTGAATTCAGGTCCATGACCCATGTTGACTTAATTTTTTAAAAGGCGTAAGATCCTTGTACAGATTCTTTTTGTTTTTGTTTGTTTGTTTGTTTGTTTTTGCATGTGGAAGCCCAGTGTCCCTCCACCATTCATTGAAAAGACTATCCATCATATTGCCTTTGCTCTTTTGCCAAAGATTAGTTGACTATGTTTACATATGTCTATTTTGGGGGCTCTGTATTCTGTTCCATTGATCTATTTGTCTTATCCTTTCATCTTGATTACTGTAGCTTTATAGTCTTGAAGTCAAGTAGTCATATTCATCCAACTTTGTTATTTTCCTGAGGGTTAATATTTTTTTACTATTTATTTCTACTCTTTTCTATATTGCCTGTCTGTTAATAGGAGTTTCCACCTATTCTGTGAGAGGCATTCACTTATTTTGGACTCATGAGGATAGTTATAGCAGAAATGCAAACAAAGAATATTCTGCCTCTGACAAGCAAAATGGGTGGTCCCTACTATAAACAGAGATTTCTCCTGAGGAAACCTGCCACATGGAAAGAAGGGAAAGCCCATTCCTTCATGCTGTTGGAGAGTGCAGGAAGGGCTAGAAGAAAATATGTAGGAAACAAGTGGTGAGCTGTGAGCATCCTGACCCTCTTCCCCAAAGCTTTCAACCCTGAGAGGGCCAGTGAGACAGCCTAAAGGAAAAGCTAAGAGCAGAGGACACTTTGGAACTCTGGAGGATACTGCTTCATGGGATAACTTTTTCCTAACACAGGTGAGTGGAAGCAGATTCAAATGGGCAACATGTTTAGGTCAAGAGAAGGCACAAGCAAATGTTCCATTCTTGTTTGCCTCTTGCAAGGCCCAAAAGACCTCTCATAGTCCCAACATTCCCAGATGCAGATTAATGCAGAGTAGAGGCCAACGGGCTTGTCATGAGGACCATGGCTGCCAGTGATGAGATGAGCCCCTTCCTAAGTCTGTTGGGTAGATAGCCAAAACACAGGATTACATAGCATGCCAAGTACCCAAAACTGAGACATCAAAAGCAGTTTCAGTGGGGCCAGGCCAGCAGGGTAGAGTTCTGAGCCTGAACGTGTTGACATGAAAGACCAGATTCATTGCCTGGAGACAAATTCTAAGAGCCGGTGGACAGCACACGTAGGCGCCGACCCCCCCCCCCCGCCCCCCCGCCCCCATCACTGCTGGTCTCCTCCAACTGGTGTCATCTTCAGAGCAGCAGCAGCGAAAGAGGAGGAACCCTCAAAGACTGGGCATGAATCTAAAACCTCTAACTTACTTGAGAGCACTGCTTCAAGAGAACAGCCTGAGAAAACATGAGTATCATGTCAATCATGGTGCTCCTAAGGAATATTACACCAATCATGAAAAAGTACAGAAATGATTTTTTTTCTTTGCACATCAAAGTTGTGCTGTGTAAAACTAACTTTGATTCATTTGCTAAACTCTTCGCATGGCCACCTCATGCGAAGAGCTGACTCATTGGAAAAGACTCTGATGCTGGGAGGGGTTGGGGGCAGGAGGAGAAGGGGATGACAGAGGATGAGATGGCTGGATGATATCACTGACTCGATAGACGTGAGTCTGAGTGAACTCCAGGAGTTGGTGATGGACAGGGAGGCCTGGCGTGCTGCGATTCATGGGGCCGCAAAGAGTCGGACACGACTGAGTGACTGAACTGAACTGAACTGTACTGAAGAATAGCACATTGGCTAAAACAAAAGAAAACCACACTGTGAAGAAAATGTCTAGGTTTTTACTCTTAAATGTCTGCATTCAAGTCACTTTACAATTTCCTTAAGAATAAGAGAGTGGATTATTATTATTATTTAACTTAAAGAGTCCCTATGGACTGTAGCCCACCAGACTCTGTCTCCAAGGGATTCTCTAGGCAAGAACACTGGAGTGGGTTACCATTTCCTTCTCCAGGGGATCTTCCCAACTCAGGGATCGAACCCGTGTCTCCTGCATTGCAGGCAGACTTTTACTCACTGAGTCACCAGAGAACTGCTCAGAAGGGAGCATGCATGCACATCAGGACATCAATATTACAGAGAAATAAATTTTCATCTTGTTTTTTTAAAAAAATACTCTTATCTCTATTCTCAAGGATGCCAGATAAATGGTGACAGTGTACACAGTGTTATGTACCAAATACTCATTTTTTTAAACATATAGGAAACAAGTGGTCAGCCTTGTAAACACCCTTGAACATCCCTTTCATTTCTTCTCTTACAAGACAGTTTTGATGATCAAATAAGCACCTCATAATCTATAAAACATTTTACTTTCATTATTAATAACAGTTATCACAGAGATGAAAATATAGCCAGGAGTACTTTGGAGAAGCTTCCCTTTTATGGAAGGCAGAACCAGGAAAGAGCTTGCTCCTAGTAGGTGTTCACCAAATATTTGTTGAAATAATTTCATCATTTAACTGCTATACTTCTAAAAAGACAAAAAGTTTATGCCTGAATGAGAATAAAACCAGGCCACAAAAAAAAAAAAAAAGATGAGGAAGACATTTAGTTTTGGGCAGGGTAAGTGGCCCACACAGAGGCTTATGGACTCATGAGCTTGTGGTAAACTTATCACAAGGAGTACCTGGACAGAGTCTTTTGTCCAATGATGAGCTAGACCAGAGAGATATTGATGGACATTCAGTTGTCAAAGGAGTAACAAAACAAGCTTCCATATTGTAGAAAGCTCACTTTGAAGGTCTTGTGAAGAAGAGTGGTTTGAGAAAGAGAGATGAGTTAGGAGGATATTGTGGTCACCCACGTGGTAAATACCCAAATAAAACTGCAGTGGTAGGCGAAAATTGTTCTTCCCTGGTGGCTCAGATGGTAAAGAATCTGCCTGCACTGCAGGAGATCTTGGTTCAATGTCTGGGTCAGGAAGATTCCCTGGAGAAGGGAATGGCAACCCACTCTGTCCATGAATTTCATGGACAGAGGAGCTTGGCAAGCTGTAGTCCATGGGGTTGCAAAGAGTTGGACATGACTGAGCAACTAACACACAAGTAACAGGGGAAGATAAGAGGGAATGCGGTCCCCAGTGTTTTTTAAGCAGCTTCACTGGGACTTGCTAACTATTTAGACCCAAGGTTGTCAATCCTGGCTGCACATATGGTTACTGGGAAGCTTTTAAAAATTACTGATGCCTGGACATCCATCTTCCCCCTAATCTTTGAAGGTAGACCAGACATTGTGAATCAGCAGAAACTCCCATTTATTATGTGTGCAAATCAAGGATGGGGGTAGTTAGTGGGCTGAGAAGAAATCCAAAGTAATGCCAGTATTTTACAGGAGTTGGAGATGTACTATATCTACAGAAGAGATTGAGATGGATTCCCAGGGCACAACTGGGAGGGTGGTGCTAGAGAAACAGGAAAGTGACACATTAAAGAAGTAGGGAGTGCCAACATTATCTAATTTACAGCTGAGGGAAGATAAGGACTGAAAAGTGGAGATTAGCTCAGTCAGAGATGTATCCCCAAAGCAGAAGAGAGTGAAGGGGGGGGGGGCATGGGGGCTACCACACTCTGGGAGTGGGGCTACAGTGCTCATAGAGTCTTCCATGGTGGGATTGGGAAGAATGTTGCCTGACATAGTCTGAGGATGCTGTCTTGGCATAAGGAGGTAAGAACATGGTAGAAAGAAGACATATCTGAAAAGACAAGTCTGTACATCAAGTATAAAGGATAAGACAATAAGAGAATGATACAGTTAGCAAATAAGTGCTGGGAGAGTCAAGAAAGGAAGTTCTGAGAAGTATGTTTGAAACTCTGTTGAAATTGTTCAGGATGTGGCCAAGAATAAAGACCAGGAATGGAGACCTCTTAAGTGAACCAGAGTCGGCCGTGGCTGTTTATAAGAATCACGTGCAGCCAAACAGAATTTAGCAGCTTCAGAGAGGACTGGGAACTTTGGAGAGCACTGAAAGCTGAGCATCGAAGAATTGATGCTTTTGAACTGTAGTGTTGGAGAAGACTCTTGAGTCTTGGAGTCCCTTGGACTGCAAGGAAATCCAATCAGTCCATCCTAAAGGCGATCAGTCCTGGGTGTTCATTGGTAGGACTGATGCTAAAGCTGAAACTCCAGTACTTTGGCCACCTCATGCGAAGAGTTGACTCTTTGGAAAAGACTCTGATGCTGGGGGGATTGGGGGCAGGAGGAGAAGGGGATGACAGGATGAGATGGCTGGATGGCATCACCAACTCGATGGACATGGGTTTGGGTGAACTCCGGGAGTTGGTGATGGACAGGGAGGCCTGGTGTGCTGCAATTCATGGGATCGCAGAGAGTCGGACACGACTGAGTGACTGAACTGAACTGAACTGACTGAACTTGCTAGAACTTAATACTTTTAGAATACAGAGTACAGAGAAATGTAAAGTGAAGTGGAGATTTTTCACAAAGCTTGGCCATAAAGGGACAGAAGTAATGTTGCAATATCTTGAAGAACGCTGAAGATCAGAGGGCTATTTTGTTTTGTTTTTGAAAGCTGAAAAGAGATTTAGACATTGATGATTTATAGCACTTTAAAGTTTACAAAGAATTTTCATTTATATGTAAGTCAAAAACAGAACATAACACTTAGAAATATCAGGATTTCATTTCTTTTAGGTTTTAACTAGCATCTGTTGTTTGTCAGGAGAATCCTGACCCCTGTTTTCAGATTATTTTGAGGATAACAATATTGTCTTCCTGAAGAGCTACTGTGACAATCAAATAGACTCATTAAAATTGTATATTATAGTACTCATTATGTGCTGCTAAAAACATTGTAAAAGTTGTTTCTTATAATCTAATTGAAACATACTTTCAACATTTTCCTTGTTTCTTAATGGAAAATGTGCGGAATATTTCATAACTGAGGTTAATCACTCATACAGAAAAATTGTGCAACCTTCCTTTCTGGATGTGCAGGCTCTAGGTTTTGGCTGGCTCTCAGATTCTAGGAGCTGAACAGAGAATAAGGACAAGTCTTAAAAGTGCAGAGGCTATTTGCAATAGTCAGGACATAGAAGCAACCTAGATGTCCATCTGCAGATGCATGGATAAAGAAATTGTGGTACCTATGCAGCTGTTCAGACTCTCTTTCTGACCCCATGGACCATAGCCCACCAGGCTCCTCTATCCATGGGATTCTCCTGGCAAGAATACTGCAGTGGCATGCCATTTCTTCCTCCAGATGGTCTTCCCCACCCAGGGATCGAACCCATGTCTCCTTCTTTGGCCAATGGATCACTAGCACCACCTGGGAAGCCTGTGTGTATATATATGTATACACTCACCCATGAAAAGGAATGAATTTGAATTTGAAACAGATGAGGTGGATGAACCTAGAGCCTGTTACACAGTGAAGTGAATTAGAGAAGAACAAATATTGTATTAATGCATATGTATGGAATCAAAAAATGGTACTGATGAATCTACATGCAGGGTAGCAATAGAGATATGCATTTAGAGAACTGACTTGTGGACACAGTGCGGGGAGGAGAGGGTGAAACAACTTGAGAGGGTAGCATTGACATGTATACACTGAAAGTGAAAGTGAAGTCACTCAGTCGTGTCTGACTCTTTGCGACCCCATGGACTGTAGCCTATCAGGCTCCTCCGTCCATGGGATTTTCCAGGCAAGAGTGCTGGAGTGGATTGCCATTTCCTTCTCCAGGGGATCTTCCTGACCCAGGAATCGAACCCAGATCTCCCGCATTGCAGGCAGACACTTTACTGTCTGAGCCACCAGGGAAGCCCCCACCATGAAACAGATGGTGGGCAGGAAGCAGCTGTATAGTGCAGGGAACTCAGGTCGGTGCTCTGAGATGACTTTGAGGGCTTGCGGGGGGGGGGCACTGTGGAGGGAGGCTCAAGAGGGAGGCTCATATGTACACTTATGGCAGATTCAGTCAGTCTCTCCCATCAGGAAGCTTTCATAAGCCTCTTATCCTTCTCCATCAGAGGGCAGACAGACTGAAAACCACAATCACAGAAAACTAAACCATCTGATAACCTGGACCATAGGTTTGTCTAACTTAATGAAACTATGAGCCATGCCATGTAGGGCCACCCAAGATGGATGGATCATGCTGGAGAGTTCTGACAAAGCGTGGTCCACTGGAGAAGGGAATGGCAAACCACTTCAGTATTCTTGCCTTGAGAGCTCCATGAACACTATGAACAGGCAAAAAGATAGGACACTGAAAGATGAACTCCCCAGGTCAGTAGGTGCCCAATATGTTACGGGAGATCAGTGGAGAAATACCTCCAGAAAGAATGATGAAACAGAGCCAAAAGCCAAAAAAAAAAAAAAAAACCACCACCAACAACACCACCCAGTTGTGGATGTGACTGGTGATGGAAATAAAGTCCGATGCTGTAAAGAGCAATACTGCATAGAAACCTAGAATCTTAGGTACATGAATCAAGGCAAATTGAAAGTGGTCAAACAGGAGATGACAAGAGGGAACATGGACATTTTAGGAATCAGTGAACTAAAATGGACTGGAATGGATTAATTTAACTCAGATGACCATTATACCTACTACTGTGGGCAAAAATCACTTAGAAGAAATGGAGTAGCCATCATAGTCAACAGAATAATCCAAAATGCAGTACTTGGATGCAGTCTCAAAAATGACAGTTTGCAATCTCTGTTCGTTTCCAAGGCAAACCATTCAATATCATGGTGATCCAAGTCTATGCCCTGACCAGTAATGCTGAAGATGCTGAAGTTGAACAGTTCTATGAAGACCTACGAGACCTAGAACTAACACCCAAAAAAGATGTCCTTTTCATTATAGGGGACTGGAATGCAAAAGTAGGAAGTCAAGAAACACCTGGAGTAATAGGCAAATTTGGCCTTGGAATATGGAATGAAGCAGGGCAAAGGCTAATAGAGTTTTGCGAAGAGAATGCACTGGTCATAGCAAACACCCTCTTCCAACAACACAAGAGAAGACTCTACACATGGACATCACCAGATGGTCAACACCGAAATTAGATTGATTATATTCTTTGCAGCCAAAGATGGAGAAGCTCTATATAGTCAGCAAAAACAAGTCTGGGAGCTGACTGTGGCTCAGATCATGAACTCCTTATTGCAAAATTCAAACTTAAAGAGAGTAGGGAAAACCACAAGACCTTTCAGGTATGACCTACATCAAATCCCTTACGATTATACAGTGAAAGTAACAAATAGATTCAAGGGATCAGATCTGATAGAGTGCCTGAAGAACTATGGATGGGGGTTCGTGACATTGTACAGGTGGAGGTGATCAAGACCATACCCAAGAAAAAGAAAGGCAAAAAGGCAAAATGGCTGTCTGAGGAGGACTTAGAAATAGCTGTGAAAAGAAGAGAAGTGAAAGGCAAAGGAGAAAAGGAAAGATATATACATTTGAATGCAGAGTTCCAAAGAATAGCAAGGAGAGATTAGAAAGCCTTCCTCAGTGATCAATACAAAGAAATAGAGGAAAAAATAGAATGGGAAAGCCTAAGAGATCTGTTCAAGAAAATTAGAGATACCAAGGGAACATTTCATGTAAAGATGGGCTCAATAAAGGACAGAAATGGTATGGACTAACAGAAGCAGAAGATACTAGGAAGAGGTGGCAAGAATATACAGAACTAACATGAAGATCTATACAAAAAAGACTTTCATGACCCAGATAATCATGATGTGATCACATGGATATCTCTATGATGTGGTGTGATCACTCACCAAGAGCCAGACATCCTAGAATGCAAAATCAAGTGGGCCTTAGGAAGCATTACTACAAACAAAGCTAGTGGAGGTTATGGAATTCCAGTTGAGCTATTTCAAATCCTAAAAAATGATGATCTGGAAGACATGCTCTCAATATGCCAGCAAATTTGGAAAACTCAGTGGTGGTCACAGGACTGGAAAAGTTCAGTTTTCATTCCAATCCCAAGGGAAGACAATGCAAAAGAATACTCAAACTACCACACAATTGTACTCATCTCACACTAAGTGATGCTCAAAATTCTCCAAGTGATGTACACATCTCATCACTAGCTAAGTGATGCTCAAAATTCTCCAAGCCAGGCTTCAACAGTACATGAACCATGAACTTCTAGATGTTAAGCTGGATTTAGAAAAGGAAGAGGAACCAAACATCAAATTGCCAACATCCAACATCCATTGGATCATTGAAAGAGCAAGAGAGTTCCAGAAAAACATCTACTTCTGCTTTATTGGCCATACCAAAGCCTTTGACTGTGTGGATCACAATATAATGTGGAAAATTCTTCAAGAGATGGAAATACCAGACCACCTCACCTGCCTCCTGAGAAATCTGTATGCAGGTCAGGAAGCAACATTTAGAACTGCACATGGAACAACAGACTGGTTCCAAATTGGGAAAGGAGTATGTCAAGTCTGTGTATTGTCACCCTGCTTCCCAACCCAGAGTACATCATGAGAAATGCTGGACTGGATGAAGCACAAGCTGGAATCAAGATTGCTGGGAGAAATATCAATAACCTCAGATATGCAGATGACACCACCTTTATGGCAGAAAGCAAAGAAGAACTAAAGAGCCTCTTGATGAAAGTGAAAGAGGAGAGTGAAAAAGTTCACTTAAAATTCAACATGCTGAAAACTAAGATCATTGCATCTGGTCCCATCACTTCATGGCAGACAGATGGGGAAACAGTGGAAACAGTGACAGACTTTATTTTGGGGAGCTCCAAAATCACTGCAGATGGTGACTGCAGCCATAAAATTAAAAGATGCTTGCTGCTTGGAAGAAAAGTTATGACCAACCTAGACAGTATATTAAAAAGCAAAAAACATTACTTTGCCAACAAAGTACGTCTAGTCAAAGCTATGGTTTTTCCATTGTAGATGTGAAAGATGGACTATAAAGAAAGCTGAGCACTGAAGAATTGATGCTTTGAACTGTGGTGTTGGAGTCCCTTGGACAGCAAGGAGATCCAACCAGTCCATCCTAAAGGAAATCAGTCCCGAATATTCATTGGAAGGACTCATGCTGAAACTCCAATACTTTGGCCACCTGGTGTGAATAACTGGCTCATTGGAAAAGACCCTGATACTGGGAAAGATTGAAGGTAGGAGGAGATTGGGATGACAGAGGATAAGATGGCTGGATGGCATCACTGACTCAATAGACATGAGTTTGGGTAAGCTCTGGGAGTTGGTGATGGACAGGGAGGCCTGGAGTGCTGCAGTCCATGGGATCACAAAGAGTCGGACATGACTGATCAACTGAAGTGAACTGAACTGATGGCTCGTTCACATTGTTGTATAGCAGAAGCCAGCAAGACATTGTAAAGCAATTATCCTCAAACTAAATCTTTTTTTTAAAGTACAGTGAATTTGAAATATGATTTATCAACCTGGGAATATCACACAGACAGGGAATGGTTGAAAAATGAGGGAAGATAGCAGCAGCTGGTCCGCAGATAAGATCTGGAGTCTGATCCAACATTGAAGTAACAGTGAAAATTCTCAAGTTCATACTTTGAGTCTTTGTATGTTAGTTTTATGTAATTCACAAAATTGTAAAGGTAATAGCAACATCCAGGAATCATTTTAGCATTGCCCTTCTCTAGGTTTTTTGAGTGCATTTTTATATGATTGAATACAGCCATTTACAGATAATCAATCCTTTTTAAAAAGTTGCCCACTAAAACCCCTAATCCCATTACAAATATATTTTATTTACTTCTCATTGCATGTATTAATTCTGTATTGGTTTTCTTCCACAAGAGTCAGGTACAAGAGTCATTAAGCACTTTTTATGGCTTCCTCTATTGTTTTTCAGGTGTTTACAAAAGCAGTAGTGTTCAAGATTGCATGCCATTTACATTTTAAAACATGGTTTTTATCTGTTCACAAATTTTGGAAAATTAGTCGTTTTGAGTATTTTCCATGCCTTGTTTCATCCCAGGGGTGAAATTTTTGGAAAGCCCTAGTTAACATATGTCCAATCATTTTTGAGGATGAGAAGGTAGGAAGGGAAAAAACAACTCTTTTTTTAAAGTGAGGTAAGAGACATAAGATTTACCATCTTAACCATTTTTAAGTGCATAGTGCAGTCATGTTAACAGTATGTATATCATTGTACAGTAAATTTTCTCCAGCTTTTTTCATCTTTCAGAACTCCAATTCTATACTCGTTGAACAACTCTTTCTCCACCCCAAGCAAAACCCATTCTACTTTCTAATTCTAAGCGTTTGACTGTTATAGATACTTTAAGTGGAAGGTGAAAGTGAAAGTGAAGTCGCTCAGTCATGTCCAACTCTTTGCCACCCCATGGACTGCAGCCTACCAGGCTCCTCTGTCCATGGGATTCTCCAAGGAAGAATACTGGAGTGGGTTGATAACATTTCCTTCTCCAGGGGATCTTCCCAACCCAGGGACCAAAGCCAGGTCTCCTACATTTCAGGCAGATGCTGTAACCTCTGAGCTACCAGGGAAGCCAAACAAACTTTCAGTGGGGACATGCAGTATTTGTCTTTTTCATGACTAGCTTATTCATATAATGTCCATCGATGTTGTACCATGTTACAGGATTTCCATCTTTTTTGAGGCTGATTATTATACCATTGTATGTTTATACCACATTTCTTTATCCGTTTATCCCCTGAAAGACATTTAGGTTGTTTCCACCTCTTCAGATCAGATCAGATCAGTCGCTCAGTCGTGTCCGACTCTTTGCGACCCCATGAATCACAGCACGCGAGGCCTCCCTGTCCATCACCAACTCCCGGAGTTCACTCAGACTCATGTCCATCGAGTCCGTGATGCCATCCAGCCATCTCATCCTCTGTCGTCCCCTTTTCCTCCTGCCCCCAATCAGTCCAGCATCAGAGTCTTTTCCAATGAGTCAACTCTTCCCCTGAGGTGGCCAAAGTCCTGGAGTTTCAGCTTTAGCATCATTCCTTCCAAAGAAATCCCAGGGCTGATCTCCTTCAGAATGCACTGGTTGGATCTCCTTGCAGTCCAAGGGACTCTCAACCTGTGGCGGATTCATTTTGATATTTGGCAAAACTAATACAATTATGTAAAGTTTAAAAATAAAATAAAATTAGAAAAAAAAATAAAATAAAATAAAAAGATCATATCTCTTGCAAAAAAAAAAAAAAGAGTCTTCTCCAACACCACACTTCAAAAGCATCAATTCTTCACTGCTCAGCCTTCTTCACAGTCCAACTCTCACATCCATACATGACCACAGGAAAAACCATAGCCTTGACTAGACGAAACTTTGTTGGCAAAGTAATGTCTCTGCTTTTGAATATGCTATCTAGGTTGGTCATAACTTTCCTTCTAAGGAGTAAGCATCTTTTAATTTCATGGCTGCAGTCACCATCGGTAATGATTTTGGAGCCGAGAAAAATAAAGTCTGACACTGTTTCCACTGTTTCCCCATCTATTTCCCATGAAGTGGTGGGACTGGATGCCATGATCTTCGTTTTCTGAATGTTGAGCTTTAAGCCAACGTTTTCACTCTCCACTTTCACTTTCAACAAGAGGCTTTTGAGTTCCTCTTCACTTTCTGCCATAAGGGTGGTGTCATCTGCATATCTGAGGTTATTGATATTTCTCCCAGCAATCTTGATTCCAGTTTGTGTTTCTTCCAGTCCAGCGTTTCTCATGATGTACTCTGCATATAAATTAAATAAGCAGGGTGACAATATACAGCCTTGACATACTCCTTTTCCTATTTGGAACCAGTCTGTTGTTCCATGTCCAGTTCTAACTGTTGCTTCCTGACCTGCATACAGATTTCTCAAGAGGCAGGTCAAGTGATCTGGTATTCCCATCTCTTGAAGAATTTTCCACAGTTTATTGTGATCCACACAGTCAAAGGCTTTGGTATAGTAAATAACGCAGAAATAGATGTTTTTCTGGAACTCTCTTGCTTTTTCCATGATCCAGCGGATGTTGGCAATTTGATCTCTGGTTCTGCTGCCTTTTCTAAAACCAGCTTGAACATCAGGAAGTTCACGGTTCACATATTGCTGAAGCCTGGCTTGGAGAATTTTGAGCATTACTTTACTCGCGTGTGAGATGAGTGCAATTGTGCAGTAGTTTGAGCATTCTTTGGCATTGCCTTTCTTTGGGATTGGAATAAAAACTGACCTTTTCCAGTCCTGTGGCCACTGCTGAGTTTTCCAAATTTGCTGGCATATTGAGTGCAGCACTTTCACAGCATTATCTTTCAGGATTTGGAATAGCTCAACTGGAATTCCATCACCTCCACTAGCTTTGTTCATAATGATGCTTTCTAAGGCCCACTTGACTTCACATTCCAGGATGTCTGGCTCTAGGTGACTGATCACACCATCATGATTATCTGGGTCATGAAGATCTTTTTTGTACAGTTCTTCTGTGTATTCTTGCCACCTCTTCTTAATATCTTCTGCTTCTGTTAGGTCCATACCATTTCTGTCCTTTATCGAGCCCATCTTTGCATGAAATGTTCCCTTGGTATGTCTAATTTTCTTGAAGAGATCTCTAGTCTTTCCCATTCTGTTGTTTTCCTCTATTTCTTTGCATTGATCGCTGAGGAAGGCTTTCTTATCTCTTCTTGCTATTCTTTGGAACTCTGCATTCAGATGCTTGTATCTTTCCTTTTGTCCTTTGCTTTTCACTTCTCTTCTTTTCAGAGCTATTTGTAAGGCCTCCCCAGACAGCCATTTTGCTTTTTTGCATTGCTTTTCCATGGGGATGGTCTTGATCCCTGTCTCCTGTACAATGTCACGAACCTCTGTCCATAGTTCATCAGGCACTCTATCTATCAGATCTAGGCCCTTAAATCTATTTCTCACTTCCACTGTATTATCATAAGGGATTTGATTTAGGTCATACCTGAATGGTCTAGTGGTTTTCCCTACTTTCTTCAATTTAAGTCTGAATTTGGCAATAAGGAGTTCATGGTCTGAGCCACAGTCAGCTCCTGGTCTTGTTTTTGCTGACTGTATAGAGCTTCTCCATCTTTGGCTGCAAAGAATATAATCAATCTGATTTCAGTGTTGACCATCTGATGATGTCCATGTGTAGAGTCTTCTCTTGTGTTGTTGGAAGAGGGTGTTTGTTATGACCAGTGCATTTTCTTGGCAAAACTCTTATCAGTCTTTGCCCTGCTTCATTCCATATTCCAAGGCCAAATGTGCCTGTTACTCCAGGTGTTTCTTGACTTCCTACTTTTGCATTCCAGTCCCCTATAGTGAAAAGGACATCTTTTTTGGGGGTTAGTTCTAGAAGGTCTTTTAGGTCTTCATAGAACCATTCAACTTCAGCTTCTTCAGCATTACTGGTTGGGGCATAGACTTGGATTACTGTGATATTGAATGGTTTGCCTTGGAAACGAACAGAGATTATTCTGTCATTTTTGATATTGCATCCAAGTGCTGCATTTCTGACTCTTTTGTTGACCATGATGGCTGCTCCATTTCTTCTGAGGGATTCCTGCCCACAGTAGTAGATATAATGGTCATCTGAGTTAAATTCACATAGGTTGTCTAATTTGGTATATAATTGTTTGTGGTAGTTTCTTATGATACTTTTAATTCCATGGCATCAGTTGTAATGTCTCCTTTTTCATTTCTGATTTTTGTTATTTGAGCTTTTTCACTTCTTTTTTCTTTTCTGGCTAAGAAATTTTTGATTCCATTGATTTAAAAAAACAATTTTATTGATTTTTTGTTTTCCTACTATTTATTTATAATCTTTTTTTTTTTTTTTGGTTCCTTTTGTTTCATTTTCAGTTTGTTCTTCTTTTTCTAGTTCCTTGAGATATGAAGCTATGTTGTTGATTTGCAATCTTTCTTTTTTTGGCTGTGTAGCGTGTATAATTTTAGTTCCCCAACCTGAGATTGAACCTATACTCTCTGCATTGGGAGTGCAGAGTCTTAGCCACTGGACCACCAGGGAAGTCCCATCTTTCTCCTTTTAAATGTAGGCAGTTACTGCTATAAAGTTCCCTCTTAGTACTGCTTTTGTTGCATTTCATGTTTTTATGTTTTGTTTTTGTTTTGTCTCAAGGTATTATCTAATTTTCCTTTAAATTTCTTCTTTGACCTATTAATTGTTCAACAGCATGTTAATTTCCATGGATTTGTGAATTTTCTAGTTTTTCTTTGCTACTTATTTCTAGTTTCATTCTGTTGTTGTCAGAAAAGATAGTTGGTATAATATTCTTAAATTTTTTATAATTCTGTGGACTAAAATATGATCTGGTGAATGTTCCATATGCACTTGGCGATACACTTGGGAATGTAACACTTGAGAATGTGTATTATGCTACTGTTGGGTCATATTCTGTATCTGTATGTTAGGTCCATTTAGTATATAATATTGTTCAAGTCCTCTCTCCTTATTGATCTTCTGTTTGGTTGATATATCCATTATTGAGAGTGGGGTATTGAAATACCCTACTATTATTGTGTTGCTGTCTATTTATCCCTTCAGTTCTGTCAGTGTTTGCTTCATATGTTTGGGTGCTCTACTGTTAGGTGCATATATATTTATAATTGTTATATCTTCCTGGTAAATAGATGTTTTTAATATAATGTCTTTCTTTGTCTCATGAGAGTTTTGACTTAAATTCTAGCTTGTTTGATATAAGCACAGCTATCCTGTTGTCCTTGGGATACAGTTGGCATGGAATATCTTTTTCCATTTTTCACTTTCAGCCTATGGGTGTTCTTATATCTAAAATGAGTCTTTTCTAGACAGTATGTAGTTGGATCTTGTGGGTTTTTTTTTTTATTATTATTCATTCAGCCACTCTGTGTTTCTTCATTAGGAACTTTTATCCATTTTTGTTTAAAGTAATTACTGATTGGGAGGGACTTAGTATTGACATTTTTAAATTGTTTTCTGTATGTTTTATAGTTATTTTATCCCCCTTTTCTTTGTTTGTTGCCTTCTGTTGTATTTCAAAGTGATTTTGAAATCACTTCTTTAGATTTTTAAAAGTGACAAGCTTGAGTTCCTTCTTATTTTCATTTGTGTTCCTTCTATAGGTGTTTTCTTTCTGGTTACCATGGGAATTACATAAAACATCTTTAAGTTTTAACAATCTACTTTAAACTCATAACAACTTAACTTTAATCACATCTAAAACTCTGCTTCTTTACTTTTCTCTACCATTTTATGTTATCAAAACATCAGTTCACAAGTTACATCTTTTTAAATTTTGATCCATTTATAAAGTTTTATACTTAAAGCTATTTTTAATGCTTTTATTTTTTTAATTTTATACCAAAGTAAAAGTGATTTATGCACCACCATTACAATGTTACAGGATTTGGTATTTGTCTATAAATTTACCTTTATCACAGGGCTTGATATTTTTGTGTGCTTTCGTGTTGCTATCTAGAGTCTTTTTCATTTGAACTTGAAAGACTTCCCCCAGCATTTGTTTTGAGGCAGGTCTAGTGGTTATGAACTCTCTGAACTTTTATCAGAGGTCTTTATTTTTCCTTCATTTCTGAAAGACAGTTTTGCTAGATGTAATGTTCTTGGTGGAAATTTTTTCTTTCAGCACTTTGAATAAATTACCCCACTCCATTTTGGCCTGGAGTTTTCTAAAGACTCTTTTGACCCTCTACATTGTTGTTAGACTATATCTCTGTAGGAGACTAGGTCCAGGGTTTTCTAGTCAGTCATCTTGTTGACATCACTCTCAACTTTTTTCTTAAGTGATTGTATTATGTTCCAGTGTTTCAGTGGCTGGACATTTGAGATATAATAGATATTTCAAAAATTATCCAAATGTTTAAAAAATCTGTTTCTCAAGTAAGTCATTAATAAGAAGATGTTTAGAAATAGCATAACTAGAACTCTAGAATTATTTACTCATGGAAAACTCTGAATAAAAGGTTCACATAATTATCTTACCTAAATGTAGCCACAGATATTGATTTTTATTTTCCCATTGCATTTATTGTTATATAACTCTGCCCTTAAGTGGATGATTCACTATTACTGTAGGTGGTATTACTGTTTTAACAGTAGTTTTGTAAAGAAGAAAAGAACAAGAACATTAAATGTCTTCTATTTTTGATGCTATGTTAGATTTAAAATGATATTCATAAAAGCCTGAAAATATAAAGGGTAAATTCTGTATGTTTCACTTATGTCCTAGAAATGATGGTATAGTGTTGGTTTTTATGTTTTACCATTTCTACCTCGATGTGAAATGAGCTGGGATTGTAAACTTTGTCCAGACACAGACTTTATTTAAAATGTGTACATTAAGCCAAGACCTAGAAGAATTCAAGATCCTTTAGTGATTTTCTCTTTTCCCAGGCAATCTCAAATTTAAACTTCATTAAAGGAAGAACATATATGAATGTTTGCAGTTCTTTGCTGACTTTGAAATACTTTAATTTCAAATATTCTAATTTCAAATATTTTCATTGAGTGAAGTTGTATGCTGCACTTTAATTTGATATTATGAACATTTTATTTTCAATAAAGATAGTATTGTTGCTTTTGTGACAGAGGCTATATGTGATTCTTTTTGACAATTTTATACTCCTCTTTATTCTTTTACATGCAAGCAATCTCTATATTTGCTTTTGTAATTGGGTCTATAATAAGCATTCTAACACATGAAGAACATAAAGTCCATCAGCAAGACTGTACATCTGCCTACATAGCTGTTTATTTTCTTACTGCCATTCCTAAGAATATGTCACAGCCAGTTGAAGTAAAATCTCCTATGTTTCAAAAATAAATTGTACACAGTGCTGTGATGAACATTGGGGTACATGTGCCTCTTTCAATTCTGGTTTCCTCAGTGTGTATGCCCAGCAGTGGGATTTCTGGGTCATATGACAGTTCTATTTCCAGTTTTTTAAGGAATCTCTACACTGTTCTCCATAGTGGCTGTGCTAGTTTGCATATGAATGGATAAGAAAGCTGTGATACATATACACAATGGAATATTACTTAGCCATTAAAAAGAATGCATTTAAATCAGTTCTAATGAGGTGGATGAAACTGGAGCCTATTATACAGAGTGAAGTAAGTCAGAAAGAAAAGCACCAATACGGTACACTAATGCATATATATGGAATTTAGAAAGATGGTAATGATAACCCTGTATGCGAGACAGCAAAAGGGATACAGATGTATAGAACAGTCTTTTGGACTCTGTGGGAGAAGGTGAGGGTGGGATGATTTGAGAGAATAGCATTGAAATATGTATATTACTATATGTGAAACAGATCACCAGTCCAGGTTCGATGCATGCGACAGGGTGCTCAGGGCTGGTGCACTGGGATGACCCAGAGGGATGGGGTGGGGAGGGAGGTGGGAAGGGGGTTCAGGATGGGGAACATATGTACACCTGTGGCTGATTCCTGACAATGTATGGCAAAAACCACTACAATATTGTAAAGTAATTAGCCTCCAATTAAAATAAATTAATTAATTAAATTTAAAAACGAAATTGTGTCAGTAAGCACAGAACTGTGATTTAGCACTGAAGATAAAATTGATTATACTACCATGAAGTCATATTCCTACCAAAAATGTAAACCATTTTTATGTTAGTGAGGTCTCCTGAAATGTAACAAAATAAGGATCAGATTATAATGTAATTTGAATTAAAATCCTTTATTTTGTGACTGAATGACTTCATAACTAGCTTGAAAAGAGTAATCATTTGGAAACTCTGATAAAGGATTTTTAAACTTTGTTACAGCTTATATTAAACATAATATTTTATTTTTTAATATAAATTTATTTATTTTAATTGGAGGTTAATTACTTTACAATATTGTATTGGTTTTGCCATACATCAACATGAGTCCGCCACGGGTGTACACTTGTTCTACATCCGGAACCCTCCTCCCTCCTCCCTCCCTGTACCATCCCTCTGGGTCGTCTCAATGCACCAGGCCCAAGCATCCTGTATCATGCATCGAATCTGGACTGGCAATTCATTTCAATGCCATTCTCCCAAATCATCCCCCCCTCCCTCTCCCACGGAGTCCAAAAGACTGTTCTATACATCTGTGTCTCTTTTGCTGTCTCCCATACAGGGTTATCATTACCATCTTTCTAAATTCCATATATATGCGTTAGTATACTGTATTGGTGTTTTTCTTTCTGGCTTACTTCACTCTGTATAATAGGCTCCGGTTTCATCCATCTCATTAGAACTGATTTAAATGTATTCTTTTTAATGGCTAAGTAATATCCATTGTGTATATGTACCATAGCTTTCTTATCCATTCATCTACTGATGAACATCTAGGTTGCTTCCATGTCCTGGCTATTATAAACAGTGCTGCAATGAACATTGGGGTACACGTGTCTCTTTCAATTCTGGTTTCCTCGTTGTGTATGATCAGCAGTGGGATTGCTGGGTCATAAGGCAGTTCTATTTCCAGTTTTTAAAGGAATCTCCACACTGTTCTCCATAGTGGCTGTACTAGTTTGCATTCCCACCAACAGTGTAAGAGGGTTCCCTTTCCTCCACACCCTCTCCAGCATTTATTACTTGTAGACTTTTGAATTGCAGCCATTCTGACTGGTGTGAAATGGTACCTCATAGTGGTTTTGATTTGCATTTCTCTGATAATGAGTGATGTTGAGCATCTTTTCATGTGTTTGTTAGCCATCTGTATGTCTTCTTTGGAGAAATGTCTATTTAGTTCTTTGGCCCATTTTTTGATTTGAGTCATTTATTTTTCTGGAATTGAGCTACAGGAGTTGCTTGTATATTTTTGAGATTAGCTTATCTTTGACAAAGGAGGCAAGAATATACAGTGGATTAAAGACAATCTGTTTAACAAGTGGTGCTGGGAAAACTGGTCAACCACTTGTAAAAGAATGAAACTAGAACACTTTCTAACACCATACACAAAAATTAACTCAAAATGGATTAAAGATTTAAACGTAAGACCAGAAACTATAAAACTCCTAGAGGAGAAATTAGGCAAAACACTCTCCGACATAAGTCATAGCAGGATCCTCTATGACCCACCTCCCAGAATATTGGAAATAAAAGCAAAAATAAACAAATGGGACCTAATTAAACTTAAAAGCTTCTGCACTACAAAGGAAACTATAAGCAAGGTGAAAAGACAGCCTTCAGAATAGGAGAAAATAAACATAATATTTTAAAAGAGAGTTCCAAATATGAAAAGGAGTACATCAAGGCTGTATATTGTCACCCTGCTTATTTAACTTAATGTGCAGAGTACATCATGAGAAATGCTGGACTGGAAGAAACACAAACTGGAATCAAGATTGCTGGGAGAAATATCAATAACCTCAGATATGCAGATGACACCACCCTTATGGAATAAAGTGAAGAGGAACTAAAAAGCCTCTTGATGAAGGTGAAAGTGGAGAGTGAAAAAGCTGGCTTAAAGCTCAACATTCAGAAAACAAAGATCATGGTATCCTGTCCCATCACTTCATGGGAAATAGATGGGGAAACAGTGGAAACAGTGTCAGACTTTATTTTTGTGGGCTTCAAAATCACTGCAGATGGTACTGCAGCCATGAAATTAAATGACGCTTACTCCTTGGAAGGAAGTTATGATCAACCTAGATAGCATATTCAAAAGCAGAGACATTCCTTTGCCAACAAAGGTTCGTCTAGTCAAGGCTATGGTTTTTCCTGTGGTCATGTAAGGATGTGAGAGTTGGACTGTGAAGAAGGCTGAGCGCCGAAGAATTGATGCTTTTGAACTGTGGTGTTGGAGAAGACTCTTGAGAGTCCCTTGGACTGCAAGGAGGTCCAACCAGTCCATCCTAGAGGAAATCAGTCCTGGGTGTTCGTTGGAAGGACTGATGCTGAAGCTGAAACTCCAGTTCTTTGGCCATCTCATGCGAAGAGTTGACTCATTGGAAAAGACCCGGATGCTGGGAGGGATTGAGGGCAGGAGGAAGGGGACAACAGAGGATGAGATGGCCAGATGGCATCACTGACTTGATGGACATGAGTTTGAGTGAAATCCGGGAGTTGGTGATGGCCAGGGAGGCCCGGTGTACTGCGGTTCTTGGGGTCGCAAAGAGTTGGACACAACTGAGTGACTGAACTGAACTGATGTCTCTTTTACTACTTTAAGTATGTTATGCCACACCCTTTTGCTCTGCAGAATTTCTGCTGAAAAGTCAGCTGATAGCCTTATGGGAGTTCCATGGTATATAATTTATTGATATCCTCTTCCTGCTTTTAATATTATCTCTTTATCCTTAATTTTTGACATTTTAATTACAATGTGTCCCAGTGTCATCCTCTTTATTGTTGATCCTGTGGGATTCTCTATGATTTCTAGACCTGGAGGTATGTTTCCTTTCCCAGTTTAGGGAAGTCTTGTTATTATGTCTTCAAATATGTTCTCTGAGCCCTTTCTGTCTTTTCTTCTGGGACCTTTACAATATGGATGAAAATATACCCAGAGGTCCCTTAAAGTATCTTCATTTTTTTTATTCTTTTTTGTGTGTGTGTGTGTTCAACTTACAGGATTTCTGATAATCTGTCTTCCAGGTCAATGATTCATTCCTCTGTATCATCTAATCTACTGTTGTTTCCTTCCAGTGAATTTTTAATTTCAGTTAGTATATTCTTCAGTTTGTTTGGTTCTCTTTTAAATTTTCAAACTGTGTGTTAAACTTCTAGCTGTGTTCATCCATTTTATCCTGAGTTCTTTGAGTATCTTCATGATTAATATCTTGAACTCCTTATCAGGTAGATTTCTTATCTTCACTTCACTTAGCTGTTTTTCTGGGTTTTTATCTTGTCCTTTCATCTGGAACATGAAAAGCTCCTAACACTTGATTCACACAGCAGCATACTTGGTTCTCAAAAATGTTTGCTAAGTCAAAGATGACATTTATTATATGATTTGTAAGTACACGAAAATTTATAGGCAAAACTAATATTGATTTATAGAGATATATAGAATACAAATATATAATAAAACTCTTATGCACTCACAGAATTTAGTTCAATTTAGTGGAGAGATAAGATCAGTCTTCAAGTATGTTCAGAACATTCATTGCCAGAGTGGGAGTCTAAAATAGATGCCATGAGTTATGGGCCTATGACAGGAGGATCAGGACCAAGAAAGAATTATCAGAAGTAGTGGATAAATAGAGAACAAGAAGGCAAAGTACAAAAATGAACTAAAAAGGGGATTGGAAATGACAATAAGCACATGAACATATGTTCAACACCATCAGATACTAGGGAGATTAAAGCCACACAAATCACTACTACATACCTACTAGCGTGACCAAAATTTAAAAGAGACTGACAATGCCAGTGAATGTAGAGCAAATGGAATTCCTGTATGTTGCTAGCAGGAATATAAAGTGGTACAACCGCCATGACCATCAAGTTCTTACTCTATAGCACAGGGAATTATATTCCGTTCAGTTCAGTTGCTTAGTCGTGTCCAACTCTTTGTGACCCCATGAATCGCAGCACGCCAGGCCTCCCTGTTCATCACCAACTCCTGGAGTTTACTCAAACTCATGTCCACTGAGTCAGTGATGCCATCCAACCATCTCATCCTCTGTCGTCCCCTTCTCCTCCCGCCTTCAATCTTTCCCAGCATCAGCGTCTTTTGAAATGAGTCAGTTCTTTCCATCAGGTGGCCAAAGTATTGACGTTTCAGCTTCAGCATCAGTCCTTCCAATGAACACCCAGGACTGATCTCCTTTCAGATGGTCTGGTTGGATCTCCTTGCAGTCCAAGGGACTCTCAAGAGTCTTCTCCAGCACCGCAGTTCAAAAGCATCAATTCTTCGGTGGTCAGCTTTCTTTATAGTGCAACTCTCACATCCATATATGACTACTGGAAAAACCAAAGCTTTGACAACACAGACCTTTATTGGGAAAGTAGTGTCTCTGCTTTTTAATATGCTGTCTAGGTTGGTCATAACTTTTCTTCCAAGGAGCAAATATTTTTTTAATTTCATGGCTGCAGTCACCATCTGCAGTGATTTTGGAGCCCCAAAAAGTAAAGTCTGTCACTGTTTCCACTGTTTCCCCATCTATTTGCCATAAAGTGATGGGACCAGATGCCATGATCCTGTAATAAACCATAATGGAAAAGAATATGAAAAATATTATTATGTACATGTATGTTTAAATGAATCACTTTACTGTAGGCCAGAAACTAGCACAACATTATAAATCACCTGAACTTCAATAATAAATTAATTAAATGTACAACCACTTTGGAAAATAGTTTTGTAATTTCTTACGAGGTTAAATATACACTTCCTGTAGGAATGAAGATGTTTGTCCACAAAAGTACTTTTACATGAATGTTTATAGCAGCATTATTCGTAAACCCCATACTGAAAACAATGCAAATGTCCATAGATGAGTAAAGGATAAACAAATGTAGAATGGCCAAGGGTCTGAGAGAACTTTTTGTGTAGATAGAAATATTCTACACCTTAAATGTGATGGTGGCTCCAGGTGTGTGTATAGTTGTCACAGGTGTGTATACTTGTGTTATAAGTGTGTATAGTATATAGAACTAATACTTAAACTATGTTAGTCTATCAGTTATGTCTGACTCTTTGTGACCCCATGGGCTGTAGCCAACGGTAGGCTTCCAGGCTCCTTTCCATTAAATTCTCCAGACAAGAAGACTGGAGTGGGTTGCCAATCACCTCTCCAGGGCATCTTCCCATCCCAAGGATTAAACCTGGGTTTCCTGCATTGCAGGCAGGTTCTTTAACCCTTTGAGCGGCCAGGGAAGGTTTGTATGTAAATTTTACCATAATAAAGTTAATTAAATAAAAATACTTAAAAATAAGACAGGAGAGGCAGTCATGAAAGAGTGACAAATGGACAGAAGAGACAGGAAGCAAGGCAGAGGTGAGCAGCAAAGGTCATAAGGTATTATATAAACAGAGATGACAGACTGCTGACTTGGGACCCAGATAGATTCTTGAAAACGTTTCCAGTGAAGCCACGGTTCATCGCACCAGTTGTCTTACTACCTCTATCAGTCCTTGCTGATTTTTCTTTCATGCTGGTAATCAGTCTGTTTCCTAAAAACTGGCATGGCTTCTTTCTTCACTAATTCCTACCCCTAAATCAGTTCTTGTATTTTCCTTGAAGTTTTCTCTTGACTGTTTCTGCCCTAGCTTAACAATTCTTGAGTGAATCTGCATCATGCAGTTAAGACCTTGATTACTCTCGAGTTGTGTTACTTTTACCCACAACTCTAGCACAGAGTCGGACACGACTGAAGGGACTTAGCAGCAGCAGCAGCAGCTAGTGGAAACTGGGTGAAAGAAGATTTCTTATATTTATACTTTTGTTACCTCCTTTCCCACATTTCATGCAGTGTTCAGGAAAATGTGTCAACATATGACCTTAATTGTCTCCCTCTTTTCATCCCTCCCCTCCGGTTATCCTAGGTTGTTGTTTTTTGCATGGACTAATGCAGTATTATCTTAATTGGCCTCTCTTTTCCATACTTACCCCCTTTTTTCTTGTCCAGACAGCAATCAGATTGATGCCTTTTAAAACTAAATCCAGTAGTTTTGCTCACTTCCTTAAAATGCTTCTGTGTCTTCTCAGTGCACTAAGAGTAAAACCTGGTCCTGCCCGCCTCATTCCTGTCTTTACCATCCACATTTCTCCTGCTCACTGTGCCTCATCAAGGCAAGTCTTCTCCCGGCCCGGGGCCTCTTTACCACTGCTCTTTCTCCTAGAAGCCATTTCTTCCAGTCCTTTCTGTGGCTTCTCATGCTTCAAAGTTCAACTGGAACGCCATTCCTCTGAGGCCTCTGCAGAGGGGTGTTTACCTCCCCAGCAGCAGAAGTATTTTCTATCGGGTAACTTTATTTAATTCTTTGTAGGGAACTCAGCACATCCAAAATCTACCTTGATTATGTATTTCTTTAATGGTTTACTGTTCATATCCTCCCATCAGTTAATAACCAGCAGGAAGACAGAGGTGTTTTCTGTCTTATTTGTCGCTATATTCCCCCAACACCTTTCATAGGGCTTGGCTTATGACTATACTCAATAAGTAATCGATGACAGAATGAATAAGTGAAAATATAATTAATAGGCAAATAATAACCACCCAGTGGTTTTTTCCTGAATTTCCTTTTCCTAAAGTTGTGTTTTGTTTTGTTTTGTTTTTTTTGCCTAATTTTTACAGGTACGTCTATTGTGACTATAAAAGCTTTTGCTCCAGATTCAATTCGGGACAGCATTAAATATTCAGTTTTTAGTGGAAATGAAGACGGAGTTTTTTCCTTGTGTTCTAAATCAGGTAACCCTTCTCTATGCTTTATTTCCTGCTCCACTTAATGTTACTAGTAAGGCATACATCTGCAAAGAAAATTCAAGATTGGAAAGGTAGAAATTGTTAGATGTAAATAATTTCAAAGGTAAATAACAAAACATTTTTATGGTAGCTGACGAGATATGATAAAATGTTTATGTGTATTCTCTAAGAATTCTATTCCTCACATTTCCAAGTTAAACAGTACCTGTCCTACCCTATCAGTTATTTGGTGATAAATTGGTTTCTACTTATAATTTACCTATCCATTTGGGAAAATCGGGAATGTAATAGGGAGAGCAGTGAGAATGGGGTTGAACTGGAAATAAGCACACATGTCTAGCCTTAGGAAATTTTCATCAGAGATTCTTCTAATTCGCCACTTAATGTCAACAGTGCAACAAAAAAGGAAAGCTGGAAAGGTTCTATGTGGTGGTAAAGAAATTACTTCCAAATACAGCATGTGCCTTAAATGAATACCAATTGATTATTTGAAACATTCTTTTTTTAATCTAACAACTATGTCGTAGATATGTATCTACTGCTTCGTTGTCAAACCTCAAGAAGAATGTTTTTAATAATTTCTGTATTACCGTACAACTGCCTTATTTAATCCATACTGTGTACACATGGGAAGAATTGAGAGGGGGGTCATTTCTTAAACAAAAGCCTTCTCCTTCAAGCTAGTGTTACAATTTTTTTATACATTCAGCCTTTGCTCAGCAACCTCTCAGATGTAGCCTGCAAGAAGTCTTCATCTCTTCACCCCATCATGTGGTTAACGAACTGTTCAGGAAGCCTATTGGCAAGAAGGCCATTTGCAAATACCACCAAACCTCCCCCCCGCCACCCAGCAGTCATTAAGTCTCTAGCAGTCTGATGTCTGAGGGTTCTAGGAAAGGAGCTGAGATTAGAACATTTAGGGAGAAGGTAAATATGAGTTTGCACATTTTCCCAGGTCACCCAAATCCTTTTGCCCTGTCACCCCTAACATGGCCCAGGCTTGGCCTTATTTTCTCTAGTCTCTCATTAAAATGAAGATAGAACACACCTAAGAGTTAGTTCAAAGTGGTCATCTACAGAAAACTCTATAGTTTTAATTAAATAATGATTGACTTAAGTTGAAATGTATTTCAAAATTTTATTGTGTCAGACATGACTGAAGCGACTTAGCAGAAGCAGCAGCAGCAGCTATAAGCTGTTATGTTGAGAGATATACAGCTATTTAATGAACAATAGTAAAATAAAAGGCCACATCTTTACCACCCATCTCCAAATAAGGGACCTCACTGAACCTCAAGAAGCCCCTGTGTGCTCCTTCCCTCTCGTAGCTGTCTTATTTCACCCCAGACATAATCGGTAAATCAGTAATCTATATTTGGTATTGAACACTACCTTTTTTTTTTTTTCATTATAATTTCCCCATTATATTTGAATCCTTAAACAGTGCATTGTTTTGATTTACTTTGATTTAAACATCATAATAGAATCACATTGAATGAACTCTTCTGTGAATTGCTTTTTGCTCAAAATTTTTACTGTGATGTGTAGTACAGAAGCTATTAAAGAATAGCAAAGAATGATACGTACCTGCTGCCAAGGTTGCAAAATAGAACACTGTCATTCTCACTGATGTTCCCTTTGGGCCGTTTTTTGATTGCATCTTTTCTCTCCACTGCTCCAGGCTGATTAATGCCCAGACTTCAGGTATAATTATTCCCTTATACTAAATGCATTCCTACAAATAGAAATTTAGTAGAAGCATTGGTTTTGCTTTGAATTTACCTAAACGGACTAAAAAAATACCCTATGTATTTACTGATACTGGACTTCCCAGGTGGCACTAGTAAAGAACCCATATACCAGTGCAGGTAGACATTGAAGACGTGAGTTTGATCCCTGAATTGGGAAGATCCCCTGGAGAAGCACACGACAACCCATTACAGCATTCTTGCCTAAAGAATTTCATGGACAAAGGAGCCTTGCAGGATGCAGTCCATAGCATCACACAGAATCGGACATGACCAAAGGGACTTAGCATGCATGCATGCATTCTATTGATAGGTTTTTTCAATTTAGCATTAGAATCATCCATGCTAAAGTGTGTCACTGGCATTCTTTTATTCTTTTATTTTTTTGTATTCTATTCTTTTATTTTCATTGCTTTATGATATGCTATTGTAAATCTATATTGCAAGTTATTTATCCATCTGCTGTTGATGAGCAGGGAGGTTTTCTTGTCTGGGGGTATAATGAACAATCTCATACATGTGTCTTCTCGTGCACAAGTAAAGAGTTCTTTAAGCCCTGAAGTGTAGGCTGGACAAATACCTCAGAGGTTGCCTGTGTTCAGCTGTATAGGTGGTGCCAATTTGTGTTATGAAGTAGTTCCTCCACTGTATTCTACCAGCATCCAATGAGAGCTGTCTCCATTGTTTGCTTTCTATTGCCAAGCTGTGGGTGTGAAATATTATCCCACTGTGGTTTTAACTTACATTTTCTTTCTACTAGTGAATTTGGGCATTTTTTTTCATAGTTTATTGAGCATTTCTATTTTCTTCTATGTGAAATGCATATTGATATTTTTGCCTATTTTTCTTCAAGATTGTGTTTTTCTTTCTGAAATGTAAAGACTTTAAATATATTTTATTATTATTCACCCTTTGGTTTTTTTACAAGTTTTTTTTTTTTTTTAATAATTTATGGCCTATCTTTCACTCTCTTAATGACATGTTTTGATTTTAATGTTGCTACTGGTTGGTTGCTAAGTTGTGTCCAACTCTTTCAAGACCCCAAGAACTTGTAGCCTGCCAGGCTTCTCTGTCCATGGGATTTCCCAAGCAAGAATACTAGAATGGGTTGCCATTTCCTTTTCCAGGGGATCTTCCTGACCCAAGGATTGAGCCTGTATCTCCTGCATTGGCAAATGGATTCTTTACCACTGAGCCACCAGGGAAGATCAATTTTAGAATGAATCAATCTTTTACTTTTTCGTTTGCCTTTTTAGTACATTGTTTAAGATATTCTCCCCTTCCTTGAGATCATGCAATTATTCTTATTCTTACATTGTCTTTTTAAAATTTTATAGTCTTCCTATGTTTCATATTTTCATCTTTAGTGCATCTAGTGCATTGGTTTTTGTGTTTTATGTGAGTTATGAATAGCCTTTCTTTTTTCCTACCCTTTTTTTTCTTCCCTTTCCTTTCTTTTTTTAAAAACCATGATTGCCTATTATTCTAATGACAATAACCTTCTCCTGTGATCTGCAGTATCACCATGATCATATGTATATATATCATGTTTCCATGACTTTTCCATTCATTTCTTTGTCTATCCAAACACGAACACCACACTCTGTTAATTACCTTGGCTTTGTAAGTCTTCATATCAGGGAAGCAGGACTCCCTCCCTCAATATTTATCCCATCCTCATGTTCTGCCTCAAGTTACAATATATTGGCTGTTATTGGTCATTTGCTCTAACATAAAGCATTGTATCCACTTGTTAAGTTTTACAGACACACACACACACACACACACACACACACACCCCACATGCATGTCTACAGGGATTGTTTTTCTATAAAAAGGAAATTTATTCATGAATATTGCAGTAATATACAGCTCATCACACCTTCATTAATGTAACCCACATAACTATGGCATGCATATTTTATTTCAGGTGAAAACTCACCCAAATTAATGAGAAAAATGTCAAAAAAAATCATATAGCTTCAATCTAGAACTTCGTCATCAGGCCAAAACATCTTCCTTTTAAATCTTGCAAAGTTTATATAGCTATGCATTGTAGATAACAATCATCTGATAAAATTTTTCCTATTTGATGATTTTTCTTTTTTAATTGTTATAAGAATATCTAACATTAAATCTTCTCTCTTAATAAATTTTAAGTGTACAAACTATAGGCACACTGTTGTGCAGCAGATCTCTAAAACATATTAGTCTTGCATAACTGAAGCTTCATTTCCCACTAAACAGCAACCCCATTTTACCTTGCCCTGTCTCTGGTAATCACCATTCTACTCTCTGCATCTGAGTTTTCTACTTTAGATCTGTCACATAAGTGGAATCAAGCAATATTTCTCTTTCTATGGCTGGTTTATTTCACTAAATGTAGTGTCCTCAAGGATCATCCATGTTGTTATATGGCAGGATATTATTTGTTAAGGCTGAATAATCTACCATTATAGGACTATATCATATTTTCTTTATCCATTAATCTATTGATGGATATTTAGTTTGTTGGAGTTTTTACTGGAATTGTATTAACCTAAAAATTAAAGTGATTGTCTGAGAAGGCTTTATAAATAGTTCAGGAAAGAAGAGGAGCATAAAGCAAGGGAGAAAGGGAAAGACATACCCAACTGAATACAGAGTTCCACAGAATAGCAAGGAGAGATAAGAAGGCCTTTTTCAGTGAACAATGCAAAAAGAAGAACACAACTGAATGGAAAGACTAGAGATTTCTTCAAGAAAACTGGAGCTATCAAGAGAACATTTCATGTAAGGATGGGCACAATAAGGACAGAAAGAAAGAGAAGAGATTAAGAAGAACACAGAAAAATTATACAAAGAAAGGTCTTAATGACCCAGATAACCATGACAGTGAAGCCATTCACCTAGAACCAGACATCCTGGAGTGTGAAGTCAAGTGGACCTTAGGCAGCATTACTACAAACAAAGCTAGTGGAGGTGATGAAATTCCAGCTGAGCTGTGTAAAATCCTAAAAGATGATGCTGTTTAAAGTGCTATATTCAATATGCCAGCAAATTTGGAAAACTCAGCAGTAGCCACAGAACTAGAAAATGTCAGTTTTCATTCCAATCCCATAGAGAGGCAATGCCAAAGAATGTTCAAACTACTGTACAATTGGGCTCATTTCACATGCTAGCTAGGTTATGCTCAAAATCCTTCAAACTAAGCTTCAGCAGTATGTGAACTGAGAACTGGCAGATGGACAAGCTGGGTTTCAAGGAGGCAGAGGGACCAGAGATCAAATTACCAACAATCTTTGGATCATGGAGAAAGCAAAGGAGTTCCAGGAAAAAACATCTACTTTTGCTTCTTTGACTATACTAAAGGCTTTGACTATATGGATCACAGCAGACTATGGAAAATTCTTGAAGAGATGGGAATGACCAAACCACCTTACCTGCCTCCTAAGAAACCTGTATGCAGGTCAAGAAGAAACAGTTAGAACTGGACGTGGAACAATGGACATTTGAACAATGGTTCAAAATTGGGAAAGGAGTAAGACAAGGCTGTATACTGTCACCCTGTGTTTTTAACTTCTATGCATAGTACATCATGCAGAATGTCAGGCTGCATGAATCACAAGCTGGAATCAAGATTGCCAGGAGAAATATTAACAACCTCAGATATGCAGGTGATACCTCTGTAATGGCAGAAAGTGAAGAGTAACTAAAGAGCCTCTTGATGAGGGTGAAAAAAGAGAGTTAAAAAGATGGCTTGAAACTCAACATTAAAAAAAAAAGATCATGGCATCTGGTCCCATTACTTCATGACAAAAGAAAAGAAAAAGTGGAAACAGTGACAGATTTTACTTTCTTGGGCTCCAAAATCACTGCAGACAGTGACTGAAGCCATGAAATTAAAAGACAAGGATAAAAGTTATCCCTGGAAGGATAGCTATGAGAAAACTAGATAGCATGTTAAAAAGCAGAGACATCACTTTGCTGACAAAGGCCTGTATAGTCAAAGTTATGATTTTTCCAGTAGTCATGTACAGATGTGAGAGTTGGATCATAAACAAGGGTGAGCACAAAAGAATTGATGCTTTCGAATTGTGTTGCTGTAGAATACTCTTTAGAGTCCCTTGGACTGGAAGAAGATCAAACGAGTCAATCCTAAGGAAATCATCCCTGAATATTCATTGGAAGAACTGATACTGAAGCTCCAATACTTTGGCCACCTGATGCAAAGAACCGATTCGTTGGCAAAAACCCTGATACTGGGAAAGACTGAAGGCAAAAGGAAAAAGGGGTGGCAGAGGATGAGATGATCAAAACAGCATTACCGACTCAATGGACAGGAATTTGTGCAAACTCCAAGAGATAATGTAGGACAAAGGAACCTGGCATGCTGCAGTCATGGGGTTGCAAAGAGCTGGACATGACTTAGTGACTGAACAACAGCAACAACATATTAGTTTGGGGAAAAATGTGTATCTTTACAGTATTATCTTCTAATCCAAGATTGATATGGAAATTCACACCATTTTTTTCTTTACTAATTTTAATAGCATTATTTTTCTGCAGCATATGTCTTGCTAAATTTAGCCTAAATATTTTATACTTTTTCTTGCTGAGGTAAATGAAATAAGCCTTTTTCTGGTGGTGTAGGTTTATTTACTTGAAATTAGCTTTTATATTTTGATTTCATGTCTAGAAAACTTGTAAACTCTTACTGATTCTGCTATTTTTCTGTACATTTGACATATACAGTCATCTGAAAATGACAATTTTCCCACGTTTGTTGGAAGTTATGTAGTTTTTTCTCTTCTTTTATTGGTTGCTGCTGCTGCTGCTGCCGCTAAGTTGCTTCAGTCATTTCCGACTCTGTGCGACCCCATAGATGGCAGCCCACCAGGCTCCCCCATCCCTGGGATTCTCCAGGCAAGAATACTGGAGTGGGTTGCCATTTCCTTCTCCAATGCATGAAAGTAAAAGTGAAAGTGAAGTCGCTCAGTCATGCCTGACTCTTAGAGACCCCATGGACTGCAGCCTACCAGGCTCCTCCATCCATGGGATTTTCTAGGCAAAAGTACTGGAGTGGGGTGCCATTGCCTTCTCCACTTTTATTGGTTATCCTAGCTATTTTGACAGGCATAATTAAAGCCTGTGTGCATGCTCAGTTGCTCAGTCATGTTCAACTCTTTGCAACCCTTTGGACTGTAATTTGCCACACCCCTCTGTCCATAGGATTTTCCAGGCAAGAATATTGGAGTGGGTTACCATTTCCTCCTCCAGAGGATCTTCCTGACCCAGGAATCAAACTTAAATCTCCTGTGTCTCCTGCATTGAAGGTGGATTCTTTACTGCTCAACCATTAGGGAAGCCCCAGTTAAAGTCTAACATTAATCAATATCTAGCTTTTAAACACTACCTGAGATTTAGAAATCTTAGATAGAGTGCCTGATGAACTATGGACAGAGGTTCGTGACATTGTACAGGAGACAGGGATCAAGACCATTCCCATAGAAAAGAAATGCAAAAAAGCAAAACGGCTGTCTGGGGAGGCCTTACAAATAGCTGTGAAAAGAAGAGAAGTGAAAAGCAAAGGAGAAAAGGAAAGACATAAACATCTGAATGCAGAGTTCCAAAGAATAGCAAGAAGAGATAAGAAAGGCTTCTTCAGCGATCAATACAAAGAAATAGAGGAAAACAACAGAATGGGAAAGACTAGGGATCTCTTCAAGAAAATCAGAGATACCAAAGGAACATTTCATGCAAAGATGAGCTCGATAAAGGACAGAAATGATATGGACCAAACAGAAGCAGAAGATATTAAGAAGAGGTGGCAAGAATACACAGAAGAACTGTACAAAAAAGATCTTCATGACCCAGATAATCATGATGGTGTGATCACTGACCTAGAGGCAGACATCCTGGAATGTGAAGTCAAGTGGGCCTTAGAAAGCATCACTACGAACAAAGCTAGTGGAGGTGATGGAATTCCAGTTGAGCTATTCCAAATCCTGAAAGATGATGCTGTGAAAGTGTTGCACTCAATATGCCAGCAAATTTGGAAAACTCAGCAGTGGCCACAGGACTGGAAAAGGTCAGTTTTCATTCCAATCCCAAAGAAAGGCAATGCCAAAGAATGCTCAAACTACTGCACAATTGCACTCATCTCACATGCTAATAAAGTAATGCTCAAAATTCTCCAAGCCAGGCTTCAGCAATATGTAAACCGTGAACTTCCTGATGTACAAGCTGGGTTTAGAAAAGGCAGAGGAACCAGAGATCAAATGGCCAACATCCGCTGGATCATGGAAAAAGCAAGAGAGTTCCAGAAAAACATCTATTTCTGTTTTATTGACTATGCCAAAGCCTTTGACTGCGTGGATCACAATAAACTGTGGAAAATTCTTCAAGAGATGGAAATACCAGACTACCTGACCTACCTCTTGAGAAACCTGTATGCAGGTCAGGAAGCAACAGTTAGAACTCGATATGGAACAACAGACTGGTTCCAAATAGGAAAAGGAGTTCGTCAAGGTTGTATATTGTCACCCTGTTTATTTAACTTATATGCATAGTACATCATGAGAAATGCTGGACTGGAAGAAACACAAGCTGGAATCAAGATTGCCGGGAGAAATATCAATAACCTCAGATATGCAGATGACACCACCCTTATGGCAGAAAGTGAAGAGGAACTCAAAAGCCTCTTGATGAAAGTGAAAGAGGAGAGTGAAAAAGTTGGCTTGAAGCTCAACATTCAGAAAACGAAGATCATGGCATCCGGTCCCACCACTTCATGGGAAATAGATGGGGAATCAGTGGAAACAGTGTCACACTTTATTTTGGGGGGCTCCAAAATCACTGCAGATGGTGACTGCAGCCATGAAATTAAAAGACACTTACTCCTTGGAAGGAAAGTTATGACCAACCTAGATAGCATATTCAAAAGCAGAGACATTACTTTGCCAACAAAGGTTCGTCTAGTCAAGGCTATGGTTTTTCCTGTGGTCATGTATGGATGTGAGAGTTGGACTGTGAAGAAGGCTGAGCGCCGAAGAATTGATGCTTTTGAACTGTGGTGTTGGAGAAGACTCTTGAGAGTCCCTTGGACTGCAAGGAGATCCAACCAGTCCATTCTGAAGGAGATCAGCCCTTGGATTTCTTTGGAAGGAATGATGCTAAAGCTGAAACTCCAATACTTTGGCTACCTCATGCGAAGAGTTGACTCATTGGAAAAGACTCTGATGCTGGAATGATTGGGGGCAGGAGGAGTAGGGGACGACAGAGGATGAGATGACTGGATGGCATCACTGACTCGATGGACGTGAGTCTGAGTGAACTCCGGGAGTTGGTGATGGACAGGAAGGCTTGGCGTGCTGCGATTCATGGGGTCGCAAAGAGTTGGACAAGACTGAGCGACTGATCTGATCTCCTAATATTTGCTTTTGTAATTTATAAGGTTTTCTTGACCACAAATTTAGGTCTTTCAAATTAGGCATTATTAATGTTTTTAAATAGATTCACCTGCTTGTTTTCTGCTTTCTTTCCTATTAATAAGTATTCTTTCTTACATTTCAGACTTAACTTAGAATAATTTTATTTCTACTCGAAGTACATACTTTAGTGAGAAGCTGTTGCAATGAACTTTCCCAGATTTTGTTCATTTAAAAATGTCTTTATTCAGTTCTTGTTTTTAAGAGATATTTTTGCTTGGCTGAGAATTTCAGGCTCACAGTTATTTTCTCTTTAATTTAAGATATTACCCATGTCTTCTGGTTTCCAGTTGTATTAATAAGTCAGCTGTTGATATAAATATCATTTATTTATATCTTTCTTTGGAACTTTAGTTAGACAAATACTGGGACCATATTACTGTCTCTTACATCCCTTTCCATATTTTTCATTTCTATATGCCTCTTCTCTTCAGCCTAAGGAAGTACACTTTTCATTTCTGTAAGTTTTCTTTAATTCTATCTCAACTTCTGGTATTTTAAATAAGTAATCTCTTGTTCCTTGCTCTTGTTTTCAACCTTCTTTTAATATATTTTAATATATTTAATATAATATTACATATTATATGTCCAATAACTTCTGCATTTAAGTTTTTCAAAATTTATTCTGCTACCTCTGAATTTGCTGTCTGACATTCATGGTGCCCTGCTTCTCTGTGATTTTGGGGCTTGTTAACTATAGACTACACATTGTTGTGGAAATTTTTTATTTGAGGATTTTTTCATGCACTTTAATACACACACACAATTTATCAAGCATTTTAGTTGCTTTTATCATGCAGGTTGTTCCAATATATAGTTTATCATAATTTTGTCAAGAAATATTTCTAAGGATCTTAAATTATGATATTAAATTCATCTTCCATGCCACCTTTGCCACATAATCATTAAACTTGTGTCAAAAGGCATTTAATGTAGGCTTTACCAATGTATGTATTTTAAAACATATGCCAAAGTAGAAAACTGGTATGTATGGTAAATCAGTAAACTTGATTTCTTGTGTTATATTCACTTTTCTTCAGGGTACAGTGTGAGAAAATCATTGTATTAGTCATTGGTTTGGTAAGCTGTGATTAGATGGCTCTCTGGTGAGAACTGGTTTCTGCCCAGTTGTGCCTGAGTGTGCCCTGTGCCGCAGTCACAAACCAAAGTTTACTTTTGCAGCTAAACTTGCTGTCACTGTGCCTTAAAAATATCTACTACTCACTGTTTAAACCAGAAGGAATTTTGCAGTTTGACTAACATTGTGCATGTACATAACAAATGGTAGTTTTCATTCTATTATTTGCTGCTGCTGCCGCAGCTAAGTCACTTCAGTCATGTCCGACTCTGTGCGACCCCATAGACGGCAGCCCACCAGGCTCCCCGTCCCTGGGATTCTCCAGGCAAGAACACTGGAATGGGTTGCCATTTCCTTCTCCAACTATTATTTGCTAGACTGACATAAAACAAAGTGATCAAACTTCCAGTGTTTCAAGGATGTAGCTTTAGAGGAGAGAGTTTAAAAGCTTTGGGATAACATAAATATTTATCACATTCTGCTTTGGGCGTATGCTTATGCATGTACACAGTTTGTAATTGATGAAAGTAACCGGATTATGCTATCTAGCATGAGTATTTGAAAAATCTGAATCTCATTTTGATGTGTACGTTATAACCTGGATAAAAGCTATGCATGTCCATATATCAGAAGAAAAGTATTGCTGCAATTTTATTCTCCAGTTATTAAATATATAACTGGCCCACTAACATGTAAGAATGAGCAAAAAGTTGATATTTGTGAGCCTCTTACTCAAAAGAAAGCATGGACTTCTGCCCCTACTATTAGACAGAACCCAGTAGTACTTTCATCTCCTTGGTGACAGTAGATCCTGGACATCTCTAAGAAAAAATATACATCAATCATCCAAGGCAAATTGGGTATCTGGTAGGTATGCGTGCCTTGAATCATCTCACAGACTGGTTATTGTCTTTCCTATTTGCACAACTTTCACAGCATGTGCCAATTATTATGCCAAAAACAAAAACCAAGCAAGGAAAGCATTAGAACTACAGATTCATTCCAAGTGCAAAATTCCAATTATCAAGCCTAAACACAGCCCTTTTATTAAAAAAAAAAAAAAATCCACTTTGGTCTGCACTATGATTGGCACACTTTCTACTAAGTGACACTGGCAATTAAGTATTGTGTTTCAATTTTATTTTTCTTTACTAATAGTAACAGAACACAATAGCAGGCTGAATGCCCTGTTTGGTGGAGACAGAGTTCCAGATGAGAGCCTTGAACCAACATCAACTGGGGCCCCTCTCTCATTTGGAGGTGTGGCTCAGCCCTTGTTCCACAGAGACTTCTGAAAGCTATCTTCTTTCATTACCAGCTCATCAAAAAATTTATCTTAATAATCCTTCAGCTGTCTATCATTAAATCTACTCTGAATTTTCTATCAGGGATTTTGGTAACATCAGACTGTGGTTTGTAAAACTAATTTAGCTTTCTAAAATTGATAACTGAATCTGATGACAATAAAAGTGAATTTATGAATTTTAAAATTTGGTATTGTAGTTAGTTTTTCATATAGAATGTAAGTATTTTTTTTCTTAGTAATAGAATAGAAGCAAGAAAATACCTCCTACAATGTTCAGTGCTAGAGTTAGACTTTTTAGAAAAGGCTATGATAACTATTTGGATGAAGGCATGGCAACCCACTGAGGTATTCTTGCCTGGAGAATCCCCATGGTCAGAGCAGCCTGGTGGGCTACAGTCCATAGGGTCGCAAAGAGTCAGACACGTCTGAAGTGAGTAAGCACGCACGGATGCATGATTACCATTAGCACCCAGGTAGGTACATGATAGCCTAAAGTTTCTTTGGTCAACTCTGGTTCTCTAGGGAAACTGGATCAGATAGATCAGAAGTGTGACTCTAGGCCCTATTTCCAGAAACTATACAGATTGTTTCACCAGAAGACCAAATTTGTAATAACCCATGCTATTAAATGTTCTCCTTCTAAATTCAGAGCATATGTAGGTATTAAATCTGTATCTGATGGTGGAGGGGGTGAGAGACATGGGGAGGACACTGGACTCTATCGTGTGACTACAAAGAGATTCACACATGCACTGAGTTACTCTCAGAGCAACGCTATGGGGCCATCCTTCAGAGCCCTGTTTTACGGAAGGTGAGCTTCTGCCCGACAGAACCTGAGTTACTTCCTATAGGTCACAAGCTTAGTAGTGGGGGAGCCAGGTACTTTACCTAAGTAAAGTATCTGGGGCTAGGATTTGTGCTTGGTTTCAGGGTCTCAAACTCAAATCAGTACCCATTCTAGCAAATTCCATTTGATGGAACTTCTGACAGCGAGAGCTGAGTTAATCGTGATGGAGTAATAATAACAATAAATTCAGTAAGAAATTTAATTGTAAAGGGGAAGAAATAAAACAGAGTAGAAACTTGAGAAGGAAATTATGTCAGGGGAGGAAGTTTCTTAATCCAGGGGCAAACCTGTGCAGGGCATAACCCCCAAGGCACAGTTTCTCTCATCTGCTTCTACTTGTTGCCTGGGGGTGGAACAGATATTATTAGGTGAATCTGTGTGCCAGATCCTGAGCTGGGCGTTGGGGAGAGTGTGGTGTAAGAGGTAACCGTGCTCACCTTGGTGAATCTTCTAAGAAACCAAGGGGAGTAATTTGGCAGAAACAGGTGAACAAAGGCTCTGCAGGCACTTTGGGAGCATGTGTTAGAGACAGATATGGTGATGGTGATGGCTGAAAAGAGGACCCACAGAAGTGGGGACAATCCCAGATGGATGGAAAAGCCTACAAGGAAATTCTAAAATGTGTGTTTGAGAAGCAGAACATGTATGAGTGTTAGCATCAGAGCAGAGAGAGCAAAGGGGAGAAAGAGATCAATGAGATTTTTCAGGTGGGAGGGGCTGAAGCAGGTGGTCCTGGGGAGGCTAAAATGCTGAGCTTCATCATCATTGTTGTGGAAGCCAATCAAGGGCTTTAAAGATAGTCACAGTGCCTTTTTAAAATTATTTAATTCAGAATGGGAACTGGATGAGTGCAGAGGCCAGTAAGTCGGCTAATGCAGGGGACAAGGTGGGAAATGCTGGTTGCTTGGAGGAGGGCAGCAGCAGGGAGATGGTGAATCCAGAGATGTCTGACTGCAAAGACCTGGCAATGGGCTAAATACAGAGACAGAAGGATGACTTAAAACAGAGCGCTCGTATCTTAGGTGTTTCATGGTTTCTTTCCCTCCTACGTGTTTGAACTGTGTAAATGTCTGCCTCTTCTCACCCTTTTTCACAATGACCCCAGACACTAGGAAAGGGGGTTCCAGCCAATGGGAGGCATTGAAGGAGAGGAGAGTGTGTGAGCATCAGTTAAAGATAAAATCATTTTCTATTCTTTCTTTTTTTTTTCCTCTCTGGAAATAAAAATAGGAGAAGTTACTGTGAAAGAACCCAAGTTTCTTGATTTTGAAGTCAGAAAAGAAGTTCAACTCATCGTTTTAGCTGAAAGTAGGGGGCATAAAGCCTACAGCAAAGTAGCAGTCTTTATCCAAGATCTGAACGATCATCCACCACACTTTGAGCAAAGTGTTTACCAAGTATCAGTGTCTGAGGGCCAGTTCTACAATCATCACATTGTACAGGTAATAGAAACATGTTTTATGTGTGTGTGTGTATGTGTGTGTGTGTGTGTGTGAATTTTTATCAATCAGTGTACATCCAAATACCTAAAGACCTTTTCCAGGACATTAGTTAAATTGTCATTGTTTCCTTGGCATATGCATTATATGATGTACTGGAATGAACCTTAGGTTGAAGGAAATCTGGAGTTTCTGAGTTCACTACCCTTGCTCCCTTCTTTTTGTGCTCAGAACCCCCTGCCAATGCAGGAGATGTAGATTTGGTTCCTGGGTAGGGAAGTTCCCCTGGAGTAGGAAATTGCAACCTACTCCAGTCTCCTTGACTGGAGAATCTCATGGACAGAAGAGTCTAGGCGGCTACAGTGCATAGGGTCGCAAAGAGTTGGATATAACTGAGCATCTTAGCATGCATAACATGCATGTAGCACCCACCTGCTCTTTCTAGGGACCCTGTTGGAGATTAGCAGGGAGTCTAGATGGGCACAAGAAGCAGCTCACCTTCTAAGTGTGTACAGTTTAGTGGAGAAGTCAGAAGACTAAGTATACGATATAAATTTCTAATGTGATAATAGAAAAGCGTATATTGAATGTCGTGCGCGCTAAGAGGAAACACAGACAGGTCCCGACATTTGCACTTGGTCTTAAAGGGTGAGCAGGCATTTCCCAAGTGGAGCTGCAACCAGACGTGCACAGAATGAGGTACAGACACATGGGAAGGCCCGCTGGGCTTGGGATCTTCGGGTGTCTCACATGAAAGGCACATATCCACTATTGTCAAGCCCAGCCCCATCTCGAGAGAAAGCCCCATGGCCTGAAAGAGAGGGTCTGTTCACACGGCGGTCTTCTTGCTGAAGCTCCAAACCCACCCACCCTTGCTAGACTCTCCCTGCTTCAGGACTGCTGCACATCTTCATCTTTCCATTCATGGTTGAACTGATGCTTTGAGTTCAAGAACCTGGGCATTAGGACACCTACAGGCTCTTGGGAATCTGCACAGAGAATGTGTATAAACCCCCTTCCTGACAGTTGGTGGCTGAGCGGGACATTCCCTTTCACCTCTATAACCCATGACCCAGCATCTCATGACTCTCTCTCTGGGGTAGATGGGGCCAGGGGTATAGGTGGTCCCCTAGGTTTCCATGCACCTGGATATGCACGCAGACCTTTCTTTGATCCCTGCCTAGCCCAGATGCCATCTTCCCCTCTGAAGGTACAGACAAGACCAGCAGAGGCTCAGCTGTCTTGGAGTTTTAGCTCTGTGCTCTTCACTTGGTCCAGGATCCCCAGGATTTCCTACATTATTTTTGCACATTTAGCCTAATTGCTCCAGGTTCCAGCATGGTCCAGAATTGTTGAGCCTTTACTCTGGCTTCAGCCAGGCCTGAGATGCTTAAGAGGAAGGCGAGGAGTAAGAACATCTCTCTTCCAATCTGTACCCCAGTGGTACCTGTTCAGCCGGGGTGACCGGCGCCTCCAGTGTCACGGCAGGGCCTGCTGTCACAGTGGGCCCTCCCTCCCTGGGGCGCTGGTGCTTGCACTTTGTCACAGATGCAGACCTGGACAGAGCTAGGCCACTCATATTAAGGTGAAGGCAACTTTAAAGCTCCAGTACACCCAATAGGATTGGAGAAGGCAATGGCAACCCACTCCAGTGTTCTTGCCTGGAGAATCCCAGGGACGGAGGAGCCTGGTGGGCTGCCGTCTATGGGGTCGCACAGAGTCGGACACGACTGAAGCGACTTAGCAGCAGCAACACCCACTAGGGGAAACAGCCCGACCTGCCAGTGCTTCAGTAATGTAAACATTGAGAAGGCTCAGTCAGGGACGGATACAAGGGACTGTTCTTCGTGTTTTTTAGATCGTTTAATTTCAGGGAAACTATTAATAGAACTGTCGTTTTTTTGTGTCCTGTTCAGATGAACAGGAATGTCGAAGGTTCTGGAGCTCTTGCTTTTTGCTCCCACACTGCCGAGTGCCCTCCTTTTGGTTGCAGCCCCACAAACTCCGTTTAGGAACTTCCCCTCCTCTGCCAGAAGCAGTCTTGGTAGGATCGTCAGTCCAGGTGGTGAACCCACCCGACCCCACCCAGTCACAGAGTGCTGTCGACTGTGTGTCTCATAGAGACTTTCTCTCTCTGGAATTTGAACCTTGGCTGGTAGGACCCAAGATGAAGACAAGTAAGAGCTGATGCATCTTGCTGGCAACAGCTCAGAGAAGCTGTGCCCTAGAGATATCCCTGTTCCTGTGCTTCACCTGGGCACTGTCTTTTTGCTATGCTCTTTCCTGGTGAAGTTGGTTACAGTGCATTTGGGTTGATGGCATCTGGAGACCCTAAATGATATGTGTCCTGGGAGGCCTCCTCTCTGTAACTCTTTTAAGTCTATGACCTCGGGGACATGATAGACTTATTCTGCTTGGATGTAGGTATGTTTCTCGTCCTCATGGTCTTGAGGAGAGCTGTCTGATGCTGCCTTTCTGTGCCATCTATCTGGTGTTGTGTCTTCCTGATGAGGCCCTGGGTCACCTGAGAACTCTGGTGGCAGTGTGAAGCATAGATTGACAGGGAAGGGAGTTACAAGCAAAAGCCTGCTAGGACATCAGTGTAGTCACCCAGGAAAGAAATGAAAGGAGATGGAAGCTCAGGCCAAGGCTGAGGGACCTAGGAAATAAAAATAAACAGAAAGCAATTTATCAGTCAACTTGTTCTTATGCAAGGTCTTGAATCCACTAATAGAATTAATTTGCAATTAAAAGGTAAATCAGACTAAATAATACATCTCTGTGGAGAGTGATGCACACTTCACTATTAATACTTTTGTTTTATCTTCAACACTAGTACTTGGATCACTCATCAAATAAATCACTAGGATCTAAATTTGCTAGCACTAAATCTGGGTTTTGTTTCATTTTACTCAAAACTTGTTATACTCCTACTGAAATTACTTGGAAACTCTTGCATCTATAGTCTTCTCACCTCATCATTCACTTTTATATAAAATTCAGCCATGTCTAATATTCCTTTGATCATTGTCTTTAAGATGTGTTTGATAATGTGATTCTTTCATAATGCATTGCTCTGAAAAATAGGCTTAACCCATTCTGCACTTTCAATGCTTACCTAACGGAGGAGTTGCTTCCTCACAGGTTTTTGCCACAGACCTGGACAGTGGGTCGAATGGCCTCGTTGAGTATTCCATTCTCTCCGGCAACCAAGGAAACGTGTTCCAAATGGATCCCCTGAGTGGTGTGCTAACAGCAAGTGCGATTCTGGATTACGAGTACACCAGCACCTACAGGTTTGCCCCAAGCTCAGATCTGTTTGACCAGCTATTCTGCCTTGTTGCTTTGGGCATGACTTCCTGTTTGGTATGCTTAGCTATAAGATATGTTTTCCCTTTGCTCCAACTTAGGATCGTCCTTGATACACTGAGAGAGTCTTAGGAAGTAGACGCTATTTGGAAAAAGTGATTGGACTACAAGAATGTTAAGATTCCTTTTCATTCTAGGAGTTCATGCATTTGTGATGCCATTACGTATGATATTAAATGAGAGACATTAAAACATTTGCGAAATGCCTCCTGAGCTATGGAGACCCTGCAAACGTTGCTTTAGTTGCTTTTAAAAACAGTGAAGACTGAATGATGTTTCTCTTTTTAGTCATTTATTCATTTTTGTGTAGGAAAGTACAACCCTGTTATCAGGTCCATGTTACATGACTCTGTTCTGATAGAAATGATCATCTTAAAGGGCACATTCAAAAAGAGATATATTTTTTGCCTAGAGTTCAAAATATGCCAGACTTACACAGAATTTCTGTGAAAGAGAGAATGTGTCATAGGTCTTCTGTGATTTTTTAAAAGTGGGTGTTCCCAAGTGTCTAGGCATATATACAGAGATATTTGTGAATTCACAGTCTATAAAAGAAAATGAAAGACTCTAAGGGACACAAAATATCTGTGAATGGGGGCTGCATCAAGAATGATAACCCAGCTTTCATGGAAGACAACAAAACTGATCGTAAAGAAGAGGTATATGTGCACCGGTGAAGATGGAACCCTAGGATGTACGACTAAGTGAAGGAGGGGACAGGGTGCCCCACGGTGCTTTCCTGCAGGCCTTTTCGAGTGAAAACACACCCATAAAATTGGACAGCTTTAGGAAGAAAACCTAAGAAACCGTAAACCTGGTTTCTGAGGAAGTGGTCACATGGGAAGTCTGGACCTCCTTACCATGCGTTTCAGTCAGCCTTGTATTTATATGTTTTTCTGAAAGGCCGCATATACAGCGTTTCCTGCAATCTTCCCGTCACCCCCAGAGAAGTTCAGTTAGGCTTTTTCTCACTCACTGATGAGACAAGTCACATGCAGGTTTGCTCAGGATCACAGAACCGTTTCGTCGTCGATCACGTCTTAGCACCGGGTGTCTTGATGCTGTGTTGCGCTGCATCTACCATACTGGCCACACAGCAGACTTCCTTTTGAGGGAAAAAGGAAGAAAACAAGAGACCCAAGCCTCAATAGTCTCCGAGGCCAGACTACTTACATGTTACGCGAGGAAAGTGCAGTATGTTCTTGTGGCTCAGTGTGCTCAGTTGCTCAGTCTGTCGGTCATATCCACTCTGCAGCCCCTGGACAGCAGGCTCCTCTGTCCATGGAATTTCCCAGGCAAGAATACTGAATGGGTTGCCGTTTCCTACTCTTGTGGTTAAACAGCAAGAACCAGTTAAAATGGGATCTGTTCCTGGGCAGACTGGATTAATTTACCTCTGAAAAACTTCCCAACTCTAAACATTTGATTAAGTATTTAGTTCTTTTTGTTTAATGTATTTCAAAATATTACTTCAAAGGTATTTTAAAAGTTTAGTTTAAGGTCTTACCCTGTCTTAAGTAGTAGGATCTTTCTCAGTAATATTTTAGTGTAATCAGTTGTTATGATACTTATTATATAAACATTGAAATCAATCATATAAATAAAACCCTGCTACATTGCTTCTCTAGTAATTTTAAGCACAAACTTCTTTTTTCTCTCCATAGTTGACTGCAGGTAAATCTCAGTCTAGTTGCTACCTGAATGATTACAAATTCAGATTCAAGAGTGTCTGCCCTGTTTCAGAACTATGTATATCCTGATTGTAATGACTTTCTGTTACAGAGTTCTTACTCAGTGGAGTCTAATTATCAATTAAATCTAACTCCTTCCAGCTTTGTCCTATTTGCGTCATGGTTTCAGTGTTCACATCATTTAAACTGGTCACAATGTGCAAAAGCACCGCTCACCAATTCCCCCATGAATTCAAGGCTGGGAGAAATAGGAACTGAGAGAAGATGAAATCTATTCCAAGAGCAAACATCTTTTAATTTCATGGCTGCAGTCATGGTTATACAGGTGTTTACTTCAGAGCCAGGTCATACTTCATAATTATAGTTCTTTCCTTATTCTTCCCCTTATCCCCAGAGTTAATGATTATCTTTCTTTTTGCTCACCTGATTTGCTATGTCCCTGTACTTAATTCCTTGTAAATATTCCATTAGCTCTATCAGACATGCCCACTCATCTTTCTCCCCTGATATGCCTCTCATATCATGTATTCTATCAAATCTTCTGTTTCTTGGAGAACTGAGTCCTACTGTTTCCTTTCCTCCTGATCTAGCTGGGCAGTATGCCTTTCCAGTTCAGTTCAGGTCAGTTCAGTCACTCAGTTGTGTCCAACTCTTTGCGACCCCATGAAGTGCAGCATGCCACGCCTCCCTATCCATCACCAACTCCCGGAGTTCACTCAGACTCACATCCATCGAGTTGGTGATGCCATCCAGCCATCTCATCCTGTGTCATCCTCTTCTCCTCCTGCCCTCAATCCCTCCCAACATCAGTCTTTTCCAATGAGTCAACTCTTCGCATGAGGTGGCCAAGTACTGGAGTTTCAGCTTTAGCATCTTTCCTTCCAAAGAACACCCAGGACTCATCGCCTTAAGAATTGACTGGTTGGACCTCCTTGCAGTCCAAGGGACTCTCAAGAGTCTTCTCCAACACCACAGTTCAAAAGCATCAGTTCTTCGGCACTCAGCCTTCTTCACAGTCCAACTCTCACATCCATACATGACCACAGGAAAAACTATAGCCTTGACTAGACGGACCTTTGTTGGCAAAGTACTGTCTCTGCTTTTCAATATGCTGTCTAGGTTGGTCATAACTTTCCTTCCAAGGAGTAAGCGTCTTTTAATTTCATGGCCACAGTCACCATCTGCAGTGATTTTGGAGTCCCCCCAAAATAAAGTCTGACACTGTTTCCACTGTTTCCCATCTGTTTGCCATGAAGTGATGGGAGATGCCATGATCCTAGTTTTCTGAATATTGAGCTTTAAGCTAACTTTTTCACTCTCCTCTTTCACTTTCATCAAGAGGCTTTTTAGTTTCTCTTCACTTTCTGTCATAAGGGTGGTATCATCTTCAAATCTGAGGTTATTGATATTTCTCCCAGCAATCTTGATTCCAGCTTGTGCTTCTTCCAGCCCAGTGTTTCTCATGATGTGCTCTGCATATAAGTTAAATAAGCAGGGTGAAAGCTGGGCCCCATGACTTGCGACTGGTTTACTGCTTTCCTATTTAGTTGCATGCCTTGAAGATCCCATGTCTTTCTCTTACTTTTATAGTAGTTTTGTAGGAAAAGGTGCCAAGAGAGTAAATTCTTTTAGTTCTTACACATCTGAAAACACCTTTTTTCTACTTTCACATGTGATTTATGCAATGTATAATATAGAAGTTGAACATTTCTTTTAGATTTTTGAAGGCATTTTTCTTTTATCTTTTAAAACTCAGTTCTGCTTTTGAGAAGTCTGATGCCATTCTAATATGTTTGGTACATGGATTTTTTTTTTTTTTTTTTGCACTTTCTGTGGAGATTCTCAGGTTATTTCATCTGCAATGTTTAGACATGTTGTGATTATGTACTTTAGTGTGGGTATTTCCTTGTGCTGAGTACTTGATGTAGTCTTTTAATGAGGATAAATGTTCTATTTTTTGGTATTATTTCACTGATAATTACCTCCCTTCTGTTTATTGGTTTTGTTTTGTTTTGTTTACTGTACCCGGTTTCTTTTTCCTGGATCCTATTCAGTCAAGTGTTAGGCTGCCAGGATTGATCCTTTGTCACTGATTCTTTATTCTCTACTTTCCATTTCTTGTTGTGTGGGGGTTTATTTTGTTGTTTTATTTTTCTGGGAGATTTTCTTAATTATAACCTTCTAAACTTTCTTTTTTTGTTGTTTTTAGTTTAAAATTTTTTGAATATTATATATTTTATAATTTTCAACAACTCTTTCTTAATCTTTGAGCTTTTCCATAGCATCTTGTTCTTATTTATGTGTTATGATAGCTCTCCGAAGACATTAGTTGGAATTATTTTTACCTAGTCTTTTGCTCTTTCAAAATCTCTGTGTCCTCTGGATTTATTTCTTCTGCTTGTCTAGTTTATCCTCTTTTATTCATGTGAGAGACTTTCTGTGAATAAATAACCATCCTTGGTCCTAAGTGAGGCAATATCAAAGTCAGAATCTCCTGATGAATCTCATTGACCAGCATGCTTGGCTTTCAGATGAACCAGAGAAGAACTTGACTACTTTGCAGGATGACATGTAAATAACAATATATAGAGAGGGTTTTTCCCCTTTAGGAGGAGATTTCATTTCTTCAGGGACAGTCCCTCAACATTACTGAGTATGAACATCAGACATTGTTTTGCCTGGGAGTGAAAAAAATGGGCAAGTGATCTTGATTGTTCTATATTTTGAATTTAATCTTTTAAGCTATTTTTAGCTCAGTATCTCACTCTGCATATTGCCATGTTTTGAGCCTCTCCTTGGTTATGTGGGGGCAAATCTGTTTCTCACTCATCCTTGTCTTCCTTCAAATGCAGGATGCATTTTAATCTATGCATTCCTCTGCCACCTGACTTCCCAGGTGACACAGTAGTAAAGAATCCACCTGCCAGTACAGGAGATGCAAGAGATGTGGGTTCAATCCCTGGATCAAGAAGACCACTGGAGTAACAAATGCAACCCACTCCAGCATTGTATTCTTGCCTGGAAAATTTCATGGACAGAAGAGCCTGACAGGCTACAGTCAGTGGGGTCTCAAAGAGTCAGACATGACTAAGAGTGTGCACACATGTACACGCATGCGCGTGCGCACACACACATACATGCACGCACACACTCACACACATCTTTAACCGCTTCTCAGTCTGCTTGCATTTTTCAGACATGTGTTGAAACTTCTCACCCGTTCCACTCACTAATACCTTCACCCATTTCTTTTTAGCCTTATCAACATATACCTTATTCTAAGTTCTTTTGCCATTGTTATAGCAGAATCCCTAGAGGAATAGGAAATAAAACCTGTGTAGATATAACCAGAAGTTATAGCTCTTCCTTTCAGAGGTGTTATGATATTGACTGATGTTTCGTTTCTCTTGGAATTACAGAAGAAACATTTAGTTCTGGGAATATATTTAATAAACTGTTGAGAGAGAGTTTTGAAAAATCCTCTATCACTGTCTTAGGTATTAAGGCAATCAGAAAAGAATCTGCCTGATTGAAGTCTCATTTAAAATGTAACATGATAAAAAGCAGCTTCCCACCACTGGTAGATTAGGAGAACTATGCTCTGAACTAGAATGGGACTGTTTTTATCTGGTGAACTTCATTTATCCTCTCTGCTGATATGCTAATCAGGGCAATAGTTTTGGAACATGGGGCCAGTTGGGCTGACAACAGCCAAGAATTTTGCAAAGCTTGCCAAAGAGCCATCACAGAAAACTTGAGGTCTCATAGAAGTTATGTATAGAATTTCAGTGGATCTACCTCCATAATTCTTCATTTGTGCCTCAAGCCACTGAGAAACCTTTGACTTGTCCTTTTGTTTTGAAACAGAATCATATTTGTGTCTATGTCAAAGAATCTTGCTTTTTAACACTATATAGGCATTATATAGAACCCCTGAAATTGTAATAGTGTGAAAATAAGAGTCCTTATGACCACAGAGGAAGAATCAACAGAGCCATAACTTTAATATCTTGGCTGAGACTTTACTGTGATACTGGGGAGGGGCAGGCAGCAGGGGCAGAGAATATGATGAGTCAATTATTTTTAGTAAAATTTTTCCATATGTACCTGACTTACGTTCATGCTAACAAAACAGACTTTCAACAGGGAATTATTTCTAGGCTCTTAAAGTGTGAAATTTAAGTAGTTGTTCTAATGATGGCCCAACTTCAGTAGTATAGAAGGCAGCCTGTATGCTTTGTGAACCATAGATAAGCAGTGATTATTTCCTACTAAGTGGAATTTAAACCAACAAAAAGTTGATGCTTTTTTCAGTTCAGTTCAGTCACTCAGTCGTGTCTGACTCTTTGTGATCCCATGAACAACAGCATGCCAGGCCTACCTGTCCATCACCAATTCCCGGAGTCCACCCAAACCCATGTCCATTGAATCGGTGATGCCATCCAACCATCTCACCCTCTGTTGTCCCCTTCTCCTCCTGCCTTCAATCTTTCCCAGCATCAGGATCTTTTCAAATGAGTCAGCTCTTCGCATCAGGTGGCCAAAGTATTGGAGTTTCAGCTTCAACATCAGTCCTGCCAATGAACACCCAGGACTGATCTCCTTTAGGATGGACTGGTTTGATCTCCTTGCAGTCCAAGGACCTCTCAAGAGTCTTCTTCAACACCACAGTTCAAAAGCATCAGTTCTTCATCACTCAGCTTTCTTTATAGTCCAACTCTCACATCCATATATGACCACTGGAAAAACCATAGCCTTGACTAGATGGACCTTTGTTGGCAAAGTAATATCTCTGCTTTTGAATATGCTATCTAGGTTGGTCATAACCTACCTTTCAAGGAGTATGCATCTTTTAATTTCATGGCTTAAGTCACCATCTGCAGTGATTTTGGAGCCCCAAAAAATAAAGTCTGACATGGTTTCCATTGTTTCCCCATCTATTTGCCATGAAGTGATGGGACTGGATGCCATGATCTTAGTTTTCTGAATGTTGAGCTTTAAGCCAACTTTTTCACTCTCCTCTTTCACTTTCATCAAGAAGCTCTTTAGTTCTTCTTCACTTTCTGCCATAAGGGTGTGTCATCTGCATATCTGAGGTTATTGATATTTCTCCTGGAAATCTTGATTCCAGCTTGTACTTCCTCCAGCCCAGTGTTTCTCATGATGTACTCTGCATATAAGTTAAATAAGCAGGGTGACAATATACAGCCTTGACGTACTCCTTTTCCTATTTGGAACCAGTCTGTTGTTCCATGTCCAGTTCTAACTATTGCTTCCTGACTTGCATACAGGTTTCTCAAGAGGCAGGTCAGGTGGTCTGGTATTCCCATATCTTTCAGAATTTTCCACAGTTTATTGTGATCCACACAGTCAAAGGCTTTGGCATAGTCAAGAAAGCAGAAATAGATGTTTTTCTGGAACTCTCTTGCTTTTTCAATGATCCAGCAGATGTTGGCAAATTGATCTCTGGTTCCTCTGCCTTTTCTAAAACCAGCTTGAACATCTGGAAGTTCATGGTTCATGAATTGCTGAAGCCTGGCTTGGAGAATTTTGAGCATTAATTTACTAGTGTGTGAGATGAGTGCAATTGTGCGGTAGTTTGATCATTTTTTGACATTGCCTTTCTTTGGGATTGGAATGAAAACTGACTTTTCCAGTCCTGTGGCCACTGCTGAGTTTTCCAAAATTGCTGGCATATTGAGTGCAGCACTTTCACAGCATCATCTTTCAGGATTTGAAATAGCTCAACTGGAATCACCACCACCCCTAACTTTGTTTGTTTTGATGCTTCCTAAGGCCCACTTGACTTCACATTCCAGAATGTCTGGCCCTAGGTGAGTGATCACACCATCATGATTACCTTGGTCATGAAGATCTGTTCTTGTACAGTTCTGTGTATTCTTGCCACCTCTTCTTAATCTCTTATGCTTCTTTTAGGTCTCTACCATTTCTGTCCTTTATTGAGCCCATCTTTGCATGAAATCTTCCCTTGGTATCTCTAATCTATTTTACATGATTTTAAAAATTTAAGGTTGGAAGAAAAAGAACACTTATCAGGTAAGCTAAGAATGGGAAAGAAAGTAGAAGTGTGATTCAGGGTGGTGAGTAGAAGTGTGTCAGGGTGGTGACAGAAAGGGAGAAGTTGAAGACACTAATAAGGTTTCTGAGTCAGTTACTGGAGAAGCAAGTTGTACCGTCATCCAAGAGAGATTGAATCACTACGTGTTGATTCTTTCAGATCATGGACTTTTAGTTCTACTTTACAGTCCTAGTCAATAAAGAAGAAAGACTCAGTTTCTCAACGGATAGTATCACCAGCTGGCTAAGACGAATTCCACTTCTGAAAGGAAGATCCTCTTCCAATTGACAACTTACTTTATTACTCAGATACTCTCCTGTAACTCATAGTGTTTAGAAGGCAGTGGAAAGCTAATGATTATACCTTAGAGTGTGATATATAGACAGGAAGAGAGATACGTCGAAAAGTATCAGACAGTGGAGCACAAATTTCCAGTCAACTAAGACCTGTACTTAAATCCTAGCTGTGTCATCTGATATATTTATAATCTTGAGCAAATCTTGAGAAACCAACATCAACATATATTAAAGAAATCCAAATAACCAAGACATCTGTCCTTGAGGAATTTATAGGAGAGGTAGACACATAAGTCATTAAGAAGAAAGAATGATGATTGCTATGGTGGAAGAATGTGCAGGGTGCTATGGGGCAGAGAAAGGGGCACCCAAATCAGATGAGATGCCAGGGAAAGCTTACAGAGATGTTAGCTTTGAAAGACCAAAGGGGTGTAGACATAGGAATTCCAGGCAGAAGCTATATCCCAGAAGGCTATGTGTACGTGCTTAAGACTTATATTACCTCTTGTAGACATGGAAAGCCAAGAAAAGGTTTTAATTAGAGGAGTCAGGTTTTCAAACCAGAATTTTTGATAAAGCAATTGAGCAGTTGCAGAGTGGAGGATGAAGAGGAGCATTTGAGACTTGCAGTAGGAAGATTGGTGAGTAGCAAGCACTCCAGTTGAGGAAAGATATAGTGAATACACAGCATGCCAGCCAGAGATGGTAAGGGGATGAGGTTAGAGCAGATACCTTGTCCTGCTTTGCCTGAGACTGTCTTGCTTTAGAAAGAAACTGAACGTACCACGCCCCAGGAAGCCTTTCAGTCCCTGTGAAGTCAGTCGGATGACCAGTTCATCTGAGGCTCTGAGGTGGGGATGAGACGGATGGGTACACTGATCCAAATCATAGTCAGGTGGTAAAATCTATAAGACTAATAACGAGTTAGATGTTGTCAGGGTGGTGACAGAAAGGGAGAAGCTGAAGACACTAAGGTTTCTGAGTCAGTTACTGGAGAAGTAAGTTGTACTGTCATCCAAGAGAGACTGAGTCACTACATGTAGATTCTTTCAGATCATGGACTCTTACCTCTATTTTACAGTCCTAGTCAATAAAGCATCTTTTGCATGTGTATTATTCATGGCAGTGCCCTCTGTTGATTCTTCAATTTTGATTGATTTGCAATTTAGATCTGAAAAAAAAAATACAAAACTTTTAGTGACTCTCTCTTTTGTTGGTGCAGTAAAATGGAAATATGTATCAATAGCAATATTCAGGCCATGTGTGGCAGAGTGGAGGCAGTCTACTCAAAGAACAGGTATTGGTGTTTGTACTTTTTAAGTTGTTCTTAGCAGAAAAGGACTGAAATTTATAGTCTGTCTCCCAGAGAGAGTCCATTTATTTTAAATAACCAAGATTGATTTGATTCTTTAAATGTGTCAAAAAATACACTTCAGACTACCATTCTTATGAAATAAACTTTAAATGATGCCTTTTAGAAAAGTCAGGGGGGAAATAAAAAAGCTAGTCAGCTCATTTTAAAATTTTCAAGTGGATATTTGATATTTATGTGGTTTTCTTATTCTCTGGATGATGGATAACATTCCTTAATTCTTTTCCAAACCAGTTTGATTGTACAAGCAATGGATAAAGGCATGCCCAGGCTTTCTGATACAACTGTGATCAAGATACAGGTGACTGACATAAATGACAATGCCCCAATTTTTCTCCCCTCTGAAGCAGTGGAAATTGTCGAAAGTAAGTGTGATTTGAAATAATGGTTTTGATTAACTTGTATATCACCTACTATTTTTTCAACTGGATGCTGTGTTAAGTACGCATACTATTCCTCAACAACCACACAACTATAAATTGTTTTTATCTTCATTTTACAGAATATAAAACGGAGAGTCAAAAATTAAATATAAAATGTCAAAGAAGTTAAAAGTTAAAGTTGGGGTTTGCATTCAAACTAGCAGGAAGCTGCTCTCCCAAGGTCAAACCACTACTCCACACAGCCTCTTTTGTATACAGACATTTCTTAAAAGTGAAATCTGCTCAATGAAGAAGCATCTTTTGTTGGCTGTGATGGTCACCCTAAAGCTCCCCTGAGAGAAAGTGATGTTATTAGACTGATAACTGTATCAATCTTTGTGTTACCAAACTCAGGTTCAGCTGCTCACCACTTAAAAGCCAATATTCGAGAGGCAAGTGTTGGAAAGGAAAGGTTGCTTTATTCAGGAGGCCAGTAACTTGGGGAAGAAGGCATACTTGTGTCCAAAGGCCAATTCCTCAGTGCTAATAGGGGGCAACAGCTTTTAACGGGGAGCTTCATGGGTATATGGTTAGAGTAAGGGAGCTCCATGCCGAGTCACCTCTGAGGATCATCTTGAAATTAGCCATGTGGTAATTTGACCATTATCTTGATTGTTTTAAGCCCAGTTAATCTTCAGTTCCAGGACTGGTTGGTTCTCATTTCTTTGAGGTCAGTTCTCAGATAGCTTATGTTATGGCTACAGTCTGGTCATCATGTAGCTAACTTCTTCCACCTGGTGGGGGTTTTATTCTCTACAAGACAGCTCATAGAATATGGCTCAGAATGTTATCTATAGCCCTTGAGGAAGAACTAAAGGTCCTTGACTTTGCTTAAGGACTGAACTGTTATTATTTTGTCCTATTTGACTGTTTTTCCTTTGTTTCTGAGTCTCTTCATTTCTCTGATTAAGTTTATTTTATTAATATTATTTGTTATGGGGGCATGCTGGGTGGCTTGTAGAGTCTGAGTTCTTTGACCAGGAATTTAACCCAGGCCAAAAGCAAGGAGTCCAAACCCCTGCTTTCCAGGGAATTCCCTGAATTTATTCTTTGGCTAAAGTTTTTCTATAGAAAAAAGACAAGGAAAAGCCATGGTGGAGGAGGGTTTGTTCCAGGAAGGCCCCATAGGGCCCTGCTCAGTTTTATTTGCAATATACTAATGACAAGTAATAAGTGAAGGAGTTGGATGATTTTTGCACAGAGTCATCATTTTCCTCTACTATAAACTAAAGTTCAACATCTGCAAAAAACTTTTATCACATTAATGGTGGAGGTTGAAAATACAAAGTTTTACATGATATGCTGATTAATCTTAATTGTTTGGGTCTCTGGGTTCCATGATGACTCCATAGTCTGTGATCTCAAAGTTTCCTGTGGTCAATAGCTGTCCTGGTAAAACCCAACCCAACTTTTTTTTTTTTTTTTTTTTTTAAACTTTACATAATTGTATTAGTTTTGCCAAATATCAAAATGAATCCGCCACAGGTATACATGTGTTCCCCATCCTGAACCCTCCTCCCTCCTCCCTCCCCATACCATCCCTCTGGGTCGTCCCAGTGCACTAACCCCAAGCATCCAGTATCGTGTATCAAACCTGGATCAAAAGCTTTTCAGACAAGCAAAAGCTGAGAGAATCCAACCCAACTTTTTATAGTTGAAATTGCAGACAGTGGCCCATCACTCTCCTCTCTCTTTTCACTCTTAATATCCAACTTATTCCTAAAATGTGCCTAACATTTTGTTATGTTCACTTTCCAAACAAATTACAAACATCACTGCTCAAAGAGGGCTATATTCCAGCAATTTTTATATATAAGAATACCTATAAATATTTTAGGAGAAGGCAATGGCACCCCACTCCAGTACTCTTGCCTGGAAAATCCCATGGACGGAGGAGCCTGGTAGGCTGCAGTCCATGGGGTCGCGAAGAGTTGGACACGACTGAGCAACTTCCCTTTCACTTTTCACTTTCATGCATTGGAGAAGGAAATGGCAACCCACTCCAGTGTTCTTGCCTGGAGAGTCCCAGAGACGGGGGAGCCTGGTGGGCTGCCGTCTGTGGGGTCGCACAGAGTCGAACACGAATGAAGTGACTTAGCAGCAGCAGCATAAATATTTTAAATAATTTAAAATATTATACTAATAAAAAAATTGTCTAGTTTTACCTCTCACCTATTTGATGTGTTTTCATCTGCTTTTACTGAAAGTGCTATTCTAAAGCACATACATTGGAATCAAAATGCAGTAATGTGCTCAGAATAAATATATCACAAAACTAAACTGTGTATATCAAAACTTACCAGAAGGAGTCAAGTGTAATTGATGCATGTCAAGGATGTTCAGATTTGAAATATGAAAATTATTAGTCTCATACGCAGTGGAATTATTCCAAATGTCCTGGAATCTTCTTTCTACCTGTACCATACCTATGAAGTCCAAACCAAAGTCCCTGTCTTGGCAGTTTAAAGAACATGTATGTTATGTGAGATATTTACCATATCATCTATTTGTGATTTTTGTGTGTGTGAATACTATTAGAGATCTTTTGGGATCACCAGTATGAGGTATACTTTCTGTAGTCTTGATAATTTTGAGAGTCGGGTTTTAAGAGAAGGAAGCAGTGTGTGCCTGTCAAAAGAAATAATTTTACAAAAATGAATATGAGGAACTAAGTATCTAGCTTCAGGATCCAAACATTTTCATTTAAATCTTGCTTGCTTTTCAGAATTTTATGTTTTGTATTAATGTTTTGAATAGTAACCTTCTTCCCACCCACATCACCCATGAATATATGATTTTGATATGGAAATAACATAGTGCAAATAAGTGACTTACAATGTTTCTTGGTTCTGGGATTGTGTGATAAACATATGATAAAAAGTGAAATATAAAAATTGAAAATTGTCTACCTCTTCAATTCCCTACTCAGTGGTAAGTTTTCACTTTTATTGGGCTCATAAATTCTTCAGAGTTTTTATTCAGTGTGTAATGAGCCTTGTATGAGAAATCATGCCAAAAAACAGCAAATCATATTGGACATAAAATAAAAATGCTTGGATTGAACTATTAAAGAAAAATATTTCAAAGGATGACTTTTAATGGAGACTGACAGTGGTCATGACTATTTCAGATTCTTTGCCTGGCACGATTGTGACTCGGATATCAGTTTATGATGTGGATGCGAATCCAGCTTTCACCTTCAGTTTTGTCAAAGAGAGTAATTCTGGAACCAAGTTTGCTATTGATCGGAACACTGGGGTAGTGGTGCTGGTTGAAACACTGGATTTTGAAGAAGCTACTAAATATGAGCTGCAGATCCAAATTTCAGATTTGGTGCACCAAACAGAGGGGACAGTCACTGTCCACGTGCTGGACGTCAACGATAACCCACCAGTATTTTCTCAGGATTCTTACCAGGTAAATAGCATAAAGAGATGCTGAGACCATGACCAAACTTGAAAGAACAGGGAATAATGCAAACTGAACCATAGTCAACAAAGTAATGTAGACAGACAGATAGCATTCACTGTTTTTACTGCCTAAGTTGGTGCTGAGAGTTTTATATTTAGCATCATGGAGAATAGAAGTACATATGGAGTTGAATCTCTCATTCAATTCAATTTCTTAAGTATGTAACATAAGGCTCATAATTACACAATGTACAGTGCAATGAAACATTAGTGAATACATTAGTGAATGCATTAGCTATCCTCCACTACACAGAAATAATCTAGAAGGAAATTTTTCATAATAAAAATCAATACTGCATGAAACATCTTTCAAAATTTTTTAATTTTGTTTTTCTGAATTCTGGAACTACTAACACAATCTTCTTAGTATGTCCACTCTATAAATTAATAACACCTAATAAAGTCAGGTTCTCTGTTACTTCCATAAACAAAATAAATAAAAGAGTCAGGTCCTGGCTCTGTTCATGAAAATAGCCGCGTTCTTTAAGCACAGGGCCTGTCTCCCCTTTTTTTTTCCCCCTCAGGTCACCATTTCAGAACTGGTGCCTCTGGGGCACCCCGTGCTGACCATTGTGGCCACAGATGTGGAAAGCAGTGAGAACATTACTTACAGGATCCTCTCCTCTTCCAAGATGTTTTCAGTTGATCCTACCAATGGTGAGTTATTTGTAGTGGCTGTAGCATTCATAGGTTTGGGTTACAGAGAGGAAACCTGAAATAATCCTTTCCAAATATTCCTAAAATAGCCCCCAGGCCCTCCTGCTGGGATCATAGACACCACCTTCTTATTTCTCTTCATGTCAGATGCTGTGGTAGCAAATTCTGGTGCTATTTCTCTTCTCCAACATCTCAATGGTTGGAAAGAAAAAGGAATTGATTAAATGCTGGCAAATGCACAGAAATTCAGAGACCTCAGTATAGTAAACACCAGTTCATTCAGCCGTCTGATTACCGTTGGGGTAATTAACCAGGCCTCCATAAGAATCAAAGTAAAATGGAAGGGATTCATTTAGAACTGAAGACTGTGTGTTACCAGAATTTGGAAGCTTTTTTCCCAAGCCATGTATAAGAAGTTGGGTAATAGTATCATATATTCAACAAGGAACACAAAAAACTGAAACAGGAAAGTTTTTTGAGCACCTCTGTTAAGTGGAGTGGGCTTCCCTGGTGGCTCAGATGGTAAAGAATCTGCCTGCAATGCAGGACACCAGCTTCAATCCCTGGATCAGGAAGATTCCCTGGAGAAGGGAATGGCAACTCACTCCAAAATCCTTGCCATGAGAAGTCCATGGACAAAGTAGCCTGGCAGGCTACAGTCCATAGTGTTTCAAAAAGTCAAACATGACTGAGAGACATTTACTCATTAAGTAGAATGTTTTGTGGTTTTGATGCTGTTCTTATTTCTTTGATGCCTCACTAGGCTCTTTGTTTGGTTATTAGAGATCAGGACATTTATGGTTGTAAAATGCATTCAGGCAAGCGATTACAGAAAAGTTAAGAATCGTATAGAGAAAATATAACAGCAAGTAGAGTCCCTTGGACAGCAAGAAGATCAAACCAGTCAATCCTAAAGGAAATCAACCCTGAATATTCACTGGAAGGACTGATGCTGAAGCTGAAGGTCCAATATGTTGGCCACCTGATGTGAAGAGCTGACTCATTAGAAAAGACTCCGATGCTGGGAAAGATTGAAGGCAGGAGGAGAAGGGAGCAACAGAAGATGAGATGGTTGGATGGAATCACAGACTCAGTAGACATGAATTTGAGCACATTCTGGGAGATAGTGAAGGACAGAGAAGCCTGGCTTGCTGAAATCCATGAGATCACAAAGAGTCAGATGTAACTAGCAACTGAACAACAGACATTAAAAGCCAAACTTAATAAAGATGAATAATTAATAAAGCACTGTCCATAGCAGAGCACGTGCCAGAAAAATAACAGGGCCTGGGACATGGACATCACCAGATGGTCAACACTGAAACCAGATTGATTATATTCTTTGCAGTCAAAGATGGAGAAGCTCTATACAGTCAGCAAAAAAAAAAAAAAAAAATCTGGAGCTGACTGTGTCTCAGATCATGAACTCCTTATTGCCAAATTCAGAATTAAATTGAAGAAAGTATGAAAAACAACTAGACCATTCAGATATGACCTAAATCAAATCCCTTATGATTATACAGTGGAAGTGACAAATAGATTCAAGAGGTTAGATCTGATAGATAGAGTGCCTGAAGAACTATAGATGGAGGTTTATAAAACTGTACAGGAGGTGGTGATCAAAACCATCCCCAAGGAGAAGAAATACAAAAAGAATAAATGGTTGTCTGAGGAGAACTTATAATCAGCTAAGAAAAGAAGAGAAGTGAAAGGCAAAGGAGAAAAGAAAAGATATATCTTTCCGAATGCAGAGTTCCAAAGAACACAAAGAAGAAATAAGAAAGCCTTTCTAAGTGATCAATGCAAAAAAAAAAAAAATAGAGATAAACAATAAAATGGGAAAGACTAGAGATCTATTCAAGAAAATTAGAAATACCATGGAAACATTTCATGAAAAGATGGTCATGATAAAGGACAGAAATGGTAGGGACCTAACAGAAGGAGAAGATATTAAGAAGAGGTGGAAGAATATACAGAAACTATACAAAAAAGATCTTCATGACCCAGATAACCATGACAGTGTGATCACTCACCTAGAGCCAGACATCCTGGAATGTGAAGTCAAGTGGGCCTTAGGAAGCATCACTATAAACAGAGCTGGTGGAGATGATGGAATTCCAGCTGAGCTATTTCAAATCCTAAAAGATGATGCTGTAAAATTACTGCACTCAATATGCTGGCAAATTTGGAAAACTCAGCAGTGACCACAGGACTGGAAAAGGTCAGTTTTCATTCCAATCCCAAAGAAAGGCAATGCCAAAGATGTTCAAACTACCACACGATTGCACTCATCTCACACACCAGCATAGTAATGCTGAAATTTCTCCAAGCTAGGCTTCAACTGTATGTGAACTGAGAACTTCCAGATGTTCAAGCTGGATTAAGAAAAGGCGGAAGAAACAGAGATCAAATTGCTAACATCTGCTGGATCATAGAAAAGTATTTACTTTGCTTCATTGACTATGCTAAAGACTTTGACTGTGTGGATCACAACAAACTGTGGAAAATTCTTCAAGAGATAGGAATACCAGACCACCTGACCTGCCTCTTAAGAAACCTGTATGCAGGTCAGGAAGCAACAGTTAGAACTGGACATGGGACAACAGACTGGTTCCAAACAGGGAAAGATGTACCTCAAGGCTGTATATTGTCACTGTGCTTATTTAACTATATGCAGAGTACGTCATGAGAAACACTAGGCTAGATGAAGAGCAAGCTGGAATCAAGATTGCCAGGAGAAATATCAATAACCTCAGATATGCAGATGACACCACCCTTATGGCAGAAAGTGAAGAGGAACTAAAAAGCCTCTTGATGAAAGTGAAAGAGGAGAGTGAAAAAGCTGGCTTAAAGCTCAACATTCAGAAAACTAAGATCATGGCATCTGGTCCCATCACTTCATGGGAAATAGATGGGGAAATAGTGGAAATAATGAGAGACTATTTTTTGGAGTCCAAAATCACTGCAGATGATGATTGCAGCCATAAAATTAAAAGACAGTTGCTCCTTAGAAGAAAAGCTATGACAAACCTATGCAGCATTTTAAAAAGTACAGACATTACTTTGCAGACAAAGGTCCATCTAGCCAAAGCTATGGCTTTCGTATGGATGTGAGAGTTGGACTATAAAGAAAGCTGAGCGCCAAAGAATTGATGCTTTTGAACTGTGGTGCTGGAGAAGACTCTTGAGAGTCCCTTGGACTACAAGGAGATCCAACCAGTCAATCCTAAAGGAAATCAGTCCTGCATATGCATTGAAAGGACTGATGCTGAAGCTGAAGCTCCAATACTTTGGCCACCTGATGCAAAGAACTAACTCATTGGAAAATACCCTGATGCTGGGAAAGGGTCCTGAAGGCAGGAGCAGAAGGGGACAACAGAGGATGAGATGGTTGGATGGCATCAACGACTGGATGGACATGAGTTTAAGCAAGCTTCTGGGAGTTGGTGATGGACAGGGAAGACTGCCCTGCTGCTGTGCATGGGGCTGCAAAGAGTCAGACACGATTGAGCAACTGAACTGAATTGGGACATGTTATGCTGTGTGTTCCCCATCTGTACCCACCACTGCGTCATTTCACAAGGGAGAGCTGACTTAGAAGTTAACTTCTGAAAGATGGATGTTAACTGGTTTACTGTTACTAGGTTTACTGCTCTGATAGTTTTGCAGTTACATGAATACTGAATCCTTATGTTGTATACACTGGAGACTAATACAATGTTGCATGTCAATTATATTCTCAATTTTAAAAAGTTAACCTCAGGATTACCTGAAGGGAGAATCTGGTATGAGGCCCTCGGAATGTGATAATTGGGAGAAGTAGCTAATGTAGCCCCATGGCCTGTGGATGAATGGCTACTGTGTGGATTTAAGTATGTCAGGAATTTGACTTTTCCGTCCCTCTGTCTTCGTGTGTCTCACTCTCTTGGCTGCAGCAAATCACAATCCTGGCGGCACTTTTCTTTTTATTTGTATTAGCAACAAACTTTACAGTAAGACATTGATTAGAACATTTTTAAAATCTTGACTGTTACCTTGTCAGCTGAGTTCATAGTGGGACTCTAATGAAATGTGGCATTTAAAAGATACTGGTTTTTTTTTTTCTTTCTTCATGGCTGTACTAAAAGCACATTTACCTTAGAAAAACATTTTACATATATATATATGTATATATTAGAATCATAAAAATGTATTACATATATTTTAAAATGTGGATTTAAAAATGATAAAATATATTACATATATTTCATCAATAGTGGGAAAATCCACTTGCTGAATAAACCCATAGCTTTAGGAAAGACTTATCTAGAATTAAGCGATAGTTGTTAGTCTGCATTATTATATTTACTGCTTTCCTTTGACTTGAATGAATACCATTTGGTATTTCCAGAAATTTATGCCAGAATGTCTCTATGCATGTTTCTATTGATGGTAGAATGGGTTATACATTATTCAAATAAGAATGTGTGTGTGTTCAGTTGCTTCAGTCATGTCTGACTCTTTGCAACCCCATGTACTGTAACCCTCCAGACTCCTCTGTCTATGGGATTCTCCAGGCAAGAATACTGGAATGGGTTGCCATTTCCTTCTCCAGAGGATATTCCCAACCCAGGTATCAAACACATATCTCCTGCATTTCATGCATTGCAGGTGGATTCTCTACCTGCTAAGCCACCTGGGAAGCCACCTTTCCTTAAAAAGTAGTAATGGGACAATTTACCATACAAAAAAATGAATTTTTTAAAAATTATGGCAAATAATCTTTAAGCAGCACACATATTTAATTGAGTGAATCCCATGAATATTTCTGAATCTTAAGTGTTACAGAAGTATAAATATAATAATTTAAGCTTTCTATTTAGGGTTACCCTTGGTTATAACTTAAATGACACATCTAACAGATAACTTTACATTTTAGTAAATATTTGCTGACTAAGAGGATCATACAAATTTTATTTCACAACATTGTAAGGCTGTGTTGTTTTTCAGGCACAATATTTACTATCAACCCTGTCTTCCTTATGGAGAGAAAATCAACAATTCGATTTCTTGTTGAAGCCAGTGATGGTGGATTTCCTGACCTGAAGGCTGTTACCTTAGTGGAGACAGAAATACAAGATATGAACAATTATGCCCCTGAGTTTGCAATAGAATATTATAATCTTAGCTTAAGTGAAGACACTCCAGTTGGAAGCACACTTGTCACCTTCTCAACCATTGACCATGACTGGACCCGTGAAAACACACATGTTGAATATTCTATCATCAGTGGTAATTCACAGAACAATTTCCATGTGGAAACTAGTTTTATTCATTCAGAATATTCTTATAAGCAAGTTGGTTATCTAGTGTTGCTTCACCATCTGGACAGAGAAGCAACTGCCAGTCATGAGCTTGTCCTTCTGGCGTTTGACCATGGTTGCCCTCCACTGAGTTCCTCAGCCACTGTATCGATAGAAGTCCTCGACGTGGATGATAACCCACCTGCATTCAGCAGTCTGGAATATTATGCCCACATCAAGGAAAGTACCCTTCCAGGGAGTCCCATCATTGTGGTCTCAGCAAGTGACCGCGATGTGGGCTCCCATGCAGAAGTCAGCTACTACTTAACCTCTGGAAATGAGAAGCAGCATTTTTGCTTAGAAGAAAAAACTGGAGTTCTTTCTTTGATTAAACCACTAGATTATGAAGAAACAATAAAATTCATTCTAACTGTCCAAGCTTCAGATGAGGAAAGGAAGCATTTCTCTTTTGCAATTGTGTTTGTCAATGTCCTGGATGATAATGATCACGCACCTCAGTTTATGTTCCCAAACTTGAACTGTGCTGTTCCTGAAAATCTACCTGTTTTCTCCACCATATGTTCTGTAAATGCTTTGGATTTTGATGCAGGTCCTTATGGAGACATGACCTATTCTATTGTATCACCCTGTCCTCTCCCTCATGAAATGCCACATGATCATAACTTCTTCCTCATTGACCCTTTAACAGGGGATATTAGTGCCCAGCAAGTCCTTGACTATGAAAATGACAACAAATACTGCCTCATAGTTCAGGCCAAAGACAAGGGTGACTCAACAGCCTCCTTAGTGGTTTGGGTGGATGTTGAGGGGATAGATGAGTTTGAACCCATTTTCACGCAGGATCAATATTTTTTCAGCCTCCCAGAAAAGAGTCATGTAAGACATTTGATTGGCAGAGTGGAAGCGTCAGATGCAGATGCAGGTGTTGACGGAGTCATCCTTTACTCCCTTGAAACTCCATCTCCTTTCTTTTCAGTAAATAAAACTAATGGAAATATTTATTTGAGTAGAGCACTTCCCCTAATAAAAAGTCAAGTCGGCAAAGAAGACACCATCGAAATGAAGATAATTGCTCATAGCCCCAAACTGGACTCCAAGTTTACATCTTGTACTGTTTTTGTGAATGTGTCTTTTTCCTCAGAAGGGAAACATTCTGCAGGATCAGCTAGCAGCTTTTTGATCAGTCTCACCATCTCCTTTCTAGTGTTTTTGTTACTTGTCTTCATTCCAATTGTACTGATTTTAAAACATAAACCAAAAGATGCAATAAATAATTATGAAGAAAAGAAAATGTCATCATCCTTAGATATCAGTTTGAGACTGACCAGGGATGCCAGTGCACTGAAACCCTTCCAGAAAACTAATGAGAGTGGTGATAAGGCAGGGCCTGTGGACTCCACACCTGAATGGTTGAGTTTAATAAGAGTCATGAAGAAGGACGTTGCACATCTGTACAGGCACTCAAACTCCAGTGATCACTGTTCTGTGGAAGGAGAGACTGCAGAAGATAAGGAAATCCAGAAGATAAATGAACACCCTTACAGAAAGGATGATGACTCAACTTTGAGTGATCAAGAGTCCAGGGTGCCAGACTCTGGGATTCCAAGGGACTCAGACCAGCTCTCTTGTTTGTCTGGGGGAACTGATGTGATGGTCACTGCTGAAACAGCAGAAACCAGCCATATGTTTGAGGAGGGAGATCAAGGCGAGGGCTGTGGCATGACCTATGTTCAAAATAATGTCTTACCCCAGCCACTGAAGAAGAGAGAGGTAGAAGTGGACACCCAGACTGATGTCAGAAAAGAGACTGTCTTTACTTCAAGTGATCAGGAAGCAGGATGTGCAGCTCTCTCAACCCAGAAAGACTCTGATCATGATGTCATGATGAGATATCCCTGGGATTATCTCCTCAGTTGGGAACCCAAATTCCAACCTCTTGCCTCAGTATTTAATGATATTGCAAAACTAAAGGATGAGCATTTACATATGCCTGGCATTCCAAAAGAGAAGAAATCTTTTGTTTTTCCACCCCCTTTGATAACAGCAGTAGCCCAACCTGGGATTAAAGCAGTTCCACCAAGAATGCCAGCCATAACTTCAAGGCAGGTACTTCAGAAATACCCACACTCCCCCATCCGCTATCATCACAGTTCTCTGCCAGAAGACATGACTCCCAGTTTTTCCCCATCTCTTTCACTGCTGACCACACAGGCCCCTGCCATGACTCCACTGCTGTCAGATGGAGAATTATTTGGGACACTTTTGAGTGGTTCTTGCCTTGAACCTAAAGCAGCAGATGGAGTTCAAATATAAAACAATGGTGATATCGAGCACCTGCTCCCCATTGGTCACGAATGACTGGACAAAACATTCCAAAGCAAGATCCTTGAGACGAGGTTCATTCATCTACAAGTGAGGGGTATAATTTAGTCTGGGTTTTTAGAACCCTCTCATTTAAGTTTATCAAATTTATTTCAGCCTTAATGATAAGTTACTCTGTCTTTTAACCTCTACGTTTTGCTGTCAGGATTTAAGTTTGTATATATTAAGTAGTGTATATTCTACCATACCTGGTCTTCTGTATGGCTAGATTTCCAAAGGTCACAATGAACTTGACTGACTGCCAAAATGTTTATATGAAAAAGAATGGAAATATAATATACTGCATTCTGGTCACATTACTGCTGATTATACTGCTATTTATAAAGCAAAATTAGTAAAGACTGAATAAAGAATGAGTATAGGACAGAAAGTAACAGAGAGGGGAAATTTGGAAGGATAAACAAGTTATAAAGTGAAGCAATTGGCTGCAGATCTGATATAGTTGGAAATGCATTTCTCCACTTTCTCCATAAAGCACACTTGTGGAGGTTAGCCATAATTTGAATTTAGTAGGGTGTCTTTTGGAAATCTAATGAGAACTTAAGAGTGAAATTTGTCATAACTCTGTGTCAAATAAAACAAATTTATTCTTGATTAAATGAACCAGAAATGCATGTTTTAAATGAAGAGCTAGTACTGATAAAGCAATGTGTGTGGTTGCCACCAAAGATGTGTTTCCTTGGCCTTCTTTAAAAATAAAATGATCTTGTAACGTGGTACAGATACAGACATTAACCTTTGAAGATTAATTTGAATATATTTCTTCATATTCTTCTACAAACAGTAACTTTACATGAGAAATAATTTATCCACTCAATGTCAGTTTAAAAGGTTTTACACAGGTAAAATTATGTTATTTGCTGATAATAAATTTCATATAGTAATTTAGCAACATATTTTAATAATTTTTATATAAATATTCTTATTATAAAAGTAAATAATAGATGTCAGAAGTCTTTCTTCCATTTGTTAATACTTATATTTAGTTTTAACAGTCATTAGATATAGCAGCTTGTCAACATGGTTAAAATAATTTTGTTTTGTACAGCTACTGGTTCAGAAATATAGTGGTGTAGTTTGGTGCTCCTATATGTATATACTGCTATCTCTTTCTGTCTGATGAACCAGAGAATTCATCAGAGATTCTTATCCTTTCCAAGAAAGCAGAGCACATCCTGATGAGGCTTGTCCGGAAGTCATCCATGGTAGGTAATGTGGCCAGGCTTTGAAAGAAGAGTTTAGGGATCTAACATCGAGTCTAGAGGGCATCTGGTGTGGTTTTCTTAGCAGTTACTATGGGATTCAACTAGAGAAATATTTCCTTTATGTTTTCTTTCAATAGGCCTCATCTGTAAAGTTATGTGAGATAACTAATGTGTCTTTACTGAGAAACACTGTAAGACGACATGTTTGATATCTAGTTTTGCAGATAAATAATTCTTAAGCTTCCTATGCTGATTTTATCAGTTATATACTAGAAGTTGTATGAAACACGTAGGTTTTTTAAGAGGGCTGGAATCCTAGGGAAAGTGATTTAGGTATGGAACAATTAAATAGTAAAAGATGAATGCCTGTCTCTCTTTTTCTCTGGCATCTGGGGAAGAAGATTTCATAGTTTTTCATAAAGATAATAATAACAGTTATTTCAGCATGCCAATGTTTATTCTCTCTTTGATTTCCTTCAAAAGATTTCTTTGAGTATATGGAGAAATACTATACTGATTTCCTCTTCTAAATGTTAGGTAGTTAGAATAGGAAACAGAAGTCCAGAATGGTGGTGGCTAAAAGACAAGAAAGGGGAAAGCCCATGAAAATAGAACAAAGGAAGGTCTGAGGACCGGAGTGAGGACCTCAAGTAGAACAAACAGCACTCCTGGCTAGCCCAATTTACATAGGGCAGGCCCAGGGGGAGGAAAAAACATATAAAAACGTGCCCTCATGCTTCAAGGATGGATTTGCCCCCGATTTTCTAAATAAAATAGAGCTGTAACACAGAGCTGTAACACTGATTTGTCTAAGAGCTGTAACACAATCTGTCTAGGACCCGAGAGCTGTGACGCGCCAAGGGCTTTAATGTCCATCACCCCAAATCTTTGTTGTGATGAGACAGAACTGAGGAGTGTACACTCACCTGACATAACTATACACGGAAGTTCTGTTTGGCAACAGAATTATTTCTCGTAACAAAGATTATTTTGTTGTTTTTAATTAAACAGGTTCTTCATTCCTTATGCTTAAAAAGTTATCTATCTAACTCTTCCATAAGTTATTTGCCTGTGATTTTATTACTCATTCTGGACATGATTCTGCATGTTTCCTAAACATTTAATAAAAACAGAAGACATGAAATATTTAGTGCTATTCCTTACCAACGTCTAGTGGATTTTTAATTGATGACTTTATTAATACAGTATCCATGCTGCACCACCTCCGAATGACCGTTACAGTAGAGTTGAGAGTAAAAATGTGAACATGCTGGTTAAGTGTTTGCAATAAGTCATATGTCAGCCCTTTCAACTAGAGTGCTTTTTTCCTAAGTAAACAATATAATTTGTACGGTTTTCCTTCAAGTTTAATATTAACTTGCCTCATATGTTCTGTGTTACTTTGCTGATCTACACACCAGCTTTCGCACTCTGGAGGGGGTACAGAACTTGTTAGTGGAAAATCATATTAAGCCCCAAATTCATACGCTATAAAATAAAAGACAGTTGTCTCTTGTGGAATTTTGGCTGACTGAAATTCTGGACTTTCTTGTTGGCAGCCTTAAAAATACTGGTGTAAATCAGGACCAAATGAATATCAAGATTCCATGTCCTAGTAGTAATCATTGAATTAGCTTCCAAAACAGATTCCTAGGCAAAGAAAGGGAAAATGCTGCATCTTCAGGGATTTGATAATTTAACTGTTCTGTAAAAATATTAAAATGTGCTGTAAGCTACCAGTTGCTTACAAGTGTGCACACTTGGTCCATGATAGATGTCCAGGTGAAAAAGGTTCTCAGAACCTTTACCCTCAGTTTCAGAGCCCCACCCTTACTGTGTTTTCTAGAAGTTATGGTAATGAAAATTATTAATTTAAAAATTATTCCCATCCAAACATGTCTTGTTAGTTTGTTTTGTTTTGACATTTTACACATACCTTAACTTTAAGTAAAAAAAGGCAAGACATAACTAAAAGGATCTAAGATGTTAACCCACTGCAGAGCAATGAAGGATATGAAGTGAACATGTGATGTTATGGATAAGCTCATTGGGTTTGTCTTAGTTGAGCTCAAAGAATAGAGCTATCTGTTTGGCCACAGCTGGAGAGAGTTTGTATGGAAAATCATTCTGTCCAAGAGGAATTCCAGGATCAGGGAAGTTGCAGAAGCTTTATTTATAACCCAAACTGGGCATTACAGTGTGAGTCACTGAAAGCAGCTTCCATCTGTTACAAAGATGGAGGGAGAAAAGAAGGGAAGGAGAGAAAGAACAAAGGACAGAAGAGAAAACAGAGGGTCAAAGCTGAAAAGGGATACTTTAGGGCATGGGTAGAGAAAGGCAAGAATGCAAAAGTTTAAGACTTGTGAAAAGAAGTTTTTACATGTGAAGATTTTGCTGAGTCACTTGCCCTTTGTAAGTTTGTCCTTTTGAGGAATCTCTCCTTTTAAAAGAATTTCTTTCCACCTTCTTCCTATTCAAGTCTTTCCCTCCATCATCTGAAAATTTAGGTTTATCAAGTTGTGAACCTAAAGCTAGGCAACAATGAACTAGAATACATTTGACCATAAGCACTTGAATTTGTTGTGGTTTTGGGTCTTTTTTTTTGGGGGGGGGTGAATTAAAAAAATAGATGATTGCCTTACCTTATTCCCCACTCTACATAACCTTGGCATTGTAAGAGCCACTATTTTGAGTAGGTAACTTTATCCCATATAATGGAAGCTGGGACAGAATATGGAATTTTAATACCTAGTCTTTTTTCCCAGTAGCTCATTCTTTTTAAAAATGAGTGCTTGCTTGGTAGTTGGGATTTTATATTAAAAAGTTATATATTACTTAACTTTGCAACCACATATAGACATAATCAATAGTGTCTTCTCAAGTATAATCAATTTTATTTGAATTCTGGTGACATAAATTATTTTAATTCCATATGCATCAAAGAAATTTGTCTATTAGAAACAAAATTATGGAAACCTTAGAAAGAATCAGCCACAAATGGCTTCAGGCTACTTCTTTCTCTTAGACACTTGGCTATTTAATTAATGACAATTTAGCACTTCCTACTATTTTGGTCTATATAATTTTCCTCATTTCACCCAATATATTTGCTAAACCAAAACTGTGAAGTGAGCAGGAGAGAAGGAAAAGCATATCAAATAAGTAACAGATGCACAAGTGCATCTCTTGAATGAGAAAGAATTATTTTGGTTAGAAAACTAAATACATGGATTTGTTTGTTAGATAGCAAACCCTCAGGGCCAAGGCCTGGGCTCCACCTGTATTATGAAATACAGATGTTCTTTGAATGAATGAGCACACATGTGAATGGGCACAGAGTGGGTCATAGTGTGAAGATGCGGCACTTAAGCCTTAATCCCATTAGGTGGGAATTCTAGCATAGTTCTGTGATTTTTAACCAGTCATAGGAGAGAGAGAAAGTCAGTGTAAAGAGCCTATCAAAATATTATAGAATATCTTCAGTTCAGTTCATTTCAGTCGCTCAGTCGTGTCCGACTCTTTGCGAGCCCATGAATCGCAGCATGCCAGGCCTCCCTGTCCATCACCAACTCCCGGAATTCACTCAGACTCACGTCAATTGAGTCAGTGATGCCATCCAGCCATCTCATCCTCTGTTATCCCCTTCTCCTCCTGCCCCCAATCCCTCCCAGCATCAGAGTCTTTTCCAATGAGTCAACTCTTCGCACGAGGTGGCCAAAGTACTGAAGTTTCAGCTTTAGCATCATTCCTTCCAAAGAAATCCCAGGGCTGATCTCCTTCAGAATGGACTGGTTGGATCTCCTTGCAGTCCAAGGGACTCTCAAGAGTCTTCTCCAACACCGCAGTTCAAAGGCATCAATTCTTTGGCGCTCAGCCATCTTCACAGTCCAACTCTCACATCCATACATGACCACAGGAAAAACCATAGCCTTGACTAGACGGACCTTTGTTGGCAAAGTAATGTCTCTGCTTTTGAATACACTATCAGAGAAGGCAATGGCACCCCACTCCAGTACTTTTGCCTGGAAAATCCCATGGACAAAGGAGCCTGGTAGGCTGCAGTCCATGGGGTCGCTAGAGTCTGACACGACTGAGCGACTTCACTTTCACTTTTCACTTTCATGCATTGGAGGAGGAAATGGCAACCCACTCCAGTGTTCTTGCCTGGAGAAGCCCGGGTACAGGGGAGCCTGGTGGGCTGCCGTCTCTGGGGTCGCACAGAGTCGGACACGACTGAAGCGACTTAGCAGATCTAGGTTGGTCATAACTTTCCTTCCAAGAAGTAAGCGTCTTTTAATTTCATGGCTGCAGTCACCATCTGCAGTGATTTTGGAGGCCCCAAAAATAAAGTCTGACACTGTTTCCACTGTTTCCCCATCTATTTCCCATGAATTGATGGGACCGGATGCCATGATCTTCATTTTCTGAATGTTGAGCTTTAAGCCAACTTTTTCACTCTCCACTTTCACTTTCATCAAGAGGCTTTTTAGTTCCTCTTCACTTCTGCCATAAGGGTGATGTCATCTGCATATCTGAGGTTATTGATATTTCTCCCAGCAATCGTGATTCCAGCTTGTGTTTCTTCCAGTCCAGCGTTTCTCATGATGTACTCTGCGTATAAGTTATATAAGCAGGGTGACAATATGCAGCCTTGACGTACTTTCTTTCCTATTTGGAGCCAGTCTGTTGTTCCATGTCCAGTTCTCACTGTTGCTTCCTGACCTGCATACAGATTTCTCAAGAGGCAGGTCAGGTGGTCTGGTATTCCCATCTCTTTCAGAATTTTCCACAGTTTATTGTGATCCACACAGTCAAAGGCTTTGGCATAGTCAATAAAGCAGAAATAGATGCTCTCTGGAACTCTCTTGCTTTTTCCATGATCCAGCGGATGTTGGCAATTTGATCTCTGGTTCCTCTGCCTTTTCTAAATGCCCAGGTATTTCCATCTTTAATCTAATTTTTTTTCTCTTCCTCCCTTCCTCACAATATCCATACATCGCATATGAGTTTTAGACATAATAGAAACAAGTTATAGATGTCATTTAAAAGCATATTGTTTGAGACAGTGACATTACATGACTAAGCACATGGGTTTAATTTAATTTCAGTTTGTGTATTAAACTGTAACTGCCCTATGGCTAGAATACAGTTCCACCAATAAAAGAACACAATATAGTTAAGTAGATAAGCCTAGAATGCTATCATCAAAATTTATTAAAATACAAAGTAAAAGCAATATAAATAATTTATGAAGGAAATTCTATATATGTATATACTTAGTATGTGTTAAAAAGTGATACTTTAAACAACTACAGGTTATTTAAAGCATACTGAGGAATTGAGGGAGGGAGTAAACATGATATTATTTCTTCTCATACCATAAACAAAATGAATCCTAGCTAGATTAATGAGTAAAAGTTAAAATGAAACCATAAGGACTGGAAGAAAAGCATAGAATAAAGGTGGGAAAGACCCTTTTTAAAATATAAGAGCAAAAGTAATGTGATAACTTCAAACTATGGCAGTAAATAGTACTGCAGCAAGTTATGAGAAGTGACAATTGGGAAATACTTCATAAATTTAGTCAACAAATACTTAGTACCTATTGTGGACAAAGTATGGATCTGCACTCTGGAGATACTAGAGTCAAGAGAATAGATAAAACCAGTGCATTTATAGTACTTCCTTTTTATTGAGCGAGATAAAATAAAATTTCAAGTAATGGTAAGTGTTATTATAAGAATAAAAGATTTTAAAAGCTATAAAGAAAAGCAAAGAAGATGTCAATAATTGACAAAGTTGTGGGGGAATACAATTTTGAATGAATCTTTGAAGCATGTTTTTGATATGGTGCTGTTTGAACTGAATGAATTGAATGAGCCACACAAAGATCTGAAGGGAAAACATTGAAGGTACATGAGTGATCAAGTACAGTGGGCTTGGGATAGGAGCACTTGAAGTGTTTGGAAAACTAAAAAGCCAACGTGGTCCAGAATTAGTGAGAGGAAGGATAGCAGGAAATAAAATTATGGAGGTAACTAGGGTTCAGATTGTAGAAGCCAATGGCACCCCACTCCAGTACTCTTGCCTGGGGAATCCCATGGACAGAGGGGCATGGTGGACTGCAGTCCATGGGGTCACTGGGAGTTGGACAGGACTGAGCGACTTCACTTTCACTTTCACTTTTCACTTTCATGCATTGGAGAAGGAAATGGCAACCCACTCCAGTGTTCTTGCCTGGAGAATCCCAGGGACGGGGGAGCCTGGTGGGCTGCTGTCTATGGGGTCACACAGAGTCGGACATGACTGAAGCGACTTAGCAGCAGCAGCAGCAGCAGGGTTCAGATTATGTAGAGCCTTGTAGGCTATGGTAAAAGATTTCAGGTTTTGTTCTAAGTGTTACAGAAAGCCATTGACGGTTTCTGCCCCAATAAGTGATATTATCAGATTTGAATTTTTAAAGAGTAACTGGCTACTAGACCAAGGCAGAGGTGGGGAGGAAGTTAGTGCAGTAACAGTGCCCTAGTCAATTGACTATTGCAGTAATCTCAGCTGGTGATGATGGTAATTCAGCTGAGCTGTTATGAACGGAGGTGAATGAAGTCAAGATATATACTGGAGGCAGTGCTACTAGTTCTTGATAGTGAATTGGATACAGATATGGAGAAAGCTAGACATGAGTCCAGGATTTAAGAGAGAATTTAGGGCTAGAGAGAAAAATTGCAGTTATCAGATTGGGGATGGTATCTAAAGTCATCTGGATGAGATTATAGAAGAGCAAGCGTAAATAGAAAAAAGATCCCAGAACTACCTTTGGGACGAGGACCAAGAGGTCAAAAAATTGAACTGTGGTGTTGGAGAAGACTCTTGAGAGTCCCTTGGACTGCAAGGAGATCCAACCAGTCCATTCTGAAGGAGATCAGCCCTGGGTGTTCTTTGGAAGGAATGATGCTAAAGCTGAAACTCCAGTACTTTGGCCACCTCATGCGAAGAGTTGACTCATTGGAAAAGACTCTGATGCCGGGAGGGATTGGGGGCAGGAGGAGAAGGGGACAACAGAGGATGAGATGGCTGGATGGCATCACTGACTTGATGGACGTGAGTCTGAGTGTACTCTGGGAGTTGGGGATGGACAGGGAGGCCTGGCGTGCTGCAATTCATGGGGTCACAAAGAGTCAGACATGACTGAGTGACTGAACTGAACTGAACTGAACTGAACCCATCAAATAATTCCCAGGATAAAACAACTAGGGAGATAAACTAGAAAATTAGAGAAAATAGTTTGATATTCCAGAATCCAAGTTGGGAAGGTAGTTTAGGTTCTAGTTAGGGCCAGATAGCAACATATGTGTAGATTCTAGTCTTCTCAAATGACCTTATGAAATGAAACAGTTGTTTCAGTGAAAGTCCATGGGCAACATCTTTCACAAAAAGTATAGTCGTTCCTATATTCTAGTATATGAGCGGGCAAATAAAAAGCATCAATTAGTAGCAGTAACAGAGGGGAGCAAAGGAGAGATTTCCTATTTTCTTTGAGCCAGAGAACAAGGAATCACCAGCATATACTCACCTATGCAAGGAAAGATCCATCCGTGAAATAGAAACCTAGCACAGGTTTGAGATTAACTGCCAAAACTGGGAAAGGGGCATAGAGCACCTACTTTGTAGATTAACGTAGAAAGACTAAGGAAAGTTATACTATGCAGGTGTGTCTGGGTCCCCAAAGTTTTCAGAAATGCATGACCAAATTGCCTCCTAAAAGAGCAGAATTCTACACTAAGTCTACCAAAGGTAGAATTCAAATTCATATGGCTAGTAAAGGGAAAGAAATTCTGGACACAAAACAATGGGGACCAGAGAAAGCAGAAGGTCCAAAAATCTCTTATCTATAAGTAATTTGCAGAAATAAGAAGAGGGGTCTTAGAGCTATGAATCTAGGAAGATTATTCTGGCCTGTCACCAGATATGGTAACCTTCTAAAATAAGGAAAATCCATCTCTATAAAGCATGAGTAACAGAAAATAATTCCAGTGTAAGATACATTGTAAGCAAAAGGACTAATTCTCTGAATGATAACAATGGACGGTGATGACACACAAGAAAAATTATGGCAAAAAGTCCAAAGAAAATTGTGACTTAATATTTCAAAACTGCTAAAAAAAAAAACTAAGAAAACAATAAAAAACTATATAGGTTCTATAATCAGTCAGAAAACTTCAGAGATGAAAGGACTTGCTATAAGATATTAGAAAAAAGAGCTCAACAGATAATTAAAAATAAAAATCAGAAGGCTAAACTAGAAGGATGGAGAAGGATGTGGCAACCCACTCCAGTATTCTTGCTTGGAGAATATCATAGACAGAGGATCCTGGTGGGCTTCAGTCCATAGGGCTGGAGAGAGTTGGACACAATTGAAGTGACTTTGCACAGCACAGCACAAATTAGAAGGAAAAAAGTCAATAGAAATCAATGAAACTATGGTAAGAAGGAATGAAAAGAAAAAACAAAAATCAAGTAGAATTTTTTAAAAATATAAAAAGAATTAGTGATGATAAAATTAGCAGCCTGGGGAAAATGATTCAATTCATGTGTATATTTCACTCCTTTAGAAGAAAATCAAAGACATGAAGAAGAAAAATCATAATTCAATAACGCTTTCCAGACACAAAACAAAATTTGAATTTACATGTTGAAAAGATATACCAGAGAAAATCCAATCAGTGTTAATAATATATCCTTTGGGGTCCTAGATAAAAAAGCCAAGTCATTTACAATGTAAAGAATGTAAGATTGATTTACTTTGTAATAATAGTATTTGAAGCCAGAAGAATGTGGGGTTGCATATTTAAGATACTTAAAGAAAATGTAAGCCAAAATTTTATATCTAGCTAAACTTACTCTTGGAGAAGGCAATGGCACCCCACTCCGGTACTTTTGCCTGAAAAATCCCATGGGTAGAGGAGCCTGGTAGGCTGCAGTCCATAGGGTCGCTAAGAGTCGAATACAACTGAGCGACTTCACTTTCACTTTTCACTTTCATGCATTGGAGAAGGAAATGGCAACCCACTCCCGTGTTCTTGCCTGGAGAATCCCAGGGATGGGGACGCCTGGTGGGCTGCCGTCTATGGGGTCGCACAGAGTCAGACACGACTAAAGCAACTTAGCAGCAGCAGCAAACTTACCTCTAAATGTATATATCATCAATGAGGCTATAAATATGCAGGACCTCAAGGAATAGTTCTAAAGAATCAACTAGGAAATGAGTTCAGGGAAAGGTTCACCATAAGGATATTAAATATATTTAAATGTAAAGCTGATAGTGGATATTGAGGTTGTAGCATAGTATATGCTTAATATATGCCCTGACAATGTAAATAAATTACAACTTCAAAAATGAGGGAAGAAAGGAAGAATACATGGAAATAGAATGCTAATTAATTGCCTTATAGATACAAACTGTGAGCAAAGGGTATTGGAATTAGAAGAAACTAAAGGTAAACCAGACATTACAAAAAGAAGCCCACAGAGCTTATGAATTAATAAATCTGGTTCTTTAAAAATCAACTAAATTAAATCAGTTAAATGTGAGAAAATTAGAAAATAGCATATAAGAAAATAATATACAAAAGAAATAGAAAAGGGAGTAATGGATAACTGCCATAAGAAAAAAGTTAAATTGAAAGAGACTTTTCTGCCCAACGCTATACAAATTCATTTGAAATGCTAAAAGAAATAGTTTTCTATGAAAATACAAATTACAAAAATTGATCCCAGTAAAAATCTTAACAGAATGAATTTAAAAGATGAAATAAAGATATAAATAATCTTCCCCACAGATATTTTGATAGTGAAATTTTACCAAACCTATAAATATTAGATCATCCAAATGCTATTTAAACTTTCCAAAGCATGAAAAAGTAAGAAAAATAATGAATTAAATAGAGAATTAATATCAAAATCTTAAAAATAAAACACAAGAAAAATACAATCTATTCTCATTTATATAAGTATGCAAAATTCTTAAATATTAACAAAAAGAATTAACAGTACATTAAAAAATTGTACTCTACATGAGAAACATTTTAGAAATACAGAGATAATTATTAAGACATCCAATATAATTCATCATATTAATATGGAGAAAAAATAATATGAACATTTTCTTAAATGGAAAAAAGGTACATAATACAACATCTGTTTTGAATAGCACTTGGTAGTCATGAATGGACACTTACGTATAATGGATACTTCCTTAAAAAGACAAAATCATGTCTAATCCAAAAGCCAGTATGATCCCCAACAAAAATACTATAGACTGTTGGTTGCAGAAGCCAGGAGCAATATGCCTACTATCTCCACCAAAATCTTATATTGTAGAAATTTGTCTATAGAATTAAACAAGAAAGTAATTAGAAATAAGAATTTGAAAGAACAAGGTAAAACTATTTCTATTTGAGGACTACATTATGTATTTCTAGAAAAGTCAAACTAATTAATTCAAAATTATTATAAACAAAGAATTCAGTAAAGTTACAAGATATAACATTAATATATAAATATCAAAAATCAGTACCCTTCACATCCATGAATAATAACTAGTTAAAACATAAATGGAAGAGAAGACTCCATTTACAACAGAAAAAAAAAATTAAGTAAAACCTTAACAAAAATATACCTAACATTCGTATGTGTAAAGTTGTATGAAAGACACAGAAGAGACATAAATATTTTTAATAGATTCAATGCTTAGAAATATCTCATTTTTTTGTGAATAAATTTATAAATTTAACCTGACTCCAAACATGTATCACTTTTTTCTGGAGTCAAATAACTTGAAAACATAATTTATTTGGAATAATAAACAAGCAAGAATAACTAAAAAACACTGGAAAACATGAACTGTGTCTATGTTTGTGTGTGTGTATGTGTAGCCAAGTGTCCACAGAAGCATTAACCCTACCAGATATAAAAATACATCATAAAGTTCTTTATAATAAACTGATATTGGTGCATGACTAGATAGACTAATAGAACAGAATAGGAAACCAAGAAACGAACCCAGGTGCATGTGACGGCTTCCTGTAGTGATGAATTAACTTGTTATATACCAGTTCTCTTGCTGAGAATAAGCAAAAAACTGAATAAGAATGAAAGGATAAGGAGAAAAAGAAACAATTTTGTGTATATGTGTGTAAGAGGCAACCAAGCCAGTAAATACTAGAGAAACCATGTTCCTGGGGAGAACAGAAAAACAGAAACACAGATGCGTACTGACGTACTGTGCCTCAAACCCTCTTGAGGCTGAGTGGAAAATGTCAACTCCAAGGTTGAGAAGCTAAAAGCAGCCACTGGAAGTTTTATGGAGACAATTATTAAAGTCCTGCTAAGGAGTGGGAGCTCTGATAAATACATCAGTAAATAAACTGGAACTTCCAGAAAGCTGCCTCAGGAGTAAGAGAAAATAAAAAAATGCAAGCCCTCACAAACTCTGTAGCCAAATTTTGAATAAAATCAATTCTATATTTCTGCATGATATGTGATATGTCTCTACTCTGAAGTGAAAGTGTTGGTCACTCAGTCTTGTCTGACTCTTTACAACCCCATGGACTGTAGCACACCAGCTCCTCTATACACGGGATTCTCCAGGCAAGAATACTGGAGCCATTCCTTTCTCCAGGGGATCTTCTTGACACAGGGATCAAACCTGGCTCTCCTGCACTGTAGGCAGATTCTTGAATACTGAGCCACCTGGGAAGCCCTATCTGTACTCTAACTGGTTGCCAAAACTAATATTTAGTCTCCTATAGAGAATAAAATTATTCAGAATCCTTGTGATTATTCATAATAGCCAGGATTAAATCCACGATGGCTAGGTGTACTGAAGAAAAGGCTTATGTAATCAAAATTAAAGAAAACAATTATAGTAGAAACAGACATACAGGAGATCCATATATTGACATTATCCCACATAGACTTTAATTGTTCAAAGGAGGAGCCAAGATGGTGGGATGGGAAGATAAGGAATTCATCCCTCCTCACAAGTTCATCAAGAAGACATCAACAAATGGAAGTTCTCACAGAGCATCCACTGGCCAATAGAGGAAGACCTTGGACACCTAAAAGTATAAGAAACCACCCCCTACCTGTGCAACCAGTTAGGATGAAAGAAAGAAAAAGAAAAGAAAAGAGGAAATGGGAGGGAGCAGCACCTCTGATGGGGGACTAAAGGTGAAGAGAGGTTCCTGCACTCAGAAAAGCCCATTCCTGGCGGGGAAGTCAGCTAGGGGCATAAGGGGACCTTCGGCGGATCACAGGGAAACGCAGCAACCTGTCTGTGGGGGGCAGAACCAAGGAAGAACTGTGCACACAGTATGTACTGCTGCCCTGTACACCCCAGCCTGAGCTGTGTGTCTCCTGCTGCAGACAGGGGCCGGATGCTGGAAAGTGGGGTTTGGAGACTGGATGCAGGGAGAAGAACATTGTTGGCTGCAAAGAGAAAGCCAGAAGGGAGAGAGATTAGGAACTTCACAACCAGGAAAATTTCAGAGGAAGTCCAAAGCACTATAGATGCAAGGTGCCACCACTGAGTGGCACACAAGGGGCAGGGACACCATTGCCACCCCCTTCCCACCTGCAGGCCCTCCTTCCCACCTCCTGGCCCCTGCCTTGGGAGAAGTACCCATCTGAGCAGACTCACCCATTCCTCAAGCCAAGGCTTCCTCTGCCTGCACAGGCTCCAGGGTCCTGAATGCTGCTACCACCAAAACCAGTTTTGACCCCACTGTGCCTGTGCAAATTGCCCACACCAAAGCCCCCTATGGAATCAGCCCTGGGAACCCCAGCCCAAAACAGGAAGCCACTGATGCTGGCAGGGGCTGAGAGCTAAAGTGTAGAGTTAGAAGAGCAGATCTGGGGAGAGGACCACTGTTGGCTGTACAGAGACAACTGGGGGACATCAGAGAGGGGCTCTGAGAGTGGAAGTTTTCCTAGAGGAAGTGTTGTCTGCCCTGGAAATTAGGTGCCATTGTTGAGAGGTGCACAAAGGGTGTGACCACCATTGCAACTCCCTTCCCCACCTGCCAATCCCTACCTCCATAGACAGTGGAGGGACTCCAACCAGAGTGAGGATGTCCTAGTCCATTACAACTTCCTGCTTGTCTCTGCTGCACAGGGTCTCTACACACACCCCAGATGTGGCTGGTTTATCTCTCCCCAGCCTAAGTGCCCTAATCAGTCAGAGTGCCCCATTCAGCTTTTGCCTCCACCCCATCTCACTTGGGCAGGGAATAAATGCCTGAGTGTGTCCCACATGCATATGTGGGGCTAAAACTAAAGCTGAGCACCAGGAGCTGTGTGACTAAGGAAGAAAAATAGAAATTTCTAGCTGCACAAGCCCCAGATTGAATCCCTATGAACTGCTTGAAAAACCCTGAATCTACAGAATATCTGAATGGATGAGTGCTACCAAAGCTGAGACTGGTCTAACTTTAGCCGTATTTAGGAGCACATACCTGCAAGGGTTGGGCCATGTCAGAGTGTAAGCTGCCTCTGCAGTACCTAGAGCAGCTCCAAAGACCGACCTAGAGGAACTGAGCACCTCCTGGGGATGCAGGGGTTAGCTGTGGTTCACTGAGGTGCGGGGAACATTGACAGAAGCAACCCTAGGGAAACATAGACAGCAACAGCCTTAGGAAAATGTTACTATTACTATTATGTTGTTTGTTGATTTTGTTTTGTTCTGCTGTTGGTTTTGATTTTTTCTATTATTTTTTTCTTTACTTTTTAAAAAGATTTATTATATTCTCAATTTTTCTATTTTTACTTTACTTTTTTGTTTCATGTTTTTCCTTGTTTTTGTTTCTCTGCTTTGTTTTGTTTGTTAATCATTTTTGCATGTTTTCTTTGCTTTTTGTTTTTAGTTTCTTTTCTGGTTTTTGTTTTCATTAGCTTTGCTTTTATTCTTTGTTTTTGTTTTAGGGTTCTTTGGTTGTTCTGTAGGTTTTTTTTGTTTTCTTTGTTTTAGTTTTAGTTTTATCATTTATCTTAGGTTTTCTTTATTTTCTTTTTCCTTTTTTTTTTTTTTTTCTTTGCAATGTTGGATAGCTTGCAGAGACTTGGTTACCTAGCCAGAGGTCAGGCCTGAGACTTGGGAGTAAGAGCCACGACTGAACAGCCAAAGAATTCCCAGCCCCAGGGAGTATTAATCAGTGTGAGCTCGCTTGGAGGTCTCCATATGAACACCAAGTCTTGGCTCTACTTAAATATCTGCAGGCAACGGTACTGGATGCGGCAACCAAACAACTAGCAAGACAGGAACATAGCCCAAAACCATCAGCAGAAAATCTGCCTAAAGTCATGCTAAGCTCACAGACATCCAAAAACACACCACTTAAGTTAGCCCTGCTCATCAGAGAGAAAAGACTCAGCTCTATCCACCAAACTGCAGGCACCAGTCACTCCCAGGTCCCTGGACCACAAGACCAAATAAATGAAGAGGAAATAGGCAACCTATTTGAAAAATAATTCAGAGTAATAACAGTAAAAATGATTCATCCAAGATCTTGGAAATAAAATGGAGGCATGGATCAAGAAGAAACAAAAAATATTTAACAAGAAGTAGAGAACAGATTGAAGAAGGCAGTGGCACCCCACTCCAGTACTCTTGCCTGGAAAATCCCATGGTTGGAGGAGCCTGGTAGGCTGCAGTCTATGGGGTCGCTAAGAGTCAGACACGACTAAGCAACTTCACTTTCACTTTTCACTTTCATACATTGGAGAAGGAAATGGCAACCCACTCCAGTATTCTTGCCTGGAGAATCCCAGGGACGGAGGGGCCTGTTGGGCTACCGTCTATGGGGTCACATAGAGTCGGACACGACTGAAACGACTTAGCAGCAGTAGCAAAGAACAGATTATCAGTGATGAACAACACAATAACTGAGAAGAAAAATATACTAGAAGAAATCAACATCAGCATAACTGAGACAGAAGAATGGATAAGTGAACTGGAATATAGAATGGTGAAAATAACTTCGATGGAGCAGAATAAAGAATGAAAAGAAATGAGGACAGTCTCAGAGACATCTAGGACATTCTACAAACCAGCATTTGAATTACAGGGGGTCTCAGAAGAAGAGAAAGTGTCTGAGAATACATTTGAAAAGATTATAATAAAACAATTCCCTAACATGGGAAAGGAAATATTCACCCATATCCAGGAAGTGCAGAGAGTTCCATCTATGATAAACCCAAGGAGAAAAACATGGAGACACATATTAATGAAACTAATAAAAAAATAAATGCAAAGAAAAATCTTAAAAAGCAGCTAGGGAAAAGCAAAAGTTAACATCCAAAGGACTTATCATAAGGTTATCAAATGATTTATCAGTAGAAACTCTGCAAGCCAGAAGGGAGTGGCAAGATATACCTAAAGTGATGAAAGGAGGAAACCTACAACCAAGATTACCCTACCCAGCAAGGATCTCATTCAGATTCAACAGAGAAATCAAAGCCTTTATAGACAAGCAAAAACCAAGAGTTCAGCACCACCAAATCAGATTTACAACATAAGCTAAAGAAACTTCTCTAGGCAGAAAACACAAGAGAAAAAAAAAGGCCCAAAAAGATAAATCCAAAACAATTAAGAAAATGGTAATAGGAACATTCATATCAATAATTATCTGAAATGTAAATGGAATAAATGCTCTGACCAAATGACACAGACTGCCTGAATGGTTACAAAAATAAGACCCGTATCTATGCTGTCTACAAGGGACACAATTCTGACCTTAGGGCACATACAAACTGAAAGTGAGGAGATGAAAAAAGATATTCCATACAAACAGAAGTCAAAAGAAAACTAGAGTAACAATACTCATATCAGACAAAAATGGATTTTAAAATAAAGACTATCACAAGAGAAAAGGAAGGATACTACAATAATCAAGGGATTAACCCACAAAGAAGATATAACAAACATAAATATATATGCACCCAACAAAGGAGCACCTCAATATATAAAGCAAATGCCAACAGCCACAAAAGGGGAAATCAATAGTAACACAAAAATAGTGGAGGACTTGAGCACTCCACTTACATCAATGAACAAATCATCCTGATAGAAACTTAATAAGGAAAGCTAAGCTAAGCTAAGTCACTTCAGTCATGTCCAACTCTGTGCGACCCCATAGACGGAGCCCACCAGGCTTCCCCATCCCTGGGACTCTCCAGGCAAGAATACTGGAGTGGGTTGCCATTTCCTTCTCCAATGCATGAAAGTGAAAAGTGAAAATGAAGTCGCTCAGTCATGTCCGACCCTCTGCGACCCCATGGACTGCAGCCCTCCAGGCTCCTCCATCCATGGGATTTTCCAGGCAAGAGTACTGGAGTGGGTTGCCATTGCCTTCAACAGAACTCTTAAATAACACATTAGACCAGCTCAACTTAGCTGATAAATATAGGGCATTCCATCTGAAAGCAGCAGAATACAATTTCTTCTCAATTCACATGCAACATTCTCCAGGATAGATCAAATTGTGAGTCACACATCAAGCCTAGGAAAATTTAAGAAACTTGAACTCATATCAAGCATCTTTCAGACCACAACACTATGAGATTAGAGACCAGCTACATAGAAAAAGGAAAACACACACACACACACACAAATAAATGAATGCTAAACTAATTAAGCTAAATTTAGTAGCTAAATATGCTACTAAATAACCAATGGATCATTGAAGAAATCAAAGAGGAAATTAAAAAAAAAAACATTTAGAAACAAATGGCAACAAAAACATGATAACCTGAAACCTATGGGATGCAGCAAAAGCAGTTCTAAAAGGAAAGTTTATACAATCCCACTTCAGAAACAAGAAAAATCTCAAATAAAAAATGTATACTTACACCTAAAGCAACTAGAGAAAGAAGAATAAACGAAACCCAAAGTTGGTAGAAAGAGAAAAACCAATAAATATCAGAACAGAAATAAATGATGTAGAAATAAAGAAAATTATAGCAAAGATCAATGAAACTAAAAGTTGGCTCTTTGGGAAGATAAACAAAACTGATAAAACTTTAGCCAGACTCATCAAGAAAAAAGGGAAAGGACTGAAATCAGTGAAATTATAAATTAAAAAGGAGGTTACAACTGACATAGCAGAAATACAAAGGATCATAAGAGGCTACTATAAGCAACTGTATACTAATAAAATGGACTACCTGGAAGAAATGGAGAAATGCTTAGAAATGTACAGACTTCCAAGACTGAAGCAAGGAGAAATAGAAAATATGAACAGACCAATCACAAGTAATTGAAACGGTAGTTAAGAATCTTCCAACAAACAAAAGTCTAGATCAGATGGCTTCCCAGGCAAATTCTATCAAACATTTAAAGAATAGTTAGCACCTACCCTTCTCAAACTTTTCCCAAAAATTACAGAGACAGGACCACTTATAAGCTCATGCTAGAAAGCCACCATCACCTGGACACCAAAACCAGAAAAAGATATCATACATTGAATAATAAAACCCACATGATCATCTCAATAAATGCAGAAAAACCTTCTGACAAAGTTCAACACCATTTTTTGATAAAATCTCTCCATAAAGTGGCCATAGAAGTCACCTACATCAACATAATAAAGGCCATATATGACAAACACACAGCAAAGATTATTCTCAATGGTGAAAAACTGAAAGCCTTTCCTCTAAGATTAGGAACAAGACAAGGATGCCCATTATTGGCACTATTATCCAACATAGTTTTGGAAGGCCTAACCACACCAGTAAATAAAAGAAAAAGAAGTAAAAGGGATTCAAATTGGAAAAGAAGAATTATAACTGTCTCTTTTGCAGATGACATGATATTATACATAGAAAATCCGAAATATGCCACCATAAAACTACTAGAGCTTATAATAAATTTGGTAAAGTTACAGGATACAAATCAAAACACATATATCTTTTGCATCATTATACACTAATAGCAAAGGATCAGAAAGAGAAATTAAGGAAACAATCCCATTTACCAATGCAGCACACATAATGAAATACCTAGGAATAAACCTTCCTAGTACCAATTGTGGATGTGACTGGTGATGGAAGCAAGGTCTGATGCTATAAAGAGCAATATTGCATGGGAACCTAGAATGTTAGGTCCATGCATCAAGGCAAATTGGAAGCAGTAAATCAAAGGATGGCAAGAGTGAACGTCGACATTTTAGGAACCAGTGCACTAAAATGGACTGGACTGGGTGAATTTAACTCAGAATACCATCATATCTACTACTGGGGTCAAGAATCCCTTAGAAGAAAAGGAGTAGCCATCATAGTCAACAAAAAAGTCTGAAATGCAGTATTGGGATGCAATATCAAAAATGACAGAATGATCTCTGTTCGCTTCCAAGGCAAACCATTCAATATCACAGTAATCCAAGTTTATGCCCCAACCAGTAATGCTAAAGAAACTGACATTGAATGGTTCTATGAAGACCTACAAGACCTTTTGGAACTAACACCCAAAAAAGGTATCCTTTTCATTTTGGGTATGCAAAAGTAGGAAGTCAAGAAACACCTGGGGTAACAGGTAAATTTGGCCTTGGTGTACAGAATGAAGCAGGGCAAACACTAATAGAGTTTTGCCTAGAGACTGCACTGGTCATAGCAAACACCTTCTTCCACCAACACAAGAGAATACTCGACACATGGACATCACCAGATGGTCAACACTGAAATCAGATTAATTATATTCTTTGCAGCCAAAGATGGAGAAGCTCTATACAATCAGCAAAAACAAGACTGGGAGCTGACTGTGGCTCAGATCATGAACTCCTTAATACCAAATTCAAACTTAAATTGAAGAGAGTAGGGAAAACCACTAGACCATTCATGTATGACCTAAATCAAATCCCCTACGATTATACAGTGAAAGTGGGAAATAGATTTAAGGGACTAGATCTGATAGAGTGCCTGATGAACTATGGACAGAGGTTCAACACTATCCCCAAAAAAAAGAAATGCAAAAAAGCAAAATGGCTGTCTGAGGAAGCCTTACAAATAGCTGTGAAAAGGAGAGAAGTGAAAAACAAAGGAGAAAAGGACTATATAGCCATTTGAATGTGGAGTTCCAAAGAATAGCAAGGAGAGATAAGAACGCCTTCCTCAATGATGAGTGCAAAGAAATAGAAGAAAACAATAGAATGGGAAAGACTAGAGATCTCTTCAAGAAAATTAAACATACCAAGGGATCATTTCATGCCAAGACGGGTCAATAAAGGACGGAAATGGTATGTACCTAACAAAAGCAGAAGATATTAAGAAGAGGTGGCAAGAATACACAGAATAACTATACAAAAAAGATCGTCACTACCCAGATGATCATGATGGTGTGTCACTCACCTAGAGCCAGACATCCTGGAATGTGAAGTAAAGTGGGACTTAAGAAGCATCACTACAAACAAAGCTAGTGGAGGTGATGGAATTTCAGTTTAGCTATTTCAAATCCTGAAAGATGATGCAGTGAAAGTGCTGCACTCAGTATGCCAGCAAATTTGGAAAACTCGGCAGTGGTCACAGGACTGGAAAAGGTCAATTTTCTTTCCAATCCCAAAGAAAGGCAATGCCAAAGATTGTTCAAACTACTGCACAATCGCACTCACCTCACATGTTACTAAAGTAAAACTCAAAATTCTCCAAGCCAGGTTTCAACAATACGTGAACCATGAACTTCCAAGTGTTCAGGCTGGTTTTAGAAAAGGCAGAGGAACCAGAGATCAAATTGCCAACATCTGCTGGATCATCGAAAAAGCAAGAGAGTTCCAGAAAAACATCTATTTCTGCTTTATTGACTATACCATAAGCCTTTGACTGTGTGGATCACAATAAACTATAGGAAACTGAAAGAGATAGGAATACCAAACCACCTGACCTGCCTCTTAAGAAATCTGTATGCAGGTCAGAAAGCAACAGTTAGAACTGGGCATGGAACAACAGACTGGTTCCAAATCAGGAAAGGAGTACGTCAAGGCTGTATATTGTCACCCTACTTATTTAACTTGTATTCCGAGTACAACATGAGAAATGCTGGGCAGGATGAAGCACAAGCTGGAATCAAAATTGCTGGGAGAAATATCAATAACCTCAGATATGCAGATGACACCACCTTTATGGAAGAAAGTGAAGAACTAAAGAGTCTCTTGATGAAAGTGAAAGAGGAGAGTGAAAAAGTTGGCTTAAAGCTCAACATTCAGAAAAGATCATGGCACCCAGTCCCATCACTTCATGGCAAATAGATGGGGAAACAGTGGAAGACTTTATTTTGGGGGGCTCCAAAATCACTGCAGTTGGTGACTGCAGCCATGAAATTAAAAGACGCTTACTCCTTGGAAGGAAATTTAAGACCAACCTAGACAGCGTATTAAAAATCAGAGACATTACTTTACCAACAAAGGTCCATCTAGTCAAGGCTATGATTTTTCCAGTAGTCATGTATGGATGTGAGAGTTGGACTATAAAGAAATTTGAGCACTGAAGAACTAATGCTTTTGACCTGTGGTGTTGGAGAAGACTCTTGAGAGTCCCTTGGACTGCAAGGAGATCCAACCAGTCCATCCTAAAGGAGATCAGTGTTGGAAGGACTGATGTTGGATCTGAAACTCCAATACTTTGGCCCCCTGATGGGAATAACTGACTCACTTGAAAAGACCCTGATGCTGGGAAAGATTGAAGGTGGGAGGAGAAGGGGACAACAGAGGATTAGATGGTGTGATGACATCACTGACTCAATGGGCATGAGTTTTGGTAAACTCCAGGAGTTGGTGATTGACAGGGAAGCCTGGCATGCTGCAGTCTGTTGGGTCGCAAAAAGTCAAACATGACTGAGTGACTTAACTGAACTGAACTGAACAACTGAACTGAACTGAACTGAACTGTAACCTTCCTAAGGAGGCAAAAGACTTGTACTCAGAAAACTAAGATATTGATGAAAGAACTCAAAGATAACACAAACAATGGAGAGAGATATATCATGTTCTTGAATTAAAAGAATCAATATTGTGAAAATTATAATACTACCCAAAGCCATCTACAGATTCAATGCAATTCTTATCAGATTAATAAGAATGTTTTTCACAGAACTATAGCAAAAGTTACAATTTGTATAGAAATACAAAAGGCCCCCAAAGCCAAATCAATGTTTAGAAATAAAAATGCAGTCAGAGGAATCAGGTTCCCTGGCTTCTGACTGTATTACAAAGCTACAGTAATCAAGACAATATGGTACTTGCACAAAAGCAGAAAAACAATTCAATGGAATGGGATAGAAATTGCAGAGATACACACATATACCCATGGTCACCTAATCTATGACAAAGGGACAAGAATATACAATGGAAAAAGACAGTCTCTTCAGTAAGTCGTGCTGGGAAAACTGGACAATTACATGTAAAAGAATGAAATCAGAACACTCTTTAACATCATGCACAAAAATAAACTCAAAATATATTAGAGACCTAAATAAAACTCTTAGAAGAAAACAAGCAGAATACTCTTTGACATAAATCACAAAAAGATCTTTCTTGACTCACAGTTTAGTGTAATGGAAGTAAACAGACAAATAAACAAACAGGACCTAAGTAAACTTAAAATCCTTTGTATAGCAAAGGAAACCATAAACAAGACAAAAAGACAACCTTCAGTTTGGGAGAATATATTTGCAAACAAAACAGCTGACAAGGGATTAATCACCAAAGTATACAAACAGCTCATGCATCTCAGTATCAAAACAACAACAATAATTCAGTCAAAAAATGGGCAAGAGACCTAAATAGATATTTCTCCAATGATGACATACAGATGACCAACAAACATATCAGAAGGTGCTCAACATCATTATTAGATAAATGTGAATCAAAGTTACAATGAGGTATCACCTCACACTGGTCGAATGGCCATCATCAAAAAATCTACAAACAATAAATGCTCTTATACTGTTGATGGAAGTGTTAACTGATACAGCCACTATGGAGCACAGTATGGAGGTTCCTTAAAACACTAAAATTAGAACTACCATATTACCCAGCAATCCCACTTCTGGGCATATACTCTAAGAAATCTATAATTCAAAAAGTCACATGCACCCCAATGTTCATTGTGGCACCATTTACATAGCCAGTAATCAACCTAAATGTCCATCAACAGAAGAGTGGCTAAAGAAGATGTGGTACATATATACAGTGGATTTCTACTTAGACATAAAAAACAACAATGTTTTACAATTTACAGAGATATGAGTGGACCTAGAGGTGATCACACAGATGAAATAAGTCAGAAAGAGAGAAAAAATATCATATAATATCACTTAAATGCAGAATATAGAAAAATGATACAGATGAGCTAATTTGTGAAGCCAAAATAGAGATACGGACATAGAGAATGGATGTTGGCTATTGGGGTCAAGAAGAGTGGGGTCAGTTGAGAGATTGGGATTGATATATATACACCACTGAGTATAAAATAGATAACTAATGAGAACCTGCCGTATAGCACAGGGAACTCTTCTCAATGCTCTGTGATGACCTAAATGGGAAGGAAATCCAAAAAAGAAGGGATGTGTGTGTGTGTGTGTGTGTGTATCAGATTCACCTTCATATACAGAAGAAACTAGCACAATATTTTAAAGCAAATATAATCCAATAAAAAATAATTTAAAAATAACATAATAAATTACATGCCATGTGGAGAACTTCAGGTGAAAACTGAACTATAACAACTATAAACTAAACTATAGTAAAACTATAAAAAGCCATCTTTAAACTATTAAAAAAGGAAAAGAAAATTCTAAACTACCATGTGTAACTGCCACTTCACACTCTCTAGGATGGCTATAATAAAAATATATGTATAGATAATAGCAAGAGTTGGTGAGGATGTAGAGAAGTTGTAATTCTCATATATTGCTAATGGGGATGTTAAATAAATAGGGTGATCTCTATGAAAAACAGTCTAGGAGTTCCTCAAAAAATTAAACATACCTAGTTTTCATAATTAACTGCCAAACCCACTCCTTGGTATATACCCAAGAGAAATGAAATAATGTTCGTACAAAGATTTGCCCATGAATATTCACAGAAATTTTACTCATAATAGCTAAAAGTGGAAATAACCCAAATGTTAACTGATAAATAAACTGATAACTAAATAAATCAAATGTATATCTATATAATGTATATTATTTAGCCATTAAAAGGAATTATGTGCTGACACATGCTACAGCACAGATGAATTTGAAAGCACTATGGGAAATGAAAAGATTCAGTCACAAAATAAGACTTATTATGTGATTCTGTTTATATGTAATGTCCATAATAGGAAAATATAGTGAGACAGCAGATTAGCAGAGCCTAGGGCTAGGATTGTTGGGAGAAGATGAGGAGTCACTGCTAATTGATATGGAGTTTCTTTTTTGGAATCATGAAAATGATCTAAATTTTATTATGATGATGGCTGTACAACTTTGTGAATACATAGAAACTACTGAATTAGGCATTTTAAGTAAATGAACTGTATAGCACATGAATTATATCTCAATAAAGTTGTAAAACTACAATAATTGAAATAAAGAACTCAATAAGTATGTTTAACATCAGGTTAGACACAGATGAAGAGAGTATTCTTAAATTAGAAGATAAATCAAGAGAAAATATATGGACTAAAACACAGGAAGATGTTTGGGAAATAATGTAAAAATAATAAAATATGTGTAGAATGTGGCTTAAAGTTTGGACATATGAGTAATTGAAATCTCAAATGAGCCAGAAACAATATTGAAAAAGATGATGGCTGAGAATCTTCCAAAACTGACAGTAACTCACAATTCAAAATGTACTAGAGACTCAAATTTGATAAATAAAAAGAAAACCATAATCAGCCTATCACAGTATAACTGCTGTGACAAATGAAAAACTATTAGAAACGTTCAAAGAGAAATGACACATCGCCTTCAAAGAACTGAGTGTAAATAGACATATACCATGGAATAAAGGTAGCACATCAAATTAGTGAGCAAGTTTTTGAAGTAGGATTGGGATAACTAGACAGCCATATGGAAAAAGCTAAATTGATCTTTTATTTATACTACACAACAGAATAAGCCATATAAAATAAATGGAAGTAAATACTAGAGGAAAACTTGAGTGTGTACTTCTATAAACTAGAAATAAAGAAATCTCCATGGGTCATAATCCAGAGCAATGAGGATAATGCATGAGTGCTAAGTCACTTCAGTTGTGTCCAACTCTTTACCATCCTATGGACTGTAGCCTGCCAGGCTCCTCTGTCCATGGGATTCTCCAGGCAAGAATACTGGAGTGGGTTGCCATGCCCTCCTCCAGAGGATCTTCCCAGCCCAGGGATCAAAGATGTGTCACTTATGTCTCCTGCATCAGCAGGTGGGTTCTTTACCTCTGGCACCACCTGGGAAGCCCATATACAGGTGATTAATTTGACTAAAAAACATTTTTCAATCATGCAAATTTGTAATTTGTACAGGAGGATGGATTCTCTGGCCCCATGTTCTCCATTGCATTAAAGGAGGAAGAAACATGTGATTGGTAAACACTTGGTGGAAAAATGCCAATTCTTAAAATGAAAAGATGTCTATCACCATAACACAACAAATTCGATGCTGTTTTTCACCTTGTGTTCAATTACAAAACTAACTTTTATAAATATATCTTATTGACTAAACCATAAATTTACCAGCTTTAAGTGCTTTTTCAAAGAACAGAGTTTGCTCATATACTAAGCAGAAGGTTAGTAATAGGATCTCTATTTGGTCTTTAACTTGGATTTTAATTTTTCATTTTTAATTACTTTATTTCTTTTTTGGTTTTATAACCCATCACTAATTTTTCTCTTCAGCTAATGTAATGGAATAATTTGCCTATTTTTAGGCTCAGACGGTAAAGCGTCTGTCTAAAATGTGGGAGACCTGGGTTCGATCCCTGGGTTGGGAAGATCTGCTGGGGAAGGAAATGGCAATCCACTCCAGTACTGTTGCCTGGAAAATCCCATGGACAGTCCATGGGATCACAAAGAGTCTGACACGACTGAGCGATTTCACTCACTCACTCACTCAGTGTAATGTGGTTGTCAACAATGAGACAAAACTTAGTGGACTTTGCTTATTTTATAAAATTTTACATTTTAAATTTAATTTACTTGCAAGTATAGTTTTTACTTCTTGTCTAAAAACTCTGGGAAATCCCTATACTACATGCTAACTATTGAAAAAAAAATGTGATTAATTTTAGAAAATAGACAAATTGAAAATCATGACAATAAATGCCTTCAGATTATCAACTTATATTTCATATGTGAGGGAAATGTATTAATCTTTTTGAACTTATTTAAATAATAGCTAAGGTTTTTGAGTATTCATTCTGTGCCAAATATGTGCTGAATGTTTTACATGTACTATGTTTTGTTTAATATTCAAAACAACCCTTTAGAGTTCATACTAATATGATCCTTTTTAGCCAATAAGGAAATCATGGCAGAAAGAGCTAGTACTTGGCAGAACCTGGAGTCCAACTCAATGGTGTTACTAGGAGCTCTTCTCTTAACACCCTCCACCATATTGCCTCATACTGAAAGTTCTTAAGAATCTCTGTTTTTGAAAAAATCATAAGCTTCTATTGGCTCCATTTTTAAAATTATTTAAGATGTGAAGATCATGTTCAGCAAATGAGCCATATGCCAACTAGGCAAATGGTTTATCTTGTGCTGGGTTTATAGTCACAGGAGACTGATAATTTAGGGATTCTACTGCAGGTGTAAAGAATGCTCAAACTACCGCACAATTGCACTCATCTCACACACTAGTAAAGTAATGCTCAAAATTCTCCAAGCCAGGCTTCAGCAGTATGTGAACCGTGAACTTCCAGATGTTCAAGCTGGTTTTAGAAAAGGCAGAGGAACCAGAGATCAAATTGCCAACATTCACTGGATCATGGAAAAAGCAAGAGAGTTCCAGAAAAACATCTATTTCTGCTTTATTGACTATGCCAAAGCCTTTGACTGTGTGGATCACAATAAACTGTGGGAAATTCTGAGAGAGATGGGAATACCAGACCACCTGACCTGCCCCTTGAGAAATCTGTATGCAGGTCAGGAAGCAACAGTGAGAACTGGACATGGAACAACAGACTGGTTCCAAATAGGAAAAGAAGTACATCAGGGCTGTATATTGTCACCCTGCTTATTTAACTTATATGCAGAGTACATCATGAGAAACGCTGGGCTGGATGAAGCACAAGCTGGAATCAAGATTGCCAGGAGAAATATCAATAACCTCAGATAATCAGATGACACAACCCTTATGGCAGAAAGTGAAGAGGAACTAAAAAGCCTCTTGATGAAAGTGAAAGTGGAGAATGAAAAAGTCGGCTTAAAGCTCAATATTCAGAAAACGAAGATCATGGCATCCAGTCCCATCACTTCATGGGAAATAGATGGGGAAACAGTGGAAACAGTGTCAGACTTTATTTTTGGGGGCTCCAAAATCACTGCAGATGGTGACTGTAGCCATGAAATTAAAAGATGCTTACTCCTTGGAAGGAAAGTTATGACCAACCTAGATAGCATATTGAAAAGCAGAGACATTACTTTGCCAACTAAGGTCCGTCTAGTCAAGGCTATGGTTTTTCCTGTGGTCATGTATGGATGTGAGAGTTGGACTGTGAAGAAGGCTGAGCGCCGAAGAATTGATGCTTTTGAACTGTGGTGTTGGAGAAGACTCTTGAGAGTCCCTTGGACTGCAAGGAGATCCAACCAGTCCATTCTGGAGGACATCAGCCCTGGGATTTCTTTGGAAGGAATGATGCTAAAGCTGAAACTCCAATACTTAGGCCACCTTATGGGAAGAGTTGACTCATTGGAAAAGACTCTGATGCTGGGAGGGATTGGGGGCAGGAGGAGAAGGGGACGACAGAGGATGAGATGGCTGGATGGCATCACTGCCTCAATGGATGTGAGTCTCAGTGAACTCCGGGAGTTGGTGATGGACAGGGAGGCCTGGCCTGCTGTGATTCACAGGGTGGCAAAGAATTGGACACGACTGAGCGACTGAACTGAACTGAACTGCAGGTGTAGTATAATTTTCTTGATTCTCACCTTTTATTACACACACAAAAACTTATTTTAAAAACAGAACCAATACTATTTTTACCCAAAATAGCTCTGAATGTTTGCATATTATTTCAGTCTCCACTGAAAACGAGTAGTAAGAGATAAAATGTTTTAAGCAAAAGTAAAAATGAGATAGGTTCAAAAACAAGGTAATCATCTTCATGATATTATTTGGTAAATTTTAACATGTTTTAGCCTTAAGTTGATTAATTCCATTTCTAAGTGTATATGCCAGAGAAAAATCTCCCATGATGTTGAATATGTATGGAACAGAAAATCAGTGCAAAATGTGTGGGTGAAGTTTGGATCTGCTCTTCTCCAGGAGGCAGACATTGCTAAACATGGACAAGTAGGAAAGTGCTAAAAAGATTTCGTGTGAGACAAGAACTGTGACTATACTAAGTGCTTCAAGTCAGGAACTTAGTAAGGCTGCTGAAGTTCCTCCTCTCATAAAAGGATGGACAGGGATATGTTATTGATCACTTGGGATCTTGACTGTTACTAAGCTGTGGAACTTGAGATAAGGGTAAAAACTCAATGTTATTATGAATGAGAAATCAACCCATTGGCCTACAATTTGGTGATTATTCTACAATATCCCAATATTACTCAGAGACCTAAGCCTTTGAAAGTCATTATAAGATCTGATTCTGGAATCAGCATTCCCATTAAAGTCAGGAATGATTTTAGAAAGATCTCTTATCTGGCTATTTTATTTTTTATTAATTTATTTTAATTGGAGGGTAATTACTTCACAGATATGGTTTGTGATGGTTTTTGCCTAACATGGCTATTTTAAAGTGTACTTAATAGTTGTGTATAATGAAGCAAGACTAGAAAAAAGAAATAAGGTATACAACTGAAAGAAAGAGACAGAACAGTCTTTATCTGCAGAAAACACCACTCCCTATACAAGGATTCCACATGTAAATAATTAGAACTAATAGAAAATCAAGCAAGTTTGTGAATACAAGATCAGCATCAAATATGCATTCTTATATGCCATCAATAATCAACTGGAATGTGTAACAGATCAAAAGCCTGTTCACAAGAACAATAAGAACTGTATGTCATCTAAGAATGAATCTAACAACATTTTGAAGACCTTTGAGGGATTTTTTAAACATTGTAGGAAATGAAATAAAAGTATACCGTGGAAGGGGATTCTAAATGATTGAAGATAGTAGTACTCTATAAATTAATCTTTGAACTCAGTGTACTTCAATCAAAAGGCCAATGTACATTCTTGTAAAACTGGACAATTTTATTTAATAATTCATAAAAAGAGCAAAGATCCAAGAATAATAGAGGTAACATGAAAAAAAAAGAAAAGATGAGGAGAGAGTCACTTTTCCTACCAAATATAAGGAGATGGAATAGATTAGAGAGGCCTAGGAAAAAACGTATGTATGAAATCTCATATGAAGATGGTTTACTAAATAAGGAAAAGGTGGATAATTTAATAAATTGTGCTAAGCTTATGAGCTACTTGTATTTAAAAAAGAAGATGAAATTTAATCTTTTTCATATATACAAAATTATAGTGAAAACTAAAACTTCTAAGCTTTGAGAAGAAAACATAGAATATCTTCATGACCTTAAAGTAGGGAAGACTTCATTAAACCAGACATGAAACACGCAAATACAAAATAAAAGACTGACAAATATAATTATGTTAAAATTAAGCATGAACAAAGAAACGACCAAAGTTATAAAAGAATTCATAACCTAGACAAGGCATTTATAATCACATCATCATTTCAGTCACTCAGTCGTGTCCGACTCTGCGACCCCATGAACCGCAGCACACCAGGCCTCCCTGTCCATCACCAACTCCTGGAGTCCACCCAAACCCATGTCCATTGAGTTAGTGATGCCATCCAACCATCTCATCGTCTGTCATTCCCTTCTCCTCCTGCCCTCAATCTTTCCCAGCATCAGGGTCTTTTCAAATGAGTCAGTTCTTCGCATCAGAGGGCCATATTATTGGAGTTTCAGCTTCAAAATCAGTCCTTCCAATGAACACTCAGGACTGATCTCCTTTAGGATGGACTGGTTGGATCTGTTTGCAGTCTAAGGGACTCTCAAGAGTCTTCTCCAACACTACAGTTCAAAAGCATCAATTCTGGCGGATTCATTTTGATATTTGGCAAAACTAATACAATTATGTAAAGTTTAAAAATAAAATAAAATTGGAAGAATAAAAAAAAAAAAAAAGCATCAATTCTTCTGTGCTCAGCTTTCTTTTTAGTCCAACTCTCACATCCATACATGACCACTGGAAAAACTACAGCCTTGACCAGATGGACCTTTGTTGACAAAGTAATATATTATGAAAAAGGACTTAGTATCCATACCTTACCAAATTAATAATGTGATAGCTTAATAGAAAAAAAAGAGAGTTACAGAGGAAACTTGTATAGCCAATAAGTATATATATGCTTAATAAGATATATTACTGGCAAAAAGAAAATATAGCGATACTAAATGTTGGCAGGATTGTAGAGGAATTTTCATGCAATTCTTGTGAGAATTTAAGTTTTCATACACCATTTATCAGTTGTTATAGCCATCACGGAGAGCAATTTGGCAATATTTAGTAAATTTGAGATATTCTCTCTGACAACCTAGTTAATTCCGCTTCTAGGTTTATATTCTAGAGACAATGTCTCTATGCATATAAGAAGACAGGTATAAGCATGCTTATTGCTGTACTATTATAAAAGCAAAAATTGGAAACAATGAAATTTTCCTTCAAAAGAAGTATTGATAAATATTTGTGGAATATTCATAATGTTATCCAGGAGTTAAACTGAATGTACTAGAGCTATCTTTATCAGTTCAGATAAGTCTTTAAAATATTTTATCACAGAGTAACCTACACCATTTATATAAAATTTAAAATATGCAAAATATGCTATATCAATTCTTTATCAACATATGCATATATAGGATATATGTGAAAATGAAAGTATTAGCTGCTCAGTCATGTCTGACTCTTTACAGTCCCATGGACCGCAGCCCGCCAGGCTCCTCTGACCATGGAATTCTCCAGGCAAGAATACTGAAGTAGATTGCCATTCCCTTCTCCAGGGGATCTTCCTGACCCAGGTATTGAATCCAGGTCTTCTGCATTGCAGGCAGATTATTTACCAACTGAGCCACCAGGGAAGCCACATTAGTATAAATACATGCCTAGGAAAAGAAACCAAGTCACAATGGTGCTTACTATTGGAAAGAGGATGACACAGAGTTTTAAATGAGTTTATAATATTTTATTGCTCTAAAAACTTTGAAGCAAATTAGGAAAAATATATTCATAGAGCTGAGTTGTCAGTAAGATTTTTAAATTAAAACATGTAGAACTGATTACAAATATCAATATCACATAAGAGGATTTGACTTGAAAACATGACTTCATCTAAGTTCACACTTCTAACTTAGGGAAAATGAATTGTCTTCTAAAGTAGAAGTCTTTGCCCATTAAAACTGTGGCAATGAAGCTAAGCATTCAAATGCTGTGGAAAATTTTTTAGGCAGTATGCTTTAATCAGCATCTTCTGCCAATGATTTTCTTTTCTTTCACATTACAAAGAATGCCAGGAGAGTGAATGCAATCATGTAACTGCATGATTATTGGGGTGAACCACAGAATCTAAGAATGGCCAAGGTTTTTCAAATACACATCTTAATTTGGAGAAAAAGAGTCCCTTGTTTCTGTGATGAATGTGATATGGCATATTCTGATTGGCAAGTGACCCATAGAAAGCACCCAGGGAATGATCATCACAGTTCAACTTCATAATTAAGTGTAGTTTTGTTTGTGGCCTTAATTGCATTTGTTGGAAGTCCCTGATTTTCTAATCAGGTCTGCACTTTTCCTTGCCCTACGTAAAAATAAATAAGAGGAGGAATATCTCCAAAGCAATACATATTGGGAAGTTTTGTCTGGTGTGGATAACAGCAGAAAGTTTATCCTGTTATGAAGCTACCATTGTCCTCTCAGGAAAAACTGAGCCTTTGTATCATCTGGAAATTTTAGCTATAATCAAGAATTTGTCCTTTCACTTACATGATACTAATCTGATACTTCTCTCTAAATTGTGTTGCTTCAGTTACTAAATCGGCTGGTTTATGTATCTAACTCCTTAACATAGCTTTCTACATACAGATTTTCCATCCCAGCACAATCACCATTTGCATCTTCCCTCCAGAATAATACAAGGAAGTTGAAAAATATGAAAATGCATATCACAGTGCTTTGTATGCTGAAAGCTGTTTTTCAAGGGTAATAAGACCATCCTGGAAGTAGGGAAGAGCTGCATTTATGTAATTCCCATGTTTCTTTCCTTTAAAGGAAAAGGGATGCTTAGTGGCTACTGGCTCTTTTTAGCATGAGATTTCCTTCCAGGAGAGGTGTGTGGAAAGAAAGCATATGGTATTCACTGTGGCCAAATGAGACCCAATTTTCTCAGCAGAATGATCCTCCACAAACCCACAATCAGTATCTGGCAGTCAGTGGGTTCCCAGTGTACCCATGATGATTCCAGAAGCCCATAATCAGCATCTGGCAGGCAGTGAGCTCCCAGTGTATCTGTGGTGATTCCAGAGTATCTCAGTTTAGCATGCCAATCTACATACAGAGACAACTTGGTTCCACCTACAAATGCCTGCAGCTGCATTAGGCTTGTAGAATAATATATTCCTATGTCTGTCACTGGACTGTCTCTTTGGGCATGTTTACCTGAAATCATATTTTTAACATTCTCAGTACCATGGTTATTGGTGGACCCATAGGGCTGATGGTGATTTAACACACAGGTGTGGCTTTGGAAGAAGGCAGAGAGAAACTGACTCTTGGAATTTCTGTGATAGTCATTTTTGTGACTTCAAACATTAAACAAGATAAAAAAATTCATGTTTTGTAGACTATTCTCTCTGGAGCCCCAAATGATGTCAGTCTCAGTGTGACTCAAGTTAATGCCCTATAGATGAAATATGTCTTAGCTCTCCATTTCTTTTACTTTTCAAAATTATTTCTGTAAGCCTCGAGTACACCACGATGTACAAAAGCTTGAGCCAGAAATCTGAATACAAGTTTTGTTGTTCACTTTCATAAGCAGCTCTGATGATTGATTCCCTCCTCAATCCCCCCACATCACCTCCACATCAGCCCCAACACCCTGCCTCCTTAGAAGCTCTTTAATAAGAATTAAGCAGACTGTTTTGAGAAGAAAAGAAAGGAAAACAAATGGTAAACAGCAGCAGAACATTCTGCATTCACAGGAAGGCAATGTGTCTAGAGGAAAGCGGGGTAACACTGGTTAAGTGTCAAGTGGCTTGGGGTGGTGAAGGACAAGATTGCTCACCTCTGCACCCTGTGGAGTTATTATGCCATTTGACAAGCAGTTTAATCATGTATGTTCATTTACTTAACTCCTAGAGAGTTAAAATGATGTCATATTTCCTTAACTGAGATATGAATTAACGTATCAGAATTGAGAGAGGACTAGTCTTATGCATGCATGGTAGTGCCTAGCAGAACACACGTTAAGACCACAGAAAGTCCCCTGAATTGTCTGAGCAGCCAGCTTCAGCCTTTGCCAGGACAGCACACTTGGGCAGCAATAGTAGGAGAAACTGTCACTTGTACCCAGTAACATAGCCTGGTTTGCTGCTGGGGTTACACAAATATTAATTTTAATATTAATCTCCATTGCTTCAAGTTTTATGTGGTCAAGCAAAGCCACAGAATGTGTCTTATCTTTTCAGTCTCCTTTCTTGAGTAATTCTCTAGAACTCCAGCACTTATCTGTCTAGTTTCTACTCTTTCCCTCTCCTGAGGCCACCTTCCCTTGCACATTAGGTTTTCAATATATAAAGTTGGTGAGAACACACACATTCAGACCACAGCACCAATGTCGACAATTTATTTTCACTGGAAATGAAAGATCCTTTTATTTTACCCCCATTCAAAAGCTGCATTTGAATTTACTATATGGTCCTCTCCTATCCCATCTTTTCAGAGTTAATCACTATCTGGAAATTCGTCTTAATTATTCTCTGGCTTTTTAAAGAAATAAATAGTTTGAAATATATAGATAGGTAGACCTATACATCTATTTGCTTAGCTTTCTTTATTTCTGAGCTTTATAAAAATAGCATCAGATGCTTTCAATTTCTTTAATTTGCTTTACTAATTCAAGATTATGTTTCTAAAATTCCTTCAAGTTGTGTCATTCGTGCAGCATTAGCTCATTTCTTTTTATTGGTAAGCATGAAACTACCATCATTCATCTTGGACATTTGGATTGTCTTCAGCTGTTTTCTGTTGCTAATGATGACATGGTTATTCTTGCAGATGTTTTCTGGGACACTTGCTAAGAATTTCCTTAGGGCTTATATTTAGGAGTGGAATTGCTAGATTAGAGAACATGTGGATTTAAACTTCATGAGATAATGCTTGGTTGTTTTCTAAAATGGTTATATCAATGTATAATTTCACCAACACTTAGCATTTTCAGACTAGACCTTTTAAATTTGCCAATCTATTAGGAGTAGTAAAATGATATCAATTGTTTCTTCTGATTTGCATTTTCTTGATGGCTAGTGTGGGCCTGAGCATCTTTTCATATTTGGGGGCCAATATGTTTACTACTCAGAGAAGGCAAGGGCACCCCACTCCAGTACTCTTGCCTGGAAAATCCCATGGATGGAGGAGCCTGGTAGGCTGCAGTCCATGGGGTCGCTAGAGGTCGGACATGACTGAACGACTTCACTTTCACTTTTCACTTTCATGTATTGGAGAAGGAAATGGCAACCCACTCCAGTGTTCTTGCCTGGAGAATCCCAGGGACAGCGGAGCCTGGTGGGCTGCCCTCTCTGGGGTCGCACAGAGTTGGACACGACTGAAGCGACTTAGCAGCAGCAGCATGCTTACTATTCTATGCTTATTCTTCTATGTGTGCGTGTGCACTCAGTCGTGTCCACGTATTTGCTCAGTCATGTCCAACTCTTTGCAACCCCATAGACTATCGCCCATCAGATTCTTCTGTCCATGGAATTTTCCAGGCAAGAATACTGGAGTGGGTCGCCATTTCCTCTTCCAGAGGATCTTCCAGACCCAGGGATTGAACCCATATCTCTTGTGTCTCCTCCACTGGCAGATGGATTCTTTACCACTGCGCCACCTGGGAAGTCTATTCTTTTACCCATTTCTGGGAGGTGATTTTTTGTATTAGGTTTTATTAGCTTGTAAGAATTCTTTCTTAACCCTGGACATGACATTTTTGTGAGTTACGTGGATTGAACATATGTTCTTCAAGGTTGTGTTTTGCCTTTTTATTTTCTTTTAGTGTCTTGCTGAGCAAAAGTTATTTTAATTTACTTGAATTTATCCATCTTCTCTCATTTTTATTGATATATACATGACAAGCATACTGAAAGATCATTTTTAAAGTCCATAATTGTAATCATTGCTATCACTGATCATTCCAAGGGGACAGTTAGAGATAGTAAGTTAATTTAAGATAATTTAAGGATTCACATTTTTTCCATTTAGTAGACTATTTAGTTTATAATCTAAAAACATTATCTATTAGGAACGATGATAAAAAACATATGCACATTTTTATTGATGAAAAGCACAATGTGAAAGAACAGATTTGGACTCAGACTCTTCCTTGTACTTTCTGTGTAAGCCTTGCAAATTTTTAATCTGTTGTACCTGAATAAAGCAATACAATCAGGATAATAACAATCCCTACCTCTAAGGTTGCTGCTCCATACAAAGCACTTAGTATAGTGCCTTGCAAGTAATAGTGTAATAGTGTTCCATCCATGTCAGCTCTTAAGACATTGACTTTTTAACAGTAAAGACAGTTCAAAATCCAGAAAACTCTGGCACTGTATATGCCTCGCTTGTTTATCTGAAGAGATTCATGTCATGAGCACAAGATATCTCTGGTGTCTAAACAAATTTGACATTTAATGAATGTCAGGTGGCCTCCTATCAAAAAACTCTCCATGACTTGGGAGCACAGAGGAGGAAGGAGAGGGTGGAACCAACTTAAATAGTAGCATTGAAATATATACACTGCCATGTGTGAAATAGATAGCTAGTGGGAAGCTGCTGGGTAACACAGGGAGCTCAACCTGGTGCTCTGTGAGACCTAAAGGGTTGGGATGGAGGGGCTGGGAAAGAGGCTCAAGAAAAGTGAAAGTGAAAGTCATTCAGTCGTGTCTGACTCTTCGCGACCCCATGGATTATACTGTCCATGGAATTCTCCAGGCCAGAATACTGGAGTGGATAGCCTTTCCCTTCTCCAGGGGATCTTCCCCACCCAAGGATCAAACCCAGGTCTCCCGCATTGCAGGTGGATTCTTTACCAGCTGAGCCACAGAGGAAGCCCAAGTGTACTTGAGTGGGAGGCTCAAGAGGGATGTAATATATGTATACACACACTTATGGCTGATTCACCTTGTTATATGGCAGAAACCAACACAGTATTGTAAAGCAATTATCCTCCAATTAAAAATAAATTTAAAGGGATTGTCTTTAATCCATTGTATATTCTTGCCTCCTTTGTCAAAGATAAGGTGTCCATATGTGTGTGGATTTATCTCTGGGCTTTCTATTTTGTTCCATTGATCTATATTTCTGTCTTTGTGCCAGTACCATACTGTCTTGATAACTGTGGCTTTGTAGTAGAGCCTGAAGTCAGGCAGGTTGATTCCTCCAGTTCCATTCTTCTTTCTCAAGATCGCTTTGGCTATTCGAGGTTTTTTGTATTTCCATAGAAATTGTGAAATTATTTGTTCTAGCTCTGTGAAGAATACTGTTGGTAGCTTGATAGGGATTGCATTGAATCTATAGATTGCTTTGGGTGGTATACTCATTTTCACTATATTGATTCTTCCAATCCATGAACATGGTATATTTCTCCATCTATTTGTGTCCTCTTTGATTTCTTTCACCAGTGTTTTATAGTTTTCTATATATAGGTCTTTAGTTTCTTTAGGTAGATATATTCCTAAGTATTTAATTCTTTCCGTTGCAATGGTGAATGGAATTGTTTCCTTAATTTCTCTTTCTGTTTTCTCATTATTAGTGTATAGGAATGCAAGGGATTTCTGTGTGTTGATTTTATATCCTGCAACTTTACTATAGTCATTGATTAGTTCTAGTAATTTTCTGGTGGAGTCTTTAGGGTTTTCTATGTAGAGGATCATGTCATCTGCAAACAGTGAGAGTTATACTTCTTCTTTTCCAATTTGGATTCCTTTCATTTCTTTTTGTGTTCTGATTGCTGTGGCCAAAACTTCCAAAACTATGTTGAATAGTAATGGTGAAAGTGGGCACCCTTGTCTTGTTCCTGACTTTAGAGGAAATGCTTTCAATTTTTCACCATTGAGGATAATGTTTGCTGTGGGTTTGTCATATATAGCTTTTATTATGTTGAGGTATGTTCCTTCTATTCCTGCTTTCTGGAGAGTTTTTATCATAAATGGGTGTTGAATTTTGTCAAAGGCTTTCTCTGCATCTATTGAGATAATCATATGGTTTTTATTTTTCAATTTGTTAATGTGGTGTATTACATTGATTGATTTGCGGATATTGAAGAATCCTTGCATCCCTGGGATAAAGCCCACTTGGTCATGGTGTATGATCTTTTCAATCTCTTTAACAAGTGGTGCTGGGAAAACTGGTCAACCACTTGTAAAAGAATGAAACTAGAATACTTTCTAACACCATACACAAAAATAAACTCAAAATGGATTAAAGATCTAAACATAAGACCAGAAACTATAAAACTCCTAGAGGAGAACATAGGCAAAACACTCTCTGACATACATCACGGCAGGATCCTCTATGACCCACCGCCCAGAATATCGGAAATAAAAGCAAAAATAAACAAATGGGACCTAATTAACCTTAAAAGCTTCTGCACATCAAAGGAAACTATCAGCAAGGTAAAAAGACAGCCTTCAGAATGGGAGAAAATAATAGCAAATGAAGCAACTGACAAACAGCTAATCTCAAAAATATACAAGCAACTCCTACAGCTCAACTCCAGAAAAATAAATGACCCAATCAAAAAATGGGCCAAAGAACTAAATAGATATTTCTCCAAAGAAGACTTACAGATGGCTAACAAACACATGAAAAGATGCTCAACATCACTCATTATCAGAGAAATGCAAATCAAGACCACTATGAGGTACCATTTCACACCAGTCAGAATGGCTGCAATTCAAAAGTCTACAAATAATAAATGTTGGAGAGGGTGTGGAGAAAAGGGAACCCTCTTACACTGTTGGTGGGAATGCAAACTAGCACAGCCACTATGGAGAGCAGTGTGGAGATTCCTTAAAAAACAGGAAATAGAACTGCCTTATGATCCAGCAATCCCACTGCTGGGCATACACACTGAGGAAACCAGAAGGGAAAGAGACACGTGTACCCCAATGTTCATCGCAGCACTGTTTATAATAGCCAGGACATGGAAGCAACCTAGATGTCCATCAGCAGATGAATGGATAAGAAAGCTGTGGTACATATACACAATGGAGTATTACTCAGCCATTAAAAAGAATTCATTTGAATCAGTTCTAATGAGGTGGATGAAACTGGAGCCTATTATACAGAGTGAAGTAAGCCAGAAGGAAAAATACCAATACTGTATACTAACGCATATATATGGAATTTAGAAAAATGATAACAATAACCCTGTGTACGACACAGCAAAAGAGACACTGATGTATGGAACAGTCTTATGGACTCTGTGGGAGAGGGAGAGGGTGGGAAGATTTGGGAGAATGGCATTGAAACATGTAGAATATCATGTATGAAACGAGATGCCAGTCCAGGTTCAATGCATGATGCTGATGCTTGGGGCTGGTGCGCTGGGACGACCCAGAGGGATGGTATGGGGAGGGAGGAGGGAGGAGGGTTCGGGATGGGGAGCACATGTATACCTGTGATGGATTCATTTTGATGTTTGGCAAAACTAATACAATTATGTAAAGTTTAAAAATAAAATAAAATTTAAAAAAAAAGGAAAAAGAATAAAAATAAAAATAAATTTAAATGAAAGAAAAAACTCTAACTCTCCATGTTAATTATTAATTAGTTATTCATGGGTTTGTCAATAGAATGTGCCACATCCGGTAACAAGTGAGCATGACACTAGCAAATACTTTACAGAGGATGAGCACCATCTTGAATCTCTTCTTTCATCTTGGATGAGCATTTCCGTAGATTTACTCGATTTTAACCAGAAACTACAGACATCCAAACAAAGATGTAAGGAAACTTTTTATAGGGTTGTAAATTCCTCACATAAATATCTATCACTTGAAGTATAATCAAAAACTAATTATGCCACAATTTGAACCTCATCAACAGATTATAGTAGTGCTTTAAAGACTTTCAAATATTCAGCATTGGCATTACACTATAGAAAAGTAACACAGTTTAGAGAGCAAGAGAAGTTTTAAAATTGGTTTTCTTTGGAATTTTTTCAAAGGCAAGTTTCTCCTCTCCCAGGTTTTTCCTTTTCAAAAATATTACTGTTTAATACTTCTCTGAAAAGCAAAGCAAAGAGTGCTATGAGACTAAATGGATAAAGTTGTCATTAGAAAGAGCTAGAAATTCTAGAGAAGAGATCTGATTTATGAAGCTAATTTTTACTAGGAAATTTAAAAAATATTTTCTACAATTTCCCCATTTTACAAAATTACTTCTACTTGGTGGATATTTGGAAGAAACAGTAATTCTAGATGCAGTTCTCCTCCTGGCCCTCTCAAGTCCCCTTTCCCTTTGCTCTAGCAAGGAAGATTGCTGGAAGGAGCACAGATTGGGACCAGAGTTAGAAAAATTCCACCCTAACCCTTTCTCTCGGAGAAGGCAATGGCACCCCACTCCAGTACTCTTGCCTGGAAAATCCCATGGATGGAGGAGCCTGGTAGGCTGCAGTCCATGGAGTTGCTAAGAGTCAGACACGACTGAGTGACTTCACTTTCACTTTTCACTTTCATGCACTGGAGAAGGAAATGGCAACCCACTCCAGTGTTCTTGCCTGGAGAATCCCAGAGACAGGGGAGCCTGGTGGGCTTCTGTCTCTGGGGTCGCACAGAGTCGGACACGACTGAAGCGACTTAGTAGCAGCAGCAACAGCAACCCTTCCTCTAACTTCGTGGCCTTCAGCACATCACTCAACCTCTAAACCTGTTTGCCTCAATTTAAATGTAGGGGTTGAAACCAGTCATCATCAAGATTGCTTCCAAATGCTAATATTTTACAAACTTGCTATTTTTAGAAGCTGTATTAATTAGCTGCTCTATATCAGCTGATTGGATTTTTGTTCTTGTAACTGATTCTGTATGAGATAAATCCCAGCCTATCCCATTACGAAGCTCACCTTCTGGGTCCTCCTTTCCAAATATCCCTAGCACCTGAGAATAATGGAGCATAATTTCTCATAAGAGTAGCAGTGTTTGAAGAGGACATGATTAAGTGATGGGGTTAAGTGACTTTTGTCAGATTATACCACATGAAAGTACAAATAAAGATCAGTTCACTTCAGTTGCTCAGTTGTGTCCAACTCTTTGCGACCCCATGGACTGTAGCACTCCAGGCTTCTCTGTCCATCACCAACTCCTGAAGCTTACGCAAACTCATGTCCATCCAGTCATCATAGCATCCAACCATCTTATCCTCTGTCAGCCCCTTCTCCTGCCTTCAACCTTTCCCAGCATCAGAGTCTTTTCAAATGAGTCAGTACTTGACATCAGGTGGCCAAAGAACTGGAGTTTCAGCTTCAGCATCAGTCTTTCCAATGAATATTCAGGACTGATTTCCTTTAGGATTGACTGGTTGGATCTCCCTGTAGTCCAAGGGACTCTCAAGAGTCTTCTCCAACACCACAGTTCAAAAGCATCAATTCTTCCACACTCAACTTTCTTTATAGTCCAACTCTTATATCCATACATGACTACTGGAAAAAGCATAGCTTTGACTAGATGGACCTTTGTCAGCAAAGCAATGTCTCTGCTTTTTAATATGCTATCTAGGTTGAAGTTGGACACAACTGACCGGCTGAACTGAACTAGGTTGGTCATAGCTTTTCTTCCAAGGGGCAAGCTTATTTTAATTTCATGGCTGCAGTCACCATCTGCAATGATTTTGGAGCCCCAAAAATAAAGTCTGTCACTGTTTCCATTGTTTCCCCATCTAATTGCCATGAAGTAATGGGACTGGATGCCATGATCTTAGTTTTCTGAATGTTGAGTTTTAAGCCAACTTTTTCACTCTCCTCTTTCATTTTCATCAAGAGACTCTAGTTCTTCTTCACTTTCTGCCATAAGGGTTGTGTCATCTGCATATCTGAGGTTATTGATATTTCTCCCAGCAATCTTGATTCCAGCTTGTGCTTTATCCAGCCTGGCATTTCACATGATATAGTCTGCATGTAAGTTAAATAAGCAGGGTGATGATATACATCCTTGACATACTCCTTTCCCTATTTGGAACCAGTCTGTTGTTCCATGTCCAGTTCTAACTGTTGCTTCTTGACCTGCATACAGAATTCTCAGGAGGCAGGTCAGGTGGGCTGGTATTCCCATCTTTTGAAGAATTCTCCACAGTTTGTTGTGATCCACACAGTCAAAGGCTTTGGCATAATCAATAAAGCAGAAGTCGATGTTTTTCTGGAACTTTCTTGGTTTTTTGATTATCCAATGGATGTTGGCAATTTGATGTCTGGTTCCTCTGCCTTTTATAAATCCAGCTTGAACATCTGGAAGTTCATGGTTCACGTACATTTGAAGCCTTGCTTGGAGAATTTTTGGCATTAATTTGCTAGCTTGTGAGATGAGTGCAATTGTGTGGTAGTTTGAACATTTTTGGCATTTTCCTTTTTGGAATTGGAATGAAAACTGACCTTTTCCAGGCCTGTGGCCACTGCTGAGTTTTCAAAATTTGCTGACGTATTGAGTGCAGCACTTTCAGAGCATCACCTTTTAGGATTTGAAATAGCTCAAATGAATTCCATCCTCTCCACTAGCTTTGTTCATAGTGATGCTTCTTAAGGCCCACTTGATTTTGCATTCTGGAATGTCTGGCTCTAGGTGAGTGATCACACCATCGTGGTTATCTGGGTCATGAAGATCTTTTTAATATAGTTCTTCTGTGTATTCTTGCCACCTCTTCTTAATCTCTTCTACTTCTAATAAGTTCTATATCATTTCTTCTTAATCTCTTCTACTTCAAATAAGGTCTATATCATTTCTTTCCTTTATCGTGCCCATCCTTGCATGAAATATTCCCTTGGTATCACTAATTTTCTGGGAGAGCTCTGTAGTCTTTCCCATTCTATTGTTTTTCTCTACTTCTTTGCACTGATCACTACGGAAGGCTGTCTTATCTCTCCGTGCTATTCTTTGGAACTCTGCATTCAAAGATATCCTTCCTTTTCTCCTTTGCATTTCACTTTTCTTCTTTTCTCATCTATTTGTAAGGCCTCCTCAGACAACCATTTTGCCTTTTTGCATTTCTTTTTCTTAGGGATGGTCTTGCTCACTGCCTCCTGTACAATGTCACGAACCCCCATCCATAGTTCTTCAGGCACTCTGTCTATCAGATCTAATCCCTTGAATTTATTTGTCACTTCCACTGTATAACGGTTAGGGATTTTATTTAGGTTGTACCTGAATGGTCTAGTGGTTTTCTGTACTTTCTTCAATGTAAGTCTGAATTTTACAATAAGGAGTTGATGATCTGAGCCACAGTCAGCTCCAGGTCTTGTTTTTGCTGACTGTATAGAGCTTCTCCATCTTTGGCTGCAAAGAATATAATCAGTCTGATTTTGGTGTTGACCATCTGGTGATGTCCATGTGTAGAGTCTTCTCTTGTGTTGTTGGAAGAGGGTGTTTGCTACAACCAGTGCATTCTCTTGGCAGAACTCTGTTAGCCTTTGCCCTGCTTCATTTTGTACTCCAAGGCCAAATTTGCCTGTTACTCCAGGTATCTCTTGACTCCCTACTTTTGCATTCCAGTCCTCTATAATGAAAAGGACATCTTTTGGGGGTATTAGTTCTAGAAGATCTTCATAGAACCATTCAGCTTCTTCAGCATTACCAGTTGGGGCATAAACTTGGATTACTATGATATTGAATGGTTTGCCTGTTAACGAACAGAGATCATTCTGTCGTTTTTGAGCTTACACCCAAGAACTGAATTTCAGACTCTTTTGTTGACTATGATGGCTACTCCATTTCTTCTCAGGGATTCTTGCCCACAGTAGTAGATATAATGGTTATCTGAGTTAAATTCACCCATTCCAGTCCATTTTATTTCACTGATTCCTAAAATGTCGATGTTTACTCTTGCCATCTCATGTTTGATCACTTCCAATTTACCTTGATTCATGGACCTAACATTCCAGATTCCTATGCAATATTGCTCTTTATAGCATTGGACTTACTGGAAAACATTGAAAACATTTCCATCGGACTTTGCAAATAAGGTTAAGCAACATTTTAATATCAGCCATTGATTATTTTTACAACTATTTTTATCCACTCTGTTTCATTTTTTCAGTGCAATATACCCAGCATAAAGTAGAAACAATTGAGACCAAAAAGCTGCTTGATATGTATGAAGCTCTACAAGTCGGTCTAAGGAAAATTTGGAAACTCACAAGCCACCTTGAGACAACCTCAGAGAACTGAGTGACCTGCGGGGGACAGCCTTGTGTGGTAGTTTCCTTGCCTCCCAGCTCCAGCTTCACTCCCACCTAGAGGGCTGAGAATACCAGTGCTCTGCCATCTGCATCCTTTTTCTTAACCGCTTCTTGTCTGGCTTCTCCTTGGTCACACTTCATCTTGTACCACCACCCCAATGACCATATCAAGATCTTGTCCTCAGATTCTCTCCTAAATTCTAGCTGGCTATTGGGTCTGACTTTGTTCCCACACTTTTATAAGCTTCCTGAAATGGGGAGTCACTTCCCAGTGGTTTGGGTAGCTGTATGTTTGCCTAACCTCTCCAACTTTTCAGCTGTAGTTTTCCTCTCTCTAAGTCCCTGGTTCTTTATATCTATGCTTCTCTGTTAAAAGAACAAAAATACCCATCAATCTAGCCCCATGAATTGTAGTAGCATCTTTTTGGTGCCTAGGACTGAGGTACAATAACAAATATGAAGTTGTTTCTGTCTGGAGTTGTTAACAGTCTAGGGTCAGGCTTCCCTGTCTGTAGCCTCAGGTTATCAGAGGCTCCTGAAAAGCCACAAATACCTCAGGCTTTTGCCACCATGGGGTCAGTTCTGGGGTTTGAGGAGTTTTGTTTCTTTACTTGCTTTCTGTCTGGGTCTGGGTTGCATCTTTCTTAAGAACATAGCACTATTATCAAATAAACAAGATTTGATGATCATGATTGAGATTGGACCTTTCTCTGACTTCACTGGAAGATTCTACTCCTAAATGAAGGCATTGTCATTGTCATTTATTTTTAATCTGTCACCATTAAAAAAAATACTCTTAACAGTAGACTTGTGTCGCACAGTTAAAATGTTATAAGGCACTTGATGTATCGGCCCCAGATGGAACATGCAGACTAGGATCTTTGCCCACAAGTCCTCTTCCAAAGCTTAACAAACAAGAGGGTAAGAAGTTAGCTATTCTTTATTCAGTTTATCTGCTTGCAATGTATTTCTGTATCTTATTTTTGGTGTATTATCCCAGGAAGACATTAACAAATGAGTTATAAAAGTACTACTTTATATACCAAGGAAGTGAGGATGAGTCTCACTGTCTCAGACAGAGGGTCTCAGGCAGAGGGTCTCCCAGTACCACCAGCAGCCAGGATGAGCCCAGGGATTGGGACTCCAGTGTGGGTGGGAAAGGTGTGTATTGGGTGTAATATCATGATTTATAATAAGAAATATATTTGGCCTTCATCCCCATTTCTGGCACAGAAAACTCTTGAAATTTCCTAAACAAATAGAGCAATAAGGGATTTTTGTTATTTTAATGAGGTGACTTTTGGAGCCCACCAAAGGGTGGGGGCTGGCTGCCAGCAGAGCCAACAGTGATTACCAGGTTGGAAATTTCAGTCCTGCCGTCCCTCTCTCACCCACCCACTTACCTCCCGGTAGGGGAGAGAGGCTGGAGGTTGAATCAATTTCCAATGGCCCATGATTTGATCGATCATGACTATGTAATGAAGCCTCCATACAACCCCAAAAGAGCAAGATTCTGAGAGTTCCCAGGTTGATGAACCCGAGGTGAGCAGCTTGCTGGGAGCGGACATGTGAGGTGCTTCACCCTTCCCCCACACCTTGTCCTGTGCACCCCTACTGTCTATTTGAGTTATATCCTTTCATAATAAACCAGTAATCTAGCAAGTGAAATGTTTCTCTAAGATCCATGAGCCACTGTAGCAAATTAATCAAATGGTGGGGCGGAGACCTGGGTAGGGAGGTGGGGGCCAGCAGCGGATCATTGGAACCACTGATCGATAGCTGCACAGGTGAGGACTTGGAATTGTGACCTCTGTCTGCTGTGGGGGAAGGTCCCCCAGAACTGATTCCTCACCTATTGCTCTGGGTAAACAGTGTCAGAACTGAGTTAAATTGTAGAGTGTCCTGAGCCAGTATCCAGCTGGTGTCCTGAGAATTGCTTGGTGATGTGGAAAAAAACGATTTCCCACCCATATTAGAATTAGGTGTCAGAATCCCTGGGTGTCTTTCCAGTTCTGCTTCCTGCTCCTGCCCGTTCTTTCCTCTTTCCATCCCACAGGGTTGGTGGTCTAGGTTGTCCTTTGTTTGCTGGTCCCATCATCCAGGCATTCAAACAAAAGGCTCCCGTTCATTTTCTCCTCCCATTCTTTCCGCTTCCATGCACATTCCCAAGGACATCTTGACTGCAAGGCCCTCCTCGCTCCCTGAGACAGCGATCAGAGCCCAGGGACAGCACCCAGACATACCCCGAGCCTTGCCCTAACAGTGCTGTCATGGGTCTGATGAGAGGGAGGCCATGCGCCTGGAGATCCTATGCCTCCTTTGCAGTTCAGCACATGGTGAGGAATCTGCCTGCCATGCAAGAGACCCAGGTTTGATCCTTGGGTAGGCAAGACCCCCTGGAGAAGGGATTGGCAGCCCACTCCAGTACTCTTGCCTGGAGAATTCCTCAGACAGAGAAGCCTGGAGGGCTGCAGTCCATGGGGTTGCAACGAGTCAGACAGGACAGAGCGACTAACACATTCACTTTCACTTATTCGCATCAAGGCCAGAAAACATTCTCACCTTCAGGGATAGGACCCACAGAGGCCTTGGGGAGTGGCAGCTCTAGATAGGTCCGTCTTTCTCGGTCCTTCATTGATACCAGCCCACCGAGCTGACTGGCACTGCCCTCTTAATCACTCAGCCCTGGTCTGTTGTCCTGCACCTGGTGGCCACAAGAGGTGGGTGGGTGGTGAGAAAAGGCCCATAAACAGGTCTGGCTCTGGCTTCAGAAAAAAAAGGTAAACTTGGATTGTTTGGGGGAAGTAATAAAGCAAAGGAAGAAGTAATTGGTCTAGTTATGTCCCTAAAAGGGATTTCTTTACTCATTACTCACTCAGATTCAGGAACCCAGGAATAAATTATAAAAAAAAAGTCACACTGTGACAGAGTCTGATCCACCATCTGACAGAAAGTGAGTGTCCTCTCTCACAATGCTTGTACTATGTTTAAAATAGAGATGGAGAGCCCTCCTTGATGGTCCAGTGGTTGCAAATCTGCTTTGCAATGCAGGGGACACCAATTTGATCGCTGATCGGGAAAGATCCCACATGCCACAGGGCAAATAAATGCATGTACCATAACAACTGAGCCCCCAAAGCTACAGTCATCAAGACAGTATGGTACTGGCACAAAGACAGAAATATACATCAATGCAACAAAATAGAAAGCCCAGAGATAAATCCACGCACCTATGGACACCTTACGGAGAAGACAATGGCACCCCACTCCAGTACTCTTGCCTGGAAAATCCCATGGACAGAGGAGCCTGCTAGGCTACAGTCCATGGGGCCCCTAAGAGTCGGACAGAAATGAGAGACTTCACTTTCACTTTTCACTTTCATGCATTGGAGAAGGAAATAGCAACCCACTCCAGTGTTCTTGCCTAGAGAATCCCAGGGACAGAGGACCCTGGTGGGCTTCCATCTATGGGGTCCCACAGAGTCAGACACAACTGACCCAACTTAGCAGCAGCAGCATGGACACCTTATCTTTGACAAAGGAGGCATGAATATACAATGGAGAAAAGACAATCTCTTTGACAAGTGGTGCTGGGAAACTGGTCAACCACCTGTAAAAGAATGAAACTAGAACACTTTCTAACACCATACACAAAAGTAAACTCAAAATGGATTAAAGATCTAAATGTAAGCCCAGAAACTATAAAACTCCTAGAGGAAAACATAGGCAAAACACTCCCCGACATAAATCACAGCAGGATCCTCTATGACCCACCTCCCAGAGTAATGGAAATCAAAGCAAAAATAAACAAATGGGACCTAATTAAAATTAAAAGCTTCTGCACAACAAAGGAAACTATAAGCAAGGTGAAAAGACAGAATGGGAGAAAATAATAGCAAATGAAGCAACTGGCAAAGAATCAATCTCAAAAAATATACACATGGAAAGATGCTCAACATCATTCATTATCAGAGAAATGCAAATCAAGACCACTATGAGGTACCATCTCACACCAGTCAGAATGGCTGCTATCCAAAAATCTACAAACAATAAATGCTGGAGAGGGTGTGGAGAAAAGGGAACCCTCTTACACTGTTGGTGGGAACGCAAACTAGTACAGCCACTATGGAGAACAGTGTGGAGACTCCTTAAAAAACTGGAAATAGAACTTCCATATGACCTAGCAATCCCACTACTGGGCATACACACTGAGGAAACCAGAATTGAAAGAGACACGTGTACCCCAGTGTTCAACACAGCACTGTTTATAATAGTCAGGATATGGAAGCAACCTAGATGTCCATTGGCAGATGAATCGATAAGAAAGCTATGGTACATATACACAATGGAATATTACTCAGCCATTAAAAAGAATACATTTGAATCATTATAATGAGGTGGTTGAAACTTGAGCCTATTATACAGAGTGAAGTGAGAAAGAAAGAAAGAAAGAAAGACAGAAAGAAAAACACCAATACAGTATACTAACACATATATATGAAATTTAGAAAGATGATAACAATAACCCTATATGTGAGACAGCAAAAGAGACACAGATGTATAGAACAGTCTTTTGGACTCTGTAGGAGAAGGCAAAGGTGGGATGATTTGAGAGAATAGCATTGAAACATGTATATTATCAAATGTGAAACAGATCGCCAGTCCAAGTTTGATGCATGAGACAGGGTGCCCAGGGCTGGTGCACTGGGATGACCCTGAGCGATGGGATGGAGAGGGAGGTGAGGGGGGGAGGGTTTAGGATGGGGAACACATGTACACCCATGGCTGATTTATGTCAATGTATGGCAAAAACCACTACAATACTGTAAAGTAATTAGCCTCCAATTAAAATAAATAAATTTAAAAATAAAGTGAAAAAAAATAAAGTACATATGTAGCAACAAAGACCCAAAGCAGCCAAAAAAATAAAATAAATAAAATTTAAAATGGAGATGCATACATTTTCTTGATAAGATAAATCATTCTCCTTCTTTTCACCTTTTTTTTTTTTGTTTTTTTTTATGGTGGGGGTGGGAAGTGGGTGGAAGGAGGCCTCAATAGGATTCAGAACAATTATTGGAAGGTCAGGAAAAGCATCCACCATCCTTCAGCTCCCAGATTCATTGCTGACAGAAGTGGCCCTGGATTTTGTTTGCCTGCTCCTCAGGGCTAGGACAGGGACAGAATCCCATGTGGAAGCCAGCTGGGGGAGGGGGGGTCCCTGCCACCCTGTGTAGGAAAATAAACCACAAAGTAACAGCAAGAGATTTGCATTCAAGGAAGGAGATTCTTAGAATAGTTCCCAGTCCTTTGAATCCAAAAGATGTCATCTGGGCTGATCTCCAGAGGAGAAAACATGTGATTCTCCACATTCTGAGGGCTTTACCAAAGCTTACTTATCAACCATGCACATGTCCAAAGGCTTTTTAAAAAGTTTGTAAACCCCTTAAATAGCAAATCAAGAGTAGCATCACTGACTGATAACTTCATCCTTCTAACCCACTGGGCACTCTATGATGCAACTTACAAGTATTTGTAGATTAAAGAGTGGGCTGATCTCCTGAGGAGCAAGAGGGCTGCTTTCAGCAAGGTGCAGGTGCCCAGAACCGGGCTGTGTGTGCGAGCCTGCATCTATTGTTTCTTCTCTCTCTGCCAAGTGTCTGTCACTCTGGGCCAGAGGGCCCACAGAGTCTGGGAGGTATGTCCTATGACTATCTAACCCTCATACCGTCCTTTCCAAGTAGCGGCCAATAAGATTTTAAAAGCAACTCAGTGGAGAGGTGATATAAACTCAACTTTCAAGGCGGATGGACACAGTGAGCATGGGCTTGGAAGTGGCAGATAGCACAAAACAGTCTCAATGTCACACTGTGTACACCAGTTCCTACAAAGCCCCACTCATGTCCAATTTACCCCACCCAATCAGAGGACCACTGCAACCTCTCCCTCATATGCTAAATAATGTAACCTCAACTAATTCTCTGCTTACTTATTTCAGAAAAGTAAAAACATGAAAGCAGCCACATTTATAAGAATAATTCATGTAGGTAGTTTACTGGTGGGTATCTTGTGTCAGGTACACTATTCTAAATGCTTTACGCACGTTAACTCTCATTTATTTCAACCTGATAAAGTAGGAACTATTACTGTTTCCACTTTAGGGATAATTAAATGGCGACAAAGTGGTTGAGCAACAGTAACCAAGATGATACAGCTAGTTATCAGGGGCTACCTCCGCCATGCAAAGCCACACAAAGCCAACTGCAGAGTCTAAATACTCAATCACTTCACTAGACCACCTTTTCTGATGAAAAACATCTCCTTCTGCTTTACTGACTATGCTAAAGCCTTTGACTGTGTGGATCACAACAAACTGCGAGAAATTCTTCAAGAGATGGGAATACTAGACCACCTCACCTGCCTCCTGAGAAACCTGTATGCAGGTCAAGAAGCAATAGTTAGAACTGGACATGGAACAACAGGCTGGTTCCAAATCAGGAAAGGAGTATGTCAAGGCTGTATATATTGTCACCCTGCTTATTTAACTTAAATGCAGAGTACATCATGCAAAATGCCAGGCTGGTTGAAGCACAAGCTGGAATCATGATTGCCAGGAGAAATTTCAATAACCTCAGATATGCAGATGATGCCACCCTTATGGCAGAAAGTGAAGAACTAAAGAGCCTCTTGATGAAAGTGAAACAGGAGAGTGAAAAAGTTAACTTAAAACTCAGCATTCAGAAAACTAAGATCATGGCATCTGGTTCCATCACTTCATGGCAAATATATGGGGAAACAATGGAAACAGTGACAGACTTTATTTTGGGGGGCTCCAAAATCACTGCAAGTGGTTACTGCAGCCATGAAATTAAAAGACGCTTGCCCCTTGCAAGAAAAGCTATGACCAACCCAGACAGCATACTGAAAAGCAGAGACATTGCTTTGATGAAAAATGTCCGTCTAGTCAAAGCTATGTTTTTTCCAGTAGTCATGTACAGATGTGAGAGTTGAACTATAAAGACAGCTGAGCACCGAAGAATTGATGCTTTTGAACTGTGGTGTTGGAAAAGACTCTTGAGAGTCCCTTGAACTGAAAGGAGATCCAATGAGTCCATCCTAAAGGAAATCAGTCCTGAATATTCATTGAAAGGACTGATTCTGAAGCTGAAACTCCAATAGTTTGGCCACCTGATGGAAGAACCGACTTACTGAAACAGATCCTAATGCTGGTAAAGATTGGAGACAGAAGAAGGGGGTGACAGAGGATGAGATGGTTGAATGGCAACACCAACTCAATGGACATGAGTTTGATCAAGCTCCAGGAGTTGGTAATGGACAGGGAAGCCTGGTGTGCTGCAGTCCATGGGGTCACAAAGAGGTGGGCATGACTGAGCAACAGAACTGAAATGAACTGAGGACCTCCAAAACAAAGTTGTTTAGAAGTGATGAGGGTGGACATTCTTGCTTTTCTATTGATCTTACTGGAAAAGCAATTCAGTCTTTCATTCTTGAGCATTATGTTGGCTGCAAGATTTTTTTTTCTTTTTTTACAGGTGCCTACTTATCAGATTGAGAATGCTTTCTTTATATCTAGTTTGATGAAAAATTTTCTAATCATAAATGGGTATTGAGTTTTATCAAATACTTTTCTACATCTATTGAAATGATCATATGGTTTTCTCTTTTAGTCATTTATGTGGTTTATAGTCATTATATGGTTTATACATTTACAAAAGCTAAACCAACTTTGTAATCCATATATATGTGCTGTGTGCTTAGTCACTCAGTTGTGTCAGACTCTCTGCAACCTCATGGACTGTAGCCTGCCAGGCTCCTTTGTCCATGGGATTCTCCAGACAAGAACACTGGAGTGGGTTGCCATGCCATTCTCCAGGGGATCTTCCCAACCCAGGGCTACACAGTACACAGGGTTGCAAAGAGTCAGACACGAATGAAGCACACATCTATCTATTAATATATAGTATGTATTTTCTTAGTGCTCAGTCAGACTCAATCATGTACAACTCTTTGCAACCTCATGGACTGTAGCCCACCAGGATCCTCTGTCCATGGAATTTTTCAGGCAAGAATACAGAGTGGTTTGCCATTTCCTTCTTCATGAATCTTCCCAACCCAGTCTCTTACATAGGCAAGCAAATTCTTTATCACTAGCACCAACTGGAAAGCCATAATGTGTATCATATGCAGCTAGATTTAGTCGCTAAGTCTTCTTAAGAAGTTTGAGTCTATATTCATGAAGGATATTAATTTTCTTTTAATGTATCTATCTGGTTTTAGTATGACAGTAATGATACATTGTAAAATGCTTCTTCCTTTTTTTATTTCTCAAAGAATTTACATAGATCTAGCATTATTTGCTCCTTAAATATTTGATAAGATTCATCAGTTTAGCAATGTGGGCATGGAGTTTTCTTTATGGATTTTAAGCTATAAATTTAATTATTTTAATCATTGAGAACTAGTCATGTATATCTGCTTCTCTTAAATGAGTCTTAGTAGCTTGATACTTCTTTCAAGGAATTTGTTCATTTCATCTAAGTTGTCAAATTGATCATAGTTAAAGTTGTTAATCATTTTTACTTATTTTCCTTTTGATGACTATGGGGTTTTCTTCATGATAAGTCTACTTATTTATGTATGTATTCATTTTTGGCTGTGCTGCGTCTTTGTTGTAGCATGGGCTTTTATCTTCTAGCAGACATTGGGGGCTGCTCTCCAGGTTCAGAGCACAGGTCTCTCACTGCAGTGGCCTCTCATCGGGAGGCACAGGCTCTCGGACGCACAGGCCTCAGTAGTTGTGGCACGCAGGCTTGGTTGCTCTGCAGCACGTGGGATTAAGTGGACCAGAGAAGTCTTCCTGCACCAGTAAGTCTCCTGCATTCACAGGTGGACTCTTTACCACTAAATTACCAAAGAAATCCTTCTCTTTCATTCTTGACATTGGTCTTCTTCTCCTTCTCCCTCTCACTTTCTCTCTCTCATATTTTGCTTGAACTACACGAACAGAGAACTATGAGAACTGTTCCAAGTAGTTTCTCAAACTTGGAACAGTTAACATTTTGGGCTAAATAATTCTTTTTTGTGGGGGATTGTCCTATGAATAGAGGATATTAGCAGCATCATTTAACCTTTACTCATTACATACCTGTAGCAACTACATCCTCTCCATTTGTGTCAATCAAAACTGTCTCCAGACATGGACAAATGTCCCCTGGGATGGGTGGAATCACCTTTTGTTAAGAACCACTGGATCAAAGATTCATAGATTTTTGTCTTGTTACCTTTTTAAAAATATATCTTTTTTAAATTTATTTATTGGTTTCTGCTCTTATCTTTATGATTACCTTCCCTTTATTTGGGGCTTCCCTGGTAGGTTTTCCCTTGTGGCTCAGCTGATAAAAAAATTCACCTGCAATGCAGGAGACCTGGGTTCAATGCCTGGGTTGGGAAGACCCCCATGAGACGGGAAAGGCTACCCACTCCAGTAGTCTGGCCTAGAGAATTCCATGGACTATACAGTCCATGGAGTCACAGAGTCAGACACGACTGAGTGACTTTCACACACATACACACACACACACATCCCTGGTAGCTCAGCTGGTAAAGACTCCCACCTGCAATGCAGGAGACCCCAGTTCAATTCCTGGGTCAGGAAGATCCTTTTTATTTACTCTGGGTTTAAATTCTGTAGCTTCAATTAGTTTAAAATCTTTCTTTCTTTTTTTTTTTTTAATAATAAAAGCATTCAATGCTGTGTATTTTTCTCTTGGCATGTATTTAGCTGCATCTCATTAATTTTACACATTATGTTTTCATTTTCACACAGCTTACATATTTTTTTTTATTTTATTTTATTTTTAAACTTTACAATATTGTATTAGTTTTGCCAAATATCAAAATGAATCCGCCACAGGTATACCTGTGTTCCCCATCCTGAACCCTCCTCCCTCCTCCCTCCCCATACCATCCCTCTGGGTCGTCCCAGTGCACCAGACCCAAGCATCCAGTATCGTGCATCGAACCTGGACTGGCAACTCGTTTCATACATGATATTCTACATGTTTCAATGCCATTCCCCCAAATATCCCCACCCTCTCCCTCTCCCACAGAGTCCATAAGACTGATCTATACATCAGTGTCTCTTTTGCTGTCTCGTACACAGGGTTATTGTTGCCATCTTTCTAAATTCCATATATATGCATTAGTATACTGTATTGGTGTTTTTCTTTCTGGCTTACTTCACTCTGTATAAGAGGCTCCAGTTTCATCCACCTCATTAGAACTGATTCAAATGTATTCTTTTTAATGGCTGAGTAATACTCCATTGTGTATATGTGCCACAGCTTTCTTATCCATTCATCTGCTGATGGACATCTAGGTTGCTTCCATGTCCTGGCTATTATAAACAGTGCTGCGATGAATATTGGGGTACACGTGTCTCTTTCCCTTCTGGTTTCCTCAGTGTGTATGCCCAGCAGTGGGATTGCTGGATCATAAGGCAGTTCTATTTCCAGTTTTTTAAGGAATCTCCACACTGTTCTCCATAGTGGCTGTACTAGTTTGCATTCCCACCAACAGTGTAAGAGGGTTCCCTTTTCTCCATACCCTCTCCAGCATTTATTGCTTGTAGACTTTTGGATTGCAGCCATTCTGACTGGCGTGAAATGGTACCTCATAGTGGTTTTGATTTGCATTTCTCTGATAATGAGTGATGTTGAGCATCTTTTCATGTGTTTGTTAGCCATCTGTATGTCTTCTTTGGAGAAATATCTATTTAGTTCTTTGGCCCATTTTTTGATTGGGTCATTTATTTTTAAATTTCTTATTTAACCCAGGTTCTCTTAGTCTATTTGGGCAGCTGCAACAAACTGCCCCAGACTAGGTGTCTTGTAAACAACAGAAATTTATTCCTAAATTCTGGAGGCTAGAAGTCTGAGATCACGTGGCCAGCAGAGTTGGTCCTGACGAAGCTCCCCTTCCTTCCAGACTGCACACTGTCAACTTAATGCTGCATCCTCACATAGCTTAAGGGGCTAAGAGGCTCTCTGAGGCCATTTTTGTAAGGGCACCAATCCTATGTATAAGGGCCCCGTTAACCAGTCACCACGTAATCACCTCCCAAAGGCTTCACCTCCTAATTACACCTGGGACATTAGGTTTTCAATACATGAATCTCAGGGAGACACAAACATTCAAACCATAGCACAGAGGTTATTTAGAAGTGAAAGTGTTAGTCGCTCAGTCATTTCTGACTCTGCAACCCCATGGACTGTAACTTGCCAGGTTCCTCTGTCCAAGGGATTCTCCAGGCAAGATTGAAGTGGGTCGCCATTCCCTCCTCCAGGGGATCTTCTCAACCCATGGATCAAACCTGGGTTTCCTACATTGCAGGCAGATCTTTTACCATCTGAGCCTCCAAGGAAGCCTATTTAGAAGTGTGTTCTTTAATTTTTAAATATTTGAGAACATTCTCAGATATCTTCCTCATCTTCCTATTGTTGATATCTAGTTTAAATTCATTGTGGCAGACATAATTTTCATTATTTAAATGTTTTAAAAGTTACTGAGGGAGTTCCCCAGTGGCCTAGTGATTAGGATTCTGCTCTTTCACTGCCACAGTCTGGGTTCAGTCCCTAGCTGGGGAACTGAGACACTGTAAGCCATGTAGCATAGCCAAAAAACAAAAGCAAAAAAGTTACTGAGAATTTTTCTTTTTAATCCCAGAATATGGTCTATTTTAGTGAGTGTTTCATAAGCATCAGAAAAAACTATGTATCCTGCAGATGTTGGTCAAGCATTCCATAAATGTCGGGTCAAGTTGGATGTGTTCTTAGTTTCCTATGATGCTACTGATTTTTTATTTGTGCTATTCATTAACAAGTAAGAATTGTTCTAATTTCTGTACACTGTAGACTTACAGTTTCCCCTTGTAGTTCTATCACTTTTTGTTTCATGTGTTTTAAATTTTTGTTATTATATGCATATATGTTGAGAATTTGTTATCTTGAACGTAGCTCTTTGATAATTATAAACTTTATCCTTGATAATACTCCTTGCTCTGAAGTTTCTTTTGTTAGATATTAACATAGCCATTTAGGTTTTCTATGATTAGTTTTATATTTTATAACCTTTTCCCATCTTTTTACTTTTAAACTATCTGTGCCTTTATGTTTTACAGGAGCTTTTACAAACAACATATAATTCCTCAGATTGTCTAATTTACATGAAACTATCTTTAAGCTTACTAGCACTTTCTTCTGTTATCTTCAATCTCTTGTAAAGACTATCCAGTGGATGCTTTATTTTAGATATTAATGTTTCAGCTCTATGACTTCAATTTGGTTATTTTCAACATTTTCTATTTCTTTCTGGCATTCTCTATTCACTTGAGCATATTTTCCCTTGTAGTGTCGAATATACTTTAAAAGCTGTTTTAAAATCTTTAGTAACTTCATTATATGGGTTATCTCTCGGTTTGTCTCCATTGATTGCCTTTTATTTGAACATTGGTTACATGTTCTTATTTCTTCACATTCCTTGTAATTTCAGATTATATCTTGGACATTGCTAATGACATGGTGTACAGGTTTTGGTTTCTTATAGGTCCCTCTTTAGAATATTGAATTTTTCACAGAAGAAATAAAAAAAGAAATCAAAATATGCATAGAAACTAATGAAAATGAAAACACAACCCAAAACCTGTGGGACACTGTAAAAGCAGTCCTAAGGGGAAAGTTCATAGCAATACAGGCATACCTCAAAAAATAAGAAAAAAATCAACTAAATAACCTAACTTTACACCTAAAGCAACTAGAAAAAGAAGAAATGAAGAACCCCAGGGTTAGTAGAAGGAAAGAAATCTTAAAATTTAGGGCAGAAATAAATGCAAAAGAAACAAAAGAGACCATAGCAAAAATCAACAAAGCCAAAAGCTGGTTTATCCTTTGAGAGGATAAATAAAATTGACAAACCATTAGCCAGACTCATCAAGAAACAAAGGGAGAAAAATCAAATCAATAAAATTAAAAATGAAAATGGAGAGATCACAACAGAAAACACAGAAATACAAAGGATCATGCTGCTGCTGCTGCTGCTGCTGCTAAGTCACGTCAGTCGTGTCTGACTCTATGCAAGCCCATAGACGGCAGCCCACCAGGCTCCCCCGTTCCTGGGATTCTCCAGGCAAGAACACTGGAGTGGGTTGCCATTTCCTTCTCCAATGCATGAAAGTGAAAAGTGAAAGTGAAGTCGCTCAGTCGTGTCTGACCTCTAGCGACCACATGGACTGCAGCCTACCAGGCTCCTCCATCCATGGGATTTTCCAGGCAAGAGTACTGGAGTGGGATGCCATTGCCTTTTCCCACAAAGGATCATAAGAGACTACTATCAGCAATTATATGCCAATAAAATGGACAACTTGGGAGAAATGGACAAATTCTTAAAAAAATACAACTTTCCAAAACTGAACCAGGAAGAAATAGAAAATCTTAACAGACCCATCACAAGCACGGAAATTGAAACTGTAATCAGAAATCTTCCAGCAAACAAAAGCCCAGGTCCAGATAGCTTCACAGCTGAATTCTACCAAAAATTTAGAGAAGAGCTAACACCTATCGTACTCAAACTCTTCCAGAAAATTGCAGAGGAAGGTAAACTTTCAAACTCATTCTATGAGGCCACCATCACCCTAATACCAAAACCTGACACAGATGCCACAAATAAAGGAAACTATAGGCCAATATCACTGATGAACATAGATGCAAAAAATCCTTAACGAAATGCTAGCAATCAGAATCCAACAACACATTAAAAAGATCATACACCATGACCAAGTGGGCTTTATCCCAGGGATGCAAGGATTCTTCAATATCTGCAAATCAATCAATGTAATACACCACATAAACAAATTGAAAAACAAAAGCCATATTATTATCTCAATAGATGCAGAGAAAGCCTTTGACAAAATTCAACATCCATGTATGATAAAAACTCTCCAGAAAGCAGGAATAGAAGGAACATACCTCAACATAATAAAAGCTATATACGACAAACCCACAGCAAACATTATCCTCAATGGTGAAAAATTGAAAGCATTTCCTCTAAAGTCAGGAACAAGACAAGGGTGCCCACTGTCACCATACTATTCAACATAGCTTTGGAAGTTTTGGCCACAGCAATCAGACAGAAAAGGAAATAAAAGGAATCCAAATTGGAAAAGAAGTAAAACTCTCACTGTTTGCATTTGACATGATCCTCTACATAGAAAACCCTAAAGACTCCACCAGAAAATTACTAGAGCTAATCAATGAATATAGTAAAGTTGCAGGATATAAAATCAACACACAGAAATCCCTTGCATTCCTATACACTAATAATGAGAAAACAGAAAGAGAAATTAAGGAAACAATTCCATTCACCATTGCAATGGAAAGAATAAAATTCTTAGGAATATATCTACCTAAAGAAACTAAAGACCTATATATAGAAAACTATAAAACACTGGTGAAAGAAATCAAAGAGGACACTAATAGATGGAGGAATATACCATGTTCATGGATCAGAAGAATCAGTATAGTGAAAATGAGTATACTACCCAAAGCAATCTATAGATTCAATGCAATCCATATCAAGCTTCCAACGGTATTCTTCACAGAGCTAGAACAAATAATTTCACAATTTCTATGGAAATACAAAAAAGCCTCGAATAGCCAAAGCGATCTTGAGAAAGAAGAACGGAACTGGAGGAATCAACCTGCCTGACTTCAGGCTCTACGACAAAGCCACAGTCATCAAGACAGCATGGTACTGGCACAAAGACAGAAACATAGATGAATGCAACAAAATAGAAAGCCCAGAGATAAACCCACACACCTATGGACACCTTATCTTTGACAAAGGAGGCAAGAATATACAATGGAGAAAAGACAATCTCTTTAACAAGTGATGTGGGAAAAACTGGTCAACCACTTGTAAAAGAATGAAACTAGAACACTTTCTAACACCATACACAAAAATAAACTCAAAATGGATTAAAGATTTCAACATAAGACCAGAAACTATAAAACTCCTAGAGGAGAACATAGGCAAAACACCTTCCGACATACATCACAGCAGGATCCTCTATGACCCACCTCCCAAAATATTGGAAATAAAAGCAAAAAAAAAAAAAAACAAATGGGACCTAATTAAACTTAAAAGCTTCTGCACAACAAAGGAAACTATTAGCAAGGTGAAAAGGCAGGCTTCAGAATGGGAGAAAATAATAGCATATGAAGCAACTGACAAACAACTAATCTCAAAAATATACAAGCAACTCCTACAGCTCAACTCCAGAAAAATAAATGACCCAATCAAAAAATGGGCCAAAGAACTAAATAGACATTTCTCCAAAGAAGACATACAGATGGCTAACAAACACACATGAAAAGATGCTCAACATCACTCATTATCAGAGAAATGCAAATCAAAACCACTATGAGGTACCATTTCACACCAGTCAGAATGGCTGCAATCCAAAAGTCTACAAGCAATAAATGCTGGAGAGGGTGTGGAGAAAAGGGAACCCTCTTACACTGTTGGTGGGAATGCAAACTAGTACAGCCACTATGGAGAACAGTGTGGAGATTCCTTAAAAAACAGGAAATAGAACTGCCTTATGATCCAGCAATCCCACTGCTGGGCATACACACTGAGGAAACCAGAAGGGAAAGAGACACGTGTACCCCAATGTTCATCGCAGCACTGTTTATAATAGCCAGAACATGGAAGCAACCTAGATGTCCATCAGCAGATGAATGGATAAGAAAGCTGTGGTACATATACACAATGGAGTATTACTCAGCCTAAAAAGAATACATTTGAATCAGTTCTAATGAGGTGGATGAAACTGGAGCCTCTTATACAGAGTGAGGTAAGCCAGAAAGAAAAATACCAATACAATATACTAATGCATATATATGGAATTTAGAAAGATGGTAATGATAACCCTGTATGCAAGACAGCAAAAGAGACACAGATGTATAGAACAATCTTTTGGACTCTGTGGGAGAGGGAGAGGGTGGGGAGATTTGGGAGAATGGCATTGAAACATGTATAATATCATATGTGAAACGAATCGCCAGTCCAGGTTGGATGCAGGATACAGGATGTTTGGGGTTGGTGCACTGGGATGACCCAGAGGGATGGGACGGGGAGGGAGGTGGGAGGGGGATTCAGGATGGGGAATACATGTACACCCCTGGCAGATTCATGTTGATGTATGGCAAAACCAATACAATACTGTAAAGTAATTAGCTTCCTATTAAAATAAATAAATTTAAATTAAAAATATATATATATTGAACTTTTTTATCAGACAATTCTTGACAGAACTCTAACGATAAATTCTTTGTGTGTTGCCTGAAGCAGTAGAAACCTAGCTTATTTCTTCTAGCCTTAATTGGGCTGCTTGGAGCCTTCCCCATACTTATGTAGTTCAAGAATCAGAGATTTAAGCAAAACTGGTATGCAGAATATAGTCTCCTCCATGGCTCTCTCCTTTCTGAGACCTGCTTTTCAATTTCTGGCTTCTGTGGTACCCCTGAAACTTGTCCTCTGATTATTCAAGCTTCTAGGACTATGAATTTTCTGGCCACATTTTAGCCACCCCATCTGGCATAAATTGGGGTTTGCTCTCAGGTAAACAAATTGAGAAAAATGAGAAACTTATTCCATGCCACGTCTTCCTTCCAAGAGTGGGCTGCTATCAAGTTTCTGCCTGTTTTTGTTTGTTCTCCAGTGACTTTAGGTAGTTGTCATATTTTCTCCAGAGTTCATTGTTGTTTTTTGAAGGATATTTGGCCCAGTAAGAGCTAGTCTTCCATTACCAGAAACTAGAATTCCATTACTCTGGCTAGGATTTTTTTTAATATACAATGATTTATACTTGTCCATCATTAACAATTTTTCTATTTATTCTCAGAGATAAATCAGATCTTTCAGGAGTCTATTCTTAACTACTCAAAATGACAGTATCATCTCCAAATATAAATATTTTGCTTTGTTTTCTCTATTCCAAGTTATTTATTAATTCATTCAGTTTTACAGAACTCTCTTATTCACCCATTTCTATTCAGAAAAGAATTAATTTATATTATTTTTTTCTTATCTCTAAACCCTTTATAAGATAAAACAGACTCTTCACTACAGCCTGACTGGATTTTGAAAATAGGTAGTGTAAAACTTTATCAGATGGCTTTTGAAATTCTCAGTGGACTATATCAACCAATTCTTTACACTTACGTTTTTATTTCTTTATCAATAATTTATCCACATCAATAATTTATCCACAACATATTTTTTAATGTTTTGCTATGTTGCCTCATGTGTTATGTTAAGAGTTTAATAGTCCAATCCTTTATTAATTATAACTTAATATCAGCTTATTTAGCATAGAAATGTGATGTAACTTTAAATTCTTGGATTCTTTCTGGATTTTTAAACTAATATTACACTTGTGATTTTCTAGTCTTGTGACATGGAAATCTTAACAAGTCAAAATTTACATTTTGGCTACACATCCCTGATTTTATACTTCAGTGACTTTAAGAATGCCATCTGATTTTGGTGATTTAAGCTAAATTTATTTTTCTAATAATAGTTAATGTTTATTACACATGCATTAGATGCCAAACAATATTCTAAGTGTATGACCTCATCTTGTCCTCCAATTACTTCATAAATTGCCTTCATTTACATCTACAGATATAAACTGTTGGATCACATCCAAGATATTGACCACCATTCGATCTAATGCTTCTAACACTGAGAGGAAGTGTTGGAACAGTGCATCTTTCTCAGTAAGCCTTCAAATCACAAGGTTTCTTGACCTATTTTTTAAACTGTTTTATGCATATTCTTTTGCATGTGTGCTTCAGTCCTGTCTGTATGACTCCACCAGGCTTCTCTGTCCATGGGATTCTCCAGACAAGAATACTGGAGTGGGTTGTCATGCCCTCCTCCAAGGGATCTTCCCAACCCAGAGATCGAACCTGTGTCTCTTATATCTCCTGAGTTGGCAAGTGGATTCTTTACCACTAGTGCCATTGGGAAGCCCCAAACTGGTTCTATAAGACTAATATATTTTCAGTAGTCATGTATGGATGTGAGAGTTGTACCAAAAAGAAAGCTGAGTGCTGAAGAATTGATGCTCTTGAACTGTGGTGTTTGAGAAGACTCTTGAGAGTTCCTTGGACTGCAAGATCAACCAGTCAATCCTAAAGGAAGTCAGTCCTGACTATAAATTGGACGGACTGATGCTGAAGCTGAAGCTACAATACTTTGGTCACCTGGTGTGAAGAACTGACTCATTGGAAAAGACCCTGATACTAGGGAAGACTGAAGGCAGGAGAAGAAGGGACGACAGAGGATGAGATGGATGGATGGCCTCACCAACTCGATGGATATGAGTTGAGAAAGCTTCAAAAGTTGGTGATGGAAAAAAAAAAAAAAAGTTGGTAATGGACAGAGAGGTCTGGCATGCTGCAGTCCACGACTGAGCAACTGAAAGGAACTGAACTGAATATATTTTCTGCTGGGGAGGGGGAGCTTTAAAAAGTGGGAGAAATGGCAAAGCTTCCAACAGAGGTAGACTACTAGAATGCTGTGAGATAATAAATCATATTTTATTACTTTCAGAACTTCATTCTTTTATCAATATTTGAGTAAAACAATTGTTTTTTCATGTGCTTTTGGCTCAATTTACTTGTTGCATAGGTTTTGTCTCTTTCTTCCCCTATTTTGGATTAAGTTTTCTTTTTCTGTCATTCAGTTTGAGGCATCCCCTTGGGCTCCTTTTGCTCTTGAAATACCTTTTCATTTTTTTTTAAGTTTGCTTTTAGTTGGAAGAGTTTTTTCTTATCATTGTCTCCTTTTTTTTAAATCTATATTTTGCATTTTTCTCTTTTCATCCTCCTGGTCAGTTGTGATTCATTTTCATTCTTTGTGCTTTTATTTACAAGCTTCCTCCCGTGGTGCTTTTTCTCTTCTTCCTTTCATAATTTTCCTTTATATCGTCACAATTTATTTTTTATTTCTACAGTTAACTGTCTTATTTGACTGTCTCAGTTTTTGTGATTTCTTCCATATAGGGTATTTTCCTTTATTCTTTCCTTAAATTATTCTACCAGCACTCAAACTGGTAATGCACTGTGTTGAAACAAAGGATTTCATGACATTTCCATTGCTTCCATTCCCAGCTTTTCAAAAACAAGTTGTGTGCTTTCTCAATTTTTATTTCTCTACCACCCTCCCAAACCTACTTTGCACCTACTCATTTTATATTCCTGGTTTTCTCTCTGTTTATACCCTTTGAGATCATTCTCCTCTATTACCAGGAGAACTAGGATGACTTGAACTAACTGAGGAAGAAGGAAGTGCATTTTCATGCCCTCCCATGAAAATGGACCATATACACCCCATGCATTTAAACCTCACCTAGTAATTATTCAAGTTCAAAGCTGGTTACTGTGCCTGAGAGGTTTCTAAAAATTTTTGGCAGAGAAAAGACTGATGAATCAAGGGTGGAAATAATGGGGAAGGTCAACTTAGCAGGGAGGATGGCTAAGCACAGAAAAGGGTTTACTGTCTTTATTGTTTTTAACTCCCATGGACTTCTTGTAATGTCAGTGACAGCTGTGACTCTCCTCAGGTTCTAGAATATCCAGGAGCCCAAACTGTACCCCCTGTTGCTTTCTTGTGGAAGGAAAAGCTGAACATATCCAAATGGCTTCTTTTCTTATCATAAGCATCCAAAACTCTTTTGAAGAGCTCTCAAGATACTCTGTCAGCTGCCTTGTTGATTTTCTACACAGCCTAGGGGCCTGAGACCCTGTGTTCTTGTGAAAATATTTACAATCCATTGTTCCCTCCCATTTTCTAGCCTGTGTCAAGGTCACCAATTTCACCACTCAGTTGAGCTTCCATGGACCAGAAGTAGTGCTGAAGAGTATGAGGTGTTAGGCTTGCCCCCAGGGATTAGGCACAGTCCAGCTGCAAAGGGACTAAAATTAGTTCCAGGAGAAAAAAGAAAATTAGTTCTTTTCATCTGTTGGACTTCCTCACTTGTAACTTCCACCATAGACATTTGGTCTATCAGCCTTTTGTAAGGTAATGGTGCAGCATTTTAGGCGGTGGGTACATATAGAGGCCCAACTGAGCAGATGCATTCTCTGGCCACCTAATCCTGCTAAAATTTGACAGCCCCACTTCACTAATTGATCGGAGAAGCCAGCTGGATGGCAGAGTATTTGTGGTCTGTGATCACAATCCTTGGTCCAATCTAAGTTGATGAAGACCTCTCTAGGACATATTTCTTTCTAAAGCTAGCTTGAATAACAAATCTGCTGTGAAATAGATCTTATCCTGTTTCCCTGCCATCAGTCACTTTTCAGATTTCATCCCAGAATACAAATATACTGAATAAGTTTAGTCTAAGGAGAAACACTATACATTTTAAATGGCCAATAGCAATCTATCCAGAGAAATCTAGTTTTCCACCACCTTCGAAGCCCAGTAAAAGACTAAGTGAATTCTTTTCCATAGCCAACAACTCTTGCTGATGCTTTTCCAAAGAGACACACAAACCAAGAAAAATATATCATGAATGTTATTGAAAGTAAATTGGTTTTTGAGACAATGAAAACATTTTATTCATTTAAATTAAAGTAGAATGGCAGTGGCCTGCTTTTAAGTCATGTTGTCCATGAAATTGAAGCAATGCACTCATCTTGATTTTTCATGCTCATTGTCCCTATTTTAAAATGGTCAATTTCAATTGCTGCTTATTTGCGTAAGTTGTTTAACTTTGAGTCTGTTTTTTACCAAAATTAAAGTGCATTGAAATGTCAGTGTTTAACACATGGCCAGTCATCTCCTTCAGTGAAGCCACTTATCTTAATAGAATATTTAGAGCCCCCAAAGATGGTATTCTCCTTGACAATGAAACAATACTGTGCTTAGGGATTTGGTAATGAGAAGAGAGTATTTGCTAGTACTGAAAAAGCTAAAATTGAAAAAGTCCTCACAAAATAGAAACAAGCATATGCAGTCATTTAAATCATGGTGTGTATATATTTCATCATTTTCAGAATCAGTTTCACAATTAGGAAAAGCAAAAAAGATGATTTAGTCAGACAGGTTCCAAGTGGTTTTGTAATCTAATACTGATAAATTCTACAACCATTGTTAGCCTGCACAAATTAGAGATATGTTAAAGGCACATAGAAACATCTTCAATTTTTGAGATAATAACTCTGTAATTTATTTTACATCAAACTTTTCAAATTAAACCAACATGTTTAAATGTGAGCTTCTACAATTGGCGCAGAATTTTTAAGTGTTCTAAATATCTCAAAATGGGTGATATATAAAAAACCTTGTGCCTCAGGAACGCTTATGTGTGTCACCAAAACCAGGGGATAAATATTGTCTAAGTGTCCTTTATGTTGTACATGTCAGCATCATTATTCATTTGTAATTATTACAGACTTTACACAGACTTTTGTAGAAAAAGATCATCAAATCACAAGACTAGGTTAAGAAGAATTAAATTTACAGAATATTTCTTAAGGAAATAGAATTTTTTTCTATACAAAGTGCAGATACAGCCGTTGTTGTTCAGTCACTCAGTCTGACTCTTTGCAACCCTGTGGACTGCAGCACACCAGGCTTCCCTGTCCGGAGTTTGCTCAGACTCATGTCCATCGAGTCGATGATGCCATCCACTGTTGGCACTGTTGATCTCATCCTCTGTTGCCTCCTTCTCCTCCTGCCCTCAATCTTCCCCAGCATCAGGGTGATATTGAATATTTATAAATGGAATGAAAGGGAGGAGTTATGGTTCTTAATAGACTTATGCCAGAAGTCCCAAAATCTTTATAAGGAAGGGGGTTGCTAGACCAGGAAGCAAGCAAAAAAAAAGAATCTTTAATCTTTCAACTCTTGTTTTGAAATAATAACTGCTTTGAAAATCAAATATTTTATTCTTAAGGGCCCAAAATATTTTCAATAAGGAAATAATTTTCAATTTTCTATTAAATAGGAATCATAGGAGTGGTGTTTCAATTATGTAAAATTCTGGATTAGTGGAGTACAAATTAAAGAGGAATTATAGTAAAATAGAAACAGATTGAGCAAGTTTAGTTTTAGAGGTACTTCAAAAATTCAGCCACAAAGCAAGATTTTGGAACATGTTATGATTATGGACTCTGTGGGCAGCGGCTCTCTTCCGAGTTTGGAAAGTGGGGTGAGTCTGGGCTGCCAGCTCTTCCTTTCTCAGAGGATACCATATTGAAATGGCTTAGTGAGCTTCCCCTAGAATTTAGTTTGAGAGGAAGATGAATTGGAACTTCAGAGTGAAAATGAGCAGTTGAGCTTTCGTCATGGGAGAAAGAGAAGTTTTATAACTGGACACATATGATAGTCATTTACTTTGTTATTAATGCTTTTGAACCTAAGTGCATCTAGCATTACAGATATCACACAAAGAAGAGGCTATTCTTTGGCTGGAATGAGCTCAGAGAAATAATCCAAGTGTTTCTCTGGTGGACCTGAATTCTTTGGGCAATTTTTTCCCATCACTTCCTATTTATTGCCACTTTGGCCTCCTTTATTCTTCTATCATGGGTTACATCTAGTCATATAAAGCTCACATTGTGAATTTAGGAGGAAAATAACATCTCTGACACCAATCCAAGTTCTGAACTAATTGAAATATAGAACAGAACTATACAGATCAGAAAGTTTGATTGAGTAGTAATAAAGTCATCTGTTCAGTATAGTTTTTGTTGTTCAGTCACTAAGTCACGTTCAACTCTTTGCAATCCCATGGACTGCAGCATGCCAGGCTTCCCTGTCCTTTGCCATCTCCCAGAGTTTGCTCAGATTCATATCCATGTAGTCTGCAATGCTATCTAACCAACTCATTCTCTGCCACCCTCTTCATTTTACCTTCAATCTTCCCCAGCATCAGAGTCTTTTCCAATGAGTTGGCTCTATATATCAGAGGGCCAAGTTACTGGGGCTTCACCTTTAGCATTGAGTGGTTTGATCTTGCAGTCTAAGGGACTCCCAAAAGTCTTCACCAACAGTACAATTTGAAAGTATCAATTCTTTGAAGCTCAGCATTCTTTATGGTCCAACTTTCACGTCCATACATGACTAATGGAAAACCCATAGCTTTGACTATATGGACCTTTGTCAGCAAAGGGATACCTCCACTTTTTAATACACTGTCTAGATTTATCATAGCTTTTCTTTCAAGGAGCAGATGTCATATAATTTAATGGCTGCAGTCACAGTCCACAGAGATTTTGGAACCCAAGAAAATAAAATCTGTCACTGCTTCCACTTTTTCCCCTTCTATTTGCTATGAAGTGATGGGACAAGATGCTATAATTTTGTTTTCCAAATGTTGAGGTTCCCCCCCCCCCCACCACTGGTGGATTTATTTTATCTTATTTTATTTAAATTTAAATTTATTTATTTTAATTGGAGGCTAATTACTTTACAATATTGTATTGGTTTTGCCATACATCAACATGAATCCGCCATGGGTGTACACGTGTTCCCCATCCTGAGCCCCCCTCCCACCTCCCTCCCCGTACCATGAGTTTTAAGCCAGCTTTTCCACTCTCCTCTTTCACCCTCATCAAGAGGCTCTTTAGTTCCTCATAACTTTCTGCCATTGCAGTGGTATCATCAACATATCTAATGTTGTTGATTTTTCTCTGGGCAATCTTGATTCCAGCTTGTGATTTATCTAGCCTGGCATTTTGCATGATCTACTCTTCATAGAAGTTAAGTAAACAGGGTGACACCATCTCTTCTCTGGTGACTCAGAATCTGCCTGCAATGCAGGAGACCTGGGTTCGATCCCTGGTTTGGGGATCCCCTGGAGAGGGGAATGGCTACCCACTCCAGTAGAATTGCCTGGAGAATTCATGGACAGAGGAGCCTGGCAGGCTACATACCATGGGGTCACAAAGAGCCGGACACGACTGAGTAACTTTCACTTCCCTTCCTAAGGCCCACTTGGCTTCACACTCCAGGATACCAGACTCTAGGTGAGTGATCACATCATTGTGATTATCCTGGTGATTAAGACCTTTTCGTATAGTTCTTCTGTTTATTGTTGCCACTTCTTTTAATCTCTTCTAATTCTGTCAGGTCCTTACCATTTCTGTCCTTTATCATGCCCATCCTTGCATAAAATATCCCCTTGATATCTCTAATTTTCTTGAAGAGATCTCTAGTCTTTCCTATTGTATTGTTTTCCTCTACTTCTTTGCACTGTTCATTTAAGAAGGCCTCCTTATCTCTCCTTGATATTCAGTATAGTTTGAATTGAAGTGAAGTCGCTCAGTCGTGTCTGACTCTTTGCGACCCTGTGGACTGTAGCCTACCAGGCTTCTCCGTCCGTGGGATTTTCCAGGCAAGAGTACTGGAGTGGGTTGCCTTTTCCTTCTCCAGGGGATCTTCCCGACCCAGGGATCAAACCCAGGTCTCCTGCATTGCAGGCAGATGCTTTACCCTCTGAGCCACCAGGGAAGCACAGTATAGTTTAGGCACAGCCAAAAATGAGCTTGACAGCATTCTTCTGAATTAAACACTCACCTCCAGAATATATGTTTTTGATAGGCACATCTCCAAAAAGAAAGCAGCAGTTCAATTCCATCTGAAACTGACCAATCACCCTTCAGTGGTAAACAGAACTTAGGGGTGTTATTCTAATGCAGTGGTTCTCAAATGTGTTCCAGGGCTTGGAGATACACAAGCCCTTTCAGGAATTCAGAAGGTCAAAACTGCTTTTTTTTATGATACTATTATTTGCCTTTTCACTCTCATTTTCTCACAAGTGTGCTGCGGGGTTTTCCAGAAGCTATATGACACACAATGTTGCAACAAACTCAATGCAAAATCCAGAATCCAGCTGACTTTCATTAAGCTGTTCATTAAATAGGATTTTCAAAAATGTAAAACAAGGCCACTTTTCTCACTGAATTTTTTTCTTTAGCTTTTTAAAATCTTTTTGTTTTAAAATCACTTTAAAATTATATAAGATAACACAAATGATTGGATGTACACTTCACCCAACTTCTTTCAACATTTCATGTAACCATAATGTTTGCAAACTATCAAAACTAAGAAATTAACATTGATACAATACTACAGAATTTACTCAGATGTCAGCAGTTTTTACACTAATATCCTTATTCTGATCCAGAATCCAATTCAGGATACATCATTGAATTTTTTGTTGTTCATGTGCTATCATGTCTGATTTTTTGTGACCCCAGGGACTGCAGTATGCCAGGCTTCCCTGTCCATTACCATTTCCCAGAGTTTGCTCAAATTCATGTCCATTGAGTTGGTGATGTCATCCAACCATCTCATCCTTAGTATTAATGAATGTCATCCTCTTCTCCTCTTGCCTTCAATCTTTCTCAGCACCAGGGTCTTTTCCAATGAGTCAGTTATTTGCATCAGGTGGTCAAAGTATTGGAGCTTTAGCTTCATCATCAGTCCTTCCAATGAATATTCAGGGTTGATTTCCTTTAGGATTGACTTTTTTGATTTCTTTGCTGTCCAAGGGACTCAGTTGTCATTATAAATTTCTTTTGTCTCCTCTTATCTGTGACAGTTCTTCATACTTCCCTTGTCCTCAAGATCCTGATGCTTTTTAATAATACTGGCTAAATATTTTGGGTAATGGCCCTCAATTTAAGGTTGTCTGATACTCTCTCATGATTGGATTGGTTTAATGGATTTGAGGGAAGAAAGCCTTAGAGATAGTGAAGTGTCCTTCTTTAGAAATATGTGATATCCTTCTGTCATGTTACTAGAGATATTAAACTTGAATGTTGCACCTAGTAGGTTTCTCAGGCAAGTTACTACTTTTCTTTTTTTATTCAATAAATATTTTGTCTATGCAAATACCCTTTTTCTTGTTAAATTTTGCCAACTAATTTTAGCATTAATGAATGGATAATGGATCCTTCCTGAAGAAATTATTACTCTGATGTTCTAATGCTGATTTTCTATTTCCCTCATTCAATCTACTTTTTAAATTTAAATTAAGGTTTTTTTTTATCCTTCACATATTTATTTATTCAATTATTCATTTATATCAATATGGATCATGGACAATAGTTTTATCCTTTGGATTGCGTTAAATATCATCAGTAATTTATTGCTCAAATTGTTCCATCTTTGGCCACTGGTAATTCTTTCATCTTGGCTCATGAATTCTTTTGAGACATCCTTCTTTCTGACCCTACAAAATGTTCCAGATTCATTTTGTACATTTTCTGCTATAGCCCTAGTATCATCCAGTTCTCAAGGAACCCTAGTTCCTCTTACTAGAGAAGGTATTTAGACACTGAGATCTCTGAGTTCTGGGTGTGCTCATTGCTATGAGAATGTCACAGTTTCTAGACCCTAGAGCAAAGATATATTTATATATGTCAGTTCAGATCAGTCACTCAGTCATGTCCAACTCTTTGAGACCCCATAGACTGCAGCATGCCAGGCCTCACTGTCCATCACCAACTCCTGGAGTTTACTCAAACTCATGTCCATTGAGTCAGTGATGCTATCCAACCATCTCATCCTCTGTCGGCCCCTTCTCCTCCCACCTTTAATCTTTCCCAGAATCAGGGTCTTTTCCAATGAGTCAGTTCTTCACATCAGGTGGCCAAAATATTGGAGTCAGCTTCAGCATCAATCCTTCCACTGAACACCCAGGACTGATCTCCTTTAGGATGGACTGGTTGGATCTCCTTTCTGTCCAAGAGACTCTCAAGAGTCTTCTCCAACACTATAGTTCAAAAGCATCAATTCTTCAGTGCTCAGCTTTCTTTATAGTCCAACTCTCACATCTGTACATGACTACTGGAAAAACCAAAACTTTGACTAGATAGACCTTTGTTGGCAAAGTAATGTCTCTGCTTTTTAATATGCTGTCTAGGTTGGTCATAGCTTTTCTTCAAAGGAGCAAATGTCCTTTAATTTCATGGCGGCAGTCAACATCTGCAGTGATTTTGGAGCCCCAAAAATAAAGTCTGCCGCTGTTTCCATTGTTTCCCTATCTTTTTGCCATGAAGAGATGGGACCAGATGCCATGATCTTAGTTTTCTGAATGTTAAGTTTTAAGTTAACTTTTTCACTCTCCTCTTTCACTTTCATCAAGAGGCTCTTCAGTTCTTCACTTTCTGCTATAAGGGTGGTGTCATCTGCATATCTGAGGTTATTGATATTTCTCCCAGCAATCTTGATTCCAGTTTGTGCTTCATTCAGTCCAGCATTTCTCATGGTGTCCTCTGCTAACTCCAAATCCAATTCAGCATTACAAAGCTTATTCTAGAATCTCTCCTTGGCTTATTTGTAACTACTATCTGTTACAGTGAGAAACTGACTACTTATTTACTCTATTCTAATAAACATGTAAAGAAAATTCAGAATTTCTAAGTAGACTTCTGTGAGAAACAACTTTACCAACTAAAATACAATGTTTGCATAAAATTCTTTTTTTCTTTAGCCTGACAGTATTCAATAAATACAATTTCCAAAGGTAGATCAACTCTCTGTTTCATACCTTTTTAAATTGTCATTAGGTCATATATTTGTAGCATATTCAACACAGTTATCATAGTCTATATTCCACCTTGGGCTCCCCTATGTTCTGGTTGATTTTTTAAATTAGTTTATATGCAATAAAATTCAGTCATTGTGTTGTGCAGGTCTACAGATTTTGACAAACCCACAACCAGGACACTATACAGAACGGTCCCAAAACTCCTAAATGCCCCTCATCCTATTATAGTCAATCCATCTGCCCCCTGCTTCCTCCCCCGGGAATGCCTAGAAACCAATGATATGTTTTCCATCCCACAGTGTTGCCTTCTCCAGAATGTTATATTTTGCATCTGAATTCTTTTACTTAGTGAAATAAATCCATGTTCTGCTTTTTTTTTTTTTAATGAATCAATAGTTTGTTGTTTTTAACAAACAGCTTTCCATTGTATTGATTACCACAGTTTGTTTATCCATTTATTCACTGAAAGACATCTGGGTTGTTTCTAAACTTGGGCAACTATGAATAAAACTATTATGAGCATTCACATATGGGTTGTGTGTAAGTCCAATTTATCATTTTTTTTCTTCTTTAGGTTGTTCTAGGGTATCATACTTAAAATTCTTTGGCAAGCCAAAGATTGCACAAATTCTTCTATGTTTTCTTCTAGAATTTTTGTAATCTTAGATTTTACATTTATGTCTATGATCTATTTTGAGTTAATTTTTATAAGATGTAAATTAGAAGTTGATTTGGCCCTTTTTTGTAAGGCTGGGAACAGGCTTATTTTAGTTTTTTATATCCTAGTATGTAAACAGAAGTCTACTAAATTGTTCTTTTTTTTAAATATAGTTATTTTCCTTTTTCTCCCACTTGCTTGGTTTTTTTAAAAAACTTTATTGAGATAACTTTGACATATGAAAATTACATATATTTAGGGTGTACAACTTGATGTTTTGATATATGTATACATGCTGAAAAGATCTCCAAGATCAAGATAAATAACTTATCACTATATCTACACAGTTACCTCTGTGTGTATGTGTCCATGTTCATGTGTGTGTGTTGAGACGATTTAACTTAAGGTCTATAAAAATATATTATTTATGTTAGTAGGCAACAGGTATAGCATGGTTATATTTAAATAAGTAAACATTCAAAAAATCTTTTTTTTTTTTTTCATTTCTAATGTGGGATGACTTCACTTCCTTCCAAGATGAAGAAACAGGGTTATATATATATACCTTCCTACATTAAACAACTTAAAAAAAAAAAAGAACAATGATTTTAGACATTAGGCAACAAGTAACACAGAACTGTGATACTAAGAGAGGGGAAAGAGGCATGCAGAGTCCAACAACTGCCTCAGCTTACTTCCTTGAGGCTATTTCCTCAAGGCAGAGAAGAATAAACCTAGGTGAAGCCCAACCATCTCTTTTAGTTCAGAAAGTGGAGCTGGGACATTTTTTTTTTTAATTTTATTTTATTTTTAAACTTTACATAATTGTATTAGTTTTGCCAAATATCAAAATGAATCCGCCACAGGTATACATGTGTTCCCCATCCTGAACCCTCCTCCCTCCTCCCTCCCCATACCATCCCTCTGGGTCGTCCCAGTGCGCTAGCCCCAAGCATCCAGTATCGTGTATCGAACCTGGACTGGCAACTCGTTTCTTACATGATATTTTACATGTTTCAATGTCATTCTCCCAAATCTTCCCACCCTCTCCCTCTCCCACAGAGTCCATAAGACTGTTCTATACATCAGTGTCTCTTTTGCTGTCTCGTACACCGGGTTATTGTTACCATCTTTTTAAATTCCATATATATGCGTTAGTATACTGTATTTATGTTTTTCCTTCTGGCTTACTTCACTCTGTATAATAGGCTCCAGTCTCATCCACCTCATTAGAACTGATTCAAATGTATTCTTTTTAATGGCTGAGTAATACTCCATTGTGTATATGTGCCACAGCTTTCTTATACATTCATCTGCTGATGGACATCTAGGTTGCTTCCATGTCCTGGCTATTATAAACAGTGCTGCGATGAACATTGGGGTACACGTGTCTCTTTCCCTTTTGGTTTCCTCAGTGTGTATGCCCAGCAGTGGGATTGCTGGATCATAAGGCAGTTCTATTTCCAGTTTTTTAAGGAATCTCCACACTGTTCTCCATAGTGGCTGTACTAGTTTGCATTCCCACCAACAGTGTAAGAGGGTTCCCTTTTCTCCATACCCTCTCCAGCATTTATTATTTGTAGACTTTTGGATCGCAGCCATTCTGACTGGTGTGAAATGGTACCTCATAGTGGTTTTGATTTGCATTTCTCTGATAATGAGTGATGTTGAGCATCTTTTCATGTGTTTGTTAGCCATCTGTATGTCTTCTTTGGAGAAATGTCTATTTAGTTCTTTGGCCCATTTTTTGATTGGGTCGTTTATTTTTCTGGAGTTGAGCTGTAGGAGTTGCTTGTATATTTTTGAGATTAGTTGTTTGTCAGTTGCTTCATTTGCTATTATTTTCTCCCATTCTGACGGCTGTCTTTTCACCTTGCTGATAGTTTCCTTTGATGTGCAGAAGCTTTTAAGGTTAATTAGGTCCCATTTGTTTATTTTTGCTTTTATTTCCAATATTCTGGGAGCTGGGACATTAAGAAGGGTAGGGCAACTAGAATTTATGGGGAAGAATGCTAGAGAATGGAGCACAGGAAATATGCAGAGAAGCCCAGCAAGTCTTCAGCTGAGTACTGATGAGTGAATACCTAAAAACATACAAAACAAAAAGCAAACAGATAGACAAACAAACAAAATCCAAAGAGAAAGCAATACACAACACTGGAAAAGAACTATCTGGAAGGAACTCTCAGAAGAATCCATAGGGCACATACATGACCAGGAATAGTTCATGTTCCCATGAGTCAGGCTTTAAAAAAAGAAAGAAAGAAAAAGGAAAACCTGTAATATGTAAGGCACAGGGTATAATACTCAGAAGTGCCTGGTATCTGTAGTGAAACAAAGTTCAGTTCAGTTCATTCACTCAGTCGTGTCTGACTCTTTGCAACCCCATGGACTGCAGCACACCAGGCTTCCCTGTACATCATGAGCTCCCGGAGCTTATGCCAACTCATGTCCATTCAGTCGCTGATGCCATCCAACCATCTAATCCCCTTCTCCTCCTGCCTTCAATCTTTCCCAGCAAAAGGGTCTCTTCAAATGAGTCAGTTCTTTCCATCAGGTGGCCAAAGTATTGGAGTTTCAGCTTCCATATCAGTCCTTCCAATGAATGTTTAGGACTGATTTCTTTTAGGATGGACTGGTCGGATCTCCTTACTGTCCAAGGGACTCTCAAGAGTCTTTTCCAACACCTCAGTTCAAAAGCTCAAAAGTTCATCAATTCTTTGGCACTCAGTTTTCTTTATAGTCCAACTCTCACATCCATACATGACTACTGGAAAAACCATAGCAATTAGCCTTAGAAGGCGATGGCAACCCACTCCGGTACTCTTGCCTGGAAAATCCCATGGACAGAGGAGCATGGTGGGCTGCAATGACTGAGTGACTTCACTTTCACTTTTCACTTTCATACATTGGAGAAAGAAATGGCAACCCACTCCAGTGTTCTTGCCTGGAGAATCCCAGGGACTGGGGAGCCTGGTGGGCTGCCGTCTATGGGGTCACACAGAGTTGGACATGACTGAAGTGACTTAGCAGCAGCAGCAGTTGTTTTAGTCCTAGTTAACAAAGCTATAAAGCACACCTCAAAATGATTAAATTATTTACCACCAACTTAACTATGTCTCAGGATAAAGCTCAAAAAGAAGAAAAACTTTCAAAAGCTTAATTGCATTTCTTACTGCCAATAAAATCGACAACTACAACTGAAGAGTGGGGAGGAGGAGGGGGCGGGAAATCCAAAAGAATCTACAGAACAAGTTAAAAAATAAGAATAATAAAAGTTTTTCTTGAAAAAAAAAAAATATTTTTAAATATATCAGAATATCCAGCATCCAACGAGCTAAAATTCACAATGTCTGCATTCAATAAAAAAATGACTGAGCATGCAAAAAAGCAAGATAATATGATTTATATTGAAAATGACAGCATATTTCTCATCAGAAATAAAGGCAAAATAAAGAGTTTTTAAGATATATAAAACTAGGGGAAAAATCAGCACTGCAGAAGATGATACAGTCTTCAGGCAGGGAAAATAACATTGGAGAGAAACATGTATGTACATGGAGGAATGAATAGCACTGGAGATAGTAAATACATGGGTAAAAATATATGTATCTAAATTTCAACATCATTTTATACCCATGGCGGATTCATGTTGATGTATGGCAAAACCAATAAAATGTTTTAAAGTAATTAGCCTCCAATTAAAATAAATAAATTTAAAATTTAAAAAAGTAAAGTAAAATTAATATAATATATGATGGGATTTATGAATAATGTAAAATAAAAAGATGTGACAACACTGGGACACAGACTGGGAAAGGAAAAAGAGGAGTATACATCTTAAGGTTCTTATAATGTATCTGAATATATATGCTGCTGCTGCTGCTGCTTCAGTCATGTCCGACCCTGTGCAACCCCATAGATGGCAGCCCACCAGGCTCTGCCATCCCTGGGATTCTCCAGGCAAGAATACTGGAGTGGGTTGCCATTTCCTTCTTCAATGCATGAAAGTGAAAGGTGAAAGTGAAGTCGCTCAGTCGTGTCCGACTCCTAGTGACCCCATGGACTGCAGCCTACCAGGCTCCTCCATCCATGAATATATATAATATTACTTAAATGTAGATTCTAATAAGTTGAGGGCATATACTATCAACCCTAAAACAACCATTGGAAAAATAGAAAATGTATAGTTATTGTATTATTTTCTTATTGTACCTGTAGCAAGTTACCACAAAATTAGTGAAAATGACAAATCTATTCTCTCACAGTTCTGGAGGTCAAAATTCTAAAATGGGTCCACAGGGCTGGGTTTCCTCTGGAGGCTTCAGGGGAAAATCTGTTTCCTTGCATTTTTTGGCTCCTAAAATCCGACTACATTCCTTGCTTCATGTCCACTCCTCTATTTTGGAAGCCATCAGCACAGAATTATCTCGTCTCCAAACTTCTGTCTCCCTCTGATAAGGACTCTTGTGATTACCAAAAGCCCACCCAGGTAATCCTGATCTCTGCCTTAATCTTCACATGGTATTCTCCTGTGTCCCCAGCAACTATAATGTGTTGGGAGTCCACTGTACTTCATTATGGCCTTGTTTTAATTATTTACATCTGCAATTTATAGTTTCAGATTAGGACTTAAACATATGTTGATTTATATAAATTTATATAAATTTTGAGATCAAATAATTCAATGCATAACAAACACAAATTGCCAAAGCTTACCCAATAATAAATAGATAACTTTAATAGCCTCACATCTGTTAAAAAAAATTGAATTTCTATTCAGAAAACTTGCTGTTGTTCAGTTGCCAAGTCGTGTCCAACTCTGCAATCCAACTCTGCACTCATGGACTGCAGCACACCAGGCTTTCTTGTCCCTCACCATCTCCTGGAGCTTGCTGAAGTTCATGCTCATTGAATCTGTGATGCCATCCAACCATCTCATCCTCTACTACTAATCACAGGAAATTCCAGAACTAGATGGCTTCATTGGTGAATTGCACTACCAATAAGTAATAAACATTCTAAACAGACACTTCATGAAAATTGAAGAGGAGAGAATAGTTTTCAATTTATATATGAAGTCAGGTTTACTTGATATCAAAATTAGAATAAAACATTACAGGAAAATTATAGATCAATTTTCATCACAAAAATAGAAACAAAAGTTTTTAATAAATTTTAGTAAATTGAACCAAAAATATATGAAAAAGATAACACATGATGAACAAGTGGAGTTTATCCTAGGAATGCAAGGCGGGTGCCATGTTTGAGTCAATGGATGCAACAGGCTAACATATAAAAACCATATGATCATTTCAATAGAAACAGAAAAAACACTTAACAAAGTTAACATCCATTCTTTATTAAAAAAAAAAATTCTCAGCAAGTTAGGAAAATAAGAAACTTCCTCAACTTGATAAAGGTCATTTACAAAAGTCCTAGAACTAACATCATAGTTAATGGAGAAATACTGAATACTTCCTCACTAAGAAGGGGGACAAGATAAGGACATTTGTTCTCATTGCTTCTATTCAATATCAAACGATAGGTCTAAGCCAGTGCAATAAGGCAAGAAAAATAAATAAAAAGCATGTAGATTGCCAAGGAAGCAATAAAACTGTCTCTATTCACAGACAATATGATTGTCTATGTAGAAAATCCCAATGAATCTACAAGAAAAATGAGAAAAAGCTCTAAGCATCATAAATGAGTTTATCAAGATTACAGGACACAAGATCAATGTACGAAAATCAAATGAAGTTTATACAAGCCAAGGAATAAATAATCTTACTTTAAAAAACATGTGTACACCCGTGGCAGATTCATGTTGATGTATGGCAAAACCAATACAATATTGTAAAGTAATTAGCTTCTAATTAAAAAAAATAAATTTAAATTAAAAAAAATAAAAATTAAAAAATAAAATAAAAATTTAAAAAATCAAGTGAAGTTCTATATGAATGAATGATCAGAAACTGAAATATTTAAAGATTCATTTATATTAGCACCAAAAACATAAAATCAATTCAGTTCAGTTGCTCAGTCGTGTCCAACTTTTTGCGACTCAATGAATTGCAGCACACCAGGCTTCCCTGTCCATCACCAACTCCCAGAGTTCATGCAAACTCACATCCATCGAGTCAGTGATGCCATCCAGCCATCTCATCCTCTGTCGTCCCCTCCTCCTTCTGCCCCCAATCCCTCCCAGCATCAGAGTCTTTTCCAATGAGTCAACTCTTCGCATGAGGTGGCCAAAGTACTGGAGTTTCAGCTTTAACATCATTCCTTCCAAATAACACCCAGGAGCCAATCTCCTTTAGAATGGACTGGTTGAATCTCCTTACAGTCCAAGGGACTCTCAAGAGTCTTTTCCAACACCACAGTTGAAAAGCATCAAAGTACTTAGGTATAAATATAAGAAAATACATGTGAAATATAGACACTGAAAGTTAAAAACACTGATTAAAAAGATCAAAGAATACATATATTGTAAATATGTCAAGAGATTGGAAGACTCAATCTCTTGCTCCATGTCAATTCTCCACAAACTGCTCAAAAGATTCAATGCAATTTCGACCAAAATTCCAGAATAACATTTTGTAGAAACTGGCAAGTTGACTCTAAAATATATATGATGTTAAAGAAACTAGAGTAGCCAAAAAACTATTGTAAAGGAAGAATAAAGAATTCATATTACTTAACTTCATGACTTACTATATAAAGCTACAATAATCAAGAGAGTATGGTATTAATGAAAGATAGGCATATAGATCATTGGAACAGAAAAAAATATCCAGAAATAGACCCACTTATATATGAAAGAAGAATTTTCAACTAAGGGACAAAGATAGTTCAGTGAAGAAAGGATGCTCTTTTCAACAGAATATGCTGGAAATTTTGGATTGCCATGTGCCAAAAATAAGAGTTTTGATCCATATCTTGTACTCTTTACAAAAATTAACTCAAAAATAGATCATAGACTCAAATTGTTTGTATAAAACTTTTTATAAAAAGGGTAAAATTTACTTTCTGCTTTAAAAACGAAAGGAAAACTCTAATATGAGAAATATTAGCAGATAGAACTCACATACACAGAAGTTCTTTTAGCAGTCACAAAACTTCTTGTAACATAAAGGGATCCTCAAAATGAAAAGATGGAGAATAACAATCTAATGAAATTTCTTCACATAGACAAGTGAACAGTGAATATTCTTATCACATTTAATCCATATATCAACCACACAGGTTAACTTCATTTTAGAAACAAGAAAACTGAGGATAAAACATATTAATTAATGTGTCCATGGCCACATAAGCGGCAGAATTGTAGATCAATCCAAGATTCTCTGATTTCAAAGCCCATGTTCTTTCCTCTGCATCTTGGGAAGAGCCAGTAAATGCCCTCAGTTCAAGTGATGGAGAATGCTCTCCCATTCTATTATGCAGTCAGAGGCTTCACATCGTAGGTCTGCTCCATGGGACTAGCTTCCCAGATGGGAAAGGGAAGGGGGAGGTGGCGGTATGGTATAGACAACTGGCACTGCCAGAAACGGCCTGTGAAGTTTCCATTGCCTTCTTTGGAGAAGTAAGGAGAATAGGGAGGGGGAAGGTGGGCATGAGAGGATAAGTGCACAGTTATCAAAGATTTGGTGTGTATTTTTCATGCATGAAACAAAGAGGGCAGTATTAATGTCTTGGGAAAGTAAACATAGACTTTCCTATCCCCAAGACCCTTTCTGGAAGCATAGAAGATTAAAATTATTTCCATAACATTTGGTCAATATTTTGCTTTTTTCACTCTTTCCTCTATGCATGTACAGTGCAGTTTTCCAAAGACAACATGATATGTGAAATTGCAACAGATTCAATCTGCAGAAGCAGACATATGAATCTGGCAGTCTCTTATTAAGTCAAAACACTGATCTGCATTTTTTGTCGAACAATGTTATACTTCTCCCTAAATTTATTTCTGCTCTGGAAAATATAATTTTCATAATCATATGTTAACATGAAAAGGGCTTGTTATTACTATTTTAAATAAATTACTATTTTAAAGATTTGCACATTTTAATTTTTAATATGGTGATTATCAACAGATAGAACCTATGTAAACAAAAGCCGTTTGGAGGCCTCAGTTTTCAAGAGCGTGGCAAGTCTGTAGATCAAATAGTGTGAGAGTCACTCATCTAACAGAGTCATTTTTAAGGTGACTAAGTTGAGGCTCACCGAGTAGAAACAAATTGCCTGAAGCAACTATTACCTGTCAGAGGCGAACTCAAAAACAGGACTTCCCAATCCTGATGTCCCATCACACCCTCTGACCCTCTCTCTTCTGCCTTTTCTTTCTCCATCCTATCTGCCTAACTACAGCCTAAGTTTCAAAGACACATAAATCACTTAAAAAAAAAAAACATATCTGACCTCACTCACAACACAGGTCACAACTTGTCACAAGCCACGCTGACCTGCCCCCATGGACACAGATGACGCCTTCATTCTCACCTGGTCTGGAACTACTGTAAACAGAACTCACTCTCTTCCAGAAGCCAATGATTGGAAACAGATGTTGAATCTCTACACCATTTCAGGGTGGTCCTCATGAAGCTTTATTCCTTCAGCTCTATTTCTAAATTTTGCTTCTCTCCTTTAATTCACTGGCATGATAATGCATTTGCATGAATTTAGAATTTCTACAGATGAGGTCTGGAAAGCTTAGCCTGCGTCAAGGTTATTTAGAGAGTAGAAGGAATATGTCTTAGTATGAAGGGTGGCAGGAAGGATGCCACATTTCCATCTGTTCACTCACCAGCAAAGAATGTGTGTGCTTTGGAAAAAAAAAAGACGTCATTTAAATGGCTGCTAATGGATAGACTCTGGATCCACTGGGGAATTTCTTCTGCCTTCCGTTGGTGCCTAGAAAAATAAAAGAAACAGAAAAGAAAATTCCAAAGGCATATTTATTTCAACTAGTAACAAGATCAGCTTCCTCTAAGATAAATTCCGGTTTATTTGAATATTGAGACTAATTATTTGACAAACATCTTCAAAGGAACACAGTTATCCAGTTCACAAAATCAGTGCTGAATTAGGAAAGATCGGGGGCACTTCTAGTAGTGGCCCTCTTTGCCCCATGTACAAAGCCGTGTAGCTCCCAGACTGAAGGCGTTGCATGATTGAGCAATCTGGCTACTTCTGGGCTCACATCTTCATCACATGTTCACAGGGCCAGTGTCTCAGTGTTCTGAGCATTATAACTAGTGACCAAATGGAATTACCCAATATATTCTCTCTGGATTGCCTGACATCCCACATAAGTCACTCATTTCCCTCAAATAATGCCCAAATATTCTTAATAACTCATTGCAATTTTGTCCTCTTCTTTCTTTTAACTTTTTTCTTTTCATATATCCTGAACATGTACATTTGATGGAAGGGATGGGTTTGTAGGAGACAATTACAAATAGAAGAGAAACACATCCATTGATGTGTTTCTATCGCACAATCTTTTGTCCACCCCTTTCAGAGTCCTCAGGATGGATCAGTGACTGATTTCAGTAACTAAGTACCAATCTTGGAGGAAGTTTTCAGATCTGCTGTTAATTAATTATGCTTTCCCCATGCTTAGATTATTCCTAAAGAATAAATACCTAGCCAAGTGGTGACAATGTGCCCATGCATGCATGCATACTAAGTCACTTCAGTCATGTCTGACTCTTTGTGATCCTATGGACTGTATCCCACCAGGCCCCTCTGTCCATGGGATTCTCCAGGCAAGAATACTGGAGTAGGTTGCCAAGCCCTCCTCCAGGGGATCTTCCAGACGCAAGGACTGAACACATGTCTTGTGTCTCCTGTACTGGAAGGTGGCTTCTTTACCACTAGCACCACTGGAGAAGCCCAATGGTATGCTCACACTTTCCCAAAGTCATTAAAGATCCAGTGTACCTTAGCTGAGCCTACAAATGACCACAGAGGCAGGCTTTGTACACTCTTGCATAGGGCCATTTCTGTGGAGCACTGACTGGCTGTGCAATAAAGAAAAAGAAAAGGGATCAAGTTTCCACCCCCACTACCTACCGGGAAAGGCCAGATTACCCTTCCATGCTTCTTATTTTTCCACCAGACTTTCCAAAGATGCTTCACTTAACAGGAAGCATTTATTACTGTGAACATAAAATGAATGAAATTTACAAAACGGCAGTCACTGTTTAGAAATTGTTTTAACCACTTGCTTACTTGAAAATCAGCAATGGAGCAAAAAATACTTTGGCAAGTGTGTATACTATTTAAATGCTATATATACTGTAAATGCTGCAGCAGTCAAGTTGTGCACATAGGTGTTTCTAGTTAAACAGTGACTTTCTGTGCACACCATGTCTCAGTGGGTGTAAAAAGAGGGCAAGGAAAGCCAGACTTGGGACCTGAATTGTTCAGCTGTTTTTGCAGAAAAGTGCCCAAGTAGTGCTTCATTTCCAAATCCATTTTTCGCTAATCGAAGAAGAATCGTTGCACTATCCTGAAAGCCAGAGCAATGCCAGACCATGTTCAGAAACAGAGTGCATAGATTTGACAAAGGTAACTTATGTCTTTAAACATTTAACAATTAATTGCCTCTGAGAATCACAGTTGTCCAGACGGTCTATGAGGAACACATGAGCCACACTGCAGGCAACTCCAAGTCTGCACAATCGCTTGAGGACTATGCCAAATAGCCAAATGCTGCTGATGGAAAATGTGACCATCAGCACATTGGCATGTGACTGCGGTGACTACAGTCCAGGAAGGGAAGGGGTTGGGGGTTGGGCTCGGGCAGCCACCCCTTGCCGAGGTAGTGATGGAGACTCCCCCAAAAGGAAAATTTAACAAACACACCCCCAAAAATCATTCATGTAAGTTGAATGAATTCACTTTGAATTCTCTTTATCTCATACTTGGCAACAAACAGTTAAAAACAAAAAGGCTGATAACCTTAACTACAATTTTTTTCCTCCCTTCAAACAAATCACTTTTCCTTTGTGTATTTTCCTTCAAAAGAAGTCTATGCTTTATTCACAAAGAATAGCTTGAGATTCCAATATATTATTTGGGGTGGGAAAGCTGGCAGCAAAAGCAGAAAGCCCCATGTTTTTGCAATTATCTCTTTTTCACATCCCCCCAAGTGCATTGCCCAGCGAAAGAGCAGAACTGAAATGTGGGGTAGGGAGTCCACAGAAAGAACTGTGCGGCTCTCATGGTGAAAATGTGCTGCTTTTAAAACGTAGTAAAGAGTGACAGAGTTCGGTAGACTCATTTCTCACAAAAATGTTTTATTCAGACTATAAATAGTATTGCTCCAATTAGTTTTGGGGCTAAATCATGTTATGTCGATGACCTCAGAAGGCAATTTGCCTTCTGCATGAAAATGATGTGACTTCCTGGGGAAAACTATACAGTACAAGTGGAGTTTTTCTTTTCTTTTCTTTCTATCTTTTTTTGTATTTCAGTAGATGAGAAAACAGATGGGGCTTTTAAAAATACAAAATATATCTTCAATCTCTTTGCTACGCTTGAATAGAATTGATTAAGGATTAAAGGAAAACAGCATAGAGCATGTGTTAATTTCTAATTAAAATCTCTCTTTAAAAAAAGAACAACAAATGTAATTAGACCCACACACACAGGCATCGTTATGTGTGCAGGCACAGAAGTATCTTCCTGGAATGTGTGTGTTTGTTGGCCTATCATTGCCTCAGAAACGTGAGGGTGCTACTGCAGATCATGATCTGGAAATCCTGTGTGCAGACGTCTACACTCGACATCAAGGCAGACCCTTGGGTGGTTTAAGCGTGGATAGGGAACACAACAGCCTTCTTTTCAAAGGGACATTGACTTCATCTATGGTGCTTTCAGGGGCAGGACTGAGCTTAACAGAGGCGGCAGACTAGTCTCTGGGTCGTGGCCTTGTGGGAGAAGCTGCATGGAGGGAGGTGTCGCCAGGAATGTCTTAGAACAAGGGTACATGTATGCGTGCTAAGTTGCTTCAGTTGTGTCTGACTCTGCAACCCAACGGACTGTAGCCTGCCAGGCTCCTCTGTCTATGGGATTCTCCATGCAAGAATATTGAAATGGGTTGCCATGCGCTCCTCCAAGGGATCTTCCTGACCCAGGGATTGAACCTGACTCTCTTATGTCTCCTGCATTTGCAGGCAGGTTCTTTACCACTAGCACCACCTGGGAAGTCCAAGAGCTAGCGAGTCAAAGACAATAAGAACAACAGACGGAAAGGAAAGCCAGTCCTTGGGAAGGGAGTTAAGAATCAAGTTTGAGAAACTGATGCAAGTTATAAATAGCAGGCCAGGAGAAGGATAAGAAATCAAGGAAATTAGGTGCAGATAAAAACTGTAGTTTGATGGAAATTTAAAGACGGAGTATGGATGCAAAAGAATTGAGGATGCAGACTGTAAATGAGGCGGGGAGGCAGTGGGAAGGAAGCAGGCGTGGAAAACCAGCGCCTGAGGGTCTCACAATGCCTCATGCTGGAAGCACAGACTTAACTGGCAGCTCTGCTTGCCCTGGGAGTCCAGCCTGGAAACCACCCCTTAGCTTGGGAGAAGACTCCCGACATAGAGACAAGACCTGACTTATTTAGCAAAACCTGTTAATTTGTGGATGGTTTATTTAGCTTCTGTAATTTTTAAATTCCAGAGAGGAGTGGTGATACAATATTTACCCAAATGGGTGCCACTGTCTTAAATGTTTCTACTCTTTCTTTATGCCTAACTCTGCACCAACACATTCTAAAAAGCAATCATGCAAACAAACCCAAACTGGACTCTAGAACCACTTATAAGCAATGTGGATCTTTTGGGGAGGAGTCTTGGAGACAGGATAAACAGATTGTACTGTGTATACTTGGAGAGCAAACTTTCCTAATAATCTCTCTTGAATTTTTATTTTCTTTCAGGAATTCCACTCCTTGAGGCAGTTCCTGTCTCTTTAATCCAGTCTTCATGGGCTTCTCCCCTCTTTCCATCTGCCTGCCCCACCTTTGTCCTGGAATCTTGGTTTCTCCCTTTGGCTCCATCTTTTTTCCTGCAGCACAATTTTGCCTCCTCAGCTTTCTCATTCTCTCCACCTTTCACCTCTCTCTGGAGCATGACAAATGCCAGGTACCCAGCATGACAAAGTGTCCTTTCTCTTTACAAGGCAGGAGACGGGAAGGATTTTACATTTAAAATGTATCTTTCTCTGTCACATAAGGAATTCAAATCATTGCTTTGAGTTCCTTGCTCAGCGTGATACAAATCTGAGCCAAGCATCTCAATTCAGATGCTGGGGTGAAATAGAAAGAGAACTGCGTCCTATTGGGACTCTTGGGCTCAAGTCCCAGCTCAGCCACAAAACTGACTGACATGCACCTGGCAAGACTAGCGCTTCTGAGAGTTTCCTGCAACACAAGGCTATCGGCCTGGACAGCAGGAGTGCGAGCGACAGCCAGCAGCTGGGCCAGGTCTTACCAGTCACAAAGCACAGGTATCATACCATTAAGGTTTCATGCAGTCTTTGAGGCATGAAAGTCTTTGGGGTCCCCAATTTGTTGCAGGAAGGCGGACACCTTCCAGGGCCCAAAACTGGGCTCTCATCTAACACTTGGAAATGAACTGTCCGAGGAGACACATGTGCTGACAAAGCAAGAGATTTTATTGGGAAAGGGCACCCGGGTGGAGAGCAGTAGGGTAAGGGAACCCAGGAGAACTGCTTTGCCGCGTGGCTCCCAGTCTCGGGTTTTATGGTGATGGGATTAGTTTCTGGGTGGTCTTTGGCCAATTATTCTAATTCAGAGTCTTTCCTGGTGGCTCACGCATCGCTCAGCCAAGATGGATGCTAGCGAGAGGGATTCTGGGAAGTGGACGGACACGCTGTGCCTCCTTTCCACCTTTCCCGAACTCTTACGGTTGGTGGTGGCTTATTAGTTCCGTATTCCTTATCAGGATCTCCTGTCATAAAACAACGCATGCAAATGGTTACTATGGTGCCTGGCCAAGGTGGGCGGTTTCAATCAGTGTGCCTCCCCTAACAAATTCACAGATGATGCTAATCAGAGGGAGGACTAGCTAATTTGTTGAAGGTCACATAGAAAGAAAGTGGTCCAGGCTGTATCAGAAATACAGATGGATGCAGAAGCATACAATTTCAGTGCAAGTTTAGATGTATTTCCCCTCCAAGAGCCTCTGATTTATCCATTGAAAACAAGGTCAAATACACTTGGCATCATGAGCGCCAAGAACTTCAAGAAAAACTGTATTTCTAGTGTATTTTAACCCTTTATGAAAATTCATTCCCATTAACATGATACTCAACATTTCTTCAAATTCAATATTCCGACTGGTAGCGACCCCATGGACTGCAGCCTACCAGGCTCCTCCGTCCATGGGATTTTCCAGGCAAGAGTACTAGAGTGGGGTGCCATTGCCTTCTCTGAATCTTTGGGATAAGCTTACATTATAGAGGTGGCACTGCTATTAGAGAGCCAACCAGCTTCTTCAATAGTTTCCAGTGTTCAAATCATTGGAAAGCTTGTTAGAATGCAAGTTACTAGGCTCTGCCCCACACATTCAAGTGGCCTGGAAGCAGGGTCTAATGACTTGGGCAAATGACCCAGGGCCCATGTAAAAAGAAACACTGGTCTTTCTAATAGCCCCTGACGATCCACAGTCCCTGGGTTTTCTTAAAGTAGTCAGAACTGTCGATTTCTTTCCTAATAAGCTTTGAGGTTGAGTAGAAAACACACAATCTACCCACAGCTTCTGTGGTGTGGCCGGCCATGGTGCTGGAAATCAGGCAATCTGTTTAAAACTTTTTTTTTTTCTTCAAGGAGGCCTTTTTTATGTAGGGAAAACATTAAACTTTCTTGTTATTGTGGGGAAAATATCATTCCCCACAGTAGGAATGATTGTGGGAGAGGGAGAGAGGAGACCTGATGAAGGACAAACCAAGAAGGCCAGAAAGAGAAAAAAGAAGGCCATGCTCCTCTCAGGTCCTCAGCCCAGGCCCACATCCACCCGGGAAGATCTAAAACTAGCAACGCCTGGCTCCCACCTCCAGAGATTCTAATGGTATTAGTCTGACACAGCCTAAGCATCAGGATTTTTGGGTTTTTTTTTTTTAACTTTTCAGATGATTCTAAGGTACCGCCAAATTGAGAACTGCTCCTTACTTTTGCTCCTGTTAGGCTGCTCAGCTAAAGATACGATGTTTGTGGTCAAATGGAAACTGTAGCTACGAAATAGTGTGTCCACTAAACACCAAAGGGACTAGAAAAGGTTATGACCCACGTTGATACACTTCTGGGGTCACAGCAGGTGCTGGCTGAATCAAAATATAAGGTTTTTAAAGGAGAAGCATTTTGTCTTGTGCATTGGTCCCCGCATAGATACACATTTGGTGGGTGCAGATAATGGTGAAAAGATTGGGAGTTCTCTGGTGTTTAGTGTGCATTTAAAAGTTTATGGTTTATTGAAGTGGGAACTAGTAAGGCTCGCCTATTCCACAAAAGGAGTCATTAATGGCCTGTGGGTTGGCCGCTCACAGTAGAAAGAACCAGTCTCTTTTTTCTCTGTGTTGCGGGAATTGGGTTCGTGAGTTTTCGTGATTTTCACTGATGTAAAATTCCAGCCACAACGTTGCATTTCCATTAACTTAGTGGATACAGTTGTGTGTTCTGGCGTGATTTCCAACAACAGCTTAGGCATGGTGAAGACTTGCTGTTTGACGTTGACCTATAAAATGTGTTATAATGATCTAAAATAAGGAAAAGAAATGAAAAATCCAGCCACAGAGGCATTTTTGAAATGAAGTAAGATTTGAAATGGCTTTGGCACGTGCAGTGTCCTATAAAGTCAATTCTGCGACCCAGCCTTTCATTTTTAAAAGATTCTTGCAAAAAATATCCAGTAGTATTTATATGAGAAAAGATGAGATTGTGAATTCATTGCAAAAGCTGACTTACAGAAAGAATAAGGACGTGCTTGCATATAGCTTACCTTGTATATCCTGCAGCCAGCCATGGGCAGTGACAGGGATCTCTGGAGATTGTCTACCAAGAGCAGGAAGTTATATAAAGACGTCTAAGATAACAGTTAGGACCCACCACACAAAACACCTAATTTCCATTTCATGGCCCAAATAACATTATCAATAGTCTTATAAGAAACAAGCTTACACACATCAAACTCTAAAGTGAAATGTCCCAGTTGCTACTCCCTACTGATTGTCTGTTTCCAGTCTAAGAAATAACTCCTAGACTTGTATGTTCCTTAAGTGATGCTTTTCACTTTTTAAGTAAAAAAAAAAAAAAAAATGTGTAGAGCTGTGGTTGAGAGTTCAGGTTTGAAGTCAGGTAAAGCTAGATTTGACTCCAAACTCTGATATTTACCTGCTGTTTGACCAAGCCAGCTACTTATCCTCTATGAGAATCAGTCTGCTAGTTTACAAAGTGGGCATGATAATCCTTAGCTACTTCATAGGATTGTTGTGAAGACCAAGGGAAAGAATAAACATGAATACCTTAGCAAAAAGCACCACAGAACAGTGTAGCTTTTGCAGAATCAGCAGTTCCAAGTGTCCAGTTTGTATGGCACTATCTTCAATTTGGCATAGAGCAGCTGGTAGATGTAGGGGACAAGGAAAATAAAAGATGACTTTCAATATTTTGCTTAGAAGAAAAAAAAATTTTTATCTTTTATATCATCTTTATAGCTAGAATGTTCTTATAGCTCTTGATGCTTTTTACCCAAAAGGTTAACAGTAAATTTTTTTACATTAGTCCCTGGTGGCTCAGAGGGTAAAGCATCTGCCTGCAATGCAGGAGACCTGGGTTCAATCCCTGGGTCGAGAAGATCCCCTAGAGAAGGAAACGACAACCCACTCCAGTATTCTCGCCTGGAGAAGCCCATGGACGGAGGAGCCTGGTGGGCTACAGTCCACGGGGTCGCAAAGAGTCAGACACGACTGAGCAACTTCACTTTCACCTTTACCTTCTGCATTTTTGTTTTTATTGTTCAGTCACTAAGTCATATCTAGCTCTTTGTTACCCCATGGACTGTAGCATGTCAGGCTCCTCTGGCCTCCACTATCTCCTGAAATTTTCTCAAATTTATGTCTGTTGAGTCGGTGATGCCATCCAACAATCTCATCCTCTGTCACCCCCTCCTCCTCCTGCCTTCAATTTTTCCCAACATCAGGGTCTTTTCCAGTGAGTCAGCTCTTCGCATCAGGTGGCCAAAGTACTGGAGTTTCAGCCTCAGCAACAGTCCTTCCAATGAATATTCAGGGTTGATTTCCTTTAGGATGGACTGGTTTGAGCTCCTTGCTGTTCAAGGGAAAGTGACGTATCTACTTTTTAATATGCTGTCTAGGTTTGTCATAGCTTTCCTTTCAAGGGATGCTATGCTCATTCACTTCAGTCATGTCTGACTCTTTCCAACTCTATGGATTATAGCCCACCAGGCTCCTCTGTCCATTTCCCAGCAAGAATACTGGACTGGGTTACCATTTCCTCTTTCAGGAGATCTTCCTGACCCACAGATTGAACCCCGTCTCCTGTTCTGCAATTGGCAGATAGATTCTTTACAACTTGAGCCACATGGGAAGCCCACTTTCCAAGGAGCAAGCATCTTTTAATTTCATGGCTCCAGTCACCATCTGCAGTGATTTTGAAGTCCAAGAAAATAAAATCGGTCACTGTTTCCACTTTTTCCCTTTCTATTTTCCTTGAAGTGATGGGACTGGGTTTTTAATTTGAGCTTCAAGCCAGCTTTTTTACTCTCCTCTTTCGTTCTCATCAAGAAGCTCTTCACTTTCTGCTATTAGAGTGGTATCATCTGAATATCTGAGGTTGTTGATATTTCTCCTGACAATCTTGATTCCATCTTGTGATTCATCCAATCCAGCATTTCACATGCTGTACTCTGCGTATAAGTTAAATAAGCAGGGTGACAATATACAGTCTTGCAGTATCCTTCCCCAAATTTATATCAGTCCATTTTTCCATGTCTGATTCTAACTGTCATTTCTTTATCTGCATACAGGTTTCCCAGAAAACAGGTAAGGTGATCTTGTACTCCCATCTCTTTAAGAATTTTCCACAGTTTGTTGTGATCAACACAGTCAAAGATTTTAGTGTATTCAATGAAGCAGATGTTTTTCTAGAATTCCTTTGCTTTCTCCATGATCCAACAAATGCTGGCAATTTGATTTCTGGTTCCTCTGCCACTTTGAAACCCAGCTTGTACATCTAGAAGTTCTTGGTTCACATACTGCTGAAGCCTAGCTTGAAGGATTTTGAGCATAACTTTGATAACATGTGAAATGAGCATAACTTTGCTACCATTCCAACTGTATGGTAGTTGGAATATTCTTTGGCATTGCCCTTCTTTGGGATTAGAATGAAAACTGACTTTTTCCAGTCCTCTGGCCACTGATGAGTTTTCCAAATTTGCTGCCAACTTAGTGTAGCACTTTCACAGGATCATCTTTTAGGATTTTAAATACCTCAGCTTGAATTCTGTCACCTCCACTAGCTTTGTTCATAGTGATGCTTCCTAAGGCCCACTTGATTTCATACCCAGAATGTCCAGCTCTACATGGCTGACCACACCATTATGGTTATCCAGGTCATTATGACCTTTCTTCTATAGTTCTGTGTATTCTTGCTACCTGTTCTTAATCTCATCTGCTTCTGTTAGGTCCTTACCATTTCTGTCCTTTATCGTACCCATTCTTGCATGAAATGTTCCCTTGATAGAGCCAACTTTCTTGAGGAGATCTCTAATATTCTCATTCTACTGTTTTTCTCTGTTTCTTTGCATGTTCACTTAAGAAGGACTTCTTAGCTTTCCTCCTTCTCTGGAACTACATTCAGTTGGGTATATCTTTCCTTTTCTCCCTTGCTTTTCACTTCCTTTCCCCCGCATTTACCAGTCCTATAATCTCCTTTTCTAAGTCTTCACCAAGATAGGCACTAAGTAAAGAGTGCAGGGGAGATACTGGGTTAAACTTTAGTAAAGTGAGGTCCTTGCAACCACAAGGCCCCAAGCCTAGGCTGAAAACGCATGCTGAAATGGCAGAAGGCAGGTTAGCTAGGTTTTTTCAGCTCCCACCACCTTGCCCTTAACATGTGGTCAGTAAATATTTATTGAAATGAATGAATTAGCTCTGCTCTTTTATGTCTTGGCAAATATTTGTGTGAACTAACAATGACAAATTCTGCCACAAATAGCTCAATTCCTGGGGAAATCATTAATATTTATCCTGAAAACACTGCCTCCATGGGTGTCTGGAATATTAAGCACTTCCTAAGTTGTTTACCAAAATATAACACTATTGCCAGTGTGTTGGCTGTGAAGTTCTCTATATGAATAGAGTGGACACTTGTGAGCATTTTTGGCCTCTGACATGCAGTCCTCCTTTATTTGGGAAATATTCCAGTGAGAGGGTCTTAACTGGAAGTAGAGTGTCACCTCTTAGAAGCACTGAATGCCCTTATTGTCCCAGACCCCTAACAATTGGCAAGAACCTTCATTTGCCTCCACAGATGATCACGATGGGCACCCAGGGTTTGGAGTGAGTATGTCACAAGATGCAGAGACAGCTGAAGCTGGCCTCTCCTCTCCAGTCTCTAGACAGACATCAAGGTCAAGAGTGCAGTGATGCAGCCAGGCGGCCATCATCAGTGCTCTGTTCCCCACCCGTGTTCCGCCACAACTCTCATCTGCTCCTGCCTAGCCTGCTTAGATGTCTGCCTATTTTCTAGAACTGGTTCTCCGGACTTCTGGTTGAGTCTGTAATTTACAAAATATTGTCCCAATAAGTTCCTTTTCTGCCTAAGTTACCCAGAGTTAGTTCGTATTGTTTTCAACCAAGAACTCTGATAGTCACAGTGAGAGTGGATGGAGTTTGTGAAAGATGAATAAGGGCATATTATCTTTTCAATTAATCTATCTTTAAAAAATCAATTGTCATTATGCTCAGATAATTAACACTAGTCAGGGTCTTCTGTTCATTTTTATAATCATTCAATGGCTAGCACCAATTGGGAACTCAATAAATATTTTGCTGAATGAATGAATCAAGAAAATACAATAATTGAAATTAAGAGCTCATTAGATAAACTTAGAGATGAGATGATTGGATGGCATCATCAACTCAATGGACATGAGTCTGAGCAAACTCCAGGAGATAGTGAAGGACAGGGAAGCTGGGCAAGCTGCTGTCCTTGGGTTCACAAAGAGTTAGGCAAGACTGAGCAAATGAACAACAACAGATAAGCTTGATTCCATGCAAAAGACAGGAGAGCTGGAAGAGAGTAAAAAGAAATATGTTTGTGGTTTATGATCCCATGAAACTTACACTCTAGCTAAGAAAAGTAGATCAATTTTCAAGAAACAACTTGTGAACAACAAAAGACAGAATTGTATATAAATAGGGGGCAAATGGGGAAGAGTGATGGAAGAGTGTAAGTATTGTATATGTTTGACATTCCTCCCTTGGTGTTTATCTGATGGGTTATCCCTCACTCACCAAGCATGTAGATGTGGGCAAGAAACCATCCTGAGCAGACTGTCCATGTACTCATTGTATTCGTTTTGGATGATGTCAGCTGAAGTATTCATTCTCTGTGATCTGTATATGGACTGAGCCATAAATGCCAGGCTTGTCTGTTGAGGTTTGCTTCAGAAATAGCCATTATGCTCTCTAATTAGAGAAGACAAGGAGCCAGAAGCCTTGTTCGGCAACATCCCTGATCCCAAGCAACCCCTTTGAAAGCCACAGAGTCACACAGAAGACTCCTCTGTCCATAGATGAGTCAGCCTAGCACATGCAAATCAAAATATTTTAAGAATGATTTAGTATGGAGACTATTTTCAGATGGTGTGGGAACTCATCAGGGATAGTGACTACCCTGGGGCTGTTAACTTGCTCTAGGATCTAGGGGACAAGAAGGGAGAGTAAGTATTCAAAACTGGAAGGAGAAAGTCATGGAGAGATGGCCACCTAAAAGGAACTGTGATTTAGAATGAAGGGAATCAGTCTGCCCTGGAAAAACCCACTGAAAGGAAATCTGACCTCACTCTCCCTCCTAACTAATGGAATAAACCTAATCAGAAGCCAGAGGGTGAGGAAGGTTACAGTACTGTCTATTTAGACCAGCCTCCAGGAGGCAGGGAGCAGGGTAGGGGTTAACTTGGAGGGGAAAGAAACATTATCTCCCATACCACAGAGCAGTGGTTTTCAGTGTGCTACACCCCTTGCCAAGTTTGAAGGATACATGAAGATTTTCATAGGAGTGTGCTAGAGAGAGCTTTCTGGCATACAAGTTCTATATATCTTTGACTTAAATTTGTATTATTTCTTAACATTGACCTGCTGGAGAATGTACCTTTAGTTGAAGCTACTTTTTTCCCCATACCTGCTTCCAAAAAGTCCCTAATCAAAATTTAAAACAAGCATATCTTACCCATTTAGAAAGAGAGATTTACCTCTTATCTATATTGATGCATGACCAGGAAGTAAGTAAACCTTGCAATTTGAAACAATGGTGTCTGTGAACTCTCTTTCATAATTTATAACATGTTTAATTTATTCTGATCAATTATATACCTAGTAAATTTGCCATGGTTACTCAAACCAGATGAAAATGTTTTCTAACATTTAGAGCAGTGATTGCCAACAATGACTACACATTATAATGAGTGACTTGGAGAGATTTAAATATATCTTAATGCAAAAAACACTCAGGACTATTAAATAAGAATTTTTTGGACTAGGACCTAAATATCAGCAATTTTTGAAGTTCCCTAGGTAATCCAATAGAGAAGGCAATGGCACCCCACTCCAGTACTCTTGCCTGGAAAATCCCATGGACAGAGGAGCCTGGTAGGCTGCAGTCCATGGGGTTGCTAAGAGTCGGACACTGACTGAGTGACTTCCCTTTCACTTTTCACTTTCATGCATTGGAGAAGGAAATGGCAACCCACTCCAGTGTTCTTGCCTGGAGAGTCCCAGGGATGGGGGAGCCTGGTGGGCTGATGTCTATGGGGTCGCACAGAGTCGGACACAACTAAAGTGACTTAGCAGCAGTAGCAGCAGGTAATCCAAAATGCAGATAAAAATGAGAACCATTTAATTATAAATTTAGAGAATTAGAAACCACTGGTCATAAAAATTAAATCATAAAAATATTTTGTGTGCATTTTGATAAGGAAAATACTATATGGCAATTAAAAGACATTTATGTCTAAGATTACATTAGATAGGGATCCTATGTTACACAAGATACTTCTAAAGAAATTAGAATGAAAATATGTAAATAAATCAGTTTTGGGGATGAAAGAAACAACTCAATTATTTATGTTAATAACACAGAATTTCAAGAGAACGCACTGGTCATAGCAAGCACCCTCTTCCAACAACACAAGAGAAGACTCTACACGTGGACATCACCAGATGGCCAACACCGAAATCAGATTGATTATATTCTTTGCAGCCAAAGATGGAGAAGCTCTATACAGCCAGCAAAAACAAGACCAGGAGCTGACTGTGGCTGAGATCATGAACTCCTTATTGCCAAATTCAGACTAAAATTGAAGACAGTGGGGAAAACCACTAGATCATTCAGTTCAGTTCAGTTCAGTCACTCAGTCGTGCCTGACTCTTTGCAACCCCATGAATCGCAGCATGCCAGGCCTCCCTGTCCATCACCAACTCCCAGAGTTCACTCAAACTCATGTCCCTTGAGTCGGTGATGCCATCTAGCCATCTAATTTTCTGTTGTCCCTTTCTCCTCCTGCCCCCAATCCCTCCCAGCATCAGGGTCTTTTCCAATGAGTCAACTCTTCGCATGAGGTGGCCAAAGTATTGGAATTTCAGCTTCAGCATCAGTCCTTCCAATGAACACCCGGGACTGATATCCTTTAGAATGGACTGGTTGGATCTCCTTGCAGTCCAAGGGACTCTCAAGAGTCTTCTCCAACACCACAGTTCAAAAGCATCAATTCTTCGGTGCTCAGCTTTCTTCACAGTCCAACTCTCACATCCATACATGACCACAGGAAAAACCATAGCCTTGACTAGACAAACCTTTGTTGGCAAAGTAATGTCTCTGCTTTTGAATATGCTATCTAGGTTGGTCATAACTTTCCTTCCAAGCAGTCAATGTCTTTTAATTTCATGGCTGCAATCACCATCTGCAGTGATTTTGGAGCCTCAAAAAATAAAGTCTGACACTGTTTCCACTGTTTCCCCATCTATTTGATGAAAGAGAGACCATTCATGTATGACCTAAATCAAATCCCTTATGATTATACAGTGAAAGTGAGAAATAGATTTAAGAGACTAGATCTGATAGAGAGAGTGCCTGATGAACTATGAATGGAGGTTCGTGACATTCTACAGGAGACAGGGATCAAGACCATCCCCAAGAAAAAGAAATGCAAAAAAGACAAAATGGCTGTCTCAGGAGGCCTTACTAATAGCTGTGAAAAGAAGAGAAGGGAAAAGCAAAGGAGAAAAGGAAAGATATAAGCATCTGAATGCAGAGTTCCAAGGAATAGCAAGGAGAGATAAGAAAGCCTTCCTTAGCAATTAGTGCAAAGAAATAGAGGAAAACAACAGAATGGGAAAGACTAGAGATCTCTTCAAAAAAATTAGAGATACCAGGGGAACATTTCATGCAAAAATGGGCTCAATAAAGGACAGAAATGGTATGGACCTAACAGAAGCAGAAGATATTAAGAAGAGGTGGCAAGAATACACAGAAGAACTGTACAAAAACGATCTTCACGACCCAGATAATGATGATGGTGTGATCACTAAACTAGAGCCAGACATCCTGGAATGTGAAGTCAAGTGGGCCTTAGGATGCATCACTATGAACAACGCTAGTGGAGGCGATGGTATTACAGTTGAGCTATTTCAAAAACTAAAAGATGATGCTGGGAAAGTGCTGCACTCAATATGCCAGCAAATTTGGAAAACTCAGCAGTGGCCACAGGACTGGAAAAGCTCAGTTTTCATTCCAATCCCAAAGAAAGGCAATATCAAAGAATGCTCAAACTACCGCACAATTGCGCTTATCTCACTTGCTAGTAAAGTGAAAGTGAAAGTGAGGTCGCTCAGTCGTGTCCGACTCTTTGCGACCCCATGGACTGCAGCCTACCAGGCTCCTTCGTCCATGGGATTTTCCAGGCAAGAGTACTGGAGTGGGGTGCCATTGCCTTCTGTGGAACACAGTAGTAAATTAATGCTCAAAATTCTCCAAGCCAGGCTTCAGCAGTATGTGAACTGTGAAGTTCCAGATGTTCAAGCTGGTTTTAGGAAAGGCAGAGGAACCAGAGATCAAATTGCCAACATCTGCTGGATCATCAAAAAAGGAAGAGAATTCCAGAAAAACACCTATTTCTGCTTTATTGACTATGCCAAAGCCTTTGACTGTGTAGATCACAATAAAGTGTGGAAAATTCTGAAAGAGATGGGAATACCAGACCACCTGCCTCTTGAGAAATCTGTATGCAGGTCAGGAAGCAACAGTTAGAACTGGACATGGAACAGCAGACTGGTTCCAAATAGGAAAATAACTACCTCAAGGCTGTATATTGTCATCCTGCTTATTTAACTTGTATGCAGAGTACATCATGAGAAATGCTGGGCTCAGTGAAGCACAAGCTGGAATCAAGATTTCTGGGAGATATATCAATAACCTCAGATATGCAAGATATATCAATAACCTCAGATATGCAGATGACACCACCTTTATGGAAGAAAGCAAAGAACTAAAGAGCCTCTTGAAAGTGAAAGAGGAGAGTGAAAAAGTTGGCTTAAAACTCATCATTCATGAAAAAAAAAAAAAAAACTCATCATTCATGAAACTAAGATCATGGCATCTGGTCCCATCACTTCATGGCAAATAGATGGGGAAACAGTGGAAACAGTGGCTGACTTAATTTTTTGGGGGTCCAAAATCTCTGTGGATGGTGACTGCAGCCATGAAATTAAAAGATGCATACTCCTTGAAAGGAAAATTATGACCAACCTAGACAGAATATTAAAAAGCAGAGACATTACTTTGCCAACAAAGGTCTGTCTAGACAAAGCTAGGTTTTTTACAGTAGTCGTGTATGGATGTGAGAGTTGGACCACAAAGAAAGCTGAGCATCAAAGAATTGATGCTTTTGAACTGTGGTGTTGGAGAAGACTCTTGAGAGTCCCTTGGACTGCAAGGAGATCCAACCAGTCCATCCTAAAGAAGACCAGTCCTGGGTGTACATTGGCAGAACTGATGCTGAAGCTGAAACTCCAATACTTCGGCCACCTGATGCAAAGAACTGACTCATTTGAGAAAACCCTGATGCTGGGAAAGATTGAAGATGGGAGGAAAAGGGGACGACAGAGGATGAGATGGTTGGATGGCATCACCGACTTCATGGACATGAGTTTGAGTAAACTCTGGCAGTTGGCGATGGAGAGGGTGGCCTGGCGTGCTGCAGTCCATGGGGTCGCAAAGAGTCATACATGACTGAGCCACCAAACTGAGGAGGTACGGGTTCAATCCCTGGGTCAAGAAGTTCCCCTGAAGGAGATCATGGCAACCCACTTCAGTATTCTTGCCTGGAGAATCCCAGGGACAGAGGAGCCTGGTGGTCTATGGTCCATGAGATTACAACGAATTGGACATGAGTCAATCGACTGAGCATGCACACATGCACACTCTTAGTGTTTAACACTCAGTAGAGGAGGCAAAGCCTTATTCAGATTCTATTTTATTAAGGGGCTGTGTACATATATGTACTTAATACTTCACCAAACTAGGTCTCAAGCCAGCCAAATATTAGGCTGTGTTTATAAAGTTGGTGATATAAGTATATGAAGTTCTCTAGCTCATGAAAAGTTTTCCAGCTAATTTAATGATTACACCGGCAATGCTCCAGGTTGTCATTTGTGGGCATAAATCTTTCCCGGGATCAGAACGTCTTTTCCTCCCTGTTCTTCCAACATGTTACTGAAGAGAAGGCATGGGTAATAGAGATGAGGGAATCAGTCTCTACATCGATCATGTCTTGCTTTCTGGGAAATTGTTCCTGTTGGCAGGTGAAGCATCTTCAAGTCCCAGCTTCTGGCATGTTTGGAGGGAGGGCAAATGACTTGTTCTACTTGTTCTACTATTTTTCTACTTCTAGAATTTTCTAAGTCTACCTCTTTGATAATGTCACCCTGCTTCTTCTCCCCTCTTTCTATGCTTGAAATCTTCAAGGAACTCTCCACATAAAACATAAGTTGCTGGCTAGTCCTACATCTGCCTCTGTACGGATATTCTCCATCTGCATCCTTCAACCTCAAAATCTCTTCCCCTTCCTCCCTGCTCCCTCCATTACCTGTGATGTGATTGCATCTCTCCCCGCTGTTCTCTGCTTCATCTTCTGTGCTCTCCTTCTTCTACATGTCTTCAATGTCCTTAGTTTCAAGCAATTTTCCCCTTTTGTTTTAACTGCAGGCAAACTCTTTATTCTCCCCCATCCCCAATTTCTCTTTTGTCTCTATTACTCCCTTGAATACTAAATTTTGTTGTCTATTTCTCTGAAAGAACAGGCTGGTCTTAAAACACATTTGCCCTTTAGTCATTTGCTATGTAAAATCTCACACTATCTGGTGCCTGCCCCAAAATTCCATGGAAACTCTCATGGAAAAGTCATCTGAAGACCTCCTAATTTGCTGCCATTCAGTCACTTAGTCCTGTCTGTCTCTTTGCAACCCCATGAACTGCAGCACACCCCACTGAGATTTGACCTCCTAATGGAGAAACCCAGGAACCTATTTCAGCCTTCAACTTCTTAGACACACCTGTGTGATTATCCCCTATAGACAAGTCTCTCCTCCGCAGGATAACTATCTGGGCTTTGCTACAGTGGAACTTTACTGACCTAGTTCCCACTCTCATCAGCTCCCTCTGTGCCTTTCTTGCTTTCTTTTGGCATCTAACCTTGTGAAAGAGGGAGCTCCTTCAGGCACTGCACTGAGAATGTCTATTTTGGTGCCCCACACTCCTTCTGTTTGCCTTTACATTCATTCCCTGGTGTTAGCTTTATACATGTGAACTCCCAACATTTGTTACAGTGAGACATGAGGCCTCAAAGAGGGCCCTTGGGTTGTATCTGTTGACTCTTAAATCATTTATTTATTCCTTCACTCAACAAGATGATGGTTGCATGGTGTTTTGTTTGTGTTTGTATGTTTGGCATTAAGCTGGAATGTTTTTAATTTTAGGTATCTAAGAACAGTGGCCATGCATATTTAGCTAACTTTCCACTATTTGGTAATGATATTTGTGATTTGAAAGCTTCATCTTTCTTACTTAAGTCTCACAATAACATCTCAAATGGCCCTACTCCCTCATGATCCCAGCTTTTCACCAATGACTTGGTTTCTGGATGTAAGGGTAGCATGTGGGAAACTAGTCAAAAAGAAACAGTGCTTCTCAAGCCATGTGTGAATCAGCAACCAAAGTTTGCATTTTTGAAATAGTTTTGGCAGTTGGGAGAATGATCCTGAGCCCGTTAGGACTGTTATCTCTGAGTGGAAAGAAGGAGTCATATGAGGGTGAGGTGGAGCAGAATGAAATCAGTGGAGAAGAGGTAGCAATTAGACGAACTCAACAGCAACGTGGGAAAGGTTAGACACAAATATTCCACTGAAGTTGAATGTGATTTAAAGCCAGAAAATTCCTGGGAAACCACATAAGGCAAACCTCTCATTTCACAGATAAGGGACCCAGTCAGTTCAGTTCAGTTGCTCACTCGTGTCCAACTCTTTGTGACCCCATGAACTGCAGCACGCCAGGCCTCCCTGTCCATCACCAACTCCCGGAGTTCACCCAAACTCATGTCCGTTGAGTCAGTAATGCTATCCAACCATCTCATCCTCTGTTGACCCCTTCTCCTCCTGCCTTCAATCTTTCCCTGCATCAGGGTCTTTTCCAATGAGTCAGCTCTTTTCTTCAGGTGGCCAAAGTATTGGAGTTTCAGTTTCAAAATCAGTCCTTCCAATGAACACCCAGGACTGATCTCCTTTAGGATGGACTGGTTGGATCTCCTTGCAGTCCAAGGGACTCACGAGAGTCTTCTCCATCATAGTTCGAAAGCATCACTTCTTTGGCGCTCAGCTTTCTTTATAGTTCAACTCTCACATCCATACATGACCCACTGGAAAAACCATAGCCTTGACTAGATGGACCTTTGTTGGCAAAGTAATGTCTCTGCTTTTGAATATGCTGTCTAGGTTAGTCATAACTTTCCTTCCAAGGAGTAAGTCTCTTTTAATTTCACTCACCACCTGCAGTGATTTTGGAGCCAAGAAAAATAAAGTCAGCAACTGTTTCCACTGTTTCCCCATCTATTTGCCATGAAGTGATGGGATCAGATGCCATGATCTTAGTTTCATGAATGATGAGCTTTAAGCCAGCTTTTTCACTCTCCTCTTTCACTTTCATCAAGAGGCTCTTTAGTTCTTCCTCACTTTCTGCTATAAAGATGGTGTCATCTGTATATCTGAGGTTATTGATATTTCTCCCAGCAATCTTGATTCCAGCTTATGCTTCCTCCAGCCCAGCGTTTCTCATGATGTACTCTGCATATAAGTTAAATGAGCAGGGTGACAATATACATCCTTGATGTACTCCAGGGACCCAGAGAGGTTGTTATTTAGTCAGTTACACTAGTAAGTCATCAGTAGAACCACACCAGGATCCAGTGCTCCAGTGCTCAGATCCTGCTGCCTTGAGATGCTATCAGAACACAGGCTGCCCAGTGCTTGCCTGATGGTCCTCTCTGGTGGACCTTTTACACTCAGAAAGTCTTTTTAAAATTTTCTTTTTATCTGTTTTTATTTTTGGCTATGCTGGGTCTTTGTTGCTCCATGGACATTTCTCTTGTTGCAGCAAGTGAGGGCTATTCTCTAGTTGCCATGCACAGGTTTCTTATCATGGTGACTTCTGTTACCGCAGAGCACAAGCTCTGGGGCATGCAGGCTCAGGAGTCGCGGCTCCCAGGCCCTAGAGCACAGGCTGTGGTTGTGGTGCATAGGCTTGGTTGCCCCAAGACATGTGTGATCATCCTGGAGTAGGGATCAAACTTGTGTCTCCTGCATTGGCAGGCAAATTCTTTACCTCTGAGTCAACAGGGAACCCCATCTCAGGATTTTTTAAAAGCATAACCAGTAACAATTTAGCAATACTTTCACAGAAAATTTAAGAAAGCAACAACTTTGCAGGAGCTAAGTTGCCCACATTCCATGTAGCTTTTTTCTTCCTCCAGAGTCTTTCCATCACCCAAGATGAGATGACCCATGTGTTGTCTCAGCCATCATCCCGCCTTGTGGTTTCTAGACCTTAGACTTCATTCCTACATGTCAGTCAATTCCCAGGCCCATAGTCCAGATATTGCCACTGCCAGTAAAACTTCACTCTCCAACATCCCTTTCCAGTTCTTCCACTGCTCAAACTAGTTATGTCTGTTCTGTGAATCTTCTAGACCCATTCTGCCTCCCTATCCTCCCACACTGCTCTTGGCCTCAATTTTCTCATCCAGCTTGGACCACATAGTCAGTCATTTCAACCACATCTTTGCCAGAATTTATGAGTCCCTCACCCTCACAGTCTCTGAGTGTTGGGATCAACAATTCATAACCCTCACTTAACCCCATTTCATCTGTTTGCTGTTCCTGACCTGCTGAATTCAGTTGAAAAAAATAACAAAGTTTTAAAAAATTAGTCACTGGAACATATTTATCATTTGCAGTCTCATTTGGGCCCTAATTTTAGGAAATGAGCCTTTTTATCCTCCTCAGCCTCTTTCTATCTCCCAGATTGTGAAGTTCTCACTTCAGCTCCTTCATTTCCATGGCATGACACTCAGAGAGGAACTCATCTCCTAAAATACTAGAAATGGACCCAGTGATGTACTGCCTTCAAATTCTACCTTCCCACCTCCAAATAAATGCATCTTTACCTGCCCTAACCTTCTTCAATCATCTCTCAAAAAAGCTATTTAGATACAAACACTTCCGCTTACTCCATTTCAATAATGAGGGAATCCTCCTTATTGCATAGAGATGTTAAAAATCACCATTGCACTGGGAGAAGTTAAGCCTTCTGCTTTGTCTCTTTTCACTTCTGATCGAATGTCTAGGTCTATTTTTCTCTAAGTTTTACAAACACACACATATGTGCCTGAATTTAAGAACTGTGTATAAACCAGTAAAAAGAGTGTCTTTGGTTAGTAGTGGGTTTTCTTTACAGAGCTCAGGTGAATGTTGGCACATGTGAGGTGTGAGCATTGTGTTCCCACAAAATCCAGGGGTGAGTCACACTAGTTCCACCAGTAACGAAATGCTGACTCTCGGCAGGTAACACACATGGGCAGCCTACTGACGTCACATGAAACGGGAGTTTTTCATAATCCTAATCTTTTTATTTTCAAAGTCTCTAAATTAACAATTCAGCTCGCGGGTCACTTTACAAGATATTCTGGGTACCTATGAGCTCCAGGTATGTTTCAAGAATTTATTTTAACCAAGCAGCAACTACACTCATGGTATTTTCCCATGAACACCATTTCCACTGGGAGAAATTACTTAGCCATCTGCACATCAGGAAAATGGACATTTTGATGGCCTAGAATCCTGGCAAAAAAACCACACTCTATATTTCACATAGAAAGACTGAGAAAAAATACAAAGGTATGATATCCCCTAAATAAATCTCAGTATTTGTCCCTCCTTATCAAATAAACACAAGAGATCATTTGAATGTTCCTTGAATTATATCTAGATTGCCATTAGACCAAAAAAAAAAAAAAATTGAAAACAAAACTATATATATTAGAAGGAGATCTTATGTATGTAATTTCTTTGACTAGATCCCATTTTCAGTTTAGTTATTTTCAAACTCCAGGCTGATGGCCATAGCAATGTTCTGTCTTTCATAAATCTGGAGAAGATACACACTCAGACTTCCTAAGGCTTCTCCTAGGCAGTTGATCCTGACCTTGGGGGCCCTTCATCCACAGAGGGGGATGGAATGGAGAGACTAAGCCATCTGTTACTGTGTTTTATCTTGAGTTGTTCATAACCTACTTATTACACTTGGCATATGACATGGTGTCCACAGCTATACTTCTTTCCTGAATTTGTTTGGAGTTGATGGATGATGGCCCCTGAGCCAGCCCCCATGAATGGCACTTTTTCGCAAAACTATTTTGCTCAGTGTCAGAAATAACTTTGCTTAACTTATTACATTTCTTTATTGAGTCTAAATAAAGATGCGTGTCATCTGATAGTTTATGAAGTAATGCACACATGCTCTTAATATGGCAAGCAATGCATAGAACTTGGGGGAATTTAAACATTCAATCTCTCACCTTCTCTCTCTGTTTCACACCAAAAAAAAAAAAAGAAAGAAGAGGGAAACTTATCTTATTTGGGAGTTAATAGGAAACTCTAACAATTTCAAGTAGGGTTTAAGGATTTTGTGTGCTCTATTTTTTTAAAAATAGCCATAAAATGAAAATCTCTGGGAAAGTTTAAGGAAGTTAGGGCTTCCCTGGTGGCTCAGATGGTACAGAATCTGCCCATACTGCAGGAGACCCAGGTTTGATCCCTGGGTTGGGAAGATTCCTTGGAGGAGGGCATGGCAACCCACTCCAGTGTTCTTGCCTGGAAAATCCCATGAACAGAGGAGCCTGGTGGGCTACAGTCCATGGGGTTACAAAGAGTTGGACACGTCTGAGCGACTAACACTAACTAAGCAAGTTTAGAACTTATGAATATTTAGTTCCTACGGCATTTTGGAGATTCTCAGAAAGAATAGGAATCTCTTCTTTTGTGCTTGCTTTCAGGGTTTCCACTCATTTGCTGTGATCCTGAGCACTTCTGTACACCAGATCTCAGGACAATAAATGAAACAAATTAAGTGTGGCTCCAGTGGTTTTGGATTGAACCAGTAAGTTATCTTTATTAATACATGCAGAGGAAAAGTTCTCATTTTTATTGCATTGCTTCCTTGATGACAAAGGCAGTAACAGTACTGAACCAGCACCAAAGAAATCTCCAGCTTTTGGCAGCAGGTTAATTTTCCTGTGTGCTCGGTACTGTTAGGACTTGGCACCATCCAGCTCACCCACTCCTGGCTTCCAAAAGCAGCCCCATCCCCCTTTTCTAATGCTGCCTCTCTTTGCTCACCCTGACATTTTCTTGGCTTTAGCTGAAATTTTGACACATAAATCCCACTTGTCAAATGATATTGTAAAACAAGCATCCAAGTGTCAGCACATGGCCCTATAGTCTGGGGACCAGAGAGTAGAGCGAGGAACACCTCGACAGCAGCTTTCATCTGCCTCCAGCCATCTGCAAGTAATTTGAAACCAGTTTCCAATGCAGCTAGGTTTTTTTTTTTTTTTTTTTGGCCTAGTAACACATGCACAGCAAAAAGAATGGGCCGGAGTCATCAGAACCTGTTAACTCTGTAATGAGTGGATAAAACTGTATATTTTTCAACCCTGCATCAGACCCATCCATTAGCATTCAGCAGTTGGTCTAAAGTCTCTTTTTACTTACAGTCTTATCAGACAACTCTAGCCCATTAAGATACCACATTTGCAAAACACTCCCATCTCCTGGCCTCACATCTCTGAACCTCAGCATGGCTGAGACCCTGATAGGACTTCTGTGAACCTTCTGAGTCTGGGACACTTCCCTGTCACTTAAGGATAAAAATAGAGAGTTGAAGTCAAGATGTGGAAATACTTTATTAAAAAGTGCCTTCTTTTTCTAACCCAGTTCTCAAAATATCTGTAATTATTCTTTATTCTTAGCAAGCTTATGGGAATTTTGGTATGGTTTGCAAGAACGATGAAAAAAAAATCTCCTGCAAAGCAATGAGGAGAAACTCAAGAAAGAGAGGGTATAAGGAGGGAGTGATGGCAAAGAAATGCCAGTCAATCCCAGGTCCTTGCCTGGGCCAATTCAACCTCATTGAATATCAGTTTCTTTATCTGTAAAATGGGGACACTAATAGGTACCTCATAAAAATGGCTAAATTGAATCAGAAAATTTATCTAAATTGCTCAGCAAATGCTATTATTATTTTCTTTCTTGCACTGCCCCCTCAGTAGTAAGGAAGTACAGGAACCAACCAGAGGTAGTTACTGAATTCAATTGTATGGACCCTGTAGAAGCCACAACCTAGCCAAAGGTCTCTGCCTTCGTTGGGGCGGGCGGTGGCGGGTGTGGGGGGGTGTTCTTTTTCTGTTGGGGTTTGAGTAGCCAAATATTGAAATGGAAACTGAGATCAACACAGCACAAGCTTTATTTAGTGGCCAAAAAATGAAGAAGTGGGAACTAAGTTCCCAGATCAACCTCTTGCCCACCTAGTGAGGGATTTAATTTTAAAGAGTAAAGATAACAGGAGGAGGAGTGAGGCAAATGATGGGGAGGTGAGGCACGTGCATTAGTCGACCAGGGAAGGCGGGGCTTTTTCAAGAAAGTGGACTGCTGCCCCTTTTCACCCTTTTCTGGTCCTTATTGTCTGGTCCTGGTCACTGGTAGGTGTGTCATTTAATATGCTAATGTAGTCAAATCAGCATATAATGAGATTCAGGGCCCATTGCAGGTGAGATTCCTCACCATCTTGGTTGTAGTTGGCTGCATCTGGTGTTTTTGTTTGTATTTTCCTTTATTATTTCTGACCCCTTTAACAAAGATTTATGTTAACCCCTCATCATATATAAATGATGACCACTCAAACACACACTGACACAGCAGGACACAACTTCTCTCCCTCCTGCCCATCATCACCAGTATGTTCAGATCCTTTGAACTTTTAAAAATCAAACTTGCAAACAAACCTAAATTTTGTAAAATGGTATTAAACAACTTTTGCATATGAAAAAAGAAAAGATTTATGTTAACTCCTGCTAAAGGTGGGTGTTAGTGGGTTTTGAGCAAAGACCTGGAGTAGCTCCAGCAACAGTTTTGCTGTGAATCTAAAGAAGCTTAAGCATCATGGCCCGTCTCACCTGGACCTTCATATATCAATAGACTTGTAAAATTTTAAAAGGTAAAACATGTTATTGTTATTTTAAAATAAAATATTATTTTAAAAAGTAAAATTGGTAACAAATCAGCTTTTAAAAGTCACCAATTCAAAAAGAATTTAAGCTCAATCTTTGCATAATAAAGTTTGAAATAACCTAAAATCTACAATTTTAATATAAAAGAGACAATAGAAAATTTTCCAACTTTGACAAGAATCCTCAATTTTTACATAACAATACCATTAACAAGTTGTAAAGTGGAAAGAATGCTATGAAACAATAATTAAACATTCCGAACATCCACGCTGAAAGAAATATAAAGTTATTTTCTTTTCTCTTAGTAAAAGACCATCAAAAAAAAGCATTATCATAAAAAGGAATAATTAAAGAGTATTATTAAGTGTAAATAATTAAAGACCAAAAATGTAGGGAAAAATTATTTTAAAGGTGTGTCATGAGGTTAATTAATGAAAATATATTAAATTTTTGGAGCTTGTAATGAGGTAATCATTTTCAAATATTGTAATTTGTTTTGGTTGGTCATACTGATGCCAGCTTCTATACGCTGACATCAAATTAAAGCTCAAGGACAAAGTTTTGGGTAAAGTTGAAAAGAATAGTTTTATTGCTTTGCCAGCAAAGGGGTCACAAACCTGTATGTCCTAACCTGGAGGGGGTAGTGAGGAGTTTCATAGTAATAATTCAAAAAGGGTGTGATCAGCTCGTGGACAATCTTCTGACTGGTTGGAGGTGAGGTAAGTGGGAGTCAGCATTATCAATATTCTGGTTCCAGCTGGTCTGGGGTCTTCATGCTTGTGGGCAACATCCAGTTAACTTCTCCACCTGATGAAGATTTCAGTGTCTGCAAAAGAGCTCAGAGATATTGTGTTGGCACCCCTTGAGGGGTCCAGGGCCCTGTCCAGTGGCTGCACTGTCATTTCCTGACTGTGCCTCACTTGTCTCAGCATCCCCTCCCTCCCTGATTGGCAACTGTTTGAACCTGCCCATTGGAATGCAGGGGAGGTCATGGAGGCTGAACAAGCCTATTTCCTGTCATCAAGAAATAGCGAGCAGGTGCCCCGCAGGATCCTGCTCAGTTTCATCATTGTAAATTAATACTCACTTCCATATCAAGCTTTTTCATAATTTTTATTCTTTTCTTCAAAGAAGACTTTCAAAACTGTACAAGCTTCCGGCCTCAGGACACCCAAGGGGCCAAGGAATGAACTACATTCCTGTGAACACAGGCCGCCCAGACAGACACTTGGGAAAGCGTCCTCTACTTTATTTCTGGACACAGCTACCCCCGCGGCCCTCACATCTAATCCCGGCCTCCTCCTCCCCTCTGTGGTCTGGCCCTCCTCCTTCAGGGTCACCCCCAGGAAGGCCAGAAGCCAACACTGTCCTCTGCACCCCGCTTCCCCTCTTTGCCACTCTGCCACGGGCAGGATTCACCTGTGCAAACTCACCCTCTGGGACCTTGCTGAAGTCCAAACCAGAAAGCCCGTCAGAGTTCACTTTGTGACAACCAATTAGCTGACTAAATGCTAGACTCTAAATGAGCCATGCAATTATGTTGTTACCAAGTTTCCCAAAAGTCTCAACAGTCCATCTAAAAGAAAGAACACCAACGTTCAGAGGCCTCAGGGCGGGAGGCACTTTCTGGGCCCCTCAGCGCCAGAGCTTCTTTTTAAGCTGGCTGGCAGTTAGTTGGAGATCTTTCCAGAATTTAACATACTGTAGCTGGTCCAGAGGAGTCTTTAAAGACAATAACTCCTTGTTTTGTTTCTGTTTTTCAGAACTTTTCACAGACTATTACCAAGATGTTTGGATAATGTAGTCATCCCAGAGGACAAACCCATGGGCTTCAGTTTACAAAATTCTGTGGAGTTCCCACTATACTCTGGGACCAGAAGGAAAACCACCCCTCCTGCCAGGCCCTCCCCTTAGCAGCCCCACCCCCAGCGGTGTAGCGTTCCATCACTCACCATTAGGACTATCACAGTTTAGTCACCAGTCACCTTTCAACCTCACTGCCACCCACACGGACGTCCATCCGATTCAGTAGTCCCCAAACTCAGCTGATGAGCGGAGTCGCAGGCAAGCATGTGACCAGCTCAGCACCTCCGCCTCACTGTGAACTCACTGAGTCAGGGTCACAGGGATGTGAAGCTGGGGATGTGTGCCAGGCCCCCAGGTAATGTCAATGATTCATTTATTCTTCATTCTCAGATATATTTCCCATGCTAGTTGCTGGCCAGTCTCCCCCATGCCTTTTTACCAGCTTTACTATTTGGTCGCCCTTCTTCCATAAACTCAGTCTTCCATCCTGCTTGAAGAAACCCCACTCCTCTGTGTTTAAGGACCAGAATATTCATACAGCAAGTCCCCATCACTGTCCATGCTGCCTGGAACAATCTACAGACCAAAGGTCTTCCTGGGCCACATGACAACCAAACTGATCTTTGCAACATACAAATCCACATACGCCACTGGGAGCCTGTCCTGGGCCTTGCCTGTTGCAGCCTTTCCTGGTTCTGGGTCCCTTTTGGCACCATCTTCCACCTCCATCTCACAGGACCCTCCAACCCACACCTCCTCAATTCTGCAAACGGGCCATCTTATTGCCCTTGTCCTGTGGCATTTGCACGTGCTGTTCCCCCTCATACTTATTGCCCAGTCAGGGGACTAAGCGTCTTCTTAAAACCAATAATGTCTCAGCAACCAGAATGTGAACAGAAAACATTTTGAGTGTATTCAGCAATTAAAAAGAAAGCACTAAAATAGTTATCACAGGAAAAGAGCACAGCTTTGTTGGCCTTCCTACATTGTTTGAATGATCAGTGAAGTCTTTATTTTTAAACATGTGCTGCAGGGAGGCTGCTGGGAAGGAAAGCTCCAGCATTTTGTTCTGGGCCCCATTCCCAGAGTTTCTCATTCAGCAGATCTGGGATGGATGTGAGAATCCATCCCAGAATTGTATGTTTAACAATTTCCCAGGTGCTGCTGGCATCGATCATCCAGTATTTACAACTCTGAATACACAACAGAGTCACTAGCTGAGCTCTTAAAAATACAGTTGCCTGGGCTCACCCCAGACCAATTAACTAGGAATCTCTGGGGACAGAGCCCAGGCACTTTTATGTTAAGCTTCACAGGTGATAGTATTACACAGTCAAAATGGAAAATCACTAGTCTATGAGTTACATTCTTAATTTAGGCAGAGGATTCCTACTCATAGAACATTTCTCTCCTTTGGCTAGTTAACTTTTACCTATTTTTTAGATGTCAACTCATGTCACTTCCTTTCTTATAAGCCCTAAGGTACCTGTGTCTCTCTTTGGGAGGCTGTCTCAGATTGTAACAGCAGGTCATTGATATGATGGTTTCAGCACTGTTTGTCTTCAAGGCTGGAAGTCCTATGGGTCTGGGCTCATCATTGAAACCTCCGTGTCTAATGAAGTGCATAGCACATCACAGCTCTTCAATAAATATTTATCAAATGAATAAACCATAAATTACCTAGTTGCTACTCATTTCTCTTGTATCTTGTGAGACCAGTTCTAAGAAACATGTAGAAGGAACTTTGCAACTTGGCTGGCAGCTCAGTACGTAGGAGGCAGATCCATCTCATCCCGCAGGGCAGCAAGCATGCAGGTGCATAAGGCTCAGAGCCTTGAACCAGTACCCACATTATGGACAGGAAAACCCCCTGGTCCAAGAAAGAGCAAGGAAGTTTCCTTCTTTCTGTAGGTTGGCGCCCAAAAAGTCATCCATGAGAAATCAAAAACCCAGATTTGCCCATGTGTTGGTAAGAAGCCCAAACTGACATGATCTGCACAGTTCTACAACACCAAGCTGAAAAGTTTGTGGTTGGGAGCAAGTGTGACGTACAGGGTGAGGGGCGGGAATTTTTCAAGACCTTTTCACAAAAAATTCTTTACAAAACTCTTGAGAATACAAACCACTATGTTTAGAAACTTGGTGCAGAAGAATTAGCAACACCAAAGGCTAGAAGGACAGTAAAGACAGATTTTAAATGAATATGCTTTAAAATGATTAAAGATATAAATTAACAAGTTAACACTTTAATAAAAGAAGAAGACATGAATAAAGGGGCATTTAGAGCAGCTGCAGTGTTGAGTGCATCCAGGCTCAAGAGACATCTCAATGAACCAGGAAGGCCTCCAAGAACCCCAGGAACCCCAACCCTAGGGCCTCCCCAGCCCCAAAGGGACAGAGTACATAGTAGAGAGGGGGACAGTCCTAAAGGGAGGTTTAGGAAACAGGAAACAGAGGTGAAACCTTGCATGGCTGGAGGCACGTGGAGGCAGAGGAAGGACCGTGGTCCCTGGGCAAATGTGCAGGAGCAAGGGCTGAGGCTGATGCTGAGATGCACTGGGCCAGGGAGGGCCAGGCCCCGCCATCTGACCAGAGCCTGTCTCCTTACCCCAGGGAGAAAATACAGTCATCCCGGCGGGGAAAGGGAAGAGAGCAGCATGGGGAGAATGGAGATTGGCTGAGTATCTACTCAAAGGGGCTAATTCCGAAGCAACTGACCACCTTAAATTGTCAAGTTTGTCATGTGCCATTGAGGGAGACGGGAACTGAGTTAACAGACATAAAGTTTCTATAGAAATACAGTTACTGTACAGTCACAGCTGACTTTGCTTTTTGTAACTCAGATTTTTATCTAGACACAAGACGGCTTTTGCTGTTTTGCAATGAGAGGAGTCTTGCCACCACGGGAATCACATCACCCTTGGATTTGTCATTTTGCAAGGAAGATACTGGTCTCCTTGTAAATATTGTGCTGTCATGATACAAAGAACAGTGCCTTGCCAGGATGGGGACATAAATCTCTACAAAAGATTTTCTCATTCCTTGCCTGCCTCCCCAGAAGCAGGATGTGGGGACATACATGCACCCTAATCCTACTGCCTTATGGACATAGCAGTGGGCTCTGGGCAGGTACAGCTTTACTGCAGATGGGCATGGTGGCATGGCACTCATACAGTCAGCCTTGAGACCCAGTGATGCCAGTCTGTCTTTGTTTTTTATAAATTTATTCATTTTAATTGGAGGCTAGTTACTTTACAATATTGTAGTGGTTATGCCATACATTGACATGAATCAGCCACGGGTGTACATGTGTTCCCCATCCTGGAGTTCTGCTCTCTCTTTATGCTGAGGAATCCTGTGTCAGAGTCTGCTAAGCTGAAGGTCAAACTTCAGGCCCTGGAGAATTCACACTACGGAGCCCCTTAGCACCAGTTTTCCCCTCAGTGCCACTTGCTCATCCCACCCCACACCCAAACCTCTGCTGGTCCTGCCTGGACCGCCTCCTGTTTGTACATCTATGTGCAAATCGCCTCTTGAACTACAACCACTAGGTCAGCACCTGATGCCTGTGTGCCTCCTGGTTTTCTGAAAAACTCTGATAATCTTTCAGTTTGATCTGTGCCCTGTGCACCATGACAGATATTGCAGGTATGGGTTACTAGGGGTCCTGTAGAGTCACTGGAGAAAGAGGGGGATCTCAGATGTAATTCACCTAAACCAGAAGTGCCTCGTCAGTGTATCCATGAGCTGACTGTAAGACTGCTCAGTAGCAGCAGATGGGGTGAGCCCAGGGGATGCGCTGGCCCCGTTTTCTCCACGGGCAGCCTCCCAGGTGGACGATGGCGCCATCATCCCCTTTCCGCTTGCTGTCACCGGATTGCTTGACTAGGTGGAACATAAGGCTCTCCCCTCGCTTTAATCCTGCCTGGTAGCCCATCTCTGTTCATAGTTGGACCCATAGGAGGTGCCAACAAAGGAGAATAAGATGAACTCAGGGGCTTCTAATATTTATTAGTAACATTTTCCTAAATAAACACTTTTTAAAAGGTCATCACTGAAGCCTCAGAGAAAGAGAAACTTTAAAATATGCCTGAAAGACATATAAGTAGATTTGAACAAATAAAAAGATACATGTGCTCTCGGAAAGTGTGTGTCAACGTCATAAAAATGTCACTTCTGCCCAAGATTATTTCCATTCTTGTTAAATTTACTCTAAAATACTCATATTTTTGTGTCCCTCTTATGGCTTTTATTGATGATGGGGGTTTTCTAATGCAAATTCGTATCAGAATAGAACTGGAGTCTCCCTTTCTCTTGAAATTTCAATGATGGTATTTTTAAAAGTCCCTATTTAGGAGAATTTCTGTTCTTTAAAAACACCTATCAAGCATAAGACATACATTTGGAGAAAATATTTGCAAAAACACATGGCTGATATAGAAACAGGTATCGAGAACATATAAATAACTCTCCAATCTCAACAGTAAGAAGCAAAACAATCCAATTTTTAATTATTGGGAAAAAATATTTGAACAGATTCTTCACCAAAGAAGATATACAGATGGCAAATAAGACATGTAAAGATACTTGATAGTATCTGTTCTGTGAGAAATGAAATTAAAACCACAGTGAGGTACTACTTTATAACTGTCATAATGGCAAAAAGAGAGAGCATGAAAAAAACTGGAAAGAAGGAAGGAAGGCAGGCAGGAGGGAGGCAGGGTGGGAGGAAGGAAGGAAGAAAAAAAGTAAAAGAAATGTTGATGAGGACGCAGGACGTGTGGAGCCACTGGAACTGGAACTCTCTCACTTCGCTAGAAGGAATGCAAATTGCTACAGAAACTCTGGGAAAAGTCTAGAAGTCTCATAAAGTTAAAAACACACTTAAAGAATCAACAATTTCACACCTAGCTATTTATCCAAGAGAAACAAAAATCTATGTCCATACAAAGGTTTTGTTCAAAATCATGCCAATGTCTAAATGCTAAATGGATTTTTTATATGTGTGGTATATCAATACAATGAAATATTACTCATCCATAAGCAGGAACCATTAAAGGATCTGCTAGTTTCTACAGCATGGATTAAGATACACTCTAATAAGTGAAAGAAGCCAGATCCAACACTCCACGACGAGTGAGTCCACCTCAACAACATTCTGGAAAAGGCTGAACATAGAGAAAGCAAGGTTATTGGCTGCCAGGGGCTGAGAGCTGTAGGGGTGGATTGAATATATACGAGGATGAGGAAACCTAGCAGGTGAAGGAAGTGCTGTGCAATTTGGTCGTCCTGTGGCTACATGACTATATACAGTCGTGAAACCCTCAGAGAACTCTGCCAGGGAGAATTTTACTTGTATAAAATAAAATCCACTTAAAAACTGCAAACATAATCAAACAGAGAAAATAATTAATTGAATTTATCTTGGAAACAATTTCTATGATTTTTACATCCTCTGAAGATATATTCAAGGGTAGAAAGAACTAAATGAAAATTTTAAATTGGTATGCTTAATATCTGCAGTAAAATTGATATTTTAATTATGAAATTGTTTTATATACAGTGCAGGATAGCACAATTAAGTAAATATATTAATATTATTAGGAACTAATATTGGAACAAAATAGAAAAAAGTATTAATATAAAATTAAAGAAATTAAAAATTTTATAGCTTTCATTTTAATTGAAATTAATATGAATTTACAACTTATATTCTTTCTGGTGTTGTCTGCCCAAAGATGGAGAAGGCAATGGCACCCCACTCCAGTACTCTTGCCTGGAGAATCCCATGGACGGAGGAGTCTGGTAGGCTATAGTCCATGGGGTTGCTAAGAGTCGGACACAACTGAGAGACTTCACTTTCACTTTTCACTTTCGTGCATTGGAGAAGGAAATGGCAACCCACTCCAGCATTCTTGCCTGGAGAATCCTAGGGACGGGGAGCCTGGTGGGTTGCCGTCTATGGGGTCGCAAAGAGTCAGACACAACTGATGCAACTTAGCAGCAGCAGCAGCTACCCAAAGAAGCTAGAAATAATGACACCCTGACAGAAATGAGCAGAGTTAGTGCTTAGCTATTGATTTCTAAAGATCATTCCGCATTATGTAGTGATTTTCATAGTGATAGCTAATTCAGGGTCTGAGGCAAGGAAAATACAAGGGACAGTGTACATTAAGAAACGACAAAATGTTCAAATACTAACGGCACCAAATCAAAAAAACATGGGAGCCTTCTTGAATTCCCTTCTATTAACCACATTTGGAACATCCAAATGTCAAAAAGAACAGTGACAGCAACAAATTCTAATTAGCTGAATTTTTTAATGAGCCCATAATGATATTGGAGAAGGAGCAAGATTGAGAAATAAGAAAATCTCCTTTTTGTAGAAGTATAACCAGCCAATATAGGAAGAAGGAATAATAGAATTGGAAAAATTACCATTTTGCAGTCACCAAGTAGTAATTATAACAGGCAAGAATTATTGATAGAACAAGACAATATAAGATGAAATTGAGCAAACACATCATTCATAGTCAAGTCAACAATCCCCATAGATTGTTTACTAATCCTGAAGGGGAAATGTACCTCACTGTGAAGAGAGTACTCTGGTCACTACTTTAAGCGCTCAAATTTAGGACCATTGGCAGTGGGACAGTCTAACATCATGTACCTCCTGATGTAAAGCGTTAAGAAATTCACAACACTGACATAATGTTCTTGCCAAAGCATTTGAATCGAATAATGAAAAATCATTCAGGTGAACTCACAAGGTTGAAGATGCCATAAGAAGACTAGCCTGGAATCCTCAGAAAAGTCACCGTCACGAAAAAAAAGAAACAGAAATGTGAGGGGCCTGTTCTAGATTAAAAGAGACTGAAAATGCAGCCAAATGCAACACATCAATCATTGAATTTTATATCAGTAATTTAATAAATTCAATAAAAGACATTTGGAAGATAATTGGGGAAATTTTAATGTGGACTTCGTATCCAATTATATAGACTTGTGATGAATGTGGAGATGTATGATAATGGCACTGTGGTTATGTCCTAATGCTTAGGAAATGCATAATAAGGTCCACAGATGTGAAATGGCATAGTGTCTGCTCCTTGTGTGTTAGTTTTTCAGTCGTGTCCGACTCTTTGCTACCCCACGGACTATGGCCTGCCACGTTCCCCTGGCCATGGAGTTCTCCAGGCAGGAATACTGGAGTGGGTAGCCATTCCCTTCTCCAGAAGATCTTCCTGACTTAGAGACCGAACCCACGTCTCCTGCATTTCAGACAGATTCTTTATCGTCCAAACCACCAGGGACCACCATCCACTCCTTACTTGCAAATAGTTCAGTAAAAATACACAAATAAGTAAAAAAGAAAAGTGTGAATAATGAATAAATCTAGATGTAAGGTATATGGATCTCTTTATTTTAATAGTCTGTATCTTCTACATAATTTAGAAATTTTCAAAATAAAAAATTTGGAAGAAAAAAAATAACTGCCTCAATCAATGAAGCAAAGGCCTGAAGAAATGCATTTGCCACATATCGAACAATGCCTTCCATATTGTGGTTTGGAGAAAGAGCTTAGCTTCTGAAGTTACTGACCTGTGGAGGGCTTTGGTGCTGTTGGGAAAACCTGAGGCCCTGATTCCAGGCCAACTGTTTCACTGCCCAAGGCCAGAGAAATGCAGACTTTGCATTTTCCCAACTGAGAATCTGGAAGATGCACTCAATACTGAACAGCAGAGGTCTGTGCTTCCCAGAATTTTGAGCAAAGGCACTGGGCCAAAAACTTATTAGTTTTCATTTTAGCTAAACCACTGGCGAAAATGGATGGCTCCCCTCAGATTCCTTGGGAATGGATGGAAAGTACAGGCTTCCTTGGAAACCTGCAGCAGGATTTCTGTGGGATTGCTTTGAGAAATGATTCTCATTAATTAGTTCAACAAACATAATTTGCCATCGCTCATTTTTACCTATTCATTCACATCACGTTTAATCAAATTTAGAGACAAGAGGAGAAAAGTCTTGGTATGAAATTATACTTTTTTTTTTTCCTTTGACAAGCATTTGTGAAAGTATGGGTTTTTCGTTTTCTGGGTTTTTTTTTTTCCTCTTCTTTTAGATGTTTTATGGAGAGCTAGATGTTCTTCAAAGAATATTGTGGGGAGAGAGGGCCCTGGCTGGACAGTGAGATGAAAAAGCAAGTTTTCCAATGAAACAAATGGAGAAAGTTCTCCAAACCGTGCATATACCAAGGGCCCATCCCAAACAAAGATCTCAATCCACTCACTCTGCTCCAATTGTAAGAAGATGCCTTCAATGTTCAATTTTAATACAAGTCAAGCCAAGCTTCTGGTTGCTCAATCTTTTTAACCAGGTGCCAAAAACTTGGCAAAATGTATGGAAATGGATTTCTCTTGTATGAATGACCACAAGAACTTTGATGCTTATGCCAAGTCAAAAGAATCTAGGTTGATTACCCTCTCTTCCGAAAGACCATCCCTTTTTTGGTAAAGAGCATTCTTCTTGATTTATTCAGTTTGGAAGGACACCATGAACTTGGCACTCCAAACCTACTTATTAAAAATTCCTTCACTTTTTTATCAACCTTAAAAACCAGAAATTCTCACACAATAAATTAATTAACTTTTGCAATTTTTTTCCTGAAAAAAAATCTGTTTTTAAGATAACCCAAATGTAATGCATATTGGCATTTTCAGTGTACTGTTTCTTTTTTAAAAGCCACAAAATTAAAACAAGCCCTTTGATACTAGATTTCATAATTTGAAAAATAAGTTTGCCTTGTGCTTCCCAACCCACCTGAGGTTTCTTCTGACAAACTCTTGCACAATGCACCGCCTGTTATTCTTAAGACTTCTTTGTATAATGTAAAAATATGACTAACTAGATATTCCAATGAAAATTCATATAAATACCTTGGTACATAACATTTTAATGAGTTACTATTAATACACATAGCACCTCATCCCCTTAGCATTCATTACACACATCTTGTCTTAATTTAACAGCTCACATTTTTTTAGACTTTGAGCACTCGATTAATTTCTGAATCTCAGCTGACGTTGTCCTGAAAGGGTGAACAAATTAAGTACTTTGATGTCACTCCAGATAAGACAAGAACAGGTTTTAAAATATCTGTCTGGCATGTGGGATTGGAATTTAAGACTTTTATATATAAAATTCCTACACAGCAATTGGGAAGTTAGTCATGGACCCAGACACTAGAAAAACATCTTTGTTTTTTGATACCTCTGCAAGGTAAATTTCATTATTTCCTCATTAAGAATTATATAGGGTTGTTACACAGCACCTATTATCATCACATGTAAAGAAAAAGCTGGAGGCATTGTTTATTGCAGGCATAGATATAGCCAGCGAAACATGCTAAACCACTTAAAGCAGTTCATTGACACTGGCAAGGAGCAGCAATTTAGAAGAGCAAATGACGTAGGTTGTATATTGTACAGTTCTCAAGGTTTCTCTCACCCCACCCTCTGCTTTTCTTTAGAACAGATTTCTACATTGAAAACATGTCAAGAATTGGAAGCAACAGTTTGTTGTTTTTTTTTTTCCTCAATTCAGTTCAGTCGCTCAGTCCTGAGTCTTTGTGACCCCATGGGCTGCAGCACGCCAGGCTTCCCTGTCCATCACCAGCTCCCGGAGCTTGCTCACACTCATGGCTGTCACATCAGTTTGGTTACATGCCCATCTCAAAGTGGACTTTTCAAATTTAACCAGTTCAACTTATTCAAAATGTGAAGGTCTATCCAACAATGATCACATATAGGTTTTGGTTACATCTTTTGAGCCTGAACAGTAAGCAGAAATCAAGCTAAACATTTGCAAAGAGCAATTCTATCATCACCAAATTCCAATATGAAAAAATAGTGCTATATCATTCACATATTTAGTGTTCAGTTCAGTTCAGTTCGGTTGCTCAGTCATGTCTGACTCTTTGCGACCCCATGAATCGCAGCATGCCAGGCCTCCCTGTCCATCACCAACTCCCGGAGTTCACTCAGACTCACATCCATCAAGTCAGTGATGCCATCCAGCCATCTCATCCTCTGGCATCCCCTTCTCCTCCTGCCCTCAATCCCTCCCAGCATCAGAGTCTTTTCCAATGAGTCAACTCTTCACATGAGGTGGCCAAAGTACTGGAGTTTCAGCTTTTGCATCATTTCTCCCAAAGAAATCCCAGGGCTAATCTCCTTCAGAATGGACTGGTTGGATCTCCTTGCAGTCCAAGGGACTCTCAAGAGTCTTCTCCAACACCACAGTTCAAAAGCATCAATTCTTCGGCGCTCAGCCTTCTTCACAGTCCATCTCTCACATCCATACATGACCACAGGAAAAACCATAGCCTTGACTAGACAAACCTTTGTTGGCAAAGTAATGTCTCTGCTTTTGAATATGCTATCTAGGTTGGTCATAACTTTCCTTCCAAGGAGTAAGCGTCTTTTAATTTCATGGCTGCAATCACCATCTGCAGTGATTTTGGAGCCCAGAAAAATAAAGTCTGACACTGTTTCCACTGTTTCTCCATCTATTTCCCATGAAGTGATGGGACCGGATGCCATGATCTTCATTTTCTGAATGTTGAGCTTTAAGCCAACTTTTTCACTCTACACTTCCACTTTCATCAAGAGGCTTTTTAGTTCCTCTTCACTTTCTTCCATAAGGGTGGTGTCATCTGCATATCTGAGGTTATTGATATTTCTCCTGGCAATCTTGATTCCAGCTTGTGCTTCTTCCAGCCCAGCGTTTCTCATGATGTACTCTGCATATAAGTTAAATAAGCAGGGTGACAATATGCAGCCTTGACGAACTCCTTTTCCTATTTGGAACCAGTGTGTTGTTCCATGTCCAGTTCTAACTGTTGCTTCCTGACCTGCATACAAATTTCTCAAGAGGCAGGTCAGGTGGTCTGGTATTCCCATCTCTTTCAGAATTTTCCACAGTTTATTGTGATACACACAGTCAAAGGCTTTGGCATAGTCAATAAAGCAGAAATAGATGCTTTTCTGGAACTCTCTTCCTTTTTCCATGATCCAGCAGATGTTGGCAATTTGATCTCTGGTTCCTCTGCCTTTTCTAAAACCAGCTTGAACATCAGGAAGTTCATGGTTCACATATTGCTGAAGCCTGTTAGTTTTGACCAAATACTACCGTTAATTTTATATTCTAGGTTAAAAAGTAAAATTCACAAGCACTCAATGAATAGATTTCCTTTAAAAGATAAGATAAGTCTTAGGATATGGATTTTAGCAGAGCAGAGCACTGTGTAATGTGATGATCATCATGTATCATTACTGAATCACCAGGTCTCACCAGGTAACACTTCGTCACATAGTGGATGAGAACAAGACCAAACTGGATTTTGTCCTAACATTTATTGTTCTGTGACTTTGGGCAAGTTAATTAGCCTTCTTCTGCCTTAGTTTCCTCATCTATAAAATGGAGATAATAATACCTTCTCTTAAGTGGACTATATGAAGATTCAAAAGAGAAAATGTCTGTAATATCATTAGCTTGGCTATCACAAAATGAACAGTTTCGACCTCTTCTAGATTAGTACTCAATTTGGTTCACATAACAAATACATCAAATCACTCTAATTCATCCACAGACACTTCCTTGAGAAACCTTGATTTCTTTCTGACCTCATCTGACTCCTGTCTAGCCTGCTGAGGCTTCTTCATTCCCAAAGAGAAAAGCAGTATTTGCATGCCAAGTGCTTTACATTTGGAAGCTCATCATTTCTCCCATTAATTGTGAGGCAGGAACCATGATTATTCCCATTTTACAGATGAAGAAACTGAGGCTAAGGACTTCCCTAAGGTTACATAAGCAGTTAAGTAGTGGGGGCAGCATTCAGATGTGTGAAGTCTGACATTAGATAATAATCACCAATTTAAAATCTGCTTGGCCCTATGTTATTTAAATTATGTGGTAGAGGAGAAAACAATATTTAGAACATGGAGAAGAGGAACTGACTGCTGGGTCTGAAACTAGGAAGTGAGGCTTGGAGTTCACATTTTAGCACCTGCAGGACAACAGAAGCATCTTGTGATTCAAGAGCACAGGGTCTCTTGGCTGAGAATGGTGGTGAGCACATCTGTGCACACAACCCACATTTGAATCACTTTCCAAGTCTGCTGTCGATTCTGCCTTCTGGTCCTGAAGTGTGGAAACAAAATCCAGATTCATGTAGCTAATTTATTGTGCTCCAGGTTAGAGATAGATTGTAATATGGAGAGGACAGTGAGATTAAACCTTCAGCATTTCTACCTCAACAAACAGAGCTACCTCGAGATTTTTGGCCAAATAGCAGAAACTGCTCTGGGTCTCATCGTTGTGCAGTTTGCACTTGACGGACTGTGGAAAAGTCCTGGTGCTTTCTGTTTATTAACTCATTTAATCTTCACAAGAATCCTAGATGAGGAAATTGAGGTGGGAGAGCTTTGAACAACCTGCTTCACTTTGCAAAGCCCACAAATGGCATGGGCGGGGTTGAAGCCAGGGATGCAATAGCACTGTCTCATCTCCTGAGCCCCACCGATGTCGTGCCTGGAAAGGAAGACACCCAGCCCCCGTGGTTCACTACACACACTCACACACCATCACCCTTTGCCTTCAACTCAAGGTTTGGGGTACCTTCAGCTTTGAAAAAAATAAAAGCAATTGGTTGCCAGGGACTGTGGGGACAGGAGAATGGGGAGTCAGTGTTTAATAGAAATGAGGCTTTAGTTTCAGAAGGTGATAAGTTCTGAAGATGGATGACCACTCTCCACCCAACAAGGTAAATGTACTTAATGCCACTGAACTCTTCACTTTATTACAAATTGAGTATGCATTGAGTACGCATTACTATATGTAAAATATATGTTATTATTGTTCAGTCGCTCAGTTCTGTTTGACTCTTTGCAACCCCATGGACTGCAGCATGCCAGACTTCCTGGTCCTTTATTATCTCCCAGAGCGTGCTCAAACTCATGTGCATTGAGTCAGTGATGCCAGCCAACCGTTGTCTCCTCTGTTGTCTCATCCTCTGTTGTCTCCTTCTCCTCCTACCCTCAATCTTTCCCAGCATCAGGGTCTTTTCTAATGAGTCAGCTTTTTGCATCAGGTGTGTTGGAGTTTCAGCATCAGCATTAGTCTGTCCAGTGAATATTCAGAGTTGATTTCCTTTAGGATCGACTGGTTTGATCTCCTTGCAGTCCGAGGGACTCTCAAGAGTCTTCTCCAACACCACAGTTTGAAGGCATCAATTCTTTGTGCTCAGCCTTTTTTATTGTGGAGATCTCACATCCGTACATGACTACTGGAAAAACCACAGCTTTGACTATACAGACCTTTGTCAGTCAAGTAATATCTCCACTTTTTAATACACTGCTAGGATTTTCATAGCTTTTCTTCCAAGAAGCAAGTGTCTTTTAATTTCATGACAATCTAGAGGGATGGAATGGGGTGGGAGGAAGGAGGAAGGCTCAAGAGGGAGGGGACAAATGTATACTGAGAGCTGATTCATGTTGATGTAATAATGGAAACCAACACAATATTGTAAAGCAATTACCCTCCAATTGAAAATCAACTAATTTAAAATTATTGTGATGGTATATTTTGTGTTATGTATAAATTTCATACATATAATTAAAAAAAAAAAAAGGCAGGAGCCAAAGGAGAAAACTTACAAGAGGGTAATCTAGCCAGAAGTATCAATTGTGCCAAGGCTTCTTGGGCCGTAGGAGGGATGACAAGTGAGCGACAGTTCCTGCTTCACTAGGTATTGATGGGACTGGTCTTTTTTTTTTTTTTTGCTTTTCTATTTTTTTTTTATGTTTTTTTAAAATTTTATTTTATTTAACTTTAAAATATTGTATTGGTTTTGCCATATATCGAAATGAATCTGCCACAGGTATACGTGTGTTGCCCATCCTGAACCCTCCTCCCCCCTCCCTCCCCATACCATCCCTCTGGGTCGTCCCAGTGCACCAGCCCCAAGCATCCAGTATCGTGCATCGAACCTGGACTGGCGACTCGTTTCATATATGATATTATACATATTTCAATGCCATTCTCCCAAATCATCCCACCCTCTCCCTCTCCCACAGAGTCCAAAAGACTGATCTATACATCAGTGTCTCTTTTGCTGTCTCGTATACAGGGTTATTGCTACCATCTTTCTAAATTCCATATATATGCGTTAGTATACTGTATTGGTGTTTTTCTTTCTGGCTTACTTCACTCTGTATAATAGGCTCCAGTTTCATCCACCTCATTAGAACTGATTCAGATGCATTCTTTTCAATGGCTGAGTAATACTCCATTCTGTATATGTACCACAGCTTTAAGAATGTGAATGTTTGCTGTCTGCTCTTTCCCAAAGGGAATACAGGACAAAGGTTTGTTAAACCCCTGGGAAATGAAGCAGGTTCTAATGAAAGAGGACTTATTTCAGTAGGTGAGAATAGAGTTTTCATAGAAAAAAGATGGTCATTGTCCAAAGTGGCTTTGGGACTGAGGTGGCCTTATCATCTCTCACTGTTGTTTTGGAGAAAAAGTGATGAATCTCTAATATTGTCCCTGCTCGTTCATTCAAAATTATAGAAGAAACTTCAAGTGAAAACAGCTTCTCAGATTTAGAAGATCATTTTTGCCCATTAATCGAAAAGACAGTAAAGGCGAAGAAAACCTCTGGAGAGGGCTAAAATGCAAATCTGTGGCACCTAGGCCTTTTGCCCATAAGGGTCCCATCCCTCAAAGAATCAACTCCTTACCTTTGAAGACTGAGGTTTTCATGCCAACTAAGATAAATAAAACTACAATTTTTTTTTTCCAGAATGTCTGTTAGAAATATAATTCCAAATACCTGCTGGTTTTTTAAAAAATCCAGTCTTAAAAATGTAAAATAAAATTTAATACCATGTTATTACTTACAGTTGTCATTGGCAAAGCTTCTAGCTGCCTTCTGAATTTTCAAGCACCACCCAGAATTGTTTTTCTTTCAGAAAAGACTTTTTTCCCCACAAGATTTTATGAAGATCTCTAAGTAGAATTGCATGCAACCTTGTGAAGGGTATATTTTATTCATTTTTACTTCCAGTTTGATTTTTTAAATGCTGAATTTGTAAATTTCCAGAAAGAAAAAGCTGTGTATAGTGCAACACTCGCATTAGGCTGAAGGATTTACACTGTGTGTATTAGTGTGGCCCTGTGATCTGGCAATCATATCTAAACCCCTCATCCCTCCTGGCTTCAATGGGAACTTTATCTTTGGAACATAAGTGCGGGAAAATCTTTTGTAATACTTTAGCTTTTATTGTGTAAGTCTGTTGATGGTGATAGAGATATTCAAGAAAGGGTGAAACAGGGTTTACACTGTTCCTGCACTCTTTCCTTGAACCTTCCTCTCATCTGTCTATTCAACAAACACACTGAACACCGTTCATGGGCCTGACTGTTTCAGGCAACATCAAGACAAAGGGGAACAAGAACAGATTTGGTTCTAACTCTGTGAAAAAGAGTTTTTAGTAAGGGGGTTAGGCCTGATAGTACTGTTAGGTAGGAGATTAGGCGTGAGAAGAGAGGGGTGGCCTCGCTGAAAAGGATTCAAGCTGATCCGAGGAGAGCTCTCAGATATGCTACAAAAATAATCACAGAGACTTTTCGCACTCCTGCACATGCACCCTAGGCACACAGTGAATACAAACTAACCAGAGGGGCTTCTCCAAGTAACCTTAGGCAGCTAGGGGCCCAGTAAGGGCTCATAAATATTCTACCTCTGATTATAACAGACTGAATATGGGAAGACATAAACAATAGAGCCAGCTGTTGGATAACTTGCAACTGTCAGTTGGCCTTGAGCATGAGCCCATTTGCACTCCCTTCCATTGACTGGTGATAGGTACAAGCACTAGTTTGCACAAGGCATAATGAAAAGTAGGAGACTGGACGGACAAAAAGGGGGAAGCCAAGAGAGGGAAAAGGAGGAAGATGGCTCCTTTGGGGTCAGCCTACTCCCATGTGTTGTGAGTGTCTGTCTAATAAAAGATCTGTCTGCTCAAGCTGAACTGAGCTGTAACTTGTCTGTTGTTTTAAACCCTTTAGTCTGTCGTCCCAAATTTTTGTTGCAGTGAGACAAGAACCAAGGAAGAGAAATAAACGGAATTGTCAGTATCAATTAAACAATAATTCATTAAACTATGGATTACTTAATTATCATTTTAAATGCTCCAAAGAGAACTAGAGAGTGTTGTGAAAGTTTGAGTGGAGAATCTGGCATTGCTGGAACGTTGCGGGGAAGGCTTCTTCAAGAAAGGAAGGCATGTGCTCCGTATGTCCTGCAGGTCTATGTCAGAGCCCCCAGCACCACCCTTGAGAAGTGCCCGTGGGCCTGTTCCCAACCACGCTCAGGGTGTTCTGAACTGCAGAAGCCCTGGATGAAGCCCCTCAAGCCTGATTCTAAGGTTCTTGCAGCTCTCTTCTCTGGGCCTTCCACCCCATGGGGGCTGTAAGCAAGTGTGTCCACCCCCAGGTTTCAGGGGGACCAGGAGGGAACAGTGAGTGTGCATGGACCTTGACATACCCACAAGGATGCTCACAAATCCTTCCATGATGTGCAAAGGAACCAAGGGTGGGGAAAGAGGGGAATAGCATCTAGGTCACCAGTCAGGAGCCAGAGTCATCTGCAAGTGGAACTCTGTATTGCTGACCCTGTTTGTGACACCAATTGTCTCACTGTATCTCACTGTGTGCACTGTTTATTGAATCCAGAGTAGACAAGGTGCAAACAGGGAAGCTGGGAGAAAACTCAAGGAACCATAGGAACTGCAGATGCATTTATTCTCTCCCGGCTGGCGCAGCAGCCATAGCAGCAGACACGCGGTATTCTCTCCTCTCGTGGCTGACCCAGTGCCCGATGAGCAGTAATGGCACAGCTTTTGGGGGTGGAGCTCGTACAACCACACAGCACACAGTAACCCATGACCAAGCAAGCACCCCAGGACATGCATGCACAGTGCTGTAAGTGATCTCACATCACTTAGAGTCATGACCTCAAAGACTGTTACATAGTCATTTACAAAACCTGGGGCAACAGAGCCTGACCACACCATCTTGGCTAATTTGCTCTCTCCCCATATTCTACACCTTCAGCATCTCTTGTCCCACACATTATGCAGATTCTGCCCTCTGCAGCATCCTCCGAGGGCCCCACACCTCCACTTGAACCCAGATGTTGCCACAACAGTAGAGGCTACAACAAATAGTTACATCCTCAATGCACAGCAAAACCCAATGCCAGGTGTCACCTGGAACTCATGTTGCAGTCCTTGCCCTCACAGGGTTAGAAGGGCCACCCACCGCATGTGGAGTGCCTTTATGTTCCATGGCCAAGTCCAATCCACCATCTGTCTTTGTGAGATTGCAGGAAAGCCTCCACAGGGCAACTCTACCCCTGCAGGGCTTTTATTGCTGCTGCTAAGTCTCTTCAGTCGTGTCCAACTCTGTGCAACCCCATAGACAGCAGCCCACCAGGCTCCCCAGTCCCTGGGATTCTCCAGACAAGAACACCGGAGTGGGTTGCCATTGCCTTCTCCAATGCATGAAAGTGAAAAGTGAAAGTGAAGTCGCTCAGTCATATCCGACTCTTAGCGACCCCATGGACTGCAGCCTACGAGGCTCCTCCATCCATCGGATTTTCCAGGCAAGAGCACTGGAGTGGGGTGCCATTGCCTTCTCCGAGGGCTTTTATTAAGGACCCGCAAAAGTCCCACAGGTGCTGGGTCCACTTCAAGGAGGGTATCTTTTGCAGCATGCACAGTCCACACACATGCTCACACTTTTCAAAATCTGAGGACACAGCCTTTACAATATACTGTCTACATCATAGAACAGCCTTTACAAAGTGATGTATTGCATTCCGTCCCTCTACTTCTCCCAGTAAGGACCCACCAAACTCCCATATGTGCCAGACCCACACCTGTGCCCCAGAGTCGCAAGAGCCAAGCTGCCAAGGCTTCCCTTTGATTTTGCCAAAACTGCTTACCCCAGTCAACCAACCCTGCTTGAGTGAATTCAGTCACACTGGGGGCCCTTGAGGATGCCCCCCTGGATCACAGGCTGCTCAGGCTTCACTTTCTGCTGCACAACAGGCCTCACTGCCCAGCAGGGACCCACAGTCTCATAATGTTCGTCCTCATCATCACTTACCACCTCACTGTCAGAGATGCTGTGTTCTTCAGGGCTGCGGGGTTCTTGCTCTAAGGTCAGTATATGTTCCTCTATTCTTCCAAGCGTCTCTGCACGCTGTGCACTGGCACAGCATCACGGAGAGTACCATCCATGTTTGTCTTCAAGGCACTCAAGAAAATCCACCCCACCATGCCAGTGGCAGTCCGTGCCTCCTTGTTCGGCAAACAGGAACTCACCACCCATAGCATCTTTTCAGTGCTCTCCTGTCCACCACCTCCCAGTCTTCCACTGGAGCCCACACTGAGAGGATCGCAGCCACGTGGTAGCACATACTATCTGGGGGCCATGGCTTCCTCCATCCAGTGGAGCCTCAGGCTCCCCTGCCTGCGGTGTGTCCTGCTGATGACGCCCGCTGTCTCACTGTGTCTCACCATGTACACTGTGCACACCCATGGTAGACAAGGTGTGAGCATGGAAGCTGGAAGAAAACTCAAGGAGCCATAGGAACTTCAGATAAACTTGTTCTCTCCTGGCTGGCGCAGCAGCCATAGCAGCAGACACACTGTACTCCCTCCTCTCGTGGCTGACCCAACAGACGCAGCCGTGACGCAGCAGTAATGCACCGCTTTGGTGGATGGAGCTTAAGCATCCACAAGGCATCCACAAAGGAATCCATGGCCAAGCGAGTGCCTCGTGATGTGCATATGCAGCGCTGTAAGTGATCTCCGCTGTTACACAGTCATTATTTGCAAAAGGTGGGGTGATAGAGCCTGAACGCTTAGCCATCTTAGCTAATTTGCTCTCTCCCCACAAACTCCAAGGAGTCTGAGAGTCCAAATCCCATCTATGATGTCCATCTTTACTCTTGCCTTGAGCCCTGAAAACGTTAGAGGTGGTCCCATTTTACCCGGGCTTTGCAAGTTGAATTGGGATTTACGGGCAAGGAGAGGAGGAGCGATTCAGGCGGAGGGGACCACATGGGAGCCGACTGCGCAGTAGGAAAAGATGATGATGTGTGTGAGGAACTGAGAGGAAACCGCCACATCTGGGAATCACAGTGTCCTGGTAGCCTGATTGCAGAGCTGTCCAGAGCAATGAGCATCCTCGCAAAACAGCAAGATTCTAAAACCGCAGAGAGGGATCGATTCATTCTACCTGTAGAACAGGATACGGTTTCACAGATGAGGAGATGTTTAATCAGGAAGATTTCAATAAGCCCAGAAGGGAAAAGATAGCTATTCTGCTTGACGAAAGGAAGGAAGGCATAGACTAGAGGACAGTGTGGAGGGAGAGCAGGCCCCCAGTGTAGCACAGGATGGATGGGTCTAGCGTGGAGAGTTGAGCCTGGTGACACTCAGAGCTGAGTCAGATTAAAAGGGATTTATGGCATCGGCTGAGAAGTTGGCCCTGTACTTGGTAGTGTGGTATTTCTCAAAGAGTGGCCTTGGACATTAGAATCCCCTGGTCTTTGTTAAAAATAAGGGTCCTGGGCCCACTCCAGACTTAATGAATTGGAATACAAGCCTTCCAGGAGATTCCTGTTTATGTTCATGATTGAGATACTATGAAGCACTAAAGGAAATTTCTCAAGCATATAATTTATACAAAGAGCTTTCTCTTAGACAAGTGCCTGGCTACATCCATACTGTTGAGAAAACCAAGAAGATTCTCTTTCAGAAATTCAGAGATATGAGTTTCTCGGGGAAAAAATTGGTATCACACATTTATTGGGTATATATATTAAGTTAGTAGGGATCAGTCCCAAAGCAAATATATTTTTGTTTGTATTATACTCACTGTTTCCTAGGATCCTGATATACAAGAGGCAAAAGACACAAATTCTCCTCAAAATAATGACATTAGTTTTTCTCCATTATGTTGTATCTATTAGAAAACCCCTAACCTAAAGTAGCCTCAAGTTTTGTGAAACACTATTTAGATAATAATGTAAATCACAAAACAATGACTGGTGTGAAAATTGCTAAGACTTCCAATTTCTATTAATAAAGGTCAATGAAATACAATACACTCAAACCTTCTTGCTTAAGATGCATCATCTTAAAATGTTATGTGTTGCTCAGTACAAGGTCCATGGGTTTAAAATTTTACAGCTTTACAACTCCCTTTGCAATAAGCTTGTGTTTAATAAAGATAATAAACAGATTTTGCCAAAATTGAAACACATTGCACAGTCTTGTTTTGTTGCTTATTATGCTTCATACTATTTATGGAACACAACACCTTCAAAGAACATTTCACAACATGGGAGAATTCTTGTAACATGACATAAGAGGAGGAAAACATACTATATCAATATACAGACACACCCATAATAAATAGGATATATACATATATATACAGTCATTGTGTGTGTGTGCTCAGTCATGTCTGACTCTTTGCAACCCCATGGACTATATAACCCACCAGACTCCTCTGTCCATGAAATTTTCCAAGAAAGAATACTGGAGTGGGTTGCCACTTCCTTCTTCAGGAGATCTTCCTGACCAAGGGATTGAACCCATGTCCCTTGTTCTCTGGCATTGCAGGCAGATTCTTTACCTACTGAGCCACCAGGGAAGCCCATATTTAGTCTTCAGTTCATTAAAACTATCCCTAAATGTAAATAAAAGATTAGAAGAATATAAACTAGCAGATAACTCTGAATTCAGGGATGGTGGCATTATTAGTGATTTCTGGTTCCTTCTTTGTGCTTTTTTGTAATTTTGAAAACCTCTACAATGAACTTCCCTTGGTTAAAGGAGAGTTCAAAGGCCAAAGTGTGTGCAGGGCTTCCAAGGTGGCTCAGATAGGGCTTCCCAGGTGGCTTAGATGGTAAAGAATCTATCTACAGTGCAGGAGTCCTGGGTTCAATACCTGGGTGGGGAAAATCGCCCCGAAGAGGGGAATGGCAACCCACTCCAGTATTCTTTCCTGGAGAATTCCATGAGCAGAGGAGCCTGGCAGGCTACAGTCCATGAGATTCCAAAGAGTCAGACATGACTGAACGACTAACACACACACACACTCACACACACACACTGTGTGCATGATGATGAAGTTTGATAGTGCAAGAAGCAGGAGTGACCATCTTGGGCTGTGAGAATGATGAGACTCTCCCCTGCCCAAAGCATAACTAACTTTTTCTTTTGTGCCCCCTTCTGTGTCTCCTCCACTAACAGTGAATTTCATAAACTCATATCTCAAGGTGGCACCTAAGGCAGAGTCTGGCTCAGAGATGTTCCATGGTGACTTCAATGAATGACTAGTCTTAAGTTCTACAGAAATTTGTACTGATATCCCAGAAAGCAGAACCAGACTCTGGGTTCTGTGATTGGGAGGTACCCTCCTCACTTTGGAAACTGATCTTCAGCTCAGGATGGATGAGTGGAAATGATGATTTTGTGTTCCTTCCCGGAGAGCTATGGACAGAGCCAGGTGGCAGGTGCTAGAGTCTGAGGAGAGGGATCTCTGTTTTAAAATAACCACACTAACTCCTGGCATTTTACCATCATAGCTTCATTCCTTGAGGTCTGAATTCTTACAACAGTCCCTTATTAAATTTCATATGCCTCTGGGGGGGTGTGTTTAAGCCACTGTCCCCAAGATTTCCAGGTCCCAAGATTTCCAGGGCTGGAGCTGGTTAATGAGAATGGATTGGGGTTCTCCTTTGTCGTAAAGCACTTCAATTAAGTGGCAGGGAGGGCTCTGGGGCCTGTGTCTCTTGGACTTGAGAAGCAAGGTGAAGACCCAGGTGGGGCATACGGCAGGTAGGCTGCTCTGGACCTCAGCGCTCCCAACCACATAGGTAGGTGGTTTCACTTTCTCATCCATTTCCATTGCACCTAGAACTAGGAATACAAACTTACTGATAAAGTTTTTGGGGGTTGATTTTCCCTGGTATGACTTGATTTTTTTGTTTTACTTGTTTGATTTGTTGGGCTTGTTTTTTTTAATAAGATTGGTTGTGATTTTTTTGCCTCCTAAGCATAAATGTTCAGTATCTGGGCCTCAATTATGCATGTTAACATTTAAGTTATTCATGTAGTAGCTATTTTTTCCTTCAGTTCAGTCACTCAATCATGCCCAACTCTTTGTGACCCCAGACACTCCAGGCCTCCCTGTCCATCACCAACTCCTAGAGTTTACTCAAACTCATGTCCTGTCCATTGAGTCAGTGATGCCATCCAGCCATCTCATCCTCTGTCGTCCCCTTCTCCTCCCATCTTCAATCTTTCCCAGCATCAGGGTCTTTCAAATGAGTCAGTTCTTCACATCAGGTGGCCAAAATATTGGAGTTTCAGCTTCAGCATCAGTTCATCCACTGGACACCCAGGACTGATCTACTTTAGGATGGACTGGTTGGATCTCCTTGCAGTCCAAGGGACTCTCAAGAGTCTTCTCCAACACCACAGTTCAAAAGCATCAATTCTTCAGTGCTCAGCCTTCTTTATAGTCCAACTCTCACATCCATACACGACCACTGGAAAAACCATAGCCTTGACTAGACGGACCTTTGTTGACAAAGTAATGTCTCTGCTTTTTAATATGCTGTCTAGGTTGGTCATAACTTTTCTTCCAAGGAGCAAATGTCTTTTAATTTCACGGCTGCAGTCACCATCTGCTGTGATTTTGGAGCCCCAAAAAATAGTCTGTCATTGTTTCCACTGTTTCCCAATCTATTTGCCATGAAGTGATAGGACCAGATGCCTTCATCTTTCATTAATTAACTCTTCTTTCATTAATTCATCTTTCATTAATTAATTCACACATATTTAATTCTTGCAATGTCACTTCAAAGTTCAAGATCTTCATATCTGAAGCATTTTAAAAACTGCTCTCTGAAAGGCCTCTTGTCAACCTGTGTCTTTCTGGAAATGCCATGGCTAGAGAAATACCCCAAATTTTCCCACTTTTGTATGTATTATTAGTCACCATGGGAGAGCTAAATGGCATTCTGGGTTGAGTAAGATTGCCTGAACAGTTTTCAAATATTTGGGGTTCAGAAAAACCCAAAATGTGTTTTGCCAAAGCATTTTCTTTCCTTTTCATTTTTAAAAACCCATGTTTATTTCAAGGAGCATTTATTCCATGTGTTTTTAATGTATTACACTCAGTTCATTAAAATGCTACTCTATAACAGTTCCTTGGCAAGGAGTCCATGGAGCCCTTCTGCTTTGAAAGGGTAGGTGTGTGTTCCTGCTCCACCCGCAGCTGGAAGAGCACAGCTGGAAGAGCCTGCAGGGTCCAGGGTCACAGGGCCTGGAACGGGGCACCTGCTCCCCAGGCCCTGGCACCCGGGTGCCCTGTAAAGTTCTACTGTGTACTTGGGCCAGTTAGTGATAAGGAAGGTCCTTGACATCTTAGTACTCTGGTCAGAATTTAAGTATTTAGGAATTCTTTCCTGTCCTGCCTTCATGAATCTTGGGACTGCTGAGGATTCAAGGCCCAGGCTGCAGCACCCCCAACCTTCTTAAATGTCAGAACTGAGACTGAAGGGGCATTAGGAGCTGAGAAGCACTGTAGTGGTGAGGTGTGACCCAACCCCCTAGAAAAGTTCATACAGAACTGGTGAATTGAAGTTGCTTAGTAAGTAGCAGTTACCCTGATCAGCTCCTGGACTTATTCTGGATGCATTGTCCTACTCTGAATGTCAATGGATTTCTAAGAGGAGGGGGATGCAGAGACAGTCCTAAAAAGAAGGGTAGTTGACTGCCTGACTTTGATGCCTGGTAGACTAGCTTCCAGTAGAATGTTTCCAAATATAAATGTTTCCAAAATAAAATATCTCTATATACAGCCAGCTATTCTCCATTAACACAGTCTTACCATGTGTGAAAAAGCAAGAGAGTTCCAGAAAAACATCTATTTCTGCTTTATTGACTATGCCAAAGCCTTTGACTGTGTGGATCACAATAAACTGTGGAAAATTATGAAAGAGATGGGAATACCAGACCACCTGACCTGCCTCTTGAGAAACCTATATGCAGGTCAGGAAGCAACAGTTAGAACTGGACATGGAACAACAGACTGGATCCAAATTGGACAAGGAGTACGTCAAGGCTGTATATTGTCACCCTGCTTATTTAATTTATATGCAGAGTACATTAGGAGAAACACTGGGCTGGAAGAAGCATAAGCTGGAATCAAGATTGCCAGGAGAAATATCAATAACCTCAGATATGCAGATGACACCACCCTTATGGCAGAAAGTGAAGAGGAACTAAAAAGCCTCTTGGTAAAAATGAAAGAGGAGAGTGAAAAAGTGGGCTTAAAGCTCAACATTCAGAAAACTAAGATCATGGCATCTGGTCCCATCATTTCATGGGAAATAGATGGAGAAACAGTGGAAACAGTGTCAGACTTTATTTTTCTGGGCTCCAAAATCACTGCAGATGGTGACTACAGCCATGAAATTAAAAGACGCTTACTCCTTGGAAGGAAAGTTATGACCAACCTAGATAGCATATTCAAAAGCAGAGACATTACTTTGCCAACAAAGGTCTGTCTAGTCAAGGCTATGGTTTTTCCAGTGGCCATGTATGGATGTGAGAGCTGGACTGTCACGAAAGCTGGCATCAAAGAATTGATGCTTTTGAACTATGGTGTTGGAGAAGACTCTTGGGAGTCCCTTGGACTGCAAGGAGATCCAACCAGTCCATCCTAAAGAAGACCAGTCCTGGGTGTACATTGGAAGGGTTGATGCTGAGGCTGAAACTCCAATACTTTGGCCAACTCATGCGAAGAATTGATTCATTGGAAAAGACCCTGATGCTGGGAGGGATTGAGGGCAGGAGGAGAAGGGGACGACAGAGGATGAGATAGTTTGATGGCATCACTGACTCGATGCACATGAGTTTAGATTGAAGGCAGGAGGAAAAGGGGACGACAGAGGATGAGATGGCTGGATGGCATCACCAACTTGATGGATGTGAGTTTGAGTGAACTCTGGGAGTTGGTGATGGACAGGGAGGCGTGGCATGCTGCAATTCATGGGGTCACAAAGAGTCGGACACAACTGAGCGACTGAACTGAACTGAACTGAACAATTCCATTTATTGCTTCCTTTGAGTGCTGAGGAAAATAGCAAATCAAATGAAGGCTCTACAATGAGCAAAATGAGATATTATGTAAACTTCAAAACAGATGAAATCTTCTCTCTCTGTCACATGGTGCTTCTGTGATGGTTTTGTAATCCACAGGAGGAAAGAGTTACCCATTTATTAGAGGTGACAGGGTGCTCAAATTCACTTCCTTAGCTATGGCTTTCTGATCACTTTCTTTTCATTGTCTCCCAAGTTCTTTCTACTGTCTTTCCATATAAAATTTCACAGAATCATAACTTCTTGTGTTTACAAAAATGGTCCAGAGTTTGGAGTAGAAGACCCTGATGTATAAACACTCTTGCCAGTCCTGTATATTCATATTATGGATGTAAGTACTTTCCTCACAGGGCTGTTGGGAGAATTAAGCATAGCAATGTTTGGGTGAGGCGGTATGCACGTTAGAAAGCACAGTTGAAATGTTTGCAATTATTTTTACTGAGTTATTATTACTCTCCCTCTCCAATGAAACATGTCTGTGGAATGAGATATACCTCTCCTTTACAGAATTCAAAACTTGAGTCTTATTCTGTGACACTTCTGAAAACCATATTTACCTCCAGGGTCTCTTTAAGAAAAAAATACTTCTTGAAGACAACGAAAATCTTTAATTTTGGAGCACCAGGCACCAAGTGTATACTAGGATCAGGGTTTACGTGTTTGGGGAATATAGCTTTTCCTTCTTCAACTAGTATTTTTTTCCTAGAAAATGAAGCCCTCCATGAGAAGGGGAACTAACTATAGAAAACTGGCCACCTGTATTTAGAAAAAATAATACACTTGTTTTATTATCAACTAAACAAAGAGAAAAAGAAAGAGAAAATAAATCATTGCAGTAGTATACAACTCAGCTTTCCAAAGTTAAAGCCATAATATTTATTTCTAAATATCTTTATTAGATATAATTCACGTACCATAGAAATCACCCATTTAAAGTATATACTTCAATGGCTTTACTATATCCAGAGATATGTACACCATCACCATAGCCTAAATTTAGAACATTTTCATCACCCCAAAAGAATGAAGAAGTGCATCACCCTGTACTCACTAGCAATTACTCCCCATTTCCCCCAACTCCATATCTCTACAGCCCTTGTTCATTGTTGTCCAATCACTTAGTTGTGGTCTGACTTTGCCACCCCATGGACTGCAGCACACCAGGCTTCCGTGGCCTTCACTGTCTCCTGGAGTTTGTTCAAACTCATGGCCATTGAGTCAGTGATGCCATCCAACCATCACATCCTCTGTTGTCCCCTTCTTCCGCCCTCAATCTTTCCCAGCATCAGGGTCTTTTCCAATGAGTCAGCTCTTTGCGTCAGGTGGCCAAAATATGGAGCTTCAGCTTCGACATCAGTCCTTCCAATGAATATTCAGGACTGATTTCTTTTAGGATTGACTGGTTGGATCTCCTTGCAGTCCAAGGGACTCTCAAGTTACAACACCACAGTTCAAAAAAATCAATTCTTTGGCACTTAGCCTTCTTTATGTTCCAATTCTCATATCCATACATAACTACTGGAAAAACCATAGCTTTGACTATATGGACCTTTGTTGGCAGAGTAATGCCTGCTTTTTAATATGCTGTCTAGGCTGGTCATAGCTTTTTGTCCAAGGAGCAAGGGTTTTTTTAATTTAAGCTTTTCTTCCAAGGAGCAAGGGCCTTGTAATTCTACAGCCTTAGGCAACCACTAACCTATACTTTGTCTATACTTAAGCTTGACAATAGTAGTGATTTCATATTAATGAAATCAATATGTGGCTTTTTGTGTGTGACTGGATTCTTTCATTTAGTATAATGTTTTTAAGTTTCATCCATATTGTAACTTGTCATTATGTTGTTGTTTTTAAATTACAGGATAATATCCCATTGTTTGGGTATCATACTTTATTTATGCATATGTCAGTTTGAGGTAGTCCCAGTTTTTCACTAACATGGATAATGTCACAGTGAACAATCCTGTACAGGGTTTGTGTTTTCACAAATGGAAAATATGGGCATGGTGTTTTCCTTTCTAGGAATATGTTTAACTTTGATGAACTGCCAAACTGTTTCCCTGAATGTCCATACCATGCTACAGTCCCGTCAGTTTGTCTACATCCTTGTCAATACTTGTTATTTTCTGTCCTTTTACAGCCATCCCTAGAGAGGGTGAAGTGGTATCTCACCATAGCTTTGATTTGTGCTTATCAAATGACTTGTGATATTAAAACTTTTTTCATTTCCTTTTGCCACTTATTTACCTTTTTTGGAGAAAAGTCTATTCAAATCCTTTGCCCATTATATGAGTTGTCTTTTATTATTATTTTTAAAAATACTTTTTCAGAGTGAGTGAAGTAAGCCAGAAAGAAAAATACCAATACAGTATACTAACGCATATATATGGAATTTAGAAAGATGGTAACGATAATCCTGTATGCAAGACAGCAAAAGAGACACAGATGTATAGAACAGTCTTTTGGACTCTTTGAGAGACCGCGAGGGCAGGATAATATGGAAGAAGGGCATTGAAACATGTAAATTATCATATGTGAAACGAATCACCAGTCCAGGTTCAATGTATGATACAGGATGCTTGGGGCTGGTGCACTGGGATGACCCAGAGGGATGGGACGGGGAGGGAGGTGGGAGGGGGGTTCAGGATGGATTCATGTTGATAGATGGCAAAACCAATACAATATTGTAAAGTAAAATAAATAAACAGAAAACAAATACTTTTTCATTATTTATTTTTTAAATTTTGTAAGTTGGATTTTCACTTTTCTCGATCATTTTCAATGCAACTTTTTTCATGATGTAGTTCAATTTACTTATTATTGTTTTGGTTGCTTATGCCTTTGGTATAGTAAGAAACTATTTCCTAAACCTATATCATCAGGAATTATTCCTATATTTTCTTCTAAAAGTCTTATTGTTTTACCTCTTCAATTTTTGTCTATAATCCATTTTGAGTAAATTTTTGCACATGGTATAAGAAAGTAGTTGAGCTTCTTTTGCATGGGCACATACAGTTGTCCCAGAACCATTTGTTGAAAAGACTATTTCCTTCTGATAAATTGCCACAGCACCCTTGCTGAAAACCAGTTGACCATTAATGTAAGAGCTTATTTTCAGACCCTCAATTTCATTCCATTGATTTATGTTTAACCTAATGCAATTATCATGCTCTCTTATTACTGTAGATTTGTAGTAAGTTTTGAAATTGAGACTGTGAGTCTTCCAGCTTTGTTCTTTTACATGATTTGGCTATTCTGGATCCCTTCCATTCCCAAATGAATTTTATGATCAAAGGGCTTTCTGCAAAAAAGGACATTGGTATTTTGATAAGGATCGTATTGAATCTGCAGATAAATTTGGAAAATATTGCTATCTTAACAAGATCAATCTTCTGATCCATGTAGATGAGATTTTTTAAATTTATTTAGGTCCTTTAAAATTTCTTTCAATAATGTATTCAATATACAAGTATTGTACTTCTCTTGTTAAGTTTATTCCTAAGTGTATTATTCTTTTTCATGTTATTCTAAATAGAATTTCTTTTTTTTTTAATTTTTTTTTACTTTACAATATTGTGTTGGTTCTGCCACACATCAACATGAATCTGCCACGGGCGTACCCATGTTCCCCATCCTGAATCCCCCTCCCACCTCCCTCCCCATACCATCCCTCCGAGTCATCCCAGTGCACCAGCCCCAAGCATCCTGTATTGAACCTGGACTGGCAATTCTTTTCTTATATGATAATATACATGTTTCAGTGCCATTCCCCCAAATCATCCCACCCTCTCTTAATTTCTTTTTCAAAATTGCTAGTACATAAATACACAGATAATTTTTATATGTTGATCTTGTATCCTAAAACTTTCTGACTTTGTCAGTTTATGTAGTTCTTTTGTAATTTACTAGGATTTATCATATATAAGATCAGTCACCTGTAAATAAAGATAGTTTACTTCTTCTTTTCCAATGTGATCCTTTTGATTTATTTTTCTTGTCCAAATGCCCTAGTTAAAAGCTCCAATATAATGCTGAGTGGAAGTGGCAAGAGCAGATATTCTTGTCTTGTACCTGATCTTAGAGCAAAAGAATCTAGTCTTTCACCATTAAGTATGATAGTAGCTGAGGGTTTTTCATGCTACTGCTGCTGCTGCTGCTGCTAAGTCACTTCAGTCGTGTCCGACTCTGCGCGACCCCATAGACGTCAGCCCACCAGGCTCCCCCGTCCCTGGGATTCTCCAGGCAAGAACACCAGAGTGGGTTGCCATTGCCTTCTCCAATGCATGAAAGTGAAAAGTGAAAGTGGAGTCGCTGGTCATGTCCAACTCTTAGCGACCCCATGGACTGCAGCCCACCAGGCTCCTCCATCCATGGGATTTTCCAGGCAAGAGTACTGGAGTGGGGTGCCATTGCCTGCTCCAGAGGGTTTTTCATAGATGACCTTTATCAAGTTGAGGAAGCTTCTATCTGTTCCAAGTTTGATCAGTAGTCTTATCATGAAAAATATTGGATTTTGTCAAATACTTCTTCTGCATCTATTGAGATAATCATTTGAGTTTTTCTCTCCTTTATTCTATTAGCATAGTTTACTACATTGATTGCATTATTTCAATAAATTCCACTCAGCTGTGGTATATAATCTTTTTATATGTTTCTGGCTTTGGCTTAGTAGTATTTTTTGAGGATTTTTGTGTCTATATTCACAGGAGATACTGATCTGTAGTTTCTTTTTTTTACTTTTTGTCTGATTTTGATATTTTTATCATAAAATGAGTTGAGAAGTGTTCATTCCCCTTTGATTTTTTGAAGTCCTTTGTAAAAGATTATATTAGCTCTTCTTTTGATAGAATTCACCAATGAAGCCATCTGAGCCTGAGCTTTTCTCTATGTGAAGTTTTTATTAGGTTGGTAGAAAAGTAATTGTGGTTTTACATTGTAGAAATTTGCTGTTTGATATTGGGATACATACTTAAGTAAATGTGGTTCTGTTATACATCTTTTTAATACACACTCCTTGTTCTATGTTTTTTGCCAATGACTTATTACTTGTTGTTCATTTTATATTTATTTTAGACTATAGAAATGATGCTAGACCAAAAGTAAATTTGAGTGATCTTTTTATTCCAGTTCAAAATGGGTCATAAAGATGACTAGCAACCCCTTTGGCCGAGGAACTGCTAACAGATATACAGTGCAGCTCTCGTTCAAGAAGTTTTGCAAAGGAGATTGAGAGCCTTGAAGATGAGGAGCTTAGTGGCCAGCCATCAGAAGTTGACAATGACCAACTGAGAGCAATCATCAAAGCACCTCCTCTTACAATTATGCAAAAAGTTGCCAAAGAACTCAATGTCGACCATTCTATGATCATTCGGCATTTGAAGCAAATTGGAAACGTGAAAAAGCTGAACCTCCTAAGCACTTCACAAAACCAAACTTGTACTGAAAAATGGCCATGGTCACTATTTGTTGGTCTGCTGTTGGTCTGATCCACGACAGCTTTCTGAATCCCAGCAAAACCACTACATCTGAGAAGTATGCTCAACAAATTGATGAGATGTACTGAAAACTGCAACACCTGCAGCCATCACTGGTCAACAGAAATGGCCCAATTCTTCTCCACACCAACACCTGACCACACATTACACAACCAATGGGTCAAAAGTTGAACAAATTGGGCTACAAAGTTTTGCCTCATCCACCATATTCACCTGACCTCTTGCCAACCAACTACCACTTCTTCAAGCATCTGATAACTTTGTATAGACAGCATATTAAAAAGCAGAGACATTACTTTGCCAAAAAAGGTCCATCTGATCAAAGCAATGGTTTTTCCAGTAGTCATGTATGGATGTGAGAGTTGGACTATAAAGAAAGCTGAGTGCCAAAGAATTGATGCTTTTGAACTGTGGTATTGAAGAAGACTCTTGAGAGTCCCTTGGACTGCAAGGAGATCCAACCAGTCCATCCTAAAGGAAATCAGTCCTGAATATTCTTTGGAAGGACTGATGCTGAAGCTGAATCGCCAATGCTTTGGCCGCTTGATTCAAAGAATTGTCTCATTAGAAAAGACCCTGATGCTGGGAAAGGGTGAAGGCTGGAGGAGAAGGGGATGACAGAGGATAAGATTGGGTGGCATCACCAACTCGATGGCCATGAGTTTGAGCAAGCTCCAAGAGTTGGTAATGGACAGGGAAGCCTGGTGTGCTACAGTCCCATGGGGTCGCAAAGAGTCAGACACGACTGAGCAACTGAACTGAACTTATCTCACCTAATGTATTTTCCTCTTCACTTATGAAGAAAAATCTCCTGGCCAAAAGAAAATATGATGCAGATTTGGGTTTTACCGAGGAGTCTTTCCATTTCATTCTACTAGGTCTTGTTCATTTTCAGTACAACATTGAGCAACTGATTGATCAGAAGTTGAAATAAAAGTATCTGACTGGCTACCTACAGCTAGCGTACGCCCTTTCCTTTCCTATTAAATCTACTAGGCAAACTTCTTTTGGTGGAATTCTCAAGCCAATTTCCCTCCATTTTGAAAGAAAATATTTTGACACATTCCAGAAAACAAAAATGAAGCTTGCATGGAAAGCCTCAGGAGCAATTTGAGTGGAAGAATCCAAGGTCCTTCTTCACAAGATCGGAGATAGCAAATAATTGCCCAAAGTGATTACTCTCAACTGCACTACTTACCAGCTCAATCTCTGTCCCACCGGTGCCATTAAATCCTTGCCGTCAATGGAAAGCAGTGCCATGACCTCAAGTCCTGCACTTGTCACCCCATAAGACATTCAGCTTCTATTTCCTCTCTTGCCATGTAGGAGGGCATTCCATATGCTCCTGGGACATGGATGCCTTGCCTTGTTCTAATCATGTACCCTCTGTAGATATACTCTGTGACCGCCCCAGAATCAGCATCACCTGCAAATTTATTAGAAATGCAAAATCTCAGCTCAACTCAGGTCTACTGAATCTGAATTTGTATTTTTATTTAACAAAATTATATTTTTATTTAGCAGAATTACCTGGTGATTCCCATGCACCTTAAAAGCTGAGAGGAAATGTTCTAAAGCAGTGGTTTCCAAACTTTAGTGTGCACCAGAATCCTCTAAGTGGGCAACAAAAATTGTGGGCTCCTTTCCCAGGGTTTCTGAGTCAGTGGGTCTTGAGTAGAGCTTGAGAATTTGCCTTAAAAAGTTTCCAGGTGATGTTGGTTCTGTTGATCTGGGAACCCTACTTTGAGAAACACTTCCCTAGAGGTCTCCCACACCACCAATGACTAGACCTGTAGAGGAGGCTTTAGAATCTAAAAGGATATGATCTGCAGCTGATTATAAACAGCTCATAATATGAGTGACACTGCTTCCTTGTTTTTCTCTGCTTTGCCACATTCTCCTGCCACCTGCTGGAAATCTGTTGGTCTGGTTTTCCTCTACCATCTCCCAGTTTGCATCACCCCATCCTGCCCTCCCTCCCCTCCATGCTGTAACACAGCAGGGGTCTGCCAAGTTCTGTCTGACCTGATGTTGATGGGAGAGACTTCTTTCCTGACCTTCCTTGGGTCACCTCCCAATGAATGAGCCCCAAGACTGTGCACTGCTGCCCTCCTGTCCTGGCTCTGCCATTTGCCACTTTCCTCCATGTGGAGTTATTTTAAAATCCTGAGGAGGAAGTCAGCTCAGGCTCTGCAGCCATGGACCTCTAAACTTCATGCACCTCACTCCCCATTTTTCTCTTTAGCATAGTCAGTTGTACTATTTTCAAGAGATTTCTATCTCTGGCACTGGGAAAGCTCTAACACAATTTTGGCAATTACGAGTTTGACAGAAAGGACCCACAGCTAAAGTTGGACATTACTGGGAATGCTGACTGGCATGGCTTTAGACTCTGGGATAGAGTAGGGCTGGAGAGCCAGTGTGGTCTGTTCCCTACAGGCAAGGAGATTTGGAAAGTGTGCCTGTTTCCCTGAGGAAGAACCTAACACCTCAAATCCATTGGAAAAGTGGTCTTGTCATGTGCATGCTTTCGGGCCAATTTTTCAAGCCACAGCTTAAATCCATCAAAAATGTTTTAGCTAAAAAACGTTCAAAGTGTGGTTTATAGGAGTCCCATTTCAGCCTTGTTCAGCAATGGACTAAGACTGAGATAGTCTAGAGGGCACTTCCAAATCTATTTTTTAGAGCAATTTCTTCTTCCAAGGCAAGGAAGACTATTTTCTTTATATAAAAGCAATACCCCTTTACCCTTGCCCCCAAAAGCAGTTTCATGTAAAGCTCTCCCATTTGCCTGAATGAGAAAAACATCTTTAATACCATAGTACAAATGTGATTTCCTCACTGGTGAATATGACATTTTTGTGGGTTCACAAAAAATAAAACTCCTTTTCCTTTTGGCTGAAAACTGCTTATGAAAAGGAAAGGCGGTTTTGGGTTTTGGTGCTTTCTTTCCCAAGCAGGACATGGGTTGTAGTTGTTTTTGTTTTGTTTTGCTTTTTTTCCTGGTGGTGAGAAACCACCTCTGTGTTACATACACACAGTCAATTTTCACCTGTAATTGGTTTCACACTAAATTTCCCATCTGGATGATAAAACCATAGTTTACCTGGTGAACTGGTAACATGTTATTCTGGACCAAACTTTTCAGCACCTATAAAACTCATTCTCAGAGGCATTTTCCCCACAAGCCAGGAACCATGTGGACCTTTTGCAAAGAAATGAAGTGAAAAATCACTCAAATCTTCAGTCAAAATAAAAGCAAATGATGGCCTCTTGGGGCCCAATTGTCCCTGGTGGTTGGGCTTCACAGGCTTTTCTCCCCACCCCCAGGATAGCACTTTGTCTCCTCCACCTCACCCAATGCTTAAGAAGCCCACAGCTAAGAGGAAGGGCAGTGAGTCCTGTACTTATCAGGGAAAATGGTCCTTTACAGATTATGGATTTAGCAGACATTTCATGTCTTTTACACTGGATTTTTGTTTTCTTGGTTTTGGTAAATTCCTTTTCTTGTGGGCACCTTCATTCATTGAGATGCCGAAGGGGAAGAGGGACCCTGACATCAGTGAAATGCTCTCAACACTCCACTGTTGAGAATGAGGCTGCTTCCTGGGTGCTGTCATCTTGCAGTGAGGTAGGACCAGAAGTAGTGAAGTGGGGCAGGAAGTCAGTGGCCTGGACCTGTGGGCATGTCAGAATCTGGTGCACTCGGTGACCTGGTATCTCTCTGGAGTCAGTTTTACCCTCTAAAATGAGGAAAACACAGTGGAGTTGCTTCTAAGATGGCAAGAAAGTCAGGTTCCAAATTCTGTACTTAGGTGAAACAGATGTACAATCAAATCTGCACTTGAAAATCTCCAGCTTGGAGCAGCTGTTTCTTTGAGCTTACATTCATTTCAGTTCAGTCAGTCAGTCATATCTGACTCTTTGTGACCCCACGAATCACAGCACACCAGGCCTCCCTGTCCATCACCAACTCCCGGAGTCCTTTCAAACCCATGTCCATTGAGTAGGTGATACCATCCAACCATTTCATCCTCTGTTGTCCCCTTCTCCTCCTGCCCTCAATCTTTCCCAACATCAGGGTCTTTTCAAATGGGTCAGCTCTTCGCATCAGGTGGCCAAAGTATTGGAGTTTCAGCTTCAACATCAGTCCTTCCAATGAACACCCAGGACTTATCTCCTATAGAATGCACTGGTTGGATCTCCTTGCAGACCAAGGGACTCTCAAGAGTCTTCTCCAACACCACAGTTCAAAAACATCAATTCTTCCGTGCTCAGCTTTCTTCACAGTTCAACTCTCATATCCATGCATGATCACTGGAAAAACCATAGCCTTGATTAGATGAACCTTTGTGGACAAAGTAATGTCTCTGCTTTTGAATATGCTATCTAGGTTGGTCATAACTTTCCTTCCAAGGAGTAAGCATCTTTTAATTTCATGGCTGCAGTCACCAGAGCACAAAAAACTCATTGCTCCAGAGATACAAGGGGATTTATGAGCTCTCTATCAGGAACTTAAGATAAGAATCAAATATACATATGTGATACCATAATATGACAGGAAATTTACAAAATAAATTACAATGAATCCATGCAATAGAATGCAAGTACTGACATTAAAAATTAATATTGCAGAAGGCCATTTATTGCCATGGGGAAAAGGTCATGATTACAGAATAAAGAGTATGCTGTCTAGCATACAGTTGGACCTCGACATCCATGGGTGGGTTCCACATCTGCAGATTCAGCCAAACATGGATTTTAAATATCTGGGGAAAAAATCCAGAGAGTTCCAAAAAGCAAATTTTGAATTTGCCATGCACTAGCAACTATATGCATAGCATTTACAACTATTCATGTAGCAGTTACAATGTATTAGCCATTACAAGTAACTCAGAGATGATTTAAAGTACAGTGGAGAATGTGTGTAGGTTATACACTAATCTATGCCATTTTATATAAAGGACCTGGAACCAATCCCCAAAGGATGCAAAGGGATGATTGTATAAATTTTTCAAAAGTAGTTATGGTGTGTGTGTGCATGCCAAAAAAAAAAAAAAAAAGGTCTAGATGGGTTACCCCCAGAAAACTATTTTTGTTTGCTTGTCCTTTTCTGTGTTTCTCCAATTTCCTACAGAGAGGGTGTGTTAGCCTTGAAATTGAGGGAGAAGCATTATTAAACAGTAAAACCAATCATTTTAGTTGCATAAATCTTTAGGTACATTTGTGCAAGCCAAAGAAGAGGGAAAAAACGTTTTGCTCACCATCCAATTCTGTAAAGATTAACCTGCTGTGGTTGTTAACCAACAGAGCACTCAGTGCTTCGGACAGAAGAGATTAGGAGACAACAGGATGCTCTGTGCTTTGGACAACAGGCTCCTTAGAGAATTAGATGTACCTCTTGAGCCTGGCCTCCCCCACATTGAAGGAGTCTTTCCCTTTAAACTTCTTTACACAGGTTAGATTTTCCTCTTGCAAAAGGACATATTAAAGTTTCCATACTACTAATATACCTATTTTCATTTTACACCTTTGTTCTCTGGTAAGGTAAACTGGGCATGTAAAAAATGAAAGACTAAAACATTTGAAAAATCTGTAAGAATGTAAAATTATGTACTATTAGTGCTTGTGGGTGTGTGTGGAATTGGAGAGTGGTGGTCTCAAGGAAGTCGACTTATCTGGACAAGTGACTGTCTGTCCTCACTGCGAATGGTCACCCACTGCTTACTTAGTTTAGTGTCAGTTGCTCAGTTGTGTCCAATTCTTTGCAACCCCATGGACTGTAGCCCACCTCTCTCCATGGGATTTTCCAGGCAAGAATACTGGAGTAGGTTGCCATTTCCTTCTCTGGGGGATATTCCTGATCCAGGAATCAAACCTGGGTCTCTTGCATTGCAGGCAGATTCTTTACTGTTTGAGCCACCAGGGAAGCCTCTATTTAATGGTAATCTAAGTTTAAAATGTCATGATTTATATATATATATATAAATTATATATATATATATATATATATATATATGAATTGAGGAAGTACAAAACCCCATGAGCATCTAGTTTGAATTTTTAATAGCTCTTTAAAAAATAACTTGTAATATTTGTTATTTGAACTTAAAACTTAAATAAATAGTTTTAGCAAAATAATGTGGGTTTTCTTTTTTTATTATTGTTTTTTTTTTTTAATTGAAGGATAATTGCTTTACAGAATTTTGTTGTTTTCTGTCAAACCTCAACATAAATCAGCCATAGGTGTACATATATCCTCTCCCTTTTGAACTTCCCTCCCATGTCCCTCCCCTTCCTACCCCTCTAGGTTGATACGGAGCCCCTGTTTAAGTTTCCTGAGCCATACAGCAAATTCCTGATGGCTATCTATTTTACATATAGGAATGTAAGTTTCCATGTTACGCTTTCCATACATCTCACCCTCTCCTCCCCTCTCCCAATGTCCATAAGTCTATTCTCTATGTCTGTTTCTCCATTGCTGCCCTGTACATAAATTCTTCAGTACCATTTTTCTAGATTCCGTATATGTGCATTAGAATACAGTATTTATCTTTCTCTTTCTGACTTACTTCACTCTTTATAATAGGTTCTAGATGCATCTACCTCATTAGAATGGACTCAAATATGTCCCTTTTTATGGCTGGGTTACAAGGCTATGGTTTTCCCAGTGGTCATGTATGGATGTGAGAGTTGGACTGTGAAGAAAGCTGAGCGCCGAAGAATTGATGATTTTGAACTGTGGTGTTGGAGAAGATTCTTGAGAGTCCCTTGGACTGCAAGGAGATCCAACCAGTCCATCCTAAAGGAGATCAGCCCTGGGTGTTCATTGGAAGAACTGATGCTGAAGCTGAAACTCCAATACTTTGGCCACCTCATGTGAAGAGTTGACTCACTGGAAAAGACCCGGATGCTGGGAGGGATTGGGGGCAGGAGGAGAAGGGGACAACAGAGGATGAGATGGTTGGATGACATCACCAACTCAATGGACACGACTTTGGGTAAACTCCAGGAGTTGGTGATGGACAGGGAGGCCTGGCGTGCTGTGATTCATGGGGTTGCAAACAGTCGGACACAACCGAGCAACTGAACTAAACTGAACTGAACTGAATATTTCATTGTGTATTTGTACCACAACTTCTTTATCCATTCATCTGTCGATGGACATCTAGGTTGCTTCCATGTTCTAGCTATTGTAAACAGTGCTGTAATGAAAAATGGGATACATGTGTCTTTTTCAATTTTGGTTTCCTCAAGGTATATGTCTAGGAGTGGGACTGCTTGGTCATATGGTGGTTTTATTCCTAGTTTTTTAAGGAATCTCCATATAAGGTGGGTTTTCATGTTCAGTGAAACCTAGAACATTCTTTTTTTGTTTTTTGTTTTTAGAAATCATCACAATCCTTTCTCCAGGGAAGAAAATCTGTGGTATGGCCTTCTAAATGTTTGTGGGGTTTTTTGCCTGCTTTTTATTTTTAATTGGAAGATAATTGCTTCACAATGTTGTGTTGGTTTCTGCTGTACAACATGAATCAGCTGTAAGTATAGAATATATCCCTCCCTCTGGAGACTCAAATCCCACTCCTGCCCTAAATGTTTCTTAGATGAAGTTGAATTCCAGAAGTTTCATATTAAATTTCATGTTTCAATCTGTCCAGATTCCTTAGCTGGTAAAAAGAAATGCTTCACTTCTGGCAATTTTGTCTCTCTCAAGATTTTGCAGTGTTCATTGATAAATGATTTAAAATGCATTTTATCTTTAAAAGAAACATATTGAAGATGAGTCTTTAAATATATATTAAATCTCTTTTTGCCTCAACCAAAAGCTTGTACACTTCCAAGGAATAGCAATTTCAATCTGATGGAACATTGTGGAAATTTTTCTCAAAGCTTATTGCAGTTATTTTCATCCATTCTTGCCATTTAAAGTCTCATTAAATTCAAAGGTAGCTATGAACTCCCACTTATTAGAGTACCATGATGGATCCTAGGGATGGTGCTGAGAAGCAACCAGCAGATCCGAGGCAGTGGAACTTCATAATTCTACCTCGCTCCCTGCTACACAAAGTTGTACCTTTCTAGGTAAAACACGCCTAGTCTCTCACTGTCCAGGTTAATTCCACATGGACTTAGAAAAGACAGTGCTCGTATGTAAATGTGATGTAAAATATGAAAGCAATTAAACACTATATCTTGGTTTTAAATTCTTGTGCTGAAACAAAAGCAACACCCCATCCCACTAGTGAACTTACCTTTTTTTTTTCCCCTTCCCTAAAATGCAAAATCAAAACTGCTGAAGAGAGGAAGTTAGGAAGCAGAACTAGTAGGTAACTGTCTTTGTAGTGTGAGTTAAGGGAATATCTAAATTTTCCCAAGCCAGAATATCTTCTTAACTGGAAGAGCTTCATCTAGGTTAGATGCTGCCAGAACCCAGGTATCTTACTAGCCCCTTATTTGGGAAGATGGGTACAGGGAGTGAGAGATGACAACACATTCTAGGAGAACAGTAGTTTTTCTTTTCTTTTGAAATAGTGTGTATATATATATATATAAACATATATATATATATATATATATATATACACACACACACATATAGCATTATAAAATAACAAATGCCAATTACATATTTAAACATAAATATTGAGAAGATATAAAAAATTATGAAAAATCTCACTACTTTAACAGAAGTAAAATGAATCTTTTGGGATGTCTTTCACATTATTCTATAGCCATCTGTCCCTCTGTCCATCTGATTTCACTTGCTTCACTAACATCAGATATGAACACAATTGTATGTCTTTTATCTTTTAAATTATTCTTATATATGAAAAAATCTTGAATAAACCAAGAACACTGGCATTTCCTCAGTCTGAGAACTGAGTCCTTCCCTGCAGCCTTATCCACTCACAAATAAATGGGTTTAACTCCTGGTACACAGAGTCGCAGCTGGCCACTGTCGCTCCTTCCCCTAGTCCAGTGGACTTAGGACCAGTCACCGCTACTGCCATGCCCTCGATAGCTTAGATCCCTACACAGTCAGCTGCAATAACGATCAGCTGGTCTCCAAGGTTTTAATTCTTCCAGGTTTTACTCACAAGTCCATCTTTTTACACTGTTTCAGGATGACTGGACCTGGCATCTTCTAAGTCAGATTCAGTTGTCATTCAAGAACCCTTGGGGTCTGATGTGAGCTTCATCTGTTTAATGATTGCTGAATACTCTGCTATACACATGCAACAGTTTAATTAGACTTTCTCCTCTTATTGGATATTTTAGGCTTTTATTTCTGATTTTCTGAATATTATTTAAAAAAACATACTAAACATCTTTGTTCATATGCTTTTGAACACATCTCTGATTACTTTCTAAAGATAGAGTTGAAATTGACCAGGACCCAGTGGAGCCTTCCCAGTACAAAAGCCTTTTTTTGTACCTGATTTTTGTTTGTAAGAAAAAGTCTTCAGCCTTCTTGACTTTCCCTGTGTTCCAAAGGGCAAATTCAAACCGTTAACCAGTTATTGAAGGAAGGGAATGCAGAAACAAAGGAAAAGCAGTCAGGCAATAGTGCAGCAATGGGGCAGGGTCCTGGTTCCTTCTTGGGGGGTGTGCACAGCAATCTGATGCATATCTCTGGGTTCTACAGGAGGTGAGGCCCTCACCAGGTGCAGGATGGTAACTCTGGGCTGAGCAAAAGCACGTGGATCTCAGAAGGTAGATGAATGAGATTCCTGGAGCACCAACCTGTTCAGTTCAGTTTAGTTCAGTTTAGTTCATTTCAGTCATGCAGTCATGTCTGACTTTTTGAGACCCCATGAATTGCAGCATGCCAGACCTCCCTGTGCATCACCAACTCCAGGAGTTCACACAAACTCATGTCCATCGAGTCAGTGATGCCATCCAGCTGTCTCATCTGTTGTTCCCTTCTCCTCCTGCCTCCAATCCCTCCCAGCATCAGAGTCTTTTCCAATGAGTCAATTCTTTGCATGAGGTGGCCAAAGTATTGGAGTTTCAGCTTTAGCATAAGTCCTTCCAATGAACACCCAGGACTGATCTCCTTTAGAATGCACTGGTTTGATCTCCTTGTAGTCCAAGGTACTCTCAAGAGTCTTCTCCAACACCACAGTTCAAAAGCATCAATTCTTCGGCGCTTCAGCTTTCTTCACAGTCCAACTCTCACATCCATACATGATCACTGGAAAAACCATAGCCTTGACTAGATGGACCTTTGTTGGCAAAGTAATATCTCTGCTTTTTAATATGCTATCTAGGTTGGTCATAACTTTCCTTCCAAGGAGTAAGTGTCTTTTAATTTCATGGCTGCAATCACCATCTGCAGTGATTTTGGAGCCCCCAAAAATAAAGTCTGACACTGTTTCCACTGTTTCCCCATCTATTTGCCATGAAGTGATGGGACCAGATGCCATGATCTTAGTTTTCTGAATGTTGAGCTTTAAGCCAACTTTCCCACTCTCCTCTTTCACTTTCATCAAGAGGCTTTTGAGTTCCTCTTCACTTTCTGCCATAAGGGTAGTGTCATCTGCATATGTGAGGTTATTGATATTTCTCCCAGCAATCTTGATTCCAGCTTCTGCTTCTTCCAGCCCAGCATTTCTCATAATGTACTCTGCATATAAGTTAAATAAGCAGGGTGACAGTATACAGCCTTGACATACTCCTTTTCCTATTTGGAACCAGTCTGTTGTTCCATGTCCAGTTCTAACTGTTGCTTCCTGACCTGCATATAGGTTTCTCAAAAGGCAGCTTAGGTGGGCTGGTATTCCCATCTCTTGAAGAATTTTCCACAGTTTATTGTGATCCACACAGTCAAAGGCTTTGGCATAGTCAGTAAAGCAGAAATAAATGTTTTTCTGGAACCGTCTTCCTTTTTCCATGATCCAGTGGATGTACCACTAACCAATCAGAAGAAAGACATAAACTCTACAGGCCTCACCCAAAATTTGCCATTAAAACTCTTTCCTGAAACCCACTGGCTAGCACAAGCCACTTCCTCTCCTTACTTGGCCCTGCAGTAAAGCTTTCTCTTCTCCAGACTCCAACGTTTTGGTTTGTTTGGCTTCGCTGTGCATCAGACACAAGAACTTGGGTTCAACAAAAGAATTCCTACGTCTTTATGTATGAACTTTTTAATGTTGTTTTATAAATACTGTAAAGTTGCTTAGTAGAATCTTCCAATCAAAACCACAGTGAGAAGTCACTTCACACTTGTTTTAATGACTATCTTTAAAGCAATAAGAGATAACCAGTTTTGGAGAGATGTGGAGAAAAGGGAACATTTGTGGACAGTATTGTAAATTGATGCAGCAACCATGGAAAACAGATTGGAGGTGTCTCAAAATATTAAAAGTAGAACTGCCATATCATCCAGCAACTCAACTTCAGGATATTTATCTGAAGGAAACAAAATTAGTATCTCAAAAAGATATCTCATCCCTGTGTTTACTGCAGCATTATTTATAAGACATGGAAACAACCTTAGTGTCCATCATGGGATGAATATATATATACACATACATTTTTCTTTGTATATATATATATTATATTATTCAGCCAAAAACATAAGGAAATCTTGCTATTTGTATTCATAACAACATGAACAGACCTTGAGGGCCCTGTGCTAATGAAATAAGTCAGTTAGAGAAAAACAAATATTGTATAATAGCATTTATATGTGGAGCCTTAAAAACAAACAAACAAACTCATAGAAAACAGATTGATGGCTACAAGAGGCACAGGGTGTGGGGTGGACAAAATGTATGAAAGTGGTCAAAAGACACAAATTTCCAGTTATAAGATAATAAATCCTGAAGATATGATCTACAGCATGGTGACTGTACTTAACAATACTGAACTGTGTATTTAAAAGTTTTAAGAGAGTAAATCTTAAAAGTTCTCATCATAAAAAAATCTGTAATTATATGTGATGATGGATATTAACTAAACTCATTTATGAATCATTTCAGAATACATGCAATATCAAATCATTATGTTATACACCTAAAACCAATACAATGCTATATATCAATTATATCTCAATTAAAAGTAAGTTAAGATAAAATACAAGAGTAACAGCAGAAGGAAATAGTTAAGAACAAAAGGAAATTGGAACATAGATGAAGTAGAATGAATGAGTGAAAAATCACACAAGTGGAAGCACAGAAATCAAATGCAAAAGCAGTGATGCCTTCTTCTCCACATGCAAGGCTGATGTGACCAAATGAATCGATGAAAGAAATGCCGTCACAGTTATATTTACATGGTTTTATATTATGTATAGGTATTCATCTAATAACTGATATTATTTTTAAAGTAATTCAATATAATAGAAATTTGATTGAAGTAACCTCAAAAAAAGTACTCCTGGCAGCAGTGTATAAGACCTCTTAATAGGGTTCAGTGTTATCATAAAAAAAAAAAAAAACCTTGCTAATCGGATATATGAAAATTGGTGGCTTATTATTTCAATTCTCATTCTTAAATTGTGAACATAAAAAGTACATTTGTCAGCTCTTGTATGCCCTTTTTCTGACTACTGTGTTTCAGAGAGAAGGCAAAGTTTTTTGTGTCCTATAGAATCAGGGATCATCTGCTTTACTTGTGCACCCCAGTCAGCACTCAGAAAAGACGAGGATACTAGGTGTTCTGGGGAAGCAGTGAGCCGACTTCACATGTCCATCAACTGACTGAGCTATTATTTTGCTTTGGATTGCAAAAAAGAAGGTATTTTTGAAATTCTTACCTAAGAATCCTGGTTTTCCAATCATTTTTTCATTTTTTTAATCCCCTATTTTATTTCTTTAATATTTTGCCTTCTGATAGAAATAAATGGCTAAGAGTTAGTACCAGCACAAGATAATAAAGCTAGCGATTCACACAAGGAATTGGAAAATTTAGCCTTTTAAATTAATCGCAGCTCATGTGGCTTCACCAAATGCTATGACATGAAAAACTGATACCTCACCTGATGCCATCAAAATAGGTACAGTCCACCTATGACTATTTTGATCCTGGCCTTTTTGTAAATGCTCATGTAAAACTGTTTTGAGACAAATTCTTCTGGGGACTTACTCTGATGTGATTCGTAGACCATTTTCGTGGTGTTTTTATTAGAAAAATGACAGAGGCCAGTTAAGAGGATTTTAGAAACAATTAAGATCTTGTTTTGTAATTAAAGAACATTCCCAAACTCTGGGACATTTTCCTAGACATTGCTATGTCCAAACGAAAAGTCAATATTCCAGAAGAAAATGTGTTCCACCTTTAGAAGAGTGTTTTAAATCTTAAGCCTAAGTTTTATTTTATTGTTTTGTTTTTTTGAGGCTTAAACTTTTCAGGCATGTAAAATGAAGAGAGAGTCTTCAGAACCCTGAGAAACTCACATACTCAAAGATGGTCACTTTTTTATTGGGAAGATTCATTACTTGGATTTTCCAGTTTTAGTTCAACTAGACATTCCATTTATAAACTTCAAACTCCATTCTTCTGTTGTTGTTGTTGTTGTTTATTGACAATGTCTCTTCTGCCACAAACATTGTCCATGACCCAATTCCAAGCACCCCCCTTAAAAAAGCCACTTAATTAAGCCAACAAAAAAACTAGCAGGGTAAAGAATTATAGGGTCAGAAACACAGGGTCCCAGCATTATAAACAACATGGAGATAGATCATAGAATTCTGTCAAGTATCCCAAATCTAATTTATGTGGTCAATAATATAATTCTTTCCATCTCTGTGAGAAACTTATCCACCACACTCTTGTGAATATATAGTTTGAGTACAATTTCTCCTCTAACCACGCCCCCATTAAAATGTAACACATGTCTATAGCAAGCATTAAATCAAAAAACAAAGTACAGGAAATTGTTTTCATGTGTTGCCTGTGCTTTAAAAGAATGGAATAGAGGAAACTTTGCAATTAATTCTATTGTAATGCTTTATGGCTCAGTATGAAGAACTGTGCCCGTTTCTGACCTACTCTCTGCTCCTCTCAAGAAATGATGCAATCTCAATCATTCCTGCTCTCAGGTGAGCCATGAGGTTTGCATTTGGTGAGTGGTATCTAAATAGACTTTCTTACATGAACTAAAAGTCAAGAATATTTATGTGCACATTTTTCCCATGAATGTTATTATAACCAGACACAAAATCTAAAGTGCTACTACAAGTTATAGCTGCCTGTACCAATTTCTCAATAAAAGCAGGAAGCTCCTAAAAGAGCAACAGTATTCTGGAAGGTGCTAAGTGTGCTCCAAGAAGAAAGAAGGAAAGGCACAATTGCTTGTAAAACCAGCATTGAGTGTCAGCCTCTGACTCTCAAGCGAGCTGTGTCAGACTTCCGGCAATGAACGAGAGCTAGGGCCGCTCCCCACTCCTGCCTAGCCAGGAGGCACAGCCTGGCGCTGGCGTGGTCAAGACACTGTCTCCTGCGGCTGGGACAACTTAAGACACTGAACGGTATCTCTGTCAGATGGGCGTCCAGTTGACCTAAATAGAAGGCAGAGGCATTGAGTCTGGACTAGCTTTTAGAGAAGGGGCATATATGCATCGCTAGTTTGGTTTTTTTTTTTTTTTCCTCTAATGCTCACTTGTGATAAAAGCAAAATTCCCACTTACTTAGATAATCTATGAATTGAAAAAACTATTGATTTTTTTGTTCCCTCCGTGTATGCAATCCAATTAGATGTGCTGCTCATGAGATAAATATATGTGACACAGAAGCTCCTTTACTTACAAACCGGCTAGTTTCTGAAAGTTTTGTCAAATTCAGCTGTTTGTAGCACCAAAGTGATTTTCATAGAAGGGACAGTTATCCCCATTTGGTGGCAATGGACAGACATGGTTCTTATGCTCTGGCTCCTATCTTCTGTAACCATGAAAATGTGCAAGTTGAAAGCTTATAAGAGGTAAGTTCCCTAGGGCTGGCTGCTGTTACAAATTACCACAAACTGGGTGCCTTAAAACAACAGAAATTTATTCTCTCACCTTTCTGGAGGCTACAAGTCTCTGAAATTCAGGTGTTGGCAGGGTTGGTTGTTTCTGGAGGCTCTCAAGCCTCTCTCCTCAGTCCTGCTGGTTGCTGGCATCCTTTGGTGTTCTTTGGCTTGTAAATGTGTCCCTTCAGTCTCTGCCTCCATCTTCCCATGGTGTCCTCCCTGTGTATCTGTGCCACTCTGTCCAAATATCTGCTTGCTAGAGCATTAGTCATTGGACTAGGCCCAGCCTAATCCAGCATGACCTCTTTTTAACCTGATTACATCTGCAAAGACCCTATTTCCACATAAGATCACACTCATAGGCAAAAGGGGTTAAGACTTCATTGCATCTTTCTTGGGGACAGAATTTAATCCATAATACCCATCATCTCCCAAATATAGTGTTTACATTCAACTAAAATTGTTAAAGTTGTCTTTGTGTAAATGAATGGACAAATGTTGAAAACTTATTACTTATGTCTTACAATCTACCAGTATCTTAACATACAAATCTACTTAATTTGAGAAACATGCATATTCTACTGTGGACATAATAGTAAAGCTTTGTGTACATATACATTTTAAAATTTGCTTATTGAAGTATAATTGATTTACAATGCTGTGTTAGTTTTAGGTGTATAGCAAAGGAATTCAGTTTTATATATATGTTTTATTCTCTTTCAGATTATTTTCCATTATCAGTTATTTCAAGATATTGAGTACAGGTTCCTGTATTATACAGTAAGTCCTTATTGTTTATCAATTTTATATACAATCATATACATCCATTAATCCCAAACTCCTAATTTATCCTTCACTCCTATGTACACATACATTATTTGTGGAGATAAATATGAACACACTCATTCCACCCACAGAAGCACACAGAGACACAACCTTTTTATACTACACTCTGCATGAGAATTGATGACGCTTTACTGGGGTGCTTCTCTTGCTACACACACATTCACATCTACATGCTAGGCATATCTAAGAAGGCTCAGTTATCTTTGAGCACATTCCACAAGTCAGTATCTGGCACTGATAAAGGACATTTTTCCATTAATCAGATTCATAGTACAAGCTTATTGAAACGTGGTGGAAAGGGTCATCAAACAGCATATTTCAACTTATACTCCTTTTTGTTTCTTTAATCAAATGTTCATGGATGTCATGGCTAACTATTCACCAAGCCTGTTTCTTCTTCATCTTGTGCGCATACCTAGATGATATTTTTTTAGCCAGGTGAATGTGACTGTAGACCTGACGTATGCAGAAGGAATGTGTGCCATCCCAGGCGTGGCTCATAAAAGCCTCCTGCACAAAGTCTCCCTTCCTTTGGCTTGAGTCAGACAGGCAGAGCAAACCTGGAAGCTCTATGTTGCAGGGGAAGGAACCACAAGATGAAAGAAGCCTGCATTTCTGAATCACTTCTTGGTGATCATGAATTTTCATTCTGCATGAAGCCCGTGCAGCTGATGACTTCCACTGAATTGCTGGATTCTGCACATGTTAATAGTTTCCTTCCTATGTGCCTGCTGCCATGTGTATTTCTCTCTTATTTAAAGTCTTAGTCTTATCTCCTTGACTAAATGGTAAACATGTTGAGGACTTTTGCTCTGTCTCTTCCAACTCCTTGTTTAGAGTCCAGCACTACTGAAATGCTCAGCATGTTTGATCTGTGGGTGAGCTGATTCCTAAGAAAACCAAGGGCAAATTTTATCAGATAAATAAGTTTGGGTGCGAAAAAAAAAAGTGGAAATGTTGGTTGCTCCGTTGTGTCCAACTCTTTGTGACCCCATGGACTGTAGTCTGCTAGGCACCTCGACACAGAGATCAAACCCAGGTCTCCTGCATTGCGGTCAGTTTCTTTACTGCCTGAGCCACCAAGGAAGACCCAAAATGTTAGTTGCTTGGTCATGTCTGACTGTTTGTGACCCCATGGACTGTAGCTCTCCAGGCATGGAATTCTCCAGGAAAAAATATTTAATAACTTTTCAAACTGGTTTCAAGGCCATAAATAAATACAAAGTGCATATACATACATACATACATACATACATACATATATATATATATATATATTTAAAGTATAAACATTAAGAACCATAAATGCTGTGAAAGTCTATTTAAATGTGTTGCTGTCTTTATCCAAGAAGATGAAAGAGGTTTTATTGAATTTCTTTCATAGTATTTTGAGAGAAGGCAGGACATTTTTAGATACAAATTTATTTTGAGCTGAAACTTTCAATGTATTTGCTGCCATACCTCTGCTAATTTATCAAATTACAGTTAAAATTAAAGGTGAAAAAAAAACTCACCCTATTTCTCAGATTTAATCACAGTAAATAGGCTCACAAACTAAATTCAGGCCATCTGTAACTACTTCCTATCCCTGTGCAAATTCTGTTTTCCAGCTGGGTATTATACTAATGAAAATATAACTTAAGTCCAAGTCAGATTGGCTTCAGTTAGTTTAAAGGGCCTCTGTGAGGACCAAAAAGCTGTCTTGTAATACAAGGAGATGAATGGAAAGACAAAAACTAATAGATGGTGAGGATTCATCCCTTTAATGGCTAGTGTCTTTTTCAGAACAGATTTTCTTCATTTTCTAGTAACATGATTTACCCCTTTGATGAGAAGGGTTGATGAGAAGGGTTGATGAGAAGTCAGAAAACCTGGACTTGATCAACTATAGTGTCCTTCTGTCCTCGGACTTTGTGGAAGCCAAGATGACAAGTGATGATCACGGGATCCAAACACATCTCTTCTGAAATTGTTCCACCTGAGGCTGATGGGACAGAACTTCTTTACTTTTCTGGTGGCAGAGTTGTTGGGCTGACTTGAAGGATGACTTTTCCCTTCACATGGAGACAGAGGATGAGGCCAATGTAGATTACAAAAAAAAAGCAGAGATAACAAACAGAAATAGAGAAAAACATAGTCTTAGCAGCACTGATGGAATGCCTTGATAGGATTCAGAGATGATGAGTAATTCCTGAGGCCAGTATTATCCTTTGTCCAGAGGCTGATTTTGTAAGCCTATGAACCCCCATTACTGAGTGAAAGCTAGTTTGTGCTGTACTTTTATCACTTGAAACTAAAAATGGTTTCCGTATTAGTGGTCCTCAGAGCTGAAGTTTTCTTTTCACTCTGGCATGGCATACTGATTTCTGCTAGTTTAGTTTTCTTCTGCCCTTAGTAATCTCACTTTTCACCATTGCTCTGACTATTTTTCCAAACTGTTTTCCAACAAAATCTTAAAGGGTGTACCTTGCACTATATATTCATGATGAATGTTCTGGAAGGTTAAGAATAATATATCCTTGTATTACAGAAATCTTAGAAATGTTTGTGTATACTCTTCATAAAATTCTGGATTTTCTACCTTATGGCACCCCACTTCACAAGGCACTCCATTTAACAAGCTAGAAAATGGCTTGCAAAGTAGACTCACTGGAATTATATCACTCCAGGAGACATCTTTATTGTTTTAGTAAAAGAATGTTTGGCTGGAACATAAAACAACTTTTAATGTTCTTTCTAGCATCCTGTAAGGATTGAGATTCTGGGAAAGTAATACAATAAAAATAACAAAAATCACATTTTCCAGGATTCATAAGTATTAATAGTTGAGAGCCAATCATATGGTAAAAGATTACTCACTGAATTTAGAATTAGAAGACATCTGAGACATATTTGATAATAGTGAAAGGCACATAACCCTAAGGGTCTCAAACAAGTTTAATAACCATTAGATTGCAACTAAAATTGATGATATGAATGGCTAAGTCAGCATTGGAAAAGACTCTGATGCTGGGAGGGATTGGGGGCAGGAGGAGAAGGGGACGACAGAGGATGAGATGGCTGGATGGCATCACTGACTCAATGGACGTGAGTCTCAGTGGACTCCGGGAGTTGGTGATGGACAGGGAGGCCTGGCGAGCTGCGATTCATGGGGTCGCAAAGAGTCAGACACTACTGAGCGACTGATCTGATCTGATCTGATGTTATATATTGTTATAAATATATATATAAGTTATAAATATTTATATTGTTATAAATACTCATTTCCAAATGCTTATGACTAAGAATTTGAGAAGAACCAATAGCATAACATGAAAATATTTACTAATCAACTTTCTGTTAACATTCAGTTCAGTTCAGTTCAGTCGCTCAGTTGTGTCCAGCTCTTTGCGACCCCATGAACCTCAGCATGCCAGGCCTCCCTGTCCATCACCAACTCCCAGAGTCCACTCAAACTCATATCTATTGAGTCGGTGATGCCATCCAACCATCTCATCCTCTGTCCTCCTTTTCTCCTCCTGCCTTCAATCTTTCCCAGTGTCAATATTTTTTCAAAGGAGGAAGTTCTTCATACCAGGTGGCCAACGTATTGGAGTTTCTCCTTCAGCATCAGTCCTTCCAATGAACACCCAGGACTGATTTCCTTTAGAATGGACTGATTGGATCCCTTGCAGTCCAAGGGACTCTCAAGAGTCTTCTCCAACACCACAGTACAAAAGCATCAATTCTTCAGTGCTCAGCTTTCTTTATAATCCAACTCTCACATCCATACAAGACAACTGGATTAGTCCCCACCAAAACATCCCAGTCAACTTCACACTGGCATTATCTTCTTTGTCTGGTCCTGATGATTTCCAGTTGCAACATGAAATTGCAAGTCTTGCCAGAAAATTTTACAAAGGTGAGGAAAGGTTTTTGAGAGAGTTGTTGAATTCCATTGAAAGCTGTTAAAAAGGAGACTCTAGCAGATTTAAATGCATTAGCAATCAAACAAGACAATAATTAATAAATATAGGAATGCAAAATAAAATGATTTGAATATTAAAATAAAGTGACATTGATGAAACTCTTTTCTGTTTTTTAAAAAAATAAATTATCTGTGTACTATTATCCTTCTGCCATAATGTCACTGTCACCAAAATCCTATTTTTATCCATTCTTTGCATTTCCTAAGAATTTCAATATAGATTAACTTAAATGATAATCTAAATTTTGCTTAATAAATAAAAATTATTTTCATATTTTTAGTTTTATTTTTTTAAGAATAGTTCTCAAACAAACCTCACTTGTCTAATTCACTTAGAAAAGTTGGTCTGCATTTTAAATGAATTCATTTTGAATGGCCCTTTCTTGGTTCCAATTTTCTTCTGGTAATAAGAACCCTTGTGTCTCTCTGACAACACTTATCACATTGTTGATGCTTATGTTTTCCATACCAAACTGTGAACTCTTTAAAGTCTGGTAACTTCTTTAATTCATGCTTGGTTTCTCTAATGCTTAACTGAGTACCCAGTCATAGTGCTGGTGGAATAAATGAATGGATGAGCAGATGAATCTAACATGTATCAGCCAATGGCCCTGGCATTTCCATTTAAGATTGATGTCCTGGGCCCTGGAGGTCTTATAGTCTATTTCTAGAGGCAGAGACCTGCACAAAATAATTTCTTGAACCCCTTAAAATTTATCAATTTCTAAACTATTTTGCATTTGGACTCCTTTGAAAACATAATCTTGAAGTGGACTTAAACATAGATAATCATAACTCACATGCAAAGATCTAAATAGACATTTCTCCAAAGAAGACATACAGATGGCTAACAAACACATGAAAAGATGCTCAACATCACTCATTATCAGAGAAATGCAAATCAAAACCACTATGAGATACCATTTCACACCAGTCAGAATGGCTGCAATCCAAAAGTCTACAAATAATAAATGCTGGAGAGGGTGTGGAGAAAAGGGAACCCTCTTACACTGTTGGTGGGAATGCAAACTAGCACAGCCACTATGGAGAACAGTGTGGAGATTCCTTAAAAAACTGGAAATAGAACTGCCTTATGATCCAGCAATCCCACTGCTGGGCATACACACTGAGGAAACCAGAAGGGAAAGAGACACGTGTACCCCAATGTTCATCGCAGCACTGTTTATAATAGCCAGGACATGGAAACAACCTAGATGTCCATCAGCAGATGAATGGATAAGAAAGCTGTGGTACATATACACAATGGAGTATTACTCAGCCATTAAAAAGAATACATTTGAATCAGTTCTAATGAGGTGGATGAAACTGGAGCCTATTATACAGAGTGAAGTAAGCCAGAAGGACAAACACCAATACAGTATACTAACGCATATATATGGAATTTAGAAAGATGGTAACGATAACCCTGTATATGAGACAGCAAAAGAGACACTGATGTATAGAACAGGCTTATGGACTCTGTGGGAGAGGGAGAGGGTGGGAAGATTTGGGAGAATGGCATTGAAACGTGTGAAATGTCATGTATGAAACGAGATGCCAGTCCAGGTTCAATGCACGATGCTGGATGCTTGGGGCTGGTGCACTGGGACGACCCAGAGGGATGGTATGGGGAGGGAGGAGGGAGGAGGGTTCAGGATGGGGAACACATGTATAATTTTTTTAAATTAAAATTGAAAAAAAAAATATTAAAGGAATTCAGTAAAACTGCAGATACAAAACAAACATACCAAAAACAGTTGTGTTTCAATAACAATAAAAAAAAAAAGAAAGAAAAATGTTTCCAAGATATCCAAGGGATATCTCACAAAACTATTTCTTGTCACTAAGAAGGGCCAATGTTTAGATGAGAAATCTACATGCACATCTTCCAAGAGTTATGATACCTGCTTGAGAATGGTCTCATGTAGATTCAAGGAGCCAGTGGCATGATGAACTTCTGCCCAAAAGGTCTTGGGACAGCCCAGAAAGTGGCTCAGAAGCTGGCAGGACTTAGAATGAGGTTGGCCCCAGAAGGATTTGCACACTCAGCCCACGGTTACTGACATGCTTCTTTGATTCACTTAATGGAAAGTAACCCTAAAGGGGGCCCTCTCTGGCTGGCCTGAAACTATATGGCTCAGACTAAACATATTAAATTCATTACGGCAAATTGGTCTTTGGCCCCTGGTAGCTGCAGGGCTACAGGGAGGACAAAAATCTTTGCTGCTGTCAGAACATTGGAAATCTGCCACTAGAGATACAGATGGAGGTAGGGATGGACTTTCCACGGATTCAAAAATGGGACTCATTATCCATTTAAAATAGATTGATTTAATGGCTTAGAGGATGATATAATGTGTCCAGGAGGGACCCCTAAAAGGCTTTGTGAGCTCAAACAAGCACTCTGAAAAAGCATCCTGGGAGTTTCATGCAATGCTATATGGCCCTGCATTTGGAGGCAACTGAATGCCACACACACAGGTCAATATTAGTACGAATACTTTACATCATTTCTTTACCCTAAAGAGAGACCAATGAAGGCTGATATAATACAACTCAATTTACTGATCACCTACTATGTCCCAGGTGTTTTTCTAGTCACTGCTCTATCAACATGTCTTAAAAGCACTCTAACATCTGAAACAGGTTTCTAAAAAAGGCCAAGGGAGGAAGTCTACAGTATTTGAATAACTCTGGTTCAGTTGACTCCTAAACTAGCTGTCCATCCAATTTAGATGTTTCTCTGGATGAGGAGGCAGTGACCAGAAAAACTGTAATAGATCCAGGAGGAGTTGGAAAGAGCGAAGTATATTTAGAGTTGTGCAACCATCACTGTTGCAGAAAAGGTAGAGGAAACAGAGATCAAATTGTCAACATCCACTGGATCATCAAAAAAACAAGAGAGTTCCAGAAAAACATCTACTTCTGCTATATTGATTGCACCAAAGCCATTTACTGTGTGAATCACAACAAACTGTGGAAAATTCTTCAAGAGATGGGAATACCAGACCACCTTACCTGCCTCCTGAGAAATCTGTATAAAGGTCAAGAAGCAACAGCTAGAACTGTACATGGGACAACAGACTGGTTTCAAAATGGGAAAGGAGTATTCAAGTTTGTATATTGTCACACTGCTTATTTAACTTATATGCAGAGGAGATCATGAGAAACTCCAGGCTGGGTGAAACACAAGTTGGAATCAAGATTGCCAGGAGAAATACCAATAACCTTAAATATGCAGATGACACCACCCTTATGGAAGAAAGTGAAGAAGAATTTAAAAGCCTCTTGATGAAAATGAAAGAGGAGAGTAAAAAAGTTGGCTTAAAGCTCAACATTCAGAAAACTAAGATCATGGCATCTGGTCCCATCACTTCATGGCAAATAGATGGGGAAACAATGGAAACAGTGACAGACTTAATTTTCTTGGGCTTCAACATCACTGCAGATGGTGACTGCCACCACAAAATTAAAAGATGCTTGCTCCTTGGAAGAAAAGTTATGACCAACCTAGACAGCATATTAAAAAGTAGATACATTACTTTGCCAACAAAGGTCCATCTAGTCAAAGCTATGGTTTTTCTAGTAGTCACGTATGGATGTGAAAGTTGGACTAAAAACAAAACTGAGTGCCAAAGAATTGATGTTTTTGAACTGTGGTGTTGGAGCAGACTCTTGAGAGTCCCTTGGACTGCAAGGAGATCAAACCAGTCAATCCTAAAGGAAATCAGTCCTGGATATTCATTGGAAGGACTGATGCTGAAGCTGAAACTCCAATATTTTGGCCACTTGATGCAAAGAGCAGACTAATTTGAAAAGACCCTGATGCTGGGAAAGATTGAAGGTAGAAGGAGAAGGGGATGACAGAGGATGAGATGGTTGGATGACATCACAGACTCAGTGGACTTGAGTTTGATTAAGCTCCGGGAGTTGGTGATGGACAAGAAAGCCTGGCATGTTGCAGTCCATGGGGTCACAAAGAGTTGGACATGACTTCAGCACCTGAACTGAACTGAACCATCACTGTAATCAAATTTAGAACATTTTTCAGTTCAGTTCAGTTCGGTTCAGTCTCTCAGTCGTGTCCGACTCTTCGCGACCCCATGAATCGCAGCAGGCCAGGCCTCCCTGTCCATCACCAACTCCCGGAGTTCACTCAGACTCACATCCATTTAGTCAGTGATGCCATCCAGCCATCTCATCCTCTGTCGTCCCCTTCTCCTCCTGCCCCCAATCCCTCCCAGCATTAGAGTCTTTTCCAATGAGTCAACTCTTCACATAAGGTGGCTAAAGTACTGGAGTTTCAGCTTCAGCATCATTCCCTCCAAAGGAATCCCAGGGCTGATCTCCTTCAGAATGGACTGGTTGGATCTCCTTGCAGTCCAAGGGACTCTCAAGAGTCTTCTCCAACACCACACTTCAAAAGCATCAATTCTTCAGCGCTCAGCCTTCTTCACAGTCCAACTCTCACATCCATACATGACCACAGGAAAAACCATAGCCTTGACTAGACGGACTGACCCTCAAAGAAATCCCATGTTGGAGAACTGATGTCATCAAGATGGTGATATAGGTTGTTCCGTTCTTCAGTCTCCTTCACAAGAGGGCCGGCTAACAACTATCTGTAGACAAGACACCACTGTGAAAATCCCATAACCTGAGAAGGGGAGGCTGAAGCACCCCCTGGACCCCAGAAAGACTACATTAGAAGGGTAGAGGAGTACACTGACAGCATTCCCCGGGCCCATGGTGTCACCAGTGAGAAAAGAAAATCTGAGGTGGACATCCAGTCCCCCAGGGTAGTGAAACACTTCCCAGGAGGTACACTAGGGTCTTCCTTCATAGGGGTCACTGGGGAAATCTGCAGGGCTTGACCAATGAAGAGCAGACAGAGATGAAGAGCAAAGTTTACAGCAACTGTGCTCGGATCCTGGAGACAATGTTACTGCTTTCAGCTGCATCTGAGGAGATGGCCCAGCTATTGGTTCTGCCCATCTGTAGAACTAAGTCATGACCCTGTCTGTCCAAAGAACTTAGTTGGTAGTTTTGCCTGATTTGGGTCCCTAGTCAATGGGCAATATCATCCATGGAATCAGTTCTGTGGCCCTGCCTGGGCAGAGAAGCAAGTTTGAAGACCTGCCCAATGGCAGAGGGTAACCCTAAGTCCCAACCCACAAGAAAGTTGCTCAAGGAATTGGGGCAGCTGCAGAGCCCATCTGTAGCCAGCAGCCTTGCCACTAGCCTTGCCCAACTGCTGAGTATAAGCCTCTGGTTCCACAAAACCAGAGAACCTAAACAGTGACCATGGGCTTCAGAGACTAGCCTACCATACTGCCCAGCCCTGAAGCATAGCTTAAAATACCATTCAGGAGCAGAGTCCAGCATTAGGGCCAGTCCGATTACTAAACACAGTCTTTGGCCTCCCTCAGGCAGGGAGCCCAGCCAGTGACCTCACCCAAACTTGATGCACAGCTTACAAGAACTCAGACCGAGACCATGCCAAACTACAGAGCACAGTTCTGAAACCCTCTCAACTGCAGGATACAGTGGGAAGCCCTGTCTGACAAGAAACACAGCCAGTGTCTGAACCCAAAAGCAGAGCACAGCAAGAGATCTAGCTGATCACAAAGCCCAGCCTGCAGCCCTGCCTGGTGGGAGGGCACAGCTTGAGTCTCCACCTCACCAAGAGCCACTCGGAAGCCCAGTGAAGCCTTGTCCAATCAGAGCCCAACCAGTGGCATTGCCCTGCCGTGGAACAAAGACCACAAACTTTCCTGACCAGAGAGGCTTACAGGACCCAGATAATGGTCTCAACTGGCCACAGAGAAGAGCCAGTAGCCCCATCCAACAAAGGAGCTCACCCAGCAGCCATGCTTGCATAGAGAGCCAAGGCACTAGTCATATCCAGCTTTCAGGGATAGAAGCACCTTGCCCCAACTTCACAGTATGAACAGCACTCTTGCCCAATTACACATCCCACTAGCCTACCTACAGGAATAACTAGGTGGCCCAACTAGTACACCATGCTGAACAGACTGGTGAAGCTCTTTCCCTGCCAAAGCAAACTTGTAAACTCTAGCAAAAAGGTCTACTTACACAAATATGGAGATACCAACATGACTATATAAGGATAACAAGGAATCATGAAACAGAAATCAATAAAGCTCCAATCAGATCAGCTCAGTTTAGTTACTCACTCATGTCTGACCCTTTGTGACCCCAAAGACTGAGCACACCAGGTTTCCCTGTACATCACCAACTCCCAGAGCTTGCTCAAACTCATGTCCATTGAGTCAGTGATGCCATCCAACAATCTCACAGTCTGCCAGCCCCTTTTCCTCCTGCCTTCAATCTTTCCCAGCATCAGAGTCTTTTTTAATAAGTCAGTTCTTCGCATCAGGTGGCCAAAGTATTAGAGTTTCAGCTTCAGCATCAGTCCTTCCAGTGAATATTTAGGGTTGATTTCCTTTAGGATTGACTGGTTGGATCTCCTTGCAGTCCAAGGGACTCTCAAGAGTCTTCTGCAACACCAGCGTTCAAAAGCATCAATTCTTCGATGCTTAGCCTTCTTTATGGTCCAACTCTCACATCCATACATGACTATTGGAAAAACCATAGCTTTGACTAGATGGACCTTTGTCGGCAAAGCAATGTCTCTACTTTTTAATATGCTGTCCGGGTTTGTCATAACTTTTCTTCCAAGGAGCAAGCATCTTTTAATTTCTTGGCTGCAGTCACCACCTGAAGTGATTTTGGAGCCCAAGAAAATTAAGTCTGTCACTGTTTCCATTGCTTCCCCATCTGTTTGCCATGAAATGATGGGACTGGATGCCATGAATTTTGCTTTTTGAATGTTGAGTTTTAAGCCAGCTTTTTCACTCTCCTCTTTCACCTTCACCTAGAGACTTTTTAGTTCCTCTTCACCTTCTGCCATAAGGGAGGTATCATTTGCATATCTGCGATTATTGATATTTCTCCCAGCAATCTTGATTCCAACTTGTGCTTCATCCAGCCCAATAGTACATCACATGATGTACTCTGCATATAAGTTAAATTAGTAGGGTGACATATACAGCTTGGATGTTCTCCTTTTCCAATTTGGAACCAGTCCATTGCTCCATGTCCGGTTCTAACTCTTGCTTCTTAACTTGCATACAGGTTTCTCAGGAGGAGGTAAGGTGTTCTGGTATTCCCATCTCTTGAAGAATTTTCCACAGTTTGTTGTGATTCACACAGTCAAGGCTTTAGTGTAGTCAATGAGGCAAAAGTAGATTTTTTTCTGGAATTCTCTTGCTCAGAAAGAATGAAGATGCTGAGCCAAAGTGAAAAAAGCATACAGTTGTAGATGTGGCTAGTGATGGAAGTAAGGCCCAATGCTGTAAGGAAAAATATTGCATAGGAATCTGGAATGTTAGGTCCATGAATTAAGGTAAATTGGAAATGGTCAAACAGGAGATGGCAAGAGTGAACATCGACATTCTAGGAATCAGTGAACTAAAATGGACTGGAATGGGCTGATTTAATTCAGATGACCATTATATCTACTACTTTGTGCAAGAATCTCTTAGAAGAAGTGGAGTAGCCCTGATAGTCAACAAGAGTCTGAAATGCAGTACTTGGGTGCAATCTCAAAAATGACAGAATGGCCTCTGTTCTTTTCCAAGGCAAACCATTCGATATCACGGTAATCCAAGCCTATGCCCCAACCAGTAACATGGAAGAAGCTGAAGTTGAACGGTTCAATGAAGACCTACAAGACCTTTTAGAACTAACACCCAGAAAAGATGTCCTTTTCATTATAGTGGACTGGAATGCAAAAATAGGATCAAGAAACACCCGGAGTGACAGGCAAAGTTGGCCTTGGAAAACAGAATAAAGCAGGGCAAAGGCTAATAGAGTTTTGCCAAGAGAACACACTGGTCATAGCAAACACCCTCTTCCAACAACACAGAGAAGACTCTACACATGGACATCACCAGACGGTCAACACCAAAATCAGATTGATTATATTCTTTGCAGCCAAAGATGGAGGAGCTTTATACAGTCAGCAAAAAAAGACTGGAAGCTGACTGTGCCTCAGATCATGAACTCCTTATTGCCAAATTCAGACTGAAATTGAAGAAAGTAGGGAAAACCACTAGACCATTCAGGTATGACCTAAATCAAATCCCTTATGATTATACAGTGGAAGTGAGAAATAGATTTAAGGGACTAGATCTGATAGAGTGCCTGATGAACTCTGGACTGAAGTTCATGACATTGTACAGGAGACAGGGATCAAGATCATCCCAATTAAAAAGAAATGCAAGAAAGCAAAATGGCTGTCTGAGGAGGTCTTACAAATAGTTGTGAAAAGAAGAGAAGTGAAAAGTAAAGGAGAAGAGGAAAGATATTCCCATTTGAATGCAGAGTTCCAAAGAATAGCAAGGAGAGATAAGAAAGTCTTCATCAGCAATCAATGCAAGGAAATAGAGGAAAACAGCAGAATGGGGAAGACTAGATCTCTTCAAGAAAATTAGAGATACCAAAGGAAAATTTCATGCAAAGATGGGCTCGATAAAGGACAGAAATGGTATGGACCTAACGGAAGCATAAGATATTAAGAAGAGCTGGCAAGAATACACAGAAGAACTATAGAAAAAAGATCCTCACGACCCAGATAATTACTCACCTAGAGCAAGACATCTGGGAATGTAAAGTCAAGTGGGCCTTAGAAAGTATCACTATGAACAAAGCTAGTGGAGGTGATGGAATTTCCATTGAGCTATTTCAAATCCTGAAAGATGATGCTGTGAAAGTGTTGCACTCAATATGCCAGCAAATTTGGAAAACTCGGCAGTGGCCACAGGACTGGAAAAGGTCCGTTTTCATTCCAATCCCAAAGAAAGGTAATGCCAAAAAAATGCTCAAACTACCACACAATTGCACTCATCTCACATACTAGTAAAGTAATGCTCAAAATTCTCCAAGCCAGGCTTCAGCAATACGTGAACCATGAACTTCCAGATGTTCAAGCTGGTTTTAGAAAAGGCAGAGGAACCAGAGATCAAATTGCCATCATCTGCTGAATCGTGGACAAAGCAAAAGAGTTCCAGAAAAACATCTATTTCTGCCTTATTGACAATGCAAAGCCTTTGACTGTGTGGATCACAATAAACTGTGGAAAATTCTTCAAGAGATGGGAATACCAGACCACCTGACCTGCCTCTTGAGAAATTTGTATGCAGGTAAGGAAGCAACAGTTAGAACTGGACATGGAACAACAGACTGGTTCCAAATAGGAAAAGGAGTACATCAAGGCTGTATATTGTCACCCTGCTTATTTAACTTATATGCAGAGTACATCATGAGAAACGCTGGGCTGGAAGAAGCACAAGCTGGAATCAAGATTGCCGGGAGAAATATCAATAACCTCAGATATGCAGATGACACCACCCTTATGGCAGAAAGTGAAGAGGAACTAAAAAGCCTCTTGATGAAAGTGAAAGAGGAGAGTGGAAAAGTTGGCTTAAAGCTCAACATTCAGAAAACTAAGCTCATGGCATCTGGTCCCATCACTTCATGGCAAATAGATGGGGAAACAGTGGAAACCGTGTCAGACTTTATTTTGGGGGGTCCCAAAATCACTGCAGATGGTGATTGCAGCCATGAAATTAAAAGATGCTTACTCCTTGGAAGGAAAGTTATGACCAAACTAGACAGCATATTAAAAAGCAGAGATATTACTTTGCCAACAAAGATCCATCTAGTTAAGGCTATGGTGTTTCCAGTGGTCATGTATGGATATGAGAGTTGGACTGTGAAGAAAGCTGAGTGCCGAAGAATTGATGCTTTAGAACTGTGGTGTTGGAGAAGACTCTTGAGAGTCCCTTGGACTGCAAGGCGATCCAACCAGTCCATCCTAAAGGAGACCAGTGTTAGGTGTTCATTTGAAGGACTGATTCTGAGGCTGAAACTCCAATACTTTGGTCACCTCATATGAAGAGTTGACTCATTGGAAAAGACCTTGATGCTGGGAAGGATTGGGGGCAGGAGGAGAAGGGGACGACAGAGGATGAGATGGCTGGATGGCATCACCGACTTGATGGACATGAGTTTGGGTGGACTCCGGGAGTTGATGATGGACAGGGAGGCCTGGCGTGCTGTGATTCATTGGGTTGCAAAGAGTTGGACACGACTGAGCGACTAAACTGAACTGAACTGAACAGAATAAAAAGGAAAAATACACAGCAATAAAATGATAGTTGAGGATTTTAATGCTCCATTCTCCAGGTAGTCAATAAGGAAATAAACAATTTGAACAACACTATTGACCAATGGACCAAACAGGTGTACATAGAACATTCTATCCAACAGCAGCAAAGTATACATTATTCTTCAACACCTACAGAACATTTTCTAAGATAGATCATAGGTTCGACCACAAAATAAGTCACAAAAAAGCCAAGAACATAGAAATTATATCAAATATCTTTTCTTATCACAAATGATATGAAACTATAAATCAACAGCCAGAGGAAAGTTAGAAAATTTAACAATAAAGAAAATTAAGAAACACACTCTTTAAAGTGTTGCTAAAGAAAAAAATTTTTTAAAGCTTAAGATAAAAAAAATTTTAAACAACTTACCAAAACGTATGGCATGCCGGAAAAGCAGTTCTGAGAAAAAAAATTTATAACTATAAACTCATATTTTTTTTAAAAAATGTCTTAAATAAACAACCTAACTTTAAACCTCAAAGAACTAGAAGAATAAACTTAACCCAAATTTATCAGGAGGATGGAAATAAAGATAACAGCATAAATAAATGAAGTAGTGAATAGGAAAACAATAGATAATATAAACGAGTTGACTCTTTGGAAAGAAAATAAACTGATAAACCTGTAGCTAGACAAACCATTAAACTTAAAGGACTCAAATAAAATTATAAATTAAAGAGCAGAAATTACAACTGACACCACAGAAACACAAAGGCTCATAAGAGACTACTACAAACAACTACACATCAACAAATTAGACAACCTGGAGTAAATGGATAAATTCCTAGAAATATACAAATTACCACGACTAAATCTTGAAGAAATAGAAAATTTGAACAGACTGATACTGAAAAAGGGTATTGCTTAGTAGTCAAAAACCTCCTAAAAAAGGACCTGATGGTTTCACTGGCGAATTACACTAAACATTTAAAGAATTGACATTAATTCTTCTCAAATTTTTCCAAAAAGAGCAAAGACACCAAGCTCATTTTCAAAGGACGTTATTAGTCAAATTCATCTACCATATCCAGATAAGGATGCTAGAACAAAATAAAATTATAGGCCAATATCCCTAATGAGTAACATGCAAAAATTCTCAACAAAATTCTAGCAAACTGAATTCAACAGCACATTACAAGGATCATAAACCATAATTAAGTGGGATTCATCTCTAAGATGTAAGAATGGTTCAAAATATGCAAATCAATAAATGTGTTACATTACATTAATAGAATAAAAGGTAAAAATCATGATCATATTGATAGATGCAGAAAAACACTTCGACAAAATTCAACATGATTTTATGATATAAACTTAGAACAAATTAGATTTATAAGGAATCTATCTCAACATAATAAAGACCATATATAGTGAGCCTGCAGCTAACATAGTTTAAAAGGTAAAAGGTTGAAAACTTTTCTTTAAGACCAGGAACATAACAAGAATTTTCATTCTTACCACACCATTCTATATAGTACTGGAATTCTAGCCAGAGCAATCAAGTAAGAAAAATAATTAAAAGTTATTTAAAGCAGAAATAGAGAAGGAAGACAGTACATGTTTACAGATGACATAATCTTATATATAGAAAACCTTAAAGGTTCTACCAAAAAAAAAAAAAACAAAACTGTTGGAACTAATAAATGAATTCAGTAAAGTTGCAAGATACAAAACCAACATACAAAAATCAGTCACATTTCAAAATATTAACAATAAACTATTTTTAAAAGACAATCCCTTTCACAATAGGATCAAAAATAATAAAATACTTATTAATAAATTTAACTAAGGATGTGAAAGACTTATACACTGAAAACTGTAAAGCACTGTTGAAAGAAATTGAAGAAGATGCAAATAAATGTAAAGATATCTTTTGTTCATGGATTGGAAGAATCAATATTTCTAAAATGTCCATACTACTCAAAGTCATTTTTAGATTCAATGCAATCTTTATTAAGATTTCTTTTTTAAAGAAATAGAAAAAAATAGTTCAAAAATTCATATGGAACCAAAAAGACCTAGAACAGCCAAAGCAATCTTGAGAAAGAAAAACAAAGTTGGAGGCATCACATTTCCAGATTTCAATCTGTATATAAGCATATGGTAATCAAAACAATATGGTACTGGCATAAAAGCAGAAACATAGATCAATACAACATGATAGAGAAATGAACCCACATGTATATGGTCAACTAATATTAATATTAGATGAAGGGACTGAGAATATCCAATGGGAAAAAGAGAATCTTTTCCATAAATGGTGCTGGGAAAATTGGATATTCACATGCAGAAAACTAAAACTGGACTCCTATCTTAAGTCACTGAAAGCAGGGGAAATTGGTGAAGGTGGTCAAAGGATACAAACTTCTAGTTATAAGATGAATAAGTTCTAGATAGGTAATGTACACAATGGTGACTATAGTTAACAATAATGTGTACTTAAAATGGCAACCCACTCCAGTGCTCATGCCTGGAAAATCCCATGGATGGAAGAGCCTGGTAGGCTACACTCTGTGGGGTCGCAAAGAGTTGGACACGACTGAGCGACTTCACCTTACCTTCCCTTAAAAGTTCTTAAACGAGTAGGTCTTAAGAAACTAAAACATTGTAAATCAACTAGATTTTAATTTAAAATTTTTAAAAAAGATTTCATGTCAGATACACACACAAATGGTAACTATTTGAGGTAATAAGTGTGTTAACTAACCTTATCATGGTAATCATTTCTCAGTATAAACATACATCAAATCATCATGTTATACACCCAAGCTTACACAATATTGTATGTCAATTATATCACAATAAAGTCTGGGGGGAACGTGCTCCAAAGGTTACAAAAAGGGGTATTTGGTCAGAATGCCAACTATGCACCCTAAACACAAAGAAACTCTACTGAAATGAAATATAAAGATTTAGGTAAAACACTACTTGTCTTTAAAGCTAATTGGAACAGGCTACCACCAATATTTTTAAAATCTCACACTTATAGATTAGTTGGGCAGATCCATCTTGAAAATTTTGTATTTAGAATTGGAAATTGCTCATCAAGATTTCTGGGGTCTTTCTCCATCTCTTGAAGCTAGTTCTACTCAAGAGGAAAATTTAGAAGATTTTGTTGCTTTAAATGTCGCTTTCATGAGGTTATGGATAAGGTGCAATTTCAGGTTGAGCATTTAACCTAGAATGGGAGATGAATGAGTTCAGGACTGTTTCTGTTGAAAGAGCCACTGAAAACCTTGGATGTGTGAGCTGTAAAACATAACATCTATTACTGTTGAAAGAGCTACTGAAAACCTTGGATGTGCAAGCTGTAAAACATAACATCTATTACTGTATTAAATATTCATAATTTTTCTCTTTAAAACAAAATTTTGTGTTGCTTTAAAAAAAAAGAATCTATAAAAGATTAGTAAAATAGAAACACAAGTTTATAAATATATAAAAAGCAAGATTGCTAAGAGTCTGCACTCCAAATACAGGGAGCCCAGATTCAATCCCTGGTTAGGGAGCTAGATACCACATGTCTCAACTAATAGTTTATGTTCCACAACTAAAGATTCATGTTAGGGAAATTAAATGGAATTGTTCTTAAGCCAAGAGAGCAGAGTGGGCCTCTGACCTTGCTTCTGACCTGCCTGGACACTGCCCCAACTACGTGCCTGCTTGTGAGTGCACTGATTGTTACCAGTAATATGAACAGTAATATAGATAAGACACGGAGTGGGTCTTGGAATTCTTGAGCCCCTGGTGGAGGTCTGGCCAACCACACCCAGGGCTTAACAAAATCTTGTGACTGGCAAGATAAACAACATTGGAAAGAAGATTAATGTGAAACCAGAGCTGCAATTTGCTCACATGATGATACCAGTTTGTGTCCTGGGATTATAAGTAGGAACTCCTCAAATCTGCAATTTTGAAGTCTCACCCATGGAACAGACACACTACCCAGGACCTTTTCCCAGTTGGGACTGCAGCACGGGACTTCCCAGTGCTGCTTGAGCCTGGATGTTAGTCACCTCAATTAGTTGATATATGTGCTGGTACTCTCCTCCACTGTTGCTGTTTCTTTTCTCTTAATGATTGTATATTGAAAGTAAGTTAAATAATTCTCCATTAAGTATTGAAATTTTTTATTTGTATATAATGCATGGTTTCTTTTGTTCATGAATCCTTTGAACCTGAAACAAAAGTTAAAATTTTGGCAAAACAATTCCATGTACCACGATGAAGATCAAAGATCTTGCGTGCCGCAACTAAGACCTAGTGTGGCCACGTGAATAAATAAATAAATAAAATATTTTTTGAAAAATGATAGATTGCACATACACTACTTCAAAAGTGTAAGCTAAAAATTTGCCTACAAACTTCCTTGTAATCAAACCAAAAAGGGCATAATAATTTACATTACTTTCATTTTGGAAAGGCAGACTCAAACCAATTTTTTAAAAAAGAATAAAAAAGTCTTCTAGATGCTAGAAGAAATTTCTCACATGGAACATTGTCCAGAAAGCATTAAGTGATGTAATAAACAATACTCATATCTTTTTTGTACAACAAATTAAAAAATGAATGCCATCTGTTTGTTTCTTGTAGAAAATTTTGCTAAAAGCTAAAAGAATACTATTAAAGCAAAACTTGGAGTGGATAAAATATGCTGCATTCCAATAGCCTAATTTGAGCCAAGATTAGAACTTAGAGAAATAAATAGATCCTTCAAAAGTAAGTGGATAGTTTAACTCTTCATTTTAGAGATATCACACTTTTTCCTCTCTTCCCTCAGAATTTATAATTCTAACAATAATATCTCCTACAAGGCAATAATTTTCAGATAAACTGGACAAAGGCAATGGAAAGGCATTAACATATATTCTGAAAGACTAGGCCTGTCTAACCACTTGAGAATTTCTGGCTCAGATAACTTCCCTATATATAGTTGCTCTCATTTTTATTTCTGATGGGGGCACAGAAGACTTTTTGAAATTATTTTCTTAGATGGGAGTCTGAGTACCAATTGCAAGAACATCATATAAGGAAGATCCGATTGCCAGGAGAACATTGATAGTTCCACCAGGGTTCTCCCTAGAAGGCAGATTTCAGGAGCATATGTGAGCAAAGTAAGGAGTTTCCTGATGAAGTATCATTGTATATTCACCCTGGCATTTTAAAAAAAATCCAATTCAGGCTCCAAAATCTCTCATTCCAAAAAAGACAGAAATGGTACTGGCCTCAGTGGTCATCAAAGTGTAGAACTCCTGGCTTCCAAGAAAACCCCCAATAATGCTCCTGCAGAACCTGCAAGGATGATGCCATTTCTCTAAAGGAGTGAACTCCACTCTTTACATCTGTTCTGCATCTCAAGCTGCATGGGGCAACAAAGGTAGATGATTTCTGCTGGACAAGACTTGACTAGGGAAGAAAGATATGAACCCAAGTGGTACTCCCTTTCAACCCAGGAAAATGGGGACTAGAGAAAGAGGGAAAAAGGCCTTCAGAACTTTCTATAGAAGCAGCAAAATGACATGAAGTCACTGCACCAAGAGACTTCTCACTTTCCCCACTTGTATCCTTTGGATCAAATTGATGGCACGCATCTAGAAATTATTGTTTAATAAACATGATGCCTAAGACATTGAATGGGAAATAATTAAAGGAAGGCCACTTCTTTTGAGCTTGGAATGTTAAACAAACCAACTGAATAAATAAAGGTATATTAAGGTATTTCCTTTGTCATCCACCTGGAAAGCATATGCATAGGACAATCTTCAGTGATCTTTTTTAAATGTGCTCAGCCCATTAAATTTATGATGTGGAAAAATGGAGATAAAAGAGCAGAGACTCAAGTCATGGTGATTGAATTTGACCATAATTTGAAAAATAGTTTAGGCCATGAAAACTACTATTTAGCTCAAGAGATCTGCCATCTTCCTACTAATTATTTCTCTCTTTATTTTGCTTCTATGTGCATGAAACTAAGAATCTAAGTTTCTTACTGTGGAGGAGGCAATCCTGAGCAACACACAAGCACAGAGGTGCTCAGCACACCAGGTGGAAATGGATGTCTGGTAGAGACACTTGCAGTATTTCACTCAACTCTCACTTCCACTGAACAACTCCATGTGACTTGGCCTCTTCAATACCTCATCTCCGTCAAGTCTTTTTTCAATGCACTGGCTGTGGCCTCAGCCACTGTCTTCACTTCCCTGGCTACTGTAATTGCCTCCCAACTGATCTCCTTGCTTCCTCTCCAAGCTCTCTTTCTCATTTCATTCCCCATAACAGGACTCCAAATCTGAGCATGACATTTACCTGGTTAGAAACCTTCAATTGCTTTCCATTATGCTTAGGACTAAAGCACACCCACAGATAACAAACAATCAAAAGAATCTCAGGGTTAGGGGCCTATCTGAAGCCCTCTCCTTCCTGCTCTATACTGGGCTTCCTTCAGGTTTTCAAACACACTCTACTTCCTGCCCCAAAGGGGTCACATGCATTGTTGCTTCCACCTACCAACTCCCTTTGCCTCAGTTACACATCGTCCAGGTCTCAGCTGAAATATGATTTCCTCTTTGACTCTGGTCTTCACAGACTTCCTACACAAATTAGGATTCTCTTTATCAATTTTCATAGTCTTTCTCCATCAGAACTCAGAGCACTTGAATTACTTATTCAATTGTCTTCTCCAATAATCAAAAGCTTCATGAGAGAAGCCACGAAGTCCTTTCTTCAAATTTGTAACTACAAAATCTAACATAGTAACAAATATTATTATTTCTATTTAAGAGATTAAAATAACTGAAGAATTGAAAGTTGAAATTATTTGTCCAGGGTCTTTAAGCTAGTAAGCAGAACTGAGCATTTAATCTTTATCCATTAAACTCAAACGTTTATATTTCTATTTCACTTGCCTCCTTTGTTTTATGAAAAAAGAAATATTTTATTCTTTGAATAAAATATAAAATATTTTGAATAAAATATATAAGAATAAAATACTTAGGAATATATCTACCTAAAGAAACTAAAGACCTATATATAGAAAACTATAAAACACTGATGAAAGAAATCAAAGAGGACACTAATAGATGGAGAAATATACCATGTTCATGAATCGGAAGAATCAATATAGTGAAAATGAGTATACTACCCAAAGCAATCTATAGATTCAATGCAATCCCTATCAAACTGCCAACAGTATTTTTCACAGAGCTAGAACAAACAATTTCACAGTTTGTATGGAAATACAAAAAACCTCGAATAGCCAAAACAATCTTGAGAAAGAAGAATGGAACTGGAGGAATCAACCTGCCTGACTTCAAGCTCTACTACAAAGCCACAGTCATCAAGACAGTATGGTATTGGCACAAAGACAGAAATATGAACAAAGAAATAGAGAAATGCAAGAAATGAGTATTGAATGTGTAGTATGTTCTAGATTTAGGCTGCTTTCATTAATCCTCACTACCCCATGTACTATTCTGACCTGTCTCCATGACTAAATGTAAATCTCTGAAGATCAGAGACTGTATGTTCTTTTTTTGTTTTTCTTCTGTATACTTAGCATGTAGCATTTAGTTCTAAACACAAGAGGAGAATTCTGTGCCAAGTGATTATGAGTATTTACTAACTGAAGAGTGATAGTTTGGAAAACGAATTTTTGAAAGTTAGGGGTTGGGAGGGTCTGTAGGGGAGAAGTCTGATGAGGATGATAAGGTAGTTCATGTCCAAAGACACACACACATACATCCTCTACATGGAAATATAGCAACAATAGATAAAATAAAGAGAAACTATAAGAACATAGTTGGGATAAAAATAAATGAGGCAATCCATTTCCCAGAAATTGATCATAAAGGCACACCGATGAGTGGGGCTGCTGGACCTGGAACTGGAAGGTGGGAAGTAACAGTGGGGGCCCAACAGAAAACTGGCTCCTATGGAGTGACTCTGGCTAAAAATATTTGCTAGTAAAGTGAAGCTAAGAAAGAGAAATCAATAACAGGGATATGAATTTACCCAAGATGAAGTTAATCATATAGAAGAGTGTACGGTCAGGCTACTCAAGGTGGCTGTTCTCCTGCTCTCTGCACATCACCTGCCTGACCAGGACCTGTTTCCCCGACACCCTGCTTACAGGGCTGACCTTCCTACATACTTGCCCCAGGCCTCAGCTAGTGACTGTTCTTATCAAAGTGTGGTGAGGAACTTGCCCCTCTTCTGGCTTCCCTGGTAACCAATGAATCACTCTGATGCCAGCACCCCCTATAACTGGTCATTTTACAGTCCTCCCCTGGAGTGAAACCTGCTGCAGCCTTGTCTTGCCCTCCATCCAATGCACACAGTGGGTTGTTTCTCCAGCACCTTGCTTCCAACACATAAGCTCCCCCAACCATTAAACCACTGGTGTCTCTATTGCTGACACATTAGCTATTTCTTTGGTCTTAAAGATGAGCCAGTACAGGCCCAGGAGGCTGCAGCCCACCAAATAGTCTGATAAAATATTAATAGACATATGTTTAGAAACTCAAAGAGATAGGAATAAGAAAAAAACTAAGATATAAGATATAGAGAATAAGAATAAGAAATAATAAAACAAACTAATCTTTAACCTTAAACCTTTAACCATATGAAATGAAAATGCAATAGATTGCACATATACTAGACAAGAAATAGTTGAGAGATTTAGAAAATTACCTAATGATTTAAGTGCTTAATGGTTTAAGGAATAGTAAATTCAGAAGCACTGAAATCAAGACCATGAGAGAGAAATCCACTATCATTGTAAGAAATTTTGACACAGCTCAGTAAGACAGTGATAGATTAAGCAAAGAAAAAAATAAGAAGGACTTAAAGCCTGAACAAGAAAGCTAGCAAGCTGAGTTAATAGATGCATTTATAGAATCAACCACATTCTAGGGCACAAAATATATCGACAAATCTTAAAAATTCAGCATTAAACAGCTCATATTATCCAATCATAAAATGATTAAATTACAATCAAATAAAAATATTATTTTAAACATTCACATTAGAAATTTAAAATCCAAATCTCAGCTTACTGTTGATGTAAAGAGAAATCACAGTTATTTAGAATAAGATGTTAATAAAATTAATTCACATAAACTTTATAGGAAGCAGCAAAATGGTACTTGTATTAAATCTTTAAATAATACAAGTTGAAAATAAATAGACAAACTAAAAACCTAGGAAAAAATGAAACTAAAATAAGCCTATAGAATGTAGAAGAAAGAAAAAATAAAGATGAGAGTGAATATTTAAAAATAAAATATTTTTTAAAGTATTAAGAAAATCAAAAGCTATTCTTTGGAAAAATCTAATAAAATACACAAATCTCTAGAAAACCAATAAATTAAATAGTGGGAATATGCACAAATAAATATTATCAGAAAAAAAAGGGAACATAATTATGGAAACAGTAGAAAGTTTTAAAACTCATAAGTAAATATTAAATACAACACTGATTCAAATTCATTCTTTAAAACAGACAGTACCTATAAAAATATCATTTATTAAAATAGTCTCAGACTTCCCTGGTGGGTCAGTGGTTAAGACTCCATGCATCCAATGCAAGGGGCATGGCTTTGATCCTTGATCAGGGAACTAAGATCCCATCTGTTATTCAGCACAGCCAAAAAATTAGTGAACAAATAAAATAGTCTCAGGGAATAACAGAACATCTGAAAAAAACAATAACCATTAAAGAAATTGCCTAAGTAATCAATTCTTCCATTAGTAAGAGTGATGGTGGGGTAGAAAGACAGAAGGAAATTGTTTTGGAAGTAAGATGTAATGAATCTACAGGAATGAATCTATAGATAACTTGCATTTTGTAAAGACTGTTTCAGAGAACTGAATTTGAAATAAAGTTGTTCAATCCTTGTAGAAGGCTAGCTGGACCCAAAATGAAAAGGGACAATACAATTACAGCCTAAGAATTGTGAGTATTATGAATAGAGATGCAAAAGTCAGCTGAATTTAGCAGAATTTTCAATATGACCAAGTTTAGTTCCAGGATATAAGAATGGTTGAATACCAGAAAACCTATTAATATTTTATGTGATATTAGCAGATAAAAGGAAAATTTTTTATGATGCAAAAATTTGATAAATTTCAGAATTTACTCATTCAAGATGGAAATTCTTGCTTGATAAGCTAGGCCTAAAGGGAAAGTTCTTTAACCTAAAAGGAATTTGTTAAAAACTTGCATCAGACAGCACACTCAGTTGTAAACTGTAATTCCATCACAATTAAATAAGGAATAAGATAGATTTAATTGCCATTTGCTTTTCAGTCTTATCCTGAGGATACCATCCAATGCAACTAACCAAGACAAGAGAGGAAAACCTTAGGAAGTAGAAAGATTGAATCAAAACACTACCCTCCTTTTCAGTTTCCCTCTTTTCATCCATAATAGATTTTCTGATATTCGTGCTTGAACTAAACTCTACTTGGTCATAATGAAAATTCGGCTAAGTTCAACTAACTTCTGCATCTCTATTCGTAATATTCATAATTCTTAGACTATAATTGCATTGCCCTTTTCATTTGGGGTCCAACTAACCTTCTGGATAGAAGGCTAATTTTCTTTCATTTTCAACTTTCTTCACAGGTACCCTTGCTTCTTCTAGGGAATCAAGTCCCCACTCCATTCTGCTCTGAATCAAAGACACCCGCTCCTCTAAGTGTCACATAGAGAGAAAAGTGGTTAACTTGCCATTCTGTGGGTTGGGGAAGAAGAGATATCAGAGAGGTTTTCATTCTGATTTATAAGTTTAATTTTTCTATAAGCAGCTGAAAATTCCAGATAACTTCTGAAAGGGTGGAAATGAACTTTCTCCTGAAATCCTTCATCAAAATAAAAATGAGATTTTTTTTTTCTCAGTTATATAACTTTGTCATTACTGTCATTTGTCCTTTATCTGGGCTCAATTACAAGGCAAACCTTGGCAAAGAAGACATCCATAGTAATCACCTTAACCCAATTCTTATGACTTTTTCCTGTCTAGGAGACAGGGGTGGGTGTGTGTGTGTGTGTGTGTGTGTGTGTGTGTGTGTGTGTGTGTGTTAGTAGCTCAGTCGTGTCTGACTCTTTGCAACTCCATGGATTTTAGCCTGCCAGACTCCTCTGTCTATGGAATTCTCCAGGCAAGTTGCCTTTTCCTTCCCCAGGGAATCTTCCTGACCCAGGGATCAAACCTGGATCTCCCACATTGCAGGCAGATTCTTTACCATCTGAGCCACCAGGGAACCTCTGTATCAACATCTGTCCTTGAAAAGCATAGTTGTTCTTTGACTCAGCAATCATACTCTTAGGAATTTACTCCAAGGAAATTATCAGATGTAATACAAGGATATTTGTCCCAGCATCACCTATAATAGAAAATATTTTCAATTAATATAAATTTACAATATAGAAATCAGTAAATTATAGGCCATTAATCTCATAAAATGTTTTTCAGCCAATAAAGAAAAAATGATACTGTAGGAAAATATTTATCAACATGAGAAAAATATTCTTGATATCTTGCTAAGTTAAAAAGCAGGTTGTACAATTTTGTTTGATAAATGTTATTATTATTTACATAGTCACCTGTGTGGGAAATTATTGAGAGGCTCTATAACCAAAACTTTGCTTATCTCAGAATGGTATGATTACAATTATTTCTGTTTTATTTGTTTGTTGTTTTTCATTGCGTTTTTTCATGTGTTCCAAAGAAAAAAGAAAAAAAATTAGCCCCTGATAGCTATCAGTTGGGAGCTGGACTGCCTCTAATAGCCAGATCTTAGTGTTCTACTGAGGAACATAAACCGTTTCACACCTTCATCTGTGACCATGATACAGCAAGACAAAGACAAGACTATTCTCTAAACATGCCTGAGTGCAGACAAAAACAAAAACACTGCAAACCACAAACAGCCAAACACTGGGACTGTGACTTCTTTGCCATTCATAACATTAGCCCCATCTGCTCCTTCCTAGATAAAAGCTATTAAGAACCCCAGTCAAAAATTTTCCCTTCTTCCACTTCTTAACAGCATCAATTCACAGCAAACCTACCAAGTCCTTGAACCCTACCCCAAATCACCTAGCACAGCTTAATTTCATAACAAGCCCTGAAGCACAGCCCTGGGGTGCTTCCCAGAGGCCTCCTTGGCCATGAGCAGATCAGTTTAATTGCTTTCCTACAGTTCTGTTTCTGCTGGCCTTTGGCCAAAGGTGGTCATTGGCAAAGATGTATGCACAGAGTATGTATCCTTTTGTAATTAAAATTATACATATTTTAAAATCAAAATTAAATAATCTCCAGGTGACTTTTGACCTCTTACCAAGAGGTATACCCTCAATTTCCCCTGGGTTCTTGAGTTTACAACCAGCCAGCCCTCTGGCCCAGCACAGGAGGTATCCATAGGTATCATCATAGGAGCTCCATAGGTATCATCAGCCAGCCTTGGAGTTGGCTCTCTGTCTCTGTGGTCACAGAGATCATCATTCTTGCCCTACCTACCTCATGACAACAGTGTAAAGAGGTGACACTGTTTGTAAGTTATAAGCAAACTTGAAAGTAGCTAAAGCGATAACCATTTAATCAATACAGATTTGTCAAGTGACTTCAGCATATATATATATAATGTTTTGCTGCTGCTGCTAAGTCGCTTCAGTCGTGTCCAATTTTGTGTGACCCCATAGACGGCAACCCACCAGGCTCCCCCGTCCCTGGGATTCTCCAGGCAAGAACACTGGAGTGGGTCGCCATTTCCTTCTCCAGTGCATAAAAGTGAAAAGTGAAAGTGAAGTCGCTCAGTTGTGTCCGACTCTTAGCGACCCCATGGACGGCAGCCCACCAGGGTCCTCCATCCATGGGATTTTCCAGGCAAGAGTACTGGAGTAGGGTGCCATTGCCTTCTCCAATATAATGCTCTAAGTCCTATCAAAGAGCTCCAACTGAAAAGTAACTGAATCCTAAGTCTGTCTCTAAGAAAACAGGGAACTAACAGAATGGCATTGTGGGAAAATTAACAAGATGGCACCAGTCAAGCCCTCTGGCCCCCTGTTCTGTAAACAATGACTTTGCAAGGTTATGTAACAGCTGAGATCACTTACAGCAATGCACATACGTGTCACAAGGTACTCACTTGGTCATGGGTTACTCTGTGCGGTATGCCGGGTTGTATGCAGTTATGTTGTGTTATGTCTGCTGCTACGGCATCAGCCAGTAGAGAATAAACGTGTCTGCAGTTCCTACAGCTCCTCGCATTTTTTTCCAGCCTTGTAGCTCACACCTTGCCTACCCTGGATTCAGCGAACAGTGCATACAGTGTAAACAATAAGACAGTTGGCGACATACAGAGGATCAGCAACATGGGCATTCAGTTCAGTTCAGTCGCTCAGTTGTGTCCAAATCTTTGCGACCCCATGGCCTGCAGCACACCAGGCTTCCCTGTCCATTACCTCTCAGAGCTTGCTCAAACTCATGTCCATCGAGTCAGTGATGACATCAAACCATCTCATCCTCTGCCATCCCCTTCTCCTCCAGCCTTCAATCTTTCTCAGCATCAGGGTCTTTTTCAATGAGTCAGTTCTTCGCATCAAGTGGCCAAAGTATTGGAGTTTCAGTTTCAGCATCAGTCCTTCCAATGAATATTCAGGACTGATTTCCTTTAGCATTGACTGATTGGATCAAGGATCATTTAAAATAATAGAAAACATCAACAATGATTCCCTCAGAAATCATCAAACAAGATAAATTCATTTATTTTGGACTTCCTTAATTCAGCTTAATAGGGAATCAATTTTAATCTAAGAAATTTAAAAATAAAAGTATTTGTCCCAGTAGCAATTTTTCATACAGTTTTCTAAACCTTGGCATCAATTTTCATGCAGAACTATGAGTCAGCTACCTCTGACTCAATTGACTGTTTTATTAAGTCCATAAAAGAAGGGAAGAAAATAAGAGAAACAACACAATATGTTAATATGTACTTCTATGCTATAAACAATCATTTCTTAGCTTCTAAGAGGGTAAGAATAATAGGGCAATGATCAGAAATGAAGAAATGCAGGGGTCAAAAAATAATAACTTGGATAGCTTTTAAGAGCAACTAAACCAAAATGAATAGATACCTCAATGCCAGTGGCATAGTTTACTATGTGAGCTGTTTCAAACATTTTAAGATGGTATTCTAAATGAGATTAACATTGGAATCTTAATGAAACTAAGGATTTCTCATAATGTTTTCTTTCTAAACATGATGAGTTTTATTTTTCTTTTCTGTTTTCTTAAAAATAGAAATCAGCTGTTTTCATTTATAAATATTTTATTGAAAATGCGTTATGAGGGACTTTTAAACCAGCTCTAAAACAAACAAATGGAATCCTTGACCTTCTTTGCAAAAAATCAGATGTTTTTTATCTCACTTTTTAAAATGTAAAAAAGGGGACTAGTCTGCGGTCATAAATAAGGTTTCACAGAACTAAGATGCCAAGATTAAAATCTTTCTCCTACATGGCTATTTAATGCATTAATTGCTAAGGGAAAAATAAGTTCAAAACTAGACTCCAAGAACTGATAAAGGGTTACATTTAAGCTATGTAAAAGACTACAGGGATCCCCTGGTCCCAGCAGGCAACTGTTTGAGCTTTCAGGCTTCTTGTTTCCACTGTAGATGATTAGAAATGCTTTGGTGGGCAGATGGGCCATTTGATGCAGACGTGATGCAGCCACTCACAGAGCTGACAGTGGCACCATGCTGGTTTCCAGACCAGCGCACCACCTCAGCACCCCTCCACCACCCAGAGCTGTGCGTCTCATAGAAACATCGTCTGTGCAGGAGCCTAGTACTATGTTTTGTTTCTTTCCCTTCTCTTACATTCCCTGTTGAAGGTCCTCATTTTTCCACTTATAAGTATCTGGCAAAGATTACAAAATAAATGAAATAAAGAGGAAAATACGTGTCATATTTCAAGATACAGGATAGGTTTGTAAGGGGACAAAAATCTCATCATGTGATATTTGTATCTAAGTAGAAAGCATCACATAATAATCTATCTTCTGAATCTTTTTTTTTCCTAATTTTATTTTATTTTTAAACTTTACATAATTGTATTAGTTTTGCCAAATATCAAAATGAATCCGCCACAGGTATACATGTGTTCTAATAAAACACTCCTGTTTGCAGACAAATCTTTTTGGTCAGTGTTGTACACAATAGGTTGTATCTTCCTTTGGCAAGTCGCCCTTGACATTTGTGATACCAGGACACTATAATTGGGGATTGTTTTCAAAGTAGATACATGTCAGTGTTTATGTCAATTTTTAAATTGAAGATGGTGAAAAGTGAGGAAATACGTGGTGACAGTCACAGCCTGAGTCAATTCATGTTTAGAGATTCACACACTCTATTTCCTTTTGCACTGTGTCATGACGCTGGAGGGGTGAGGTATTAGGATACATGTAAAGGATGTGTATCCTCATCACCAGAATGACTAAATAATGGAGGGCACAGACAATGCCTTCTCTTCTTCCAGAAGTTAGCAAATATACGAGTCTTGTGTACCTGGAAAAATGTCGCTTCCTGTTCTCGAATTAAGTCATATGGACCCTGTTTGGGCCATAGCTCAGCCCAGGCAGGGGATGGTTCTCCTTCTGTTGGGGTGTGAGTAGTCAACAAAACCCAAGCTGAGATTGATGTGGCCAATGGCCAAAGGATGAAAAAGCAGGAACTAAGATCATAATCAACCTCTTGCTCATCTGGTGAGGGATTTAATTTCAAAGAATAAAGGTAAAGATAAAAGGAGGAGTGGTGAAATGGAGAGGTGTGTACATTAGTCTACCTTGGAAGGAGAAGAAATTCTTTGAGGGAGTGTGGTGCCAAACCCTTTTAATTTTTTTAATTTTTTTTATTTTTTAACTTTACAATATTGTATTGGTTTTGCCATATATCGAATGAATCTGCCACAGGTATACATGTGTTCCCCATCCTGAAACTTCCTCCCTCCTCCCTCCCTATACCATCCCTCTGGGTTGTCCTATTGCACCAGCCCCAAGCATCCAGTATCGTGCATCAAACCTGGACTGGTGACTCATTTCATATATGATATTATACATATTTAAATGCCATTCTCCCAAATCATCCCACCCTCTCCCTTTCCCACAGAGTCCAAAAGACTGCTCTATATATCAGTGTCTCTTTTGCTGTCTCATATACAGGGTTATTGTTACCATCTTTCTAAATTCCATATATATGTGTTAGTATACTGTACTGGTGTTTTTCTTTCTGGCTTACTTCACTCTGTATAAGAGGCTCCAGTTTCATCCACCTCATTAGAACTGATTCAAATGTATTCTTTTTAATGGCTGAGTAATACTGCATTGTGTATATGTACCATAGCTTTCTTATCCATTCATCTGCTGATGGACATCTAGGTTGCTTCCATGTCCTGGCTATTATAAACAGTGCTGCGATGAACATTGGGGTACACGCGTCTCTTTCCCTTCTGGTTTCCTCAGTGTGTATGCCCAGCAGTGGGATTGCTGGATCATAAGGCAGTTCTATTTCCTGTTTTTTAAGGAATCTCCACACTGTTCTCCATAGTGGCTATACTAGTTTGCATTCCTACCAACAGTGTAAGAGGGTTCCCTTTTCTCTGCACCCTCTCCAGCATTTATTGCTTGTAAACTTTTGGATCGCAGCCACTCTGACTGGTGTGAAATGGTACCTCATAGTGGTTTTGATGTGCATTTCTCTGATAATGAGTGATGTTGAGCATCTTTTCATGTGTTTGTTAGCCATCTATATGTCTTCTTTGGAAAAATGTCTATTTAGTTCTTTGGCCCATTTTTTTATTGGGTCATTTATTTTTCTGGAATTGAGCTGTAGGAGTTGCTTGTATATTTTTGAGATTAGTTGTTCGTCAGTTGCTTCATTTGCTATTATTTTCTCCCATTCTGAAGGCTGTCTTTTCACCTTGCTTATAGTTTCCTTTGTTGTGCAGAAGCTTTTAAGTTTATTAGGTCCCATTTGTTTATTTTTGATTTTATTTCCAATATTCTGGGAGGTGGGTCGTAGAGGATCTTGCTGTGATGTATGTCAGAGAGTGTTTTGCCTATGTTCTCCTCTGGAATTTTATAGTTTCTTGTCTTACGTTTAGATCTTTAATACACTTTGAGTTTATTTTTGTGTATGGTGTTAGAAAGTGTTCTAGTTTCATTCTTTTACAAGTGGTTGACCAGTTTTCCAAGCACCACTTGTTAAAGAGATTGTCTTTAATCTATTGTATATTCTTGCCTCCTTTGTCAAAGATAAGGTGTCCATATGTGCGTGGATTTATCTCTGGGCTTTCTATTTTGTTCCATTGATCTATATTTCTGTCTTTGTGCCAGTATCATACTGTCTTGATGACTGTGGCTTTGTAGTAGAGCCTGAAGTCAGGCAGGTTGATTCCTCCAGTTCCATTCTTCTTTCTCAAGATTGCTTTGGCTATTCGAGATTTTTTGTATTTCCATAGAAATTGTGAAATTATTTGTTCTAGCTCTGTGAAGAATACCGTTGGTAGCTTGATAGGGATTGCATTGAATCTATAGATTGCTTTGGGTAGTACACTCATTTTCACTATATTGATCCTTTCGATCCATGAACATGGTATATTTATCCATCTATTAGTGTCCTCTTTGATTTCTTTCACCAGTGTTTTATAGTTTTCTATATATAGGTCTTTAGTTTCTTTAGGTAGATATATTCCTAAGTATTTTATTCTTTTCGTTGCAATGGTGAATGGAATTGATTCCTTAATTTCTCTATTTTCCATTATTAGTGTATAGGAATGCAAGGGATTTCTGTGTGTTGATTTTATATCCTGCAACTTTACTATAATCATTGATTAGTTCTAGTAATTTTCTGGTGGAGTCTTTAGGGTTTTCTATGTAGAGGATCATGTCATCTGCAAATAGTGAGAGTTTTACTTCTTCTTTTCCAATTTGGATTCCTTTCATTTCTTTTTGTGTTCTGATTGCTGTGGCCAACACTTCCAAAACTATGTTGAATAGTAATGGTGAAAGTGGGCACCATTGTCTTGTTCCTGACTTTAGAGGAAATGCTTTCAATTTTTCACCATTGAGGATAATGTTTGCTGTGGGTTTGTCATATATAGCTTTTATTATGTTGAGGTATGTTCCTTTTGTTCCTGCTTTCTGGAGAGTTTTTAACATAAATGGATAATGAATTTTGTCAAAGGCTTTCTCTGCATCTATTGAGATAATCATATGGTTTTTATTTTTCAATTTGTTATTGTGGTGTATTACATTGATTGATTTGTGGATTGAAGAATACTTGCATCCCTGGGATAAAGCCCACTTGGTCATGGTGTATGATCTTTTTAATGTGTTGTTGGATTCTGATTGCTAGAATTTTGTTAAGGATTTTTGCATCTATGTTCATCAGTGATATTGGCCTGTAGTTTTCATTTTTTGTGGGATCTTTGTCAGGTTTTGGTATTAGGGTGATGGTGGCCTCATAGAATGAGTTTGGAAGTTTACCTTCCTCTGCAATTTTCTGGAAGAGTTTGAGCAGGATACGTGTTAGCTCTTCTCTAAATTTTTGGTAGAATTCAGCTGTGAAGCCGTCTGGACCCGGGCTTTTGTTTGCAGGAAGATTTCTGATTAGTTTCAATTTCCGTGCTTGTGATGGGTCTGTTAAGATTTTCTATTTCTTCCTGGTCCAGTTTTGGAAAGGTGTACTTTTCTAAGAATTTGTCCATTTCTTCCACATTGTCCATTTTATTGGCATATAATTGTTGATAGTAGTCTCTTATGATCCTTTGTATTACTGTGTTGTCTGTTGTGATCTCTCCATTTTCATTTCTAATTTTATTGATTTGATTTTTCTCCCTTTGTTTCTTGATGAATCTGGCTAATGGTTTGTCAATTTTATTTATCCTTTCAAAGAACCAGCTTTTGGCTTTGTTGATTTTTGCTATGGTTTCTTTTGTTTCTTTTGCATTTATTTCTGCCCTAATTTTTAAGATTTCTTTCCTTCTAATAACCCTGGGGTTCTTCATTTCTTCCTTTTCTAGTTGCTTTAGGTGTAGGGTTAGGTTATTTATTTGACTTTTTCTTGTTTCTTGAGGTATGCCTGTATTGCTATGATCTTTCCCCTTAGGACCACTTTTACAGTGTCCCACAGGTTTTGGGTTGTTGTGTTTTCATTTTCATTCATTTCTATGCAAATTTTGATTTCTTTTTTTTATTTCTTCTGTGATTTGTTGGTTATTCAGCAGCGTGTTGTTCAGCCTCCATATGTTGGAATTTTTAATAGTTTTTCTCCTGTAATTGAGATCTAATCTTACTGCATTGTGGTCAGAAAAGATGCTTGGAGTGATTTCTATTTTTTTGAATTTACCAAAGCTAGATTTATGGCCCAGGATGTGATCTATCCTGGAGAAGGTTCCATGTGTGCTTGAGAAAAAGGTGAAATTGATTGTTTGGGGGTGAAATGTCCTATAGATATCAATTAGGTCTAAATGGTCTATTGTATCATTTAAAATTTGTGTTTCCTTGTTAATTTTTTGTTTAGTTGATCTATCCATAGGTGTGAGTGGGGTATTAAAGTCTCCCACTATTATTGTGTTATTGGTGATTTCTCCTTTTATACTTGTTAGCATTTGTCTTACATATTGTGGTGCTCCCGTGTTGGGTGCATATATATTTATAATTGTTATATCTTCTTCTTGGATTGATCCTTTTATCATTATGTAGTGACCGTCTTTGTCTCTTTTCACAGCCTTTGTTTTAAAGTCTATTTTATCTGATATGAGTATTGCTACTCCTGCTTTCTTTTGGTCCCTATTTGCATGGAATATCTTTTTCCAGCCCTTCACTTTCAGTCTGTATGTGTCCCCTGTTTTGAGGTGGGTCTCTTGTAGACAGCATATGTAGGGGTCTTGTTTTTGTATCCATTCAGCCAGTCTTTGTCTTTTGGTTGGGGCATTCAACCCATTTACGTTTAAGGTAATTATTGATAAGTATGATCCTGTTGCCATTTACTTTATTGTTTTGGGTTCAAATTTATATACCCTTTTTGTGTTTCCTGTCTAGAGAACATCCTTTAGTATTTGTTGGAGAGCTGGTTTGGTGGTGCTGAATTCTCTCAGCTTTTGCTTGTCTGAAAAGCTTTTGATTTCTCCTTCATACTTGAATGAGATCCTTGCTGGGTACAATAATCTGGGCTGTAGGTTATTTTCTTTCATCACTTTAAGTATGTGTTGCCATTCCCTCCTGGCTTGAAGAGTTTCTATTGAAAGATCAGCTGTTATCCTTATGGGAATTCCCTTGTGTGTTATTTATTGTTTTCCCCTTGCTGCTTTTAATATTTGTTCTTTGTGTTTGATCTTTGTTAATTTGATTAATATGTGTATTGGGGTGTTTCGCCTTGGGTTTATCCTGTTTGGGACTCTCTGGGTTTCTTGGACTTGAGTGATTGTTTCCTTCCCCATTTTAGAGAAGTTTTCAACTAGTATCTCCTCAAGTATTTTCTCATGGTCTTTCTTTTTGTCTTCTTCTTCTGGGACCCCTATGATTCTAATGTTGTAGCATTTAATATTGTCCTGGAGGTCTGTAAGATTGTCCTCATGTCTTTTAATTCTTTTCTCTTTTTTCGTCTCTGATTCATTTATTTCTACCATTCTATCTTCTAATTCACTAATCCTATCTTCTGCCTCTGTTATTCTACTATTTGTTGCCTCCAGAGTGTTTTTCATTTCATTTATTGCATTATTCATTATATATTGACTCTTTTTTATTTCTTCTAGGTCCTTGTTAAACCTTTCTTGCATCTTCTCAATCCTTGTCTCCAGGTTATTTATCTGTGATTCCATTTTGATTTCAAGATTTTGGATCAATTTCACTATCATTATTCAGAATTCTTTATCAGGTAGATTCCCTATCTCTTCCTCTTTTGTTTGGTTTGGTGGGCATTTATCCTGTTCCTTTACCTGCTGGGTATTCCTCTGTCTCTTCATCTTGTTTAAATTGCTGAGTTTGGGGTGTCCTTTCTGTATTCTGGCAGTTTGTGGAGTTCTCTTTATTGTGGCATTTCCTCGCTGTGTGTGGGTTTGTACAGGTGGCTTGTCAAGGTTTCTTGGTTAGGGAAGCTTGTGTTGGTATTCTGGTGGATGGAGCTGGATTTCTTCTCTCTGGAGTGCAATGAAGTGTCCAGTAATGAGTTATGAGATGTCTATGGTTTTGGGGTGACTTTGGGCAGCCTGTATCTTGAAGCTCAGGGCTGTGTTCCTGTGTTTCTGGAGAATTTGCTTGGTATGTCTTGCCCTGGAACTTGTTGGCCCTTGTGTGGTGCTTGGTTTCAGTGTATGTATGGAGGCATTTGATGAGCTCCTGTCAATTAATGTTCCCTGGAGTCAGGAGTTCCCTGGAGTCAGGGTTTGGACATAAGCCTCCTGCTTCCAGTTATTGGTCTTATTTTTCCAGTAGTTTCAAAACTTCTCCTTCTATACAGCACCATTGATAAAACATCTAGGTTAAAGATGAAACGTTTCTCCACCGTGAGGGTCACCCAGAGTGGTTCACAGCATTACATGGAGAAGAGAAGAGGGAGGAGGGAGCTAGAGGTGACCCGAATGAGATGAGGTGGAATCAATAGAGGAGAGAGCGGGCTAGCCAGTAATCACTTCCTTATGCGCACTCCACAACTGGACCACTCATGTATGTTCAAGGAGTTATACAGAGAAGAGAAGGAGGAGGAAGGAGACAGAGGTGGCCAGGAGGATAAAAGGGGGAATGCAAAGGAGGGAGACAGATCCAGCCAGTAATCATTTCCCTAAGTGTTCTCCACTGTCTGGAACACACAGAAATTCACAGAGTTGGGTAGAGTAGAGAGGGGTTAGGGAGGAGACACAGGCAACCTGGTGGAGAAAAAGGAGAGTCCAAAGGGGGAGAGAGCAGTCAAGCCAGTAATTTCGCTCCCTAGTAAAAAATGGGTACTGAAGATTGGGTTCTTAAAGGTACAAAATTGGTAACAAATACATAAAAGCAAATATTAAAAATCTAGAGTAGAGTTTGGAATTTCAAAAATACAGTGTTAAAGAAAAGAAGAAGGAAAAGAGAGAAAAAGAAAGAAAAAAAAAAAACGAAAGTCACAAAAATTATAAAGAAAATATAGGTACAAATTTGATAACAAATACCAAAAAGCAAAAGTTAAAAATCTAGAGTAGAGTTTGGAATTTCTTTTTTTTTTTAATTTAATTTTATTTTTAAACTTTACAATATTGTATTAGTTTTGCCAAATATCGAAATGAATCCACCACAGGTATACCTGTGTTCCCCATCCTGAACCCACCTCCCTCCTCCCTCCCCATAAAATACAATGTTAAAGAAAAGAAGAAGAAAGAGAAAGAGAGAAAAACAAAACAAAAACAAAGTTGCAAAAGTTATAAAGAAAATATAGGTACAAAATTGATAACAAATACCAAAAAGCATAAATTAAAAGTCTAGAGTAGAGTTTGGAATTTCAGATATACAATGTTAAAGAAAAGAAGAAGAGAAAGAAAGAGAAGAAAAAAAAAGTCACAAAAATTATTTTAAAAATATAGGTACAAAATTGATAACAAATACCAAAAAGCGTAAATTAAAAGTCTAGAGTAGAGTTTGGAATTTCAAAAATACAATGTTAAAGAAAAGAAGAAGAAAAAAAAAACAAGGTCACAAAATTTATAAAATATATATATATGAAGTTTGCTTTTTTAAAAAAATAGGGTGTTTTTTTTTGTTTGTTTTTTGTTTTGCAAAGTACTAGTAGGTTATAAAAGTGGAAATTAAAGGAGTAATAGAGGACTTAAAATTTTTTTAAAAATTTTTAAAAAAAGAAAGAATGATCGTAAAAATGGTAAAAATATATCTAGGACTTTCTCTGGTGTTATTGTGGGTATTGTGGGTATCGTGGGGTCAGTTCATTTTCGGCTAGTTCCTTGTTCCGGCTTATATTTCTCAAGATCTATAGGCCCCTTCCTATGTAGTCGGTACTAACCACAGAGTTTTAATCTATTGCCTGTAGCTTCCAAGGCAGTTCCCTCTGTTATAGCTTCTTCTGTTTGCTGGTCTCTTCAGTGTCTGATTTCCGCCCTGACACAAAGGGGATGGATGGTGGTGGACACTTTTTTTTTTAGGCTCACTTGTTCAGTCGCGCTGTGGGGAGGGAGGGATGCTGCAAACAAATAACACTGGCGTGTGCTCGCAGTGCCTCAGCCACACTGGGCCTGCCCCCGCTCATGGCACATGTAGCCTGCCTGCCCACAGTGCTCAGGCTCTAGGTTGCTCCGCCAGGAACCATCCGCGGCTGGCCCTGGGCTGCTTGCACCTCCCAGGTCTAAGCCGCTCAGGTTCAGGCACTCGGGTAGTCCTCAGAGGCGCAGACTCGGTTGGGCCTGTTTTGTGCCCTTCCCAGGTGTGATCAGCTCAGGTGATGAGGTGTTTGGCGAGCACGGTTGCTGTGACTTATTGCCTCCCCGCTGCTCGGTTATCTAGGTGTACAACCGGCGCACCTTCTCAGGCAAATGTTGACCGTCCAGAACCCCAAGAAGTTTTAGTTAGCAAAGAAGCCTGCTTACAGTTTTGTAGATAATGTCTCTCTGGGGCTGCGATTGCCCCCTTCCAGCTCTGGCTGCCTGTCACTGGAGGGGACGGTCTGCAGCCGGCTATCTCTGTTCAGTCTTTTGTTCCTTGAGTGGGTCTGAAGGTGTCTTAGGTTAGGGCTGGCTTTTCGCATGGTAGATATTCCACAGTCTGGTTTGCTAGCCCAAATTATTTCGCTCAGATAGCGCTCGGGATATTCAGGCCAGATCCTTACTCTAAGCGCTGCAGCCCGCGCAGCGCCTCCCTGCCCAGCCCCCGCTTGCTAGTGCCACACCCTTTTTATCCTTTTATGGCTCTTACCGTCTGGTCCCGGCTGCTGGCAGGGGTGTCATTTTATTAGGGGAAGCACACTGATTGAAACCGCCCACCCTGGTCAGGCACCATAGTAACCATTTGAGTGAGTTGTTTTATGACAGGAGATCCCGATAAGGAATACAGAACTAATAAGCCACCACCAACCGGAAGAGTTCGGGAAAGGTGGAAAGGATACACCACGTGTCTGTCCACTTCCCAGAATCCCTCTCCCTAGCATCCATCTTGGCTGAGCGATATGGATTCAAGAAAGACTCTGAATTAGAATGATTGGCCAAAGACCACCGGAAAACTAATCCCATCACCATAAAACCTGAGACTGCAAGCACGCAGCAACGTAGTTCTCCTGGGTTCCCTTACCCTACTGCTCTCCACCCAGGTGCACTTTCCCAATAAAATCTCTTGCTTTGTCAGCACATGTGTCTCCTCGGACAATTCATTTCCTAGTATTAGACGAGAGCCTGCCAATGATGACTGCCATTCAACCGTAGGGGACTGGCTTGGGAATCTCCCTCTAAATTAGAGGCCCTGGGAAGCTCTAGAGGGCAGAGCCTATTCAGTGCTGCACAATCTGAATTCCTGGGCTGACCTAAGACAGCAGCCATAGGCCCTCTAACTGTTTCCACTGGGCTTCTATTATATGCAGATTGCTATGAGACTTTAGGGGTAGAAAGACAAAGAGGGGTTCTCACCTTACTTATCTGTGTGGCTTATTGTCTGTCTCAAGCACTAGTGATTTTCATGTGTTGTTAACCACTCTGCCCAGTTCCTAGAGGTGGTCCTCAGGAAATAGTTCGAATGAGTAAATGTTTGAAATACTGGAGACTCTATCATCTCTAGGTAGCAGTTTTCTTAGTTCTTTAATGCATTGCCCCCATAATATTTCCTAAACTACCCAATGGCCAACTTTGTCTAGTTTCTAGCCCTGTTTTGCCTTTATTATGATTTGTTAAAATCCTTCAAGCTAGACTCCAGCAATATGTGAATTGAGAAGTTCCAGATGCATAAGATGGGTTTAGAAAAGGCAGAGAAACCAGAGATCAAATTGCCAGCATTCACTAGATCATAGAAAAGCAAGGGAATTCCAAAAAAAAAAAAAAAAATCTACTTCTGTTTCATTGACTACATTAAAGCCTTTGACTGTGTGGATCACAACAAACTGAAAAATTCTTAAAGAGATGGGAATACCAGACCACCATACCTGTTTCTTGAGAAACCTGTAGATGGGTCAAGAAGCAACAGTTAAAACCTTAATGAACAACACATTGGGAAAGGAATATGTCAAGGATGTATTATTGTCACCTTGCTTATTTAACTTCTATGCAGAGTACATCCTGTGTAATGCCAGGCTGGATAAATCACAAGCTGGAATCAAGATTGCCAGGAGAAATATCAAGAACCTCACATTTGCAGATGATACCACTTTAGTGGCAGAAAGTGAAGAGGAACTAAAGAGCTGCTTGATGAGTGTGAAAGAGGAGAGTGAAAAATCTGTCTTAAAACTCAAGACTAAGATCACGGCATCCAGTCCCATCACTTCATGGCAAACAGAAGGGGGGAAAGTGGAAGCAGTGACAGATTTCTTTTCTTAGCCTCAAAAATCACTGGGGAGAGTGTCTGCAGACATGAAATTAAAATATGCTTGCTTCTCGCAAGGAAAACTATGACAAACCTAGACAGTATATTAAAAAGAAGAGATATCACTTTGCCGACAAAGGTCTGTATAGTCTAAGCTATGGCTTTTCCAGTAGTTATGTATGAATGTAATAGTTGGACTATAAACAAGGCTGAGCACCGAAGAATTGATGCTTTCAAGCTGTGGTGTTGGAGAAGACTCTCGAGAGTCCCTTAGAGAGCAAGGAAATCAACCCTAAATATTCACTGGAAGGACTGATACTGAAGTTGAAGCTCCAATACATCGGCCACCTGATGTGAAGAGCTGACTCATTGGAAAAGACCCTGATGCTGGGAAAGATTGAAAGTAAAATGAGAAGGGGGCAGCAAAAGATGAGATAGTTAGATAACATCACCAATTCAATGGACATGAATTTAAGCAAACTCAGGGAGATAGTGAAGGAAAGGGGAGCCTGGCGTACTGCAGTCCAGGGGGTTGCAAAGAATCAGACACAACTTAGCAACTGAAAAACAACAACAACAATGATTTGTTAAACATGTTTCTCTTCCATCATTGAAACCATCATTTCAGTTTTATGGTTAATATAGAGACAAGAGGGAACAATCTTATCTTTTGTTGTTTATTTCAATTAAAAAAAAACCACAAACATGAATATACCAAGGGGGGAAAAAATGTAAGACTCTTCTCAATAGGCATGCTATGCTCCATTTTTCTTACCATGTATTGGTCTCTGGAGATCAACTTCTTCCAGAGGAGACTGAGGATGGGAGCTCCATGTAACAAAGCTTTGAAACAGTGTGAGACAAAGAGATGTGCCTTTGGCCTAGTAGGAATGGAGCTTTCCAAATCTGTGGTTCAACTTTACATTGAGACAGAACTGATGTCTGTTAGGAAAGTGGTTTATTTTCTCTAGAGGTTATATTGAAATGTTCACTGGCATTTCATTTAGTGATAATGAAAATGGCAAAAATAAATGTGCATTAGTCTATTTTATTTGAGATGGGCTCAAAGATCTCTCCAACATGCTGGACACATCATGGCCTTACCAGCCAAGAGGGGGATGACTAAATAGAAATCTGTTGCAAATACTCAATCAGTACATATGATCTGAATTTCAGAAACAAAATTTCCAATCCCTGTAATTCTACTGCACACCATTATTGGTGGAGGTTGCCAAACTGAGAAAAAATAAAGTACAAAGCAGTTGAACACACCCTTATATAATACATAGTTTTTATTCTGCCAGCAATAAAACATCCTCAGAGGACCCAGAGACCTACATTCCTAAGGACCATGCCTGACATTGATTGATTGTTTTCTAATACATTTTCCAAGCTACCTGGTCGAATGTGTTCACCGCAAATCTGGCTCAAATTCTAGCCAGTCCTTCTGAGTCATCCCGCCTGACTATCCTCATCTGCACTGTGCTTTCTGCTCAGCTGATGTCATTTCAATCAGACTTTCTAATTCACCCTTTGGGTTGACGTGATGCTCTGTAAAGGCCCCTCCTGCCTGTCCCATGGGCTCTGCATGGTACCTCCCCAGCTGTTGAGGGTAGAGACCCAATGTCTTCCTATCCTGAAGTCACTTAGTATTCCGTATACAATAGGAGCCCAGTGAGTGCAGTAAGAGGACCTGTGGCCACTGTCCCGCAGCTGGCTGGGTTTGGGACCATTGGGTAGTCTCCCACCAGGAGAGGTTCCCAAGGCCTCTAACTTACAGGGAGAAGCCCAAGCTGCTCCCCTAGCATTGCACAGTCACCACAGGTAGCAGTAAAGGCATGTTGCAGAACGAGGAGTCAGGTGGGTGTTCAAAAAGAAAGACCCGTCAGGGGGGTGCCTAACAAGATGGCTGCATGGGCCTCAGTCCTTCCGACTGCTTGGGCTTTACCCTGATGGTTGGAGAGCAGAGCCCTAGGGAGCCGAGTTGGTCCCCATTGCTATGGTAAACCACCACCCGCTCACCTTCTACCCTCCCACAGAGCAGCTCTTTCTTCCTTTCCCCCTTCTGACTCTTCTCACTTCACCCATCCTCCCCTTCTTTTCTTTGCTGCCCTCACCATTCATGGAGAATTTCCCACAAGGCTTTATGTCCAAGGCCATGAAGAGTCAAAGGTGAGCACAACTTGATCTCTGCCCTCTAGAAACTTAACCCACCTTGGGGAGATGAGGCCTGAACCTGGGCAGGAGCCAGAGGATATTTCAGATGGGTGGAGCATTTACTGAAGAGACATTTCACAAAGATGTTGATAGTGTCAGGAGAACTGAAAAGGATTGAGAAAACCCAAGAATCAGCAATACAGGGAAGACAGGACCACCTTAAGCCCAGAGGAGCAAAGAAAGAGTCAGAAAGAATTACGTCGGGGAAGAGGGGCTGGCCGAAACACATTGGCCGCAGGGTCTCCGTATGGATGCTTCCTTGCTCCTCAGTTCCCTCTGTCTCATCTGCTGCTCCCCTCCAATCTCTCCCTATGGCCCTAACTCAAGCCTTTATTCTCTACTGTCTCTTTTCTCCATCAGAAGACTCTTCCCCTTCCTGATATTCATAGACACCCTCATCAAATAAAGTGTACAAAATACTGCATTTATAAATGCTTATACAAGTGGATTTAAAGTCATATTCTCATTTAAGAAAATAAAAAGCTATGCTCTCACATTTATCTATACAAGTTCAGAGAGAGGATTTTGTGTCTAAAATGATGGACAACAATGAGAGGGCCAATTGAAACCAAAGAATACAGAAAAATCCAAAGAAGACAGGCCACAGAAGCCCAGAGCAAAAATAATCACTAATTTAACAGTGCAAGATAAATTAATAGAAAGAAATCCAAAAAGATGAGAAGACGAGATGAGACAAATGAGATAGGGTTGTGAGGGACCTATACAAGTGCTTTTTGAATTCATGGCAAATCCCTGGTGGCTCAGAGGATAAAAAATCTGCCTGCAATGCAGGAGACCGAAGTCTGATCCCTGGAGAAGGAAATGGCTACCCACTCCGGTATTCTTGCCTGGAGAATTTCATGGACAGAGGAGCCTGGCGGGCTACTGTCCATAGGATTGCAAAGATTCAGACATGACTGAGCAATTAACACTATTCCTACTACATTGCTTCTATCTCCCAAGCAACTCATCTGTAAAATGGTTCATGTCAAGTACATTTGGTTATGACCAGCATGGGAACAATAAAAGTCATAGTAATCAAAATTATACTGTTTCCTAAACATGCTATATTATCCATTTTATATTTAGTTACACTGAGCTTTGACACGTGCAGAATTCCACCAAAATGCCCTTGTGTAATTTCATGAGAAGTACATTTCACAAAAACTCTGCTTGGCTGATCTTGAAGGAACCGTTCTCTGAGCCCATTTGCTAGGCTGCTGTCTGGAACATGGTGTGGGACTGGGATGAAATCCATGATGGGATTGGCAGGTGGTTAGCCAGCTTTGGACAGAATATTTCAAATAAACACCTGTATGTTACTTTAGAATCTTCTGCAGTTTTGACTTTAATAGATTTGAAATATTTCAAACATGTTTAAAGTTCACATGTTTTTAGGTTTTACACCAAGGCTCAAACTGGAGCAAGTGCTTTTTTTTTTTTTTTTTCTCCTGCTATTTCAATGAGAAGCTGCAAGACTTGCTTTCAGTTCCATAGTCACCATCGAACAGCAGTGCATGTGGACCATCTCCCTGGAGGGGGCTGACATGAGAACTGCAGCACAATCCAGAGGTTTGCCACATCCATCTGTTTGTTTGATTGTGACGTTTCTGCGTACTCCTCTGACATCACTAACTTCCAAGCCACCCTCAGAGACGTGGCTCTCAGCTTCTCCTTGGCAGCTGTGAAGACTGGACATCATACAGAAGCTTGCCAAAAAGCCACGTAAGTGCCTCTAGAACTGAAATTCTGAGCTCTTCTCCATTAACAGACAAACAGTACTGACACTTGAAACATGCCATTAATTAAATGCCCAGACAAGTAGAATATCATCTTGGTGCTGACTGAACAAAAGAATACATATTTAACTGAGTCCGTAAATATCTTACCTATAGGAAGAGAGAGAAAAACGTGGTCATTATGATTGATTTTCTGCTATTTCTTAGAAATATACTAACCCAGCAGTCATTTTATTTGTCATATCACAATGGAGTTAGTGATGTTTTAGTTTTGGTTTGTTAACACCAGGGGTGGCTTGCGTTTGGGATTTATGCACTACAGGATTTTGTCCATTTTGAGAGATTTTTTTTTTCTGTGACTTTCCCAAGCCCATTTTTAACATTTCGATGTTTCCATCCTATTGATCCCTCCCCCGCAGCTTGAATGTCCAGGGCAGGAAGTTGAGCAAGTTGGAGGCCTAAGCAATGTAGAAATCCATGGAAAGGTAGCTGGAAAGCTCAGTATCCCACAGCAAAGTATCTGATGGCAAGTACATTTGGTTATGACCAGTGTAGGAACAATGAAAGGCACAGTAATCAAAATCACACTGTTTCTTAAACATGCTTTATTATCCATTTTGTATTTAATTATGTTGAGCTTTGACCCATGCAGAATTCCATCAAAATGGGTTTCCTGATTACTTGCTCGTCGCTCTGAATTGATGAGCTGGGATCATCATAATGATAATTATTTGTAGTTTAAAAAGTGTTTCTGGGCACAATATTTTTCCAGACCCTCAACCTTGTGAGGTAGGCATTACTACCATGAACATCTCAACAGATATTTGAACAGCAGACCTCCAGAAGACTAAGGATGTCTAAGAGAACAGGGCAGGTGTGCTGTAGCCCAGAGCTGAAGAGCTTTAGCTGAGTGCAGAGAATCAGACGTGGGCTCCTTTGCCGATCTTGTATATAACTCCGTCTTCAGAGAGCCAACCTCTTGATGCCCGGGGCATCAGGCATCGATACATTTGGCTCAGGATGCTCGTGGCACATTGCTTCTTAAGATGCAGACTTCTCCCACCTGCCACCCCACATGTCCATGAATATTCATTTTCTCCAATATGAAAAAGCTCTGCTCTGCAGATGAGCTCTAGGTCTTTGCCACCATTACTCATGATGCCAGGGCTTCAGACATCTGACCTTCATGCCCTTCCTTCTACTCCTCTCTTTTTTCTCTTGTCTCCCCATGCTTCTCTGAGTCCTTCAGCTTTCCTTCCCATGCAATCTTGGGCAGGTTATTTCACTTTACTTGTGCTCTAGTTTCCCCATATGTAAAATGAGGGTGATGAAAATAGCATTGACTTCCTACAATAGTTATGAAATTTGAATGAATTAATACCTGGAAACAGGTATCTAGTACATATTAAACACTAAGTAAATGCTATTTGATACTGTTGTTTCACTTATATATATAAACATCCATATAGAGATGTTTCCTTCAGGTCAGTTACTGAGTTAACCAAAAAACACTCAAGGGGGTTGATCCTTTTAAAACTTCTAATGTGGGTTCTAGGGCTGCTGTATGGTTTGGGGTTTTTTCCCTTTGCTAAATTCCTTCTTCAGTTTTTGGATATTAACCGGGGCCTTGTTTGAGTTGCCAGGCATTCAGTTTCTGAATAAAGTTTCCTGAAATAATAGGAAAGCAAATTTATTCCTATGAGTACATTGCTTAAGCCCACAAGAGTTTCATTTACTTTGAAATGATATCCAAAGAATGTGTGGGAGCTGAAGAAAACTGAATAAAGAAGCCCCAAATGATTAAAAGTTTTAAAAGTTTTAGAAAGAAATGTGTGAATATACCCAAGGTTCTATGGCCTTGAGAAAAGGAAGTTAAGGAGAGATTTGACCACAGTCTTCAAATATTTCTGTACTTATTAAGGAAAGGATCCTAGCTGGCTTCTCTCTCAAGACTCAGATAAGAAACTAGTCAAGTTTGTTTGTTTTTTAATAATTTCTTATTGAGTTATAGTGAATTTACAGTATTGTGTTAGTTGCAGGTATACTATTGAGTTATATATATAATATATAATTGATTGAGTTGTATATATAATATATATATTATTGAGTTTTATATATAATATATATTGATTGAGTTGTATATATAACATATGGAGGCTAAATAACACACTTCTGAATAACCAATAAATCACAGAAGAAATCAAAAAAGAAATCAAATTATGCATTGAAACGAATGAAAATGAAAACACAACAACCCCAAACCTATGGGATTCAGTAAAAGCAGTGCTAAGGGGAAGGTTCATAGCAATACAAGTTTACCTCAAGAAACAAGAGAAAAGTCAAATAATTAGCCTAACTTTACACTTAGAGCAACTAGAAAAAGAAGAAATGAGGAAGCCCAGGGTTAGTAGAAGGAAAGAAATCATAAAAATTAGGGCAGAAACAAAGGAGACCATAGCAAAAACCAACAAAACTAAAAGCTGGTTCTTTGAGAAGATAAATAAAATAGACAAACCATTAGCCAGATTCATCAAGAAAAAAAGGGAGAAGAATAAAATCAACAAAATTAGAAATGAAAATGGAGAAATCACAGCAGACCACAGAGAAATACAAAGGATCATAAGAGACTCCTATGAGAAACTATATGCCAATAAAATGGACAACTTGGAAGAAATGGACAAATTTTTAGAAAAGTATAACCTTCGAAAACTGAACCAGGAAGAAATAGAAAATCTTAATAGACCCACCACAAGCACAGAAATTGAAACTGTAATCAGAAATCTTCAAACAAACAAAAGCCCAGGACCAGATGGTTTCACAGGTGAATTCTACCAAAAATTTAGAGAAAAGCTAACACCTATCCTACTCAAACTCTTCCAGAAAATTGCAGAGGAAAGTAAACTTCCAAAATCATTCTATGAGGCCACCATCACCCTAATACCAAAACCAAAGATGCCACAAAAAAGAAAACTACAAGCCAATATTACTGATGAACACAGATGTAAAAATTCTCAACAAAATTTTAGCAAACAAAATCCAACAACATATTTAAAAAATCACACATCATGACCAAGTGAGCTTTATCCCAGGGATACATGGGTTCTTTCATATTCACAAATCAATCAATGTGATACACCACATTAAAAGATTGAAAGACTAAAACCATATAATTATCTCAATAGATGAAGAGAAAGACTTTGACAAAATTCAACATCCATTTATGATTAAAAAAAAAAAAAAACCCTACAGAAAGCAGGCATAGAAGGAACATACCTCTACATAATAAAAGCATATATGATAAACTCACAACAAACATTATCCTCAATGGTGAAAAATTGAAAGCATTTCCCCTAAAGTCAGGAACAAGACAAGGGTGCCCACTCTTACCACTACTATTCAACATAGTTTTGGAACTTTTGGGTGCAGCAATCAGAGAAGAAAAAGAAATAAAAGGAATCCAGACTGGAAAAGAAGTAAAACTCTCACTGTTTGCAGATGACATGATCTTCTATATAGAAAACCCTAAAGACACCACCAGAAAATTACTGGAGCTAATCAATGAATATAGTAAAATTTCTGGATATAAAATTAACATACAGCAATCCCTTGCATTCCTATACACTAACAATGAGAAAACAGAAAGAGAAATTAAGGAAACAATTCTATTCTCCATTGCAATGAAAAGAATAAAATACTTAGGAATATATCTACCTGAAGAAACTAAAGACCTATATATAGAAAACTATAAAACACTGATGAAAGAAATCAAAGATGCCACAAATAGATGGAGATTTATACCATGTTCATGGATCAGAAGAATCAATATAGTGAAAATGAGTATACTACCCAAAGAAATCTATAGATTCAATGCAACCCCTATCAAGCTACCAATGGTATTTTTCAGAGAACTAGAACCAATAATTTCACAATTTGTATGGAAATACAAAAAACCTCGAATAGCCAAAGCAATCTTGAGAAAGAAGAATGGAACTGGAGGAATCAAGCTGCCTGACTTCAGACTATACTACAAAGCTACAGTCATCAAGACAGTATGATACTGGCACAAAGACAGAAATATAGATCAATGGAACAAAATAGAAAGCCAGAGATAAATCCATGCACCTATGGACACCTTATCTTTGACAAAGGAGGCAAAAATATACAATGGAGAAAAGACAATCTCTTTAACAAGTGGTGCTGGGAAAACTGGTCAACCACTTGTAAAAGAATGAAACTAGAACATTTTCTAACACCATACACAAAAATAAACTCAAAATGGGTTAAAGATCTAAATATAAGACCAGAAACTATAAAACTCCTAGAGGAAAACATAGGCAAAACACTCTCTGACATAAATCACAGCAGGATCCTCTATGACCCACCTCCCAGGGTAATGGAAATAAAAGCAAAAATAAACAAATGGGACCTAATTAAAATTAAAAGCGTCTGCACAACAAAGGAAACTATAAGCAAGGTGAAAAGACAGCCTTCAGAATGGGAGAAAATAACAGCAAAGCAACTGACAAAGAATTAATCTCAAAAATATACAAGCAGCTCCTGCAGCTCAATTCCAGAAAAATAAATGACCCAGTCAAATAATAGGCCAAAGAACTTAAACAGATATTTCTCCAAAGAATACATACAGATGGCTAACAAACACACAAAAAGATGCTCAACATCATTCATTATCAGAGAAATGCAAATCAAAACCACAGTGAGATACTACCTCACACCAGTCAGAATGGCTGCTATTAAAAAGTGTACAAACAATAAGTGCTGGAGAGGGTGTGGAGAAAAAGGAACCCTCTTACACTGTTGGTGGGAATGCAAACTAGTATAGCCACTATGGAGAACAGTGTGGAGATTCCTTAAAAAACTGGAAACAGAACTGCCATACGACCCAGCAATCCCACTGCTGGGCATACACACTGAGGAAACCATAAAGAGACACGTGTACCCCAATGTTCATCACAGCATTGCTTACAATAGCTAGGACATGGAAGGATGTCCATTGGCAGACAAATGGATAAGAAAGCTCCGGTACCTATACACAATGGAATATTACTCAACTATTAAAAAGAATGCATTTGAATCAGTTCTCATGAGGTGGATGGAACTGGAGCCTATTATACAGAGTGAAGTAAGTCAGAAAGAAAAACATCAATACAGTATATTAACACATACGTGAACTGTGAACTTCCAGATTTTCAAGCTGGTTTTAGAAAAGGCAGAAGAACCAGAGATCAAATTGCTAACATTCACTGGATCATCGAAAAAGCAAGAGAGTTCCAGAAAAACATCTATTTCTGCTTTATTGACTATGCCAAAGCCTTTGACTGTGTGGATCACAATAAACTGTGGAAAATTCTTCAAGAGATGGGAATACCAGACCACCTGACCTGCCTCTTGAGAAACCTATATGCAGGTCAGGAAGCAACAGTTAGAACTGGACATGGAACAACAGACTTGTTCCAAGTAGGAAAAGGAGTACATCAAGGCTGTATATTGTAACCCTGCTATTTAATTTACATGCAGAGTACCTCATGAGAAACGCTGGGCTGGAAGAAACACAAGCTGGAGTCAAGATTGCTGGGAGAAATATCAATAACCTCAGATATGCAGATGACACCACCCTTATGGCAGAAAGTGAAGAAGAACTAAAAGCCTCTTGATAAAAGTGAAAGAGGAGAGTGAAAAAGTTGGCTTAAAGCTCAGCATTCAGAAAACTAGGATCGTGGCATTCAGTCCCATCACTTTATGGCAAATAGATAGGGAAACAGTGGAAACAGTGGCTGACTTTATTTTTGGGGGCTCCAAAATCACTGCAGCTGGTGATTGCAGCCAGGAAATTAAAAGACGCTTACTCCTTGGAAGGAAAGTTATGACCAACCTAGGTAACATATTAAAAAGCAGAGACATTACTTTGTCAACAAAGGTCCATCTAGTCAAAGCTATGGTTTTTCCAGTAGTCGTGTATGGATGTGAGAGTTGGACTATAAAGAAAGCTGAGCACAGAAGAATTGATGCTTTTGAATTGTGGTGTTGGAGAAGACTCTTGAGAGTCCCTTGGACTGCAAGCAGATCCAACCAGTCCATCCTAAAGGACATCACACCTGGGTGTTCATTGGAAGGACTGATGTTGAAGCTGAAACTCCAATATTTTGGCCACCTGATGCGAAGAGCTGACTCATTTGAAGAGACCCTGATGCTGGGAAAGATTGAGGAGAGTAGGACAAGGGGACGACAGAGGATGAGATGGTTGGATGGCATCACCAACACAATGGACATGAGTTTGGGTGGACTCTGGGAGTTGGTGATGGACAGGGAGGCCTGGTGTGCTGTGGTTCATGGGGTCGCAAAGAGTCAGACATGACTGAGTGACTGAACTGAACTGAACTGAACTGAACACATATATATGGGATTTAGAAAGATAGTAACAACAACCCTATATGTGAGACAGCAAAAGAGACATAGATGTCAAGAACATACTTTTGGACTCGATGGGAGAAGGCGAGGGTGGGATGATTTGGGACAATAGCATTGAAACATGTATATTACCATATGTGAAACAGATTGCCAGTCCAGGTTCGATGCATGAGACAGGGTGCTCAGGGCTGGTGCACTGGGATGACCCTGAGGGATGGAATGGGGAGGGAGGCGGGAGGGGGTTCAGGATGGGGGACACACGCACACCCATGGCTGATTCATGTCAATGTATGGCAAAACCACTACAATATTGTAAAGTAATTAGCTTCCAATTAAAATAAATTAATTAATTAAAAAAAAAAAAAGAATTCATGCTTCCACTGCAGAGTGCATGGGTTCAATCCCTGATCTGGGAACTAAGATCCTACATGCTGCATGATGTGGCCAAAAATAATTAAAATAAAATTATATAATTATTATTATGTATTCAGTGTGTGTGTGTATATATATATATATGTATATATATATGTATATATATGTATATATATATATTAGTTAGTGTTAGTTACTCAGTCGTGTCCACCTCTTTGCGACCCCGTGGACTGTAGCCCACTAGGCTCCTTCATACATGGAATTCTCCAAGCAAGAACACTGCAGTTAGGTAGCCATGCCTTCCTCCAAGGTATCTTCACAACTCAGGGATAGAACCCAGGCTCCCTGCCATTGCAGGTGGATTCTGTACCATCTGAGCCATCAGAGAAGCCATACACACAAACAGAAACACACACACACACACACATGTATGTATATTTCTTTTTCAGATCCTTTTCCATTAGAGGTTTTCAATGTTTTTTCTTGAAGTCATTCTCTGTGGTGGGGTTCTGTAATGAAGAGTCATGACTACATTAGATCCTCAGATCATTTATCCAGCTCTAATTTTATTTCCTTGTTGAATCTGGAATGGGTCAACAGGGCTGCCTTCCTTTTGAAGACTTGGAGAAGAATCTATTTCCTTGCCTCTCATCTCCTAAAGGCTGTCTGCATCTCCAACTCATGGACTCATCTCTACCTCCGATACCAACAGTGTAGTCTCTTCCAGTCTATCTCTGCTTCATCATCACACTGCCTCATATGCTTCCTCTGACCCTCCTACCTCCTTCTTATAGGACCTCTCGCTCTTTTAGAACTATATTGGAAACACCAAGATAATCCAGGAAAATTTCCCTAACTCAAGGTCTTTAACTTAATCACATCTTCAAAACCCCTTTTATTTAAGGTAACATAGTCACAGGTTCCAGATATTAGGATGCAGACACCTTTGGGGCTTACATTATTCTTCCTTCCATACCACCAACGGGTTCACACTACACAGATGCCAGAATCACAGTGGCTGTCCATTCTCCCACTTCCTGGACACCTGAAGAGCTGCCTCCCATCTCTGCCCTTACCCTAAGAACTCTCTCAGATATTTATTGGAACCTCTAGGGATACATTTCATATTCTCGCCTCCAGGACTTCGTGGATGGGGAGTGCAGAGGGTGCCTCTCTAAGAACAGTGTGTCTGTGTCTTCTTGGAAAACACTGATTTCCTACTACTCTCATGAACTGGCTTAGAAAGGAAGTCACCTGAAGTGTTTTCCTCAAGTTGCAGTCCTAGAGACAACGAACAGCAGATTCATCTAGCAAGATATGTGATAAATTGTACTATCTTGGCTGAACATTCAACCTACAGAATGAGACAATGTGTGTGTACAATTTGCTTTAAAACTCTGCTTAGGAATATGCTTTTTCCCAAGGTAGTGTTTTCGTAAGTTTTGAGATTCTTTGGCTTAACAAACAATATTAGCATTGTACAGAAAAGCAAAACATCTCCTTTCTTTTGTCTCCTGGAAACAATGTTTCACCTTCCTTAGCATTTTTTTTTTTTTTTAGGTATTTCCATTTCCCTAGAGCATCCCTAAAGCTTCAGTCAACAAAAAACTCTAAATCTGGTCATCACTACCATTATCAGTTTATGCCAGATTCTCCCAAACAATTATTTGTGTGTCTGTGTCCAACTCTTTGTGACCCCATGGACTGCCAGGCTTCTTCCAGGCAAGGATACTGAAGTGAGTCATCATTTCCTCCTCCAGGGCATCTTCCCAATCCAGGGATCAAACCCTCCTCTCTTGCACCTCCTGCATTGGCAGGTGGATTCTTTACCACTAGCGCCATCTGGGAAACAATATTTGGCTTAAATATTTGCTTCCTCAAAGCACTCTTGTGTATGTGTTTATTCTTTAAGTAAGTCAAAGAAAAATATTTCTAAAATGTATAACTCTAAGGCAACTTGAAATGTTATAAAACCAAGGCAGGCAATCACTGGGTATGTAATCTATTTAAGAATAAGGATACAGTTGTCTAAAGATACATTAAAAAGTCAACAAAAGGTTGTGAACTTGACTAATCACTGCTCAACACTGATTATATTCAGCTGTGGGCATGTTAGAAAAGGCCAAAATATGCAGTCTGTGAACTGACTCCTATTTAGCTGATTACTCATCTGCATCACAGCAAAGGAAACTTGGGAATTGTGGTCCTACCACTCAAAACCCTTGAAGACCAACAGTCTTTGGGGAGTGGGCCAAAGATTTGAATGCTTTTTGCTAGTATAATCCTGCTTAAGGCTCATTCCAGGAAACATACCCAGGGCACCATTGATTCAATATTTTGGGTCATTTAAATTGTGCAGCTGGGTCATCACACACTTAATCCTGGGGAAAGGTGAAGCAAACAGTTATTAATACAGCTCAAGATGTCAGTGGCCCATGGCCAATATTTGACATGGCCGTGATTTGATCCCCATGTTAAACACACAAACCGAGAAACTGCTTAAGCCTCTTCTATTTGTTCTGCTTTTCTAGAAATCAAGCTTTTGTGTTAGTGGTAGGCAGATTTTGAGGTGGCCCCACATTTTCTGTTTTTGAGTGACTCTCCGCTCACACAGTGCCTTTAAGGGAACCCCACTCCAAACTGCCAGACTAACATGTTGGACAATTTTGCCATGTTTTCAAAGAGCTCCCAAAAGAAAATTATGCTTGTCAGTGTATAAACTCTGCCATGGGGAGAGGCTTTGTGAATTGAAAGCCTTGCCTTCAGAATTTTCAAAATGATGGCAAATTTAGCCAAATTGGGCAAAAGTGAATCAGGTTTCACAAATTTTGGAATGTTTATTTAAATCTTTAAAACACATGTTGCCACAGCTGTGTTTAGCATAAAATTATGATGAAAATAATCTTAATGAAAATGACGGCATATTTATATAATGCCTTCCATCCAACCAGAGCCAAACCCACGACACAGCTGATCTCATTAGGCCTGACTAAATCCCCTTTGAGCTACAACGTAAATATTAGTTCCAATTTGCAGATGAAGAAATTGGGACATGGGCAAGATTATTTACAGCTAAGTAGATTAAGTTATAACTAGCCTGACTCTCCATCTGTGGAGTAAGTTGCCATTAAATCAGACTCTGAAGAGGGGGAGGGAGGAAAAGTCCTCTCTCCAAGGTCCCCACGTGGGTTGCCTTGTCCTAGCCATGGGGGCAGAGCACCATGCCAGAGATGTTATGCTGTACTCTAGAAATTCACTGTATAGATCTACAGGCAGATATTATCTTCTCAAAACATAGCAGCAAGGGTGAGAGTTGAGGTGACAGGAAGTTTTCCATCTTGGGTTTCATTGATAGGAAACAAGAGACAAGAAGAGGCTAATTCCAAGCCCCAAACAGCAAGGACCAAGAGTCAGCACCCAGCCTGCTCTTCCTGGCATCGTTAGTCAGTCTTCCATCTGTTTGGAATGTTGGGGAATGGTAAAAACGTTTTACAAAAGGTCCATTGTTAGCTCAAACACTTCAATTTGGTCTATGGAATATTGTCCTTGCCTCAATCTAGATTCTCTCTAAGTGATAAAGCTAACCCAAGCAAGCAAGCATATTGCAGGTTAGTTCCCATGGGTTTCTGCCAGCAGATGGGTAAAGTTCTGCCCATCAACTCCTAGAAGGCAGCTGTGAGATGTTACCTTATAACATAGGACTCAAACCCCCAACCTAAGAAGCACCTGAACACTAGAGATGTATCAATTACCAGTTTTGACTCTCCTTTTAACACCATATTTTGAATTATAACTTTAAAGTAGAAAATAAAGCTCTGCTTCATCTCTGCCAATCAGTACTGATGTTAGGTATGTGTTTTCCTAACTCAATAAAAAGTTGCCTTTCTTCTACTCAGAAAAAAATTCCATGAAGCCATTTTTGCCAAAACCTGAATAAAATCTGCCCAAGAAAACACACTCTCTAGAAGCAGAGAAAAACAACTCTTTTGAATGTCGTATCAGTTCACTTCAGTCACTCAGTTGTGTCTGACTCTTTGTGACCCCATGAATTACAGCACACTAGGCCTCCCTGTCCATCACCAACTCCCGGAGTTCACTCAGACTCACGTCCATCGAGTCAGTGATGCCATCCAGCCATCTCATCCTCTGTCATCCCCTTCTCCTCCTGCCCCCAATCCCTCCCAGCATCAGAGTCTTTTCCAATGAGTCAACACTTCGCATGAGGTGGCCAAAGTACTGGAGTTTCAGCTTTAGCATCATTCCTTCCAAAGAAATCCCAGGGCTAATCTCCTTCAGAATGGACTGCTTGGTTCTCCTTGAAGTCCAAGGGACTCTCAAGAGTCTTCTCCAACACCACAGTTCTAAAGCATGAATTCTTCAGCGCTCAGCTTTCTTCACAGTCCAACCCTCACACCCATACATGACCACTGGAAAAACCATAGCCTTGACTAGACGGACCTTTGTTGGCAAAGTAATGTCTCATTTTTCAATATGCTGTCTAGGTTGGTCATAACTTTCCTTCCAAGGAGTAAGCGTCTTTTAATTTCATGGCTGCAGTCACCATCTGCAGTGGTTTGGGAGCCCCCAAAAATAAAGTCTGACACTGTTTCCACTGTTTCTCCATCTCTTTCCCATGAAGTGATGGGACCAGATGCCATGATCTTCGTTTTCTGAATGTTGAGCTTTAAGCCAACTTTTTCACTCTCCTCTTTCACTTTCATCAAGAGGCTTTTTAGTTCCTCTTCACTTTCTGCCATAAGGGTGGTATCATCTGCATATCTGAGGTTATTGATATTTCTCCCAGCAATCTTGATTCCAGCTTGTGCTTCTTCCAGCCCAGCGTTTCTCATGATGTACTCTGCATATAAGTTAAATAAGCAGGGTGACAATATACAGCCTTGACATCCTTCTTTTCCTATTTGGAACCAATGTGTTGTTCCATGTCCAGTTCTAACTGTTGCTTCCGGACCTGCATATAGGTTTCTCAAGAGGCAGGTCAGGTGGTCTGGTATTCCCATCTCTTTCAGAATTTTCCACAGTTTATTGTGATCCATACAGTCAAAGGCTTTGGGATAGTCAATAAAGCAGAAATAGATGTTTTTCTGGAACTCTCTTGCTTTTTCCATGATGCAGCAGATGTTGGCAATTTGATCTCTGGTTCCTCTGCCTCTTCTAAAACCAGCTTGAACATCTGGAAGTTCACGGTTCATGTATTGCTGAGTCCTGGCTTGCAGAATTTTGAGCATTACTTTACTAGCGTGTGAGATGAGTGCAATTGTGCAGTAGTTTGAGCATTCTTTGGCATTGCCTTTCTTTGGGATTGGAATGAAAATGGACCTTTTCCAGTCCTATGGCCGCTGCTGAGTTTTCCAAATTTGCTGGCATATTGAGTGCAGGACTTTCGCAGCATCATCTTTCAGGATTTGAAATAACTCAACTGGAATTCCATCACCATAGACTTTATCTAAATTTGAACTCTCAGAGTGCCACACTATATTCAACTTTAGTAAAAATACACATACTCATACATGGAGGGAAGCTTTTATTTCCATACTCCTTTTTGCCATGAGAGTGATGGAAATAGTATGTATTTAATACTCTATTTATTTTATATTTTAATAGTTAATAATAATCAAGGCTTTTCCTACATATGGACCCAGCCTCTGACAGGCCTGGGTTATTGATTCACTTAGCACATGACTAGGGAAAGTCATTCAAGCTTTCTAAACCTCAGTTTTCTCATATGTAAAATGGATATAAAATGGTTGTGAAAATTAAACTTTGACACAGAGCTTGCCCAAAGTAGGCCCTGGATGAGTGAAAAATTCCTCATACTATCTTTCCAGTCAACCATTCCTCTCCTAAACCTATAAAGATTTCCAAAATCAGTGTGCATTTAATAGACAGTGTGTGTATGTGTGTGTGTGTGTGTGTGTGTGTGTGTGTGTGGACTAGATATACTAGAATATCAATAGCAGTTATCCCTGGAAAGTAGAATAATAAACAATTTTTATTTTCTCCTCTGTACTTTTCTAATTTGCAAAATTCGCCATCATGTAAAATGAAGATATACATTTTTAAAGGCTAATTTTTAGAAAAATCACTTTGAAGACCTACTTTGAGAAAAACAAGATTGAGTTGTAAATATTTAGAGCTAACAAAAAATAATATTAGAAAAGGTTAACTGCAAGTTTTCTTATATATGAAAGAAAATTGAGGCCCAGAGAGACCATTTCAACCAAAGACTCTAAGTTGATTTGAGGCTGTAACCCACTTTCTCATGTAACTGGTACCCCAGAGCTCTCCAGCCTGTGAGCACAGATGAGGTAGCAATTTGACCCTAAGTCAATACCCCCGTCTGTTCAATGCCTGCCCTGCTCAGTGATTCCACTGATCTGCATAGATCTGTACAGGTCAAGTTAACTGGTCTCTATAAAGATATACTGGTCACATACCAGTAGATACTGGTCACATACCAGGATGTGAGAGTTGGACCATAAAGAAGGCTGAGCACCAAAGAATTTGGTGCTTTTGAATTGTGGCACTGGAGAAGACTGTTGAGAGTCCCTTGGACTGCAAGGAGATCTAACCAGTCCATCCTAAAGGAAATCAACCCTGAATGTTCACTGGAAAGACTGATATCAAAGCTGAAGCTCCAGTACTTTGGCCACCTGATGTGAAGAGCTGACTCATTGGGAAAGACCCTGATGCTGGAAAAGATTAAGGGCAGGAGGAGAAGGGGGTGACAGAGGATGAGATGGTTGGATGTCCATCACCCACTCAATGGACATGAGTTTGAGCAAATTCTGGGAGATAGTTAAAGACAGGGAAGGCTGGCATGCTGCTGTCCATGGGGTCACAAAGAGTCAGATACCAGTTAGTAACTGAACAACAACAATAATAAATAGTGGTCATTAAATTATTTGATACATGTACATCTTATATTGAAGGCCTTACCACTTCTACCTTTGTCAGGGTCCCATAATGGGAGGATGAGAAGCAGGGCCCTCAGGGGAGATGAATAAGGCACTTATCTAGACACCAAATTTAAGGGAGTGTCAAAAAGCTCAGTAGTCAAGACAAATTTTGATTTTTAAAAATCAAAATCAACAGGAAAATCCTTAATGAAAAAATATCAAAATTTTAAGCACAGATAGTGCGGTATAACAGAAAATACATATTGGTCTTTGATTCCTGGCAAAGAACTCCTAAAGCCCTTGGAATTTCCTAAGTGACAAGAGCATATTTTGTTATTCATAACATGCCTTTTCAATCACACCTGAGTTTATCCTAAGGAAGTGACTCTGGTAGTCAGCAGGAACAAGTGTGGGTACCTTGGGCACCCCACTTGCAGCTGGCATCTCAAGTGGGAAAGTCTTTTTGGTCTGGAGCTTATAACCCATGGTCTGCTTAACTGTCAGAATTGAATTAAATTGAATTGTTGGACACCCAATTGGTGATGGAGAGCTGGAGAGCTGGTGTGGAAAAAATGACAAGTACACAGTGTTGGGGGAAAACACACACGTTTAGTGTCATGAGTGATGTAAGAAAACACTGCAAAGATAGGATCAGCTGCACTACTGAGCCAGAACATAATGGAGACAGAGGCAAGAGGAAGGGTAGTCATACTGCTCCCATCCTCATGGAAAACTTTGGTATTTTGTTTATCATGGATTGCTGGCATTAATTTTTTAAATGCTGCACTAAAACATTTATCCAGATGACCAAAGTTCTTGGCTAATTAAATGAATAAATAGAATAAATGAATAAATAAAATATGGTTAGAGTAACCAAGAAGTCTATAACTGAAGCCAAGATTGGACTCTGGATTTCTTATCTGAATGAGTCATCATGGAAAATGAACTGCTCCACAGTCAAGTAATTGCCCTCTTCCAAGATCCCAGGAAAACGAGGCTTTTCTCATTTGTAGAGTGTCCCAGCTTCTCAAAATCCACGTCCAAGAAAACAAATCCAAAACAGCCAATAGATTTAACAAATGGCACCACTAAAATGCAAAAGACTTGAGTCCTGATGAGGTTTTCACTGAATGTGGTGAGAGGTCTGCCTGGGACATATAACAGAGTGGGTGCTGCATCCTGGAGCTCCCAACAAGGTGACCAGGAAGCAATCACCTGGGGGCATCAAGACTAGAAAGGAAGTCTAGAGTAGGGTCCAGGGAAATGGACCAGGTAGTAGGTCCTGCAGTAAGAGGCAGACAGCAACTCATGGCCACTCAGGTGATGGCAGCCCTGGTTAATCCCTTATGTTGGAGAAGACTCTTGAGAGTCCCTTGGACTGTAAGATCAAACCAGTCAATATCAGTCCTGGATATTCATTGCAAGGACTGATGCTGAAGCTGAAACTCCAATACTTTGGCCACCTGATGTGAAGAACTGACTCATTGCTAAAGACCCTGATGCTGGGAAAGATTGAAGGCAGGAGGAGTAGAGGATGACAGAGGATGAGATGGTTGGATGACTTGATGGACATGAGTTTGAGAAAGCTGCAGGAGTTGGTGATAGACATGGAGACCTGGTGTGCTGCAGTCCATGGGGTCGCAAAGAGTCACACACAACTGAGTAACTGAACTGAACTGAGAGCCTGAAAGCAATCAGCTTAGAAAAAAGCAATTAAGATCCCATCATATGCATGGTTTTTGCATCAACCTTTGGCGAAAATATATTAAAAGGCATTTTCTTCACTGTGCTTCACATAATATCTACGTGGCTCTTGATTTCTGGAACTCTTCACATAACCTTCAAATCTCTTGGCAGCAACACTGGAATACCACAGCTTTTGCTAACACCCAAAGCACCAGGCTTCTATGTGCTGGAAATTCCAGTTTGCTGTGTGAAACCACTGTCTCCAGGCAGTTTGGAGCAATGACTGACAGGACTGACAGCAATAATTCTAGAAGCCAAAAGTTGAGGTTCTACAAAGAGGATCACATTTTCTACTCAAGGCCAGTTGTTCTCCCAAGCTCTGAAATTTAGATTTTGAATTTTGCCACTTGAAAGATTTTTTTCCACACCCCTCTCACCACTTTAAAACAGTTCACTCAGTCTTTACAGCCATTTTGAACACTTATGGAGCATTGGAAGTAATAAAATTCACTGAATTTTATGAGACGTGGTGATGTTGTTTGTTGAATTCTTTTTTTTTCTAAACTGTCTTGATATTTTTTTTCTCCTATGTTTTGTGGTACCTCAGGATGGCACAGAACTTTTAAAATACTTGATCTTACCTCTTGTTCATTTGTGGTATTGTTGCTCTTTGGTAGTTTGATTTGATTTTGCTTTAGGCTGGGTTTGGTTGAGAGGGAATTGCTATAACAGGAGTTTTCCACTCAGCTCAAAAGTTTGAGCTGTGAAAGCTTGTGTTTCCGTCTCTATACTAAAAGCAAGGAGAAAATGAGGTCCACATAGGTTGAGGATCTAACCAGTGTCACCCAATGATTTCAGGCTGACCCATGGATGGGACTACTCTCTTTAAACCACACAAACAAAGTCTGGTCCACAAGGCTTCTGCAGAAAGAGACAGAGTTGTAGCAGGTATTAAAACCTCTTTCCCCTAAAACACAGTGACATTCCCAGGGGCCTATATGGAACATGAAACAGGGGCAAGAGGCATGGATCTCAGCCTATCACTGTCCCGAGAGTTGGCAGCTGGCGAGGGCTAGTCCTCTTCTGTCGTGAGGCTCAGCTACTCCAGGTGTCTTCTGAGACTCTCCTCCCAAAAGTCTGCTCCATGGATCAAGAGACCCAGAGACTTCAGCATCCTCTAAAGGCTTTTGGTGTCCTTCTCAACCAGTATCCTTGGCTCCATGGCATGGCTCACAATCACAGAACCTCATGCCCATCCCCTACCCAGCTCCTAGGAAGACATTCCTCTCCCTGCCTCTGGATGGGCCACTTCCTTCAGCTCTCAGCCCTGGGCTTCATCTCCTATGAGGGCTGAGATAAACTGTCTTCTTCTCCATTAAGAGACAAAACAATGCAAAAGTTATCTGCTTGTTTCCTGGAAGCTGTATAAAGTAAAGCCAGCAGTATTGGTCTAGTTGTAAAAATAAAAAATAAACCAGCCTTTTATTTCTTATAAATCAGTGTTTTCTATGTCTTGGGGCACTTATAAGGAGAAGGGCACTCCATAGGGCATCTCTGTCTACATTGGCATCCCCAGAAAACTTCAAGCCTCCCCTCCCCTCCACCTACCTCTTAGCTTAAACTCCATCTGTAAAACTCTTCACTAAGTACCTAGAACCCTGGGCTTTAGTGACCTCTGCTTGGTATTATAAAAATCCCTTAGGGCAGGAGCATATACCATCCTGATCCACTCTTAAGAAATAAGGGGCAAGGGAGTAACAGTGGAAGGATAAACACAGATTAACATTGATTTAAGTTATCCTGTCATATCTGGATAATGCTTATGGGGAGAACAGATTTTATGGGTTAAAGGGAAAAATATTTTAAAGCATCATTCCAGAGCTTTAAATTGCTTTATGCTAAATAATATTTTAAAGTTATCATATCCAAGACCATAAATAACACTTCAGAAAAGTTTGATAATGACCTTTTTTTCCTACTTATATTAAACATAATGCCAATTTCTTTCTTAATGTTCTTGTTTTATGAAATAAAAGACTTCTCTAGTTCTGCTTCCTTACCTCCTGCATTAGTTTCCCTATGACTTTTGTAACAAATTATCATAAAGTTCGTGGCTTAAAAAGCACAAATTTCCTGACTTACAGCTCTGGGGGTCAGAATTCATAAAATCAAGGTGTCAGCAGGGCTATGTTCTTTCTGGAAGCTCTCAGAGAGAAACTGTCTCCTTGCTTGTTCATCTATGGAAGCTGCCAGTATTTCTTGGCTCTTGGCCCCTTCCTTACATCATTCCTCTTGTCATCGCTGCTTCCATCTTCACATCTTTTCCTCTGACTCTCTCTGTCTCTGTGTTTCACTTATAAGGACCCTTGTGAATTCACGGGTTCATCTGGATAATCCGGAATAATCTCCCCATCTCAAGATCTTTAGATTGATCACATCTGCAAAGGCCCTTTTCCATGTAAGGTAACATAGAGACTCTGGGGATGAGAACATCTTTGGGGTTGCATTATTCAGCCGACCACTCTCCTGAGCCACTTTGACCATATTTTGATATCCCTAACCTTGCACTCACTCCTTCCCTGCCACCCTGGCCTCTGGCTCTCCTGGTGTCATGTCAGACACCAGAGCATCCCTGATGTTTCCTCTGCCAGGCGTCCCTTCCCTAGTGAGCTGCCTGAACCACTCCTTCTGCTCCTCCAAGCCTCTACTCAAACATCACCTTCTCAACAGCCCCTCTTTAATCCACCTTATTTGTAAATTTATCTTCCTCTCCCTTCTCCAGATACTTGCTATCCCTTGGCTTAATTAATTTTACTCCACAGTAATCACAATCTAACCCACTGTGTATTTTATTCATTAACTTTTTTTCTGATTTAAAAAAAATTTTTTCCTTTTAATGGGAAAATAATTACAATATTGGGATGGCTTCCCCTAGTTATCTCTTTTACCACTTTCAAATGTGGGCTCCGTGAGGGCAAGGATTCTTTCTTTTTCTGCTGAATCTTTTGGACTTAGAAAAGTACCTGGCACATAATAGGCCTTCAAAAATATTAGTTAAATAAATTGGCCTGGGTCATTTATTAGAGAATCTCCCACATCAATATCTTTAAGTTTTACATGGGGCTAGTTAGGCTCTTAATAAAACACATTTCCTAATTTTTGCAGCATGCTAAGTAAGTTGGTCACTCACCTAGAGCCAGACATCCTGGAATGTGAAGTCAAGTGGGCCTTAGACAGCATCACTATGAACAAAGCTAGTTGAGGTGATAGAATTCCAGTTGAGCTATTTCAAATCCTGAAAGATGATGCTGTGAAAGTACTGCACTCAATATGCCAGCAAATTTGGAAAACTCAGCAGTGGCCACAGGACTGGAAAAGGTCCGTTTTCATTCCAATCCCAAAGAAAGGCAATGCCAAAGAATGCTCAAACTACTGCACAACTAAACTCATCTCACACACGAGTAAAGTCATGTTCAAAATTCTCCAAACCAGGCTTCAGCAATACGTGAACCATGAACTTCCAGATGTTCAAGCTGGTTTTAGAAAAGGCAGAGAAACCAGAGATCAAATTGCCAACACCCGCTGGATCATCGAAAAAGCAAGAGAGTTCCAGAAAAACATCTACTTCTGCTTTATTGACAATGCAAAGCCTTTGACTGTGTGGATCACAATAAACTGTGGAAAATTCTTCAAGAGATGGGAATACCAGACCACTTGACCTGCCTCTTGAGAAACCTGTATGCAGGTCAGGAAGCAACAGTTAGAACTGGACATGGAACAACACACTGGTTCCAAATAGGAAAAGGAGTTCGTCAAGGCTGCATATTGTCACCCTGCTTATTTAACTTATATGCAGAGTACATCATGAGAAACGCTGGGCTGGAAGAAGCACAAGCTGGAATCAAGATTGCTGGGAGAAATATCAATAACCCCAGATATGCAGATGACACCACCCTTATGGCAGAAAGTGAAGAGGAACTAAAAAGCCTCTTGATGAAAGTGAAAGAGGAGAGTGAAAAAGTTGGCTTAAAGCTCAACATTCAGAAAACTAAGATCAGGGCATCTGGTCCCATCACTTCATGGCAAATAGATGGGGAAACAGTGGAAACAGTGTCAGACTTTATTTTGGGGGGCTCCAAAATCACTGCATATGGTGACTGCAGCCAGGAAATTAAAAGACGCTTACTCCTTGGAAGAAGAGTTATGATCAACCTAGATAACATATTAAAAAGCAGAGACATTACTTTGCCAACAAAGGTCCGTCTAGTCAAGGCTATGGTTTTTCCAGTGGTCATGTATGGGTGTGAGAGTTGGACTGTGAAGAAAGCTGAGCACCGAAGAATTGATACTTTTGAACTGTGGTGTTGGAGAAGACTCTTGAGAGTCCCTTGGACTGCAAGGAGATCCAAGCAGTCCATTCTAAAACAGATCAGCCCTGGGTGTTCCTTGGAAGGAATGATGCGAAAGCTGAAACTTCAGTACTTTGGCCACCTCATGCGAAGTGTTGACTCATTGGAAAAGACTCTGATGCTGGGAGGGATTGGGGGCAGGAGGAGAAGGGGACGGCAGAGGATGAGATGGCTGGATGGCATCACTAACTCGATGGACCTGAGTTTGAGTGAACTCCGGGAGTTGGTGATGGACAGGGAGGCCTGGCGTGCTGTGATTCATGGGGTAGCGAAGAGTCGGACACGACTGAGCGACTAAACTGAACTGAACTGAAAACACTGTCAGGCCCGCTCACAGAACTAAGGACTGAGCAGAGCTAACTGGCTCCAGACCAGCCTGTCCCCCTCTGGTGACAGGCAGGCGAGGGCAGCCAGAGCCAGAAGGGGGCAATCGCTGCCCCAGAGAGGCATTATCTATCAAATTGCAAGCAGGCTTCGTTGCTAACCAAGACTTCTTGGGATTCTGGACGGTCAACATCCGCCTGAGAAGGTGCGCCGGTTGTACACCCAGAAAACTGAGCAGCAGGGATGGGGGAGGCGATAAGTCGCAGCATCTGCTCCCGCCAAACACCTAGTCACCTGAGCTGCTTGGATCTGGGAAGGGCACAAAACGCAGGCCCAACCGAGTCTGTGCCTCTGAGGACTACCCAAGTGCCTGAACCTGAGCGGCTTAGACCTGGGAAGTGCATACAACCCAGGGCCGGCCTCGGACGGTTCCCGGCAAAGCAACCAAGAGCCTGAGCAGTGTGGACAGGGAGGGCACATGCCCCGTGAGCGGGGGCAGGCCCAGTGTGGCTGAGGCACTGCGAGCACATGCCAGTGTTATTTGTTTGCAGCGACCCTCCCTCCCCACAGCGTGACTGAAGAAGTGAGCCTAAAAAAGTGTGCACCACCACCCCTGTGTCAGGGCAGAAATTAGACAACTGAAGTGACCAGCAAACAGAAGAAGCTAAAACAGAGGGAAACTCCTTGGAAGTTACAAGTGCAATAGATTAAAACCCTGTAGTTAGTACCAACTACATAGGAAGGGGCCTATAGACCTTGAGAAATATAAGCCGGTTCAAGGAACTATCCAAAAATGAACTGACCCCCACAGTGCCCACAACAACACCAGAGAAATTCCTAGATATATTTTTACTATTTTTACTATCATTCTTTAATTTTTTTAAGTCCTCTATTACTCCTTTAATTTTCATTTTTATAACCTACTATTACTTTGCAAAAAAAGGAGGGACCCTATTTTTTTAAAGCAAACTTCATATATATATATATATATATATATATATATATATTTTATAATTTTTGTGACTTTGTTTTGTTTTTGTTTTTTTTCCCATTACTATTGTATTTTTGAAAATCCAGCTTCTACTCTAGACTTTTAATCTTTGCTTTTTGGTATTTGTTATCAATTTTGTACCTTTAAGAACCCAATCTTCAGTACCCATTTTTACTTGGGAGCAAGATTACTGGCTTGACTGCTCTCTCCCCCTTTGGACTCTCCTTTTTCTCCACCAGGTCACCTCTATCTCCTCCCTCCCCTTCTCTTCTCTACCCAACTCTGTGAATCTCTTTGTGTGTTCCAGATGGTGGAGAACACTTAGGGAACTGACTACTGGCTAGATCTGTCTCTCTCCTTTTGATTCCCCCCTTTATCCTCCTGGCCACCTCTGTCTCCTTCCTTCCTCTTCTCTTCTCTGTATAACTCAGTGAACATCTCTGAGTGGTCCAGACTGTGAAGCACACATAACGAAGTGATTACTGGCTAGCTTGCTCTCTCCCCTTTTGATTCCACCTCATCCCATCCTGGTCACCTCTATCTCCCTCCTCCCTCTTCTCTTCTCCATGTAACTCTGTGAACCTCTCTGGGTGTCCCTCACTGTGGAGAAACTTTTCATCTTTAACCTAGATGTTTTATCAATGTTGCTGTATAGATGGAGAAGTCTTGAGGCTACTGTAAAAATAAGACTGAAAACCAGAAGCAGGGGGCTCAAGTCCAAATCCTGAGAACACCATAGAACTCCTGACTCCAGGGAACATTAATCGACAGGAGCTCATCAAACACCTCCATACCTATACTGAAACCAAGCACCACCCAAGGGCCAACAAATTCCAGAGCAAGACATACCACGCAAATTCTCCAGCAACACAGGAACACAGCCCTGAGCTTCATCTTTTTTAATATAAATTTATTTATTTTAATTGGAGGTTAATTACTTTACAATATTGTATTGGTTTTGCCATACATCAACATGATATACAGGCTGCCCAAAGTCACTCCAAACCCATTGACATCTCCTAACTCATTACTGGACACTTCATTGCACTCCAAAGAGAAGAAATCCAGCTCCACCCACTAGAACACCAACACAAGCTTCTCTAACCAGGAAACCTTGACAAGCCACCCGTACAACTCCACCCAAAGCGAGGAAACCCCACAATAAAGAGAACTCCACAAACTGCCAGAATACAGAAAGGACACCCAAAACACAGCAATATAAACAAGATGAATAGACTGAGGAACATCCAGCAGGTAAAGGAACAGGATAAATGCCCACCAAATGAAACAAAAGAGGAAGAGATAGGGAATCTACCTGATAAAGAATTCCGAATAATGATAGTGAAAATGATCCAAAATCTTGAAATCAAAATGGAATCACAGATATATAGCCTGGAGACAAGGGTTGAGAAGGTGAGAGAAAGGTTTAACAAGGACCTAGAAGAAATAAAAAAGAGTCAATATATAATGAATAATGCAATAAATGAGATAAAAAACACTCTGGAGGGAAGAAATAGTAGAATTTCTTCAGAAGAAAGGATTAGTGAGGTAGAAGAAAGAATGGTAGAAGTAAATTAATCAGAGAGGAAAAAAGAAAAATGAATTAAAAGAAATGAGGACAATCTCAGAGACCTCTGGGACAATGTTAAACACCCCAACATTCGAATCATAGGAGTCCCAGAAGAAGAAGACAAAAAGAAAGACCATGAGAAAATACTTGAGGGATAATAGTTGAAAACTTCCCTAAAATGGGGAAGGAAATAATCACCCAAGTCCAAGAAACCCAGAGAGTCCCAAACAGGGTAAACCCAAGGTGAAACACCCCAAGACACATATTAATCAAATGGACAAAGATCAAACACAAAGAACAAATATTTAAAGCAGCAAGAAAAAAAAAAAAAAAAAAACAACAAATAACACACAAGGGAATTCCCATAAGGATAACAGCTGATCTTTCAATAGAAACTCTTCAGGCCAGGAGGGAATGGCAGGACATACTTAAAGTGATGAAAGAAAATAACCTACAGCCCAGATTACTGTACCCAGCAAGGATCTCATTCAAATATGAAGGAGAAATCAAAAGCTTTACAGACAAGCAAAAGCTGAGAGAATTCAGCACCACCAAACCAGCTCTCCAACAAATACTAAAGGATATTCTCTAGACAGGAAACACAGAAAGGGGGTATAAACTTGAACCCAAAACAATAAAGTAAATGGCAGCAGGATCATGCTTATCAATAATTATATTAAATGTAAATGGGTTGAATGAGCCAACCAAAAGACAAAGATTGGCTGAATGGATACAAAAACAAGACCCCTATATATGTTGTCTACAAGAGACCCACCTCAAAACAAGGAACACATACAGACTGAAAGTGAGGGGCTGGAAAAAGATATTCCATGCAAATAGGGACCAAAAGAAAGCAGGAGTAGCAATACTCATATCAGATAAAATAGACTTTAAAACAAAGGCTGTGAAAAGAGACAAAGAAGGATACTACATAATGATCAAAGGATCAATCCAAGAAGGAGATATAAAAATTATGAATATATATGCACCCAACATAGGAGCACCGCAATATGTAAATACACCACAAATGCTGACGAGTATGAAACGGGAAATTAACAATCACACAATAATAGTGGGAGACTTTAATGCCCCACTCACACCTATGGATAGATCAACTAAACAGAAAATTAACAAGGAAACACAAACTTTATCTGATACAATAGACCAGTTAGACTTAATTGCTATCTATAGGACATTTCACCCCAAAACAATGAATTTCACCTTTTTCTCAAGCACACACGGAACCTTCTCCAGGATAGATCACATCCTGGGCCATAAATCTAGCCCTCACAAATTGAAAAAAAAAAGTTGAAATCACTCCAAGGATCTTTTCTGACCACAATGCAGTAAGATTAGATCTCAATTACAGGAGAAAAACTATTTAAAATTCCAACATATGGCGGCTGAACAACACGCTGCTGAATAACCAACAAATCACAGAAGAAATCAAAAAAGAAATCAAAGTATGCATTGAAACAAATGAAAATGAAAACACAACAACCCAAAACCTGTGGGACATTGTAAAAGCAGTACTAAGGGGAAGGTTCATAGCAATACAGGCATACCTCAAGAAACAAGAAAAAAGTCAAATAAATAACCCAACTCTACACCTAAAGCAACTAGAAAAGGAAGAAATGAAGAACCCCAGGGTTAGTAGAAGGAAAGAAGTCTTCAAAATTAGGGCAGAAATAAATGAAAAAGCAACAAAAGAGACCATAGCAAAAATCAACAAAGCCAAAAGCTGGTTCTTTCAGAGGAATAATAAAATTGACAAACCATTAGCCAGACTCATCAAGAAACAAAGGGAGAAAAATCAAATCAATAAAATTAGAAATGAAAATGGAGAGATCACAACAGACAACACAGAAATACAAGGGATCACAAGAGACAACTATTAGCAATTATATGCCAATAAAATGGACAACGTGGAAGAAATGGACAAATTCTTAGAAAAGTACAACTTTCCAAACTGAACCAGGAAGAAATAGAAAATCTTAACAGACCCATCACAAGCACGGAAATTGAAACTGTAATCAGAAATCTTCCAGCAAACAAAAGCCCAGGTCCAGACAGCTTCACAGCTGAATTCTACCAAAAACTTAGAGAACAGCTAACACCTATCCTCGGAGAAGGCAATGGCAACCCACTCCAGTACTCTTGCCTGGAAATTCCCATGGATGGAGGAGCCTGGTAGGCTGCAGTTCATGGGGTCGCTATGAGTCAGATACGACTGAGCAACTTCACTTTCACTTTTAACTTTCACGCATTCAAGAAGGAAATGGCAACCCACTCCAGTGTTCTTGCCTGGAGAATCCCAGGGACAGGGGAGCCTGGTAGGCTGCCGTCTATGGGGTCGCACAGAGCTGGACACTATTGAAGAGACTTAGCAGCAGTAGCAGCAGCAGCAACACCTATCCTACTCAAACTCTTCCAGAAAATTGCAGAGGAAGGTGAACTTCCAAACACATTCTATGAGGCCACCATCACCCTAATACCAAAAATGCCACCAAAGATGGCACCAAAAAAGAAAACTACAGGCCAATATCACTGATGAACATAGATGCAAAAATCCTTAACAAAATTCTAGCAGTCAGAATCCAACAACACATTAAAAAGATCATACATCATGACCAAATGGGCTTTATCCCAAGGATGCAAGGATTCTTCAATATCCACAAATCAATCAATGTAATACACCACATTAACAAATTGAAAAACAAAAGCCATATGATTATCTCAATATATGCAGAGAAAGCCTTTGACAAAATTCAACATCCATGTATGATAAAAACTCTCCAGAAAGAAGGAATAGAAGGAACATACCTCTACATAATAAAAGCTATCTATGACAAACCCACAGCAAACATTATCCTCAATGGTGAAAAATTGAAAGCATTTCCCCTAAAATCAGGAACAAGACAAGGGTGCCCACTGTCACCACTACTATTCAACATAGCTTTGGAAGTGTTGGCCACAGCAATCAGAGCAGAAAAAGAAATAAAAGGAATCCAAATTGGAAAAGAAGAAGTAAAACTCTCACTGTTTGCAGATGACATGATCTTCTACATAGAAAACCCTAAAGAATCCACCAGAAAATTACTAGAGCTAATCAATGAATATAGTAAAGTGGAAGGATATAAAATCAACACACAGAAATCCCTTGCATTCCTATACACTAATAATGGAAAATAGAGAAATTAAAGAAACAATTTCATTCACCATTGCAACGAAAAGAATAAAAGACTTAGGAATATATCTACCTAAAGAAACTAAAGACCTATATATAGAAAACTATAAAACGCTGGTGAAAGAAATCAAAAAGGACACTAGTAGATAGAGAAATATACCATGTTCATGGCTTGAAAGAATCAATATAGTGAAAATTAGTATGCTACCCAAAGCAATCTATAGATTCAATGCAATCCCTATCAAGCTACCAATGGTATTTTTCACAGAGCTAGAACAAATAATTTCACAATTTGTATGGAAATACAAAAAACCTCGAATAGCCAAAGCGATCTTGAGAAAGAAGAATGGAACTGGAGGAATCAACCTACCTGACTTCAGGCTCTATTACAAAGCCACAGTTATCAAGACAGTATGGTACTGGCACAAAGACAGAAATATAGATCAATGGAACAAAATAGAAAGCCCAGAGATAAATCCATGCACATATGGACACCTTATCTTTGACAAAGGAGGCAAGAATATACAATGGAGAAAAGACAATCTCTTTAACAAGTGGTGCTGGGAAAACTGGTCAACCACTTGTAAAAGAATGAAACTAGACCACTTTCTAACACCATACACAAAAATAAACTCAAAATGGATTAAAGATCTAAACATAAGACCAGAAACTAGAGGAGAACAGAACATAGGCAAAACACTCTCCGACATAAATCACAGCAGGATCCTTTATAACCCACCTCCCAGAATATTGGAAATAAAAGCAAAAATGAACTAATTAAAATTAAAAGCTTCTGCACAACAAAGGAAACTATAAGCAAGGTGAAAATACAGCCTTCAGAATGGGAGAAAATAACAGCAAATGAAGCAACTGACAAAGAATTAATCTCAAAAATATACAAGCAACTCCTTCAGCTCAATTCCAGAAAAATAAATGACCCAGTCAAAAAAGGGGCCAAAGACCTAAACAGACATTTCTCCAAAGAAGACATACAGATGGCTAACAAACACATGAAAAGATGCTCAACATCACTCATTATCAGAGAAATGCAAATCAAAACCACAATGAGGTACCATTTCATGCCGGTCAGAATGGTTGTGATCCAAAAGTCTACAAGCAATAAATGCTGGAGAGGGTGCAGAGAAAAGGGAACCCTCTTAAACTGTTGGTGGGAATGCAAACTAGTACAGCCACTATGGAGAACAGTGTGGAGATTCCTTAAAAAACTGGAAATAGAACTGCCATATGACCCAGCAATCCCACTGCTGGGCATACACACTGAGGAAACCAGAATTGAAAGAGACAGGTGTACCCCAATGTTCATCGCAGCACTGTTTATAATAGCCAGGACATGGAAGCAACCTAGATGTCCATCAGCAGATGAATGGATAAGAAAGCTGTGGTACTTATACACAATGGAGTATTACTCAGCTATTAAAAAGAATACATTTGAATCAGTTCTAATGAGGTGGATGAAACTGGAGCCTATTATACAGAGTGAAGTCAGCCAGAATGAAAAACACCAAGACAGTATACTAATGCATATATATGGAATTTAGAAAGATGGTAACAATAACCCTGTATGAGAGACAGCAAAAGAGACACAGATGTATAGAACAGTCTTTTGGACTCTGTGGGAGAGGGCGAGGGTGGGATGATTTGGGAAAATGGCATTGAAACATGTGTAATATCATATGTTAAATGAATCGCCAGTCCAGGTTCCATGCATGATACTGGATGCTCAGGGCTGGTGCACTGGGATGACCCAGAGGGATGGTATGGGGAGGGAGGTGGGAGGGGCTTCAAGATGGGGAACACATGTACACCCATGGTGGATTTATGTTGATGTATGGCAAAACCACTACAATATTGTAAAGTAATTTGCCTCCAATTAAAATAAATAAATTTATATTAAAAAAATAAAGCTGAAACTCCAATACTTTGGCTGCCTCATGCAAAGAGTTGACTCATTGGAAAAGACTTTGATGCTGAGAGGGACTAGGGGCAGGAGGAGAAGGGGACGACAGAAGATGAGATGGCTGGATGGCATCACTGACTTGACGGACAGTAGTTTGAGTGAATTCCAGGGGTTGATGATAGACAGGGAGGCCTGGTGTACTGCGATTCATGGGGTCGAAAAGAGTCGGACACGACTGAGCGACTGAAATGAAGTGAACTGAAATAAGTTTTGGGAGCCCACTGGAGGAAGGTTTCTGGGCCCTTGCTATCTATTATACATTCATTCATTTAATCCTCAATTTGTGCCAGATACTCTCCAATTTACTTGATCCAGGAAACCAGTTAATGGTTGGGCAGAGGAAGAGAGTTCTCCAGGTTGAGTGGACTGGGAGAAAGGACTCATGGGTCAACTGCTCTTTAAACACCCTTCCAAGCAGTCCTCCTAATTTTAGGTGCATTACACCCTCAGTTCCAGGAGGACCAGGTGCCATTGCCTCCTAGGATTCTGGAAAACTCTGCAGTAGACATTTCCATTTAATATATTGTCTTTCACTTTTCTTTATATCTTTACCACTCGTTCGATTGCTTTCCAGCATTCTAAGTTTGATTGCTCTTGTCTCCTCTTTGCTCATCCTTCCTTTGGTGTTTACACCCATAACAAATCCTTTTAACGTTATTTTTATTAGTTTTACGAGGTAATAAGAGTAAATGTACACCCAGCCCACCATCTTCATTAGAAATGCCCCATATTTCCTACTTTGGGATTTTGGATCAATATATTGATCTACTGTATGTTCTATGCACGCTTATTTTCTTAACGCGAATTCTAGTAGAAATTATGCTTCATGTCACGTCCCAGTTCGCATTTATGAATAACACCTCATAATTGACTATCGCTTTACATTACATGGGGCATTTTTTAAATTTGTCTAACTAATTCTGTGAGGTGCTCGAGGATCCAAGACTCAGAAGAACTAGGGGACAACGTGCCCAAGATCAACACAGCCAGTCAGTGGCGGGCCTCATTCTCAAACACATCTTCCGGCTCCTGACTCTGCCACGTGGTCTCTCTCTTTGTCATTCTACCTTTCCATTTCACAAGAAAAACACATGGGATGGAGCAGTGTTTCTTTTCATAAATTTGACACAATTCAGAAAGCTGCTGAAAAAAACAAGTATATTCCTGAATGTGAATCCCGGAAGACTGCCCACTCCAGTCCTGAGCAGGGAAGACATTTTGCTTCCCTGTTAGAATGGCCCATTTGTTGTAGTTTACCTAGAATGTCTTGTCAGTACTGCCTACCCCATGCAGTGGCCTAGTGGTGATTCAGCTTAAGCTGAGAGTCTACCCACTCGGTCTCTATGGTCCTTTCTGGGTCTCAAGTCTTCCAAAATCTCATAGACTCTTCCTCTGATCCCCACGAAGTTCTCACATCTTTGCTCCCATAAGGAGATCTGCACATATGTTTCCCATGACTGTGAACTATGAGAAGTTGTCAGGGCCTTTCAATCACTCTAACAGCCTATAAAAGCTTGCTGTATTTTCAGTTTTACTAAATATTTCTATAATTCAAAAATTATGGAAATGGATAATGTTTCTGTTCTTCGGGAATATATTTAACAGCTGTGTGCATACCAGATGCAAATGAATATATCGAAATAAATTGTGCGTTTTATAGACTACACTTCATATTAACTGCCTTCCCCTTCAGACACCTTGGACCCTGCCCCTGCCAGAATATGGAAGATGCTAGAGCACTTTACAGGGGGCATTTTTTTCCTTGGCTCTACCAAGAGAAAAGGTGAGGTTCTATCCAAGCATTCTGAATATAAGCACAAGTCCTTTGGCCTAAGCCAGCACTTCTCAAGTTGAAAAGCAACTTGGTAAAGGTGACTCTGTGTTAAGGAGTGGTGGGCATTGGTTAAGCTATTAACCCTCTCTAACTCCAGTTTCCACAGTTGAAAAGCAGAGATATTTCACCCAACAGAGTTTACTCAGGGTAATTAGGTTCCTAACAAAGAGATCAGTAACTATAGGGGGATGATTGTCACATACTGCCAAACCTCCAAATCAAAAGCTGAAAAGTTCAGTCTTAGCTTTTCCTAACTGCTGGCAACTCCTTTGCAGGCAGAGGATTTGAAAATGGCCCAGTTGGTCATCACAGCCTAAGGCTTTGAATCTGAAGCAAGTATTACAAAAAACAAGAGCAATTGCAGAAGATTCCTTGGTGGCCCAGGGGCCTCCAGGGTCCAATCCCAGTTCCAGAGTGGGATACAGTGCTTGACAGCTCTGTGCATCCTTTCCTGCTTCTTCTTCCACTTCTGAGTCAGTTTCTCTGACCTCCCTACTATTTTGTGACCTACCCATTAGCCCTCTAATAAATGTATTTTGCCTTAAGATAGTTTAAAATAGGTAAATTCTCATGTTTATAACTAAGAAAGCTGTTATTAAATACACTTCTGTTCCTTTCTAGAGTTTAAGGATCCCACCTTGTGCATCACACAGGAAAGTTCTAAGCACATAATGGAGATAACAGCAGAGATTTTCCAGAAAGCTGCTTGGTAGAAACTAACCATAAGTCATATTAATTTGTTTACTTCCTCAGAGCCTCCTCTCTTATTTCTCTTATTTCCAGTTATCCAGCTTTGAAAGACAAAAATCAGACTGGGAATGGAGTTCTGAGCAATCAGGAGGGTTATCAGTCAGGGTTGCTTGGGGAAAACTGTAACTCAGGGCTTTTTTGTAGGGATTCTCTCATTGATAAGGATTGGGGAACACTCAGGAGACTGTCACAGGGAAAACCATTGTTCTTGTAGCCAGATGGCCCAGACAAATCTCCACAGACTTCCATGTACCAATCCTGGGACATCAGCAATGGCTCTGGTTTCCCAGACATGCAAGCAAGAACTCACTAAGTGAATTCACTGGGCCAGTGTTGAGACCTAGGCCATGAATCAAGAGTACATCATGCAAAATACCAGGCTGGATAAATCACAAGCTGAAATCAAGACTGCTGGGAGAAATATCAACAATCTCAGATATGCAGATAATTCCACTGTAATGGCAGAAAGTGAAGAGGAACTCAAGACCCTCTTGATAAGGGTGAAAGAGGAGAGAAAAAGCTGGCTTAAAACTGAAAATTCAAAAAACTAAGATCATGGCATCCAGTCCTATCATTTTGTGGCAAATAGATGGGGGGAAAAGTGGAAACAGTGGCAGGTTTTCTGGGGCTCCAAAATCACTGCAGTGACTGCAGCCACAAAATTAAAAGATGCTTGCTCCTTGGAAGGAAAGCTGTGACAAACCTAGACAGTGTATTAAAAAGCAAAGGCACCACTTTGCCAACAAAGGTCCATATTGCCAAAGTTATGGTTTTTCCAGTGGTCATGTATGGATGTGAGAGTTGGACCATAAAGAAGGCTGAGCACTGAAGAATTGATGCTTTTAAATTGTGGTGCTAGAGAAAATTCTTGAGAGTCCCTAAGACTGCGAGGAGATCAAACCAGTCAATCCTAAAGGAAATCAACCCTGGATATTCATTGGAAAACTGATGCTGAACCTGGAGTTCCAATACTTTGGACTTTTCCAATGAGCTGACTCATTGGGTAAAAAAAACACCCTGATGCTGAGAAAGATTGGAGACTGAAGGAGAAGAGGGTGGCAGAGGATGAGATGGTTAGATGGTATCACTGACTCAATGGACATGAATTTGAGCAAACTCTGGGACAGTGAAGGACAGGGAAGTCTGGCATGCTGCAGTCTATGGGGTTGCAAAGAGTCAGACACGACTGAACAACAACAGCAACTCACAGGAAGAAAAGTCATACAGTTTGTCTGCCTGGATCTAAACTCCAGCTCTGCATCCTGCTAGCAGAGGGACTTTGAGCTTATTACTAAAGATATCAGTGTCCTCCTTTCCACATTTGTGAAATGGGAATAATAATAGCATCTATTTCACAAAGCCCTTGTGGGAATTCAGTAAGTCATGTATGAAACGAGATGCCAGTCAAGGTTCAATGCACGATGCTGGATGCTTGGGGCTGGTGCACTGGGACGACCCAGAGGGATGGTGTGGGGAGGGAGGAGGGAGGAGGGTTCAGGATGGGGAACACATGTATACTAATTAAATAATTTTCTATTAAAGAAAAAAAAAAGAAACAATTAAAAAAAAAAAAGAACATCTCAAGTGCTTCCTACAGGGCCTAGAACAGCACTGGCACTCGATGAATTGTGGTCATTATTGTTGAAAATTTTCAGCTGCCAAATAAATGGACAACATGTAACTAATTGCCTTATAAGATGGCCATCAAGTGCTTACTTTACAAGAATTACTAGCAGTGGTACAATGGTCAGCAACTTACAAAGAACTTCTTTGCATAGGGAGTAATGGTTAAGAGCTCAATCGTGACATCAAAAGAGCTTGGGTTCAAGTCCTCATCTGTCGCTTCACAGCCCAGTGATTTTGGGCAACTTCTCTGAGCATCCATTTACACATCTCTGATACAAAGTTAATAATACCTACTTCTTGGAGCTAATTTGAGGATTAAATTAGATATATACATAAACAGCTTAGTTCAGTGCCTGACACATGGAAAACACCCAAGAATTATTATCATCTTCTCAACAAATCTATGAGGCAGTATATTTTTTATTTCTAATTCTCTAGATGAGAAACCTGAGGGTAAAAAGAATAAGTCACCCCTCCAGGATCATGTGACCCAGAAAAGGCAGGAGAACAACTTCGAATCCTACATTTTTCATCTAACCACCTTCAGCCCTCCCTGGTCAGCATGACATTGTGATTTCTACTTTTGGTGGGTAAACTGTCAGGCTGTGTCCAATTTTCTCAATTAGGTAAAGAAGTTTCCATGATGCTCAGATTATACTAGCATCATTTCTGTCTCTGCCTGTATCCTTTCGAGTCAACCAATCCCAACTTGCTGGGCAGATGATTGGGAGTGTGAGAAGAAGCTAATCCATGTTCCTATCATAGAAAGGACAGCCTTTATCCAAAACTGCATTTTGTCAGATCCTCTCTAGGCATTTTCTTTCTTGTCAATGAGCTCTCTGGTGTTTGAGACCTCTTATGGAGTATATTCTTGTCACCCTTCTTTATGTTAAACAGGATCATTTCAGGCCAGGAAACACATCAGATCCCAAAGTGAAGAGCCAGTTTCAGAGCCATAAATTAAAAACATGGGGAAAATGTTCTATCCTGTCAGAAAGAACTCCATCTTCCTCAAACTTGCTTTCCCATACTTCATCCCTGCACTTTCTCTCAGTGGACTTGACAGAAAAATTATTTGGATGTGTCATGTGCTGTCATCTTGGGCCAACAAACTGATGGTTTAACGCAAAATGACTGAGCAGCCCAGGAATCTCATGCTGGAACTACCTCACACTGGAGTTAAGGGAACAAGTCATCCCACCTGGGAATTTTAAGCAACAGTTTGGCATCACCCTAATTTGATCATTGATTTCTTAGTGAAGATAACATTTCTGGGAAGAACAGGGATTGGGAGGGGTGGGCAGCAGGAAATACCTTCTCATGGCCCTAAACACAAGGTTCTTTTCACCAAAGGAGCGGGAATCTTCTCCAATGGAAACAAATTTCTGTCTGTCTGTCTCTCTTTTCCCCTCTCTACTTGCTCTCTCTCTCAACCCACAAAAATGCTCAAAAGAGCTAGAAACATCCAACAACTCCAAAACAACGCAGGGAGTCAATTTATTATTGTACTTTTAGGATTACTTGTTTGCCAAGTGAGTGAAGTGAAGTGAAAATCTCTTAGTCATGTCCAACTCTTTGTGACCCCATGGACTATACAGTCCATGGAATTCTCCAGGCCAGAATACTGGAGTGGGTGGCTGTTCCCTTCTCCAGGGTATCTTCCCAACCCAGGGATCAAACCCAGGTCTCCCGCATTGTGGGCAGATTCTTTACCAGCTGAGCCACAAAATTGTTCATTATTGAGTAATTTAGTAATTACAGCACAGCTGGTTGGAGGAGAGCCTCTTGCCTGGGCGACCAGGTCTAGTTCACGATGCTGTGTGACTTTGAGGAAGTTGTTTGACCTCTCTGGGTCTCAGTTTCTCCATCAGGGAAAACAGGTGGTGGGTGGTGAGGAAGAATTGGATAATTTAGTATTTAATGATGTGCATGTTTTATGGACCTCAATTTGGGAAATTTTGGCTGCCCCCTGAGAAAGAACCAAAGAGGAACTCTTCTAAAAGTCTTCCTTCAGAAGAAGGATGAGTATTAGTTTATATGGAGAAACTCTATTAGAACTAGGGGTATGAGTACATGGCAACTACAGAAGTTAAGAAATTGATACAATTCCAAGTAAACTTAGAGCTGAAATCTCATGGAGATCCACTGTTGATCCCTTCCTTCTTCCAGGATGAAACCTGAAGTCCAGACAGGCAAAGAGTCAGAAACACCTGAGCTCTTCCCACACACAGGAGGCCACCACCTGGTTAGAATGACTCAGCTTGTGAACTATGGCGCCATTCAGTATTTGGCAATCAGACTCTCAGTAACGGAATGATAAAAGGATTCCCATCATTGCTTTTGCGATGTTAGAGAGGACCCTCTCACATATGCATTTTTGTGAGTACAGAGGGAGAAAAAAAAAGATCAGCTGAACAGACATTTCTTTGGGGGACATGGCCCTGACACTGAGCTGGGGCTCCTGGGGTGAAACAAGCCTAGGGAAGTTACTGGTTGTCCTCATGTGATGCGTTCTGCCTTGACCAAGGAACATGTCATTTATGTAGGACAGTTATTCCTTGAAATCAGAAAAAAAGTTTGTGTCTCCTGGAGTCTTATTTAGTAATTATTTTCCCATTACAAGTAAAATTAATATGCTCAGACACAAATATGCTGCTCTGTTCAGCTGCTAACCTAACCTGATTCTGTCTTCAGCTCTGAGTGTGTCAACTTAAAGTTTGTGACAACCATCTATTTCAACACTAACTGGCCTTGATCACATTTTTACAAAACAGTTAAATTATTTGTTTATTTAACTGACGGCTGCATTGCTCACTGGGAACACATATATAAAAAAGTTAAAAATCAACAGATAACTTCATGAACAAAACAGGAATACAAACACAAATTACCATTTTATTAGGTTTGACATATATAACAGCTCTCAATATTGCCTGGAGCCATTAGCTAAATAAATCAACTCTTGCACACTGACAGGCAAAAAAGAAAGGAAAGTTCTATTTCATTTGGCCTAAAAAGAAAACCAAATTCACAGTTTAGCATGTGAGAAAGGTACAAACTTCAGTGAGGCAAGGCTCCAATAGCTACCCATTCTTTTTCTATGGAATTGGGCATGAGCCAAATCAGCAACTAAACCATAGACAATATTTTTTTTTTTTTTTTTTAGTGGATATTTTGATCAGCCTTTCTTTTTTTTTTTTTTCCTAATTTTATTTTATTTTTAATCTTTACATAATTGTATTAGTTTTGCCAAATATCAAAATGAATCCGCCACAGGTATACATGTGTTCCCCATCCCGAACCCTCCTCCCTCCTCCCTCCCCATACCAACCCTCTGGGCCGTCCAGTGCACCAGCCCCAAGCATCCAGCATCGTGCATCGAACCTGGACTGGCAACTCGTTTCCTACATGATATTTTACATGTTTCAATGCCATTCTCCCAAATCTTCCCACCCTCTCCCTCTCCCACAGAGTCCATATATTTTAATCATATAAACCTTTATGCAAGTGAAGTTGCTCAGTTATATGCGACTCTTTGTGATCCCATGGACTGTAGCCTACCAGGCTCCTCTGTCCATGGAATTTTCCAGGCAAGAATACTGGAGTGAGTTGCCATTTCCTTCTCGAGGGGATCTTCCCAATCCAGAGATTGAACCCACGTCTCCCGCATTGCAGGCAGAAACTTTACCGCCTGAGCCACCAGGGAAGCCCCCCAAAAACCTTTACACAACACAATTTCAAAAAAGTAATTTGGAGGAGAAAGATTTAATTCCTTCTTCATTGTTTCAGCAGAAAGATGCTAGAGAGTTTTAAACTCTACCCCCTTGGAGCACTATTTTAATAAATGACTGAATTTACCTAAGTACCTAGTTTTAAAAAATGTGGTTACATGTATTTTGAAAACCAAGCCAAGAAATACAAGACCCATAAAATCCTGAAGCATATTAAGTGACGGTTCCTTTTTCCTTAATCCACAACCACAAATATCAATTAAATGTAATTATATTAAATAGGTTCCCCTCCGAGCAAATAAAGATTTGCCAGGACACAAATTGCAACCCAGGTGAACAATAGATAATTTTCTTGACTACACAGACAAATACAGATGGTATATTTCAGAATATAATGTAACAAATGTGTATTTACCATAACATATATATTTCTTTCTTTCTTAGCTACTAAATGGCAGTAGGCCAAAAAATACAAATTAAAATATATGAGTTTTTCTTTCTCTTTTCTTGTATGAGAGAATAAATATGGCACTTTATATTAATAACAGCTAATTAAAAGGCTATTAATCAGGGGCAATATTAAATAAGTGGAGTCGATGAAGTAAATGCCAGAAATAACCTTGTAGGTTTGAGGGGGGAAAAAAAACTTATTTAAACAACTATTTTTCTTATTAAAAACAAATGTTTTACTGAGCTCACTGTGAGAGGAAGAAATGAATCCATGAATAGGAAAATAAAATAGGTAGGATTAAAAAGTATGTTCCTAACTATTTAGGGAGCTAACTAGTCCCATGGAAGAGAAAGGAAAAGGAGCAAAGGGCAAAGACCAAATACAGCTTTCTCAATTATGAAAAGAGGCTGCTCGTTCAATGTTTTGGAGAAGGAAATGGCAGCCCACTCCAATGTTCTTGCCTGGAGAATCCCAGGGACGGGGGAGCCTGGTGGGCTGCCATCTCTGGGGTCACACAGAGTCGGACACGACTGAAGTGACGCAGCAGCAGCAGCATTCAATGTTTGAATGTAGAGCTCTCAAGGAATATTTTTCAGGAAAGCTTTTTGTTTTCCTACAGGAAAATGAGCAAGCGTCATACTTGTCTTCCTTTTCACTATATGATATGTAACGTATGAATTTCTTCTGTCAGATGTTCTTAGGGCTGGAAATTTAATTCATTTTTGGTGTAGGATGGAAAACCTCAAAAAATAATCAATTTAAGATTGAGCATGCTGATATGTCAAGTATTTTTAGTCTCTGCCCTTGTTTAAAGTAATAAAAATAATTATCTAAAAACAGAATCTTGGAAGCACAGGCATTTTCTTTTTCTTATTGTTCACTCTCTTCAAATAGAAACCCCTTCCCCCCACTATATTGACTTTCATAGCAAAAATATTCCACTTTCCAATCTAGGAAGTGTTATGGGCAGCAGAACCTGGGGCTTTTCAATCTATTTGATCCTCAGCTTTCTCAGCTGAAAAGTTTCAGAAGTGGCCACTAAGAACCTTAATCAATATTAGTGATTCTGTGATTTCCTATAACAACGTCAAATAATATGACCTCGTGTGTGTATGTATGCTCAGTCACTAGGTCATGTCCAACTCTTTGCAATCCTATGGATTGCAGCCCTCCAAGCTCTTCTGTCCATAGAGTTTTTCAGGTAGGAATATTGGAATCGGTTTGTCATTTCCTCCTTCAGAGGATCCTCCCAACCCAAGGATCGAGCATGCATTTCCTGCGTCTCTTCATTGACAGACAGATTCTTTACCACCTGGAAAGCACCATTATGACCTCAAGGTAGGACTTATCCTGATGAGACAGATACTGCTGTGTAAGAAGCTGTCTGCTCCTTCCCTCCTCAAGGTCCAAGGTCAGTTCTATATGACCCTGGGCTTGAGGGAAACTCCTCCCTCGAGATGCCCCTTGAGATGCCCCTCAAGCTGCCTAGAAAGATTCCTCAGGAGCTGGGGTAGCCTGTCTCTGCTGAGTTAATGCTCAAGGAGTGCAAGGACCAGGAGAGATGTACTTGGTCCTGGTCCCTCCAACTGATGGTCAGGGACCACCCTTCTCACCCAGAGAGTTCCCATCGAGCCAGGCTCTCCTCCAGGGAGGTGAGGCGGGTCAGCTCCTCCAGATCCCTTTTCCCTTCCTCATGCTATTGCCCGCACCACATTCCTCCTTGCTCCCATCATCAATACCCCTAACTTCTCATTTTCCCTAGAGTTTCTTCTTTCCTTTGTTAGGTGTTACTTTAGGTGTTACTGAACCCAAAGCTTCATGTTCTGCCTTGTGAACCTCAAGAGCCTCTTCAGCCGTGGTTGGTGAGCTTTTCCTGTCTCCTGCACTCTCTGAAGCCCAGGTGGGAATGGGGCAGGGAGCTTCCCTCCTCAGATGGGAAAGAGGGAAGGTTATAGAATGGTTCTGCATCCCTTCCTTGTTTGCCACCCTTCCTACCACATCCTACCTCTTCTTCCTTCCCTTCCTTCCTTCCTTCTTTCTTTCATTCATTCTTTTTCTCCCTCTCCCTCTATCCCTTTCTTCTTCCTTCTTTTCTTCTTTCCTTTCTTAGAGGACCTCAGAAATATTAATCACACTTTCTAGTTCATGTCACACTATCCACAACTTGTGGAAGGCTGGTCTCTAGTGTTTAATTAGTTATCCCTTTCCCCTGTTCTCTTCTGCTGTTTCCCTACTCAAACCATGAAACCATTCTGATGTTTTATATGGATCCTCCTGTTCATATGTGCACTTGTAAAATGCATGTCATACATGTCTTTTAAATGATCTAAGTGGTACTATATTGTAGATCTCATAGTAGAAGCTACTACTCAGCCTCTCATGTCACCTGTTGTTACTACCAGCTGCACAGCAACTCATGACATAATCCACATGTATACCTCCACCTGGCTTTGACCACAATAATCACCTCAATGAGCATCTCTTTGTGGACACCTGTGAGGAAATATCTGGGTCGCATGCAGGAGTAGAGTGTCTTAATCTGACTGGGCATGCCAGATTGCTCTTCAGAAGGGCTATCCTGAGCTTCACTCCCATCTGTGGTGCAGAGTTTCCTCTGTCTCCCCTGCAGCATGTGGTCCTCAGATGTTATTTAATGAAGGATAATTATCATAAGTTATAAAGTGAAAGGAAACTTCTCTGTGTTCACTGGTTCATTGCTCCCCAAATTCTTCCCAAATTTCAAAAATACGTACACTTGGATTTTTATTAGACGTTTTCTTTTTAGAAAGAATGTGACAGGTTTCTGGTTCAAAATGGTGGGGTAGAAAGATGTGTGCTCATCTCCTCCTTCGAGAACACCAAAACTGCAACTAGCTGTTGAACAACCATCACCAGGAGGATGCCGGACCTCAACAAAAAAAGATACCCTATGTCCAAAGACAAAGAAGCTACAGCAAGATGGTAGGAAGGACACAGTCATGATAAAATCAAATCCCATACCCACCAGGTGAGTGACCCACAGACTTGAGAACATAATACCAAAGAAGTTCTCCCACCTTTGTGAAGGTTCTGAACACCATATCAGGCTTCCCAGCCTGGGGATCCAACAAAGGGACTGGGGATCCCCAGGGAATCTGGCCTTGAAGACCAGCAGGATTTGATTATAGGACTTCCATAGGACCAGGGAAAACAGAGACTCCAGTCTTGGAGGGTAGAAACAAAATCTTGCTTGCACCAAGACCCAGAAGAAAGGAGCAGTGACCCCACAGGAGACCAAACCAAAACAACCTGCTATTGTTAAAGGGCCTCCTGTGGAGGCGTGGGTCAGCAGGGGCTCACCACAGGGGTTCAGGTGCTCACCACTGGTAGCAGCAGTCCTGGAAGGCCCCCCTTGGCATAAAACCCTCTTGGAGGTCACCATTAACCCTACCATAGAACTCATAGACCCCAGGACTGGGTCACCTCAGGTCAAACAACTACCAAGGAGGGAGCACAACCCAACAACAGAGAAATGGATTAAAGTTTTACTGAGGATTGGGGAGGAGCTAAGATGGCGGAGGAGTAGGATGGAGAAAACACTTTCTCCCCCACGAATTCATCAAAAGAACATTTAAACTCTGAGTAAATTCCACAAAACAACTTCTGAATGCCGGCAGAGGACATCAGGCACCCAGAAAAGCAACCCAAGTCTTCGAAAGGAGGTAGGAAAAAATATAAAAGACAAAAAAAGAGACAAAAGAGGGAGGGACGGAGTTCCTCTTAAAAAGAGATAAGTTTCCAAACACCAGGAAACCTTCTCACTGCCGAATCTGTGTCGAGTCTTGGAAGCACAGAGGGCAACATAACAGGGAGGAAAAATAAATAAACAATTAAAACCCGCAGATTGCAAGTCCTATGGTAACTCCCCCAGCGGAGAAGCAGCGCAGATGCCTGCACACACCACTAGCAAGTGGGGGCTGGGCAGGGAGGCGCGGCGCCGGCTGCAGCGCTTAGAGTAAGGATCTGGCCTGAATACCCGGAGCACTATCTGAGAGAAATAATTTGGGCTAGCAAACCAGACTGTGTGATATCTACCATGCGAAAAGCCAGCCCTAACCTAAGACACCGCCAGGCCCGTGCACGGAACAAAGGACTGAACAGAGATAGCCGGCTGCAGACCATCCCCCTCCGGTGACAGGCAGCCAGAGCCGGAAGGGGGCAATCGCAGCCCCAGAGACACATTATCTGTAAAACTGTAGGCAGGCTTCTTTGCTAACTAAAACTTCTTGGGAGTCTGGACGGTCAACATCTGCCTGAGAAGGTGCACCGGTTGTACACCTAGATAACCGAGTGGCAGGGAGGCGATAAGTTGCAGCAATCGCTCTCGCCAAACACCTCATCACCTGAGCTGCTCGGACCTGGGAAAGGCACAAAACGCAGGCCCAACTGAGTCTGGGCCTCTGAGGACTACCCGAGTGGCTGAATCTGAGTGGCTTGGACCTGGGAAGTGCAGGCAGCCCAGGGCCAGCCACGGACGGTTCCCGTCAAAGCAACCTAGAGCCTGAGCAGTGTGGGCAGGGAGGCTACACGCGCAGTAAGCGGGGGCAGGCCCAGTGTGGCTGAGGCACTGCGAGCACACGCCAGTGTTATTTGTTTGTAGCATCCCTCCCTCCCTCCCCACAGCGCGACTGAACAAGTGAGCCTAAAAAAAAAAAAAGTGTCCTCCACCGTCCCCTTTGTGTTAGGGTGGAAACCAGACACTGAAGAGACCAGCAAACAGAAGAAGCTATAACAGAGGGAACCGCCTTGGAAGCTACAGGCAATAAGACTAAAACCCTGTGGTTAGTACCGACTACATAGGAAGGGGCCTATAGATCTAGAGAAATATAAGTCGGACCAAGGAACTAGCCAAAAATGAACTGAACCCACAATACTCACAACAAAACCAGAGAAAGTCCTAGATATATTTTTACTATGTTTACGATCATTCTTTCTTTCTTTTTTTTTTTAATTTTTTAAAAAAATTTTAAGTACTCTATTATTCCTTTAATTTTCACTTTTATAACTTATTACTTTGCAAAAAAAAGACCCTATTTTTTAAAGTAAACTTCATATATATATTTTTTTTTTAATAATTTTTTTGACCTTGTTTTTTTTCTTCTTCTTCTTCTTCTTTTCTTTAACATTGTATGTTTGAAATTCCAAACTCTACTCTAGATTTTTAATTTTAGCTTTTTGGTATTTGTTATCAATTTTGTACCTATAGTTTTTTTTATAATTACTGTGACTTTTTTTTTCTGTTTCTTTCTCTTTTCTTTTATATAACATTGTATATCTGAAATTCCAAACTCTACTCTAGATTTTTAATTTATGCTTTTTGGTATTTGTTATCAATTTTGTACCTGTATTTTCTTTATAATTTTTGTAACTTCGTTTGTTTTTGTTTGTTCGTTTTTTCTCTCTTTCTTTTTCTTCTTCCTTTTTTTAGCATTGTATTTTTAAAATTCCAAACTCTACTCTAGATTTTTAATTTTTGCTTTTAAGTATTTGTTACCAATTTTGTACCTTTAAGAACCCAATCTTCAGTACCCATTTTTCACTAGGGAGCGAGATTACTGGCTTGACTGTTCTCTTTTCCTTTGGACTCTCCTTTTTCTCCACCAGGTCGCCTGTGTCTCCTCCCTAACCCCTCTCTACTCTTCTCAAGTGCACATGGAACCTTCTCCAGGATAGATCACAGCCTGGGCCATAAATCTAGCCTTGGTAAATTCAAAAAAATTGAAATCATTCCAAGCATCTTTTCTGACCACAATGCAGTAAGATTAGATCTCAATTACAGGAGAAAAACTATTAAAAATTCCAACATATGGAGGCTGAACAACACGCTGCTGAATAACCAACAAATCACAGAAGAAATCAAAAAAGAAATCAAAATTTGCATAGAAATGAATGAAAATGAAAACACAACAACCCAAAACCTGTGGGACACTGTAAAAGCAGTCCTAAGGGGAAAGTTCATAGCAATACAGGCATACCTCAAGGAACAAGAAAAATGTCAAATAAATAACCTAACTCTACACCTAAAGCAACTAGAAAAGGAAGAAATGAAGAACCCCAGGGTTAGTAGAAGGAAAGAAATCTTAAAAATTAGGGCAGAAATAAATGCAAAGGAAACAAAAGAGACCATAGCAAAAATCAACAAAACCAAAAGCTGGTTCTTTGAAAGGATAAATAAAATTGACAAACCATTAGCCAGACTCATCAAGAAACAAAGGGAGAAAATCAAATCAATAAAATTAGAAATGAAAATGGAGAGATCACAAAAGACAACACAGAAATACAAGGGATCATAAGAGACTACTATCAACAATTATATGCCAATAAAATGGACAACGTGGAAGAAATGGACAAATTCTTAGAAAAGTACAACTTTCCAAAACTGGACCAGGAAGAAATAGAAAATCTTAACAGAACCATCACAAGCACGGAAATTGAAACTGTAATCAGAAATCTTCCAGCAAACAAAAGCCCAGGTCCAGACAGCTTCACAGCTGAATTCTACCAAAAATTTAGAGAAGAGCTAACACCTATCCTGCTCAAACTCTTCCAGAAAATTGCAGAGGAAGGTAAACTTCCAAACTCATTCTATGAGGCCACCATCACCCTAATACCAAAACCTGACAAAGATCCCACAAAAAAAGAAAACTAGAGGCCAATATCACTGATGAACATAGATGCAAAAATCCTTAACAAAATTCTAGCAATCAGAATCCAACAACACATTAAAAAGATCATACACCATGACCAAGTGGGCTTTATCCCAGGGATGCAAGGATTCTTCAATATCTGCAAATCAATCAATGTAATACACCACATTAACAAATTGAAAAATAAAAACCATATGATTATCTCAATAGATGCAGAGAAAGCCTTTGACAAAACTTAATATCCATTTATGATAAAAACTCTCCAGAGAACAGGAATAGAAGGAACATACCTCAACATAATAAAAGCTATATATGACAAACCCACAGCAAACATTATCCTCAATGGTAAAAAATTGAAAGCATTTCCTCTAAAGTCAGGAACAAGACAAGGGTGCCCACTTTCACCATTACTATTCAACATAGTTTTGGAAGTGTTGGCCACAGCAATCAGAGCAGAAAAAGAAATAAAAGGAATCCAAATTGGAAAAGAAGAAGTAAAACTCTCACTATTTGCAGATGACATGATCCTCTACATAGAAAACCCTAAAGACTCCACCAGAAAATTACTAGAACTAATCAATGATTATAGTAAAGTTGCAGGATATAAAATCAACACACAGAAATCCCTTGCATTCCTATACACTAATAATGAGAAAACAGAAAGAGAAATTAAGGAAACAATTCCATTCACCATTGCAATGGAAAGAATAAAATACTTAGGAATATATCTACCTAAAGAAACTAAAGATGTATATACAGAAAACTATAAAACACTGGTGAGAGAAATCAAAGAGGACACTAATAGATGGAGAAATATACCATGTTCATGGATTGGAAGAATCAATATAGTGGAAATGAGTATACTACCCAAAGCAATTTATAGATTCAATGCAATCCCTATCAAGCTACCAACAGTATTCTTCACAGAGCTAGAACAAATAATTTCACAATTTGTATGGAAATACAAAAAACCTTGAATAGCCAAAGCGATCTTGAGAAAGAAGAATGGAACTGGAGGAATCAACCTACCTGACTTCAGGCTCTACTACAAAGCCACAGTTATCAAGACAGTATGGTACTGGCACAAAGACAGAAATATAGATCAATGGAACAAAATAGAAAGCCCAGAGATAAATCCACGCACATATGGACACCTTATCTTTGACAAAAGAGGCAAGAATATACAATGGATTAAAGACAATCTCTTTAACAAGTGGTGCTGGGAAATCTGGTCAACCACTTGTAAAAGAATGAAACTAGACCACTTTCTAACACCATACACAAAAATAAACTCAAAATGGATTAATGATCTAAAAGTAAGACCAGAAACTATAAAACTCCTAGAGGAGAACATAGGCAAAACACTCTCTGACATACATCACAGCAGGATCCTCTATGACCCACCTCCCAGAATATTGGAAATAAAAGCAAAAATAAACAAATGGGACCTAATTAAACTTAAAACCTTGTGCACAACAAAGGAAACTATTAGCAAGGTGAAAAGGCAGCCTTCAGAATGGGAGAAAATAATAGCAAATGAAGCAACTGACAAACAACTAATCTCAAAAATATACAAGCAACTCCTACAGCTCAACTCCAGAAAAATAAATGACCGAATCAAAAAATGGGCCGAAGAACTAAACAGACATTTCTCCAAAGAAGACATACAGATGGCTAACAAACACATGAAAAGATGCTCAACATCACTCATTATCAGAGAAATGCAAATCAAAACCACTATGAGGTACCATTTCACGCCAGTCAGAATGGCTGCGATCCAAAAGTCTACAAATAATAAATGCTGGAGAGGGTATGGAGAAAAGGGAACCCTCTTACACTGTTGGTGGGAATGCAAACTAGTACAGCCACTATGGAGAACGGTGTGGAGATTCCTTAAAAAACTGGAAATAGAACTGCCTTATGATCCAGCAACCCCACTGCTGGGCATACACACTGAGGAAAAACAGAAGGGAAAGAGACACGTGTACCCCAATGTTCATTGCATCACTGTTTATAATAGCCAGGACATGGAAGCAACCTAGATGTCCATCAGCAGATGAATGGATAAGAAAGCTGTGGTACATATACACAATAGAATGTTACTCAGCCATTAAAAAGAATACATTTGAATCAGTTCTAATGAGGTGGATGAAACTGGAGCCTATTATACAGAGTGAAGTAAGCCAGAAAGAAAAACACCAACACAGTATACTAACGCATATATATGGAATTTAGAAAGATGGTAATAATAACCCTGTGTACGAGACAGCAAAAGAGACACTGATGTATACATCAGTCTTATGGACTCTGTGGGAGAGGGAGAGGGTGGGGAGATTTGGGAGAATGGCATTGAAACATGTACAATATCATATATGAAACCAGTCACCAGTCCAGGTTCAATGCACGATACTGGATGCTTGGGGCTGGTACACTGGGATGACCCAGAGGGATGGTATGGGGAGGGAGGAGGGAGGAGGGTTCAGGATGGGGAACACATGTATACCTGTGGCGGATTCACTTTGACATTTGGCAAAACTAATACAATATTGTAAAGTTTGAAAATAAAATAAAATTAAAAAAAAAAAGAAGTTTTACTGAGCAAGGCCCCAGTAAAAGAATAAGACCCAGTTTTTCCCACTGCAAGTCCCTCCCATCAGGAAGCTTACACAAGCTTCTCTATCTCTCTCTTTCTTTTTTTTTTTTTGGATGTTCTTTCTCAAGCCTTTTTCAAGTATACCAGAAAAGCTTTTTTACACACACATATATATATAGCATGTATAACATATGTATATATCTTAGAAAACTTATGAATTTTTGCTTAACTAAAAAATTTATGACATTTTGACTCCACTTATTTGTCTTAGTATGAATAGAATGCTATATTCCTAATTTTAAAAATAGATATGCAATAAACAACAAGGATTTACTGTATAGCACAAGGAACTGTAGTCAATATCTTATATTAACCTATAATAGGAAATAATCTGAAAAATAATATATATGTATATGGGTAACTAAGTCACCTTGGTGTGCATCTGGAACACTGTCAGTAAACTGTACTTCAGTAAAGTGCATATGTTATGAAAAAAGAATGTGACAATATTATTATAGATGAAAAAGGAACAGAAAAAAAATGAATTACGCTGGTGTGAATAGTCCCCAAATGTTATATACTAGGAAAAAAGGTGTAATGTGTAAGGCTCCACAAGAAATACATTAGGATTTACTGATTGAAGATCTAGCTGGAAGATGAACTTACCTGGTAAATCTTTCATCCATGAGATTTATTTTACTGAAGTATAATTGCTTTACAATGTTGTGCTAGTTAACGTAGTCTCGCCCTGAAAGCGTTCACTAACACTCGAGCTGGTTGGGTGCACTCCCTGTGTGTTAGAATTGCCTGTTTACTTGTCTGTCTCCCTCCAGGCTTTGTCAGAGTGCAGGGCCTCCTGCCTTGTTCATTGTTGAACCTTACTGCTTAATCCACACTGTGTCTAATTCATTCTGAGTGTCTGATCCATACTGATTATTGAATAAATAAGTGTTCTAATTAGGATGTTTTTGCTCACAAAAGCAAGAAATTCTTGTACTCCAGCTGGGTGTCCCACAATTCAACTCCAAGTTTATCTACCTGAAGCGCGTGAGATCTCACGTCCTCCTGGTCTTCCCTCCAGCACACACATCAGATGCCGAGCGTAAGTCCAGGTTGCCCCTGTCCTTCTGACCATCCATCTGCAGATCTGAGGTTCCAGATGATCTCAGGGAGAGAGAAATGAGCAGTGGCTTGAAGCTGAATCTAGTTCCTTGCCCAGGAATTGAACTTGGGTAGCCTGGATGAAAACCAGGAATCCTAGCGAGTCGTCCACTAGGGGCCAGAGGCAAAGTTGCCCTGGTTCTTGCCCCATCTGAAAAATGAATTTCTCAAAGAGGCAAAAGCTTATTTTGTACAAAGTTGATTATTAAAGGCACAGCATTATATGTGGGAGAGCACACAGAGAAATAATTTATTTAAGACAGAATCAAAGCAGAAATACACACCGGGAGAAATAAGGTGTGAGAGTACCCCTCTAATGAGGAGACACACACCAGAGAATTGTTTCAGGTAACCTGTATACATCCATTCTTCCAGGTCTTTGCTTACCTTTGGCCAATTATCTAATTTCTTTTCCACACCTGACCTGCCCCATGTCCCCCCTGGACATGCATGCACATCTTTCTGCCAAGATACAGATTTCAGCACAGAGAACTGCAGGGAGGGGGATGCCATCCATTATGGGATGGTGCCCTCTCCATTTTTGACCCACAAGGACCCATTCTGTGCATGTGTAGTTGGGGAGGTCTCCTTGACCTCAAGAGTGAGAATATGACAGAGCCAAGATGGTGGAGGAGTAGGACGGGGAGAACACTTTCTCCCCCACAAATTCATCAAAAGAGCATTTAAACATCGAGTAAACTCCACAAAACAACTTCTGAATGCCGGCAGAGGACATCAGGCACCCAGAAAAGCAATCCAACTCTTCGAAAGGAGGTAGGAAAAAATATAAAAGACAAAAAAAGAGACAAAAGAGGGAGGGACGGAGTTCCGTCCCAGAAAAAAAAAAAAAAAAAGAGTGAGAATATGTGGTTTATCTTTTACCCAAGCAGGATGCAGCTCCTCTGGGCTCCTTCCTTTAGCTTTATCTTGGAGTATCTGTCCACAGGAAACAGATTCCAGCTGCTCAGCCTGAGGCCCATCTATTACCTGCCTCATAGGACCTCTTCCTTGGGTTTGATTAGATTCCAAAAGCACTCACATAATCCAGAGACATATCTTATCTACCATATCACCAGTTTATTATGAAAGGATATAACTCAGGAACAGCCTATGGAGAGGTGCACAGCACAACATGTGGGGGAAGGGCGTGGAGCGTCCCTGCCATCTGAGTGCACCACCCTCCCCACACCGCCCGTGGTCATGAATCAGAAAGCTCGCAGAACCCACGTTTAGGGGTTCTTATGGAGGCAACATTCTATAACCATGATCGATTAAATTATTGGCCATTGGCAATTGATTCAACTCCAGTCCTCTCCCCCCGCCACCAGAGGTCAGAGTGAGATTGAAAGTTCTGACCATCTAGTTACCCTGTTGGGTGCCCTGGCACCCAGCCTCCATCGTTAGGTTACCAGAGCACTTTGGAAAAGCTGCTTCATTACCTGACAAAACACATCTTAACACATTACATAACATAACAAAAGACATCTTAACTGTTCTTAACACTTAGGAAATGGTTTTAGGAACTCTTTCAGAAATGGGAACAAAGACCAAATTTTATATTTTTATATATATATATATATATTCTTTTTTATAAATTATAATATCACAGCAAATATTTCTTCAATAAATGAATGCATAAATAAGTGCACTGATTTGGGATTGTCAAAACCTAACATAGGCTTCCCTGGTGGTTTGGGGTAAAGAATCTGCCTGCAAGGCAGGAGACAAAAGTTTGATCTCTGGGTCAGGAAGGTCTCCTGGAGAAAGAAATGGCAATCCACTCCCGTATTCTTGTCTAGGAAATCCCATGAACACAGATCGTTTGTTGTTGGGGAAACTAGAAAGGCCCATGCTCCTGGAAAAGTTGTGGGCCCCTGGACAGGAGTGAGAAAGAACAGCCAAGAGGTAGTATTCCTTGAGGCACAACTTCTCTCCCACCTCCCCTACCCTACAGGCTTTCTCCTTCTTGACAGTGTAATGAAGGGCTGGTTTGGGGCAGGGGTCCCCTGATGACACACAGATCTATACATGCACATACCAAAGAGAAAACGCATAGAATCATAGTAAGACTATTTGTTTTCACATCCTTGCAGTATAAAAAGTAATCTAAAGTTGACAGTTTCTAGGCATAGTTTTCCCTCAATAAGCCTTCCATATTTTTCCTGGATGTGAAAGACTGTTTTCACAGCCAGAAAAGAGCACTTGAGAAATTCTTCAGGACTGAGTGACACTACAGGCCATCTTCCTTGATTCACAAGGAGTGAAAAAGTCATACTGTGTTTCTACCTAATTAAAATCAGCAAGAGAGCCTTCCAAATCAAAGCCATCCTATGCCAACTATTTGGCCAGAGAACTCAGACATTTGATAGCTCCAGTCTCAGCTGTTTACATTCCAAATATGATAACACTTCTGCTTGTGCTGTAGAGTCTGCTCAGGACTCTAGACTGAATGCCTCTCACCTCTCTGCGCCAACCTTGGTGTTCGTGCTGAGATCTGCAGTGGAACACTGATAGCACAAATTACAGGGCTCTGACTCACTGTTCACTTGGAGATTACGATAAAAAGAGAGCATTTATGCTAAATTTATGTTCCCCGAGAACCTGGTCTATCACTAAGAGCTTTAGGGTCTTACCCTTATAGTAACATATCGAGATTGGTTGACTTACTGATATAAATTTGAAAATCAAACTAGTCCTACCGTTACTTCTGGCTCTCCCTTCTAAGGTTGCTGTACAGATGTCCTGTCCCACCTCTAAGACAACTGAGGTAAAAGCCCCACTTCCCTGGCATGGTCACCGGCAGGATGGTGATTTCTTCGGTTCTTGTCCTCCAGAAGGAAAGAATTCAGTCAAGAAGCATAGAGAAGTTTCAGGCAGCAAGATTTTTATTAAGCAGAGTGAAAGTACACTCCTGGAAAAAGATGAGAGTAAGCTTCCTGGAAACCAGAAGCAGCCCTGCAATGTGGTAGGGTTGGGTTTTTTAGAATGGTTGTCCCTCCCTGTGTCCTGTGTCATCTGAATGACAAGTTGATTGACTGCTTTATAACTTCTTTCCTAGAATTCAGGTGCTTCTCAAGGCCCCAGCAGAGCCCGGCAAAGAGAAAGCCCAGGCCACATCCCACTGCCACCTCCAGCCCTCCCAGCACTCCACTTAAAAGCAAATCTGAGTCTGTTTCAAGAATCTCAAAATAAATGTTTTCAACCCACCAGAGCCTGTTAACAAATATGAAATTGTTATATATTTTGCCTCACTTAAAGTGTACCTGATACAACCTGTGATGATCAGGATTTATACAAAAAATACATTAAAAGATGAGTATTAATTTATGAATATTAATGTATCTACTCTAAAAGATTCAAGCAATTCCCCTGCAGAGCAAGTTTCCTTAGTGGCCTTAAACATACAATTCAAACTCCAAACCCACCCCTGACCTCCACCATACACACTTCATCTTGTTTCATTTTAAGTGAAGGTTTTTATTTTTCCAGGAACCCATTTATTGTGTGTTTACAACATATGCTTATCTGGGAGCTTATCAGCAGAGCTCTCCCCAACAACTAAAAATATGTAGGACTAATCTGAAGTTGAGTACAAGTGGTTCTATAAACACTGGGGTCCCCCTTACCCCTCCTTCTTGGCTCTCTGTGAGTAACTGAGTTCTCGTCTCCCTCGGGCTCCCAGCGAGAACACAAGCCTGCTGCTGACAAGAAGAAATGCTGCTCATTGACAGACTGGGGCTGGAAGGCGGGACCCGAGTCACAGCTTCAGCCCGCGGAGGAGGATCGGCTCCGGAGGCGCATCAGCAGACAGTCACCTGATGGTAAACAGTTTGACTTTAAAGTAGTTTTATGGCCGCAGTAAGTGATTTCCACTCTGTCTCACAGGTGTATGTGCACATTTTTTTCTTTTTTGTGGAGGAAACTATAATATCCTACTCTTAGCACCACAGAATCCCTCTCCCAGAGAGCATATTAAATGACTTTTCAGTTTCCAAGGCTTCATTAAGAGCTATGTAAAAACAGTTACATATTTTACACAGGCTGTCGCTAAGCATGTGGACTCCCCTAAAGACACTTCCAGCCAAAAACCCATTCAATTTTTATGAAAGGAGTTCAAAAGAACTTCCTTTTCCCTCTTCCTCCCCACCCTACACCTCATCTGTGCATGCATGGGTGCATGCTAAGTTGCTTCAGTCTTGTCTGACTCTTTGCTACCCATGGACTGTAGCCCACCAGGTTCCTCTGTCCAAATTCTTCAGGTGAGAATACGGGAGTGGGTTGCCATGCCTTCATCCAGGTGATCTTCCCGACCCAGGGAGGGAACCCGTGTCTCTAATGTCTCCTACACTGGCAAGTGAATTCTTTACCACTAGTACCATCTGGGAAAACCCACATCTGATCTAAGGCCATCAAATCATAGCCAGCATGCTGGGAGTATGATCATCAGTGTTGGTCACTTAGTCATTTCTGAGTCTTTATGACTCCACGGACTGTAGCCCACCAGGCTCCTCTGTCCATGGAATTTCCCAGGCAAAAATGCTGGAGTGGGTTGCCATTTCCTTCTCCAGAGGATCTTCCTGACCCAGGGATCGAACCTGGGTGGCCTGCATTGTAGGCAGATTATTTATTGTCTGAGCAACCAGGGAAGCCCTGTTAGGAGTATAGTGACCCCTAAAATAACATTGTGTCATCCCTACCAAATTCCCAGATCAGTAGTCCAGGATCTGGTTCATTTGGAAGTTTCAAAACCTGCATAAGAAGCTACACTTCTACCTCTGAGGACCATCTGTTGCCTTGGCCAGATGAATCCTGTGAAAAGAGAGAGTTTCCTTTGCTTCTTGACAAAGTAACAGAGAGTCCAGCACAGTTCCACGGGCCCAGGATCCGGCACTCTGTGTGTCTCAGTCAGCTCAGTCTGCTGTCACAGAATACCACAAACAACCAGATATTTATTTCTCACAGTCCTGGAGGGTGAGATGTCTGAGGTCAGGGCACCAGCAGATCTCGTGGATGGGGAGGGCCTGTTTCCTAGCTTGTAGATGGCACCTTCTCACTGTGTCTTCATTTAGTGAGAGCTCTGGTCCCCTCATTCTCTTATAAACACACCAATCCTTATCAGGGCTCCACCCCCAAGATGTAATTATATCACAAAGGCCCTGCTCCCTAATGCATCATCCCAGTGGGGGTTAGGGTTTCCACATATGAATTTGCGGGGGCACACAAATGTGCAGTCCAGAACAGTGTATTACTCCCACTAACTATCTTTAATGAACTGTGTTACTTCCCAGAAAATTTACCTCTTCACTCTCACAGGGCAGGATGCAAATCAAGCCTTGTTGTAGTATTTTATTTCTAGCTTTGCACAATGCTTGTACAACAGGTATTCAATAAATACTTCTTGAATGAATGAATAAATCTTAAACAATGCAGGCATGGTGACAGAGACTTTCTCAGCTGATGGCGCTTAAAGCACTCGGCCCCTAGCGAGGCTCCATCCACCCTGTCATCAGGCAGATGCTGTGGCCCTGCCCTTCTCCTCCCTTCCCCAGATACTAATTTCTCTACACAGCTGCTCTCACTCTTGGGAGGAAGAAAAGCAGAAGGAGAGAAGGGCAGATTCAAGAGGTTTCTCTTCTCCAAACACCCACAACAATTTTTCTTAATGACAGCTTTAAATATGTAGATGCTATCATTGCTTCCTTAAAAGATGGTGGACTGAATTGCTTTGCAGCCTGTGCTTGTTAGGGAGAATTTATTGAAAAGGAAAAGAACCATCTGTCCAAATTTCTCTGAATGTTTTTCAAATACACATGAATCTAAAAAGTTAGATTAACTTTTAGATTAACCCTAGATTCTTCCCAAATACTAAGAAAGCAAATACATTTTTATTAATTGAATGCTTCATGTTGCTAGCATATTCCTTTTAAAATAGGTTACATTTTAGATATACTGAACGTTAGTTCACTGACTTTCCATGTTGCTAAGCAAACTTTGCAAACTTCTGGCCAAAATTAGGGTGGGTCTACCCTTTTGCTCGTTCAGAAATGAAGACCATGGAGCCCCCAGGCTTTCTCAGCTAACCTTGCCTTTGAGACTAGCTTCTCTCACCTGTAAATTGCCAGGTTGGGCTAAATTCCCATCAGGAAATGGGGGTAGAGGTGTGGGAGAGGCATGGAAGAGCTAACAACAGCAGTTCCAGTTTCATCTGCGTTCATACTGGTTCAGTCTAAAATTTTCTTTGATCAAAACAGAGTTCTGATATAAAAAAAAGTAAAAATGTCTGAAAACTCTTGGACTAAATGAATGATGGCTGAGGTCCTTCGGGCTTCCAAATTCCCATGGTAGAGTTTAGTCTTATAATTTTACCACTTGGGGGCTTCTCTGCTGGCTCAAATGGTAAAGAATCTGCCTGCAATGCAGGAGACACAGGTTTAATCCCTGGGTTGGAAAGATCCCCTGGAGAAGGGAATGGCTACCCACTCCCATATTTTTGCCTGGAGAATTCCATGGACAGAGGAGCCTGGTGGGCTACAGTCCATAGGACTGACAAACAGTCAGACATGACTGAGCAACTAACACTTTGCCACATAAGTAAAACTCACAGTTTTGTAGTCGTTGATCATTGGTTTGGTTTTAAAAGCAAAGAGTAGCTCTGTTTGGTAAGAAATGTGATACCCTCATTTATAGCAGGTCCTCTGGAAAGATAGGAATCCCCATCAAGAAGGCCTGCTTGGCATAAGGAGGGCACAGGAGAGGCAAACGGCAAGGGATTGCCCTTCTGCTACTGAAAGAGGAGGAAGAGAAGAAGGATGAGAAGACATAGGAAGAGCATCTCAATAGTAGAAGTTGTGGAGAAAGAAGGGCTCCAGAGAAGGGAATCGCATATGGAAGGAAAAGACGGTTCTCAGCTGATTCCCTGCCTTGAACAGAAAGGAGGGGTGTACAGAGCCCCTCACTGGTAGGATCCTGCAAAGACAAACAGGGCCAAGGAGGAGGAAAGAATACAGTGAGCGGAAAGTGATAGAAGAATAAATAAGTCATCTACATACAAACTTTCAGGTTGCCATCCTTCAAAGATATGAATGTGGGTTCCATCAGTGTCAGGTGTGAGTGAAGTTGCAGCCTGCCATCTATCACCTACTGCTGACAACTTTTCAGCTGTGCCATCTCTCACCTCCCCGCCCTCCTCCAGTCAGTAACTCTTCTTGTCTGTTCACTCAGTGCCAATCCCTGCTTGCCAGCTGTTGTATTGCGCTACTGTACTTTTCAAGGTGAAAAGTTAAAGTGTTACTCACTCAGTCATGTCTGACTCTTTCCAGCCCCATGGACTGCATCCCACCAGCTCCTCTGTCCATGGGATTCTCCAGGCAAGAATGCTAGAATGTGTTGCCATTCCCTTCTCCAGGGGATCTTCCTGACTCAGAGATCAAACCCAGGTCTCCCACAATGCAGGCAGATTCTTTACTCTCTGAGCCACCAAGAAGCCCTTTTCAAGGTATTAGATTGTAAGATTACACATGTTTATTTTCTGTTTGTTTTTATGTGATATTTGTGTGAAAAGTACCATAAACTTATTACAATAAAATACTATATAGCTGATTGTGTTAGTTGGGTACTTTGGCTAACTTTGTTGGACTTATGAAACAAATTGGATTTATGAACACATTCTTGGAATAGAACTGGTTCATATGTAGGGGGCTTACTGTAGAGGATGTGTTGATAGTTTAGCATGCTTTGAGAAGGCTTTCAAGGCATGACTGATGGCTGAAGTGAAATAAAAGGTTAAAATCAGAAGATACAGATGAACCAAATAAGAATTTCACAATAAGTGGGGGGAACAAACAGCAGAAAGAAAAAGAAAGAGAGATTTGGCCAAGAAAGAGCTTGTTTCAAACTGCATAGGAAAAAAGATGACTCTTTGGTCAAAGTTAACAGCCCTAAAGATTAGCTTCTGAGTCAAACTATCAATGAAAGTTCTTATAACTGCCTCATAAATGGCCTTATTAATTTCATGACACTGTAAGGGCTCAGAACAGATTCTTAAAACATCTTGGAAATAAAATCTGACGCTAACTATGTCCAGCTTTTATTCAGGAAGCTTCTATACTTACCATTTGCAAGATTTTTACTTCTCTTAATTTATTCTCCCTGTTAGATTTTTATCCACACTTTTAAAAGTCTGGGCGGAAATCAAGAAATATAAGATTTCTATAGAGAAGAGGGAGAAAAAGTGACTAGAAGGAGGTAACATGTATTACAGTCTAGAGAGCCTCATTTTCCAAATCTAAAATGTTAAGTGATTGAAATATTGTGACAACTTGCTTCTGTGCAAAGAAAAACTGACTCTATTTTTAATACATTGTCCCTAAGAAGAGTTGACTCATTGGAAAAGACTCTGATGCTGGGAGAGGTTGGGGGCAGGAGGAAAAGGGGATGACAGAGGATGAGATGGCTAGATGGCATCACCGACTCGATGGATATGAGTTTGAGTGAACTCTGGGAGATGGTGATGGACAGGGAGGCCTGGCATGCTGCGATTCATGCGGTCGCAAAGAGTCGGACATGACTGAGTGACTGAAATGAACTGAACTGAACTAAAGAATACCTCTGCCCACCAAAACAGGCAAGATGAGATTGTGCAAAATTAACAAGCTGAGAGTCCATCCTTCCTCGAGGTTTGAATCCTTTGACAGACTGTCTGCTCTCTGTCATAAAATGTACCACAGTCTCTTTAAAATAGTGACAACTAATACCCTTTATTAATGATCGTGATAATTCTTTTCAGTTCAGTTGCTCAGTCGTGTCCGACTCTTTGCGACCCCACGAACCGCAGCACACCAGGCCTCCCTGTCCATCACCAACTCTCGAAGTCCACCCAAACTTACGTCCATTGAGTCAGTGATGCTATCCAACCATCTCATTCTCTGTCGTCCCCTTCTCCTCCTGCCCCCAATCCCTCCCAGCATCAAGGTCTTTTCCAATGAGTCACCTCTTCATATGAGATGGACAAAGTATTGGAGTTTCAGCTTTAGCATCATTCCTTCCAATGAACACTCAGGACTGGTCTCCTTTACGATGGACTGGTTGGATCTCCTTGCAGTCCAAGGGACTCTCAAGAGTCTTCTCCAACACCACAGTTCAAAAGCATCAATTCTTTGTCACTCAGCTTTCTTTATAGTCCAACTTTCACATCCATACATGACTACTGGAAAAACCATAGCCTTGACTAGAAGGACCTTTGTTGACAAAGTAATGTCTCTGCTTTTTAATACGCTGTCTAGGTTGGTCATAACTTTCCTTCCAAGGAGTAAGCGTCTTTTAATTTCCTGGCTGCAATCACCATCAGCAGTTATTTTGGAGCCCAGAAAAATAAAGTCAGCCACTATTTCCACTGTTTCCCCATCTATTTGCCATGAAGTGATGGGACTGGATACCATGACCTTAGTTTTCTGAATGTTGAGCTTTAAGCCCACTTTTTCACTCTCCTCTTTCACTTTCACCAAGAGGCTCTTTAGTTCTTCTTCACTTTCTGCCATAAGGGTGGTGTCATCTGCATATCTGAGGTTATTGATATTTCTCCTGGAAATCTTGATTCCAGATTCTGCTTCCTCCAGCCCAGCGTTTCTCATGATGCATATAAGTTAAATAAACAGGGTAACAATATACAGCCTTGATGTACTCCTTTTCCTATTTGGAACCAGTCTATTGTTCCATGTCCAGTTCTAACTATTGCTTCCTGACCTGCATACAGGTTTCTCAAGAGGCAGGTCAGGTGGTATGGTATTCTCATCTCTTGAAGAATTTTCCACAGTTGATTGTGATCCACACAGTCAAAGGCTTTGGCATAGTCAATAAAGGAGAAATAGATGTTTTTCTGGAATGCTCTTGCTTTTTTGATGATCTAGCAGATGTTGGCAATTTGATCTCTGGTTCCTCTGTCTTTTCTAAAACCAGCTTGAACATCAGGAAGTTCAAGGTTCACGTAGTGCTGAAGCCTGGCTTGGAGAATTTTGAGCATTACTTTACCAGCATGTGAGATGAGTGCAATTGTGAGGTAGTTTGAGCATTCTTTGGCATTGTCTTTCTTTCGATGGGATTGGAATGAAAACTGACCTTTTCCAGTCCTGTGGCCACTGCTGAGTTTTCCACATTTGTTGGCATATTGAGTGCAGCACTTTCACAGCATCATCTTTCAGGATTTGAAATAGCTCAACTGGAAATCCATCACCTCCACTAGCTTTGTTCATAGTGATGCTTCCTAAGGCCCACTTGACTTCACATTCCAGGATGTCTGGCTCTAGGTGAGTGATCACACCATCGTGATTATCTGGGTCATGAAGATCTTTTTTGTAGAGTTCTTCTGTGTATTCGTGCCACCTCTTATTAATATCTTCTGCTTCTGTTACGTCCCTACCATTTCTGTCCTTTACTGAGCCCATCTTTGCATGAAATATTCCCTTGGTATCTCTAATTTTCTTGAAGAGATCTCTAGTCTTCCCCATTCTATTGCTTTCCTCTATTTCTTTGCATTGATAGTGAGGAAGGCTTTCTTATATCTCCTTGCTATTCTTTGGAACTCTGCATTCAAATGGATATATCTTTCCTTTTCTCCTTTGCTTTTCACTTCCCTTCTTTTCACAGCTATTTGTAAGGCCTCCTCAGACAGCCATTTTGATTTTTTGCATTTATTTTTCTTGGTTTTCAGGTCTTGATTCCTGTCTCCTGTACAATGTCACGAACCTCCATCCATAGTTCATCAGGCACCCTGTCTGTCAGATCTAGTCCCTTAAATCTATTTCTCACTTCCACTGTATAGTCATAAGGGATTTGATTTAGGTCACACCTGAATGGTCTAGTGGTTTTCTCCACTTTCTTCAATTTCAGTCTGAATTTGGTAATAAGGAGTTCATGATCTGAGCCACAGTCAGCTCCCAGTCTTTTTTTGCTGACTGTATAGAGCTTCTCCATCTTTGGCTGCAAAGAATATAATCAATCTGATTTTGGTGTCTATCATCTGGTGATGTCCATGTGTAGAGTCTTCTCTTGTGTTGTTGGAAGAGGGTGTTTACTATGACCAGTGTGTTCTCTTGGCAAAACTCTATTAGCCTTTGCCCTGCTTCATTCTGTACTCCAAGGCCAATTTGCCTGTTACTCCAGATGTTTCTTGACTTCCTACTTTTGCATTCCAGTCCCCTATAATGAAAAGGACATCTTTTTTGGGTGTTAGTTCTAGAAGGTCTTGTAGGTCTTCATAGAACCATCCAACTTCAGCTTCTTCAGTGTTTCTGGGATTATTGTGTGTATTTGCTGATTTGCCTTAGCCAAAAGAGCAAAAGCTCTATGCTTAAAAGTTACACTGTTTCCTAGAGCCAAGTGCCCACAGCTTAGTGACAACATCAGATGTTTAACACAAATAATAAACTGAATAAGCTTGTTTTGTGTCATGCCCATAATGGAGAGTTTCTAGGACAGTTTCCTCCTTATATGGGAGGACACAGGATCTACCACTGATCTTTTCTGGAATGTGACTGATTGAAGATTTACAAATCTTACTCTGAAGAAATCCCTCTCTGTGTGGGTGAGGTTTTTCCCCTCTTGCAAGCTATAGAAAGAACAAAATAAAAACTAAACCAAGAACTAAATCAATAAAGCGAACTGGCAGGGAGCATCGCTGGCAGGGTAGAGCACTTCAGTGTCCCATATTGACTGAACCCAGGAAGCCTGTGGGTCTCTGTCCTCCTCTCACCAAAGCACGAGTGTGCAGAACCAGGACCCCAAGGCCCCATGGGAACACTGCTCCCACCACCCCTCGCCCCACCTCTTTGCCCAGGAGGCCAGTTCTCAGAGCGCCCCCTCTACCCTCAACATAGCAGTGTATGCCCTCTCACTTCGGAAGGAAGCTGCTCAAACCCCACCTACCCCACAGTGCATCCCCACCAGCCACTGCAGCCTCAATTCTTCCTCTTCCAAAATGTTTCCAGGCCAGAAGACTGACTTGAGAACTTGATGTTAAATCTCACACTTTTCTTTCCCTTATAAGGTTTAACCCCTTATAGGGTTAAACCTACCTTTTCTTTCCCTCCAGATCAAGTACAATTTTTTTTGCTATCCCATTCAGATGACAAACTAGAAGAGGGCCAGGCATGTTGTATCTTTTGTTTCCCTGGTGGCCTCAGCCTGAGCCTCACTTGGCGAGGTGAATTGATTTAGTCTGATCAGTAAAGGGTAAGAGGGCACAAAAGCATTTATTTTGTAGATAAAGATCCTTAAAAGCTGAGGGATAAAACTATCATATGATCCAACAGTTCCACTACTGGGCATATACCCTGAGGAAACCATAATTGAAAAAGACACGTGTACCGCAATGTTCATTGCAGCACTGTCTACAATAGCCAGGACATGGAAGCAACCTAGATGTCCATCAGCAGGCGAGTGAATAAAGAAGTGTTGGTACATATATACAATGGGATCCTATTCAGCCATAAAAAGAAATGCATTTGAGTCAGTGCTAATGAGGTGAATGAACCTAGAGCCTATTATACAGAGTGAAATAAGTCAGAAAGGAGAAAACAAATGTATATTAAAGCATATGGAATCTAGAAAGATGGGATTGATGAACCTACTTCCAGGTCAGCAGTAGAGACACAGACCTAGCGAACAGACTTGTGGACCCAGTGGGGGAAGGAGAGGGTGGGATGAATTGAAAGAGTAGCGTTGAAACGTGAACATTACTGTATGTAAAATATATAGCCAGTGGAAATTGGCTGTATGATGCAGGGAGCTCAAACAGTGCTCTGTGACAGGCTCAGGAGTGGGATGGGGTGGGAGGCAGGAAGGAGGTTCAGAAGGAAGGGGACATATGTATACCTGTGGCTGATTCATGTTGATGTATGGCAGAAACCAATAAAATATTGTAAAGCAATTATCCTCTAATTAAAAATAAATTTCAAAAAAAAAAAGATCAGAACCCTTCCTCTTTCTTAAGCATATAAGGTGAAAAACCCCCACCAAAGTCCCTCTCTGCACATATTTGGGGTCAAAGAGCAAAGAGGAGCCTTTGCTCTCTCCTTGCTACTTTCAAATTTTTTTAATTGCCTGTGATTTTGGAGAAAAATAAAAGAATGGAGGAGGATTGACTATCAAAGACAATCGATGAGCTCTAGAAAGCTAACTTTTCTTTTTCCTTATTAATTATATATTTATTAAAATATATCATTATTGAATGGTTTTATGTATGTATATATATATAATATTTCACACTGCAGTATGGTCTAGGCATGCACTGGTGGGTAAAAATGTGCATGGCCATGATCCTCACAGAGCTTGTTGCCTACCAACTGGGACAGATTTTGAACAAGTAAAGAGACAAGACAAAATACTAATGGGTGGGTTATATGATCTTTGAATTATATCTCCATAAGTTTGTCACCAAAAAAGTAAAGACTATGGAGAAGGGTCTTTGTCAGTAGAGTGTCAGGACCGTGTCTCCACTCTGTGTTGCTGGGGAGGGTCTCATGTACCATCCCATCCTCTGCGGGCCCTCAGTGATAGCTGGCCCATGCTGGGTGCTGCTCACAACATCTGTGCAATGATGATGTTTGCAGAGCCAGAATCAAACCTTTCCTCTCAAAGACTATGGAGACTGGGACAAAACGTTCAGCGGCCCCTCCTATCACTAGAGTTCTGGCCACATTCCAGACTTGGCAAATCAGATCGGCTATTCCTGAGGTCACTCCTCTCCCCCTCTCCTGGAAGGTAACTTCCATCTCTAACTGCTTCCACAGCTTCATTTTCCACTTTGGTGAGTCACCAGGCAGAGGATGGAGAATGTGTCATTTTGGTCCTCATCTGTGCAGATAATCTGATACCATACACAATCCTTTAGCATATTTCTTCTGTATTTGTATCTTGGCAAAGGCAAGCTACATTGTTTGCAGTTCTATTCCAGCTTTTTCTGGAAAAATCACAGAAAAGATGAGAATACCTCAAGCCACAAGCACTTGGCTCCCTGGGGTAGGGTTCTGCACATTCCCCTGCCCTCCTCTTTGGTTTCCAGCTCACTCTCTACTCCCTTTCTGTCTCTCTCTGTCTCTCTTTCAGCTGATACTCTTGACAACAACCTCTATAGACTCTTCTGGGGCTCCCAGGTGTACTCTGGAGCTGCCTGAGAACACACTAATCCCTTTCCTCTTTCACACCATGAAAATTAAACATTCCAGAAGAACTCTTCTTCCAGGTGAAACAGACTGGCTTCATCTCTGACAGGTTTTCTACTTGTCCTGACATGAGAGGCAACGAAAAATTAGGTGTTCTCCAATAGGCTCTCTAAGAATACAATGAAAGGAAGCCCCTCATCTAAAACAGCCCAGAATTCCAGTGTTTTGGACATGTCCTACCATCTACAAATCATTAGAGCTAGCTCCTCTAATAACAGCAGGGACTTGTTGGACTTCCAAAAGATAAATTACTGTTTGCTCCAGCACCACATTTAGGGACGCTTTCCCTACAGGGCCAAGCCACGGTTACAGGCATGAGAGTGTTCATTTGGTGAACCAGAGTTGCATATTGGAAGTTATTTACCAACCTTCATCACTAACAATATTAAAATATAAGCCTTGGCTTGTGAGTCAAACTGTTTTCTTGATATGTGGGTTTAAATGTTTTCAATATATTAAGGCTCTGCAGTGAAATATTGACACTATATTTGTCAGCTTTATGTCAATCACGTGTCTGAAATATTTCCTCTGGATAAACAGTGTGACCCAGATTTATTTGTGTGGAGCACTGCATGTTTATTCTTAAAAGCATCTTTATTCCTCCATTAGCTACTGTAGAGAACTCCCCCAAGAAGATAGTAATAGATTGTGAATAGAGAGAACTAAATAAGGAGTTGGGACCATCCCCTAAGTGGAATGCCAAGCAGCAAACTGAATAACATATTTGATTCAATTATCACAAAAAAAGGTTGCATCAACAATTCAAAGATGCAGTCATGGGTTCAGTCATGAATTTGAAAATAATCAATCCCTAATACTATTAGGCTGAGCCAAAGGATGTATCATTTTAGTATAGATTTAAGATGACCCAACAATCATTATAATAATGTAAACACAGCAGAGACTCCTATCAGGGCTGAGCACCCAGGTGGATTTTCTTTTTCCTATCAACTCCAGGATTTGACAGATAATTATTTAGATGGTTAGATTAGTTGTGTAAATGTATCTTCTTGAATGTTCTCTGCAGACTTCACCCCAGGAATGTGGTGCTGCCATGCGTGGTTGCCTGGTAGAAGCTGCATAATTTGTCACCTATAAGTTTGCCTCCTGTTTCAGAAAACCATTTATGTATCTAATTGAGCCAGTGCAGACTTCTGGCCTCAGGTCAATAGAATCTCTATCCTCACCTCAACTGCAGTTTAAAGCAAGCAAAGAAAGGACTGAACAACAGATGCCCAAGTGTGAATAGAGCAAGTAGCAGACACAGCCATTGCTCTCAGGGACTTAGATCCCATTTCCTCTTAATGTAACTTGGGTCATATTTTTCCTCTATTAAAATATTGGATTGTGTCATAGGTTGAATTGTATTCCCCAAAAGTATGTTGAAGTCTTAACCCTTGGTATCTGTGAGTAGAACCCCATTTGAAATAGGATCTTTGCAGATGCAATATCATTAAGACAAGGACATATGGGATAAAGGTGAGCCCTAATTCAATTACTGGTTTTATAATAAGGAGAGAGAAATTCAGACACATGGACTCACAGGAGAGGAGCTCATGTAAAAATGGAAGTAGACATTGGAGTAATGCATCTATGATCCAAGGAATGCCAGCAACCATTGGAAGCTAAAAGAGGCAAGAATGGAACCTAGAGTTTTCTAAGAAAGTATGACTGTGATGACATCTTGGTTTTGGACTTCTAGCCTCCAGAACTATGAGAGAATACATTTCTGGTGTTCTAAGCCACCCAGGTTGTAGAAGGAAATCAATACATGTTGATTTCCCTTTTTTCTTCCATTTCAGTTACTTAATCTCTGAGTTTTCTATTTTTAATGTCTGTAGTGCCTGTACAGGCTTTCCTGGTAGCTCAGCTGGTAAAGAATCCCCCTGCAATGCAGGAAACCCTGGTTCGACCCCTGGGTCAGGAAGGTCCCCTGGAGGAGGGCATGGCAACCCACTCCAGTATTCTTGCCTGGAGGATCCCATGGACAGAGGAGCCTGCTGGGCTGCAGTCCATGCTGTTGCAAAGAGTCAGACATGACGGAGCGACTAAGCACACACACACACAGTGCTTGTGCAGGGCTTCCCTGGTGGCTCAGATAGTAAAGAATCTGCCTGCAATGCAGGAGACCTGGGTTCAATCCCTGGGTCAGGAAGATCCCCAGAAGAAGGGCATGGAACCCACTCCAGTATTCTTGCATGGAGAATTCCATGGACAGAGGAGCCTGGCGGCTGCAGTCCATGAACTCACAGAGTCAGACATGACTGAGCAACTAACACTTTCACTTTCTTTCATTCATAGTGCTTGTGTATTGATTTGAAGATTACATTTTTATTTTAGAATATATTTCTGGGAATGTTATCAAGTTTTGTTGAAGACTTTGCAGTGGAATGTTTGCATATAAGACAGAAAGAAAGAAAATGCTTGTTTGTGTGTTTAAATACATTAAACTATTGCCAAAATAAAATAAATGTTCACCCATGGTATGATGGTTAAATTGGAACTAATACTACTGCAGAAAACCTGTGGAGAGTAAGCTTACCCACCACTTAATGGACACAATTCACTGTGCAGGGGCTCACCAATGGGCTTCTCCATGAATTGTTTCTAGTGGGCTGCCATGTCCATTTATATCAATAAGTGCGGAGGAACAGACAAAGTGGAGAAGGCAATGGCAACCCACTCCAGTACTCTTGCCTGGAAAATCTCATGGACGGAGGAGCCTGGTAGGCTGCAGTCCATGCGGTCGCTAAGAGTCGGGCACGACTAGGCGACTTTACTTTCACTTTTCACTTTCATGCATTGGAGAAGGAAATGACAACCCACTCCAGTGTTCTTGCCTGGAGAATCCCAGGGACAGAAGAGCCTGGTGGGCTGCTGTCTATGGGGTCACACAGAGTTGGACATGACTGAAGTGACTTAGCAGCAGCAACAACAAAGAGGATTTGAATCCTCATCAAATTGAGTGGCAGCAAGGATTAGACAGGATGATATAGTTCCTGCTGAGCGCCTAAGGCCCACTGAAGAGAAACCACTACCATCATTATTAACTGCAAAGATACCTAACATTCTCTTACTGTAAATCACTCTGCATCTTTTGTGAAAGGTGAGTTTGTGATCTCAGTGTAACAGCCACAGATAGGAGAAGAGATTCCTTGCCTCGGCTATGATTCCCAAAGTTAAGAGAGTAGACAGCAGGGTCGGATAGAAAGCAAGTGTAGTGTCGTAGTGGATTTCCCATGCTGTTTGTTGACATCAAATTTAATCACATTTGTTTTTATAAGTATTTTAGCTTTTCATTTTAAAATAATTTAAAATTTAGCTTATAAAAACAGTACAAGGTACACCCCATATACCCTTTACCCTGAATCATCAATTGTTTATTTTATTCCATTTATCTTTCTCTTTCTCCAGATAGACCAGTAGATGATAGATAGATAGAAGACAAATATATTCAGAGGGAAGAAATAGATAATTGATAAAGATAAACATGTGAATATATGTGTGCACGTGTGTGTATTTTTTCTATGTGCACACACATATGTATATGTATGTATACATACACATGCATATTATTTTTTGAAACATTTGGGAGTAACATGAAGACATTATATGTCTTTACCCCTGAATGCGTCAGAGTATATTTCTTACAAACAAGGACAGTCTCTTACAAAACCGCAGTGCAGTTAATTTTGGTGCAATTCTCTTATCTACACAGGCCATTTTCAGCATTTGTCAAAGGTCCCCAAATGAACTTCACAAGATTCATGCCAGGCACACACTCTGCATTTGGGGGTCACATTTCTCAGTCTTCTTCAGAGGAGAACACTTACTCAGGCTTTGTTTTTGTTGGCCTATTCACTTTGAAGATCACAGACCATTTATTTTCCTCACAATCAGATTCAGATCATGCATTTTTGGTAGAAACATCAAAGGGCCAGGCTGCGCCCTCCTCAGGGCTCAGAAGAGGAGGCTCTGCTCTCAGTGAATTTCGTTGGTGCTGGTGTTGACCTCTACCACTTGGATAAGGTGGTGTTCACAGGATTTCTCCACTGTGAAGTAACTTTTTTTTCTATGTAATTAACAAGTAATTTGTGGGGAGGCTTTCTAAGATTCCCAGGGAACTCAGCTGGTAAAGAATCCACCTGCAATGCAGGAGACCCTGGTTTGATTCCCAGGTTGGGAAGTTCCCCTGGAGAAGGGATAGGCTACCCACTCCAGTATTCTTGGGCTTCCCTGATGGCTCCTGCCAAAGCAGGAGATGTAAGAGATGCAGATTCTATCCCTGGGTTGGGAAGATCCCCTGGAGGAAGAAATGGCAAATCACTCCAGTATTCTTGGCTAAGAAATTCCAGGACCAGAGGAGCCTGGCCAGCTACAGTCCATGAGGTCACAAACAGTCAGACTTGATTGAGCAACTAAGCACAGCACCACAGACTCTTAGATTATGAAGGCATCCTGTTCCTTATCAAACTTTCACCCACTATCTTTAGCATCAGTGGTTGATTTTCTAAGTTCATCATTCCTTCTATATTTATTACATGGCATTCTATTCTTTTTTATTATTTTCTTATTATTTCTTATTTATTATTCTTTTTTATTATTTTTGATTCCATGATTGTTAGTTAGCATGTATTCCTCCTATTTATTTTTCTACTTGTGTCAGTATGAACTCGTAGATTTTTATTCAATGTATTATAATCCATTACTATCATATTCATTATTATGCTTAAATTAACCCAGATCGATCAGTAGGAGCCCTTTCAAGCCGGCTCCTCTGTGGTTTTGATATGTCTCCATTAATCTTTGAGCACTACCTTACTTTCTAGCAAAATAAGAGGCCTATGAGCACTTTTAGCAAAACAATAACCTGTTTGCATTAGTTCTCGCCACACAAAAATAAATAAATAAATATCACAGAGTCAGCCTCCCCTTTGCACACCCTTGTCCTGAGGTTCATGGAAGGAAACTGGTTCTGAAACCCTGTGTCCTATAAGGCCATGGAGAAGCATTTGGCAGAAGTCTTTCTGTGCGTGTAGGCACTGAGGCCTCTGAGTAGAGGGAAAATGTGCTTATTTCCATTTACTTCTTATTCAAGTGTCTTTGAATGTCATTTGGCATAGTCTTATGACACTTTATCTGCTCTTAGTTTGGAAGAGCGATGCTGAAGAGAGAAAGTACTCAGATTCAAAAAGAATCAAGGATCTTATACACAGGTCCCATGCCTCAGCCACCAGTAGGCACAAACTGTATTCATATTGGGCATCTCTGAACCAGGAGACAAGAGCAAGAGGCAGCAACACAGAACATGGGGGGACGGGCAGGACAGAGTTCAGAGTGGACTGCAGTGTGACCACAGACATTTCTCAGTGGGCCCACACGTGTAACAGGATGGGGAAGACAAGAATCCTGAAGGAAATGTGATGGGAAGGTTATATTTCATGTTTAAACCTAAATTCCCATTCCCTTATCACAAAGGGTTAAGATGGTTAAATTATTCTCCACTTATAAAAAAGAATGTTAAAAGATTTAACTGCTAATCCCTCTTTAGATCTTAAAGGAAGATTAATGGGGTGAGTAGAGGACTAATTCTATTGCACATTTTGTCTTCAGATCACATTTTTCTAGCAGGTTACATGATTACCGAGTATTAATCATAATACTTGTTTGGAGGGAGCACAACTGGGAGCTGAGTTCTGCAGGGTGAAGGTCTCCATATGCTTAGTGAATAGAAAAGGGAGTAAGTAGTCCTGGACTCGGCTAGAAAATCAAATTCGGTGAAACTGGAAACAAATTGCTGCAGGGACTTTTCATAGATGGCCTTCCATCTGTGTTTGCCAGATGCGGACCTTACTCCCAAAGTGGGAAAACGCAATATCCCACATGGACACAGATGATGACAGCCTAGAAAGAGAAATAAATTATACCCATAATAGCCTTGATTTAATCTTTTGGGCATGGTTAGACCGAGCACGTGAAATGAGGCCAAAACATGTCCTCACATACCTCATAACAAAGTAAGCCCTTTTATTTCTGCAATAAACATTACTTTTATGGTTTGGTTAGGCACCATCACCCTCACCTCTCCACTTAGAGAAGAATTTCCCCCCAACTGAAATCCAGAGAAGGGCAGAGGGCGTGGGGGGAAGCAACAGGCCGCAGGCACCAAGGGGCCCAAAGGCACCACACGTCACCGTATGTTATTTGGAAATGTGGCTTTAATGTGACTTTAAAAGCAATTTAGAAATAAACGTGTTAGCATGTGGAAAGTCAGCTTCAACACAATGGATAAGGGGTCTCTTGGCACACAAAAGGTGTCTGATAAAGTGTGTTCCAGACCAAAGCTCCAAATGAAGTATTTGAGAATGTCCTCCAAAAGAAAGAGGGGAGAAAAGCCAAATATTTGGCAAAAACACTGCTGAATCGTGAAACTGTACACCAGGCTGCCAAGTCTCAAAGAATACTCTTAGGTACAATTTGCTCAACCAACTAAATAAGAGGCAGCCATAAATTACAGATGTATATAAATGGTGGTGGGCTTCAGGGTCACCTCCAAGCCTATTAAAACTTTAAACACTCTGGTGCCTGAAAGGTTGAAAATAGTGCCTGGTGCTGTGGTGACCTGCCTAAAGAAGACTGTGCATGCCCATGTGTGTGTTGTGTGTTGTGTGTGTTGTGTGTTTTGTGTGTGTGGTGTTGTGTGTGTGTGTATGTGTGTGAATGGGAGACAGACAGATAGACAGAGTTCTACTGCTGGTCTACCCTGCTGGTCTGGCTTAGTACTTCAGAAAATAAAACAAAATGCCTGGGGAAATAACCACATGATGCCAATGGAAAATGAAAACGGCTCCAAGAACAAAGATGCCAGTGGAGCTGTGGAACTTTCACTGATTTTTCAGCAACAAGATGCTTACATCAGGGCCATTAAGACAATGCCTGAGGGAAAGCAAGCACGAATGTCAGGTTAGGACAGCAGCCCCCACACTTTCACCCCAAGGAGATGAAGCTGCAGGCGGGGCATAGAGAGAGATGCTGCCTGAGCGGCTCTGGGTCTCCTCAGACTCAGGGGCACATCTCTCTGCCTGGGATGCATCTGTTTGCCTCAGAATAGCAAGGGGGATCTGAACTTTTATTTGTGCTGTGCTCTGCGGTATACAGAAGGTGAGCATATACATTGAAACTTTTAAAGATCCAACTCTTCTAAAATGTGGCATATCTTTTATTCTGAACTCAAAGTGTAATTTTTTATGAACACAAAGTGTAATTCATAAAATACTGCCTAACATGTTATACGACAGACCATACTCAGCTGTCTTAAGATGAACCTCAGTAGAAAGGAAGATGGTCAAGGAGTAGACAATGCAGATCATTGACTGCCTTTACAACGAGCTCCATCCACATTTCAGAAACTTCCCCAAACGCCTTCCTTTCACAGGTCTAGCCTAGGACTCCTCAAAGTACATTCACTAGAGTCTGTCTTCTCAAAGCTGATAACTGAAAAAACAAATAAAAGATACATAAGACTTATTGATGAACAAACAGTTCAGAATGCAGCACAGATGACATATATTTAATCTCATGGCAAAAAAAACACAGACCCGGGGGTTGGACAGACTCTCAACTGCACCACTTACTGTACTGATAACCTTCAGCAAGTTACCTAAATTCTGTGTCCCAGTTATCACATCTGCAGAACAGGAAAATCATAAAAATACTTACTGGAATTAGTCAGGGTTTAGTAGAACTAATAAGATGTATACATATCCTATTTCTATTTAGAAAGAGGTATTGAGGAGTTGGCTCATACAATTAGGGAGACTGGCAAGTCCACAGTCTGAAAGGTGGCCAGCAGGCTGGGGACTCAATGGAGAGGAGACATTGCAGGAGACAGCTGAAGATCATCTGAAGGCAGAGTTTCCTCTTGCTTGAGGGAGGTCAGACTTTTGTACTAGTCAGGCCTTCAACTGATTAGATGAGGCCCATCCACACTACAGAAGGCAGTCTGTTTTACTCAAAGTTTACCAATTTAAATGTTAATCTCATCCAAAAATACCCCCACAAAAACCTTCGAAATGATGTCTGACCACATACCTGGACACCCTGACTGGCTAAATCAACACATAAAATTAACTACACACCACTTCATAGGGTTTTGTGTGCTCAGTCACTCAGTCATGTCTGACTCTTTGCAACCCATGGACTGCAGCCCACCAGGCTCCTCTGTCCATGGGGATTCTCCAGGCCAGAATACTGGAGTGTGTTGCCATGCTCTCCTCCAGGGGATCAGGGATCAAACCCAGGTCCCCCACATTGCAGGCAGATTCTTTACCATCTAAGCCACCAGGGAAGCCCCCAAAGGATTTTTGCCAGAATTAAATCAGTTGGTTTATGTAAAATGCTTTGGACTGTGACAGGCACCTAAAAAGTGTTAGGCATGTTAGCTATTGCTATTATTGTTACTATTATTATTATCATTCTTATTAGGTAAAGATTAATGAGTGGCAAAATGAGCCACTGTGAGGATGGCTTTCCTGGAGAGAGACCCAAGCATTTGGGAAAGGCCTCGGAAAGAAACTGGAGGTTTCTGGAAGTGTGGGAATAGGGAAAGAGTGGGTGGAAGGCCATGAGATGAGGTGTGGCTGGAAAAAACTCTGACTGGGAGCACAGGGGGATGCGTGGGAAGACGAGCACAGTGGTGGCCTTTGGAATAGGAGGTAAAACCTTCAGGCTTCCTTGTAGAGTCACTGAAGTTTCCCCAGAATAGAATAAACTAAGGGTGGGGTGCTTAAAATAACTTTGGCAGGAAATTTAAAGAAAGGGCTGAGCAGGAGGTAAGAGCTTGCAACACTTCAAGTAATGAATGAGGAACAGCCATTTTGTCCACTGCCCCTAAGAACTACAGAAAGGGGGAGGACTGAAAAAATGATAGGTTTTCTTGTGAGGATATTGAAACCTGCCTGCAGGTAGATCCCGGTATGGGGGAAACTTGGCCAAGGGGAAGAGTGGCAGAAAATTCAGCAACTTCTTTTGGCAAGTGTCATTTTCATTCAGTCTTTTCCCTGTGCTGCTTATCTCTTACTTTACATAAGCTTACCCTTCTCAACTTATACCATTAATAAAATAAGACACTAATTTATTCTATTTGGTCAAAAGTCTCAAAACATACCACTGAATGGTTCAGTTCAGTTCAGTTCAATCGCTCAGTCATGTCCGACTCTTTGCGACCCCATGAATCACAGCACGCCAGGCCTCCCTGTCCATCACCAACTCCCGGAGTTCACTCAGACTCACGTCCATCCAGTCAGTGATGCCATCCAGCCATCTCATCCTCTGTCGTCCCCTTCTCCTCCTGCCCCCAATCCCTCCCAGCATCAGAGTCTTTTCCAATGAGTCAACTCTTCGCATGAGGTGGTCAAAGTACTGGAGTTTCAGCTTTAGCATCATTCCTTCCAAAGAAATCCCAGGGCTGATCTCCTTCAGAATGGACTGGTTGGATCTCCTTGCAGTCCAAGGAACTCTCAAGAGTCTTCTCCAACACCACAGTTCAAAAGCATCAATTCTTTGGCGCTCAGCTTTCTTCACAGTCCAACTCTCACATCCATACATGACCACTGGAAAAACCATAGCCTTGACTAGACGGACCTTTGTTGGCAAAGTAATGTCTCTGCTTTTGAATATGCTATCTAGGTTGGTCATAACTTTCCTTCCAAGGAGTAAGTGTCTTTTAATTTCATGGCTGCAATCACCATCTGCAGTGACTTTGGAGCCCAAAAAAATAAAGTCTGACACTGTTTCCACTGTCTCCCCATCTATTTGCCGTGAAGTGATGGGACCAGATGCCATGATCTTAGTTTTCTGAATGTTGAGCTTTAAGCCAACTTTTTCACTCTCCTCTTTCACTTTCATCAAGAGGCTTTTTAGTTTCTCTTCACTTTCTGCCATAAGGGTGGTGTCATCTGCATATCTGAGGTTATTGATATTTCTCCAGACATAAATCATAGCAGGATCCAATTCTCTATGACCCACCTCCCAGAGTAATGGAAATAAAAGCAAAAATAAACAAACAGGATGTGATTAAACTTAAAAGCTTTTGCACAATGAAGGAAACTATAAGCAAGGTGAAAAGACAGCCTTCAGAATGGGAGAAAATAATAGCAAATGAAGCAACTGACAAAGAATTAATCTCAAAAATATACAAGCAGCTCAGGCAACTCAATTCCAGAAAAATAAACAACCCAATCAAAAAACGGGCCAAAGAACTTAAACAGACATTTCTCCAAAGAAGATATACAGATGGCTAACAAACACATGAAAAGATGCTCAACATCACTCATTATCAGAGAAATGCAAATCAAAACCACAAAGAGGTACCACCTCACGCCAATCAGAATGGCTGCTCTCCAAAAGTCTACAAGCAATAAATGCTGGAGAGGGTGTGGAGAAAAGGGAACCCTCTTACACTGTTGGTGGGAATGCAAACTAGTACAGCCACTATGGAGAACAGTGTGGAGATTCCTTAAAAAACTGGAACTGGAACTGCCATAGGACCCAGCAATCTCACTGCTGGGCATACACATCGAAGAAACCAGAATTGAAAGAGACAGCGTGTACCCCTTTGTTCATCACAGCACTGTTTCCAATAGGCAGGACATGGAAGCAACCTAGATGTCCATCAGCAGGCGAACGGACAAGAAAGCACTGGTGCATATACACAATGGAATATTACTCACCTATTAAAAAGAATGCATTTGAATCAGTTCTAATGAGGTGGATGAAACTGGAGCCTATTATACAGAGCAAAGTAAGTCAGAAAGAAAAACACCAATACAGTATATTAACGCATATATATGGAATTTAAAAAGAAGGTAATGGTGACCCTATATGCAAGACAGCAAAAGAGACACAGATGTAAAGAACAGATTTTTGGACTTGGTGGGAGAAGGCGAGGGTGGAATGATTTGAGAGAATAGCATTGAAATATGTAGATTACCATATGTGAAATAGATCACCAGTCCAGGTTCGATGCATGAGACAGGGTGCTCAGGGCCAATGCACTGGGATGACCCTAAGGGATGGGGATGGAGGTGGGATTGGGGTTCAGGATGGGGGACACATGTACACCCGTGGCTGATTCATGGCAATGTATGGCAAAACCACTACAATATTGTAAAGTAATTAGCCTCCAATTAAAATAAATAAATTTATTTTTTAAAAGACGAAAAAAAAAGAAATATACACTCTTATGTCACATCCTTCTGAAGCTACTGGCACCTTTGTGTGTTGTTCTTCACAGCAGATTATCTCAACTTATACTGAGACCACTCTGTCTTCAACCTATTTCAATAAATATGATGACCCAATAAATATGATTATCAAAAGTACGTAGAAAAGCAATTTAACTACAATGTCTAAAATAATTCTGAAGAATTTTGCTAGAGTATTCACTATACCTGATGTGAAGACTTACTATAAAACTATAGGAATCAAGACAGTGTGATATTGACCAAAAAGTCAACAGAATCTGGCAATAGACTCATACATATACGATCAATCAATTTTCAACAAAGATGCAAAGACAATTCAATGTAGAAGACAATCTTTTCAACAAATAGTTTTTGAGTAATTGGACTCCATAAGACCAAAAATAAACATTTCCTATAACTATCATCAAATACAAAAATTAAACCAATATGCATCACAGAACTAAATGTGACACCAAAAGTTATTAAACTTGTAGAAGAAAACATAGAAGAAAATATTTGTGGCCTTTAGTTAGTGCAGTGAGTTGAATAGTGTGTCTCCAAAACTTATGTTCACCCAGAATCCCAGAACGTGACTTTATTTGGAAACACAGTCTTTGCAGATGTGATTAGTTATGTTAAAATGAGGTCATACTAGATTAAGGTGGGCCCTGAATCTGAAGAATGGTGCTCTTACAAGAAGAGAAGCGGACACATAGAAACAAGTGGAAGGGAAATCACCATGTGAAGACGAAGGTAAAGATGAAGTGACGCACCCATAACCCAAGCAACATCAGGTCTTGCCAGCAGAAGCTAGGAGAGAGGCATGGAACAGACTCTCCCTTAGAGCATCCAAAAGGAACCAACTTTGCTGAGATCTTGATTTGGGACTTCTGGCCTCAGGAAGTGTAGAGAATAAATTTCTATTGTTTTAAGCCACACACACACACACAAAAAATTATCATGTGCCCAAGGCTAGAAGGCTAGAAGGCAAAGCCATAGGAAAAAAGGTAGTCACAACTTCTCTTTCCATCTTCCTGGCGGGGGGCGGGGTGGGGGGGAGAGAGAGCAAGGTCACGTTTACTTTTATTCAGTATTTACTTATCATGCATCTCTTACTGAAAGATGTTGTGTAGGACCTAACCACAGGTACCTCCAATGGGCTAGCTACTTTGAATCCATTAACTTGAGAGGAAACAAGACCATTTTCTTAAAGACACTTGATATAAAGAGAATAGACTGCCTCCCCAAAATGGTTAAGTCAAAATGGTTAAGTCATAGGTGGTTGCCCTAACAGGTAGCAGAGAGGCATGTTCAACGGGCTTTTGTAAATAAGGAGAAGGGGTGAGCACTGAAAGCCTTCAGAGCTGAGGAAAGATGTAAGTCTTCAGCTGGTTTCCAAGGATGGTAGGATTTGAATTGGCACCTCAGCCTTGGTGGGGGAAAGGCAGTAACGGAGGAAAGGACAACAACAGTGAGCATGGTGGGACTTTCCTATCCCACTAGGAGAGAAGTCTGCAATAGGAAACAAGAGGAAAGGTCACAGGGTCCCACTGCATCAATGTGCTCTCTGGGGAAACCCATACTTGCTTTCTTCCCTTGCCAAGATCTGAATCCAGCTGAATCACTGTGCTGACTGAGAAGAGCTAGCCCAGTGTCCAGCATAGGCTAGGTGCTCAGTAAGTGTTTGTTCAATGAATGGCCCATCTACTTTACTGACATCTATTTCTTCAGTTGCAGAGATCAATTCCACAGACATTCTGACTATGGACAAAGGAGAGGGTGAGGCCCCTGGAAGCATCTCACTTGCCTTGACTACCACACATCAGACATCTGGGTTGAGCATATGAGATGAGCAGATGCCAACTGTACGCAAGTTCTTGTAGCAGGTGCTGGTAAAGGAGTATGACTTTTTCAGACATTTTTCTTCTCTTGAGGATTTTGGAAAACCAGGAATTTGGGGAAACAATAAGCAGAAAATAAATGAAAAGGGAGAAGCATTAAAATATATTTTTTAAAACACAGTCTCTTCTCACTGGGGCAAACATCTCTTGTGAGAGTAAGAAGGAGGTCTGGTTTGATAGTGATAAAAATCACCATTAGCTTATTATTTTTATAATGCTTTCTCCAAAAGCAGAATCAAGAAAAGTGTGACTATAAAATTATAAGGAAAATCATATCTGGAAAGGGAAGACTCAGAACTTAATAAAGCAACTCAGCTTCAGAGAAATGCCCTAGTGTTACTTCTGTGTTACTTCTGTAGAAGCTTCTCTTCGAAGACCTGGAAAGCACAGCAAGATGGAGTCTCTGTCCTGGGTTTCTAGAGATGGACAGACGCGGCACACCCTCTGCCAACACACAGAGGACATAGCATGTGTGTGAAAAAGGAACTTGGGTTGGGTAAAGCCAATGAGATTTCTGGGTCTTTAATGCCTCTTGAGAAACCTGTATGCAGGTCAGGAAGCAACAGTTAGAACTGGACATGGAACAACACACTGGTTCCAAATAGGAAAAGGAGTACGTCAAGGCTGTATATTGTCACCCTGCTTATTTAACTTACATGCAGAGTACATCATGAGAAACGCTGGGCTGGAAGAAGCACAAGCTGGAATCAAGACTGAGGGGAGAAATATCAATAACCTCAGATATGCAGATGACACCACCCTTATGGCAGAAAGTGAAGAAGAACTAAAAAGCCTCTTGATGAAAGTGAAAGAGGAGAGTGAAAAAGTTGGCTTAAAGCTCAACATTCAGAAAATGAAGATCATGGCATCTGGTCCCATCACTTCATGGGAAATAGATGGGGAAACAGTGGAAACAGTGTCAGACTTTATTTTGGGGGGCTCCAAAATCACTGCAGATGGTGACTGCAGCCATGAAATTAAAAGATGCTTACTCCTTGGAAGGAAAGTTATGACCAACCTAGATAGCATATTCAAAAGCAGAGATATTACTTTGCCAACAAAGGTCCATCTAGTCAAGGCTATTGTTTTTCCTGTGGTCATGTATGGATGTAAGAGTTGGACTGTGAAGAAAACTGAATGCTCAAGAATTGATGCTTCTGAACTGTGGTGTTGGAGAAGACTCTTGAGAGTCCCTTGGACTGCAAGGATATCCAACCAGTCCATCCTAAAAGAGACCAGTCCTGGGTGTTCATTGGAAGGACTGATGCTGAGGCTGAAACTCCAATACTTTGGCCACCTCATGCAAAGAGTTGACTCATTGGAAAAGACTCTGATGCTGGGAGGGATTGGGGGCAGGAGGAGAAAGGGATGACAGAGGATGAGATGTCTGGATGATATCATCGACTCTATGGACATGAGTTTATGTGAACTCTGGGAGTTAGCGATGGACAGGGAGGCCTGGTGTGCTGCGATTCACGGGGTTGCAAAGAGTCAGACATGACTGAGCGACTGAACTGAACTGAAGTGAATGCAGCAAAACCTACTTTGTCCTAAGACAAAAGTTTAGAATAAAAACTAGAAGATGGAGAGGAGAATCTTGTTGTTATTTAGTCATTCATATTCATATTCATTAAGTCGATGATGTATCCAACCATCTCATCCTCTGTTACCTCCTTCTCCTTCCATACTCAATCTTTAACAGCATCAGGGTCTTTTCCAATGAGTCAATTCTTCACCTCAGGTGGCCAGACCACTGGAGCTTCAGCTTCAGCATCAGTCCTTTCAGTAAATATTCAGGACTGATTTCCTTTAGGATTGACTGGTTTGTTCTCCTTGTTGTCCAGGTGATTCTCAAGAGTCTTTGTCAGAGCCACAGTTTAAAAGCATCAATTGTTTGGCGCTCAGACTTCTTTATGGTCCAACTCTCACACTGTACATGACTATTGGAAAAAGTATAGCTTTGACAAGACTACCTTTGTCAGCAAAGTGACATCTTTGCTTTTTAATGCACTGTCTAGTACTCTTGCCTGGAAAATCCCATGGACGGAGGAGCCTGGTGGGCTGCAGTCCATGGGGTCGCGAAGAGTCGGACACGACTGAGCGACTTCACTTTCACTTTTCACTTTCATGCACTGGAGAAGGAAATGGCAACCCACTCCCGTGTTCTTGCCTGGAGAATCCCACGGACCGGGAAGCTTGGCAGGCTGCTCTCTATGGGGTCGGACAAAGTCGGACATGACTGAAGTGACTGAGCAGCAGCAGCAGCAGTAGGTTTGTCATAGTTTTTCTGCCAAGGAGCAAGCATCTTTTAATTTCATGGCTGCAGTCACCATCCACAGCAATTTTGGAACCAAGGAAAATAAAATCTGTCACTGTTGCAATTTTTTTCCCCATTTATTTGCCATGAAGTGATGGGGCCAGATGTCATGTTCTTAGTTTTTTGAATGTTGAGCTTTAAGCCAGCTTTTTCACTCTCTCTTTCACCTTCATCAAGAAGCTCTTTAGTTCCGCTTCATTTTCTGCCATTAGGGTGGTGTCATCTGCATATCTGAGGTTATTGATATTTCTTCTGGCAATCTTAATCCAAGCTTGAGCTTCATCCAGCCAAGCATTTTGCATGATGTGCTCTTCATATAAGTTAGATTAGCAGTGTGACAATACACAGCCTTGACGTACTCCTTTCCCAATTTTGAACCAGTTCTTTGTTCCATGACCAGTTCTAACTGTTGCTTCTTGACCTGCATACAGGTTTTGCAGGAAGCAGGTAAGGTGGTCTGGTATTCCCATCTCTTGAAGAATTTTCCACAGTTTGTTGTGATCCACACAAAGGCTTTAGCATAGTCAGTGAAAGAGAAGTAGATGTTTTCCTGGGACTGTCTTGCTTTTTTCTATGATCCAATGGATGTTGGCAATTTGAGCTCTGGTTCCTCTGCCTTTTCTAAACCCAGCTTGTACAGCTGGAAGTTCTAGAATAACAATCTTCAAAATATATACTAAGCATTAAACTCTAACCTCCACAGTACATTATTTGTGAAGGAAACAATGATTGTTTGTCACTATCTGATCCATTTCCTTTCCTCCTAACACATATACCCATAATAGCCTTAAAATAAGTAAGGCAGCAGATGAGTAGCCCTATGAAGAGTCATTATCTATAGTAAATAAATTGATGATGCACAAGATAAAAATGCTGCCTGCGTGGCTTCCATTAACTGACCCTGGAGACAGACAATAACAATAGCAAATACATTGAACACTTAATGTGTGTCAAGTACTTTTCCAAGAAGTTTACAGACATTATTCTGTCTAAAGCTCAGGACTACTCCATAATCCTGATTTTATGGATGAGGAAGCTGAAGTTCATAAAGATTACATCACTTGCCCAAGGTCATACAGCTGATAAACAGTAGAGTTGAGATGAATCCAGAGTGAGGCTTCAGAGCTCACCTTCTTAGGCCATATGCTATGACTGTCTCTTCACTCTTCCCAAGCCCTCTGAGGTTAGAGGGTTCTCCCAAGGTCACAGAGTTGGCAGAGGGTCAACTACTGTCTAGATTTTTTTTCTTCCTTCTTCACTGCCCTGTCTCTCCCCAGTCTCTTCCCCTTGACTGCATCTCCTCCCCCTGTCTGTCCCCCAGGACTTCCTGTTAGAACCCTGGTTGTGTTCTAGTCCCAGGGGGCTGCATTTCTAAGGTATTTTAGGACACTGGCCTTCTCTACTAAAACATGGCAGTGTCACAGATACGCTGCTAACTGAACTAAACTCCATCATCCTACCCTCTGCCTTTGAGGTTCATTACTTGCTTTTGCTATTTGTGTGTTTTTATAAATTTTTTAAAGTTTCCAAGTGATTCTTCTGGGCAGTCAGAATAGAAAACTCTGCCCAAAGGGAAGTTAAAGATGATGAATAAAAGTTGGCCTGTCTGCACTTCCTGTGAAGAGACTGTTCCCACACCACCAACTGTGAAGGCTCTGGCCTGCCTACACTCTGGGCCAGGTGCTACTCCGCAGAGCCTCCCCTTCCACTCTGTGGCCGCGGAGGCGCCGCAACGGGAGGAGTCGGGTCTGCGGCCGGCACCGGAGGCACCTCCAAGGGCTTCCTGGCGTCCCGCTGCAGTCAGTGCGCCAAGGTAACACCGGGAACGCTGTTCTCAAGGAGAATTTTAAGGCTTAGGTAGAGCCTCAGAGGACCCCCCACTTCTGCTTTTCCTTCTAAACAAGCCTTCGAGACTCCACGGAAAGTGCTGGAAGCAGAGGAGAGGCCCGGCTCTGCAGAAGAAGCCCGGCTCTGCGGAAGCCAGCTCTGAGCCCAAGCGGGAGGAGCTGCAGCCAGGTTCGAAACGTTTATTTCCATGGCTAATCATGGCAGAAACAGAGGATGTGACCTGAAGGATTTGACAGATCCCGTCTCTCAACTGTTTAGCCGTTTTTATTGCCTTTCAGATTCAGGGAACTTCGATGGGGGTTAAGGGAAGGTGCAAAAATCAAAATCTGGGTTTACAGCAGAATCCCAGAGCCTCGGAAGGCAGTTTGTGGAGAGCTGCTGGCACGACACTTCACTGTGCACCCGCCATCCCTGCTCCTCAAGCCGCGGCCTCGCCCCGTGAGATGGGAGACGAGAGGTGCATCAGCCAAGATGGACGCCATTCAGCGCGCCCCGCCTCTACCCCCACTCCTAACCTGCCTCCCCATCGCCAGGGGGCCTGACAAACCCAGCTTCTTGCTCCAGGAATCAAAGCAGAATTCCTAACGGTGATCTGAGAAGGCTGGGTGGAGGCGAGTAAGAAAAACTAGGTAAAAAATCAACAGTTTTGTTCCCTTGCCTTCATATTTGCCTTCAGCTTGGGGATTTCCAGCATACCTGTTACAGCTTTTTTTTTCCTCCCCCAAGTTAAGTAGAGCTGAGCCAAGTTTTCTTTCCTCTTTCCCTGGAGAAAACAAGGGGGGAAAGGCCTGTGTCCTGTATTTTAAAACATCTGGTGAGGCCATCAGGAGGAAAAAAAAAAAAAAAACCTAAAGGCTATATACAATTTAACTTACCTTTTGGGATAGTTTTTATTACATTTACTTTCTTGGATATACACAAAAAAAGTTTGGCATTTCCCCCATTAGTTAATGGGTTCGGAATTTTATTAATCAATGTCTAAATGTTCATAAAATAACACCACCTTTTAAAAGCAGGGCAAGGACCATTTCCAAATGCTTCCAGTCAGAAGGAATAATATTAAAATGCAGGTTAGATATGTGCTAAAACCAGTCTTTGGGGAGTGGGGCATAAGCTCTCAATTATCCCAGCCACCTCCAGAGCCAGAGATCAAGGCCAGAAATGCCCCCCAGGCCAAGGAATGTACCTGGGGACTGGGCGGACAGGGCCCTCAGGCAGCCAAGCTGAACTCACTTCCCTCCACCCAAGCCCCACTGGAAACCCACCTCTAGTCCAGCCCCAGCAGTGGGGCATTAATCACTTGTCTCCAGGAAGTGGGCAGCCCTCTACATGCTGAAAAAAGGTGAAAGTGTATGTTACATCTTCCTTTTTTTCAGAGTCACACGTTTGCTATGACTATTAATGAGAACAGGGACCATGTTTCTGCTCACATTTAATAATTATCAAACACCCAGCACAGAGCCGGATATAAAATAGGTACTTAATACACAGTTAATGAATATCCAGCAACTTCACTCCTAGATAACACATCAGAGAGGAGTGCATTTGTTCATCAAATATCATGGGTGCAAAGGCTCTTGGCAGATCTGTTCTTAACAGCCAAGATCTGAAAACAACCCATGTCTGTCAGTAGTAGAATGGATAAATAGAATGTGGGATATTTGTGCAATGGAATACCCCGAAATTTTAAAAAAGAATAAGAAAACAAAGTTATTATTCTATTCAACAACACAATATTGAGCAAAAGAAGCTCCCTAAAATGTGCAATTACCTTTTATAGTTCAAGAACAAAGCAGAATAAATGTGTGATGATGGAAGTCAGAAAAGTAGTGACTTCTGATGGGGGCAGGTAGCTGTAGGTGGGTGGCCTTACAGGAAGCTGTAGGCCGGTGCCAGGGGTATTGACTGGGAAGAGTTCAGAACTCCTTGAGGAGCTGGAAGTCCTGTCTTTAGTTTGAGGTGCAACAGATGCTAAATTGTCCCACACCGAGAATGATAACTAGTGAAGGAAAGCTGTGATTTAGCGCTCTGCCTAAGAATGTGACCTAATTAGATGTCCTGTTACAAAAGAAAAGCTCCAGGAAAGCAGTGACTTGTCCCTGGTCATCCTGAATCCTAGCACCCGCAACAGGGCCCATCAGAGTAAAAACGTTCGTGAATGAAGTCAAATGCTGGCCACGCTCCTCCCCTGATCCTGCCACCCTGTCATGCTCACTCACTGCTCTCCCCACCCATGAGAATCCGCTGGGCCTGGAGGCCAGTGCTGCCCCCAGTCCCAGTGTCTAGTGGGCACACCTTAGATTTCCACCTCAGTCGGCTCTGTCTCCTGGGCTGGCTCTTTCTCTTCCACATTCTCCCGCGTACCCATGCTCGACACCTCTGCCCCCTGGTGGACCACAGCTCCTCTATAGCCAAGAGACCATCTCATGGGTAAGATGGTCTTCCAGCTCCTACCACTATCATCCTAGTTCAAGCCTTCATGACCTCAAGAAATATCCCCCAGGAAGCTCCCATCCATAATTACCACCCCCCTGACCCCCTAGATCAGTCTTATGCACAGTTTGAATCCTGGCACTCCTGTCCACAAACTTTCACAAGGTCTTCTTCATTGTCTATCAGATGAGACACCTTGCTCCTTGGCCTGGCACTCAAGATCCTCTGAACCTAGGCCTCAAAATGCCTTTTTTTAATCTTTATCTCCTATTATCCTTTCACATGCACCTTTCCTTTAAGTCAAACTGAATGACTTGAAATCTCTAAACAAATGTGGCAATTTACCACCCCCAGCACCTTTGCTTATAGCTTTCCCTCCCCAGGAATGCCTTCCTCGCTTGTCTCTTCACTTGGCACCCCCGGCATCGTCATCAGCTCCACTTGAGATCTTCACCATCTTTCACAAATGCTTAACCTTCCTATTGCCTCTCAGCATGCACTCTGAATTCCCCAGCTGTTTGTCCTTAGTTCCTACTCTCAATCGATTTTTTTTTCTATTTGTGTTATTCTTATGGCTTACTATTTGGTATCTTATGGTAGCGTTTTAAGCTCACTTAGGGCAGAAGACAGGTCTTCCTCCTCTTTTAACTCACACAGTATCTTGTCCTCAGACAAGATTAAATGCATGTTGATAGAATAAATACATAAAGGGAAGGAATCAGCCCTCAATTAGCTTCTATGTTTAATAATATTCAATAAATTAATTTACACTTAGGAGTAAATAAATGCTCAAAGAATTATACACACAAAGATATTTTAACTGTAACTGGGGACAACCCATCAAATGAAACAATGGCTATAATGACTGAACTTCACGCATGTAATACTGGAGCTTCCTGACACCACCTCAAATCAGATCAAGAATTCGTCTGCTTTGGATAAAATCAGCCTTAAAGACTGGCTAGGCCTGGATGTTGCAAGGTTCCCAAGAGGCATTTACCTTCCTTGTAACCCGATACAACCTTACAGTACCACTCAGCTCAAAATAAAACAAGACTAACTGTTACCCCCTCTCTGCCGTGTGTAGAGACTGTTACTCTCTCTCTGCCGTGTGTAGAGACTGTTACCCCCTCTCCGCCGTTTGTAGAGACTGTTACCCGCCTCTCTGCCGTGTGTAGAGACTGTTACCCCCTCTCTGCTGTGTGTAGAGACTGTTACTCTCTCTCCGCCGTGTGTAGAGACTGTTACCCCCTCTCTGCCGTCTACTACAACGTGCAGTTTTAAGAAAATGGCTGCCTTCCCCAGGCTCAGTTTCCTTCTGTCAGATCTTGCTCGAAGGCGCCAGTGTTTAGCCCTTAGTATTGCAGCTTCTGCTTGGACCCTTGGCTGTGTGCTTGTGGTCCCGGCTGGCTCCTCGTGACTTCAGCAGGAAAGGGGAACCTGCCCCTTTCCATCCCCAGTCACTGCAGGGGAATGTTCTAAACTTTCTCCAGTCCTTGTGGGAAGTTATACTAGGAGGCAATTTGAGGCACACTCCCTAAATCTTATGAATTCCTCCACTTCTGAATTCACTAAGACCAGAGGAGCTTTTCCCAGGGCCGAAAGAAACATTCCAGTCCACTGACATAAAAATGCCCATGGGAGAGTCCAAGGGAAATCAGGGAAAATGTACAGGAAGGAGACTGATGAGATTACATAGCAGAGGTTTCACAAGAACACAAGGTCACAAGGTCAGACACTCAAAGTGAGAAAAGGAGAGAGTGCTTCTGCCAGTTCCTATAGATAATCACAGAGGCTTAGCACCAAGAGCAAACACACACACACACTAAAGATACCAAAAACAAATGCAAAGTTTTCCCTTAGAAAAAATTAAAGTCCCTGGCAGAAAACTGGGAAGGGAATTGTGAGGAGCCGGGGTGTCCTGGCCAGTGTTCACTAGACACTCCATACATAGAAAGCTACCGCTCACTCACCAGGCCAGGCCCCAGGCCGGCCTTCCGCGCTCTCGGCTCTCCTGGGGGAGGACTCAGTCCTGCTGCCAGCTGGCAGCATGTCCGAGCAGATTGGCAGGGCCCTGCCTTGCTCTAAGTGAATGCATGTGGTCCTCTCAACCTCGCAGTGCATGCCCGCTAGCCTGCTCTGCTGCCCCTTTCTGGAAAGTTAAGGTGGCCTTCCACCCACACACGACAGAGCCCAACTCATGCGACTGGTCATCTGCTGAGGAGCGGAAAGAGGCCTCTGCTCCCCAAGTCCCTGGATATACACAGACTTTCTGTTCAAGGAGTCAAATGCAAATTTCTTGTGCGTTGGATTCTCTGTGCACATTTCTGTGGCTGTGTGCTACATCCAAAGTTGAGAGAAGTGGATAGAAATGAAAAACCTGAAAAAAGTTAGCCACTGAGCGTGAACCTCAATGTGTCCCAGGGAACACAGCCCAGGAAAAAAATTATTAATCAAATCTCAGTGGAAAGCTGTCTGACCACAGTCATCTTGAATCTAAAGGAGCACCTGGGGAATAACAGAGACACACCCTGTGGGTTTGCTCTCCAGAATCTTGTCACTGCCTGGCCATGGGCAAGGACGCCATCTGCACCGTCTCCTCGGGAGCCCTGACCACGATGGGTGAGACCTGATGGACGAAGGCTTCAAAAGGAAGCCCGAAAAAAAAATAAAAGGAAGTCTGCCAAGTTTAGGGGGTTGACACTTGTCTTCCTTCCCCAGAGGAAGGCTCCTTCCTACATCCTCCTCTTTGTCACATTCCTTCTCTCACCCCATTTTGGGTCAGCTCTTCAAAATAATGGATTTCCTATTCGATAATTGTTCTTAATTCTTTCAGAAATGGAAGGAGGATCAGTTGCCACTTGATAAACAAGCATGTGTGCCTTGGGCCAGTTGGGTGTTTCAGTAAGTAGCAACTGTTGGAGGACAGGGAGAAGTTTTGGGAATCCTTCTGTAGAGAGTGGAAAACAATAGCAAACAGAAGGCCTCTGGAAGCACTAAGTGCCCAGCTGCGGTTCAAGGTGACTTGTATGGAGTGGTGCCCATCTATCTACAGGGCCGCGTGGCTTTCTCCAGCTGTCAGCAGTCCAGTTATAAGCATGGAAAGAACAGGTGTGAGCAAGTCCTGGCTGGAGAGCCTGAGCACAGTGAGGCAAAGGAGCTAGGGTCCTGGTAAGAGAAGGGTGGACTTCATGGGTAATATCCTGTCTGCAGAGGAGGGAAGGGAAGGCTGAGGGCAGCTGAAGGGCAGAGAGAAAATCCAGGTATAAAGAGACTGAGGGACATTCTGGAAGCCCCAACCCCAAGTGCATCTTCCCTGAACAGAGTCCAGGGCAGTCTGTTGAGCTCGTGGGTCAGCTCTCCGTGAGTCTAGAGCAGACACAGGGGACATCGGTTACACACCCCATTCAGTGCCTCCTCTACCACCCACAGATTCCTTGCCTTACCTCATCCTCACAGGGGCTGAAGGGAGAGGTGGAGAGAAGACCAGGAGAGAGGGAACAAAAGCACCATGGAAGGCAGGGCCAGAAAAGATGGTGCCACGCAGCTTTTTTATTCTTTTTTTTTGGTTCACTTCCTTGATGGGTGACCACTGTGGAGGGAGAGTCAGAGACACAGGAAATCTGCCACCCTCACCTTGCTGCCAATCAACCAGGGCTCAGACCACAAAAAAGAGACTACTGGAGGCCAGCGAGGGGGCAGACAGGCCAGCCTCGGCTGCCCCCCACTTCTCTGCGCCATCCCTCCTGCTGGGAAGAAGTGAAGAGGCGGTCTGTGCCCCTGCCCCCTCCTGCATCTCCTGCACTGAGGTGGTGAGCACGGAGCTCCAGGAGGCGCTGCGACATCAACACGCCCCACGCAGAGGTGCGGTGACGTGGTGATTCAGTGACACAGGGTCAAATCAGGTTGCAGCCCTGTCGATCCTCCGCCTGATGTTCCTTCTGGAGATACAAGGAAGCCAACAAGCACTCTTCGTTTTTTGTTCTTTGCTTTTTTTGCTTTCCTATGTTAATTTTTGAAAACTGACACCCAGCACATCTGTAGAAATTCTCTTAGTAAAACAAAAGTACAATTTGAATGCAACATGCCATTCCCTGAAGACACGGTCCTTAGCTTAGTCCTTCCCGTATTTCTGCTTGGTCCGCGGATCCTTAACACCTTTTCTGACCTGGATCAGCCAACGTAATGAAAGGTGTAGGGAACTGTGCAGTTCTCAGGGAAAATTTGAGAACTTTTGAAAAGCAGTTTGATAATACTGTTTAAAGTGTTCACCTTATATAACCATCAATTCCACCTCTAGGAATTCATTCCAGGGAAATATGTAAAGATTTATGAATAAAAATAGTAATAGAAGTTTTCTTTATAAAAGCAAAAAAGTTTGAAAGTGGAAATTTAGCTGAATGACTTACAACATAAGGGGATATTTCAAAACCATTAGAAATTATATAATATGTATAGATATTTATCACAAAAAATAAAAGGGGGTTATAAGCTGTGTGATCCTATTTTGGTGAAATGGAGGGCAGATCCTTAAAGTTTCTCTGTGGTGACCTTTCTTTTTTTATGCTTATTGCATTTTATGAGTGTTCCTTATGAACTGTATTATTTTTTAGTAGAAGGAAAAATCATGCTACTTACACATACATGCACACACAGGCTCTGCCGGCTTGGCTGTCTCTCCCCGGCTGTGGGAGGCAGGCTCCAGGGCTCTCTGTGTGACTGGAGCCGGTCCTGTTCCTCCTACCGCTGACCCACGGCTCTCTCTCAGAAGCTAGTTGAAGGCCTGGAAGAGATGCTTGGAGGGGAGCATGGGAAGGAACTCAGCTCTCCAAGTTCTCCTGTTACCAGTACAGGTATGTCAATCAAACCAAATCTCCTGTTCCAGAATATTTTTGTCTGCAGACTCCAAAATACTGAATCTACAGGAAAAAGAGAAAGCCCTGAAGGGCTCTGCTGGCTCTAAGTGGGTTCTCTCAATCCATGGCTTTACATTCTTGGTCAAAGTAGTTTAAATGTTTACTTTCTGTCGAGGAGAATGAGCATGTGCTGTCCATACGGTGGCTGGTTGCTGATGGTCTCAGCAGCGCCAGCACCACGACCCTGGCACCTTGGTTCATCCTCAAGCTTAAGTGTCCTCTTGTAAAATCAGAGGCAGTATGTGTTCATTGTTTCTCAGGATGTTCTGCATTTTGAGGAGCTTGTGGCTCAAAGATGCAGGAAGGAGGAGTGCTATGTGGGAGCAGCCAAGGAAGATGCCACACCCACAGCACTCTGGACCCCCCACTCCCAGTGTAACCAGACCAACCGCTCTTTCATATAGGAAGGGTCAAAGTAGAGTAAATCTGGAAAATAGAGTCTTACAATGACCAGTTTGAAAACCACCAAAAGATAGCTATCATGTACTTAGTGATACTTACTACTTCCTGTATTTAGTATCAGCTCCAAATCCAGGTGACTTCTTAGTATTTTTCAGTTGAGTAAGGCACTGATCACCCAGGCTCTTTTCCCACTTTCCAGTGTGATTTTTTTTTTCCCCCACAGACAAAGGCTGCCGTCTTTAGGTACAGCTCCAGAAATGAGATTCAAATATGCACCAGGCAAGGATGTGTTATGAACTCGTCCTCCCACAGAGAGAGAGGGACACCTATCAGCCTGGCATGTCTACAAGGCACCTGGCACCCATTAGTCCTGCCCTGGCTAAGTGGCCCTGCGCAAGACTGCTCGAAAGGAAAGTGGAGCTATTTGGGGTTCTTTGCTTGGGTTTTTCTCTTTCTTTCCATATGAGCTTCCCGGGTGGCTCAGATCTGCAGTGCAGGAGATTGGTTTCAATGCCTGGGTCAGAAAGATCCCCTGGAGAAAGGGATGGCTACCCAATCCAGTACTCTTGCCTGGAGAGTTCCATAGACAAAGAAGCCTGCTGGGCTACAGCCCATGGGGTCCCAGACAGTCAGCCACGACTGAATGACTAACACTTTCGCTTTTTTTCTTTCCATTTGGGGAAATGGTTCAATGCCCCATTGTCCATGGTACCTGCTATTTTGCAGCACTGATGGGTCTGTTTGTGCATACATGTGATGCCCTTTGGTGGTGGATGCACGCACGCTCAGTTGTTCAGTTGTGTCTGACTCTTTGTGACACTTTGGACTGTAGTCCTCTGCACTCCTCTGTCTGTGGGATTTTTCCAGACAAGAATACTGGAGTGCATTGCCAGTTCCCCCTTCAGGGAATCTTCCCGACCCAGGGATCAAGCCTGCATCTCCTGCATCACTTACATTGCAGGCAGAGTCTTTACTGCTGAGCCATCAGGGAAGCCTTTGGTGGTGGATATCTGGACCTTAAAAGTACATTGAATGAGGATGAAATGGTGCCAAACTTCACTTCTCAAAATGAAAGCACCAAAGCAGGACTTTCAAAGCTATCTTATCCTTTGATTAAACAAGCTTAAAAATTGTAAACAAGATCAAAAAATCTCTTTTCTTTTTTTCCCTGAAAATGAAAAGTGGTGGGGACAGGAAGAGAAGAGGAGGAGATGGGTCAGAAAGAAGAGTAAAAGATAAATTAAAATTTGTTTATTTTAGAGCAAGATTTTTAATCTCAAGTACTAGAGATTTCAGTTCTGGATGGGCTGGGGAATTCTTAGCTTCTTAAGTACAGCTTGTTAAGTTGAAAAACAAAACCATCTATGGGAAGGGCTGCAGGGGACCTGGATTTGATTGCATTTTGCTCTCATATCTTGAGCAGTGTTGGAAGAGACCACGATGAGGATGAAAGTCATGTTGACAGAATCCAGAGCAACTTGGCCAAGAGCCCTCACCTTTCTGCTCTCCACACCTCAGACACGCACACCAGATCATTTACGACTCATGCTGAGACTTCTCCACACCCATCCTGCCCAGGCAGGGGTAAAGATCTGGGCAGCCTCTCTGAGAGCCATGTATGGGCTGGGCTGGCCTCCCCCAAACATGGCTCACAGAAATCTGACCCCCTACATTAGAATGTGAGAAGATGAGGGAGATTTCACTTTGATTTAAATTAAGCTGGGTATTTCCCATATTTTACTGTTCATAAAAAGCTGCATTTGTCTTATTATGAAACATCTTCATATCTATACAGAAGGGCTTTGAAGATTGATACATTTTCCCAAGTATAGCAGGGTTTATAGCAGTGCAGAGAAGAAAGAAGGCATCTTCAGAGTAGCTCTGAGTTTGTGCTCTAGCAGATGCACTAGGAGGAGCTCATCTCTGGGTGCACAGTACCCACCCCTGCTGTGTGCTGGCAGCGATCATAAAGCCAACATGTGGTGCATCACACCCTCTCCAGAAACATCTCTGAGCCCTTTTCCTGAAATAACTCATGAAATATTCTACACTCCTCGCGGGTGGTAGGCCATGTCACAATCGTCATTTTATGCAGGAGGGTGGGTGATACAGCTAGGAGGTGGGGAACGAGATAGAACCTGGCACTCTGGCACCAGAATCTAGGACTGAAACCACTGCATCCCATCAACTTATTTCAATAATGAATGAGATCGGCTCTGCCTTTGAAGGAAAGTACTACCAGGTGGAAGGAGGAAGTAGTCCTGCTCGTGTACAGCATGGGAGAACAGCGCTCGTGGCTCCGTGGAGAGGGATGTAAGGTCACGGTTCTGAGTGGAAGCATCCGCACTGCAGGAAGGCATGAAAACAGAGCAAAGAGCAGAGCAGCTGTTTGGTTCTGGGAACTGAACAGAAAGTCAAATGTCTTACCTAAGTGCTGTATTTAATTCCTGCATTGTTTCATTGGGTGTTTACATCTCTAGACACACTTGCATCAAAACTTGGCAAAACTGGGTTTTTTTCTGAGTAAGCTTTCCAGAACGGTTGCTGCCCACCAGCTGCTCAAAATGGGAGGCCCTCCCAAACCCTGGTTTTTCCTTAACCAAGGCCATTTCTGTTTGTTAGGACCTTAATGACATCATTATTCTGCTCTGGAAAGCAGCATACAATGTGTATTATACATTCTATTGAAGAACTGTATAAACAATGAAGGGGGAGCCATTATCCAAATGCATCATTAGCAGGATGATTTTATTTTATCTCAGTGCTACTTATTTTTCCAACATTACTTTGCAGACAAAGGTCCATATAATCAAAGCTATGGTTTTTTCAGGAGGCATATATGGATGTGAGAGTTGGACCATAAAGAAAACTGAGCACCACCGAATAGATGCTTTTGAACTGTGGTGTTGGATAAGACTCTTGAGAGTCCCTTGGACTCAAGGAAATCAAACCAGTCAATTCTAAAGGAAATCAATCCTGAATATTCATTGGCAGGACTGATGCTGAAGCTGAAGCTCCAATACTTTGGCCACCTGATGCGAAGAACTGACTCATTGGAAATGACGCTGATGCGGGGAAAGATTGAAGACAGGAGGAGAAGGGGACAACAGAGAATGAGATGTTTGAATGGCATCGCTGACTTAATGGACACGAGTTTGAGCAAACTCCAGGAGATAGTGAAGGACAGGGAAGCCTGGTGTGCTGCAGTCCATGGGGTCGCAAAGAGTTGGACATGACTGAGTGACTAAACAACAACTTATTGTCACTTTGCCAGAATGAGACACTGGGCAAGGCTGATTTAGATTGGAGAACTTCTTTTTTTTTTTTTTAATTTTATTTTATTTTTAAACTTTACATAATTGTATTAGTTTTGCCAAATATCAAAATGAATCCGCCACAGGTATACATGTGTTCCCCATCCTGAACCCTCCTCCCTCCTCCCTCCCCATACCATCCCTCTGGGTCATCCCAGTGCACTAGCCCCAAGCATCCAGTATCATGCATGGAACCTGGACTGGCAACTCGTTTCTTCTGAGCTGAATGGGACACTAGTGTGAGTGAGTTAGTGAGGAAGACTGGGTTGGGAAGTCTGAAGAGGGGCTGGGGCAGGGGGACCTAAGAGCAGGGGCAGCCTGCTCTATGCACTTGAGAGCCACAGGGTTGGGCCCTGCAAAGAGGCAAGTAGAGCAAAAAAAAATAGAGTAGGTTTGGCCACCCTGGAAATACTCTGCTTTCTTCTGTTGGGGATACGTGTTGAAAAGTAAGTCATGTTGACAGAGTGGATTATTTTCATCTCTTGGTATCCATGGAGGATTGGTTCCAGGAACTTCTCAGATACCAAAATCCACAGATGCTCAGGTCTCATATATAAAACGGGCTAGTGCTTGCATATAACCTGGGTGCATCCTCCCTTATACTTTAAATCATCTCTAGATTACTTATAATGCCTATTATTAGTGTTATTACTTATAATACTATTTAAATTCTATGTAAATAGATGCCCAAATTCAAGTTTTACCTTTTGGAACTTTCTAGAATTTTTTCTCCAAATAGTTTCAATCCCAGATTGGTTGAATCCATGGATGGATAATCCATGGATATGGAGGGCTGTCTGGTTATATACAGAAGATTTTCTTCACATGAGGAGGTCAAGAAAAAAGTATGAATTCCAAGATGACACCAAGATTCATTTCCAAGAAAGAAAGGGTGAACAGTGACGTAATAATTAAGGTGGTATTTCTTAGCTGTCCTTAACTGGCAGGATTCACCAGGACCTATATTACATGTTTGAGCAAGTCTGGAATCCGTGTGCTGCAACAATATGCACAATTTTGGCCTTGGTCCCAAGCCCTAGAGAAAAAGAAAGGCAGAGACCGCTCAGCCGTCTGAGCTGTCCTAGTGAAACTACTGCCATATCCGGCAGGGGACACTGGAGGTCACTTGTTCAAGGACAGACATCTGGTCCAGACTCACTTCTGGAGTCCATGGGAACTGGGCCGTTTCTGGGTCAGAGATGGAGGTGAAGGCCTCAGCAAACCACACTCTCACACACACTCACAGGTAACAGCCAGCAGGGACTTGTGCCCAAGCCCTAGTCCCCTCCTCGAGGAAAATACAACAGAGAATTGCTGACCCCTATTTCCGGCAACTTGATTCAAGCAAAATCAAGTCAACAAATAACTTCAAGAAGAAAAACGGGGAAGGGTGCAGCACGTGGTAAAAAGTGCTACCTTGGTATGAAGTGGGGGAAGGGCAGCACCCCTGATGCCTGGTGCCTGTGCGCTGAGTCGTGTCCGGCTCCATGTGACCCTGGGCATTATAGCCTTCCAGGCCCCTCTGTCCAAGGGATTCCCCAGGCAAGAATCCTGCAGTGGGTTGCCATGCCCTCCTCCAGGGGATCTTCCAGACCCAGGGATCAAACCCGCATCTCTTATGTCTCCTGCATTGGCAAGTAGGTTCTTTCCCACTAGTACTACCTGAGAAGCCCCTGTTGCCTCCTAACTAAAGCCAAACAAAGCCATGTTTAGGTCACCAGCTCACTTAATAACTGTATGGTAAAGTTATTCAACCTCTCTGAACCTCACTTTCTTCATATGTAAAACAGAAATAAATCATAGGAGCTGTCTCAGTGTGTTCTTGGAAGAATTAAGATAAGGCCCAGGACATAGCACTTATTAAGCATTTCCATGGATGCTCCTCCTGAGGGTTACCTCCACCGGTGGAGACCAGGCCCCTCTCAGATGGGTGCACAGGATCCCAAACTTGCCAAGAGATCTGGTGATTTCAGTAAATCAGATCCCACCCACAGCAAGATTCCAAGGCAGAGGCAAAGCCTTGCCATCCAGACTGGCAAAGCCATGCCATGTATTAGCAACCACAGATTCTCCTTGGTCACAGATCCACTTTTTCTTGGTGACAAAGCAAGATCAAACCTTCAGAGACTGGGGTGTCATTCATTTTAAAATGTGAGAGAAAATCTAGAACAAGGTCAAAGTTTTCTCTCTCTGTTTGCACAGTAAAGTACTACTTATATACTGTAAATTTCATTTCTTTTAGGTGCACAGTTCTGAATTTTGACTAACGTACACAGTCATGTAACCACCAGTACAATCAAGATATCAAATATTTCATTACCCTTGAGCCTTCAGTCCTAACAATCACTGATAATTTCTAATCCTATCATTTGTCCTTTCTCAGAAATCATAGAAATGGAATTATACAGTATGTAGCTATTTGTGTCTTTCTCCTTACACTTAACCATACTTTTGAGATTCAAAAAACATTGCATTTTTAAAAAATTTTTATTGGAGTGTAGTTGCTCTGTAATGTTGTTAATTTCTACTGTACTGCAAAGTGAATCAGCTATATGTACACATATATCCTCTCTTTTTTGAATTTCCTTCCCATTTAGGTCACCACAGAGCACTGAGTAGGGCTCCCTGTGCTGTACAGCAGGTTCTCCTTAGTCAACTGTTTTATACATCAGTCAGTGCGGTTCAGTCGCTCAGTCGTGTCCAACTGTTTGCAACCCCATGAATCGCAGCACGCCAGGCCTCCCTGTCATCACCAACTCCCACCTTCAATCTTTCCCAATATCAGGATCTTTTCAAGTGAGTCAGTTCATCGCATCAGGTGGCCAAAGTATTGGAGTTTCAGCTTCAGCATCAGTCCTTCCAGCGGATATTCAGGACTGATTTCCTTTAGAATGGACTGGTTGGATCTCTTTGCAGTCCAAGGGACTCTCAAGAGTCTTCTCCAAGACTACACCACACAAAAGCATCAATTCTTTGGCGCTCAGCTTTCTTTATAGTCCAACTCTCACATCCATACATGACTACTGGAAAAGAACACAGCTTTAACTAGATGTACCTTTGTTGGTGAAGTAATGTCTCTGATTTTTAATACGCTATCTAGGTTGGTCATAACTTTTCTTCCAAGGAGCATCTTTTAATTTCACGACTGCAATCACCATCTGCAGTGATTCTGAAGCCAAAAAAATAATAATAATAATAAATAAAGTCTGTCACTGTTTCCATTGTTTCCCTATCTATTTGCCATGAAGTGTTGGGACTGGATGCCATGATCTTAGTTTTCTGAATGTTGAGCTTTAAGCCAACTTTTTCACTCTCCTCTTTCACTTTCATCAAAAGGCTTTTTAGTTCTTCTTTTCCTGCCATAAGGGTGGTGTCATCTGCATATCTGAGATTATTGATATTTCTCTGGGCAATCTTGATTCCAGCTTGTGTTTCATCCAGCCCAGCATTTCTCATGATGCATATAATAAGCAGGGTGACAATATACAGCCTTGACATACTCCTTTCCCAATTTGGAATCAGTCTGTTGTTCCATGTCCAGTTCTAACTGCTGCTTCTTGATCTGCATACAGATGTCTCAGGATGCAAGTCAGGTGGTCTGGTATTCCCAATCTCTTTAAGAATTTTCCACAGTTTGTTATGATCCACACAGTCAAAGGTTTTGGTGTAGTCCATAAAACAGAAGTAGATGTGTTTCTGGAACTCTCTTGCTTTTTTTGATGATCCAACAGATGTTGGCAATTTGATCTCTGGTTCCTCTGCCTTTTCTAAATCCAGCTTGAACATCTGGAAGTTCACAGTGCATGTACTGTTGAAGCCTGGCTTGGAGAATTTTGAGCATTACTTTGCTAGCCTGTGAGATGGGACCTTTTGAAGGAGTTTTCCATTATCTTCATTTACCTCCACCATAGTTTGGCCTCAGGTCAAATAACAGGGAGGGAGCACAGCCACACCCATTGACAAAAAAATTGGATTAAAGATTTACTGAGCATGGCCCTGCCCATCAGAACAAGACCCAGTTTCCCCCTCAGTCAGTCTCTCCCATCAAGAAGCTTCCATAAGCCTCTTATCCTTCTCCATCAGAGGGCAGACAGACTGAAAACCACAGTCACAGAAAACTAACCAATCCGATCAGAAGGTCCACAGCCTTGTCTAACTCAATGAAACTATGAGGTATGCCATGTAGGGCCACCCAAGACGGACAGATCATGGTGGAAAGTTCTGACAAAATGTGGCCCACTGGAGAAAGGAATGGCAAACCACTTCAGTATTCTTGCCTTGAGAGCTCCATGAACAGTACTGAAAAGGCAAATAGGTTCATCTGTCCCGTTTTTCTAGATTCCACATACTCTACATTCTACACGGGTTGCTTCCAGATTTGGCAATACTGAATAAACTGATAAAAACATTTCACATACAAGTTTATGTGAAGACCTATGCTTTCATTTTTCTTGAGAAAATACCTAGGATTTTTATTTCTGGGTAAAATTGAATGCCTAACTTCATAAGAAATTTAACAACCTTTATTCAAAGTAACGATAACATTTTGCATTCATGTATATTCATACTCTGCTGCCTTGTCAGCCCTTAATATTATTTTTTGTTTCCTGTTTTGGGTGTTGTTTTTTTTTTTTTTTAGCCATTCCAATAGGTGTGTAATAATACACCAATATTTTTTTCTTTTTTAATTGAGATATGATTGATGTTATTTTATAAGTTGCAGGTGTACAACATAGTGAGTCACAATTTTTAATGATTATGCTCCATTTATAGTTATTATAAACTATTGGCTATATTCCCTGTGTTGTACAATTTGTCCATGTAACTTAGATTTATTTTGTATGTACTAGTTTACACCTTTTAACCCCCTAGCTACCTCCTTCTCGCCCCTCTCCCCTTCTTTCTCCTCACTGCTGACCAGTAGTTTATTCTATTTGTGAGTCTGTTTCCTTTTTGTTATATCCCTAGTTCGTGTTTTTTTTTAATTACACATGAAAGTCACACTTATCTTTCTCAGTTTAACTTATTTTACTTAACATAACACCCTCCAAGTCCATCCATGTTGTTGGAAATGGCATATTTTTATTCTTTTTCATGGCTGAATAGTATTCTATTGTATATGTATATACTTCTTTTTTATTCATTCATCTTTTGATAGATACTTAAGTTGCTTCCATATCTCAGCAATTGTAAATAATGTTGCTATGAAAATTGGGGTGTATAAATTTTTTCAAATTAGTGTTTTTTTTTCAGATATATTCCCAGGAATGGAATTACTGAATCATATGATAATTTCATTTTTAATCTTTTGAGAAACCACCATACTGCTTTCAACAGAGACTGCACCAATTTATATTCCCACCAATACCGTATGAAGGTTCCCTTTTCTCTACATCCTCGCTAACATTTGTTATTGATGGTCTTTTTAGTGATAGCCATTCTGAAAGGTGGGATGTCACATCTCTTTTTGCTTTTAATTTGCTTTTCTCTGATTATTGGGCCTATATTATATGTTTTCATGTGTCTGTTTTCCTTCTGTATGTCTTCTGTGGAAAAATGTCTACTTGGGTGTTCTGCCCATTTTTAATCTGGCTGTTTGTTTTGCTTTGTGTTTTGATTTTGAGTTGTATGAGCTGTTTATATATTTCAGATATTAACTTCTTATGAGTCATATCATGAGCAAATATTTCCTCCCATTCAATAGGTTGTCTTTTAATTTTGTCAATGGTTTCCTTTGCAGTGCAAAAAGTTTTAAGTCTATTAGATCCCATTTGTTCATTTTTGCTTTTATTTCCTTTGCTTTAGGAGACAGATCCAAAAAATATTGCTATGATTTATGTCCAACAATGTCCTGCCTAGGTTTTATTCTAGGAATTTCATGGTTTCTCGTCCTACATTTAGGTCTTTAATTCATTTGGAATTAATGTTTGCATATGGTATGAGAAAACATTCTAATTTCATTTTTTACATGTAGCTGTCCAGTTTTCCCAGCACCACTCATTAAATAGACTTTTTCTCCATTATATATTCTTATCTCCTTTGTCATACATTAATTAGCCATAAGTATGTGGATTTACTTCTAGGCCCTCATTTCTGTTCCATTAATTTCTCTGTCTGTTTTTGTGCTAGTACCATACTGTTTTAGTTACTGTAGCTTTGCAATAAAATCTGAAGTCAAAGACTATGATTCCTCCAGCTCTGTTGTTCTTTCTCAAGATTGTTTTGGCTATTTGTGTTTCCATACAAAAAAATTTTTAGTTGTTTGTTCTGCTTCTGTGAAAAATGTCTTTAGTATTTTGATAGGGATGATGTTTTTTAGTTTGTGTTTTACTCATGACTGTAATATGTAACAGTAATATGTAGCATCTTTTCATATGCATATTTGCCTTTCAGATCACTTCTTAATTAAAATGTCTGTTTAAATCTTTTGCCCATTTTTAAAAAAATAAATAAATCTTTTGCCCATTTTTAAAAATTAGATTGTTTTCTTTCTGAGATTTGAGAATTTTTTTTCATAGATTCTTGTTATCAGTCTTCTTTCAGGTACATGGTTTACAAGTCTTTTCTTTCCATTTTCATACTGGTGACTTTTAATGATCAGAAATTTTAAATTTTTATAAAGTCCAATGTATCAAAATTGCCTTTTATGGTTTCTGTTTTCGTATTCTATCTAAAAACACCTTTGCCTAATTCAAAGTCACAAAGATTTTCTTCTACACATTTGTTTAGAGGTTTTATAGTTTTGTGTTTTATATTAGTTCTATGAATCATTTGAAGTTAATATTTATAAAATCTAAGATATAGATCAATGTTAGGTTTTGTGTGTTTTTGTTTTTTGTTTTTTTTTTTTTTTGCATGTTCACCCAGTTTTCCTAGTATCATTTGCTAGAGACTATCTTTTCGTCATTGAATTGTCTTTGTCTTTTTATTAAAAATCAATTGATCATATTTGCAATGTATTTCTAGACTCTGTTGTGTTCTGTTAAACTGTATGTCCAAATTTTTGCCAACACCACAGTTTTGATTACTGTATCTTTATAGTAATTCAAGCATTCTGAATCCTCCAATTCATCTTGGCTTCAGATCCTTTTTGTTTTCCATGTACACTTTAGAACAAACTTCTTGATTTCTACAAAAAAAGAGAAAAAACCTAGCTAAGATTTTGATTTGATTAGGATGATGTTGTAGCTACAAACTTCTTTGTGTAAAGAACTGACAGCTTAACACTACTGAATCATCCAATCTATTAATCCATGTATATGTCTCCATTTATTTAGATCTTTTTTACATATTTTGCTAGATTAATTCCTAAAAGTATTATTTTATGATTTAAGTTGCTATTGTTATTGTTGTTTGGGTACTATTATAAATTGAAATAAAGAATTGCTGTTTGTTATTCCAACACTTAATTATTTATTACTAATGTGTAAAGGTGCAATTGATTTTAGTGTAATGGATTGTATCCTGCAACTTAATGAAATTCATTTATTGGATTTAATAACATTTTTCTAGATTGAGATTTTTATATGTAAACAACCATGTCATCTGAGAATAGGCAGTTCATTGCTTCCTTTACAATACAAGTTCCTTGTATTTCCTTTTCTTACATTATTGAACTGACTAGAACCTACAGCGCATTGATTAATTGGTATAATAAGAGCAGACATGCTTGCCTTGACAATCTTAGGGAGAAATATTCATATGATGTTCACATAATATATTATGTATATCTTTAGATTTTTCACAGGTACTCTTTACCAGGTTAAGGAAGTTCTATTTCCTGCTTGCTGAGAATTTTTATTCTGAATAAATGTTGAATTCTGTTACATAATTTTCCTGTATCTAATCAAAATGATCACATGGTTTTTCCTTTCTAGGCTGTTGAATTACATTACTTTTCAAACATCAAACCAACCTTCATTCCTGAGAGAAACCCCATTTGGTCATGATGTATTGTCATTTCTATATATTATATTCAATTTATTATTTTTAAAGGATTTCCATTTTTATGTTTGTGGGTGATGTTGGTCTGTACTTTTCTCATAATGTCATTCTCTGGTTTTTGTCATTAGAGTGATGCTAGTTTCACAATAAACCAGGAGAGTCAGTGTGATCAGACATCTGGGAAAGAGCTGTTTGCTCTTTCTCCATCTGGCTTTTAGTTGTGGTTCTAGAGTTGAAAGAACTGTCATGTTTCTTCAGTAGAAATCTGCATTTGAAGGGAAATGGATGTTGATTTTCAGCATAACCATTAGAAATTAAGAAAACAAAATCTCACAGTTATGGGGATCTTTTCTTCTGAGTGACAAAAAGACTATGCCATTTATGCAATGGCAGAAACAGATCTGTCGGTGACTGACCAGTGTTTTTTGTTTAGGTTCCTTCGTCATCATATCTAAGGAGCATGGGAGAAACAATATTGATTCAATAGTTACCACTCTCAGAAGCTGAAATTAAAGTGCCGGGATGACCACTAAATTTTCACTTTGTCTGGGTATTTAGATGAGAGCATGCTTTCTCCATGCTAAGGAAGTACACTTTGATGTTTCACATTTCTATGGAGAAAAATATAGATTAGTGCTTCCAACAAGATTTTCTCTTATGATGAAAAAGGTCCATATTTGTGATATTGTTAGGGTAGGCATTAGTCCTTTGTGGCTACCAAGCTTTTGAAAATGAAACTGGAGTGACTAAGAAAGTAAATTTTAATTTTATTTCAATTTTTAAAGTTTAGATTTAAAACCACATGTGGCTAGTGACTACCAAATTGGACAGTACAACAATAGAATGCTAATTTTGCCTCTTGAAAAGTTTTAAGAACAGAAGTTTTCACTAAGGAAAGACCAAAAGAAAAAAACTTGGGAACAAAGTTGTAAGTTTAGAGATACAAGCTTTACTGTACAACCTGTAGGTAAAATTTCCATCAGACTGCAAACTAATGGAATCTCAATGCTTCTTCAGTTCAGTTCAGTCACTCAGTCATGTCCAACTCTTTGCAACCCCTTGGACTGCAGCATGCCAGGCCTCCCTGTCCATCACCAACTCAATGCTTCTTAAGTGAATTCTATTCTGATTCACTTTGGTATTATTACCATCATACTGGCAAAAGTACCAAGTTGACAATGGATGGCAATATTATTGTTTTTTTGGAAACAGATGTTCTTCTGGTGCTCTGTACTTTTATATTTATATTCTCTATGGGAAGCATCAAATTGACTATTCAAAGTGGCTTCTTTAAAGTTCGATTCCCACACACTGAATACATGTTTTGGCTCTTGTAGCGTGAATGCCTGAACTTTATATCACCAATAGAAGATTCAAAAAGGAATCAAACTTCATTTTTGTTGTTTCTTGCTGTTTAATTTCATTTTCTATCTTTTCTTCTCTTTCTCTTTCTTTCTTTCATATTTATTTCTTAATAACTAAGCTGGATGAGGGGAACAATTAAAAATAGATGCCATGCTTGGGGGTGGCATTGAGCTTGACTCCACTTCTATGCATTTCTCTCAAAGGACCCTTTATGTTAAATCACTTACTTGCTATCAGAGATACTCAGTGAACACAACTTAGAGATTCATCAAAATGACAAAACTGAGCGGCTCCAGGGCAGGAAAAGGTCACCAGACTCTGTACAGCGCTTGATCTGTTTGAGTCCTTAACAAATGCTCTCAGGACGGTGATGCCTTTGTTCTCATCTATTCTGGTGGAAATGATTTAGTGAATGGTCTGCACCTTTCTCTCCCGTCAATGTCACCCTTGACCCCTCACCCCCACCCTTTCACATTAGATCTTTTTGCTTCACTGGCCTTTCCGGATGAGGAAGAGTCTCACCAAATCAAGAATGCACCTTTTGAGAAGAGGTCAGTTAGTCCTGGGGAGTAATGAGGACTAAGCTGCTCTCTCCACTTTGACCGTTGATTTAAACACTATTCACAGGCTCCAGGGTGTGAATGAGGCAGCACTCTGGGAACTGATGAGGGACTTCACCCTCCATTCCCATAACCCATGCCCAGTCACCCCAGAGAATCAGCCACCAGCCAGAGCTCCCTCCCACCCAGCCACATGGTAACCAAAACAAGCCCCTTCTGTGTACACTTTCTGTGGCGTGTAATTGCCAGCTGGTGAAAGAGAAGAATAGAAAGGAAATGGATGGAGAGAGCTCTGACAGAATGATCACAACAAGGATTCTGAGGTGCTAACCCTACATGCCAAGAGCCAAATCTATGGCATGGCCCAGACCTGCAGGCTGGAAAGTGCAGGAACCACTCCATCACAACGTGGCCTCTTCGCCGATGCCATGCACACCACAAGGGCAGTTTGTGCATCCTAAAGCCACTGACCCTCAGAGTCAGGAGGCCATGAAAGTCCTTTACCCTGTCTCAGCTTGAAGATTCCCCTTCAGATCCTTCACAAGTGGCCACCAAGGAGACACCACTATTTCCCTAGAATAGATCCAAATTGAACCAAATAATTCATAGTTTATCAAACTTTCCTTGATTTTATTATTTCTTCCCCAAGATAAATTCCTATGGTCCTTTCAATTGTGCCTCATAAGGTGTATCAGGTTATTCCCTGTCCTGGTCACTCTCATAGTCTCAAGGTCAGTAAGGACATTAAAGCTCAGCTATACCTATACTGATATCTTTCAGTTCAGTTTAGTTCAGTTGCTCAGTCGTGTCCTACTCTTTATGACCCCATGAATCACAGCACACCAGGCGTCCCTGTCCATCACCAACTCCCAGAGTTTACCCAAACTCATCTCCATCGAGTCAGTGATGCCATCCAGCCATCTCATCCTCTGTCGTCCCCTTCTCCTCCTGCCCCCAATCCCTCCCAGCATCAGAGTCTTTTCCAATGAGTCAACTCTTTGCATGAGGTGGCCAAAGTATTGGAGTTTCAGCCTCAGCATCAGTCCTTCCAATGAACACCCAGGACTCATCTCCTTTAGGATGGACTGGTTGGATCTCCTTGCAGTCCAAGGGACTCTCAAGAGTCTTCTCCAGCACCACAGTTCAAAAGCATAAATTCTTCGGCGCTCAGCTTTCTTCACAGTCCAACTCTCACATCCATACATGACCACTGGAAAAACCATAGCCTTGACCAGACGGACCTTTGTTGACAAAGTAATGTCTCTGCTTTTGAATATGCTATCTAGGTTGGTCATAACTTTCCTTCCAAGGAGCAAGCGTCTTTTAATTTCATGGCTGCAGTCACCATCTGCAGTGATTTTGGAGCCCAAAAAATAAAGCCTGACACTGTTTCCACTGTTTACCCATCTATTTGCCATGAAGTGATGGGACCAGATGCCATGATCTTAGTTTTCTGAATGTTGAGGTTTTTTTTTTTTACTGACCTCTAAATGTTTTATTGGAGTTTAGCAGAGTAGGATCTGAGGTATGTGAAGACTGTGGAGGTAGGAGGTCAGGGGAAGGGACAGTATCTTTAATCTATCGCTGAAGCAGAATTGAGTTAGGGTAGGAGTAGTAGAGGCAGGAACTAGGTTTCTCACTGTGGAAGAACTTCAGTCTTAGAAATGTGTTAAGTTGCTTCAGTCATGTCTGATTCTTTGTGAGCCTCTGGACATTAGCCCACTAGGCTCTTCTGTCCATGGGATTCTCCAACGTACTAGAGTGTGTTGCCTGCTCTCCTCCAGGGTATCTTCTCAACCCAGGGACCAAACCTGCATCTCTTATGCCTTATGCATTGGCAGGTGGGCTCTTTACTACTAGCACCACCTGGGAATAATCGTTTAATTTTTGAGCACCTTTTCAGAACTATACCAGGCATTTCCCATATATTAATCCTTACAATAAAAATAAACCTTGCTGTTCTCATATGCAATGAAAGTGTGAGGCTAATAGAGAGGTAAGTGATTTGTCCAAGGTCGTATAGTTAATAAGTGGCAAATAACGTGTTAATCCAAAATTTCTAACTTAGAATCATATCTCCTGATCAATACTACATCCTCAAAACATACAAACTATCAAGGTTCAGATATTCTGTTTTGACCTTTCAGATCTGTCCAATCATTCCTCTTTGGTCTGATGCTTCTTGGCTTAGCTTATTACCTGTATGACCTTCGATTTCTTCATGATCATTCCAGACTTTCTGCTCTGAACTTGTATATCTTCCTGATACCACAAACTAGCCTGAGTCCCTGGAGATCCCCTTGTTGTTATGTGTGAACATACACTTGAGCCCCCTCAAGAGAAAGGGAGATTCCAGCCCCTTGAATCACTGAGTCCACGTGTTTCTTCCCAGAAAGTTCTGTGAAATGATACTCTTGGTGGTAAAGAGAAAATTTAGCTCTTTAGCTCTAGGCTTCCAAACACCACTAGGTGAGTTTTAAATTCTCCAAATTTTTCTGCTAAATGTTCATGTAAGTGTGTATGTGATTTTTCTCAGAGTTCAAAAGTCCCATGGATGTTTCCTGAGTTGTCAGAAAGTGAAAGAAAAACTAGAACAAGCATCCAGTTGTTTAAAGGCTCATTAAATTGGCTTTTAGCTCATACCCAAATGATGTAGTCAAATCTCCAGAGACCTTTTTAAGCTATCCTGCTTGTAATGCAATTCAGTTGATTGAGAGCCATTAGAAAGTTCACAGTAGAAATCCACTGAAGTTGAACACGGCCATGGTATTCTGACTGAAGAACCCGTTTCTCATGAACTGAAGACAACTTTGTACTTTACCAACTGTTTCATAGACTAGGGCCTCAGGTCGTTCAGTCTTTGCAAGTTACAGCATTCAGGTAAACACAGCCCAACAAATACAAGTAATTAAAAGCAATTCCCATCTTTTTGTGAATATCTTAAAAGATGTCAAAGAGAACCAATTTATTACAACAGTGTTTCTTAAAAGTCTCTATTATTTTTCTTCTCAATATTAGTCAAATTCCCAACTTCTTCAAAGCTTCTCCCTACATACTTTACTTTCGACTTCCAGTCCCCAAATCTTCCTCTAAAATTAAGTTGGCACAGACCTATTCTTTCTTCTTGATATCCCCTACCCAGAGATTTTCTTGGAACCCACAGGAGCCCACTCTTTCTTCATTCATGTGCAGTCTCCCAGTGCGAGGTAGTTAATGCCCTATGGATAAACCTTGACTATGGAGAATAGGAGCAGATTGATAAATGTTTCCTTGTTTCTTCCCCTTTGCATTTCATAAGCATTTCACATTGTCCTAGAGAGGGAATTTGTGAGATACTTAATATCTTGTAGTAAATTCCTCTTTTTTTCTTTTCTTTTTTTTTTTATGTGAAGTAGTCAGAGTGAATTATGTTGTTCGCAATCAAGAATTACATCCAATAAAGATTCCAACAGTAGTTGTTTGAGTTCCAGTGTCCCTGGGTCCTTGACAACACTGGTTATTATCAATTAAAAGAAGCAAACAAAATGAAACAAAAATGTTTCCTTAGGGTCCAGACTTATAGGACAAAAAAAGCAAATAAATTTTTACAGAGTGCCCACAGTTGAGCAAGCTCTTAACTGTGTAGCTACAAACTGGGTTTGGGATTCATTTAAACCAGTGATCATAGGAATTTAGCGGGAAGGCCATTTCCATCCTTTTATTACTCTGATCATTTCATATTGTGACCCCAGGTTTCATGTGATGCTTGGTGGAAAACATGTGTTTTGCAAAGCATGACTGTTTCTGGTTGGTAAACAAGAAGATGGATTTTTCTGACCTGCTGGAGGATATCATGGATTCCTTCTCTACTAAGGAACCAATTCCCAAGGCATTTATCCAAATTGCCTTGCCTCATGACAGCTTCTCAAACTCATCTATTAATGTACCCCTAACAGTAGAGCAAATATATTCCCTTTGGGATACAGAGGCAGGGTAAGGAGTGTCACAGTTTGAATTTTAAGATGTTTTTGAAATTTTGTTCGTATCAAAAAATTAATTTAAATTTTACATTCTGTTCTCTAAAATGCCAAATCTACATTTACATTAAAATAATAAGCAAAGTTGTTTAACTAAGGAGAATTTCCATTAAATAAATTAGATGGAAAAATGCATCTATCTCTGTTCCATCCCAAAATGAATTGACCTGATTCAGATGTCAAATATGCTAGTCACACCTCAGTTTGAAACTTACTTCCCTCTATGTCAGCATAGTTAGTCAGTGACCATCAGATGCATTAAATACAGAGACCAAAATTAATAAACGAAAAAGATGAAACAAAGACCAGACTGGGGCAGAAGGAAACTTAAACTTTAATGTAAAATCTTCAGAGATAAAAGAAAACATTGCCTACTTGAATAGCAGTAACAATAATAGGATGTTATTTAAAAAAAAGAGAAACTTTCAGAGAACAGGAAAGCGCTCTCATGAATACATGCAAGATAAATTTTAAAAAGAAGGTAAATTTGAGGAAGTCTTCATAGAAGTAGAACAAAAAATGATAACAAATGGGGAAACAGAAGAAAAAAGAATTTTTAGAATAGAAGATCAATTCAGAAAGTCTGATCTCTGACTAATAGAAGTTCCAGAAAGAACACCAAGTAAACAGAAGTTAAAAGAATCAGATAATATTGGAAACTTTCCCAGAACTAAAGGCCATGAATTTCAGAACTGAAAGGGTCCACTGAGTGCTCAGGACAATAAATAAAAAACAGACCATACCAAGGCAAACCACTGTGAAATGTCTGAATATTGGAAATAAAGAAAAATAGCTTAATAAATCCCAGAGAGAAAAAATAGGTCATATATCAGAGGCCAAGAATCAGCAAAGCATTAGATTTTCTAAAAACACCTTGAAATTTAGAAGATTCTGGAGTAATATTATCAGTATTTCAAAATCTAAAAATATCTTCAATCTAGGATTTTATAGGCCACTGAACTATAATTTATGTAATTGTACAATAAAAGTTTTCTGATACTCAAGGCCTCAAAAAATTTACTTCCTATGTACCTTATGTAGAAAGTAACTGGAAGATGTGTTCCATAAAAACAAGAAAGTAAACAGAGATAAAAAAGAATGCAAGATGCCCAGGAAATGAGGAGTATAATCTCAGGAAGAGACACGAAAAGAATTCTTTGAATAACAATAATGGAAATACCTAAGTCAGTGTATATAGGAGGCTTTGAAAGTCCTCAACTTTGGGTTGGAGGAGGAAATTAATTAATCCAGAAACAATGTCTCCAAGAGATTAAAAAAAAAAAAAAGTGCCAATTCCTAAAGACATGTTCTTCTGAAGAAATACGCAAACTAATTAGTGTAAGAAGGTAACACCAACCAGATTTTTTTAAGACAATTTGAACTCCAGGAAAAACAAAAAGCTGTACAAAAAGAACATGTAATCATAGCTATGAGCAGTATTTATACTATCCTAAAAATGCATTTACACTGGGTACTAATTTAACAAGTAATTATGGCTTAACTGCACTGAGAGTATGAATCTTAGAGTACGTGTGTGTAAGAGAGTTCAACTTCCATTTTTCATAAGAAAAGTCAATCATTATAATGTGAAGTAGCAGTATTGTTCTATTATTTAGAAAGATGGAGCAAAATGCCAAGAAATGAAAGCAGATGCCTCTGGGGAGCATGAGGGAATGACCAGGCAGGGGACTGCTACTTTATTTAAGTCTTATATTACTATTTTTTTTTAATTATGGTAATAAAAGTAATATATGTATATTACTTTTGGCAAATATATTTAAAGAAAGAAACAGCAAATCAAAATTCTAATGGAAACCCCCAGATTTAATGTGTCAAGAATTAATATAAAGTTAAAACATAAAACGGGAGGAGGGGTGGGCATCAGATTCCAACAAAATATCTCCTTGACCTCTCTGGGCCAGATCAAGCCTCTGAGTAATAGAAAGGCTTTGAAAGGAAGGGAATAAAGAGTTCCTTTCTTCCTTCCCTTGGTGGACAATTTTCAGAGATCATTGCAACTGGTCCTCACCACAACTTTTAGGAATAAAGGTAGTGATTTTCTAGGTGAGAGACAAGTCCCTAAAGGATGAAGCATTTAACTACAGATATTGTTTATATGTTTTAGCATAAGCCCCAGGCAGTCTGTGGATGGATTTTCCAACTTGTGATACACTTGAAGCCATTTTACAGATAGGAAAACTGAGGCTTGGCAGATCAAGGGGCTTAAGCAAGTCCTACAAATAGTAAGTGGCAGAGCTACAATATGGTGCTAGCCTCCAATACAACAGCCTACTCTGCACCACTGGAGCACATGGAGATTGTGTTTTAATCCTGCTGGGAGCCCCAGGACCAAGCACCCTATGCCTGGCACACAGGACTTGCTCAAAGAAGCAGGCAAAGCCCTAAAGAGTTCTCATCTGGTTTATCAGCCCAAGAGAATTTTCAGCAGAACAAGCCACCAAATCCCTCCTCCCTCTACCTGCCATGCACTTGACCTGTGAAGAATCATGCAGATACAGCTTCTTCAGGTGGGCCCTCCAACAAAACAAGAGAGAGCCAACCAAAGTGGCCCAAAGAGTCAGCTTACAGACTGAGGGGCCAGGCTTTCACACTGAAATGTCAAACACTTTAAATTATAGGACAATAACCATTTGGTCTCAAAAAATAGCAAATTTAAACCTCTCATGCAAAAAAAAAAATGAAATTGTGGAAACAATTTTGGAACCCACAGAACTTTTGAAAATGTCATTAACAAACTGTGAAATCTGGGAGATAAAAATCAGATGACCCAAGGGGGAATGGCAATGCCCCCAGCTCAGCCCCTCACACTGAGTCACGCAGAGTGGGGTTTCCACGCTGCAGGTCCAGGAGGCAGGGGGTCCGGAGCTAATGCATGTCTCCTGCTTCGCACCCCACCCAGGGCAGCAGCCTTTGGAAGGCACGGAATGAGAGAATTCGCCAGCAGTGAAGCTGGACGTCCTGGAGTTTGACAGCCCAGGACGTGGAAACGAGCACCGCAGAAACCTATTAGTAGGCATCTCTCGTTTTAACAGCAGAACGGTAACTGTTACATAGTGGGGCCAGAACATCATATGCAAAAGCACGTAGGCAGGACCCAACTGCCTATCCTTGTCTTCAAGAATGTGGTCCAACCATCTTTGCCCCTGAGACCCCTGAAAACCTGTAATATCTCCTAGGAGAGCGCTCGTCCCTCCTTACCTAAATGCACATTGATGTAAGCATCCTACGAGAGGGCAGAAATGTAGGTTTTATGACTTGATTTGTTGGACGGTGTTTTGCCCGATGGCTGGGAGAAGCATTGTTATCGTGCTACTTGGCTTAAAGGTCTGTCCCTGCTCTGCAATTCAACAAGCCCAAAGTGTATTTATGCTTCAACTCAAAACAGTCTCCATCACATTCCTCATACTTAACTCTACCAAAGCATTTCAAATGCTGTGAGTCCAGATTACTTTTTTTTTCAAGTTCAGTAACTACAACCCTGGCTCCTCTATCTCTAGAATCCTTCTATATCAAACACAAGGCTTATGATAAAGATTGCCCCAGTGCTGATGGTGGAATCAAAATCAGCACAATTACTCTGAAAGATGGTCTGGCGCTATGTACTATAATGAAAGTGAAAGTCACTCAGTCATGTCCAAGTTCCAGTGTTCCCACATGCCGCAACTAGAAGTTCGTTCACGCGCTGCAACTAACGGTCCTGCACTTGGCAATGAAGATCAAAGATCCCACAAGCCACAACTAAGACTCAGCATGGCCAAATAAATAAATAAATAAAATTTTAAAAAGAAAGTCAAGTTCACCAATCCATTTTAAAGTGAAAGTGAAAGTCGCTCAGTCGTGCCCTACTCTTTGCGACCCCATGGACTATAGAGTCCATGGAATTCTCCAGGTCAGAATACTGGAGTGGGTAGCCTTTCCCTTTTCCAGGGGATTGTCCCAACCCAAGGATCAAACCCAGGTCTCCCACATTGCAGGCAGATTCTTCACCAACTGAGCCACAAGGGAAGCCCAAGACTACTAGAGTGGGTAGCCTATCCTTTCTCCAGCAGATCTTCCCAACCCAGAAATTGAACTGGGGTCTCCTGCATTGCAGACAGATTATTTACCAACTGAGCTATCAGGAAAGCCATGTACTGTAATACATAGTACAAATGAGCACACCTTACATCAAAGTCATTTCCAACAGCTTATCCTGTGGTTATCGTTAAGACTGTTCCTAAAGAATTGATGCTTTTGAACTGTGGTGTTGGAGAAGACTCTTGAGAGTCCCTTGGATTGCAAGGAGATCCAACCAGTCCATTCTGAAGGAGATCAGCCCTGGATTTCTTTGGAAGGAATGATGCTAAAGCTGAAACTGCAGTACTTTAGCCACCTCATGCGAAGAGTTGACTCATTGGAAAAGACTCTGATGCTGGGAGGGATTGGGGGCAAGAGAAGGGGACAAGAGAGGATGAGATGGCTGGATGGCATCACTGACTCGATGGACGTGAGTCTGAGTGAACTCTGGGAGTTGGTGATGGACAGGGAGGCCTGGTGTGCTGTGATTCATGGGGTCGCAAAGAGTCGGACACGACTGAGCGACTGATCTGATCTGATCTGAAAGATGTTCATGTCAGAGGTCTTTATAATAGGAAAATTTTGAAATCAGGCTGAAGGTCCACTAATACTATGTTGTTTCAATTAATTATTGTACATCCATACCCCACACAAAGATCTACTGTGCTACCAATAAGAATGGAGTAGTCAAGGTCTATTTACTGGCAGAGAAAATGCACAGGATGCAGTACGGGATATTAAAGCGGGCCACGACACAATACACAGTGTAATAAAGTTTATAACATACATATGGATAAAGAGACTGTTCATTCACTCATCTATTCATCAAATATGTAGGAAGCACTTCTGCATTCTTACCATTCCTGACACCGTTCCAGGCACTGAGTAGATAGCCATGAACAAAACTTGCCAAGTTCCCACTCTTATACAGTTTACAATGTAAAAAGGCACAGAGAAAGAAACAAATATTAAATATAATGTCAGAGATGGATAATTGCTGTGAACAAAAATTAAAATTAGGGTAAATAATTAGAGTGTGGTGGAGGGGACCATTTTAAATAGCCTCATTATGGTAGGGTTCTCTGAGGAGATGACATTTGGACAGAAATCTACAGGAAGAGGGACAGACTGCAAGACTCTCTCCAGGTGACACCAAGTTCAGATGCTGGCGGAAAAGAATGGTGGGAACGTTCAAGGCTCAGCAAGAAGGAGCCGTGACTGGGAACAACTGGGAGGTAAGGTCAGTGGGCTAGCAAGGCCAGGGTCTTTTGGAAATCAATGGAGGGTTTGGGCTGGGGCAGGACTCTGGCTACAGTGTAACAGTCTACAGGGGCACAGAAGTGGAGGCAGAAAGACCAGTTCAAAGGCCATTGCAGGAGAGGCTCATGGCTTGAATGAGTGTGGTACTAATGGAGTTGGTGAGAAGTAGTTAAATTCTGGATCCATATTAAAGATAGAATTTCCAGGGTTGATCCAGAATTCACAGCGTGAGGTAAACAGAAAAGTGAAACTTTGGGTCTGAATAACTTTTAAAAAAAATGATAATGTCACTTATGGAGCTAGGAAGTACTAGGGAGGAATAGTTGGGAGGGGAAATCAGATGACTATATATCAAGGTATATGGTCATGATGCTAGCTAACACTTATGTAAGTGCTTGCTTGCTCTGGGCCAGGCACTGTTGTAACTGATTTATTTCTATATTTACTTACTTGATCATCACAAGAACTCTTTGAGGTGGATTACTGTTATTGTACTTGGGAATATGGCTTACTTTTATATTTATCTGAACATGCTCACTTTCTTTGCAATGAAAGTTCAATTTCCATTACATAAGAAACAAATGTGTGTGTGTGTGTGTGTGTGTGTGTGTGTGTGTGTGTAATGATCCCAGTGAGAAAATAATTATGTATTTATAAATTTTAGTCCTTGGCAAGTCTCTGCGGATTGCTCAGTCTATAGTCTTTTAGTTCAACAGATTTTCAACTCCTTTTCCTGCCGGGTCAGTTAAGTTCATATGCAAGCCCCAGTCTCATGGCCATTCCCAGAGTGGCCATTCCCACATGGTTCCCTGCATCCTAGTCATCATGTAACCCTTTTGTTCCTTGACTTTTGAAAACACCAGCATCAGTGACAGAGAAATAAGCATTAAAGGGATAATCTTGAATCTGTTTTATTTTCTCATATGAAATTTTGCAAATGGATTACTTTAAACCATTATACTTAATACATCCTCACAGATTATGTTTGATACATCTCACCAGTGGGTCCCCACACCAGGCTCTGGTTTGAATGTTTATACAAATCAGATAACTGGAGGGCATTGATTTCTTTTAAATTTCAACATTTCATAAATGAGGGCTCTCATTTACATTTTGTCTTTTCTCTCCAGTCACTAGCATTTAACCATAGATTTGGCTGTTCTGTGCAACAAGTTTTATCTATGTGAATGTGCTCACTAGACCGTAGAGAGCAGGGCTGATTGCAGCTCCTCACAATGGATGAACAGGGGGACATTTGGGGCAGGGGCCTCCGCCAGTTACCATAGTGACAGACTCCTGACTGGAGAATCCTGCCACTCCACCTGCCATGGAGAAACTGATTTGCATGGAATTTTGACTGTCCTCCATTGCCATCTGATACTTTCAGGGTATATAAGCGAAAGAAGAACAAATCAGGTCCAATTTAAAAGGAAAAGTCAGATTGAGATCTCAGCTCATTCTGCTCCTCCAAAACGCTTAATAAGCCCCCTGATGCTGGAGTTACACCAAAGGCAGTCACATTCAATTATTGTCATCCAAAACAAATATCTCTTTTTATATTCTTTTGAGGATGTAGAGAGGAATCTCATCATAACATGAGTCTTATTAAATGGAATTGGATATGCCTTGAATCAAACTGAGTCTCCTGAATAATCATGAACACTGGAACCAGAAAGGAATTAAAGGTTACATAGTCCAAGCATGTCACTTACAGATGAAGAAAAACATGGCCAGAGAATCTGAGTGACCTTCCCAGAAGCACACAGAATAACGGTCCACCCCGAGCTCGTTCAGCCCACTGGTGCCCGCCAGGGCCCCTCCCGGTGGTCTATTGAACCCCCCGTAGGCCCAGGATAGGATTCAGGACCCGTCCCCACAGTTTCACCATGTGCCCTCTGTCTCCTGGGCCACGTGGGAAAGGGGAAAGCTCGTGCAGGCAGCAGGAGGGATGCTACAGTACCTCAAGCCTGGGAGCCATGGAAGCCTGTGGCCCTGCCCTGAAGTCCAACCTAGAGACTGTGAAAGGACATTTTGGAGGACTAAAGAAAGGAAGAAAGGAGGGGAGAAGTCAGAGGATGCTCGTGGATGTATAGAAATTTAAGGAGACATTAAGGAAACAGAGGTGAGAAGCATTTAAGAATCAAGGTCAAACTTTTAAAAGCCACCTTCAATAACATCTATCATCTAAAAGCCTCTACCCTCCTTATGAATGTTTGCTCAAGCTCTGAACAAGATAAAATTCAGATCACAATTGTTTTCTTGACTTACACCTTTCTTCCCTTGCACCTCAGCTATATTTCCTTTAGCGTATCAACATGTAACAAATTCTCAGCCTATATCACAGTCAAGAGACAAAAAGCTTATGATAGGAATAATTTTAAAAATTAAAGGTTGTCATCCTATCAACTATGCAGTAATCAAAATGTTCTTAGCTTTGAGAGAACATTACATGTGAAAATGCAATCTGCATTCAATGCCAACTGTATAAACAGCCTACTCCTGACTTTAAGTATTTGTCACAAGCTCGTAACCAACTACTGACTTTTATATATGCTGGAGGGTACTATAAACAGGCTGAGTTTACCTAACAAAAATCTCTACGCTCTGTTTTGATGACAAGAGTGACAATTCCCGGCCAGCCACTCTGTGGAAAGACTTCCTCACAGTGGTGACAAGCCAAAGTGCCACGTCAGTTATGTAGCTAGGTCTGGAGTGTCAGCCAAGAGCAGCTGGTCTGTCCTGGGACTGCACTGTCGACCCGTCAGTTCCTACTAGCTCTAATTCCTGGTTAGCTGTCTCTTGGATTTACTGATTCAGTGGAACCTACAAATAATGTAAGTCACATGCAAATAGATTCACAAGGCAACACTGCCCCTCTGTTTTAGTTAAGAGTGATTGGTGATCTTTCCAGAGACTGGCCTGGCTCCTCCTGATACTGCTGCTGGCTTTGCCACCTAAGTCAGGCTCTTCCCCTCTGAGCCTCCACTCTCTCCTCTGTAGAATCAAGCAGGAAGTGAAGAGCAATGACAGGCATCTCAGGCTCTAACATTCCACCGTTTGGCTTTGGAAGAAAGTGTCTATTTATACAGAAGGGTCAGAATGAGAAAGATGTTTCTTATAATTGAAAGCAACAAGCCTTGAGAATTTATGAGACTCGTTACAGGCCAGGACAATCCTTTCCTCAGGACAAGTCAGATGCCAGTCTGGGCCAGAGGAAAGAGGGTGTTCATCTGCATGTTTGAATGAAGGTCTGCAATCCTTTGTAGAACCATTAGCATCTCAATGTGCATTCCTGAGCTGTCTTTCCCTTGGTGAGTACCAGAAACCTCACGATATTTAACCAAGGGCCAGTGTTCCCACATGCCGCAACTACAAGTTCGTTCACACGCTGCAACTAACAGTCCTGCACTTGGCAATGAAGATCAAAGGTCCCACAAGCCACAACTAAGACCCAGCACAGCCAAATACATAAATAAATAACATTTAAAAAAGTCAAGTTCGCCAATCCATTTTAAAGTGAAAGTGAAAGTCGCTCAGTACAGTCTATGGAATTCTCCAGGCCAGACTACTGGAGTGGGTAGCCTTTCCCTCTTCCAGGGGATCTTCCCAATCCAAGGATGAAACCCAGGTCTCCCACATTGCAGGCAAATTCTTTACCAGCTGAGCCACAAGGGAAGCCAAATTCATTTTAAACCTAGTTCAATTTTCCAATAGAATAGTATTCAGCATTAAAAAAAGGATACCCTACCATTTGTGACAACATGGATGGTCCTTAAGGGCATTGGTGGTGCTGGTAGTTTAGTTGCTAGGTTGTGTCCGACTCCTGCGACTCCAAGGACTATAGCCCACCAAGCGCCTCGTCCATGGGATCTCCCAGGCAACAATACTGGAGTGAGTTGCCATTTCCTTCTCCACTTAAGGACATTACACTGAGTGATATAAGAGAAAGACAAAAAACTGTATGTTCTTACTTATATGTGGAATCTAAAAAAGGCTGAATTCATAGAAACAGAATAGTGGTTTCCGGGGACTGGAGACAGGTTGATCAAAGAGTACCAGCTTCCAGTTAGAAGATGAATAAGTTCTCAGGATGTAATGCACAGCACTTGGACTATAGTTAATAATACTATAGTTTAGATCTGAAGGGTTTCCCTGGTGGCTCAGTGGTGAAGAACCTGCCTATCAATGCAGGAGATGTAAGAGATGTGTGTTTGTTCCCTGGGTGGGGAAGATCCCCTGGAGGAGAGCACGGCAACCCACTCCAGTATTCCTGCCTGGAGAATCCCACGGACAGAGGATCCTGGTGGGCTACAGTCCATAGGGTCGCAAAGAGTTGGACATGGCTGAAGTGACTAAGCATGCACACTTGAGATCTGAAAGTGTTAAGACAATAAATCTTAAATATTCTCACCATGCCCGTACACAAACACACACACAAGATCCCTAACTACTATATGAGGTGACGGATGTGTTAACTGACTTCATTGTGGCAATCATTCCATAATATATACATATATATGCCAGATCATCATATTGTACACCTTAACATACACAATATTCTATGTCAATTACATGTCAATAAATCTTGAGAGGGGGAACCTAGCTCACTTTCGAAAGTTAACTCACACTCAGATTTCAGGAACATGCCTGTAACATTGATCAACCCACTCCCTCCCTTAAGGGCATTCTCCTTGTGAGATCACTGCATCTTCCCCATGCTGCGGGGAGAGCCTTTTTTTGTAAAATATCCTAACCGATGAATTAAATTCAGGCCTAGCTCACCCCTGACTACAGAGCACACAAGCAGATCTCTCGGCCTTGGAGCTGATTCCTTCTAAGACCGGTCCCCACTCTCCAAGGCCTCCAGCCCTGCTGCAGTCTTACAAGTGTTCAAGCCAGAGCTTGGTCAACCACTATTATGGAGCTGACAGATTCTTGGCTTTTCCGAGTTCTCTCCATCTCCTTTTTTTTTTTTTTTAAAGTGAATAAATAGGTCTAGTTAGGTTTATTATAGGAACAAAAGTTCTTCTGGAAAGCTCATTCTTTTGAATGGTTGAAATGAAAAATAATATCCCCTCCCTGCCCTTCAGAGTCCACACCGGTTGAAGTAGATGAAAACTCTAGCATTTCTAAGCCCAAGGCTTTGTGTGGGATGGAGAATATAAAATGCCTTTTCTAGCCATTGTGACAGGAACGGAATGCACAGGTTTCTCAAGAGAAGACTCCAAGGCCCACACTGATCTAATTTATGTATCTTCCTGCCAGGAATAAAACCTCAAGACTGTGGCACTTAGTCTGTGATTATTTGATATTTTATATATTCAGTGCATATTTGGAAATGGCTTTAAATTGGGGTTTTAACTACCTATAAAGAGAAAAAGTAGTGTATTCCTCTTTTAACTTCTGGACATCTCTGTTGAAAAGCCTTCCTTCTATGGAGAAGATGAACCATTACAGGCGCACACGTTGAAACGTGATGGTTACGAAGCCCAAGGACAGCTTCTCCCTGATCAGGGAGACACACGTGGTACTGTATTTGGCTTCAGCTTTCGATGTCAGCAACAATCACTTGGAAGACCTTCCCCAGCAAACTGGACCCCTTGTTTTTGCTCTTTCTCTCTTGGGTGGAGAGGAGCAGTGGAAGCTGGGCCTTGATGGGAGTGGGCACACTGCATAGATGAGCTGGCTCTGAGAGAGGCAAGGCCTGCGGCAGTGACCCAGGCACTGGCCAAAGAAAGGGGGCCTTTACTGTAAGAGACTGAGCGTCACACTGCCAGGGTTTCAAATTCTTTCTGTTGACCTTCTTATTTTCTCAATTGTAAATCCATTTAGAAGAAACACAATTAGAAGGACTATTTAAAAAAAAAAAAAAAGGTAAGAAAAGAGAATGTTTAAAAGATTTTTAGGTATTTCCTCAGTTCTAAAGATGAGCTTTATTTACCTTGATATCCCATTGTGGTATTAGCTTCCTAGGGCTGCTGCAACAAATCACCACAAACTGGGTGGCTTCACACAGCAGTATTAGTCTCTCCCAGTTCTAGAGGCCAGAAGTCAGAAATTAAGGAGTCAGCAGGGTTGCTCCTGGCGACTCTGAGGGCAACGGCTCCATGCCTCCCTCCCAGCTTCACATGGCAGCCCACAATTTCTGGCATCACTCGGGTTGTGAAGGCATCATGCCAGCCTCTGCCTCCTTCCTCTCATGCCCCCGCCCCCACATGACTTCTCCTTTTCCGACTCTTATAAGGACACCATCAGGGCCCACTCCAACCTGGGACGACCTCACCTTGAGACCCTTACCTTGATGATACTGGCAAAGACCCTTATTCCCAAAGTCACGGTCACAGGTTCCGGTTGCACACGTGTTCAGGTGACCACTCTTCACCCAGGAAGCAATGCCAGAGTCACTCTCCTGGAAATCCCCAAGGTTCATAATCGTGGTTTCATCTCTAACTTTTCTTGTATTTTTCTTATCTCTGCTTCACTCTCTGCTTCCCTCCTCCTGTATAGCACACACATAACACAAACATGTAACTCAATTCAATTATTCCTACTCCACTATAGTGCTGGAAAGGCTGCAGCAAAGTATAGAAACCTATAAAAATTAAAGACACTCTACTGGGAGTTTCTTGGTGGCTTAGTGGTTAGCTCTGCAGGGCCCAAGTGCAATCCCTGGTCGGGGAACACAGATTCCCACAAGCCACGTGGCTCAGCCAAACCATCATTGTAGACTGTAACTCTTTTTCATCTAATTTAAATATATACAAAGATGGGCACAATAAAGGACAGAAACGGTATGGACCTAACAGAAGCAGCGGATACTAAAAAGAGGTGGCAAGAATATACAGAACTGTACAAAAAAGATCTTTATGACCCAGATAACCATGATAGTGTGATCACTCACCTAGAGCCAGACATCCTGGAGTGTGAAGTCAAGTGGGTCTTAGGAAGTATCACTATGAACAAAGCTAGTGGAGGTGATGGGATTTTAGTTGAGCTATTTCAAATCTTAAAAGATGATACTGTTAAAGTGTTGCACTCAATATACCAAATTTGGAAATCTCAAGAGGAGCCACAGGACTAGAAAAGGTCAGTTTTCATTCCAATCCCAAAGAAAGGCAATGCCAAGGAATGTTCAAACTACCGCACAACTGCACTCATCTCACACGCTAGTAAACTAATGCTCAAAATTCTCCAAGCCAGGCTTCAGCAGTATGTGAACCGTGAACTTCCAGATGTTCAAGCTGGTTTTAGAAAAGGCAGAAGAACCAGAGATCAGATTGCCAACAACTGCTGAATCATAGAAAAAGCAAGAGAGTTCCAGAAGTATATCTTCATCTGCTTCACTGAGTATACTAAAGCCTTTGACTATGTGGATCACAGTCAAAATTCTTAAACAGATGGGGATACCAGACCACATGACCTGCCTCCTAAGAAATCTGAATGCAGGTCAAGAAGCAACAGAACTGGACATGGAACAACAGACTGGTACAAATTGAGAAACTAGTATGTCAAGACTGTATGTTGTCACCCATCCTGCTTATTTAATTTATATGCAGAATATATCATGCAAAATGCCCTGCTGGATGAAGGACAAACTGGAATCAAGATTGTTGGGAGAACTATCAATAACCTCAGATATGCAGGTGACACCACTGTTATGGCAGAAAGTGAAGAGGAACTAATGAGCCTGTTGATGAAGGTGAAAGAGAGAGTGGAAAACCTGGCTTAAAACTCAACATTCAAAAAACTAAGATCATGGCATTTGGTCCAATCACTTCATGGCAAATATATGGGGAAACAATGGAAACAGTGACAGACTTTATTTTGGGGGGGCTCCAAAATCACTGCAGATGGTGACTGCAACCACGAAATTAAAAGACACTTGCTCCTTGGAAGAAAAGCTATGACAAAACTAGACAATGTATTAAAAAGCCGAGATGTTACTTTGTCAACAAAGGCCTGTCTAGTCAAAGCTATGGTTTTTCCAGTAGTCATATATGTATGTGAGAGTTGGACCATAAGGAAGGCTGAGCACCAGAGAACTAGTGCTTTCAAACTGTGGTGCTGGATAAGACTCCTGAGAGTCCCTTGGACTGCAAGGAGATTAAACCAGTCAATCCTAAAGGAAATCAAACCTGAATATTCATTGGAAGGACTGATGCTGAAGCTGAAGTTCCAACAGTTTGGCCACCTGAGGCAAACAGTTGACCCATTGGAAAAGACCCTGGTGATAGGAAAGATTGAAGCCAAGAGGAAAAGGGGATGACAGAGAATGGGTTGATTAGATAATATCACTGACTTAATGGACTTGACTTTTAGCAAACTCCAGGAAATAGTGAAGGACGGGGAAGCCTAGCATGCTGCAGTCCTTAGGATCACACAGAGCTGGACATGACATGGTGACCGAACAACAATTGTGTGCCAGGCATTGTCAGAGGTTCTGAAAACAGAACAATAAACCAAAAATACCTGCGCCAGAGGATTACCTAACAGTATATCAGCAACTATATAGTATTAACAAGTATTAACATGCCACACCCAAACTTGATTCACCAGGTGACTCTATGGGACTACCTGCCCCTGGGGAGCATCATTTGACTCCAGTTCAGTTCAGTTCAGTCGCTCAGTCGTGTCTGACTCTTTGTGACCCCATGAACCACAGCACGCCATGCCTCCCTGTCCATCACCCACTTCCGGAGTCCACCCAAACCTACGTCCATTGAGTCAGTGATGCCATCCAACCATCTCATCCTCTGTTGTCCTCTTCTTCTCCTGCCCTCAATCTTTCCCAGCATCAGGGTCTTTTCAAATGAGTCAGCTCTTCACATCAGGTGACCAAAGTATTGGACTTTCAGCCTCAGCATCAGTCCTTCCAATGAACACCCAGGACTTATCTCCTTTAGGATAGACTGGTTGGATCTCCTTGCAGTCCAAGGGACTCTCAAGAGTCTTCTCCAACACCACAGTTCAAAAGCATCAATTCTTCGGCACTCAGATTTCTTTATAGTCCAACTCTCACATCCGTACATGACCACTGGAAAAACCATAGCCTTGACTAGATGGACCTTTGTTGACAAAGTAATGTCTCTGCTTTTTAATATGCTATCTAGGTTGGTCATAACTTTCCTTCCAAGGAGTAAGTGTCTTTTAATTTCATGGCTGCAATCACCATCTGCAGTGATTTTGAAGCTCACAAAAATAGTCAGCCACTGTTTCCACTGTTTCCCCATCTATTTGCCATGAAGTGGTGGGACCGGATGCCATGACCTTAGTTTTCTGAATGTTGAGCTTTAAGCCAACTTTTTCACTCTCCTCTTTCACTTTCACGAAGAGGCTCTTTAGTTTTTCTTCACTTTCTGCCATAAGGGTGGTGTCATCTGCATATCTGAGGTTATTGATATTTCTCCCAGCAGTCTTGATTCCAGCTTCTGCTTCCTCCAGCCCAGTGTTTCTCATGACATACTCTGCATATAAGTTAAATAAGCAGGGTGACAATATACAGCTTTGACGTACTCCTTTCCTTATTTGGAACCAGTCTGTTGTTCCATGTCCAGTTCTAACTGTGGCTTCCTGACTTGCATATAGGTTTCTCAAGAGGCAGGTCAGGTGATCTGATATTCCCATCTCTTTCAGAGTTTTCCACAGTTTATTGTGATCCACACAGTCAGTATACAACCTCATTTCTCTGTTTCAGCAGCTGCAATCATCTCCTAAATAGAGTGAACTGGGACATCATCTGGCACAGTCACAGCATTTACACATGAAACTCACTTTTTTCTTTTCTTCTTAGTTCTCCGCCATTACACAGTATATGACTCCACCACACCGTTCCATTTTCTTGCATCCCAAATCAACATGTCACTATATGACACCATTTAAGAAACCAAAAGCTTGCTCTATAAAAGCTCCTTTCAAGTGAAAACTTCACTACGGACAAGCGATTTTTTCCTTTGGAACTGATTAAAATAAATTAATGTTCAGTCTGGGTTTTTCATGGCTTCAGAATTTCCAACATTTCAAAGTTCACTAGTTTGGAAAAATACTTGCTCTATCCTAGTATTTCATGAATGCAACCTCTGGTTTTTTTTCTTTCCAGTATTTAGATTAAGAAATGGAATACATAAAATATATCTGTCAAATTTCAATGTAATACTTTAAATTTAACACTTTGGCTTACCTTCCAAAACATGCACAATCCAGAACCAACACAAATCCATTTTACTAGCAAAGGAAAAAGAGAAAAAGAGAGAGAGGGGAGTGTGAGACAGAGAGACCATTTATGGTCAGTCACATCTCTTTGCTGCCCCAGCCACCTGGTCCTCTGAATTCCCAGGCCATTCATTTGGAGCAAATACCCTAGAGCTAATCAATCTTTATTATTATGAAGCAATTTTTTTTACAATTATTTTAAAATCGTTTGGAACAGTTTTGTTCTTTGGACACATCCAGTGTTTAAACTCCTGGATAAACAACCCTCTACTCAACAGTAGTGGCTGAGGAAAGGTTATTGTGATTTTGACATTAGAAGCAGCTGACCTAAGCACAGCCAACATAATTAGCAGCATATTTAAAAGTTCAGTGCTATCATTTTGGTAATTACATAATGTCAACACTTAACCACAAATACAAGGAAAGCACAGCACCTACAATCGCATGGCAGGGTTCGGTCACCGCATGGTCATCCGGATGATAAAAAAGGAAAGGCAGCGTTTTCAAATTCTTAGAAAGGACTTCCTGGCTCTGACACCATGTCTATAGACCCTGCCTGAGAGACAGATATCTCTCAGGTCTCAGGTCTCACCAGGTCTCAGACTTGCTTTGTCCGCCCCCAGGTTTCCCCTCCCCAGGGTCCTGTCCCCTCCATGCCCACCACCACTTCTTGTCTATTGGTCTTGGCCATACCTTCTTTCTCTGCCTTCATCCCTGTCCACTCCAACTCTCCTCCTGCACAGCAGGCTGACTAATTGTCCTCACTTCATGCAAAGTTTTTCAGTGCTTACTGTGTGCCAGATGCTATGCAAAGTCCTAGGAATACCGAAGCGAAAGGTCTGATTTCTGCATGCAAAGAACACTCACACTCGGGATTCTTCTAACAATCATGAGCTCCTTCCCTCCTTTGAAGATGCCTTCAATTTATTTACTGTCCTCTTTTCTTCCCAGACTCATCTCTCCGGGTCCTACTCCCAGTGACACCGTCAGTAACTCACTCAGCAATAACACAGAACCCTTGGAGTTCATGGTAAGTCATATTTTTATGTATACTTTTGTGCATATTTTTCTGAGTTCCTGCTGCCTCTTTTCTTTAGAGAGCTCCTCAGAGATGAAGACTTTGGGTCCTAGATTCAGTCTTTAAATGAATATTTCCTCATATTTCCTAATATTGATACTATTTCCCAGGAGACAAAAATTTTCTCCTGTGTTCTTAGAGTGACCTCTTTGATAACCCAGTTCAATCTGGAAATTAAGCCAAGACTATATCAAAGGGCAAAAGTGTTTGCTCCCAGAATTTATAGCATTTGAGGCAAACCCAGCGGGGACCGGGCTTTAGAAGCCAACCAGTGTAGAGAGAGAAGCCAGGCCTTCTGCTCTCCCCAAGCCCCACACTGTTGGACCAAGGACACCCTGCAGAGCCCTGGCCTTCTAGAGTCGTGTTCGGTGGTTTGCATACTTCCTTTCACATTTAGTCAACCTTCCCTTGGGGGCCCAACCTGAGTCATATCCTCCCTTAGCTCTGCTTGGCTCTTGTGCTGTTTATATTTTTATAACCTAATAGGAAAAACAGGCCAAGTTTTAAATACTGTCTGCCCAGGGTAATTCAAAGGCTTTGTAACACCCGCAATGTCCAGAAGAAGACAATGTCAAGAGCCTTGGAATTACCTAATAAAGCGACACATAAAATAACCCAGGAACCCCAAGCAAGGGGGGTTGCAATGACAGAAGGTAAATGAGATCTGGAAGCACTCAGTGTAGTTCATTACATTCTAGAAACCATTCTCCAAGATTCTCGTCCTGGAATCAAAGCAGGCACACAAACACACAGCATAGTAACAGCAGCAAACACTCTTCTAAGACTCTCCAGTTTAGCTCCCTTAATCCTCACAACAGGCCCATGAGGTGGATAGCATTATTACCTACATATTGATAGACTCAGAGATGCATCACCAAGCTCTCTCTGCAAGAAAGAGGTGAGACAGGCTGGGACCTGGGCCCCTTTGCTGCAGTGCTTGCCCCTAGACAAACATCTCCTTGAGCAACAAAATACTAACTATATATATGGACAATTGGGGAACACCATGGACAAGGGGGCTTCCCAGGTGGTGCTAGTGGTAAATGACCTGCCTGACAATGCAGGAGATATAAAAGATGCAGGTTCAGTCCCTAGGTGAGGAAGATTCCCTGCAGGAGAGCATGCCAACCCACTCCAGTATTCTTGTCTGGAGAATCCTGTGGACAGAGGAGCCCGGAGGGCTACAGTCCATGGGATCACAGAGTCAGACATGAATGTAGCAACTTAGCACATATGCACACATGCACAGAGAAAACTGACCATTAAAAAATTTTTTTTCATTCATTAGTGTTCAGTTTGCTCTTCTGAATAACAAAGGTAGTTGAGACAGTAATCTGTTGCCACGGGTGCCCACCTGTGACCAACCAGTGAGAGAAGGGACGCTACTTCTGAAGTGACAGCCTTGAGGGGAAAGAAACAGGGAAAGCGGAGCCCTACAGAGCAGGATGGGGTGGAGGGCGTCAGAGGAGCGTTTCCCACAGAGGCCCTGGGGGTGACCCTGAGGACACCGCTGCCCGCTCACCATGCAGTGTCTGGGGGAGGTCCTGAGATCCACCCTACGTCCATTTTCCCCTCCTCTCAGTGGAACAGACAGCACCCAGTGCTGGTCCAACAGGAGTCGTTCATCTCGCGGTATATCATCTCCACATTCACCCTTAAAGGAAACACCCCGACAGGGAGGACACAGCACTGGGACTAGGGGGAGCCTCGGGTGCATGCTGCAGGGCCGGGCGGGCGGGGAGGAGCTGGGCTCCATGTCGCTCCCTCCGTCTCCAGCGAGGGTGCCTGGCAGACACCCATGAACAAGCCTACTTCTTCTGGGGCTCTGGCAAGTACCCCAGGGAATCATATGATGTGAACAGGCCAAGGTGAATGTTTTAGTCCGTGTTCCAATGAACTCCTCAGTTAACTCAGAGAAAACAGGCAACTAACCTGACCTAAAATCCAAGGAACCACTGGGAATTCCCATTTCCTGAGATCTCTCAGCAAAGCTAGAATCGTCCCTCTTTCCCACTCTCTCCCGACTCAGACTTCTGCCCCAACATTGTGACAAGCCCCACGTGTGATGTAATTCTTCACTCCCCTGGCAGTTTTTGAAAGCATGTATTTGGAGTTCAATGAATGAGTGAAATATATAAATAAATGGTCATTAAGTTTTCTTTCTCATACCACTTCTGGGCTAGCTCTGGGGAGAAAACACATAGACTGTTCTAGAAAGATCCAGTGGCCCTTTTTGCAGTGGATTAAATTGAGAGTTTGTCTTCATAAAGAAAATGACTCCTTGAATTCCTATGGATCCTCCAAGATTCCCAGTAAAGGTAGGAAATGCCCTGACTGGAGTCATGAAAACTAAATAGTCACAGACATAAATGCTGAGGAATAACTCTTTTGTGGTATGGTGTTGCCTTAAATAAGTGTTTCTTTAATGCACCAGATCAGACCGCATGCTTTGCTGACATGGTCTCATTTCTCCCTTCTGTTGTCCTGCAGATGTAACCCTTAGGTGTCTACCCAGCCACGGGTTTTGCCCAGCTCCCTGCCTGGAATTCCCTTCCCTGCACTTACTAGGTTAACCCTTCAAGGTCCGGCTCACCTATCGCCTCCTCCATGAAGTTTTTCTTAATTCTCTTGACCTTGAGTAAACTTTCCTCTAAAGCCCCACCAGTCTTGCTTACCTAATTTATACCTTTTTTAAAAATTTCTTATTGTAGACAGTTGCTTTACAGCATCGTGTCAGTTTCTGCCCTACAACAACACGAATCAGTCACAGGTGTGTATATATATATCCCCTCTCTCTTAAGCCTCCCTCCCATCTCCCACCTCATCCCACCCCTCTAGGTTGTCAGAGAACAGGAAGGAGAGGATGGAACAAATTGGGAGAGTAGCATGGAAACACACACCTTATCTTTTTAGTCTCCTCTTTATCTGATAAAGGGAAAGACTACCCACTCCAGTATTCTGGCCCGGAGAATTCCGTGGACTCTATAATCCATGGGATCACAAAGAGTCAGACACCACTGAGCAACTTTCACTTCATCTGCATGTGACTGACTCCCAGCTAAAATGTAGACCTCATGCGCTCAGGAATCAGTGTCTTCTATAAATATTTAAAATTAATATTTGTAGGAAGGTAGTAAATACGAAAATACAGAGAATAACAGTCATATCACTCAGATTCAACAATGGTCCCCATTCCTGCTTCCAGACTCACCCCTCCCATCCCCCTCCCCAGAGCCAGAAAGCTGCACTCTTATGAGGCGGACACGTCCCATACGAACACGCATATATTGCAAAAGTGTTATACAGTAGTATATATATATGAATTTCAAATGTGAACATTATATTCTGTTGTCCTGACTCTTGATGTTTCCATACAACATTATGGTTTTTCCACTATTAATTAATTGCTTCCTTAGTACACTATTGTACCTCCCAATGTTCTTGACAGCAATGAAGATGGTGAAAGACACACTGAGCAAGAGAGTAGCTAGGAATTCAGTAAGTTTTCCATGACCTTGAGAGCTGAGAGCTAGGTATATACTTTATACATCCTGTGTTCTCAGCTTACAAGATATGCAATTTAAGACGAATTACTTCCCTTCTATGTCTCAGTTTTCTTGTCTTTAGAAGGTAGTTCAGTATCCACTAGCTACTTCATATAGTGAGAGTTAAATTAGTTGATGTATTTCAAATTCTGAGAACTATGCCTATACATAGGAAGCACTCAAAACATTATATCTAACAGTAATAGTAACAAATATTATTTTCATGACACACTAAAGATACTAGCTGGAGAATTTGAATGACATAGATCTTGAACCTGAGGAAAACAGAGAAGAGAAGAGATCACGAGGAAGTTTTTCCTATTATAAATAGTAATTAATTCTATCATTAATATTGCCCACAAAGCCCAACTCTTAAAAGCCTAGACATTTGGCTTTTTTCACCCAGTTAGTTTCACGCATGGGGCCAATCAGTTGTCAATCATTTTAGACTCTTAACCTAACACCACAGAACCAAATATTTTCAAAGAAATCTGCAAAGCATTTGTTGGCTGCATTTTTCCTGCAGCCTGTGCTTTACAGAATCCTTGGCTGGTAAGAAAAAAATTTCCTCTAAAGCCACTGTGGCAAAGTTATTTTAGAGCTTCAGTAGTTTTTCTTTCTTTAAGCCAGGTTAAAAAAAAAAAAAACTGTTACCCTTACACTCTATCTATTTATTTATTTTGGCCTTGTGGACTAGACCACAGCTAAAACTTTATGGACCTAATAAAATTCCCAACATTCTCAGACACGGGTCGTGACGTTTGTGTGCTGGGCAGGAAACAAAGGTGCAATTGTGAGGAGAACGGATTCGCTTGGAGATAAGTGAGCTGAGGTCAGGCCATAGGGGAAGCTGCAGCCGCACCATGTCACTGGCCGTGTGTGTGTCTAGCGTGCCCCTGGCTTTCCCTACGCCCTCGCCCTGCCTTCCGCTCTCCACCAGCAACACAGTGCCTGGGGCCGTTCCCCGACTACCCAGCCTTCCACTGTGTCCCTGCCCGCGGTGACCCCAGTCGAGAACTTTCCATCCTCCCTCACGTCTTCACAACCAGTCTGTCCTGGGTTTTCTTCCCTCGCAGCTTCACTTTCTTGTAGGTGACAGTTGGTTAACCTGATAAACTGTTACCTCAACTTGGTAGGGAAGGCTTTTCAGCAGAAGCTTTCTGGGGCCAGTATCTCAGTCAAAAGCAGTGGTTCTGTTGTTGAGGAAGCGGGCAGAATTTGTGGCCCTTCTGAAATAACACTACACCAGTGGTTGCCTGATTTACTCATTACTGGGGACTACTCACTACTATGGACTATCTCCAGGAAATCCATATGCTGAAGCTCTGCCCCACACTGTGGTGGTATTTGCAGGTGAGGCTTTTGGGAGGTAATTAGGGTTAGATGGGGCTTCCCCAGTGGCTCAGATGGTAAAGAATCCACCTGCAGTGTAGGAGACCAGGGTTCGATCCCTGGGTCAGGAAGATCCCCTGGAGAAGGAAATGGCAATCCACTCCAGTATTCCTGCCTGGAGAGGTCCGTGGACAGAGGAGCCTGGTGGGATACAGTCCATGGGGTCACAAAGAGTCAGACAGGACTGAGTGACCAACACTTTCACTAGGGTTAGATGAGGTCATGTGGGTGGGCCCATCATGATGGTATCTCTGCTCTTAGAAGAAGAGGAAGAGACATGAGATCTCCTTACACTCAGAGAGACCCAGAGAGTGGGAGAGAGAAGGCCATGTGAGAACATAGCCAGGAAAAGGGCACTCACCAGAACCCAAACATGCTGGCACCCTGATCTCAGACTTCCAAGCTTCAAAACTGAGAGAAATAAATGCCTATTGCTTAAGCCACCCAGTCTATGACATCTTGTTACATCAGCCAGAACTCAGACACCCAGGCACGGCACTAGCCCCACAGCTCGCGCGAGTGTGCAGTACTAGATTTCCCTGTAGCTGTGACAGCTGACTTAGACAGCGTCGCTTCACCTTGCACTTTCTGTGCCTTATAATTTTTCAATAAATTGATCTTCACAAAACCTCTACCTTGCTAGGTAAACAATCCTATCCACAAATTGGTTTTCTCTTCCCTATACCAAACCAGAGTTCTCTTACCAAAAGGACTGGCTGAAATTGATTACTTGGAAAACTACATTTCATCAGCTAAAAACACAAAGCTTCCTTTAGGTATTAATGTGAAAGAGAAATAAGAAGTGGCTCTTACTCCTTTGTATGGGAGTAATGATTTTAGTTCTTTAAGTAAGAATTACTGTTCCTGAAAGAAAGTAAGATAGTGAGAGCATATGGCCTTTTTCTTCTTTGAAGACGTAAAAACTCAGTGAGAATATATTACAAGATTAATTATGCCTAGAGCAAATCAACACTGCTTGTCAGTCTTCATAAAAGATTAAAGTTGGGGGCTTATTTATTTCCTCCCCAAAGATTTCATCTATGCACTTTCTATCATGCATGATGCTTTTAAAACTGCTTTTAGCATTAACATCTTGCCATACTTCCTGTCCCTATATTTTCTCCCTTGCTTCTTATGTCTGCACAAGTTTTCTATTTAGATTATATTTCCAACAGACATTATCTCTTTTAGAATGTTTCTCTTCATTAAAAAGGACATGTAATACATTTCATTATTTTGAAAGAAAACAGTCTAAAGAAAGATGTTCAGAAATCCTTAATTACTGCTTTTCACTCTATGTGTGTGTGTGGTGGGGGGGTGTGTGCATACACGTGAAAGTATGCACACAGTTTTTGGAAATAGGTGACCTATAGGGAGAAAGCTTGTGTTTCACAAACAATGAGGGAAAATAAAACTATCTTCCACTTGTTCTTAAAAAGGTAATATAGAAGACCATTGCTGCTAAGTCACTTCAGTCGTGTCCGACTCTGTCCGACCCCATAGACGGCAGCCTACCAGGCTCTGCTGTCCCTGGGATTCTCCAGGCAAGAACACTGGAGTGGGTTGCCATTTCCTTCTCCAATGCATGAAAGTGAAAAGTGAAAGTGAAGTCGCTCAGTCGTGCCCGACTCTGCTGCTGCTGCTGCTAAGTCCTTCAGTCGTGTCCGACTCTGTGCGACCCCATAGACGGCAGCCCACCAGGCTCCCCCGTCCCTGGGATTCTCCTGGCAAGAACACTGGAGTGGGTTGCCATTTCGTTCTCCAAACTCTTAGCATTAAAACACAATAAAAACTTCCACTGCAGATGCATATTTTCAATATACAAAACTGTATGTGTGTTAAGCAGGTTGTTTATATTTTCTGAAGCTTTCCCTTGCTGTTCAGTGCAAAGATTAACTCACAACACTAATGAACAACTCTCTGGGGATTTTAAGTGTGTAAAAAATCTGCATTTAGCTGTACTAAGTTTTACTTCAGTTCTTCTTAACAGACTGATAGCTCTTGAACAAAACGATGGCTGCATCAATTTTTTTTTTCTTTTATAAGTAGAAACCCTTCACTCAAATTACCAGTGCGCTCTAACCCATCTTTTCTCTCTTCTCCAAAAAGGGAAACCTATTGATTATTAACATTCTTTTTAGCTATAAAAAGAATGGAGTAATTTGAATTTTTAAACATCCCTAAACATGTAATGATCTCAGTTTCTGTTAGCAGAATCCTAGCCATTAGTAAGCAAGGGTGAGGTCAGCGGAGAGAGGCAGGAAAACACACTTTACTTGGCTCCTGAGATCACCTGGGCTGCTTGTTTATTTCCCAGCAAGGCTGACCTTGTTAACTGTAACACAAACAGTGGTAAGCATTAAACAATAACAGAATCTCCACAGCGCTTGGAGGCTATAAAGCCTCTGAGTCTTGTGAAACTGGCATGCAGTCTTTCTTGGCTTCTTACTTCTCTTGAGCAGGGAAGCCATTTTTCAGGCATTCTGCTGCTGCTGCTAAGTCGCTTCAGTCGTGTCCGACTCGGTGCGACCCCATAGATGGCAGCCCACTAGGCTCCTCTGTCCCTGGGATTCTCCAGGCAAGAACACTGGAGTGGGTTGCCATTTCCTTCTCCAATGCATGAAAGTGAAAAGTGAAAATGAAGTCGCTCAGTTGTGTCCAACTCTTAGCGACCCCATGGACTGCAGCCCACCAGGCTCCTCCGTCCATGGGATTTTCCAGGCAAGAGTACTGGAGTAGGGTGCCATTGCCTTCTCCGTTTTCATGCATTATGGAGTATTATATCATGATTTTTTTTCTTTTGTCTAGATGATACCTAAGATCAGCAATGTGAAATTCTTGGGTTTTACTTAAGACCTTCAGACTTTAGCACAGTGACAAGTTAGCACTCAACAAATATTGAATGCATGCATGAATGAATGAATGTCCATATTTGAGAGTAAACTGAGATATCCATTCCAGCAGACAGTTGGAGGAGGACTAACAAACTAGTACAAAGATCCGAAAGAACATTTCCAAGACTGATCAAATTAGAATTGATAGCCCATTATCCAGTTAGAACTTTTGGGGATGGTGAGTCAGCCTCAATCAAAGAGCATTCCTTGGAAATGGCATAAAGAGATTGCATTTCCTAAGCAAAATGTTGATACAGCTTCTGAGCAAGAAGTGTCTACTGTATTAGAAGAGTATGCCAGAGAAACTGGTAATCAGGAAATACTATGCTGAGGTTTTCTGTTCTGCACAGGAAGATTCTAGTTAATCACCAACTCAGCTCATTCAGCACTTCAGCTGGAATTTCAGCACCTAAGAAGATTCCTTTTTAGGGATTTACAACTCCCACATAAACTCTTTAGACTACATCCTTGGTCTAAGGTCAACCTTCCTTTAAAGAAATGAGCCTTTCTTCCCCATCCCAAATTCTTTCTACCTGGATTGACAAACAAGGACTTTCACTCCACGGTGAGATAAGTCTTAAAACAGATCTACCAACTCCCCCTAATCAAGAACTGTAAATTCATCATGTTCAATTCTTTCCTGAAATTCCAGAGATTGAGCAAGAAAGAAAGGACCTAAGGACTGGGAGTTAAGAAATGAAATGTTAAAAGGAGGTTGAAACAGATAAAAGCAAGAGAACTGGAACACAGAGAAGAGGGCTGCTTGCCCCTGAGTCAGCCAAGGATTTACACTGCTAAGAGACCTTGACATCTGAACACTTCCTTCCTTCCCTGAAGTTTTAGCAACACACCCAGGGGACTGGACAAGAACCACCAAGAAGCAGGAACTACCATGAAGCAAGAGCTTCATCCTCTGTGTCTGCATCAAATCCCCAGCCCTAGTACTACCCACCCCCACACTTCTCCCTACTTCAGGCCAATGACAAGAAGCAGGAAGAACTAAATTTGTCAGAGACACTCTCCGTAAGATCTCAAAGGCCCGCCATTCCTCTCCTTTTGGCTCCACTTCCGGTCACGTTCCCCTTGAGCAGTCAGTACTCCAAGGAAGGGGAATAAGAGCCACTCTTCATAGCTGAGCACCATCTCCAGAGCTCTAAGACCCCACTTGAAGGTTTTAAAGTCAGTGAAATTCATTATTCTATGGGATTCCCTGCCCCTTACATGCTTTCCTTTGCCCACAAGTAAAACAACCAACAAAAGATCAATGATTATTCTCAAAACAAAGAGGAAAATGTATTTTTCAAAGGAGTTTGATGGTTGGCTTGATTTGAGAAAAACTGTTCCTGAATTTCAATTATCTTGAAATTCTTAAATTTAAATTGAGCATTAATGGATTGGAGGTAGAGAATAGATTTATTTTGTTTATATTCTATAACAAAGCCACTCTACTAAATTCAAAATTAATATTTTTACCCAAAAAAGGTTCAAACATTTTTAACAATATTTTCCCCTTCAGGTCAATCTTCTTGTATATTCAAGTGCATCTTGCTAATCTTGTGTGGGTAAATGTATGTTAATATTATCACAGTTATTTAAGCATTGCCTTCAAATATTTTAAAGCATTGATTTCCTTCCTTTAACCAAATACATATTAACAGATTCATAATAATAAAGCATGATTTATAAAAAAATTTTTAACAGAAAAGCTACAAGGATTACTTTTAAAACATAAAATAGAGAAATGCCAATTGCATATTTTCTAATTATGCAATTACACATATATAAAATCCTGAGATAACAAAATCATTGACTTCCACTGAAATGTTGTCATCTTTCAAAATCATTTTCACCTTTCTGTTCTGAGTAGCAAGACAGGAACCTCCTAATTTACTTCCCTTTGGTTTTTCTGTGAGCTCTGTAAAAATGCATTATCTCCAGATTTCTCCCTGTCTCTCACTCCTCATTGTAGTTTTCACCAAATAAACAAAGTACTGTCTGAAATCTTCCCCCATGGAAAAGTACATAATTTACATAGATAGGGGAGGTGGTGGAAAGAACTCACAAACAGATGCTGTTCCACTAGGTGTCTCCACAAGATGGAAATCAGAATTTTCCCCTTCATTTCTGTGATGATGGAAAAAGTCTTCATTTACACCCTCACACAACACTGAACTATGGCTCACACACTATATTTTATGAAACTGCTTAACATGCTATTAGTTGCATGTTTTTTGTTTTTGTCAACTACAATAAATATTCTCTCTGGGACGTCAGGACATTCATTCAGTAGGTACATTGGGAAGACCCACCTGCTCCACATATGGCTATGTATCTTTTTCCTTGTTACTACACATATATATCTATTCATTTCACTGGTGCACATTCTATTTCCCATTTGCAGTGAAAATCATTTCTCAAGTATTTCTTGAATTCCTAACCTAGTTCAGACACAGAGATGAAGGGGGAAAATGAAGAAAAAGGAATAGAGTCTCAGAGATCTGTTAGAGAATGCCAAGTGGTAGAATATGATTGTAATCAGAGTCCCAGAAAGAGGAGAGAAAAAAAATAGGCAGGAACTATTTGAAGAAGTGATAACCAAACATTTTCCAAATATGATGAAGTACATAAATTTACAGATTCAGCCTACTCTATGAACATCAAGAAGGATAGCCAAACATTAGAGTCAGACTCAGAAGTCAGGAGCCAGAGTCAGAATCAGAAGCCAAGTATAATGAGCAATTTAGAAAGCAGAAAAAGAAAATGATATATTTTATACAGGAGAACAACAATTCAGTTGTTGACTGACTTCTCATTAGAAACTATGAAAGTCAAAAGAGAGTAAAATAACATTTTTAAAGTGATGACAGGAAAAAAAAAATCAATCCAGAATTCTATAGCCAGCAAAAATATCCTTCAATAACAAATAAAAATGATGATATTTTCAATTTAAGAAAAAACTAAGAGATTTATCACTAGAAAACTCATACTGCAAGGAATCCTAAAGAAAGTTCTTCAAGATAAGTGGGAAAATACCAAACAAATCAAATGCTTTAAATGGCATAAAGAGCAATGGAAATCATGGGAAAACATTTGTATCAAAATATTAGAACATACATTCATTTTGGGCCATGATAAACAAACCTGTATCAGATCAACTTTCCCTTATCAAAAATACATAACTAAAACAACTACAGAAAACAAAAACCTTAAGAAAGGAAACACAGAAGATAAAGCAGACTTCTGGTGCCACATTTGTCCTCAAGGCACTTGCTTATTCTGAAGTGATGGCCAAAAAAATGAGAACTTGAGCCACACTTTTAGAACTCTCACAAGGCTAGAGGGACAAAATTGGAGTTCAAGGTTGTACTAGGTTGAACAGTGTCCCTTAAAAATGTATGTCCACCTGGAACCTCAGAATGTAAACTTATTTGGAAACAGGGTCTTCACGGATATAATTAGTTAAGATAAGGTCCTACTGGAGCAGGGTGGTCCCTGAATCCAAGATTACTGGTGTCCTTATAAGAAAAGGGAAGACACATGGAGACAGAGAGATACGTGGGAGCAGGCCACACGGCGACAGAGGCGGAGGTTGGAGTGATGCAGCAGCAAGTCAAAGACTGCTGAGAACTACTGAAGCCTGCAGAAGCTAGAAGAGACATAGGATTCCTCCCTGGAGACTTCAGAGGTCCCATGACCCTGCTGACACCTCAACTTTCCATTTCTGGCCTCCAGAACTGTGAAAGAATAAATTTGATGTGCTCTAATCCACCTATCGGAGGGCAATGGCACCCCACTGCAGTACTCTTGCCTGGAAACTCCCATGGGCGGAGGAGCCTGGTAGGCTGCTGTACATGCGGTCGCTAAGAGTTGGACACGACTGAGCGACTTCACTTTCACTTTTCACTTTCATGCATTGGAGAAGGAAATGGCAACCCACTCCAGTGTTCTTGCCTGGAGGATCCCAGGGACGGGGGAGCCTGGTGGGCTGCCATCTATGGGGTCGCACAGAGTTGGACACAACTGAAGCGATTTAGCAGCAATAACCCACCTATGGCAGAAAGTGAAGAGGAACAAAAAAGCCTCTTGATGAAAGTGAAAGTGGAGAGTGAAAAAGCAGGCTTAAAGCGCGACATTCAGAAGACTAAGATCATGGCATCTGGTCCCATCACTTCATGGCAAATAGATGGGGAAACAGTGGAAACAGTGTCAGACTTTATTTGTGGGGGCTCCAAAATCACTGCAGATGGTGACTGCAGCCATGAAATTAAAAGATGCTTACTCCTTGGAAGGAAAGTTATGACCAACCTAGATAGCATATTCAAAAGCAGAGACATTACTTTGCCAACAAAGGTCCATCTAGTCAAGGCTATGGTTTTTCCACTGGTCATGTATGGATGTGAGAGTTGGACTGTGAAGAAAGCTGAGCACTGAAGAATTGATGCTTTTGAACTGTGGTCTTGGAGAACTCTTAAGAGTCCCTTGGACTGCAAGGAGATCCAACCAGTCCATTCTAAAGGAGATCAGTCCTCGGTGTTCTTTGGAAGGACTGATGCTGAGGCTGAAACTCCAATACTTTGGCCACCTGGTGCAAAGAGTTGACTCATTGAAAAAGACCCTGATGCTGGAAGGGATTGGGGGCAGGAGGAGAAGGGGACGACAGAGGATGAGATGGCTGGATGGCCTCACCAACTCGATGGACATGAGTTTGAGTGAACTCTGGGAGTTGGTGATGGACAGGGAGGTCTGGTGTGCTGCAGTTCATGGTGTCACAAAGAGTCGGACATGACTAAGCAACTGAACTGAACTGAATTGAATTGAATCCACCTATGTGGTAATTTTTAATGACAACCCTAAAATTCAAGACCCATTTACAATTTTTTAAAAAGCCTCTCCAGAAAGCGGGCATAGACAGGACATACCTGAGCATAACAAAGGTGATAAATGACAAACTGACAGCAAATATCATTCTCAATGGTGGAAACTGAAAGCATTTCCTCTAAGATCAGGAACAAGACAAGGATGTCCACTCCCACCACTATAATTCAACACTGTTTTGGAAATCCTAGCCATGACAATCAGAGAAAATAAAGAAATAAAAGGAATCCAAATTGGAAAAGAAGTAAAACTGTCACTGTTTGCAGATGGCATGACACTATACATAGAAAATCCTAAAGATACTACCAGAAAACTACTAGAGCCCGTCAATTAATTTGGTAAATTTACAGGTTACAAAATTAATACACAGTAATCCCTCGCATTCCTATATACTAAAAACAAAAAATCAGAAAAAGAAATTAAGGAAACAATCCTGTTTATCAACACCACAAAAAGATTAAAATACTTAGGAATATACCTACCTAAGAAGGCAAAATACCTGTCCTCAGAAAACCATAAGATACTAATAGATTCCCTTGGTGGTCCAGTGGTAAGGAATCCACCTTTCAACGCAGGGGACATAGGTTTAATTGCTGTTCAGGGAACTGAGATCCCACATGCTGTGGCATAACTATGCCTGTGCACTGCAACCAGAGAAAGAATGCACACTGCAGTGAAGAGTCTGCATGTCCCAATGGAAAAAAGAAGCCAAGTTTCTTTGATGAAAGAAATCAAAGATGACACAAACTGATGTGGAGACATCCCATGTTCTTGAATTTGGAAGAATCAATGTTGTGAAAATGACTAAAGCTGCAGATTCAATGCAATCCTTACTAAATTACCAATGACATTTTCCACAGAATTAAAACAAAATAATTTACAATTTGTATGGAAACCAAAACACAAAGCAATATTGAGAAATAAAAATGGAGCTGAAGGAATCAGGCTCCCTGGCTTCAGACCATACTACAAAGCTACAGTAAGCAAGACAGCACAGTACTGGCACATAAACAGAAATACAGGTCAACAGAATAGGGTAGAAATCCCAGAGATAAACACATGCACCCATGGTCAGCTAATCTATGACAAAGGAGGCAAGAATATGCAATGGAGAAAAGACACCCTCTCTTCAATGAGGGGTGCAAGGAAAACTGCACAGCTATATGTAAAAGAATGAAATTAGAACACTCCCTAACACCATGCACAAAAATAAACTCAAAATGGATTAAAGAGCTAAATGTAAGGCCAGACACTATAAAACTCTTAGAGGAAAACATTAGGCAGAACACTCTTTGACACAGAAAAATCTTTTTTGACCCACTTCCTAGAGTTATGATAATGTAAACAAAAATAAGCAAATGGGACCTAATGAAACTTAAAAGCTTTTACACAGCAAAGAAAACCATAAATGAGACAAAAAGAAAACTTTCAAAATGAGAGAAAATATTTGCAAATGAACCAACTGACAAGGCATTATTCTCCAAAATAACAAACAGCTTATGTAACTCAATATCCAAAAAACAAACAACCTAATCAAAAATGGACACAAGACCTAAATAGACACTTCTCCAAAGAAGACATATACATGGCCAACAAATACATGAAAAGATGCTCAACATCACTGAATATCAGAAAAACGAAAGTCAAAACTACAATGACATATCACCTAACACCAGTCAGAATGGCCATCATTAAAAATTCTACAAACAGTAAATGCTGGATATGAGGATATGAAGAAAAGGGAACCCTCCTACATTGTGGGTGGGAATGTAAATTGGTACAGCCACTTGGAAAACAGAATAGAAGTTCCTTAAAAAACTGAAAATAGAGCTACAATATGACCTAACAATTGAATTCTTGGGCATATACCCAGAGAAAACCATAATTCAAAAAGATAAATGCACTCCAGTGTTCCCTGAAGCACTAGTTACACTAACCAGGACATAGAAGCAACCTAAATGTCTATTAACAGAAAAATGAATAAATGGTACATATATACAATGGAATATTACTCAGCCATAAAAAGGAACGAAATTGTGACTTTCAGAGATGTGGATGAACCTAGAGACTGTCATACATAGTAAAGTAAGTCAGAAAGAGAAAAACAAGTTATCATATATTAATGTACATATATGGAATCTAGAAAAGTGGTGTAGATGAACTTACTTGCAAAGCAGAAGTAGAGACACAGATACAGAGAACGAATGTATGGATACCAAAGGCAGAAGAGGAGATGATTGAGAGATTGGGATTGACATACATACACTATTGATACCATGTATTAAATAAATAACTAATGAGAACTGATTTATAGCCCAGGAAACTGTACTCAGTGCCCTGTGGTGTTCTAAAGGGGTTGTTGTTTTATCACTAAGTAGTGTCTGACTCTTTTGTGACCCATGACTGTAGCCCTCCAGGCTCCTCTATCCGTGGCATTTCCCAGGCAAAAATACTGAAGCTGGTTGCCATTTCCTTCTCCAGGAGATCTTCCTGACCTAGAAGAAAGGTTAAACCCACATCTACTGCATTGGCGGGTGGTTTCTTTACCATTGAGTCAACAGAAAAGTCCTCTAAATGGAATGGAAATCTAAGGAAGAGGGGATATATGTAATCATATAACTGATTCACTTTTTTTACAGCAGAAACTAACACAGCACTGTGAAGCAACTATACTTCCATAAAAAAGAAAGAAAAGAAAGCAATGCCCAGCTCAGAGGAGCAGATGGGGGTGGGGCAAGGATAGAGGGGGAAAGCATACACATGGTCACTTCCTGTCTGTCATAGTAAGAAGGCTGTTGCTGCTGCTGCTGCTGCTAAGTCGCTTTAGTCGTGTCCGACTCTGCGTGACCCCATAGACGGCAGCCCACCAGGTTCCCCCATCCCTGGGATTCTCCAGGCAAGAACACTGGAGTGGGTTGCCATTTCCTTCTCCAATGCATAAAAGTGAAAAGTGAAAGTGAAATCGCTCAGTCGTGTCCGACTCTTAGCGACCCCATGGGCTGCAGCCTACCAGGCTCACCGTCTGTGGGATTTTCCAGGCAAGAGTACTGGAGTGGGGTGCCATTGCCTTCTCCAGTAAGAAGGCAAGCCTTACCATCTACGGTTGGTAACATCTATGGTGATGCAGTTATTTTATAAAAGTACACAGTAGAACAATGACAGATAAAATACAACAAAAACTTTGGAGGAAAGTGTAAGTAAGCTAATTCCTCTAGTTTCATAGTGAGGGATTAATCAGATAAGATCAGATCAGTCCCTCAGTCGTGTCCGACTCTTTGCGACCCCATGAATTGCAGCATGCCAGGCCTCCCTGTCCATCACCAAATCAGATCAGTCCCTCAGTTGTGTCCGACTCTTTGCGACCCCATGAATTGCAGCATGCCAGGCCTCCCTGTCCATCACCAACTCCCGGAGTTCACTGAGACTTATGTCCATCGAGTCAGTGATGCCATCCAGCCATCTCATCCTCTGTCATCCCCTTCTCCTCCTGCCCCCAATCCCTCCCAGCATCAGAGTCTTTTCCAATGAGTCAACTCTTCCCATGAGGTGGCCTAAGTACTGGAGTTTCAGCTTTAGCATCACTCTTTCCAAAGAAATCCCAGGGCTGATCTCCTTCAGAATGGACTGGTTGGATCTCCTTGCAGTGCAAGGGACTCTCAAGAGTCTTCTCCAACACCACAGTTCAAAAGCATCAATTCTTCGGCACTCAGCCTTCTTCACAGTCCAACTCTCACATCCATACATGACCACAGGAAAAACCATAGCCTTGACTAGATGAACCTTTGTTGGCAAAGTAATGTCTCTGCTTTTGAACATGCTATCTAGGTTGGTCATAACTTCCTTCCAAGGAGTAAGCATCTTTTAATTTCACGGCTGCAGTCACCATCTGCAGTGATTTTGGAGCCCAAAAAAGAAAGTCTGACACTGTTTCCCCATCTATTTCCCATGAAGTGGTGGGACCGGATGCCATGATCTTCGTTTTCTGAATGTTGAGTTTTAAGCCAACTTTTTCACTCTCCCCTTTCACTTTCACCAAGAGGCTTTTGAGTTCCTCTTCAGTTTCTGCCATAAGGGTGGTGTCATCTGCATATCTGAGGTTATTGATATTTCTCCCGGCAATCTTGATTCCAGTTGTGTTTCTTCCAGTCCAGCGTTTCGCATGATGTACTCTGCATATAAGTTAAATAAACAGGGTGACAATATACAGCCTTGATGAACTCCTAGGTGCTATCTAACAATACAGGAAGCTTGGGGCTGGTGAACTGGGATGACCCAGAGGGATGGTATAGGGAGGGCAGTGGGAGGGGTTCAGGATGGGGAACACGTGTACACCCATGGCAGATGCATGTTGATGTATGGCAAAACCAATACAATATTGTAAAGTAAAAAATAATAGTAATAATTTAAAAATTTTTAAAAATAAAGTTAATAATCATGCGGTAGTTTGAGCATTCTTTGGCATTGCCTTTCTTTGGGATTGGAATGAAAACTGACCTTTTCCAGTCCTGTAGCCACTGCTGAGTTTTCCAAATTTGCTGGCATATTGAGTGCAGCACTTTAACAGCATCATCTTTCAGGATTTGAAATAGCTCAACTGGAATTCCATCACCTCCACTAGCTTTGTTCATAGTGATGCTTCCTAAGGCCCACTTGACTTCACATTCCAGGATGTCTGGCTCTAGGTAAGTGATGGTCAACCCTGAAATCAGATTGATTATATTCTTTGCAGCCAAAGATGGAGAAGCTCTATACAGTCAACAAAAACAAGATTGGGAGCTGACTGTGGCTCAGATCATGAACTCCTTATTGCCAAATTCAGGCTGAAATTGAAGAAAGTAGGGAAAACCACTAGACCATTCAGGTATGACCTAAATCACATCCCTTATGATGTGGAAGTGAGAAGTGAGAAATAGATTTAAGGGACTAGATCTGATAGAGTGCCTGATGAACTATGGATGGACGTTCATGACATTGTACAGGAGACAGGGATCAAGACCATCCCCATGGAAAAGAAATGCAAAAAAGCAAAATGGCTGTCTGAGGAGGCCTTACAAATAGCTGTGAAAAGAAAGAAGCAAAAAGGAAAGGAAAAAGGAAATATATACCCATTTGAATGCAGTGTTCCAAAGAATAGCAAGGAGAGATAAGAAAGCCTTTCTCAGCGATCAATGCAAAGAAGGAGAAAAATACAGAATGGGAAAGACTAGAGATCTCTTCAAGAAAATTAGAGATACCAAGGGAACATTTCATGCAAAGATGGGCACAATAAAGAACAGAAATGGTATCGCCCTAATAGAAGCAGAAGATATTAAGAAGAGGTGGCAAGAATACAGAGAAAAACTGTACAAAAAAGATCTTCACGACCCAGATAATCATGATGGTGTGATCACTCACCTAGAGCCAGACATCCTGGAATATGAAGTCAACATCCACTGGATCATCAAAAGAGCAAGAGAGTTCCAGAAAAACATCTATTTCTGCTTTATTGACTATGCCAAAGCCTTTGACTGTGTGGATCACAACAAACTGTGGAAAATTCTGAAAGAGATGGGAATACCAGACCACCTGACCTGCCTCTTGAGAAACCTATATGCAGGTCAGGAAGCAACAGTTAGAACTGGACATGGAACAACACACTGGTTCCAAATAGGAAAAGGAGTTCGTCAAGGCTGTATACTGTCACCCTGCTTATTTAACTTATATGCAGAGTACATCATGAGAAACGCTGGGCTGGATGAAGCACAAGCTGGAATCAAGATTGCTGGGAGAAATATCAATAACCTCAGATATGCAGATGACACCACCCTCATGGCAGAATGTGAAGAGAAACTAAAAAGCCTCTTGATGAAAGTGAAAGAGGAGAGTGAAAAAGTTGGCTTAAAGCTCAACATTCAGAAAACTAAGATCATGGCATCTGGTCCCATCATTTCATGGCAAATAGATGGGGAAACAGTGGAAACAGTGTCAGACTTTATTTGTGGGGGCTCCAAAATCACTGCAGATGGTGACTGCAGCCATGAAATTAAAAGACACTTACTCCTTGGAAGGAAAGTTATGACCAACCTAGATAGCATATTCAAAAGCAGAGATATTACTTTGCCAACAAAGGTCCGTCTAGTCAAGGCTATGGTTTTTCCAGTGGCCATGTATGGATGTGAGAGTTGGACTGTGAAGAAAGCTGAGTGCCGAAGAATTGATCCTTCTGAACTGTGGTGCTGGAGAAGACTCTTGAGAGTCCCTTGGACTGCAAGGAGATCCAACCAGTCCACCCTAAAGAGACCAGTCCTGGGTGTTCATTGGAAGGACTGATGCTGAGGCTGAGACTCCAATACTTTGATCACCTCATGCGAAGAGTTGACTCATTGGAAAAGACTCTGATGCTGGGAGGGGTTGAGGACAGGAGGAGACAGGGATGATAGGTGATGAGATGGCTAGATGGCATCACTGACTTGATGCACATGAGTTTGGGTGAACTCCAGGAGTTGGTGATGGACAGAGAGGCCTGGCGTGCTGCGATTCATGGGGTCGCAAAAAGTTGGACATGAGTGAGTGACTGAACTGAACTGAAATATATTTTTTAGACCATCAGGAATAACCCAAGAGTTCAAATACAAATTATTCGAAGTAATTGAGCCTGAGGAACTACTGAGCATGTTGGAGTGAAGGTAAACAGTCACATTCACTTTTCATATATCTATGTTTTTAAATGATCAGCCCAGTTTATTTTTGTGTATGGTGTGAGAGTGTTCTAACTTTGATTTAAATGAAGCTGTCCAGCTTTCCCAACACTGCTTGCAGAAGAGACTATCTTTACTCCATTGTATACTCTTGCCTCCTTTGTCGAAGATTAACTGACCACAGACGTGTGGGTTTATTTCTGCACTCTCTATTCTATTTCATTGGTCCATATGTCCATTTTTGGGCTAATACCACACTGTTTTGATTACTGTCACTTTGTAGTATTGTCTAAAGTCTGGGAGGGTTCCGGCTTTGTTCTTTATCCTCAGGATTGCTTTGGCAATTCTGGTTTGATATAAATTTTAGGATTATTTGTTCTAGTTCTGTGGAAAATGTTATGGATAATTTTATGAGAATTGCACTACGTCTTTAGATTGCTTTGGGTAGTATGGCCATTTTAACTATATTAATTTTCCAATCCAAGAGCTATCGTTCCATTTCTTTGAGTCATCTTCAATTTCCTGTATCAGTGCTTTATGGTTCTCAGCATATAGCAGGTCCCCTACACATGAATGAATCCCATTCTGAGAGCAAGTTCATAAGTCCAACTCGTTTGTAAGTCCAATTTTTTGTAGGGCTAACAAAGTTAGCCTCAGTACCCAACTAATACAATTGGCTATATAGTACTGTACAATAGGCTTACAATACTTTTCACACAATAATACAGAGAAAACAAAAAATAAATAAAATATATTTAGTCATATGATATATGTCCTTGAAAATTACAGTCATACATCACAACGGCTGGCATATAGGGCTAGCACTGAATGAACAAGCAAGAAGAGTTACTGACTGGAGGAGAGAAAGGAGGCGGAAGGTGGTAGAGCTGAAGAATCATCCACAACAGGAGACAGACGGCAAGCTGCAATTTCACGCATGCCTAATGTCGATGGCACAGGTTCTGGGTTCAGTTCTATCTACCCTGTTGAAAAAATGATCCAACAATGTCTGGATAGTAGCTTGTTTTTTCTCCTCACAGATGAGACGGTAGCACTGGATTGCATTCTGAACCGTTGTTTCAATACTTGTGTACCATTCTACATTGGGGTCCTAGGTCTCAAAATCTAACAAGTGCTTCCTCAAATAAAGAAAATTCCCTGCCATTTCCTACATCATGAACCTCCTTGGTTCTTCAGGTACTTCCTCCTTTTGTCTCTCTTTGTCCTTTCTCTGGTACTCCACTTCCTGGAGCTTGTTAGCAACTACCAGCTACATCCCCGCTGCTTTTACATTTGCCTCTAGACATCCTGGGCTTGAAATAAAGACACTACTATTGTGCTCTACACAGTAGTATACAGTAAAGTACACAAAAGCACAAGGGCTTGTAGAGAAAGCAGGCAGGTGACCACGTATGCCAAACACATGAACGAACTCATGTGATTGGATATGTGAACGCCTGTTCACATCTTTGAAAGTTTGCAACATGAAGGTCGTATGTGTGGGGCTTACTGTATAAGTCTTTCACTTCCTTGGTTAAGTGTATCCTTAAGTAATTTTTTGATGAAATTTTTTTAAAGTTTCTTTTTTTTGCTTTCCTTTTCTATCTCATTTTTAGTATAAAGAAATGCACAGATTTCTGTATGTTTATCTTGTATGCTGCTACTTTGCTGAATTTCTTTATCAGTTCTAGTAGTTTTTGTGTGGGGGTCTTTAGAATTTTCTGTATATAGTATCATATCATCTGCATATAAAAAGTTACTGCTTCCCTGCCAATTTGGATATTTTATTTATTTATTTTTTGTATGATTGCTATGACTAAGCTTTCCAATACTACATTGAGTAGAAGTGGTGAAAGTGGTCATCCCTGTCTTGTCCCAGATTTTAGCAAGAAGGCTTTCAACATTTCATCTCTGAGTAATATGTTATCTGTCAATTTGTCATAAATAGCTTTTAATATGTTGAGATACATTTCCTCTACACCCCCTTTGATAAGTTTTTTTTAATCCCACTCTTGAGCATATATCTGGAGAAAACTCTAATTTGAAAATATGCAGGCACCCCAATATTCATTTACTGTAGCCAAGACATGGAAGCCACCTCAATGTCTATCAACAGACGAATAGATAAGGAAGACGTGGTGTATGTGTATATATATATATAAATACATATATACACACATATATATACATGCATATAAACACACACACACACAATGGAACATTGCTCAACCATAAAAAGGATGATATAATGCCATTTGCATCATATCATTTGCATTATATAGGATATAGGAGGTCCATCAATGGGTGGACCTAGAGATTATTACACTAAATGAAACAAGTCAGAAAAATAAAGACAATTACTTTATGATATCACTTACATGTGGAATCTAAAATGTTATGCAAATGAGCTTATTTATAAAACAGAAACAGACTCTCAGACTTCAAAAACAAGAGGAAGGGGGAGGGGGGTGGGAGGGGTAAATTGAGAGTTTGGGATTAGCAGACACAAACTATTATACATAAAATAAGCAAGGTTGTACTGTATAGCACAGGGAACTATACTCAATATCTTATAACAAACCATAGTGGAAAAGAATATGAAAAAGAATTCAGTATGTACAACTGAAGCACTTTCTTGTATACCTGAAATTAACACAACATTGTAAATCAAGTATACTTCAAAAAAAAGTTCAGTCAATCAAGCGAATAACCTTAATAATAAACGAATATCTACTTGAGAACAGATTAGGTCACCAGGAAACTGTAAGAAGGGGGCCCATTAGAGGTCAGGAGGAGTTGGAAGCATCAGCAATGGAGACCCAGACTGACCCACGACCCACAACCAAAGGGAAAGAGCCAGGAGATAGTGGCACGCAGCAGCCGAGTGTGTTCCACACCGAGGGTGAGGGTGTTCCAAAGGGAGGGGGTGCCCTCAGCTGCAGTATTGAAGCAGGCTGAAAGCAGGGCTAAGGATGAAACTGAACGATGACTTTAGCAACTTGGGGATCATTGGTCATTTGGCAAAAGCCATCTCAGTAGACTGAAATACTAGGACTTTAGGAAGTAGAAATAAAGTTAGTAAATAGAGCAGGAGAAAAGATTATTTTGGCAACAGAATAAAAAAAAAAAAAATCAATGGATATTAGGAGCAAAGAAAGAGGGGATTCAATAAATGACTCCTGGCCACATGACCGAAAAATGAAACGTGCCTTTAGCAAAATCAGAAAAGCAGAAGTGGGTGTGGAAAAATAGATAAATAAATTTTTAAGTGGGTGTGGAGGATGGAAGAAGGTCAGCTTGTATTCTCCCTACTTAACCTCTTTGTCCACTTTCTGTCTATACATCTACTCCGCAAAGAGTTCTTAAGCTCATGGAACACATGGGCACAAGTTCATGGGCAGGCTAAGAGAGGAGGAAGCTACAGGAAGTTGGTCTGATTTCTGCTGTATTTGACTTGACAGTATTTGTTCAGAGGTGCTGGATTCCCAGTCTTTGTGCTGGCAGGATCATTCATGCTCACAGCCTGTGGTTTAGCCTTTAGTTCTGAGACTCAAGAAATTTTCAGGAGGAAGATTTAGAAATCTGCTTTGAATTACAGCACTGCTAGGCAATATTTTTCTTAACCAGTGGGGTTTTTCTCTTTATTGTGCTTTGGAACATGTTGGAAGAGCAGGACATTGGAATGTTGGAAGGGCAGGAGGTCTCTCAAGTTCCCATCTCCAAGTTTAATAACATGAATATATTCTGGTTAAGTCATTTTCAATAACTTGTATCCATTTTGGTGTTATTTTTATTTTCCATAAAGCCATTTTCCAATTTTTAAACTCCTCATAATAGCATGATCCACAGAACAATGAATTTGGACTTTGTTATTGTTAGTGAACCTTCATCATCTCCAGGTTCCAACATCCCTAAATTAGAACCACAGATTGATTACAAAGTGTATTCCATGGAACACAGAACCCTTGAGAAAGCTACTGTGACCTCTTTCTTTAGTGATTATAGAAGATATTTGCTCAGGAGTCCTGGGTGAGTTCTAGACCTTCTGTAAAATGAATGGAAACGTCAAAAAAATGAATGAATGTAGGAAAAATCATAAGTCATGTAGAAGTGGCCACAACATAAGAGAGGCCAGGGACCCAGTGAAAGGTGCATGTGACACGGGTCTCACAGTCTAGTTTGAGGGCCTGATGTGAGCTCCATGAGAGCAGAGCCCTCCCCTGTTTTTTTTACCTCTGTGTCTCCAAAACCTAAAACAGTGCCTCCAAAGAGTTGGGGCTCAATAAACTAAAAAACAAACAGGAAATGTTACCGTCACTCAACATTTTAGAGGGAAACGTTAAAGAACAACAACAAATCCGCTTCAGCTCACAAAATACTATTTTCCCATATATCCAGAACGCTCGGGGCAAGTCTTGGGCAAAAATCAGAACCTTCAAAAATTGCTTTTAAAACCTGTAAGAGGAAGTTCTGAGAACAGATAGCAACAATTTATGTCTCTAGCACTTTTCCTGCTCTGGGTTTTATAGTCACTAGTTTATATCCAGTCCAAACCACCCTTCACTGAGAAAGGCCCTTTGACTGTTACATCCCAGACTTCTCCAATCAGAAGTGTTATAAGACCTCAGAACAAATCACCCAGGGCATTTGAGATCTGTTGTTGGCGATCTCTATGAAGAGTCGTTCTGGGAGATGCTGAATTTCAACTTCCATGCAATTCTGTTTTCACAGTTCACTTTATAACGAAACTAACCAAGGTGACCTCACTCCTCCAAAAAGGAAAGGATAAAGTTAAAACCCTCTACAGTGAGAATGTGTATTACTCTCAAGACTTGGACTCTGACAGTTGTTCAAATCAGGGAAATCTGAAAGTGTATGTATCTCTCCACTGGATTCAAAGTCAAATACACATTCATCAAATGGCTATGAAGATATTCTGCCATAGTATGCTTAAAATCTAGCACTGTTTTCATTGTCCTAGAAAACCAGGAGCTGTTTGCCCTCGAGTGATAAAGACTTTGGGACGTGGGGAGAGCTGGTTATGACCTGCAAGTCAAACACACACAAAGTTCCATTTCCACCCTTCCCCAACTCATCTCTAACATTTCCCAGGAAGCCCTCTGGTTAGTTCAACTGACAGCAGCTTATCGCTGTTGCAATTAGATTGTATCATCTCTTTGTTTCTTCCTGTGTAAAATGAAGCCTGGGATCCTGCAGAGACAAACAGAACCAGATGGGCCATCAAACCCTACACTTATCAACTTCAAGAAGTACAGATCAGCCCTCATTTCAGCAGTCTAACCTCACAAATCCAACCACAGGCTCTAACGCTGGATTTTTTCACGTTGCTTTTTATTGCTGACTTGGGCAGTTTTCTCCACTGTTTAAGTATTTATACATTTTTAAAGATTTGTTGAAATTTCTTTGCATTAAGGTTTATTTGCATTTCACCCTGTAAATCTAAGATATTTTACTCTTGAACTTGCTGATTTTTAAAGGATACAAAAATAAAATATCATTTAAGTATTTACTATTTCCAGGAATTTAATAAATATGATTGTATTTATACCTTTCAAAAGTCTACATGAATGTTGTCTTAATTTCAAAAACAAAAAGGAGTCTACATGGTGGATGTTATTATTTCTATCATATGGATGAAGAGAATGAAAGTAATAGAAGTTAAGCAACTTGCTCAAAATATTACACAGCTTATAAGTGGTGATACGGGAATAGGAATAGAGATCTATCTGACCCCACAGATGTAGTCTTTCCACTCCACCACCACTCGTCAGAGATCTGGGTGTGTAGAGGATCAAGGAAACGTAATGAGTCTGCAAAGTGATCCATGTACTAATATCATCATTAAAAAGGATTCCATATAATATTTATAAGAGGAATAACCAGGGTACTTCCTTATATTTCCCCCCAAATGTGGACAAATATAACTGTCTCAGTGCCTTAAGGACTGATAATATCTTTTAAAATTAAACTATCTATGTAGAGAATGCCATTGTATAAATTCACTGGAATTGGGGTCAAATGACCTGAGTAAAGGTGCAGCTTCTACATTTAATATCTGTGTGAATTTAAGCAAGTTACTTACTATTGAGTTTCCTTATTTGTGAAATGTGTGTGGCAGAAGGTAGAGGCACCCTTCCCAACCTCCCTGTAGTGCGACTAGGGCCAATGAAGCATGAGAACTTGAGACCTGGGTCACTCTAGATCAAAGCAGGTATAAGCCAGTGTACCACCTCCATCTCCCTCTTTCTCAGCAGAAGCAGCTCTAGAGGCCATATGTTCTACATGTCCTATTTGGTGCAGCTGCAAGATTGCAAGGGGTACCCAGTTGCCATAAGAGTTTTCCTGAGTAAGAAAGAAATCTTTATTGGGTTAAATCACTGAGATTTCAGGGTTTACCCGCTATGGCAACTAATGTTAATTAACCTCACTAACACAGGGAGATAACAACTTCTACCATGCTACATTAGATTATTATGATAATCAAATAAGAATGTTGAGATGAGTATTTATTAACCCTATCGTACACAGATGGAAGGCCTACTATTGTTATTACTCATACATTTAAAGAAATTTGACTTTTCTTCAAGATTTTTGTAAGATCATGATTATATAAAAGTTGTAGTTCCAACAATTATTTGTAAGAAAAAAAAAAGACTGCTTATAATATGGTTTCAAGGAAAACGGATATTTTATCTTGTGTACACTATTTTCTTGTTCAACAATCTTCCACAGATAGTACAAATAAAAACTTTAACTCAATTTAATTGAATAATACCAGTATCCAATTACCCTTTTCTTAATTAATAAAAATTCACTGTAGTTTACATCCTTGGAGATTTCTCTTCTTCCTGCTTACATAGTAGAAAAGACAACAGTTGGCACACACGTTGGCTTTCATGAGACTAACACCACAGGGCAAATGATGCCCATCCACATTAACATGGTAGCCTGTCTTGCTTTCAACTCCATTAATAACTGGCCTCATTCAAATAAGCCCAGCTCATTTACTAGGTATTAGAAAAACAGAAATCCTAGATAGGGCAAATAGACATTGTCAGTCATAGCTTCTACTCTCCCTCCCCAGGTGCCTATACACTTGCATTCAGAATCAAGAATGGGAACCAAAGAAAGAGGACACAGCGTGACAATGACCTAAATTCATACACACAAACAAGGATGCTATTTACTGCTATAAAAATGGCTGGGGGGGAGGGACAAAAACAAAGTGAAAATGAAATGCACAAAAATGTGTTATCAATAGTACCCATCAAAAGATGAATGGGTAAAAAAAAGTGTGGGATCAACACAATGAAATACTATGCAGCCATACAAAAGAAGGAAATTCTGCCATCTGTGACAGCATGAAGGGACCTTGAGGGCATTGTGTTGAGCAAAATAAGTCAGATAGAGAAATACAAATATTGTAAGCTCTTACTTCAAAGTGGAATCTGGAAGAAAAAAAATGAACTCAAACATGTAAAGAACAGATTGCTGTTTGTCAGAAGTGGGTGTGTGGAAGTGGTGGGCAGGCGGGTGCATGAAATGGGTGAAGGTAGTAAAAGGTCCAATCTTCTGATTATAAAACAACTAAGTCCAGGGGGTGTAATAGAAGGTGTATGTTATATCAAAATATTCTCTTAAAGGCTGCCTCACTTCATTCTGAAGAGACAGGAAGGATTCCAGTCTTAGGTAATGGACCCACTTATGGGGACATGAAATTCACTTCTTCCCATATTTCACTTTTCAGTTCACATAAATGGGCAAGTGAGGAAGGGAACACACTTATGAGACTATGATGTTATTGACACAGGGAAGCCCATTTATACATACACACACATATAAACCTTACACACCGCACAAATACACACACACACACACATACGTACACATACACGGAACGCAAACTATATCTTTGTTTTCAGTGATTAAGCAGTAATATTATCGTGCCGTGTTATGTCACAATGAAAACAGCAGAACTTTCAAGAACTGAGGAGCAAGGGTGGGGTAGCAGGAGAGCAAGAGGAAGAAGAGAAGGGAAAGACCAGGGGCAGGCGAGAGCGGGCAGAGGAACCACCCTGAGCACAGGCTAGACTTTTGCCAGAGGGTCAATGTCAACGAACAGGTAGATGTAAGAGGTTATCTGGGAAACCATGTTTTCTCTCGAGAAGAATATTTGAATTGGGAATGAAAACATTCTGTGCTTCCTGGCGCATTTTACAGTTACAAAGAAGGCTTTTAGAAGTCTGCCAGCAATCTAGCTGAAGAAGGTCCAAAGCATCAAGGTTCCGTTTGGCTTTTTTTCCTGAATTATTGTGTGCACATAATGTTGTTTTAGAAAAATAAAGCAAACCACTAAACTTAACAGGATTCTTTAATGCTGGCAGAAGAAACATGTCACTGTCACAATAAAGAAAACTCTGTTGAGAAATACTTTACAAAGTAAGAGCTAAGGCAGTTAACAATTGATTCTCAAAGTGGTTTGCTTTTGTTCTAAATCACAAGCAGACCCTCACAACCCCACCCTTTCCCGCTTTCAAGTGTGCAATCCTGGCCTGAGAAGCTGTCCTGCAGGGTCATGCTCAGCAGTGACACACAGAGCCGGGCGCAGAGGTTAAAAGGTCTGGTTCTCCAGGCGACAGGTCAGCAGCCAAGAGAGATGACAGGCACCACCGAGAGATCCTCATTCAGACGGCACCAACAAGGCTGACGTCTGAACTGAAAACCTCTGCCGCTGGCCCAGTGCTGACCACTCACCACCACAAGCAGTTAGCGGTACCCCCAGCAGCTCCTAAATAATCCCTCTGGGCAAGTTGTAACAGCAGATTCAGACATGGGAAGAGATACAGCAGCTTAACCTGGATTTTAAACATCACTGCCATCTTAGAACTGGGTAAGTGTTCTATTAGCTAACAGAGTGGGAGGCTTCCTTAACTGAGCCCTCCCTGGCTGCCTAATCCTTGAAGAATCTATCTAGCTTTTCTTCTGCCTCCCACAGATCCTCATGCTGTAGCCAAACCTTGAATCTGAAAGGAAGACCATGATCAGTGCTCTGAGACCTCCTCCTTATTGGCAGGTCTGATCCCTTGGTATGCACACAAAACCACTAATGCTGGCCTCCTGCTCAAGTCCTGTCCCACCCTTTGTATGGCCAAGTCTAGATGGTGGAGAGTAACATGTGATATTATTGGTTGACTGGTCTCTATTACTATCTGCTGTCTTATTTGAGCCATAAAGCAGTGATGGCAAGTAGGTTTCCTCTTGTGGGATAATTCTAACCATTTAGCTTTTTATGCCTAAACCTCTGTGTTAAGGAGGATTCTGAGGACATATCTGCATTCAAGGAAAACCATGGAAAATAGAGGAAAACATATCACTTCACTTAAAAGCTAAGTTCGCAATTTTGTGAAGAAGCATCAAGTCAAAAGGGAGAAGCAGTAAACCAGGGGGAGGTAAAAATAAAGGAAAAACCAGCATCATGCGGCTGGTAGCCTGAAACTGGGTGCAATTTTTTCTAGAAGGCAATTTGAGGATACACATGAGGAGCCTTAACCATGTTCACATTCCCTGGTCCAGTACTTCTAGGAACTTATTCTAAAAAACCACTATGGATGCTCTCAAAGATTTGTCTACAGGTGTATTCATAGGAGCACTGCTTATGACAGCTAAAAATTAGAATCTACATAAATGCTAAAAAAGTAAGTATTGTATAAATTATAGAAATGACAATAAAATACTACGCACTATTTTATCAATGATTCTTTTTAAAAAATCACTCTGTAGAGGACTATTTAAAAATAATGGGAAAATGTTCATAGTATGAAAACTTGCTCTATGAAAAAGTATCCAAAATATTATACGTAGTATGGTCCAAATTTATTTTAAAATACAAAATAGAAAGACATATATATATGTTCTAAATGTTAACTCTGAATATCCCAAATCCTCGACAATAATTATATGCCACTTTTGTGACAATAATAATAAAATCTTATTTGTTTTTAAAGACAATAATATACAATCTGAAGAAGCCCTGCCTGTGGCCATCCAACTTCACTGCCCCCTAAAATGTAACTTGAGTAAAATGTAATTTGGATCAGAAAGTGAAAAATGTGATGCACAATAAACAGGAAAGAGATGAATGATTTAACATGAGGAGAAGAGCACTGAAGCCGCCCAGAGGCATATCTGGGTCCAGCGGGCTGTGTCAGTACATACGAGTTGTTAAGTGGACCACAACCAGCTTCATCCTGCAGCAGAATTAGTCTTTTATTCCTGGTGCTTCACTGTCTGAAATAACCACCATCACACACTCAGAATTATGTGTTTTTTCCAAGACCACCAAGTGGCTTAATAAAAAATAAAATTCGCCTTCATTGCAAAGGACTCTACACATATTGCTCAGAAGTGGTCACATGACCTGCCAAATGTAGAAGACTGTGTTCTGCTTTTTTTTTTTTTATCAAGTGAAAGGACATCTTACAGTGTACCAGACATGCAGCATCTCCCTGTATGAGCCTGTTACCAGTCCAAACTTGGGTTGGCTTGCCCACACACAGTAAAGCCAGGGTGTGGTGAAGGAAAGCACAGCATTTACGGCAGGATGCCAAACAAGCAGAATGGGAAGCTCGTGCTCAAAAGACCCAAATTCCTTGATGGTTTTCAGGGAAGGGTTTTTAAAGTCACTGTGAGAGAGGATTCTATAGGGTGTGTGATCAGCTCATACACAATTCTTGAATTGGTTGGCATCAACATAAAGTTTCAAGCATCATCAACCTTCTGGTTTTGACTAGTCTAGGGTCATGTTCTCGCCCTCAGCAGTTTCCATCTGGTGGGGGTCTGCTTCCTATAAAAACAACTTGGAATGTGTGTTGGGCCTTTATCTGTATCTTTCAGGGAACTGGGAGTTTGGCGATTCTGCTACATCACAGATTTATAGTCTAAATTGTTACCAGTTCTCCAGCCCAAGAGCTATTCTTTGTTTCTACACTTCATATCTCCCAATTATTAACTCCTGAGTCAGCCTTTTACCTCAAAATACAAAGGGACTTGTGCACGATTTCAAACCCAGGATGCGGAAATCAGCGTTCCATTCTGAGCACCACTGAGCACCTCTGCCCTCTGTAGTTCAGTCCCAGCGTTCCTGTTCCCAAAGTAGGGTGAATAGTCCTCAGAATTCTACTTGTTTTGACCCAGAAGAATGAATATTGTTGAGACTGTGTCTGGAAAAATGCTAGTCACAAGTTGTAAAGAGTGTGCACCTTTCTGTGAATCAGAAAGCTCTCTTTTCCTCCTGCTGCACTTTGTACAATAAGCTTAAAAGGGGAAACTCTTGCTCTAGTTTACTGTTATCTCATTTTCCAGCAAAATCTAACCCCTAACTGTCTGAGGTGAGGATATGTGTACACCCTGATTCAAAGTTGTCTGGAGTCTACTTAGGAAGGAAATGCAAGCTAGCTTTATTTCCGCTTTTCCATATGGGAAAAAAGCAGCCACCTTGATGATCTGAGTTCAGATTCCCACTAGACTGTCTCCAAATTAAAGACATTTTCAAGCATTTTATCCTGTGGTTACAGCAAGGAGTCATTAAAAAATAAAATATCCAGATATTCAAAAGGAATAAAGGTCAATTAAAGAAGAAGGAGGCTTCTGTTTTTCACAATCCCAATTAGTAGGAGAAAACTGGAATTTCTAGACTTCATAAAATACAAGGAAAATATCTGGAATGCAGAACTTGAAGGATCAAGTGAATGAAGTTAGCTTTGCTGGCCAGCAATTTATTCTCAGCAAAATAATAATGTATTGAGTGACTGGTCCATAATAGAATTTTAGAGATGACCTTTCATCTGAAAGGAATTTTCTAGAGAAGAAGAGAGAATTATAGACCTGAGACTTGATATCACACATCTTTCCAGGAGAGAACCCTCAAAGACCTTCTGTGACCCTAAACCCACTGCTAAGTGTCTCTAAGATGAGGTGCCCATGATCTTGTTGTATACTCATGTCCAGGGTCTTTATAGGAAGGAAGTTCTGGCCGCAAGTTTGTTGGATACATCGAATGATGTTGTTTATGCTTGAAATCAGACTGCTTGGAATCAATAATTTAAATGTTTCAATAGAGAACTGTCCAGAGTATTTGGGAACAAGGTGTTACTTAGAATCAAAGCTAAAATAAACCTTCTACTTTATTTCTTGGTACCAACTTAAACTACTCAAGACATTTAAAAGTTTGTTTCCCTAATGCTGCATACTGTAAGGTTTTCATGTTTGTGCCTACTTGCATTTATTGTCATTTTATGCTTTAAAAATGGCCCCTTTGGAATCATACCACATTGGTCACCTCAGAATCATACTTATGCTTTGCTATAAAACAGCACTGATCGTTTAAAAATATCTGACAATTGCTTTTTCCAAAAATATTTCCTCAACCTAAAAATATGAAATTCAAGTGTCATGAAAATGTTAGTTGCTCAATTGTGCCTGACTCTTTGCTACCCCCATGGACTGTAGCCCACGAGGCTTCCCTGTCCATGGGATTCTCCACAGAAGAACACTGGAGTGGGTTGCCATTTCCTACTCCAGGGGATCTTCCCAACTCAGGGATCAAACCTGGGTCTCCTGCATTGCAGGCAGATTCTTAAGTGTCTGAGCTACCAGTGAAGCCCTTCAAGTGTCATAGACAGAAATAATAGAACGTATGCTAACCAGACAAAAAACCATGTTTGTGTGTTTTTGTGTAAGTGGTTGGTGGATGTGGAAGACAGAAACACATTTCACACAAGTATCTAAGCAGAGTGCTTGTACTGAGGCAGCCTGACTGGAAAGCCTAGACAACAGTCTGTGATACTGTGCTGCATGTCCAGTGGAATTCTATTCCTATCATGGAAAAATAGCTAAGTCTGTGGTGCTTGGTCTTCATGCAAAATAATAAGCAGGGCCACTACTCAGAGGAACTTCAAAGAGAACTTTAAGAGATATTTAATTCTCCTTTTGAGAGACAAATATTATGAAAGCAATATTTTAGCTTGCCTATGCTGCTGCTTGCTCTGATTAAGAAGCTGCCATCCCCTCAGAAGAGATCCAACCCTCTCTAAAAGGGAATAAATCAGAAGGCTTGGGTCTTTTCTCTTTGGAAGCCTGACCCTTGACCCTGTCCCTTCTCCCAGTCAGAGGCTTTTTAAAATTTCTTTTCACTTTTGTCCTGGATCACTGCTTCCATTCCTTCTGCCTCCAGAGTGGCTGAGCTTGTTGCCAAATCCAATAGCTCCAAGAAAAAGCCTGAAGCTTCTCTAGACCAAGAGAAGCTTCTTTCTGCAACACAACATGTCTCCAGAATCTTTTCTCACTGAAGTATTTATAGCCTGTAGTTTTGTTTTGAAACAACGCAGAAAATCTAAGAATACCAAAAAACAGCTCATGAGAGGAGGCAAATAAACAGTCCAACCATGGAAAAAAACCTAAATTTTGTCTACACTGGATCAAATCTCCCATACCACACACACACACACACACATGCATCATAATGGATTTATCTGCTTCCATCAAAATGCAACCAAAAGCTTCTTAATCTGATAAAATTTGGGAGATCTGTAAGTTTGAAAGGGAAAAATTAATCCTTATTTTCACTAATTTCTAATAAAAATTCATTATTTCCTTTCATTATTAGTAGAGTTCCTTGACTTGGTCATCAAAATAAGCTCAGTTATTTTCATTTCTGAAAATTTACTTTTTTGCTCATCAGTTCAGTTCAGTCACTCAGCCGTGTCCAACTCTTTGCTACCCCATGAATCGCAGCATGCCAGGCCTCCCTGTTCATCACCTACTCCAGGAGTTCACTCAGACTCACGTCCATCGAGTCGGTGATACCATCCAGCCATCTCATCCTCTGTCTTCCCCTTCTCCTCCTGCCCCCAATCCCTCCCAGCATCACAGTCTTTTCCAGTGAGTCAACTCTTCACATGAGGTGGCCAAAGTACTGGACTTTCAGCTTTAGCATCATTCCTTCCAAAGAAATCCCAGGGCTGATCTCCTTCAGAATGGACTGGTTGGATCTCCTTGCAGTCCAAGGGACTCTCAAGAGTCTTCTCCAACACCACACTTCAAAAGCATCAATTCTTCGGCGCTCAGCCTTCTTCACAGTCCAACTCTCACATCCATACATGACCACAGGAAAAACCATAGCCTTGACTAGACAGACCTTTGTTGGCAAAGTAAAGTCTCTGCTTTTCAATATGCTATCTAGGTTGGTCATAACTTTCCTTCCAAGGAGTAAGCACCTTTTAATTTCGTGGCTGCAGTCACCATCTGCAGTGATTTTGGAGCCCAGAAAAATAAAGTCTGACACTGTTTCCACTGTTTCCCCATCTATTTGCCATGAACTGATGGGACCAGATGCCATGATCTTTGTTTTCTGAATGTTGAGTTTTAAGCCAACTTTTTCACTCTCTTCTTTCACCTTCATCAAGAGGCTTTTTAGTTCCTCTTCACTTTCTGCCATAAGGGTGGTGTCATCTGCATCATACTTCAAAATTATGGTGATTGTTAGACCCATTGCTGCATGTTAGTATCTGATATCTTAAGAAGCAAAAATGTTAACATAGCCTAGTACTGCTTTTCTTAATACTTTATTCTGTTTTAATATATTTGTTTTTAATTTATGTTTTTTTTAAAGCAGTAAAAGCAGATTTTATTCAGGAACTATTGGAATAGGGGAAACCAGATCTCAATATAGAACTGGGCTCAATTCCAAATATAGCATTTTAAAATGTCATTCTGATAAAGAATCTATAGGCTTCACCAGACCGCCAAAAGGGTCTGTGATTCTTTTTGCTAAAAAGCAAGGATCCCTGGCAGTAAAGGTTTTAGATAAAGTTTACTCGTGGTTAAAATGGATGCTCATATGGTTGAGCATGAACCATTGTTTTCACTTAATCTCTTTTCCTTTAAGTGGTATTCTGTATTGTCCAATGAATGTTGCATTTTCTACTCAAGTTCCGTCTTTTTCTGGTGAACTACAGACAAAAGTAGGCTGGTGTTTCCTGAGTTTGGAGTGAGAAATAGCTTTCTTAAAGCAAATGCTTCAAGATTCACCTGAGGAACCCTGCCCTAGCCTGCACAGTCACTTTAAACAAGGCCTCTTTGTCCACTTATCTCCTGGTTCTCTTTAGCAGACAGAACTCGGACGGCATGTGCTCACCTGGCCTGAGGTCACTTCAGAGCCTTTTTTCTTCACTAGGTCCACACTCTCCAAGGGGACTACCTTGCTCTCTGTGTACCAGGGCAGGCTCCACAGTGAACACCGACCCACGACACATCCTGGGACATGCTGGGTCACAGCCACCATCAGCATCTGTATTTTACAGGCTTATAAACGTGGGCAGTGGAGAAGGCTATGGCACCCCACTCCAGTACTTTTGCCTAGAAAATCCCATGGACGGAGGAGCCCGGTAGGCTGCCGTCCATGGGGTCGCTAGAGTCAGACACGACTGAGCGACTTCACTTTCACTTTTCACTTTCATGCACTGGAGAAGGAAATGGCAACCCACTCCAGTATTCTTGCCTGGAGAATCCCAGGGATGGGGGAGCCTGGTGGGCTGCCGTCTATGGGGTCGCACAGAGTCGGACACGACTGAAGCGACTTAGCAGCAGCAGCAATCGTGGACGGTACGGATTTCCTTTCACAACACTTGGATACAGGAAATCTTCGATTCATTTATTTCTCTAAATCATTACATCTGATGTGAGTGCTCACTCAGTGAAATCCATGGCAAACTCTGGTCTGTATTGAGAATCCCTCCCTACCCTCAAAGGAGTCCTGCTCCAATGTGGGGTCCTCCTGCTGCCAGAAAAAAAAGAGTGAAGTGTCATTTCTGGCACTGCCATCATTTTTTTTTTAATAATTTTGTTTATTTATTTTTGGCTGTGTGGGGTCCTTGTTGCTGCCTGGGCTTTTCTCTAGTTACGGCGAGTGGGGCTCCTCTCTAGCTGCTGCACTCCGGCCCCTCACTGCAGTGGCTTCTCCTGCTGCCGAGCATGCGCCTCCGGGGCACACAGGCTGCAGCGGTTGTGGCACATGGGCTCAGTAGTCGCAGCTGTGGTTCCTGGGCTCCAGAGCACAAGCTCTACAGTTGTAGCACATGGGCTTAGTTGCTCTGAGACATGTGGAGTCTTCCCAGATCAGGGATCAAACCTGTGTCTCCTGCATTGGCAGGCAGAAACTTTACCTCTGAGCCACCACGGAAGCCCTGCCATCATTCTTGTTGTCCTTTCTCCTAGTCAATGCCTCTTGGATCTCAGGAAATGCAGAGCTGCCCTCTCAGTGGGCGCTGGTCCTTGGAGAGCCTCACCACTGCTTTCAAGGTTGCAGAGCACACCATGGCCTCTACTGGCCTCCTGATCACAGACCCCCTCAGCCCAATCCTGTTCTCTCTCTTCTCCTCTGTGATGGCTTCCACATCTGCAAATACTCTCCTCCATCCTCCCCCTCAATGAAAGCCCAATATCATTCCTTTCAATGAGCCAGACTTCCAGAAGCCAAAGATGAGACAGGCAGTTCTCTGGTGACGTCTCCTTTTTATCTGTAACTCCAAAGCCCCTGAAAACCAAAAGAACATACATGCCTGGCTACATTATGGGGACAAAATAAAAACATTATATTAACAGAAATGAAACACAAATTACTATTTTAATCAAATACCCTGCATATAAAAGTAAGGACAACTGTTAGAGAAGCATCTCTAAGGAAAATAGATTATGACCAACCTAGATAGCATATTGAAAAGCAGAGACATTACTTTGCCAACAAAGGTTCGTCTAGTCAAGGCTATGGTTTTTCCTGTGGTCATGTATGGATGTGAGAGTTGGACTGTGAAGAAGGCTGAGCACCAAAGAATTGATGCTTTTGAACTGTGGTGTTGGAGAAGACTCTTGAGAGTCCCTTGGACTGCAAGGAGATCCAACCAGTCCATTCTGAAGGAGACCAGCCCTGGGATTTCTTTGGAAGGAATGATGCTAAAGCTGAAAGTCCAGTACTTTGGCCACCTCGTGGGAAGGGTTGACTCATTGGAAAAGACTGTGATGCTGGGAGGGATTGGGGGCAGGAGGAGAAGGGGACGACAGAGGATGAGATGGCTGGATGGCATCACTGACTCGATGGACGTGAGTCTGAGTGAACTCCGGGAGCTGGTGATGGACAGGGAGGCCTGACGTGCTGCGATTCATGGGGTCGCAAAGAGTCGGACACGACTGAGTGACTGATCTGATCTGATCTGATTAATGTACAGTTCTAGAAATAAAGCTGGAAACTGTAAATGACTTTTTTGAAGTGAGTGAATTTGTCCTCAGTTGTGCACACACACACACACACACACACACACACACTACATGTTAGCCTTTAACCAATCTCAGTTTAAGACAAAGTAAGACCCAGTTAGCAGCCAGTTTATCATCAATTTCAGTGAAGCACTTGGAGATTCTGTGTAATCAGTGACTCATCAGGAGGTCACATCAAGTAACACAACTAACGCTTTAAAGATAACAGTGGTGACAACCCTCATCACACCCACGAGCAGTCCCACAGACTCTGCTGTCTGGTCAGGCCATGCTGAATTTCTAGACTGCATCCCCCACTCAGAGAAGAAAAATATTCCAACTCTTATGGTCATTACTCACTCTTAAAAGGGAAAATGAATACCCACCACAGTAATGAATGTAATTCAATGGGAGAGTGGCTTGAGAAAGCTAGCCACACTGGAAAGCTTTACTTCTTAAATTAATGACAGATCTGAAGATTATTTTCAGATTTGGTCAGCATTTTTGAGAAGTAATGATTAGCCAGGGTGGGAAAAGTCCAGATTTGTATTAAGCAGTTGCATCTTATGAGCAGAATGAGCTAAATCCAAGACTGTGACTTATTATTCAGGCTCTCACCATACGCTTTGCTAACAATAAGAGCTAACATTCATTAAGTGCTTACTATGCAAGTCAATTGAAAAAGCACTTTGTGTGTATTATTGCATCTATGCCACAAAACTACATATTAAAGAGGTACTATTATTCTCTCTAAAAATGAGTGAGGATACTTAGGAACAGAAATGTTGAGTAATCTGCCGATGCTCACAAAGTTGGTGCACGTGGATAAAAAACTTGTTTCTAAACAATATAAGCTAGAGAGCTCAACCCTTTAACACTGTTCAGTACTGTTGCTATCGCTGTTCAGTCACTAAGTCGTGTCCAACTCTTTACAACCCCAAGAACAGCAGCATGCCAGGCTTCTGTGGCTTTCCCTATCTCCTGGAGTTTGCTCAAACTCATGTCCATTGAGTTAGTGATGCAATCAAACCACCTTATCTTCTGTTGCCCTCTTCGCCTTTGTCCTCTATCTTTCCCAGAAACAGGGTCTTTTCTAATTAATCAGCTCCACATATCAGATGGCCAAAGTATTGGAGCTTCAGCTTCAGCATCAGTCCTTGCAATGAATATTCAGGGTTGATTTCTGTTAAGATTGACTGGTTTGATCTTCTTGCTGTCGAAGGGACTTTCAAGAGTTTTCTCCAGCATCACAGCTTGAAAGCATCAATTCTTTGGCATTCAATCTTCTTTATTGAATGCCAAATTCTCATATCTGTACTTGACTACTAGAAAAACAGTAGCTTTGACAATATGGACTTGGTCAGCAAAATGATGTCTCTGCTTTTTAATACAATGTCTCGGTTTATCATAGCTTTTTTTCCAAGGAGCAAGCATCTTTTAATTTCACGACTGCAGTCATCATCCACAGTGATTTTGGAGCCCAAGAAAATGAAATCTGTCACTGTTTCTCCTTTTTCCCCATCCATTTGCCATGAAATGATGTGACCAGATGTCATGATCTTAGTTTTTTGAATGTTGAGCTTTAAGCCAGTTTTTTCACTCCCCTCTTCCACCCTCATCAAGAGGCTCTTTAGTTTCTCTTCTCTTTCTGCCATTAGAGTGGTATCATCTCCGTATCAGAGGCTGCGGATATTTCTCCCGGAAATTTTGATCCATTTTGTGCTTCATCCAGCCCGGCATTAACATAACGCAGTCTGCATATTATAAGTTAAGTAAACAGAGTGACAGTATATAGCCTTGACATATTCCTTTTCCAATTTTGAACTAGTCTGTATTTCCATGTCCAGTTCTAACTTGTTTCTTGACCTGCATACAGGTTTCTCAGGAGACAGGTAAGGTGGCTTGGTATTCCCATGTCTTTAAGAATTTTCCACATTTGTTGTGATCCAGAAGTCAAAGGATTTAGCGTAATCAGTGAAGCAGATAGATGTTTTTGGAATTTCCTTGCTTTTTCTACAATCCAACAGATGTTGACAATTTGATCTCTGGCTCCTCTGCCTTTTCTAAATCCAGCTTATACATCTGGGAGTTCTCAGTTCATGTACTGTTGAAAGTGAAAGTAAGTCGTTCAGTCGTGTCTGACTCTTTGCAACCCCATGGACTATAGAGTCCATGGAAGTCTCTAGCCAGAATACTGGAATGGGTAACCTTTCCCTTCTCCAAGGGACCTTCCCAACCCAGGGATCGAACCCAGGTCTCCTAAATTGCAGGCAGATTCTTTATCAGCTGGGCCACAAGGAAACCCAAGAATACTGGAATGGGTGGTCTACCCCTTCTGCAGCAGATCTTCCTGACCCAGGAAGCAAAACGGGGTCTCCTACATTGCAGGTGGATTCTTTACCAACTGAACTGTCAGGAAGCCCTGTACTGTTGAAGTCTAGCTTAAAGGATTTTGAGCTTTACCTTGCTAGCATGTAAAATAAGCACAACTGTACAGCAGTTGGAACACTCTTCAGCATGGCCTTTCTTTGGGATGAGAATGAAAACAGACCTTTTCCAGTCCTGTGACCACTACTGAGTTTGCTGGCATATTGGGTGCAGCACTTAAACAGCATCATCTTTCAGGACTTGAAATAGCTAAGTTGGAATTCCATCACCTCCACTAGCTTTGTTTGTAGTAACGCTTCCTAAGGCCCACTTGACTTCACACTCCAGGACGTCTGGCTCTAGGTGAGTTGACCATGCCATCGTGGTTATCTGGGTCAGTAAGACCTTTATTGTATAGTTCTTCTGTGTATTCTTGCCATCTCCTCTTAATAGCTTCTGCTTCTGTTAGGTCCTTGCTGTTTCTGTCCTTTATTGTGCTCATCTTTGCATGAAATATTCCCTTGGTATTTCCAGTTTTCTTTAAGAGGTCTCTAGTCTTTCCCTTTCTATTGTTTTCCTCTATTTCTTTGCATTGTTCACTTAAGAAGGCCTTCTTATCTCTCAGTTGGGTATATCTTTCCCTTTCTCTTTGCCTTTTTCTTTTCTTTTCTTAGCTATTTGTGAGGCTTTCTCAGACAAGCACTTTGCTTTCTTGCATTTCTTTTTGGGGGGGATGGTTTTGGTAACCACTTCCTGTACAATGTCATGAAACCCTGTCCATAATTCTTCAGGCACTCTGTCTGCCAGATCGAAACCCTTGAATCTATTCATCACACCTGTGTATAATCATATGGGATTTGGTTTAGGTCCTACCTGAATGGTCTATTGATTTTCCCTACTTTCTTAAATTTAAGCCTGAATTTTGCAATAAGGTGCTCATGATCAGAGCCACAGTCAGCTCCAAGTCTTATTTTTGCTGACTCTATAGAGCTTCTCCATCTTTGGCTGCCAAGAATATAATCAATCTGATTTCAATATTGACCATCTGGTGATGTCCATATGTAGAGTCGTCTTTTGTGTTGTTGGAAGAGGGTGTCTGCTTTGACCCGTGTGTTCTCTTGGCAAAACTCTGTTAGCCTTTTCCCTGCTTCATTTTGTACTCCAAGGCCAAATTTACCTATTACTCCAGGGATCTCTTGATTCCCTACTTTTGCATTCCAATCCCCTATGATGAAAAGGACTTTTTGGTTGTTTTTGGTGTTAGTTCTAGAAGGTCTTGTAGGTCTTCATAGAACCACTCAGCTTCAGCTTTGGCATTAGTGTTTGGGGCATAGACTTGGATTACAGTGATATTGAATGGTTTGCTTGGAAATGAACTGAGATCATTCTGTCACTTTTGAGATTGTGCCCAAGTACTGTATTTTGGACTCTTTTGTTGACTATGAAGGCTACTCCATTTCTTCTTTGGTCATCTGAATTAAATTTGCCTGTTCCCGTCCATTTGAGTTCACTGATTTCTAAGATCTCAATGTTCACTCTTGCCATCTCCTGCTTGACAACATCCAATTTTTCCTGATTCATGGACCTGACATTCCAGGTTCTTATGCAATATTGTTCTTTACAGCATCAGATTTTACTTTCCTCACCAGACACATCCACAGATAAGCACTGTTTCTGCTTTGGCCCAGCCTCTTCATTCTTTCTGGAGCTATTTCTCCACTCTTCCCCAGAAGTCTATTGGACACCTTCCAACCTAGGGAGCTTATCTTCTTGTGTCATATCTTTTTGCCTTTTCATACTGTTCATGAGATTCTCAAGGGGAGAATACTGGAGTGGTCTGCCATTCCCTTCTTCAGTGGACCACGTTTTGTCAGAACTCTCTACAATGACCCTTCTCTCTTGGTGGCCCTGCATGGCATGGCTCATTGCTTCACTGAGTTACACAAGACTGTGATCCATGAGATCATTTTGGTTAGCTTTTTGTGATTGTGGTTTTTGTTCTGGAGACTGTGGGATTATAGCTCTTACTTCTTCTGTCTGCCCTCTGATGGATGAAGATAAAAAGCTTGTGCAAGCTTCCTGATGGGGGGAGACTGGCTGTGGGGAAAACTAGGTCTCTCTCTAGTGGGCAAGGCCATGCTTAGTAAATCTTTAATCCAATTTTCTGCTGATGGGTGGGGCTGTGCCCCCTCCCTGTTAGTTGTTTGGCCTGAGGAGACCCAGTCCTAGAGTCTAGAGGCTCTATGGTAGGGCTACTGGTGATCTTCAAAAAAGACTTATGCCAGCACATGTCTCCCAGGACTGCTGCTGCCAGTTCCCCTGTCCCTGGGGCGGCCCCTTCCCATTCATGCCTCTGCAGGAGACCCTCAAACACTTACAGGCAGATCTGTGTCAGTCTCTTGTGGGGTCACCGCTCTATCCCTGGGTCCTGCTGCACACAAGATTTTTTCGTGCCCTCCAAGAGTCTCTATTTCCCCCAGTCCTCTGGAAGTTCTGTAATCAAATCCCATTGTCCTTCAAAGTCAGACTCACTGGGGATTCCCTTTGCTGAATCCCCAGGTTGGGAAATCTGATATGGGGCCTAGAACCTTCGCAACAGTGCAAGAACTTCTTTGATATTATTGTTCTCCAGTTTGTGGGTGGCCTACCCGGCAGGTATGGGATCTGATTTTAAAATGATGCACCCCCACTACCGTCTTGTTGCAGCTTCTCCTTTATCCTTGGATGTGGGGCATCATTTTTTGGTGGATTCCAACATCCTCCTGCTGGTGGCTGTTCAAGAGCTAGTTGCAATTTTGGTGTTCTTGAGGAGAAGATGAGTGCATGTCCTTCTGCTCTGCTAACTTGTACTATCCTGGATTCTGTGGGCCCTGTGTACTGTAGCCTGCCAGGCCCCTCGGTCCATGGGCTTCTCCAAGGAAGAATACTGGAGTGGGTTGCCATGCCCTTCTCCAGCGGATCTTCTCAATCCAGGGATCAAACCAGGGTCTCCTGCATTGCAGGCAGGTTCTTTACCATCTGAGCCACCAGGGAAGCCCCTACTCAGTACTGTGTCAAGGACCGAAATTGCATACACCCACATATACAGAATTGAAGCTTCTCCTACATTTGTGCAATATGACAAATTATTTTCACAGGTACTGTCATAACTCATCCTCACACAACAGTAATAGTGATAGGCAGCTTTTACAGAGCCTGACTTTGTACAGAGCCTCTGACCTAACTCCTTACATCTATTTATTCACTGACTTCATAAAACAGCTCTATGAGATACATATTACTATTCCCTGCATCTCACATATGAGGAAACCAAGGCACAGAGACACTTAGCTTCTCATCCAAGGTCACATAGCTAGAAAGCAGTAAAGCCAGAATTGAACCCATGAAGTTGTAATAACTTGATGAAGTTGGCATTATTATGCCTATTTTACAGTTCAGGAAACAAATTCAATAAAATTGGATGTGATTTGTTTCAAAAAGGTGGTGCTAATCTGTTGTTAGCTATTAAAAGTTATAAAACATGGAATAAACTTGTACGTTATTTTGTAAATATGTATATGTGTGTATTCTTTATCCTTCAGGTCGGACCAAATAGTAGTAAAATATATACGTGATTACACCCAAAGTTTTAAACAGATATGGTCTTGAAACCTTGGCCTTTTTCCCACCTCTGTGTCACTGCTCACACTGCTGCTGCTGCTAAGTCACTTCAGTCGTGTCTAACTCTGTGCGACCCCATAGACGGCAGCCCACCAGGCTCCCCCGTCCCTGGGATTCTCCAGGCAAGAATACTGGAGTGGGTTGCCATTTCCCTCTCCAATGCATGAAAGTGAAAAGTGAAAGTGAAGTCGCTCAGTCGTGTCTGACCGTCAGCGACCCCATGGACTGCAGCCCACCAGGCTCCTCCGTCCATGGGATTTTCCAGGCAAGAGTACTGGAGTGGGGTGCCACTGCCTGCTCCGAGAAAACTTCTAGTAGCCTAATAAAAAGTTCTTTGAGAAGAGAGACTTAAACATTCTTCAAAACCCCTCCCAGTCCCTCTTCACACCATACGACCTGGCAGGCACATGGATGGTTGGAGAGAACAAGGAGAGAACAAGGAGACCTAGTTATAGATTACAGGTTAATTTGTAGGTAGCACCAAGTATAAAATTCAATTAATCAATCATTGACTCAACAAGCAGTAAACTAGTAAAATTCCTGGCCTCGTAACATTTACAAATATTCCAATGAAGGAAAACATACAAAAAAAAAAAAACAAACAAGTAAATATATCTCATGACTAATGATAAAACTAAGGGTAGAGGTATAGTTGCAGGATACAGGAGGCAGATTGGTAGGGGTTACCTTTTTGTACAGTATAAGGAGTCCAAAAGGACCTTTCTGGCAAGAAGAAGATTGAACAGAGATCTGAAAGAAGAACATGTGGATGAAATGTGTTCATATCTGCAAAGCATTTTCATGTCTACAAGTCTATTGGAATAGATTAGATCCATTGTGCATGCAATATAAGGGCTCTCTCTCATGGGAAGAGCATTCCAATCAGAAAGATTAGCAGGTGCAAAGAGCCCAAGGTAAGAGTTCCCAGTATCTTTAAGCTGTAAGGAGAATAGTATGGCTGGAGCTGAGTGAGTGAGGATGAAGTAAGGAAAATGGTTTGCTCAGGAAAGTAATGGATTTAGGGATGGAGGGAGAAGATTCTAGAGGCTAAAGGCTGACTTTTACTTTGAGTAATATAAGAAGCCATTGGAGAAATCTTAAGGCAAGCAGTTATATGATTTCACATAGTTTTAAGGGATTAATTAATTAATATTTTCTCCGTATTAATGTTAAAATGAAAGTGATAGGCCATGGCATAGGCAAGAGTGGGAAGCATGAAGGTTAGGCAGCAACTGCAATAATTCTGGTGACAGAAGAAGAAAGATTGGACCAGAGTGGTGGTAGTCAGATTCTGGATGTACTTGGAGAGATGGACTGAGCTGTTGATAACTATGGATGGTATTTAAGAGTCATGAGACTATTATTGATTCACATAAGGGATAAGTATGAAGAGAAAATAACAGCAGTTCAAGGACTAAGCCCTGGGACACTCCAGTGCTTGGAAAAAAATAGGGTAGAAAAGAAATGGAGAAGAGTGGAGAGCCAATGGAGAGAAATGGAGAAGAGTAGAGAGCCAATAAGGAAAGCTCCAAGTTTTTCTGCTAAAAAACTGAGGAAGTAGCTGGAAGGACATGAGGAATCAAGAAAGGGTTGGGTTATTTAAGGTGAGAGCAATTACAGCATGTTTGCAAGCAGGTGTTCTTTTTCTAGGGCTGCCATAACAAAGTACCACAGGCTGAGAGGCTCAAACGGCAGAAATGTATTTTCTCACAGCTCTGGGGGCCAGGGCTCTACAGTGTCGGCAGCGCGGGTCTCCTCGAAGGCATCTCTACTCGGTGTGAAGGTGGTCGTTTTCTCCTTGTGTCATCACACTGTCTTTCCTCTGTGCATGTCTGTGTCTTCACCTCTTCTTCTTAAAAGGACACCAGTCACATTGGATTAGGGTACTACATAATGACCTCATTTTGACGCAGTTACCTCTTTAGTGATCTTATCTTCAGTCACGCTCTAAGGCACTGGGGGTTAGAACTTCACATATGAGTTTAGGGAGTACACAACTCAGCCCATAACAAGACTGATGAGAAAGATGCCAGGGATAATCACTGAAATGATGTTCTGAAACAGGCAAGAAGGGGTAGAATATGGTGCCTAAAGGGAAGAGCAGGCTGAAGACAGAACATGGATGATGCATCTATAATAACAAGAGAGAAAGCAGAGTGTCTTGATACATATACAGTTGAGTGGGTGCATGTGGTGGTGAGCATACAGCAGTTCTTTAAACTGCTTTCATTTACTCAGTGAGCTAGGCAGCAAGGTCATCATCAGGGCATGTGGTTGAGAAGGTGTTGGAAGATGGAAAAGAGAACACAAGGTCTGTAGTGGTCATTTGGGGTGGTGGAAGAGACAGTGGACACCTGGGAGATGTAGTGTGGAGGCTGGACATCACCGAGGGTCCACTTGGGGTGAGCTAACCTGGATTACAAGTGAGACCAGTAGGCATGGTGTATTCTCCCATGCTGTTTTGCCATAAGATCAGGCCTGGAGTAGACAGATATGGGGTTGGCCAAAACGTTTGCTTGGGTCTTTCCAAATGGAAAACAAACAAACAAACAAAAATCCAAACTAACTTTTTTGCCAACCCAATAGATTTTGACTTCCCAAGTGGTTCAGTGGTAAGGAATCTGCCTGCCAATGCAGATTTGATCCCTGGATTGGGAAGACCCCCTGCAGAAGGAAATGGCAACACACTCCAGTATTCTTGCCTGGAAAATTCCGTGAACAGAGGAGCCGGGTGGACTACAGTCTATGGGGGGTGCAGAAGAGTCAGACATGACTTAACAACTAAACAACAATGATTAGATTTAACTAGGGTGGTAGGGAAAGGCTTAGGGTTAGGTGCTAACAAGACGACTATGACAGAGGTAGACTAGGGTAAGGATCTGTGGGGTAATAATGATGACAGTGGCATCTCTGCTGGTAGGAAGGTATATTAGTTTCTTGGAGCTCCCATAACAAAATACCAGAAACTGGGTGGCTTCAACAACAGAAATAGTGTTACACAGAGGCCAGCAGTCTGAAACCACGGTGACTTTCTCACGGGTGTGAGGAAGGGATCTGTCCCAGGTCTCTCTCCTTAGCATGTAGATGGCCAGCTTCAGGTCTGTGCAGCATTCCCCCTGTGGGTGTCTATATCCAGATTGTCCCTTTTTATAAGGACATCTGTCATACTGAATTAGGGCCCATAATAATGACATCACTTTAACTGGATTACCTCTGCAATGATCCAATTAAGGTCACATCCTGAGAAACTGTGGTGAGGATTTCACCACATGAATTTTTAGTGAGTGAGTGAAGTTGCTCAGTCGTGTCCGACTCTTTGCGACCCCGTGGACTGTAGCCTACAAGGCTTCTCCGTCCATGGAAAATAGAAAAAGAAAAGTAAATTAAATCCAAAGTGAGCAAAATAAAAGAAACAATAAGAATTAGAGCAGAAGTCAACAAAATTGAAAATAGGAGATCAATAGATAAAATCAATAAATCAATTTAGTTCTTTGAAAAGATCAATTGGTAATGCACAAGCCAGACTAATTAAGAAACAGAGAAGACATAAATTACTAATATCAGAAATAAAAAGATATAACTACAGATCCTATGGATGTTGAAAAAATAATGAGTAAATGTATGAGCAACCCTATGCCCACAAATTTGATAACATAGATAAAATGGATCAATTCCTTGAAAGACACAATTTACCAAAACTCATAACAAAGAAATAAATGCTCTGAATAGGCTTATGTCTGCTAAGAAAGTGAATCAGTAATTAATAATCTTCCAAAACAAAAGCACTGGGTTCAGAGTTCCCTGGTGAATTCTACAAAACATTTAAAGGAAGAAATTATACCAATTCTCTACAATCTCTTTCAGAATATAGAAGCAGAGGGAACACTTTCTGACTTATTCTATACAGTCAGGATTACCCTTTTACCAAAAACAGAAAAAACATTACAAGAAAACTACAGATCAGGTGTTGAATACCAATATCTCTCATGAACACAGAAGTAAAAATCTTTACCAAAATATTAGCAAAAAATCCAACAATGTATAAAGATAATTATACACCATTACCAAGTGATATTTACCCAAGATAGACAGGGCTGGATAAATTAATTAGCGCAGGAGGGATTCCCTGGTAGTCCGGTGGTTGAGAATGCCTTCCAGGGCAGGATATATGGGCTCAATCCCTGATTGAGAGCTAAGATCCCACAGGACTCACAGCCAAAAAGCCAAAACATGAAACAGAAACAATACTGTAAAAAACACAATAAAGCTTTACAAAAAGTCAATTAGCATAACCCATTATATCCATTGGTTAAAAAGAAAAGAAACCACATGATTATATCAATAGATGCATAAAGAGCAACTGACAAAAATTGAACACTTATCCATGATAAAAACTCTCAATAAACTAGGAATATAGGGAAACTTCCTCAGCTTGATAAAGATTTTCTAAAAAAGACCTACAGCCAGCATCATGCCTAAGAGTGAGAAACTTAAAACTTTCTCACCAAGATTAGGTACAAGGCAAGGATGACCCTTCTCATCACCCCTTTTCAACATCATACTTGAAAGTTCTAGCTGATTCAGTAAGACAAGAAAAAGAAATGAATTGTGTACAAATTGGGAATAACATGAGTTGTGTAAAGCATCTGAAAATAAATCAACAAAAAACTCCTGGAACTAGTAAGCAATTGTAACAAGATATAGGATACAAAGTTAATAGACAAAAGTGTATCAGCAATAAACAAGTGGAATTTAACATTTGAAATGCAATATCATTTAATGGCTGAGTAATACTCCATTGTGTATATGTACCACAGCTTTCTTATCCATTCATCTGCTGATGGACATCTAGGTTGCTTCCATGTCCTGGCTATTATAAACAGTGCTGCGATGAACATTGGGGTACACGTGTCTCTTTCCCTTCTGGTTTCCTCAGTGTGTATGCCCAGCAGTGGGATTGCTGGATCATTTACATAAACACCCACAAAATGAAATACTTAGGTATAAGTCTAACAAAATATATATACAATTTATATGAGGAAAATTACAAACCTCTGATGAACAAAATTATCAAGAAATAAATAGAGAGATAGTCCACGTTTGTAGATAAGAAAATCATATTATCAAGATGTCAATTCTTCCCAAATTGAACTGTAGAGACAATGCAATTCCAGTCAAAATATCAAGTCATTTTGTGATGTCAACCAGCTGATTCTAAAGTTTACATGGAAGGTCAAGAGATTCAGAATAGTGAATGCAGTATTCAAGAAGAACAAACTTGGAGGACTTATATTACCAGACTTTAAGACTTACTATTAATCAAGACAGTAGGGTACTGGCAATGGAGGAGACAAATAGGTCAATGGAACAGAATAGAGAGCCAAGAAACAGACCCTTATAAATATAGTCAACTGATCTACAACAAAAGAATGAAGGCAATGCACTATTATTTTTAACCAATGGTGCTGAAACAGTTGAACATCTATATGCAAAAAGAGAGGGAGAGAATCTAGACATAGGCCTTACACCCTTCACAAAAATTAACTCAAAGTGGACTATGTTTGAGTCCTAGAAGATAACCTATGAGAAAAACCTAGATGGGTTTGGCTATGCATATAATTTTTAAAACACAATGCTAAAGATAAAATTCATGAAAAAAATTGATAAGCTGGACTTCATTAAAATTAAAAATTCTACTCTGCAAAAGACAGTGTCAAGAGAATGAAAAGAGAATACAAGCCACAGACTCAGAGAAAATATTTACAAAAACACATGTAGTAACAGATTGCTATCCAAAATATACAAAGAACTATTAAAATTGGACAGCTTAGAAAAAGCAAACAGCTCCTCCAGGAATAACGCCGTGATGAAGAGCCTTCCATGTGCATCTAATCTTCCTGACAGATCTCCTATAGAGACAAGGGAAGTGATCTCAGCTGGCTCAGTCCCTTGCCTGAACAACTCAAAAGTTAGTAAGAAGAGGTGTGGCCAATATGGCAGAGTAGGAAGACCCTGAGCTCCCCTCTTCCCACAGGCTCACCAGAATTACAAGTATCTACAGAGCAACTGATTTTGAAAACAACATGAAGACTAGTAGAAAAAATTTTTCCATAACTAGAGATGCACTGTGGAGAAGGAAATGGCTACCCACTCCAGTACTCTTGCCTGGAAAATCCATGGACGGAGGAGCCTGGTAGGCTGCAGTCCATGGGGTCTCGAAGAGTCTGACAGGACTGAGCGACTTCACTTTCACTTTCCACTTTGATGCACTAGAGAAGGAAATGGCAACCCACTCCAGTGTTCTTGCCTGGAGAATCCCAGGGATGGGGGAGCCTGGTGGGCTGCCGTCTCTGGGGTCGCACAGAGTCGGACACGACTGAAGTGACTTAGCAGCAGCAGCAGAGATATACTGTGAGTCAGGTAGGAGAGGTGGAGGCGCGGTCTAGTCAAGACACATACCCCTGTGTTGGTGACCCACAAACAGGAGGATGATCATAATTGCAGGGACTCTCCCCAAGTAGCAAGGGGTGTTAGCCTCACATTGGGCTCGCCAGTCAGGAGGTCCTGCACTGGGAAGATGAGCCCCTAGAATGTCTGGCTTTGAAGGCCAGCAGGGCTTAAGTATGGGAGAGCCAGAAGGCTGTAGAAAACACAGCCTCCACTCTTAAAGAGCATGCGCGGAATTACCCAGGCTTCAGGTCCCAGCACAAAGGTAGTGATTTAAAACGAGGCTGGGTCAAACCCACTTGTTGACCTTGGAGAATCTCCTCGAGAGGCAAAAGGCAACTGGAATATTCCCTGGAGACACAGATGCTAGAGAAAACCATTTGGGGGAACTTATTTACCACAAGCACACTGGGGATGGCAGGTGCCATTTTGGAGTCTTCCTTCTAGCTTATTAAGGACAAGAGTTTACTGGCTCACCAGCAGGCTGGCACCAGCCTCAAGTCCCCCAGCTAGACCACCCCAGGACCCAGCCCCTTCCCACCAGCAGGCCAGCAGTAGCCTTAGGACTTGGCTCCACCCACCAGTGCAGGAAACCCAGGTTGGATCCCTGGGTCAGAAAGATCCCCTGGAGGAGGAAATAGCTACCCTTTCCAGTATTCTTGCCTGGAGAATCCCATGGACAGAGGAGCCTTGCAGGATACAGTCCATGGGGCCCCAAAGAGTCAGACACCACTGAAGTGACCTAACACACACAACAGAAGAGCCCACACCATCCACACAGGTGCACATGTAGAACTCATAGCTCTGGTAGCCAGGGAAAGCATGTTACCAGGGCTCATAGGACATCTCCTACATAAGGTAACTTCTCCAAGATTGAGAAATGTAGCCTGCTGCTGCTAACTGCTAAGTCGTTTCAGTCGTGTCTGACTCTGTGCGACCCCATAGACAGCAGCCCACCAGGCTCCCCCGTCCCTGGGATTCTCCAGGCAAGAACACTGGAGTGGGTTGCCATTTCCTTCTCCAATGCATGAAAGTGAAAAGTGAAAGTGAAGTCGCTCAGTCGTGTCCGACTCGTAGCGACCCCATGGACTGCAGCCAACCAGGCTCCTCCGTCCATGGAATTTTCCAGGCAAGAGTATTGGAGTGGGGTGCCATTGCCTTCTCAGAACACATAGAAAGAAACACAGGGAATTATCCAAAATGAGGAGACAGAGTAATATGTTTCAAAAAAAGAAACAAAATAAAACCTCCAAAAGCAAACTAGATACAGCAGACACATGTAATCTACCTGATAAAGGGTTCGAGATAACGATCATAAAGATACTTACCAAACTTGGGAGAAAAATGGATAAATACAGTGAGAATTTCAACAAAAATAAAGTATAAGGAAGAATCAAAGAGCACTGAAAAATATAATTATTTAAACTTAAAAATAGACTAGAAGGAGTCAACAGTATAGATTAGGTGATGTGCTATGTGCTGTGTGCTCAGTCGTGCCCAACTCTTTGTGACCCTGTGGACTGCAGCCCACCAGGCTCTTCTGTTCATGTGATACTCCAGGCAAGAATAATGGAGTGGGTGGCCATGCCCTTCTGGGATCTTCCCCAACCAGCACATCTCCATGTCTCCTGCACTGGCAGGTGGATTCTTTACCACTAGCGCCACCTAGGTGGAGAAGGAGATGGCACCCCACTCCAGTACTCTTGCCTGGAAAATCCCATGGACGGAGGAGCCTGGTAGGCTGCAGTCCATGGAGTCGAGAAGAGTCGGACATGACTGAGCGACTTCACTTTCACTTTTCACTTTCATGCATTGGAGAAGGAAATGGCAACCCACTCCAGTATTCTTGCCTGGAGAATCCCAGGGACGGGGGAGCTGTCTATGGGGTGGGCTGCCGTCTATGGGGTCACACAGAGTTGGACACGACTGAAGTGACTTAGCAGCAGCAGCAGCAGCGCCACCTAGGAAGCCCAGATTAGGTGGTATAAAATAACAAATACAGCAGCTACAGAGTAACGAATCAGCAAAATGGAAGACATTCATGGAAATCACCCAAGTTTAAACAGAAAAAATAAATAAGAATTTTTTAAAGTGAGAATAGTTTAAAACGCCTCTGGGACACCACCAAGTATTTGCATTATAGGGAAAAAAGAATAAGAGAGAGAAAGGGACAGAAAAATTATTTGAAGGAATAATTGCTCATTCTCCCAAACATTTCAAAAAGAGTTAACACCTATCCTCTCTAGCTATTTCAAAATATTGAAGAGGAATAAGCATTTTTGAACTCATTCTGCAATGCCAGCATTATCCTGATACCAAAACCAGAAAAAGATACCAAAAAAACAAAAAAAAAAGGAAAAAAGAAAATTCAGTATCATCATGGAACATAGATGCAAAATCCTCAGCAAAATATCAGCAAACCAAATTCAACAATACATTAAAAGGATCATAAACTATGCATAATCAAGTAGGGTTTATCCTTGGGATGAAAGGACAGTTCAATATACAGAAATCAATGTGATACATTAACAAATAGAAGTATTGTTTAAATGAGCCAAAATCTTAACAAACATCTCACAAAAGAAGAGATGCAGACATCAAGCATGTGTAAAGATACTCTATATCATATGTCATCAATGAAACACAAATTAAAGCAACAATAAGATATCCCTATATACCTATTAGAATGGCCAATATCTGGAACACAAATAACATCAAATGCTGGTAAGGATATGGAGCAACCAGAACTCTCATTCATTGTTGATGGGAATGTATAATGGTACAACCAATGTGGAACATAGTTTGAAAGTTTCTTATACAACTGAACATTTTCTTACCATACAAATCAGCACTTGCACTCCTTGTGCATTTACCCAAAGAAGCCAAAAACAAACATGTCTACACAAAAACCTACATATGGGTATTTATAGTACATTTATTAAAAATTGCCAAATCTTGGAGGCAACCAAGACGTCCTTCAGTAGGAGAAAGAATCATAAACTGTGCTACTTCCAGGCTGTGAAATATTATCCTACAAATTTAAAAGTAAGCTGTCAAACCATGAAATGACATGGAGGAAACTTAAGTGCATATTACTAAGGGAACAAAGCCAATCTGAAAAGGCGACCTACTTTTTTATCCCAATTGTATGAAATTGTGGAAAAAGCAAAAACAGGGAAACAGTAAAAAAAAAAAAAATAAAGATCAATGGTTGCCAGAGGTTGAAGGCAGGGAGATGAATAGGCAGAGTACAGAGGAATTTTAGGGCAATAAAATGATATTATGATGATGAATGTATATCATTATACATTTGTCCAAACCCCTAGAATGTTACAGCATTCTAATTGTATAATGATTGTAATGTGTAAGTTTATCCATTGTAACAAATGTACCACTCTGCTGGAGGATATTGATAATTGTGGAAGCTATGCATGTATAGGGGCAGGAAGTATATTAAAAAAAAAAAAAAAAAACTTGTGTATCATCCACTTAATGTTGCTCTGGACTTAAAACTGCTCTAAAACTAGTTTATTGTAAAAGGACATCAATGGCTTGTTGGTCTTACTGAAGTTAGAGGATTTTTTGAGTTAAGGACTAAAAGAAGTCACCTGAAAAGATGTGAAGGGAGGAAGCAGAGTACAATGCTTGTAAAACTTTGCACTATCTTCGGAATGTGTACATAGTTCAATAGCTCACACCAGTGGGTACCTCTCACCAACATGGAATTTCCAGTTTTCTTGTTCTACTTTTCTCAAGTGGACTTCTGCATTGTCTGCTTTCCAACCAGACTGATCTTTACTAGATGAAGCCTCGGGAATATGTCAACAGATATCTCTAGGGGTTTCCTTGGCTTCTAAGCAGAAAGAAGAAACTGTGGTATGGTGACATGGGCGAGACGTCAGGTATGTACCAGTGAGGAATGATACATTGCAGGAGGCTTTACAGAAGCACCAGGAAATCAGAGCCAGTTATCCTTTCCACACGCAGGTTTCCTGCGCTCTGTGCCAGACGTCCCATCGGCATTGCTGTGGCTGGTTCAGCAAACAGTTACTGAGTTCCTGCTGTGTCTCATGCACTGTCCTAGGGCTAGAGAGGTAAAGGTACTGAACTAAGTAAAACGCACTCCCTGACTACAAAAGGTTCACAAACTAGGAGGAAGAAAGGAGGACCAAGAAAAAATTAACAAAAATTGTAAAAACATAGAGCAGGAAAAGTGGTATAACCCAGGCACAGAATAGCATGAGGATGATGGAAAACTGTAAGGACCGAAAGTTTGTGGGGATGGAAATTAACAAGGTCTTTATGAATGATGTTATATTTGAGGCAGAGCTTGACAAATAGATTTCAACAGTCTGTGTGTCTGCACGAGTCAAGACACAAGGGCTGAAATTCAAGGGATGTGTTTGGAGACTGACAAGCAGTTTAATTTGCTTGGTGTCAGAAGAGCTGAGACGCACATGCACAAAACCCAGGATGAAATGGAGAATATTGGATGGATTTTGAACAAGCAGGCAACATGGTCAGATCATGATCAAATGCAAGATATTGTAATAAAGCCCATAAGACAGACTGGAATAGTGAGCTGAAGGGACAGGAAGAGTGGGAAGGTGTCCTCATGGTGGACACCAGAGTGGTTGAAGGGAATGGAAGACAGAACCTGACTGAAGAATATTGCAGACTTTGACTTGATTCGACTGTGGGTGAGTTGATCATTCATTGACTGTGGGGGACAATTAAATGAGAAGTTGGAGAGAACACCAAGGTTTTGAACCTGGTGACTTGGAGGACACAGTTACTCACAGATATAAAAACGTTAAAGGGAGTAGGTGGTTTCAATGGAAAGATGATTTCTCTTTGAACATGCTGAATTAGTGATGCTTGAGGACGTCCAAGTGAAGTCATCTAGCAGCCAGTTGAAACTGTGGGATTAGAGATTGGGACAGTATAAGGGGGTAAGGAGGCAAGAATGTAGTTGTCTTTTTCACAAAGTGAAAGTGAAAATGCTATTCACTCAGTCATGTCCAACTCTTTTCGACCCCATGGACTGTAGCCTGCCAGGCTCTTCTGTCCGTGGGATTCTCCAGGCAAGAATACTGGAGTGGGTTGCCATTCCCTTTTCCAGAAATCAGATTCCTGACCCAGGAATCAGACTCGAGTCTCCTGTGCTACAGGCAGACTCTTTACCACTGAGCCACCAAGGAGTAGTTAATATGGATGTAGTATGATTATAGAACTTTGGTTAGGAAAAAACTGATGGAGAAAGATGTGGAAGAATTGGCAATAACAGTCAGAAGGAAGGTTTCATGAAGGAGGGGTACTCAATAACATCAATAATGCCAAATACTGGAAGACACAGATATAAAGAAGAAATCAAAACAAAATGTTGGGTTTTCCAGTTAGTGGGACAATGAGGAAACCTTAGGACCAAGAAAACAGACCATCGTGACTCATCCACTGTAGTCTGTCTCACTATGTTTCAAGAACAAGATGTCAGCCTGTGATTAAGAGCCTTGACTGTTTCCAGGTTACATGAATTCAAATCCCTGCTCTTTTAAAGAGTTAAAAGCTCTTGACCAAGCAAGTCAAGCTCCCTTCCTTATATAAGGAGACTTTATATAAGACAAGCCTTATCCTCCTCATCTGTAAAAATATAGGATTTGTCCAGGGACCTTAGGTATAATAGGGCTTCCCAGGTGGCACTACCAATAAAGAAGCCACCTGATGATGCAGGAGACCCAAGGGACATAGTTTTAATTCCTGGTTCAGGAAGATCCTCTGAAGCAGGAAATGGCACCCCACTCCAGTATTCTTGCCTGGAAAATTCCACGGGCAGAAGAGCCTGGCAGGTTACAGTCCATGGGGCCACGAAGAGTCAGACCCAACTGAGTGACTGAACGCACACGCTTAGGTACAAAACATTGACCATGATAATGTTCATTGTTCCAAATGGACTGAACACTTGGATGTTCTACTTAGTTCATTATACTGCATAGATTCAAAAGTAATCTTAGAGAACTATGTAATACAAAGGAAGCCCATATATATTTCTCATAGGTTAAACACACATTTCATTTAATGCGTGCCACCCCTCAACCTGATACTTTCATTTTCAATGAAGGACTTTGTTTAAAGAAAGAAAAGAAAGAAGAGTACAGAGTACAAAAGCAAGAAATTCTAATTTACTGAAAAGAAAGATCACCTTTTAGAGAAGTTTCCATGGTTACTATGGAAACAAGCAGTTTGCAGACGGATGAAGATGATCCCAACAACTACAAAACAACATTTCAGAATACAAGGAGGTAACAACTTCTGTTCCTTCTATATTCGGATATGTGGGGGAAGGTAAATGTGCTCCAATTATCAGCCAAACATGGACAATGCATGCTGCTGCTGCTGCTGCTGCTAAGTCGCTTCAGTCGTGTCCAACTGTGAGACCCCATAGACGTCAGCCCACCAGGCTCCCCCGTCCCTGGGATTCTCCAGGCAAGAACACTGGAGTGGGTTGCCATTTCCTTCTCCAATGCATGAAAGTGAAAAGGGAAAGTGAAGTCGCTCAGTCGTGTCTGACTCTTCGCGACCCCATGGACTGCAGCCTACCAGGCTCCTCCGTCCATGGGATTTTCCAGGCAAGAGTACTGGAGTGGGTGGACAATGCATAACATTAAATTATATAAAGGTGCTTGATGTTTCTATTCTACAGAAAACTAAAGTAGTCATAAAATGCAATATACTTGATCCCAAATGCACTATAGTTTTATAGGCTTAAGGCAGGAAGGAGAATGGGGTCTGTTTCCTGCTCATTCTTGTTTAATTGTTTTTAATGATCAAAAGGCTAGTGATAGTGCAGGCGGACTCTAGTATGTTTATGGGCGTGAGAGAAGGGGTAAAAGTTCAGCCATTCGATTTTGCTTCTTAAGTAATTCTTACGTCCTGTTTCTGCTGTTTGCACACCAAGCACAATTTCAACATTTGTAACATACTGCTAGAGAACTGACCTCACAGGCAGAGACAGAGTGCTGGCCTAGTTTCTATCCACTCTGATCTATAAAGTCATACTTTGGCACACACCAAAGAGATGAGCTTAGCACGTGCTGGGCTTTAACCATGTCAGGGTGTATAAACTAGGGCTAGCCAGGCATCACAGGCACCTGGAGAAGGAAATGGCAACCCGCTCCAGTACTCTTGCCTGGCAAATTCCATGGATGGAGGAGCCTGGTAGGCTACAGTCCATGGGGTCACAAAGAGTTGGACATGACTGAGTGACTTCACTCTTCACTCAGGCATCACAAATCACCCAGACAGGTAAATCACTAAGAAAGAACAAAGCATTAATACAAATTTCTCAACCTCATAAACATTGACATTCAAGCCAGATTAAGTGTTTTGCTGTGAAAAGGGGCAAAGCTATCCCTGTGTACAGTAAGATGTTTAGCAGCATTCTTAGTTTCTATCCACTTGTTTTTTTTTCTAGCCAAAGTTTACTATCACACTGTATCCATATCAATCACTCCTGTATGACAAAGACAGCCACATTTCTGCCTCCTTACTCCATCTACTGCCCCCATCTCTGATCCCACAGCTCCAACTGGCTGCTAGATGACTTCATTTGGACGTCCTCAAGCATCAATAATTCAGCATGCTCAAAGAAAAATCATCTTTCCATTGACGTCAGCTTCTCCCTTTAATGTTCCTGTATCTTGAATAACTCTTTGCCCTCTGTGCCCTCAGGTTAAAAACCTTGATGTCCTCTTCATCTCCTCCTCATTTAATTGACCCCCACAGTCAGTAAATGATCAACTCGCATGCAGTTGAGTCTAATTTCTGCAATGTTCTGCAATCAGTGTGCCCTCTTTTTCATTCCCTTCAGCCACTCTTGCGTCCACCATAAGGACACCTTTCAACTTTTCCTGCCCCTTTGGCTCACTATTTTGGTCCATCTTATGTGCTTTTACCAGAATATCCTTCATGTGATCATGATCTGACCATGTCACCTGCTTGTTCAAAATCCCTCCAATATTCTCGATTTCATCCTGGGTTTTGTGCATGTACATCTCAGCTCTTCTGACACCAAGCAATTTAAACTGCTTGTCAATCTCCAAACACATCCAATGGATTTCAACCACTCTGCCCTGACTCATGCAGACACACAGACCACTGAAATCTCTGTATTTGTCGAGCTTTGCCTCAAATATGACATCATTCACAAAGACCTTCTTAATTCCCCCCAATCATGACAACAAAAATGTGTCAGACATCTAAACTTGCTTCAGGCTATGAACCAGTAAAATATAAAAACAAACTCATAGATGATCACTTGATATCCTTGTTTCATCAGAGTATTTTGAAAAAAAAAAATTCTTTTTTAACAAAGAAAAAAGAGGTTTTCCTAAACTGTGAAAATCCAAATTTCTCAATATCTCCCATATTGGAGAAAGTCTATGTTTAGTCACCAAGTCAAAGCAAAAGTCCTGGAAAATTTCCCATTCTAGTGCCATCAAGAGATTCATGCAGACCATTTCTTAACCAAAACCCATTTTGTTAAGTTTTTGTTTTTCTTTTTTTAATTTAATTGGAGGCTAATTACTTTACAATATTGTATTGGGTTTGCCATACATTGACATGAATCAGCCACGGGTGTACATGTGTTCCCCATCCTGAACTCCCCTCCCACCTCCCTCCCCATCCCATCCCTCAGGGTCATCCCAGTGCACCAGCCCCGAGAACCCTGTAATACCCTGCCTTAACACTGGATGGGTTCAAAAGAACCCAAATTCTACACACAGAATTTGAACTGTGGGACAAGAGTTATGAGGCAAGGGTTATAAAGATGAATCTTAGTAAGTCTACTTTTATCTATAGAGTAGTTGCTAAAGAAATAAACATGTACAACTTTTTCCAAAGAACAGCCAAAGTCATTAAGTAGATAATCATTTTATACTTTCAGTTTTTGAAATGAAGATCTTAGAGCTCTGTGTGGTATTGGGATTCACAAAAATTATGGATGACTGACACTTAATCCCTTTCTGCCTTGTAGTAATAATTCTTTGGATTCATTCACAAAGAAAACACAAAATAAAACAAATCAAAAAAACTAATCAGATATAGAAACAAGGAGAATTTGTAACAGAAGCCATTAGACTTCTTGGTTCTAGACTCAATTTATCTTTACCCCAATTTCTCATTGTTAATCCTTAGAGCTTGGTTACTTTATCTCTACAGCCCCTTCCCATGCTGACAGTACACACATTTTACTTTTTTAATTCAAGAAACCAAATAAAAAAATATTGAGAATGAAAAGAATTCTTGAAACTGTGTGTCCCACTTTGGTACTTTCATATTCAGATTCAGATTTGCCTAGACTTTGTAAAGGCATTATATTCTGCTTCAGACAGAACTAAAACCTCTCTCTCTGGAAGTCTTGGGTCATATAGTATGTGCCTCCTATCACAGTACAGGGGAATGTCTTGTCTCCCATTTTGACAAGGCTATGAGTTTGTTACTCTATGGGAAAAAAAGAGGATTTAGTCAAGCTAAAGGGAAATCCCAAACCTCTGGCCTGGGGTATTGCAGAAAGCAGATATGAGATAGAGTTAGTTCAGTTTTGCTAAATACCTTCCATTTCCCCAAGGAACTCCATTTCTGGTTTTTCCTGTTGTTGTTACATGTAGAAGAGTTTAATAATCAACTGAATTTTTGAAGGAGAGAAAGACAAGAATATATACCTGATCATCCAAATTTCCATAATAGTTGGTGCATAGAAAATTCTGACTCTGAAAAGAGGAAACTTCCCAAACCGGAAAAACCAGAAGACTGCGCAAACCACTTCTCAAGGTGGTCAGCTTTCACAGACCGTGCTACTACTGTTATAATTTCTTGGACTACAGTTATATCCAAACACAAACCCATAAAGTCACTTTGGTCATCATTTTGGCCAAAACATCAGTAATTGTCTTTCTTTACAATAAAATGATTTTGTGCATGTAAAAGAGTTTATTACTCAGATTTCTTCTCCTTGGAAACAGACCAGCTGATTGGAGAAAAACCTCTGCTAAAAATGAAAATGCTTCCCAAGCTTAAAAGGTGAAAACTGTGGTCTTCACCACATGACAGTGTCCAAACTTAGTTTTTATTTCCCTGTACAAAGATTTCCATATATGTCTTTTCCCCAAAGAGCATAGCATTTTATTCAGGTTTTTTAAATTGTTATTAACAATGGTAACATTGGAAACTCTTACGTGGTGAGGTTTATGGCTACTCTTTCTGCTATATTCTTTATCATATATATAGTGGAAAACTTTAATCATTTTTTTTGAAGTATAGTTGACTTACAATGCTGCGTTAATTTCAGGTGTATAGCAAAGTAAATATATATATTTACTGAATATATATACAAATAAATATATATATATACTGAATCAGAAAAAAATTTAAATATTTTTTCCAGCTCTTTAAGGATTTCATATATGCTTTAAAATAAGGCCTTAATATAGAGCAGGATCACTGATGAGCCCTGAAAGTAAAGGAACTGAAACTGGCAAAGATACCTTATTATGTGAATTCACAGATCCTGCCCTGAAGGTTTTTTCCCAGAGGTTTTGGGAAACACCTTATGATTACAACAGAATCTTATTCTTTCTACCTTTTCATATCCTATCCTCACCTGGCTAGAGGCTCCACAGCTTTCAAAGAATCTTGATAATTATTTTATATAATACTACGTATCTCTTTGGGCTCTTTCGTTGTACTCAGATCTGTTTAGAGCTCTTAGGTTTTCGTTATTTAGATTGGGGTTTTACTTTACTGAGGTGTTAGAACAGAAGAGGGAATGTGTTTCATTTTTATTTTGATTACCACACACTCTTCTAACCCTTCGCCCCATGTTGACCCCTCTGAAAAGATGATAATCTCATTTCCTGCATCTTAAGAAAACTTCTTAACTGGTCAAGAATCATAATCAGGTTTAAACAGTTATTTTAGCCTTTCTTCTCCATCCCACTGACATTAAACCCAAGATGAGTCAAAATGTGATGTGTTCCACGCGATCTTTTCAAATATCCTTGAAACAGGCACGTGGTTTCAGTTCTGTGATGGAATAATTTGCTCCAAAGAACTTCAGCTTTCTGATCCTCCTTAATTGTCAGCATTGTATTTCTAGAAAATTCACCACAGAAGCTTTTCACTGGGCACAACCTTTAGACAGATAAATTTAAGGAGACGACCTGAGTCATGTATAAGAAATTCTAGAATCTTCCTCCCAAGACCCATGTAAGAAGAAAGGGACAAGTACTAAATAATAAAAAATATTTTCAAAGCCATTGGCTTCCAGACCCAAAATGGGAATATACTTTCTTTCCTGACTTAGAAATTGAAGAAAAGGACCAATTTAATTGTGCAATTTCCTACCCTGCCCTGGTGGTTGGATCTGAACCAGTATGACATGTAAGAAGTCTCAAAGGAGAGCAGAACAGTAGTGTCTTTAAATTCTTGGAACACCTGTTAACAGGTTATAGGGGGTTTATATATAGCAAGGAGAACTCCAGTCTTCACTTTGCTAGCATAAAAAAGACTCATTTAAAACACATTATTTGCCAAAGTTTCATTACTCAAAAGAGTAGATGTAACTTTAAAGCCTTAGGCACTCTACAAACTGTGATTTCAACATTTCCAAAAACCTTCTTGTAAATTTGGAGCTTAAATATATTTCCCATCATTTTTTAGGCTAAAATTGTTTCTGAATTAATATCCATTTAATTACAATAGTGATTAAATAAGTTATTTCTTAATGAGCCAGCACATTGCACACATACTTTGCTATCAGTATTTATACAGTCATCTCGTAAGTATAATTGAGAGGTTAGCATAACATATGTCCAGGAAAGTCAACAGGTAACTAGACTATTTAAAACAGAATAAAGATATTACATATTCAGTCATGGGAAACTTCCAATGGATATGGTAGACCCAGAGGAAGCCTCCACTCCACCACAAACAAATAGAAATGCTAATAAAAATAAATATTAACCATAACAAAAGAAAATGAAACTGAGTAAAAACAAGAGAGAGAAACTTCTATATACCTAAAAAAAAAGATAACTCAAAACCAGAAAGATGAGCTGAAAGCAAATAACTACACAAGGAAAGACTCAGATAGGGACCCAACAAGTCTGGGTTTAACGTACTCAGGGAGGCAAAACAGAAAAATTCAGGCCCAAGAAAAATGAGAGGATTGAACTGGGTCTTCTGAATAAAGCTGAGAGCATAAAGGGCTGCCCCAACAATATGCAAGATAAGGAATAAAAAATGCCTCTGCCCACTAGCCTGGGCCCACGTTAAGATGCCTACAAAGGAAAGAGTGGGGTGATTTAAGAGAGATTGCACTGAAGCATATTCTTTACCATATGTAGAATAGATGACCAGTGGGAGGTTGGTGTATGACACAGGGGACCCAAAGCAAGAGCTGTGTGACAATCTGGAGGAAGGCAGTGGGGCGCGATGAGAACACACGTGTGCCTATTCATGCTGATGTATGGCAAGACCCATCACAGTGCTGTAATGATCCTCCAATTTAAATAAATGAACAATTTCTTTAAAAAATAGTATCATACCTCCTTTCTGAGGCAATGGACAAAAGAAGAGTGTTTGTGAGCCATCGAAGCCTTCATCCTAGCCCACGCTGAAGTGTGGAGTCTTAATTCTCCTCTCAAGGGCCCAGAAATCCAAGAGTGACACATTAACCTAGACAGTGGTCTGAGACGCTGAGATCTGTAGGGTCCTGACTCACACCAACCTCAAATGGCTCAACGGGGATACAGTAGCCCAGGGGACACGGCACCCCTAAGGCAAGCTCTGCAGCAGATGAGCTAACAGCTCACCATGACCCATCACAAGAGGAACAAACCACCAAACAAGGAGAGAACTTGCATCTCAAGAATTAGGAAGAATGAGTCCATTTGGAAAAGTGTTGGAAATAAATGTTTACAATATTCAAAAAGAGAAGGAGAGGGAAAGAAGCAGCACCACTGTCTCCAGATTGAGAGCATTGTTCTATCAAAGGAGAGAGGAGGGGGCAGAGCCCAGCTTTGTGGAAAGTGCATTATATGAGAAGTGCTCACTTGTCTGGCCTGAACGCACAGTTTGCTTTCAGAGTGAAATATCTACGCCAGGAAATGCTGTTAGTTCATGCAAGTGACATCAGGAATTATGTTGAACCACATATGGTTCAGTGGTCTTTTTCCTCAAGCTAGAAAGATTGCACTGACAAGAATAAAAAGACAATCCAATTTTCTTTGACTTCTTGGCAAACTTCAGACTGGAAGTTTTATTTGCCATGTACCAGCTTTAATCCTCTTCCAAAGGTGAAACAAGAGGCCTTGGGGAGAATTTTGATTCTCAGCTCTTCCTCTCTAGTAAAATGACTCCTTTGTGGTAATTTTTTCCAGAACTGATAAATTCTATTAAGTTTTTTTTTCAAATCATGATTACCAAGTCGTTTTCTCTTTCCCTTGTTTCTGGTAATCTTCAAAGTAGAAAGAAATCCCCTAAGTAGAGCCAGGAGTGTCATTCCTAAAGGTTGTTGGAAGATTCAGTGATAGGGTAATCTCAGTGAATGCTGGTTGCTTACCTGCCTATCAGCTTTCAATCAATAATCTTGTGTTACATTGGCTTGGTTCATCTGTGAATCACAAACTATTTTTCATCTAAAGAATAGTCAAACCCAGCAAGTCCACTTCTGTATATATATCCAGAAAAAATGAAAACCTAATTCGAGAAGGTAGATGCATGTCAAAGTTCATAGCAGCACTATTTGCAATTAGCCAAGATAGGGACACAACCCAGGGCTTCTCAGGTAGCTCAGTGTGAAAGAATTCACCTGCCAAGCAGGAGACACAGTTTTGGTCCCTGGTCAGGAAGATCCCCTGGAGAAGAGAATGGCAGCCCACTCCAGTATTCTTGCCTGCAAAATCCCATGGATGGAGGAACCTGGAAGGCTATAGTCCGTGGAGTCGCAAAGAGTCAGACATGACTTAGTGGTTAAACAGTAGCAGCAGGATACAACTCAAGTGTCCATCTATAAACAAATGGATAAAGAAGATGGGCTGTTGCTGCTGCTGCTAAGTTGCTTCAGTCATGTCCGACTCTGTGCGATCCCATAGACAGCAGCCCACCAGGCTCCCCTGTCCCTGAGATTCTCCAGGCAAGAACACTGGAGTGGGTTGCCATTTCCTTCTCCAATGCATGAAAGTGAAAAGTGAAAGTGAAGTCTCTCAGTCGTGTCTGACTCTTCGCAACCCCATGGACTGCAGCCTATCAGGCTCCTCCACCCATGGGATTTTCCAGGCAAGAGTACTGGAGTGGGGTGCCATTGCCTTCTCCGAAAGAAGATGTGCTAAATATGTACAACAGAATATTACTCAGCCATTAAAAAGAAATTCTGCCATTTGCAGAAATGTAGATGGACCTAGAGAATATCATTCTTAGTGAAATAAATTAGCCAAAGAAATACCAATATTGTATGAAATCACTTATATGTGGAACCTAAAAATTAGTACAAGTGAAGGCATATAGCAAAACAGAACAGAATCACAGATACAGAAAACAAACTAGTGGTTAACAAAAAGGACAGAAAAGAAGGGAGGGGCAAATTTAGGGTATGGGAATAAAAGATACAAACTACTATGTAAAGCTATGACCAACCTAGATAGCATATTCAAAAGCAGAGACATTACTTTGCCAACAAAGGTTCATCTAGTCAAGGCTATGGTTTTTCCTGTGGTCATGTATGGATGTGAGAGTTGGACTGTGAAGAAGGCTAAGCGCCAAAGAATTGATGCTTTTGAACTGTGGTGTTGGAGAAGACTCTTGAGAGTCCCTTGGACTGCAAGGAGATCCAACCAGTCCATTCTGAAGATCAGCCCTGGGATTTCTTTGGAAGGAATGATGCTAAAGCTGAAAGTCCAGTACTTTGGCCACCTCATGTGAAGAGTTAACTCATTGGAAAAGACTCTGATGCTGGGAGGGATTGGGGGCAGGAGGAGAAGGGGAAGACAGAGGATGAGATGGCTGGATGGCATCACTGACTCAATGGACATGAGTCTGGGTGAACTCCGGGAGTTGGTGATGGACAGGGAGGCCCTGCGTGCTGCGATTCATGGGGTCACAAAGAGTCGGACACAACTGAGCGACTGATCTGATCCGATCTGACTATGTAGAAAATAGATAAGCAAGAAGGATACATTATATAACACAGGGAAGTATAGTTATTATCATGTAATAACTTTTAATGGAATTTAAACTACAAAAACATTGAATCACTATGCTGTACACTTGAAAATAATGTTATAAATCAACTATACTTCAATAAATTAATAATAAGTAGCCAAAAATACATGACAGAGCTGATGAGTTTGCACAACCTCTTTGGACTCCCTCAGTCCTCAGCTATTTTATCATACTGCCTGTTATTAAAACCTGGGTGAGTTGCAGCTTGGCCAGCCAGACATACAGGGAAGAGTAGGCCTCCAGAAAAATCCTAAGGGACCACTATATTAAGTATTTTCAGACTAAAACTTTAATATTATCAGAGGATAGTTGATTTTCATATTTTACGGATGAGACATAAACATGTAACTGAGGGTTAAATTGCATTGACTACATAAGAGAGTCACAGCTTTTCTTCCAAGGAGCAAGCATCTTTTAATTTCATGGCTGCAGTCACCATCTGCAGTGATTTTGGAGCCCCTCAAAGTCTCTCAGTGTTTCAATTTTTTCCCCATCTATTTGCCATGAAGTGATGGGACTGGATGCCATGATCATTGTTTTCTGAATGTTGAGTTTTAAGCCAACTTTTTCACTCTCCTCTTTCACTTTCATCAAGAGGCTCTTTAGTTCTTCTTCACTTTCTTCCATAAAGGTGGTGTCATCGGCACATCTGAGGTTATTGATATTTCTCCCAGAAATCTTGATTCCAGCTTGTGCTTCCTCCAGCCCAGCGTTTCTCATGATGTACTCTGCATATAAGTTAAATAAGCAGGGTGACAATATACAGCCTTGATGTACTCCTTTCTCAGTTTTGAACCAGTATGTTGTTCCATGTCCAGTTCTAACTTTTGCTTCTTGACCTGAATACAGATTTCTCAGGAAGCAGGTCCGGTGGTCTGGTATTCCCATCTCTTGAAGAATTTTCCAGTTTGTTGAGATCCAAATAGTCAAAGGCTTTGGCGTAGTCAATAAAGCAAAAGTAGATGTTTTTCTGGAACTTTCTTGCTTTTTCTATGATCCAACAGATGTTGGCAATTTGATTGCTGGTTCCTCTACCTTCTCTAAATCCAGCTTGAATATCTAGAAGTTCACAGTTCACATACTGTTGAAGCCTGGCATGGAGAATTTTGAGCATTACTTTGCTAGCATGTGAGATGATTGCAATTGTGTGGTAGTTTGAGCATTCTTTGGCATTGCCTCTCTTTGGGACTGAAATGAAAACTGACATTTTCCAGTCCTGTGGCCACTGCTGAGTTTTCAAAATTTGCTGGCATATTGAGTGCAGCACTTTCACAGCATCATCTTTTAGGATTTGAAATAGCTCAGCTGGAATTCCATCACCTCCACTAGCTTTGTTCATAGTGATGCTTCCTAAGGCCCATTTGACTTCACACTCCAGGATGTCTGGCTCTAGGTAAGTGGTCACACCATCATGGTTATCTGGGTCATGAAGATCTTTTTTGTATAGTTCCTCTGTGTATTCTTGCCACCTCTTCTTAATATCGTCTGATTATGTTAGGTCCATACAATTTCTGTCTTTTATTGTACCCACCTTTGCATGAAATATTCCCTTGGTATCTCTAATTTTCTTGAAGAGATCTCTAGTATTTCCCATTCTATTGTTTTCCTCTATTTCTTTGCATTGATCACTGAGAAAGGCTTTCTTATTTCTCCTTGCTGTTCTTTGGAACTCTGCATTCAAATGGCTATATCTTTCCTTTTCTCCTTTGCCTTTTGCTTCTCTTCTTTCCTCTTTTCTTCTTTTCTTTTCTCCTTGGAAGAAAAGCAATGACCAACCTAGACAGCATATTAAAAAGCAGACACATTATTTTGCCAGCAAAGGTCCGCCTAGTCAAAGCTATGGTTTTTTCAGTAGTCATGTATGGATGTGAGAGTTGGACTAAGAAGAAAGCTGAATGCCGAAGAATTAATGCTTTTGAACTATGGTGTTGGAGGAGACTCTTAAGAGTTCGTTGGACATCAAGGAATCCAACCAGTCCATCCTAAAGGAAAGCAGTCCAGAATATTCATTGGAAAGACTGATGCTGAAGCTGAAACTCCAATACTTTGGCCTCCTGATGCAAAGAACTGATTCATTTGAAAAGACCTTAATGCTGGGAAAGATAGAAGGCAAGAGGAAAGGGGTATGACAGAAGATGAGATGGTTGGATGGCATCACCAACTCGATGGACATGAGTTTGAGTAAGCTCTGGGAGTTGGTGATGGACAGGGAGGCCTTTCACGCTGCAGTCCATGGGGTTGCACAGAGTCGGATATGACTGAGCAACTAAACTGAACTGACTGAACCTAAGAGAGTACCCACCCAACAAAATGTTCCATCCCTATGTATCTAATCACTTTCTTGAATACAGAGGAGACTCTAATCCAAAATATGATCCAAAAATGAATGTTAGGTGGGAGTGATTAATATAAAGTCAGTATTCAGCACAGCAGGCAATGTTGATAGATGGCAGCTGGTTAAATAACTAATGTGGTATTGTGTTATAAAGACAAATTTCCATTCAGTAAAAAACCTTGAGATAAGATGAAGCCTAATAATCATTATGAATGTGTATGCAGGAATAAGTAGGTATCAAGCGCTACATATATTTAGCTGAAACTCAAAAAACTTAGAAATGACAGTGCTTCAGATTTCGACCTTATAAAGCTTCAGGAAATTACAGAAGAACCCTGGAATTACCAACTAGAACAAAAGAAGAAAAAACTGTCATTACCCTTAGGAGAAATCAGATGAAACCTTTCCCCTGAGCACCCACTCCAGCAAGCCGTGTACTTATCACATCCTATACATCACGTCACATCACTCACACCCCTGAGGTCCAAACTAATAGCATGCCCTCAGAAATTACTAGGAAATTTAGCTTAATTTCTTTTACTATTCTTGCTTTAATAGTCATGCTACCTTAATAGGGCCTCAAATCTTTCTTTGTAACTTTTCTGAGAGAATAACAAAGGAATTCCATGTTCTTGAATTTGAGTCAGTTGGAGAGAGGTGGATGAACGTAGAGCCTGTTATACAGAGTAAAGTAAGTTAGAAAGAGAAAAACAAACATCATATATGAACACATAGATATGGAATCTAGAAAAATACTGCTGATGAACCTATTTACAGAGAAGAAACAGAGACGCAGACATTGAGAAGGGTCTAGTGGACACAGCGGGGGAAGGAAAGGGTCGGTCAAATTGAGAAAAGTAGCACTGGCATACATACAGCATCAGGTGTGAAATAGACAGTTAGCGGCAAGCTGCCGTGTAACACAGGGAGCCCAGCCTGGTGCTCTGTGATGAGCTAGAGGGGTGGGATTGAGCAGGGAGGGAGGTTTAAGAGAGAGAGGATATATATATAAAATTATGACTGATTTGTGTTGTTCAACAGAGTCCACTCCAAGATTGTAAAGCAATAATCCTCAATTTAGAAAAAAACCCAGGTTCTTTCATGACACTGAGATTAATCAGAAGATCTACTGACTGTGTAAAGATTTAAGGAAAAATAGGCCTAAAAGTTTGCTTAAAACTCTGAGAAGGCAGTGGAAAAAAAAAAAAATCAAAACTAGTCACAAAAATATCTCCATCAATCGTTCTTAAATGATTGGACTTTACCATCTGGAATCAATTGCCTTGTGATGGAGAAACAGATGTTCTATCAAGGTTGCTTTGTGATCAAACAAGCCAAGAGGAAGGGTAGGGCCAGCTTCTGAAACACGCAAAGCCCTATACAGAAAGGAGAAAATGATAAAGTAGATTGTCTTTGGCCAGAAGTGAAATGAGCAAGGGTAGGAGTTATGTTTTTTGGCTCACTCATAAGCCGTCAGTCCTGTAGCTGACCAAGAATCACCTCCACAGCTAGTCCTTATGTTTCTGATACATAAGAGAACTATAATCTTATCATTACTATATGTAATTCCTCTAGATATATATTCCATGAGGGCACTGACTTTCATTGATTTTGTGCCTTGCATGAAGTAGGTCCTCATGGATGGATGGATGGATGGATGGATGGATGAATAAAGTTGCTAACCATTGAACTACACCCTTGGCTTGGATGCCTCTCCTGTCCCTTTTAGGTTGATACCAGCCACATCCAAAGCCCCTGAGAATCCAGTATCTTGGTTTAGAAGGATGCTGTGAAGGCCACCTCCTGCAGGCCTAAGATGGAAAACACAACTGTGCAGGTTGCTCCATGGAGCTGTGACATTGATTTCTGATCTAAGTTGAAGTCCACTTTACCTCTAAAATGTGAGTTATCAGGATTTTATAAATCTTACTCTATCTGCTATTTAAAAATTAAGTCAATTATTCACGTGCAGATAATCTTAGAGTTTTAAACTGAAGTATGGAGCTGCTCTTCATTTTCTGTCCTTTTTTTAAAATAAAGGAACATAAGTTCAGAAGAATGTGAAGGAAAGCAAAAGATAAATTTTGCATGTATTTAAGTAATTTTTCTTTTTTATACTTGGTAAAATGGTAAATTATTGGCTCTCAAGAATTAAAGTAAACTTGCATTTCTGGGATAACTCCTACTTTATTACTATCTAATATGTTTTTACATGTTATTGGATTTAATATGCTGATGTCTTATGAAGAATTTGGAACCTGTATGCATGAGAAATATTGGTTTGCAATTTTCTTCCCTGTTTTGTAGTATTTTTCACAGGTTTTAGCATCAGGGGCAGGCTGGCCTCATAAAACAGGTTTGGATATATTCCCATCTCCTTTATTCTCTGAGAAAGTTTGTATGAGATTGGTCTTTCTTAAATATGTACTAAAATTCAGCACTGAAACCATCTGGGCCTGGAGTTTTCTTAGAGTCAAAGACCAGTTTTGGGAACACATTTTACTCTTACCCAACTCACCTGAGAGAATGAATAATAAACATCTTCTCTTGGCATTTCATTTAAAACTTTTGAGCCACTGTTATTCAATCATCAGTGATGGTGACCAGGAATAACTTGTGAATTACTGGGATCAAAAATAGATATGATGTTCACAGGGAAAAAAATGTTCCATTTTCTATTTTGGATGAAAGATGACCTGATTAGACCAGAGAATTAAAAGCCCAGTTAGGTAATCCAAACTCAAATCCAGCAAGTCAAGGCCTGGGTGACCAACACTCTCAATGTTTTTCAAAGTACACACAGTATAATTTGTCTTTTTTGTCCCTGGCACTCTGATTACTGCCCATGTTCCTAATTTCTAGCAAAAAATAAAACATCACCGAGTCAGTCAGTGCATTGAAATCAGTTCAGTGAAGTAAAAACTGCCAAGAGCAGGCAGATTTGTACTATAGATACATATAATTTCTGGTTTTAACCCCCTATTCCCAAATGCAAGTCAGATTTTCAGGACTCTATTTCACTTGTGCACATAGCCAATGAATGCAGATGACTCCATAAAAAAGAGATTATGTATACTTTCAATGTATCATTTTGTACATTTTTCCATCCTCAATTATAAGTCTCAACAAACAGAACATTTGGTCTACCTGTCATTCAGTCTCCAAGTTGTTTCCGATTCTTCATGACCCCACGGACTGTAGCACGCCAGGCTTCCGTGTCTCTCACCATCTCCAAGAGTTTGCACAAATTCTTGTCCACTGAATCAGTGATACCATCTGACCATCTCGTCCTCTGCCACCTTCTTCTCCTTCTGCCTCAAGTCTTTCCCAGCATCAGGGTCTTTCCCAATGAGTCAGTTCTTCATATCAGGTAGCCAAAGTACTGGAGTTTCAGCTTCAGCATCAGTCCTTCCAGTGAATATTCAGGGTTGATTTCCTTTAAGATTGACTGGTTTTATCTCCTTGCTGTTCAAGGGACTTTCAAGAGTTTCTCCAAGCATCAATTCTTTGGTGTTCTGCCTTCTTCATGCTTCAGCTCTCATATCTGTACATGACTACTGGAAATACCATAGCCTTGGTCTACCTAAAGGACTATAAAATGCATTAGATTGAATGCATCAAAACCCATTCAAAGGTGTTCCTACCAAAGGATGAAACATGGTTATAAAGAAATAAGATTGAATTATAATAAATGAACTATTTTCATTTCTTCTGTTTGCTGTGTCCTACTTCCAGTGAGTATACAGTCTTATTCTAAGTAAGGAACCCTACTCTTAGATGCCTTTGGAAGCTACACCCATTCTCCCAGTGGAGTGATTTGGGTCACAGTTAACAGATGAGAGGCAGCACTTGTAGCTCAAATGGTAAAGAATCTGCCTGTGATGCAGGAGACCAGGGTTCAATCCCTGGATTGGGAAGATCCTCTGGAGAAGGGAATGGCAATCCACTCCAGTATTCTTGCCTGGAGAATTCCATGGAGAGAGGAGCCTGGAGGGCTACAGTTCATGGGGATGCAAAGAGTCGGACACGACTGAGAGACTAACACACGAGAGCCATTACTGACTGTGTTGGATAATCTCCATTTGCCCCTCCAGAACTACTCTCTGTACCTCCCCACTTAGCCTGTGTCCTGAAAGACTGGTCTGTATGGGCTGTATTAAGGCTCCCCGGTTGTCTAGTTTTCTCTCAGATTTGGCCAAAGGGAAGTACTGTCAGAAACTGGAGGGCTGGGACTTCCCAGTGGTCAAAACTCTCAGCTTCCAGTGTAGGGGGGGAGAAGGTTCAATTCTTAGTTGGGGAACTAAGATCCCACATACTGCACAGCACAGTCAAAACATATTAAATTTTAGCAAATTGGAAGGCAAAGAGAACGAGCTCAGAGATGTGGTTGTCTTCCTCCTCCAAAGTCCCCAGCTCCAGAGAGTGTAAGGGCTCCCCATCCCTTGTTGATTTCCCATTATCCTTCTCACATATTTTGTAAATAGACCATTTATTAAAGACTCCTCAACCACACACACACAGTGTGAGTTGGTAATATGTTTCTTGCCCAAATACTAATTAATAAAGGAGTCAAGTCTTCCGAACAAAGTAGGTGATCAAGCTAGGCGGCGTGTCTTTTAGCACAAAAGATAGACTATATAATCATGAGAGTAGTTTTTGGAATCACTCATTCGTTGGCTCTGAAGTACTTTCCAAAACAGAAGTTCAAAAATTGTTTATAGCATATTCCAAATACCTAGTCTCTGAAGGTAACTACTTTGATGGAAGCGCCCTTCATTTAGCTATTGAATTTCTGGATGTTTGCTGCTTTTAAACATCTCAAGACATTATCATCACATTTTGTGATTTTAAAAATGAATATTTCTCATTTAAAAAATAGGTACTTTGGAATTCCTGAATGTAAAATCAAATTTGGGGTTAATACTGGTCCAGACAGTAAAACCAGGAAATAGCTTATTGCTAAAAAGAGAGACGGAGAGAGAGAGGAAAAAAAAATGAGAAAGAGATGTGTGAGAATAGATTGGACATAACAGGACACTAAGAAAGAAATAAGATTGCTTCCAACAAACACTTGATTAAGTAGATGTAAGTAAAATTTTCATATTGTAAGGAATGGGTTGTCTTTGTAAAATCTGCATATGCTTGCAGAATCCTTGGTTTCTTTAGACTTAAAAAAAAAAAAAGTTTTCTTTTTTTAAAGGACTCAATACCTAAGATAAAAAGTTGACACCTGACCTAGTGGCCAGTTCCCTATTTGGAGCCACTTAATTTCATAAAGCTGGTGTTAAGCTATTCTCTTTCTTTCTTCTGTACATAATGTACTATATTGAGCTGTTATTGTGGCTTAAAAATACATGACGAACATTTTGAATGTTCTCAGTGTTTTTAATTTAGATTTGCACAATCATAGAAATTAGAGATGGAAAAACTAGGATTCTTCCTTTTAATATAAACCGTAGACCGAGGTTTGAGGCTTGGTTCCTCTTTTTCTGACTAATGAGGCTGGGGAGAGGGAGTGTGAAGAAAACCCTTTGGGCCATTGCTTCCATTATTTCAGGATTTCTGAACTACTGTTATCTCTTTAATGGAGCACCATTACTTCAGTAATTTATCCTGAAGACCTAACAAATAATGTCTCTCTCTTGGCATTACATTTTAAACTTATTGGTTGACAAAGGCTATGTCTCTATGAACTGCAGTATATTTGAGCAAAGGATATTGTCACTGCAATTAACTATAATATCAAGATTGGCCTTAAAAAGGCAGCAACCATGGAATTCTCCAATCCCTTGTGTTTGGGGCCATAGAGACAACAAAATCCAGCCTGTCTTTTAGTCATATTTAATTCATATGATGGAATATTGGCACACATAGAATCCTATGTAGCTTATTTTGTTAACAATGATCTATATCTTTAATTCCTTTAATCTGCTCATAGCTCAATGTTTCTTTTTTTTTTTTCCTACTTGGAGCAAATGGTCTTTTAAATCCTCTATTCCTTTGGAGATTCTCCTAGTTTGGCTTTCTTTTCTCAAGTACAGCTCCATTTTAAACTCAGATAGCTGAAAGGAACCTTATAAATCATCTAGTTGCTCATCTCATTTCAAATATGAGGACATTAAACCCAAAAAGTGATTTGCTATTATTATGCTCAAACTTTCTCCTGATATTCACTAACAAGGTACAATGTACTGTAATTTTAACAATAACATTTGAAAGAGAATATAACCAACTTTCTAGAAGTTTCAGCCAAGTTTTTTTAACAGTTTGAAATTCTACTAAAATGTCCTATTTATTTCAAATTGGTTATTTCAAAACCAAACTCATAGTTAAGACTGTCTCATTTCAATGTAAACTGATAGCAGATCAAGACTGATTCAGCCCTGATCAAATGCTGTGTTCAGTTCAGTTCAGTTGATCAGTCGTGTCTGACTCTTTGTGACCCCATGAACCACAGCACGCCAGGCCTCTCTGTCCATCACCAACTCCCAGAGTCCACCCAGACCCATGTCCATTGAGTCGGTGATGCCATCCAACCATCTCGTCCTCTGTCGTCCCTTTCTCCTCCTGCCCTCAATCTTTCTCAGCATCAAGGTCTTTTCCAATGAGTCAGCTCTTTCCATCAGGTGGCCACAGTATTGGAGTTTTAGCTTCAACATCAGTCCTTCCAATGAACACCTGGGACTGATCTCCTTTAGGACGGACTGGCTGGATCTCCTTGTAGTCCAAGGGACTCTCAAGAGTCTTCTCCAACACCACAGTTCAAAAGCATCAATTCTTTAGCGCTCAGCTTTCTTTATAGTCCAACTCTCACATCCATACATGAATACTGGAAAACCTATAGCCTTGATTAGACGGACCTTTGTTGGCAAAGTAATGTCTCTGCTTTTAAATATGCTATCTAGGTTGGACATAACTTTTCTTTCAAGGAGTAAACGTCTTTTAATTTCATGGCTGCAGTCACCATCTTCAGTGATTTTGGAGCCCAAAAAAATAAAGTCTGACACTGTTTCCACTGTTTCCCCATCTATTTCCCATGAAGTGATGGGATCAGATGCCATGATCTTCGTTTTCTGAATGTTGAGCTTTAAGCCAACTTTTTCAGTCATCTCTTTCACTTTCATCAACAGGCTCTTTAGTTTTTCTTTGCTTTCTGCCATAAGGGTGATGTCATCTGCATATATGAGGTTATTGATATTTCTCCCAGAAATCTTGATTCCAGCTTGTGCTTCCTCCAGCCCAGCGTTTCTCATGATGTACTCTGCATACAAGTTAAATAAGCAGGGTGACAATATACAGCCTTGACGTACACCTTTTCCTATTTGGAACCAGTTCCATGTCTAGTTCTAACTGTTGCTTCCTGACCTGCATTAGGTTTCTCAAGAGGGAGGTCAAGTGGTCTGGTATTCCCATCTCTTTCAGAATTTTCTACAGTTTATTGTGACCCACACAGTCAAAGGCTTTGGCATATTCAATAAAGCAGAAATAGATGTTTTTCTGGAACTCTTGCTTTTTCGATGATCCAGTGGATGTTAGCAATTTGATCTCTAGTTCCTCTGCCTTTTCTAAAACCAGCTTGTACATCTTGAAGTTCACAGTTCACATATTGCTGAAGCCTGGCTTGGAGAATTTTGTGCATTACTTTACTACCGTGTGAGATGAGTGCAATTGTGCGGTAGTTTTGAGCATGCTGTGTTAGCTAGCTATATTTTCATATATGTCTCACTTCCTCCTTACCAGATATATAATATATAATTATATTATATATTATATATATTTATATATGATTATAGTATATATTATAATACATTATTAACATAATATTATATATATATATATATTATTGCTGCTGCTAAGTTGCTTCAGACGTGTCCGACTCTGTGCGACCCCATTGACGGCAGCCCACCAGGCTCCCCCGTCCCTGGGATTCTCCAGGCAAAAACACTGGAGTGGGTTGCCATTTCGTTCTCCAATGCATGAAAGTGAAAAGTGAAAGTGAAGTCGTTTAGTCCTGTCCGACTCTTAGCAGCCTACCAGGCTCTGCTGTCCATGGGATTTTCCAGGCAAGAGTACTATAATTAATTATATATAATATATAATTATAATATGTTATATATAATATATAATTATATAATATAATAATATAGTATATAATAATATGTAATATATTCTACAATCATATTAAAAATATTATATATTAATGTTTATAATTTGTAATTATAATTTTATATATTATATATTTTATATTTGATTATAATATATATTATAGTTTTATAATATATAATATATTATAGTTATATAATATATATAATATATAACATATACATTATATATTATATATATTATAGTTATAATATATATTATTATATAATAACTAAATTATATATATTATAATAAATAATATAACAATTATACTATTATATATAATAAATATAATATATATTATATATAATTAATATAATATACATTAATTATATAATATAATAGTTATATATATAATTATATGACTATATATAGTTTAAATATAATTTATAGTTTATAAGTCAATTTGGCCATGTCAGTAGGTTTAGAATTTGGCAGTGCCTGTAAATTTTACTTAATCTCACTTTATGATGAAATTTTGCTGAGTAAATAGAATTAAGGGAATCAAAAAATGATTGATCATAGGCTTTTTTAAAAAATATTGCCTAAAATAGGAAAAGACATGGAGTTGAAGGTAAGAGCCCATTCTAGATTAAACAGTATTTTAGAAAGGCAGGTGCTGACTAAATGTATAGAATGAAAAAAGAGTCTTGAAAAGATTTATTTTATTCTTTTTGGATATCAGTTTTTCCAGTAGTCACGTATGGATGTGAGAGCTGGACCATAAAGGGTGAGCACCAAAGAACTGATGCTTTTGAACTGTGGTGATGGAAAAGACTCTTTTGATTTAGTTTGACAGCAAAGGTGGGAGGAGAAGGGGACAACAGAGCATGAGACGGTTGGATGGCATCACTGACTTGATGGACATGAGTTTGAGCAAGCTCCCGGAGTTGGTGATGGACAGGGAAGCCTGCCATGCTGCAGTCCATGGGGTTGCAAACAGTCAGACACAGCTGAGCAAATGAACTGAACTGAACTGAATCCAACAGAAGAGTTCTGAAAAATATCATGGAGAGATAAGAAGGCCTTCTTAAATGAACAGTGCAAAGAAGTATAGGAAAACAATAGAATAGGAAAGACTAAAGATCTCTTCAAGAAAATTGAGGGTATCAAGGGAACATTTCATCCAAGGATGAGCACAATAAAGGACAGAAATGGTAAGGATCTAACAGAAGCAGAAAAGATTAAAAAGAGATGGCAAGAATACACAGAAGAACTATACAAAAAAGGTCTTAATGACCCGGATAACCACAATGGTGTGGCCACTCACCTATGTCACTCTGACAACCCGGAATCTGAAGTCAAGTGGGCCGTGGGAAGCATTACTGCAAACCAGGAGGTGATGGAATTCCGGCAGAGCTATTTAGAATCCTAAAAGATGACGCTATTATTAAAGTGCTGTACTCAATATGTCAGCAAATTTGGAAAACTCACAGGACTCAAAAAGGTCAGTTTTAATTCCAATTCCAAAGAAGGGTGATGCCAAAGAAAGTACAAATTACCAGACAATTGTGCTCAATTCACATGCTAGTAAGTTTATGCTCAAAATCCTTCAAGCTAGACTTCAACAGTATGTGAAATGAGAACTTCCAAATGTACAAACTGGCTTTAGAAAAGGCAGAGGAACCAGAGATTCAGTTTTTGCCAACATTCATTGGATAATAGAGAAAGCAAGGGAATTCCAGAAAAATATCTACTTCTGTTTAACTGACTATGCAAAAGCCTTTGACTGTGTAGATCCCAACAAACTGTGGAAAATTCTTAAAAGAGATGGGAATACCAGACCACCTTACCAGTCTCCTGAGAAATCTGTATGTAGGTCAAGAAGCAAGAGTTAGAGCCTTACATGGAACAACTGGCTGGTTCAAAATTAGGAAAGGAGTATGACAAGGCTGTATACTGTCACCCTGTTATTTTAACTTATATGCAGAGTACATCATGCGAAACACCGGGCTGGATGAATCGCAAGCTGGGATCAAGATTGCCAGGAAAAATTTCAACAACCTCAGACATACAGATGATACCGCTCTATTGGCCAAAAACGAAAAGGAACTAAAGAGCCTCTTGATGAAGGTGAAAGAGGAGAGAAAAATCTGGCTTAAAACTCAACACTCAAAAAAATTAGGATTATGACACCCAGTATCATTATTTTATGACAAATAGATGAGGAAGAGGTGGAGGCAGTGACAGATTTTATTTTCCTGGGCTCTGAAATCACTTCGGACAGTGACTGCAGCCATGAAATAAAAAGACAATTGCTCCTTGGAAGGAAAGCTATGACAAATATAGACAGCATATTAAAAAGCAGAGACATCACTTTGCCAACAAAAGTCCCTACAGTCAAAGCTCTGCTTTTTCCAGTAGTCATGAATGGATGCCAGAGTTGCTCCATAAGGAATACTGTGTTGAAGAACTGATGCTTTCAAATAGCAGTGCTGGAGAAGGCGCTTGAGAGTCTCTTGGACAGCAAGGAGATCAAACCAGTTAATTCTAAAAGAAATCAACACTAAATATTCATTGGAAAGACTGATGCTGAAGCTCCAATACTTTGGCCACATGATGTAAAGAGCTGACTCATTGGAAAAGACTCAGCAGCTGGGGAAGATTGAAGGCAAAAGGAGAAGCAGGCAGCAGAGGAGGAGATACATGGCATCACCGACTCAATGAACATGAATCTGAGCAAACCCCGAGATAATGAAGGACAGGGAGGCATGCTGCAATCCGTGAAGTTGCAAAGAGTAAGACACAACTTAGCTACTGAACAACAACAATAAGGGGCATCTAATTAGCATAAACTAGGTGTGGTTGAAAGGGGTTTATTGTGAAAACAAAGAACACTCCTCCCACCCCCATCACTTTCCCTTTCACTCAGGAAATTTCAAGGTTAAGAGATGGTCCTGCCTCAAGAACCAGGAACAAAGACTAAAATACATATTTCTTATTATATCACAAGATCACATTGGTATAAAAGGGGTGATGGGAGATGAAACAGTGGAGAAACAGGTGTCCAAATATAAAAGGACCTTATTAAAGTTACATGTATCCAGCAGTCATTAGGGAAATACTGAAATATTCAAAGGGAGTGATATAGTCATACTTGCATTTTCCAGAGATCCCTCTAGGAACAGTGTGGACAGTGGATGGAGACATGCGAGACTGACAGCCAACGCCAGTGAGTACTGGGATAGAGCTATGGCGATGCCATTGAAGAGGCACAGGCAGATGGTAGAGACAGAACAAAGGTCGATTTTGTGGGACTTCATTGGATACCTGATGAGAGGAGTAAAGGGGAAGAAGAAATTAAAGATCACTCTTAGATTTCAAGCTTAGGTGACCAGGTGGACAGTGACCCAAGTAGCCAAGCACCCAGTAGAGACGAAGAAGGACTGGCTTTCAGGCAGATGTCAGTGAGAACTCTTTTGGACTTGCTGACATCCCAGGGAATCATTCTAGTAGATATGCTAAGGAGGAAACTAGAAAGACATAAATGGAGCTCAGAAGAAATACCTTACAGGAGATAAAGATTTGGGAGTTATAGGGCTGTGGTTAGCCATGGAAATAGCGAGGCCAAGGTAAAAAGATATGACACAGCCTCTTTAGAGCAAGCGTGCATGGAGACCCCTCTTCACCCATAAGAAGGAAGCCTAATTGGAGGGTACATGCCTAAGGGCGCTCCCCACTCTTGACAGAGCTCTCTGGCTAGGAGGGCAGGAGCCTGGATCTGCCTTAAGGAGCTCTTCGGCAACATGGCTCTTAGGAAGCAGGTGCGCTCGAAGAAAGGCTTCTAACGTAAAGGCTTCCTGTGTAATGGCCACCATCATAACTGCACCACCAGTGTAGAGTCAAAACTGCTCCATGTGAAACCTGAATTATAGTATGTAGTGACATATGCGAGCTTTTGTATACAGTCAGTCCTCATCACTCCAGATTCTTTATTTGCAAATTCACTTACTCAAATTTATAACCTCAAAGTCAACACTCACAATGTTTTTGCGGTCATTTGTGGACATGCCTGAAGTGTCAAAAACTCGAGTCCCTGACGTACACAATGCCAACTGAGGTTGAACAGCTGATAGTCTCCCTTCTTGTTTCTAGTCTCATGCTGTAAATGAGTGTCCTTTTCAAGGCAGTTGGTATCATATATTTTACACTTTTGCACTTCTGGCTGGTAATTTAGCTGTTTAAAAATGCTCCCAGCATAGTGGTTAAGTGAGGTCTACTATTCTAAACACAAGGCTATAATGTGCCTTATGAAGAAAATATAGGTGTTAGATAAGCTTCATTCAGGTATGAGCTATATAGTGCTGTTGGCTATGAGTCCAATGTTAATGAATCAATAATATATATTAAATAAATTGTCTTTAAATAGAAATATACACAAAACAAGGTCATGTATTGACCGAATTATGAAAGTGTGACCAGAGGCTTGCAGGAACCCAACCCTGTATTTTCCCTAGGATTATGTATGCTCAGTTACTCAGTCATGTCCAACTCTCTGTGGTCCCACAGGCTGTAGCCCACCAGGCTCCTCTCTCCACTGAATTTTCCAGGCAAGAATACTGAAGCAGGTTGCCATTTCCTCCTCCAAGGGACCTTTTTGACCCAGGAGCTAAACCCGCATCTTTGATTGGCAGGCAAATTCTTTACCACTGCGCCACCAGCAGTGGTTTGCTGTTCATTAATCCAGTGTTCACAGTGACTGTATAGGATATAATTACTGCAAGTAACAAGGATTAACCATATTTGCAGAAGTCTAGAATGAGCCAAGAGCCACATCAGTGCTAAACGAAGCTCCTAATTTATTTAAAACAGCTCATTATACACTCACCTAAGGTTCAGAGTAAGGTATTGTTTTTGAGTTTTTATTTGGGCTTCTGAGGATGGGGCAGGGTTGAGGGGAGATTTACTCTTTGAATCACCTGACCAGTGATTGCTGTCATGTGAACTGAAGAAGTAAAGCACATCATGGAGTCCAGGGTCCCATCCTGCCACGTATTTACTCTGTGATCACAGACAAGGGTGTGCTCTCTCTGAATTTTCATGCCTCGCCCATGAAACCAGGCAATGACACCTCAGATCCCTATCAGTTCTGACAGCTCATGATGCTGTAGCCAGTCCCAAAGCAAGAGACACTGCCATCCACTGTGACTCTAGGACGGCATAAGGCTTGGGAAGAAGGATTTACTGTAGTGCCTTTCCTATATTCCCCAGAGCAACCTGAGGACAGACTCATTAGATTATTGACTTAAAGATTCTGCAACTCTTGTCTAATTTTAACTTTTATGACAGTAATAAACCCAAAGGAAAACTGTAAAACAAAGCAAAATACTCTCAATTATGTTAAACTTAAAATGGCATTAAAAGTAGAAAAGAAAAAAGAGAAGAGTGCCTAACTGTAATTATTTAAAGCAAATGACTTCAATGATCCAGGCTGGACCAAGATGCCGTGCATACCAGGCTACCCTGAGCATCCCACTCTGTCTTTTAGGTCTCTCCAAGGGACCCCAGCGTATCTTACCAGCAATCGAATGCTCCATTAAGCACTTGGCGAAGGAGTGGATGGACATGTGTGACCCAGACATTTCCATGGAAGGTTAGCTTTCCAGATGGAGTCCTCATTTTCATAATGTGTGTAGGATTAAGATGTAATCCACTATTTCAAAGAATACAATAATACACAAAATACATGCTCTGATTTATTTTTCCTCTTCTTTAACTGTAGAGGATACATCAATAAACAGAATTTTTCTTCAACAAATGGTATCTCTCTTCCAAATTAACAGAGGGTAACCTCAGGTATTAATAGTAATGGAAAAAGTTGAGATGATTAAGCGTGCACATACAAAGGATTTGTGCACACACACACAAATTATCTTGCCTTATCATTTTCTTCAACCAAGTGAAAAAATCACCATGCTATCTGCAGGCTCAGATCTAACATCTGAGGGGTCCAGCCACCTTCTCTTCCTCCACTGCCATCCCATACTTGGAGGGCTTTTTATATGCACTGGTGTATTCACCAGCATACAGTGACAGCCCAATCGCCTTTCTCAATGACGGAAAAGCCCTTGCAGGTGCTGGCAGTGGTTCAGAGCCACTGAGGTGGGGAATTCTGAGATGCTGGGTACTCAGGATGTGGTCTAGAGGTGAGCATCTGGACCACACCATTTGAGTTCCTCAGGTTCCTCACCCTGTGGGACGGGATACAACCAAACTGGCCATCTCTCTGAAGATGTAATTTTTTTCTTTCTCCACATATGATAATACATGTGTTTTTCCATGGTTTTCATAAGTACTGCTCCAACTCTAAACATCTCAGTATGTTGAAAGCTGTTTCTCTTGGAGGATTCAAAGCATAACAATGTATTGCAGTGTGTGTAATACACTTGTAAATGCAGGAGCACTCTGGACTTCTGTGGGGGGTGGGGGGTGGTGGAGAGTCTCTTCTATACGGAAGCATCTCAAGACATAAAATGAATAAAATTGGTGTTTCAGTGAGAAACAACTGTACTTTCCCCAGCACATGAAATACAGAAATGTAACCTCATTGCTTTCCCTCCACTTGATCATCTCCTCTAGAAGCGCCACGAAAGCCCTGTGGCTGCAGGACTCAGTCCGTCTTTGGCGCCTGGCCCAGTGCCTGGCATCTACTGAATGGTCAATAAATGTTTATTGAAAGAATACATTTAATTCACCCTTTTAATCAGCAGAACGTCAGCGCCTCTGCTCCAAACAATTGGATTAATTTCAAAACCCACATAATAAAGTCAGTCTGTGTTCGCCATCCCACATCTCTTTCTGTGGCTGGAGATGTTTTTAATCTTGGGAAATCCATGGGGCTGGGTGGTGTGCTTGCATAGTCCACATTAGGAGGACCCGACTTCCTTCTCTGGGGCTGCTCAAACAGTTATGTGCGTGCTTATCTTTTGACTTTAGGCAACAGACTGGGTCCTGGCAGCAGCAGCTGTGACGAGATGGTCGCTGGACAGGAGGAGAGCTGAGGGTAAGGTGCCCAGTCCTCACCCCATTCAGAACATATTCACGACACACCCAATGGTCCCACAGCTTCGGCTGGAAGCAGCCAGGATCCACGGCCTCTCAGTTAGTGTACTTAGCTCCTATCGTCTCTTCCTCCCTAAATGTCCTGGCGCTCAGAAGTCTGCATGGCCAGAGGCAAGCGCACCATGGAAACTGTCAGAAGCTGATGAAAGGCAACGCCGCTCTCCTGCTCCAGTTTCTTCACCAAAAAGTCAGGGAGCAGGGGTGGATATTTCTCTGGCAGTCCAGAGGTTAAGCCTCTGTGCTTCTACTGCAGCAGGGCACAGGTTCAGTCCTTGGTTGGGGAACTAAAATCCCACAAGCCATGTGTTGTGGCCAAAACTCATCACAATAAACTCAAAAAATGGGCAAAACCACTCACTAACAGGCAGCTAGGCCATCAGCCCAGCATCCACCTCAGGAGGGTCTCCAGAGACCCATACGCAATGACAGACATCAGAGAGACAAATCAGTAAGGGGCTGGGGGAGGGGAACAAATCAGCGATATAAAAAAGAAAAGCCCCACTGCTGTTCAGGGGATCTTAATTCCACGACCACAGATTGAACCTGAACCCTCCGTAGTGAAAGCTCGGAGACCTAACCACTGGACCACTGGAGAATTCAGCCAGCTGACAAAAGGCAGGAGGCTTTTGGTAGCTTTTCCCAAAAAAGGGGGTGTTCAAAGCATTTCAACATTTTTAAATTGATGTTTGTAGTCCCTTAAACTAAATATACAAGATAAAAATACATTTAGAATTACAAACTTAGATAAAAAACCTGCACTGATGCTGTCCTCACGTCATGCATATGAAAAGAAGGTAGAAAACCACAGACAGTGCACCCAGGGCTGTGGCGAGCTAGCCCCCAGTGCAGCCTGGACCAGGGCCAAGAAAGGGCAGCTGCCCAGGCGCCCCTGCTGCCCTGCCTCCCACCTGCTGGGGCCCCGCGTGCCCCCCACCAGCCAACCTCTCTCCTGGCTGGCACAGGAGCCTTAGCAACAGACATGCCACATTCTCTCCTCTCACGGGGGACCCAACAGACGCACCCATGGGCAGCAGTCATCTCACCACTCTTTTTAGGTGGAGCTCATACAGGCCTACCACACAACGCAGTCCACAGCCAAGCAAGTGCCTCGTGACACACATGCGCAGTGCTACAAGTGATCTCATCTGTTACATAAACCTCATGAAGGCACAGGCGCAGTGCTACGAACGAACCTCAGCTGTTACGTAATCATTATTTACAAAATGTGGAGCGAGAAAGCCTGAACAGGCCATCTTGGCTAATGTGCTCTCTCCCCACACCCTTCCAACCTGTGCTCAAATACTAGCCCCGAGGAGGCCTATCTGACCGTCCTGTTTAATACTGCAGCCCACCTCCACCCAGAACACTGGACTCTCTTCACCCAGCTCCAAGCTTTCATTTTCCAAACTCTTAGCACCTTCAAGAACAGAGAGGCAGCATCCGCACAAAGCCCTTAAAAAGCTGAGGTTGTCAGGAAAGGAGCCAGGAGCATAGCCCTGAGACAGCTCCAAGTGCTGTGGAGACACGAGGGAAAATAGATGTAGAAACGGGAGAGCCAGGCTGGAATAGAATGAGAGCAGGAATCCAGCGTTTGCTCAGAGCCTGGAAGGAAGTGAGAGCTGGGCTGGGTGATGGCGGAGGAGGGGCACAGATGTGGCCTCTGGCAAATAGGGCCCGACTCGCCAAGGCATTGCCCTCCCTCCGAGGTCTCCAAACACACCCGCCTTTTACCAGGTCCTCTGTGTGCAGAGCTGTAACTGCACAGGGACCGTAGCTACTTCTGTGTAAGACACGCCTCTTTCCTAGCCCCGCCCCCACCGCCCTCTGGGGAGCGCCCGACTTTGGCCAGCCCTGTACCATCACTGTGCATGTTGGACAGATGCCAGCAGAAAAAGCGATGGCACTTGAGTGGCTGCGTGTGTCCAGTGAGTGGTGATGTTCTCTGTGTGCAGGGAACGTGGAGAAATCCAACCGCAAACAGCACTGCTCTCCTCCCAGCCCCACATTTGTAGAATATTCTGGAAAAGGCTCAACTCATACAAAGAAGACCTAAAGTGACGATGCTCCCCTACAACCATCAGGAGACCCTCAAAACAGTCACTTTGGTCAGAAAGGGAAAAGAAGCCTGCTCAGTCATACTAAGGGGAGAGAGGTGTGTCTGGGATCAAGATAAGTTCAAGTAGTCTCATTCAACAGTTTTGAGAAGGTCACATGGAAGAATGGTATCTCTGACCCAAGCATCCAGGCCTGGGTGTTTTCTTAAACAAGGCCCCTCTCTTCCTAGTAGTCCTCAGAGGAATTAGAAAAATATATGCTGCACAGATTTCTTGAATTCCCCGTGTGGGACAACGGTTAACTGTCTTCTTTGTCCCAAAGGAGAATAGTTGTCTGTAGTATCAGACCACATGTGTTAGCATCTTCCCTGCCCTCCTGAGCTTGTCTGTGGGACTGTCCGCTTGTAAAACATTTCTATCCCACAGTGTCACAGTCAATCACTAGAAATTTAATTTTACTTTTACACTTGTCCAGCTCCTCGGGCAACACATTACTTAGTCATAACAGCAAACATCCATCACATCTATTTTCTCTCCAATCCAAGTAAAAACTCAAATAATATCATGAATCTAAAACTAGAAGAAACCATTGTAATTTCCTGGCCCTAAAACTGAATGCATTTTAAACCAAGTTTTAGACAAAGTTTTTCTTTTTTTTTAGCTTTCTCAAAACTATCTAGATCTGGTTTTCTAATTATTCATCTGTAACTAAACTAGAATACAAAACTATGTTAATCCCAATCTCCCAATTTATTACTTCCCCCCATATTTCCCCTTTGGTGTCCATGAGTTTGATTTCGAGATGAGAGTGTGTTTCTGTTTTGTAAATAAGTCCATTTGTATCATTTTTATTAGATTCCATATGTAAGTGATATCATTATGATAGATACCAGCATCCGGCTCCTCCTCACTACAGAACATCTGAAGGAGAAGCTGTAGTGTCATTGGGGTCCTTTTCTGGATGTCCCAACCATTCTTGTCCCGGAAATCTGGCTTGCTCTGCACAATGATTCTTCTGGAAGCACATTTCAGATGTGCACCAGCTCCGAAATGAGTCAATGAGTCCTCCCACCATCATTTAATAAAAAATAAAATCCCAGTGGGTCTCACGCTCCACTGTAGCTTCCACGCCAGCCCTGTGGAAGGCCATGGCTTTCCCCAGTGTCTTGAACTTTTCCACCTTCATGCTTTGCTCATGCACTTCCTCAGCCTGGGGCGTCCTTTTCCCACTTCCATTCCCTGGTTGAAATCCCATCTATCCCAGATGTCAGGCTCCTCCCTAGAGAAGCCTACTACTATACCCCACTGCCACCTCCAACTGGCTAGATCTGAAGTGCTATTCCAACAAAATTTTGGCACACCTGACCTTTGGGTTAGAGTCATACTCAATCCAAGGCCACTGAGTTTTGGAGACATTTGTCACCTGTATAACACACTCAGGAAGAGGCACTGATCATATGAGCAAACTGCCAAGATGAGAGAAAAAGAGAGAACACACTTCCCCACTGACCCACAAGTGATGACTTAGGGACAGGTTCCATGACACACAACTCTCTGAGCAAAAGCTTTACAGATCTCCTACTGTATGGAGGAAGGATGTGACCCCAGAGGGAGAGCACAGGGAGTTTTGTCTGTGAGGAAGTTGTTCTGTAACCTGATGGTAGCGATGGCAACACAAACCTCTGAATGTGGCACATTCATAGAACAGAACACCAGAAGCAACTTTCCTATATGATGGTCTTTTTTTTAATTGTAAGTGTTCCACTAGAAAAGTATACATTAATAATCAGTCATTATTTTTCTGAAAACAGCTGTCAAGCAGGATCTAATTCATGCCCTACTTTTGACAGGAGCCCTGCTCCAAGATGATGAACAGCACTGGCTTTGTGTTTGGGAGTGAGGGGAGGCGACTGAGGAAAGAGAATGTTTTGTGGCAACAATACTGTACACTTTGCAAACTTCGGCCTTGGTGTATGTAGCGCCAGATTTAATTTGCAATTTCCTTTCCCACATACCTTAAAAGGAGAATTTCATACAAATATCACATACCAGTTGTTATGTATGGCTTTTCTTCACCTGACCTAGATCTTTGTATTTATTTTCACTCATTATTTCTTATCTAATTAGCTTAGTTATTTCAACTAGACCTGGCTTCAGGGCATGCAGGCAATTTGTTTCAGAGCCACAAAACTATGTGTGTTTTTATTGTTACTAGAGTTTTCCAAAGTCTGCCCTAATTTCATCATCTGTGACATAATTTATCAGGTTAACAATCCATTTCTATATTAGTAGCAATTCTATGACTACAATAAAATCTTAACATGTGAGTCGTAAATTATCTGATATGCTATCTCTTCCATTGTTTCTTCACATTAATCTAATTTCCATCCTCATCTCATTTTGTAACAATCCTAATTGAAATCCACCAGGGCTTAGTTAAAATTCAGGCTCAAGTGAGAAACGATTTAAATGAGTTCTTAATGGAACCCAGAGACCTGCCAAATTTAAAAGCTGCCTAATGCCTAGCCAGGTTATAAAAAGCTTCAGCAGTGAAAAAGGTGCAGCCCAGATTCTCAGCAGATCTGACTGAGGGCGATGGTGACCAGGCCAAGGTTTGAAGTTTGGGGGTTTTTTCCACAGAGAATGCAAAGACAAACAAAACATAAAACTCTCTGCTTATTAAAGTTTTAAAAGCACGTGCACTCAGCCAGGTTATCTACACTGTATGTTTTATGGTGTGTCTCTGTTTTGCATAACAGCAACTGGAGTATATGATCAACACAAAAATGAACAAAAGTGGGGTTTGAAAACTTCCTAGCAAAGTATTCACACTAATTTCCGTGGACTCTGCACACGAAGTCACTGGGTTATAGGAGGGTAAAATTCTAAGACAAAAAAAAAAAAGTTTCTGTTAAGGACAAAATGGTTACCTCAGTTCTCTGCTTCAGTTAAAATTGCTTTAAGGGAGGGCAATTTGACCTAAGGAAAATTTAATAGTGGCTGGGCTAAAACTAAAATATATATATATATATATACATATATATAAAGGAGGGAAAGTTTTTTCTAATCACATACCTCTAGACTTTCACAGCTTTAAAAATACCTCACCATATTCTCTAATTTGGGCTTGTTACTTCTCTCTCTCTGGGAAAGATTTTAATGGTAGAGTACCAGAACCCACGCCCCCTGACAGGCTCTTCTACCAATTTCCCACTGAAGAAAATCCTAGATGCAAAGTCTGAGGAAACTCCTGCGCAGAGAAAAAGAAAGCCCTGGAAACCTGAAAACTCAGTTTCATGGTATCACATACAAATAAGAGAGAATTTCTTCAGTCAAGAAATTGCAGTGGTGCAAAGTAAAAGAATACATCGTAAGTGTAAACAGAGGCCTCACCTGGACCTCTTTTTTCTGGCGCTGCTACACTGGCTAGCTAGCAGATTCCTCCGTAAGAGTATCTGGGGTTCAGAAACCATCAGCTCAGTAAACTAGCCATGAAACGTTGTCTCTTTGCAGCACCCGGGATAAAAATCAGGGTGGGTCTGCAGGGAATCAGGCAATGGAACAAAGAGACACTGCCTCACTCTGCTTCCCCCGCTGACTCCCTGCATGGGACTCCCACTGGGGACTGCCAAGATGACTTCTGCTGGCAAACGCTATTTTCTTAGTCTGACAACAGGGATTTCATTATTGCTGATCCATTGTAAGAAGGAGGAAGCCCACTTCAAACTGATGTTTCCAACAGCGGCCGTGGATTTGTGTAGAGCCAGCCACATTCCCCTGGACTCACTTGTGACCCCTGGTGGAGAAAGGGCATACACTCTGGCCAGAGAACAGGGATGTACAGAGATCAGACCCAGAGTCCTTCAGCACACTCTCTCACCAGCTCTCTGAGAGCCGAATGTAAGACCACAGTAATGAGAACAGGTGTCGGGGACACAGGGAAGGGGGGGATGAATACCAGTGAACAGACACTTAATATGAAGACTAACAATTATGTTCTCCCATTCTGAGGGTGTCTTTTAATCTTGCTTATTGTTGTATACCTGAAACTGTATAACTGAAACATATAACTAAAACCATATAACTATGTTGTATAACTGAAACATATAATATTGTAAATCAACTATACTTCAGCAAAAATAAATAAACAATATAAAATAAGAACGTACCAAAGTTTGCCTTTGGACAAAAACATGACAATGAAATAAATATATTAGAAAAATATATTAGTTGCCTTTCCCTCAACTAACAGCAGATAGGAAACTTGCAATGACTTAATTAATAAGGAGTCTAAACCTTAACTTTTTCAACTAAACTATTAGAGAGGTGAGTGTGTGAGCACTCTAATGTTTGTTATTTCAAGCAGAAGAGTCTTTGGTCACACCTTCTGTTGGAATTCCCTCCATTCTCCACGTGGTTATCTCAGCACATTATTGGGGGCAGGGAGGGTGGAGGTGTTCCTCTCCAAGCCCGTCAGTTTGGAATGAAAAGCCCTGGATGGCTGTGCACTTTGATCAGAGAGGACCTGGAGGTGAGACAGCATCTGAGATCCAGGCTAGTGCTCATTGCACTACTCCAGGCAGTATAAGGCAATTCACGGCCTAATCATCTGACAAAAGAGAGTTAACAGGAGAGAGAGAAAGTACCCATCCTTCTGACTTGACTACCCTAAGAATGTCATCTTAGCCTCTCACAGTTTAGGGGTCTAAGATCCCAGACAGATCCATCTGTGTCCCTGCGTCTTGGAGTAAAGGATATGATGCAGTTGGCTGGTACAATATGAGCAATCTCGAAATAGACACTGGAAGTGTTTACTTTATAAATCATGTCTTGTTAAATTAAAATTGGGGGATAGCTGGGGAGTCATAGTCCTTCAACCCAGCCACCTCATTCCTTGTTTCCAAGAGCAATGCATGTTCAGAGGGGAATACCAGGTCAAGGTACTCATTACCCAGAGGCCTCTGCTCCATACCCCAGGATAGTTCTTCTGTTCATGTCAAAGCTGATCCCCAGCCCACATTGAAGGCTTTTCTTCATCTTATCTCTGATGACAAGCAAAGCTTAGTTGAAGAAAATGTCCAAGGGAAATGAAGGGAAAACAAGAGTTTCCCTACTGGACCTAGGTTGGTCTGATTCCCCACCTCGAGCCTCTCTAGGGCACGCTAAGCTTCCCAGGAAGGGAAAGTCCAAAATGAGCCACTGCACAAGTCCAGACCTTGAACTCATCTAATTACACTAAATCTCCACAGCCATGTCCTGTGGACCAAGAAATAGCCTTGACCTTGATGTATTTTGATCAGAACTCCTCCCCTTGGTTAGGTGCAGAAGAAGAAAATGTACTCCCACCAAACTCCCACCCTCAAGGCAGTGTAGACACAGGCCAGCTGAGACCAGCCCTAAATAGAAGCCTTCACAGCAGACACCCAGCATTACCCATCCCCAGATTCGATCAGCAGAAATGATCCCTCTACCATTCTCAAATAGCCACTTGCTTGGGCTCAGACGGAGATGACAAAGAGCATCCATCATCTCTCCAAACATGTAATAAACCTATACCTAGCCTGGAACATTCAAACTTTGCTCTAGTTCCTTGAGTTGCAGGATATCCATTTGAAGCTGGGAAAGAAATACAGTCTAAACCACTGAGGACAAAAATAAGTTCCCAAAGCTCTCATTACTTCTCCTGGACTGCAATCCTTTACTCACATTCAAGCATCTTTTGTTAGCTTCAGAGCATCTTAGCCTGCCTCTCTCCCAGTGGGGTTCAAGTTGTCTTAACACCATGATGAACTGAACACTGAGCAATAACCCACAGGGTCAAAGTGTGTCACCGTCCAGAAGGGCTTATGGCCAGCTCCTGGCCTCCCATCACCCATAAGACCCCTCCTACTTTCTGAAAGCTTTTTCTATTCATGCTGAGATCCATTTGGTGGAAAGTTTTTAAGTAAAACTTGGACAGAACCTCGTTAGGTCAGATGTCTCTTTTCTTGTCAGGAAGGAAAACCAACATGTAAATAGTCTCTTGTTGCCAATTTTCTGTATGGAAAATGATTTCTACCTTGAAAAGTTGCAACAGTCTTTAGTAAAAGCCCTTATAGTCTAGGCTCTGAGTGTATGGGGATCTTGTTGGGTCTCTAGCTGCCATCTAAGAGAAAAGACAACTTCATTGAAATATGTTGTTACAAGTTAACCAGATTTTCCCTCTTGCAGACTCAGACAATTTTGACTGTTTAGGTTTCATATCAATGGTAGATAGTCACTGAGTTGGGTATGGGATCATATCATATAAAGTAATCTAGGTAATTTTTGGAAGAGACAAATCCAGTCTATCAACATAAGGAAATGTCTCTTTCCCTCTTTAATGCATTGGCTGTGTTATCCCAACCAACTCTTATTTATCAGAAGAATTATGTTGTAACAAAATTTTTAGTCCTTGAGATACAGGTACATGAAACTCACCAAGATGCTCTCCTTCCTCAGAACTAAGGCTGGTCTCTTCACCCCAATAGCAGACTATTTTAACCCTCCTCAACTTTAAGAAGAGTTTCTCCCAGCTGCCCTTTGCTTAGTGGTAGAGCTGAGACCAGGACCTCAATCTGCTGGCTCTTGTGGTTTTATCCACAGTTCTCTTGGTTTTAGAATTACATGTACACATTTTGTGTGCCTCTTTGGCTCCAGCCATGTTATTAAACTATTATTACCTAACAATACTCCCATTAATCACCATGACAGATGGAAACCAGCCCTGGTCATGTTCTCTGAACTCAACGTCAAACAGTCCCAATGCTAATGGAGATGACGCCAGCCATGAATTAGCTCTAAAAGCTTCTGTTTATCCCCCACCCCTTTTCCTATTACTCTTCACTGCAATGCTTTTCCTTGTCACAAGACTCCATGCTTCTACATGGAGCAACTCCTTATGGAATTCTGGGAAATGGTTTTCTGTTGACAGACACCATATAATGATGATAAACGATGGACAAGTCTGCAGTCTTAAAACTGTTATTCCCCTAGCAGCACACTTCCAAATACATGGAGTATTTCTCCAGACTTAAACAGTGGAAAGCTGCAAACCTGGAAAAAATTCTCCATTCAACCTCCTTTCACAGACTGAGGAAAAGAAGTGATACTAAACAGAAAATGTAAATCACCTGTGAGGTAATATACCCCAAATGATGCCTTGAAAGTGTTGAGAGTACATAAACAATTTCCTTACAAAAGAGCTTTGTTCTGACTTAACTATAAATGGGGTGTGGGTTCTCCTTGCTTTCCCTGAATAAATTGCACCTTGAAGTAAGAGTTCCATGTAACACTGAATGTCTCTCTCTGAAAAGATGCAGTTTTTTAAGCTCACTCATGCATTTGGGCATTTTCAATTTAAAGTCACTTGATATCCTATCTTTTAAGAAGCTGTCAGATACATAGCTCCACACAACTTACTAATAGGTTATTAACAGAAGGAAAACACATAATAAAGAGACCCATCCAGAAAAACATAGGGCAGCTAATAGAACTTTCTCTGCAGCTCCCACTGACAGATGCTAAAAACTGAATTTCAAAATACAGGTTTGTGTGGGTTTCCTGCATGATATCATTCTACTCCACTGATCCCATTAAAGGATTAAAAAGAGAAAACATCATAAAGAAAAACACTCCAAACATTGCTAGTGCTCTTGCTGTTCACATCACTATTGACATCTTGCTATTTATTTGACCACTCAAGTACCAAAGAAGGAATAAAACTGCACTGTCCGATATGGTAACCACTAGCCACATGTGATGAGCTAAAATTTAAATTAAAATTAAGCAAAACTTAAAATTCAGTTTCTCAGAAGCCACATTTCAGGTGGGTAACAGGCACGTGTGAATTCGTGGCTGCCATACTGGGTAGTGCAAATTATGGAACATTTTCTCCCTTGCAGAAAGTTGAATTGGACAGCAATGGCACAGAGTATTCACTCATCTGTCCCTAAGTAAACGTCTGTTGAATACGGTAGCAACCAAAATAAATTTTGTGCTCTCAAGGAAATAACATCCTACCAGGGAGAGGCAGACAATGAACAGCCAATCAAGTAAATGAGTGAGATCAGTTTATGCGGGCAGACAAAGCCTGCCCGTGGCCGGGGCTGAAACCAGTGGCCACTGAAACCCTCTTTGAGCAGATGACATCTAAGCAGAGGCAAATCTTGTCATTTGCCTCTTTCAAATGACAAGCAAGAGGCAGGGGCTGAAACCAGTGGCCACTGAAACCCTCCTTGAGCAGATGACATCTAAGCAGAGGCAAATCTTGTCATTTGCCTCTTTCAAATAGCAAGCAAGAGGCAGCCAAAGAAATCTGAGGACACAGCAATCCAGTCCAGAGCAAGAGGAAAAGCTCAGGCCCTAACGTCTGTAGGGAAGGAGGAAGGCAGTGCGGACAGACAGCAGACCCGCAGCACAGCCCAGGCTCACTAGGGCCCTGTCACTCACCAGGGAGAGCTCACTGGTATTCTTCAAGGACCAAACATAACACTCCTTTAGAGCTCTCAAGCTGGGGGGAAAAAAAAAAAAAAACACTGAGAAATAGCTCATTCTGTTGTTCCCCCTTCAAAAGCAGTTGCCATCAAGAGAATGGTCCTGATTTGCAGGCTGCTAAAAATAACCAAACTTTACTGCCTTTGGTCTGAAAATCATGCAGAATTTTAGGAGCATCTCAAGACTCCCTCCAACACTTCTTAGAAACTATTAAGTATTGTTCATAAAGGGATGAATAACAAGAAAATATATACACTCATACATACAGACATACCATTAAAACTCACTTAAAGACAGTGAGTGAGTTAGAAGTAAGCTCCAACAGCCCAGGGCTTGAGATTGGAACAAAGAAGCAGCAGAATCACCCTGCCTGTTTACAAGAGAAAATATGCTCATTTGTTTGGATTCAGTTCAGTTCAGTTCAGTCGCTCAGTCATGTCTGACTCTTTGCAACCCCATGAATTGCAGCACACCAGGCCTCCCTGTCCATCACCAACTCCCAGAGTTCACTGAGACTCACGTCCATCGAGTCAGTGATGCCATCCAGCCATCTCATCCTCTGTCTTCCCCTTCTCCTCCTGCCCCCAATCCCTCCCAGCATCAGAGTCTTTTCCAATGAGTCAACTCTTCACATGAGGTGGCCAAAGTACTGGAGTTTCAGCTTTAGCATCATTCCTTCCAAAGAAATCCCAGGGCTGATCTCCTTCAGAATGGACTGGTTGGATCTCTTTGCATCCAAGGGACTCTCAAGAGTCTTCTCCAACACCACAGTTCAAAAGCATCAATTCTTCAGCACTCAGTTTTCTTCAGAGTCCAACTCTCACATTCATACATGACCACAGGAAAAACCATAGCCTTGACTAGACGGACCTTTGTTGGCAAAGTAATGTCTCTGCTTTTGAGTATGCTACCTAGGTTGGTCATAACTTTCCTTCCAAGGAGTGTCTTTTAATTTCACAGCTGTAGTCACCATCTGCAGTGATTTTGGAGCCCCCCAAAATAAAGTCTGACACTGTTTCCCCATCTATTTCCCATGAAGTGATGGAACCGGATGCCATGATCTTCGTTTTCTGAATGTTGAGCTTTAAGCCCACTTTTTCACTCTCCTCTTTCACTTTCATCAAGAGGCTTTTCAGTTCCTCTTCACTTTCTGCCATAAGGGTGGTGTCATCTGCATATCCAAGGTTATTGATACTTCTCGCAGCAATCTTGATTCCAGTTTGTGCTTCTTGCAGTCCAGCATTTCTCATGATGTGCTCTGCATAGAAGTTAAATAAGCAGGGTGACAATATACAGCCTTGACATACTCCTTTTCCTATTTGGAACCAGTCTGTTGTTCCTTGTCCAGTTCTAACTGTTGCTTCCTGACCTGCATACAGATTTCTCAAGAGACAGATCAGGTGGTCTGATATTCCCATCTCCTTCAGAATTTTCCACAGTTTATTGTGATCCACACAGTCAAAGGCTTTGGCATAGTCAATAAAGCAGAAATAGATGTTTTTCTGGAACTCTCTTGCTTTTTCCATGATCTAGTGGATGTTGGCAATTTGATCTCTGGTTCCTCTGCCTTTTCGAAAACCAGCTTGAACATCAGGAAATTCACGGTTCACGTATTGCTGAAGCCTGGCTTGGAGAATTTTGAGCATTATTTTACTAGCATTGAGATGAGTGCAATTGTGCGGTAGTTTGAGCACTCTTTGGCATTGCCTTTCTTTGGGATTGGAATGAAAACTGACCTTTTCCAGTCCTGTGGCCACTGCTGAGTTTTCCAAATTTGCTGGCATATTGAGTGGATTGTTTGGATTAGCAATATAGTAAAAGGACATTCATGTATTCTAGCAAGGTGGAGGAAAAAAAAAGTGAAATCCTTCTTTTATGGTTGAGAAACTAAAACCCAGAAAAGGTAAGTTCAGTGCCACATGGCAAACGATTTTCTACTGTTATCAAAATGAATGAAACACCTTTAAAATAAGAAAAAACTGGCTTTATTTATGAACTGAGTGAAGACACTTACAAATCAGAAATCAAATTGGTTGTTCACAAACCCCAGGAAGAAGTATGAAGTCTGCCTCCCCGTTACCCCAGAGTCTGTTAGCTCTTGGGACAGAGGTTGCCCACAAGTTGCCCCGAGTGAGCAGGGAGATGTGAGAGACTACAGCCAAAGAAAGGAGACCCCCTGATTTCACACGACATCTCAAGGGACAGATGTTCACTCTCGACAATCAGGAAGTGATCCCCATAAAACCTTCTTCCTACCATTTAAGACAGGCCCAGGGCACAGCTAACCATGGCTTTTGCCAAGATTGGGGAAAAAAACAAAACACATAAAAATGAGTTTTTACCTTATTTCTCTCTTTTCTTTCTCTCATGGCTCAGTGACTCACACAATCAGCCCAGTGCCTTCTTCATTCTCCTTTTCAACAGAGGGATTCATTGGTGACATTACTAGCCAATGTTCAGCACATTTAGTATACTGGTTCTTTCTTTTTCAAAGCTTTTATATAAAATTCTCAAGTTTGACATTACAGGCACCAAAAAAAGTAAATAGAAATACTCTCTTGTTCTAATTAGCAGTTCATTTTGACCTGGAGATGCTACTGGAATGCTATTTTCCCTCTGTGAGAATCAGATGTGCCAAAAAGCACAAGGTTTTGATTGGGAGTTGGGGGGTATTTCTCAAACTCCAGTTTTCTGCTTGTAACCCAGCTAAAGCGGGTGGAATCCACCTGCAATTCAGGAGACCTCTGTTTGATTCCTGGGTCAGGAAGTTCCCCTGGAGAAGGTATAGGCCACACACTCTAATATTCTTGCCTGAGAAACCCCATGGACAGAGGAGCCTGGCGGGCTACAGTCCACGGGGTAGCAGAGAGTCGGACACCACTGAGCGACTAAGCACAGCACAGCTTGTGGAGAATGGACTGAAGGAGACAGAGAGGGTACATAGTTCATGCTTAAAGAAGTAAGACCCATAGGCCAACCCCTTCCACAGGCTGAAGGGCCAGGTCTGACTATGGAGGAAGGTGTTTACGTTTCTGAGCATCTAGTCTCCTCACTGAAATGAAGACAATGTTGACCGTTGGCTGTTTGTCAGAGTGGAGTTAATACTTAAACATGAATCAGAGTCCTTAGGTTGTCAAATAGACAAACATACCAATATGAGTTAATTCTTTCTTCTTAGTTATCTTTGAAGAACAGTCCATTTCTTCTAGACATATGAGTGCTAATTCTCTTCAGTCGTGTCCAACGCTTTGCGACCCCGTGGACAGTAGCCCACCTGGTTCCTCTGTCCACGGGATTTCCCAGGCAAGAATACTGGAGTGGGTTGCCATTTCCTCCTCCAGGGGATCTTCCTAACCCACGATTGAATCTGGATCTCATGTCTCCTGTGTTGGTAGGCAGATTCTTTGCCAAGAGCGGCATGGGGACCCAAAACGTGATTCAAGTGAATAATCATTCTAGATTATGGGTGAAAATATATGAAGTGTTCTTACCAATGTCTCTAGGGAAGGATATAGGCTTCAGGAAACCAGACTAGATTTCACTCAGGGCTGAGTCCTGCTGCAGAGGATTACAACCTGCAGTTGAGACCAGATCAAAGTGACTCTGCATCTCAGCACATGTTGTGTGTGTGTGTGCGTGTGTGCATATGTGCGACCTCAGACCTCAAATCCAAGTAGCTAGCTGCAGCAGACCCCAAAACAAAACACAAGTAGATTCTACCACAGACTCTGGACAAAAAATGGAATATCCCAACTGGATGTGTGAATGCTCAGTCATGTCCAACTCTTTGTGACCCCATGGACTGTAGCCCTGCCAATTGCCTCTGTCCATGGGATTTCCCAGGCAAGAATACTGGAGTGTGTTGCCATTTCCTACTTCAGGGGATCTTCCTCACCCAAGGATTGAACCCACCTCTCCTGAATTGGCAGGCAGATTTTTACCACTGAGCCTGAGAAGCCCCCATCCCTACTGGATATCCAAACCTTTATCACCAAGTGCAGAGATCTCTGAAACGGTGGTGGGGGCATATTACCTGTCCTGCTGTAGGTAAACTTTGTTCAGAATCACTTGTTATTTAAAAAAAAAAAAAAAGGACCACAGAATGCCCTTTACAATAGGTACAGTAAAAATTGCCTTCCTTTGCAAAGATCAACTAGTGCTAATAATTAAATTAAATTAAAGTGCAGTAGCCCCACCCCCACCCCATGATGAGCAGACTGGAATACAAATAATATGTCTTCCAGCACCAAACATTTCACCACAATCATTTGGGTTGCAAGCTCTGAAATCCTGATGACTCGATGAGGGAATGAAATCTCTTCGGTACCCAAGTTTAATATTTTCTGTGAAGGATGTGGTTTTGCCCTTTGTCAGTCCCAAGTCTCGCTGGAACACACTTTTCCAATTTGTTCAGAAATTGTCAACAGGTTGCCCATAGTCGCCCTGTCCTTCCTGGGCTGCTATTCCTTGTGGTATTTTGCAACAACTCATAAGTAACTTGCTTCACCACTATCTCTGCTCTAAAAAGTAAACTGCATTTTTCTTCTGTTTTGGAAAAAACTTAAAGTTTTTCAGAATGACAGAGTCACCAGATCAAAGAGGCCTGAACATGTATACAAGCCCGGGAAAGTCACTCCTCGCTGAGTCACTGGGTCCTGAATGGACACTTTGGCAAGTGTACTTTTCCACAGATGCTGCACAACACAATCTAGACCCATGCTCATCGGCTCAAGTCTTCTGTGTGTGTGTATGCATGTATGTGTGCAGACAGAAAAGGAGATTATATTCAGCTAAATGCATGACCTTTAGAAGATAATAACACTTAAGATTCTTGACTTCTGGAACCCACCTACTTTATTGGTGGGAATGTAAATTGGTATGACCACTATGGAGAATAGTGTGGATGTTCCTTACCAAGCTAAAAATAGATCTACCATATGATCCAGCAATCCCACTCCTGGGCATGTAACTGGAGAAAAACATAATTCAGAAAGCCACATGTCCCCCGATGTTCACTGAAGCTCTATTTACAATAGCCAAGACATGGAAGCAACCTAAATATCCACTGATGGAGGAATGGATGAAGAAGATGTGGTACATATATACAATGGAACATTACTCAGCCATAAAAAAGAATGAAACAATGCCATTTGCAGCAACAGAATGGACCTAGAGATGATCCTACTAAGTAAAGAGAGTCATACAGTGAAAGACAAATATATGATATCACTCATATGTGGAATCTAACTTTTTTAAATGATGTAAGTGGACTAATACACAAAACAGAACAGATTCACAGATTTTGAAAGCAAACTTGTAAGTACCAAAGAGGAAATGTGAGGGAAGGGATAAATCAGGATCTTGGGATTAACATACAGAAACTATTATATGTAAGACAGATAACCAAAGAGGATCTACTATGTAGCACAAGGAACTCTACTCAATATTCTGTAATAACCTATATGGGGAAAGAATCTAGAAAAGAATGAATATATGTATTTGTATAACCAAATCACTCTGCTGCACACCTTTGTTGATGGAGAAGATGCAGAGACAAAGTCTATAGAGAAAGGGAAAGTTAGGCATCAAGTATTAATAATAAGTCCTTCCAACTTCTGTCATCTCTTCTCAAGTCAGTGACCTTGTTCATCGACGCTTGAAAGCCTCTAGCATCAAGAAGAAATAAAGATAGATGTTGAACTGGCTGATGCTAGGACTAGTTAAGACTTCTCCATAGTTAAGACTAGAATCTCTTAAAATGTGATAGTTTCCATGAGCTCCAATATGAGAACGACTTCTGGCTCAAAAGTATTTCAAACCTTCTGTAGCTGAACTCCATTCCCTTTCTCATACAAACTCCCCATCACCCCTGACCTTGCCTGACTGAACCTTATACAAATTAGCCTCTGACGCTTCCAGTCTCTAGGTACCAGGATTGGCCTCACTTGCTGGTATGTCTTAGCTTACTTTATACTCATTCTTCTTCCTAGAGAAAGTGCTTTGCTTCTCACCTCTGAATACGCTTAAATAAATATCTGTAGAACACCTACTGTCATCAGTAATGTTTCTAATATTTCTGCATTAGATGCTGCTGTCAGAGACCTAAAAATAAATAAAGCATTTGAAGGAGCTGACAGTCTACTAGGAGCAGTAAACAAGGAAAGAATTATCATAGTGCAAGGCAGAAAAAGTACCAGCAAAGAATAACAAAAATACTTATTCCTAACTGGGTTAATTTGGGCATTCCTTGGGTGGTGATTAGCCAAAACGCAGCTGATCAAGAGGATTTCAATTGGAGAAGTAATGAAGAACATTCCAGACTGAGGAACAAGCATCAGCCCTCAGCACACTAAGTGCCAGGAAATGGCCACAAGTACAGGAAGGGTGGTAAACAGTTAAATTCATGGATAAACATCAATCGGGAGATTTAAGGAAAGAAGATGGAGAGCCTCAGGTGCTGTGCTCAAGAGATACAGGGCCACTGAATGCTTTTGAGACAGATTCTCCTGCAACGATGGGAAAGAGGGCATGAAGAGGCCTCTCAGGGAATAGAATTGGACGGCTGACAGTATTCAGGGGGTGAGAGCTGATGAGGGCTAAACTAGGTCAGGAGCAGTGAATGGGATAGAAATGACAAAGCAGCAATATGACCAAATGATTGGCGAGCTGTGAAAGATAAAGGGTGGCCAGATAAAGAGTGCCTATGAAACTGAGCAGAATCCTGTGGGGCTCCTGGGCACAAAGCCTTTCTGTGTCCCCCATTTCTTTGATTACAGGAATTAGGCTTCATTCAGCCTCCATGCCTTTCCCTGAGTTCCAACAGGCAGGTTCAAACAGTTGCTAATTAGGGAAGGGAAACGATGCAGAGACAAAGGAGAAGCAGTCAAGAATCAATAGTGCAGCCTGGGGACAGGTCCTGGTTTCCACTCAAGGGATACACATAACAATATCTCTGAGCTGTTTTGTAGATACTCAAATTCCCATCAGGTGAGAGAAGGAAGCTGCCCACAAGTACGTAGACTCCAGATAAGTTGGAACCAGAAGGTTGATAATGCTGACTCACACTTACCTCATCATCAACCAATCAGAAGCAAGTCCACAAGCCGATCACACCTTCCTCTTTGAACCACTACTATAAAAGTCCTCACTATACGCTCCAGGTCTGGACACACAGCTTCGAGAGCATTAGCCCACTGTGGTACTCTTTGTCTGGCAAATCAATAAAGCTATTCTTTTCTACTTCACCCAAAGCTCTGTCTCTGCAATTTAACTCAGTGTCAAGGTATAGAGGTGAGATTTGGGTTCACTGATCAGTAAGAATATTTTGGTGAGTGATGGCAAATTCTACTGTGCATATATTGAACTTGAGCTGAGGGCATCCATTAAGAACGGCCCAAAAAGCAACCAACATGTTGGAATTCATCTTCATGGAGATGGCATTTGAAGTTTGCTGGATGAAATCAGAGCAAAAGCAGCCTTGACTTGTCCACTGTTGTTGGATTACAAGTAACTAGCGTAACTTCCAGTGCATATTAAGTACCCGTTAAATATTTAATAAATAATTATAATCTAGAGAGAATTAAGCAGGAAATGAATATGGAGAAAGGCCTATATTTACAGAGGAGATACCAGTAAAAAAGGTAGGGAAATTAGTAAGAAATACAAGGAGACCTCTTTTAGGATTTGAAATAGCTCAACCGAAATTCCATCACTCCACTGGCTTTATTCATAGTGATGTTTCCTAAGACCCACTTGACTTCACATTTGGAAAACTCAGCAATGGCCACAGGACTGAAAAATGTCAGTTTTCATTCCAATCCCAAAGAAAGGCAATGCCAAAGAATGTTCAAACTACCTCACAATTGCACTTATCTCACATGCTAGGAAAGTAACACTCAAAATTCTCCAAGCCAGGCTTCAACAGTGCCAAAGGCTTTGACTGTGTGGATCACAACAAACTGTGGAAAATTCTGAAAGAGATGGGAATACCAGACCACCTGACCTGCTTCCTGAGAAATCTGTATGCTGGTCAAGAAGCAACAGTTAGAACTGGACATGGAACAATAGACTGGTTCCAAATTGAGAAAGGAGTACATCAAGGCTGTATATTGTCACCCTGATTATTTAACTTATATGCAGTGTACATCATGTGAAATGTCAGGCTGGATGAAGCACAAGCTGGAATCAGGATTGCCAGGAGAAATATCAATAACCTCAGATATGCAGATGACATCATCCTTAAGGCAGAAAGCAAAGGAGAACTAAAGAGCCTATTGAAAGTGAAAGCGGAGAGTGAAAAGTTTGGCTTAAAACTCAACATTCAGAAAACTAAGATCATGGCATCCGGTCCCATCACTTCATGGCAAATAGATGGAGAAACAATGGAAACAGTGAGAGACTTTATTTCGGAGGGTTCCAAAATCACTGCAGATGGTAACCGCAGCCATGAAATTAAAAGACACTTGCTCCTTGGAGGGAAAGCTATGATCAACCTAGACAGTATATTAAAAAGCAGAGACATTTCTTTGCCAACAAAGGTCCGTCTAGTCAAAGCTATGGTTTTTCCAGTAGTCATGTATGGATGTGAGAGTTGGACTATAAAGAAAGCTGAGCACGGAAGAATTGATGCTTTTGTACTGTGGTGTTGGAGAAGACTCTTAAGATTCCCTTGGACTGTAAGGAGAGCCAACCAGTCTATCCTAAAGGAACTCAGTCCTGTATATTCATTGGAAGGACTGATGCTGAAGCTGAAACTCCAATACTTTGGCCACCTGATGCGAAGAACTGACTCACTAGAAAACACCCTGATGCCGACAGAGGAGAAGGGGCCGACAGAGGATGAGATGGTTGGATGGCATCACCAACTTGATGTACATGAGTTTGAGCAAGCTCTGGGAGTTGGTGATGGACAGGGAAGCCTGGCATGCTGCAGTCCATGGGGTTGCAAAGAGTCAGATACGACTGAGTGACTGAACTGACTGACAAGGAGACTACAACATCTCAGGAGCTGGTGATAGGGCAGATTGTAAGAAGCAAATATATTCAATCATTTTTCAACAAGTATTTATCAATAACCTCCTCATGCCAGACACTATGCTGTGTGTTGAGGACTTGGCACAAAACAAGCAAACAAGAGTCCTACTTCTATAGACCTGTTTCTAGAGAACCATTAGCAGTGCCTGATGCCCATTTCTTCTGAAGATAAGTGGGATGTGGATAAGCAAGCCATGCATTGGCAATTAAGAGTCTTCAGCTGTCAATCTTCAATGACTTTTAAAGAGCAGCTTAGTGGAGCTGTGGCAATAAAAGTCAGATTTACAACTTACATGTCTGGGTTTTTTTCCACAAGCTCCTGAGGGCAGGGACCAACCTCATCCGTTCCTGCATTCATACAAGGTCTGACAAACCCTGGTTGGATGCAGTAGATATGAATTCACAACAAGGGATTAGGAAACAAGTGTTTGGTGATAAAGACAAAGCACAGAATAAACTCTTAAGTGAATTAATCCATTTAACACCTGTCTGTTAAATGAGTAGAAAGATGAACCATTATCATGCAGTTTTTATTGGTCAGGGTTTGGTTTGATGAAAGATAGAATCTGTTTGTATTAACCATGGTTTAACAGAGAAGCAAGACCACTATGAGTGATGTGGAGAAAGGGATAGGAATGTAAGGAATAGACTTTGTGCAACTGTGGAAGTCATAAAAGATCCACTGAGAGGCTACTGCTTCCCTATACCTGCTGCAGGCCCAAAGCTGCCACAGGTCTGAAGACTCGCAGGCAAAGAAAAGATGGCTGATGTGGTTGCTTTTCAGTCGCTCAGTCATGTTCAGGCTGTTTGTGACCCCATGGACTGCAACATGCCAGGCTTCCCTGTCATTTACACTTCCTGGAGCTTGCTCAAACTCATGTCTATTGAATCGGTGTTGCCATCCAACCATCTCATCTCCAGTGAGTCCTTGATGACACCCAACCATGTCATCTCTTTCTACTCCTGCCTTCAATCTTTCCAGCATCAAGGTCTTTTCCAATGAGTGGACTCTTCACATCAGGTGGCCAAAGTATTGAGCTTCAGCATCAGTCCTTCCAATGAATATTCAGGGTTGATTTCCCTTAGGATTGACTGGCTGTGGTGTAGCAGCAAAGACAAACTGGAATATGGACTTGTCTCTCACCAGCTCCAACCTCTGTAACATTGCTGTTTTAAAGGAGTTGGTGCCCTTCACCATGAGGCTGTGCAAACAGCCGACCTACAGTCCCAGAGACTGAAGGAGGACCCGCTAGGAGCTGGGGAATGTGGGTCCAAGGTGAGCCAGCGATCAGCCTCCCTGCGTGGGAGCAGCAGGTACTGCTTGCGTCCCCACGATCTCACAGTGCTTCACTTTTGCCTTCCAAATCTCATGCATATTTCTTCTACGGTCAACTGTAGCCTCATCCTAACACCAAATCACAGAGGAAATGAATTCTGGGAAAATTAGTAAATTGGTATGACCATTGGTATTACAACCTGCAGTTGAGAACAGACCAAAGTGACTCTGCATCTCAGATGTGGACACAGGACATTTTGACACAGGACAAAGCCACCACAGTCTTCCCCTTGCCCACAAACATGTTTAACTATCCCTAACATGCAAATCGGAGAAGGCGATGGCACCCCACTCCAGTACTCTTGCCTGGAAAATCCCATGGACAGAGGAGCCCGGTAGGCTGCAGTCCATGGGGTCGCTCAGAGTCGGACAGGACTGAGCGACTTCACTTTCACTTTTCACCTACATGCATTGGAGAAGGAAATGGCAACCCACTCCAGTGTTCTTGCCTGGAGAATCCCAGGGACAGGGGAGCCTGGTGGGCTGCCGTCTATGGGGTCGCACAGAGTCAGACACAACTGAAGTGACTTAGCAGCAGCAGCAGCAACATGCAAATGGCTTCCCAGGTGGTTCCGCAGCAAAAGAATCTGCTTGCCAATGCAGGAGACAGTGGTTTGACCCTGGGTTGGGAAGATCCCCTGGAGGAGGAAATGACAACCCACTCCAGTAATTCTGCCCTGAAAATCCCAAGAATAGAGGAACCTGGAGGGCTACAGTTCATAGGGTCGCAAAGAATTGGACATGACTGAGCAACTAAGCATGCGTGCACACAACTTGCAAATACAAATAATTTCAAAAGCATGCCTCTACCTAACACCTAACATTATGCCACCCTTGTCCAATGTAAAACACTAACCCTCTCTCCCCAAAAGACACAAAGCCCTTTTGTCCATCTTTTGATGACACTCATACTTCTAGCTGAGTCACTCTTCCCCTTTGATGTCCATCCATTACTTTACTGAGATATAAGGTTACACAGTAGGAAATTGGAAGGGGGCAAAGAATTTCTATACATATATATGTTTATACATAAATTTATATGCAGCAAAATAAGGGAAAAGACTCATAAGCCTTTTTACTGAACTAGTCTTGTGGTCTTAGCTGCTATTTATAACTTCTTCTATCAGCCCTTCCACATTCCCTTTGCCCTGAGCAGGCCCCTTATCTGTCCTAGCTCTTTGCCTGGTGAGGTGACCCAAAGCTTCGTTCCTGCAGGGTCTGGCCTGTTTTGTCTTAACCGAGCTGTCCTCTTGTGCACTGGCTTTTATCATAGAACGTTAGAGTACAAGGAGGCTCCCCAGGGGATCACCTGAATTCCAGGTGTCTTCCTTGCCCCCACTGTTTCGTAGCAACCCTCAGCGATCAGCACCAATCCCCTGCCCCCTCAGTACAGTAACCCTTACAGCAGTGCTTACTGCTTCACTGCCATGAAAAGCCCCAGGGACAAGGTGGCAAGTGCATCTGCCAGGTTAATAGGACCCTTACTGCAGCCCCCAGTGGAAACCTTCCTCCTTTGGGAACTGAGTCTTCTTACACTAATAGAACCCAACGTCACAGAGATAGGAAGCAAAAATTTTGGCAGCAAACTTTCAGGGATAGTAGTGGAAGGAGCCCCTCCCATTTCTTCTCCTTGATTTCCTGGTCCTGTTTATGGGAGAGAACACACCATATATTAGTTGCTGAATCAGAGCATATACATCACTTTGAGGACATTCCCTAGACCATGCAGGATGCTTCCACCCAACTGGCACCACAAATGAACCTTCAAAAGGCCAGCTGCTTCGAAGTGTTGAGGATATTGGGAAGACCAGTAATCTGTGTGAAGAACCCTATTCCCAGGCTTCATTGCTATCAGATGAGTGATTTGGTCAGAAGTCATGCTGTGTGGACTGCTGTGACAATGAATAAGGTCTTAAAGTTCAGAGATCATGATTTTGACAAAAGCAGGAAAGGCAAATTTGTATCCTAGAGTAAGTGCATACTTTCATAAGAACAAATGCCGCCCCTTCTCTAACAGAAGTGGCCTGGTGTAATCAGTCTGCCCACAGTGGCTGGTGAGCCCGGGTGGGGAGGATGCCACATTCAAGGCTGGGTGTTGGTCTTTGCTCCTGGCAGGCTGGGGAATCAGCTGTGCTCTGGCCCCATCCCCTTGTTGCATTGGATCCACTTGCTAAGACCAAGCATAACCTCCAGCCCCGGTGCTTCAGCCGCCTTATCCACGGGCTCACTGACCAAGGACAGAGGTCCCTGGGGAAAGAAATGGGCTGGATTCTACAGAACCAATCACCTCACCCACCAGATTATTTAGCTCATCCTTACCGAGGCAGCTCTCTGGTAAACATTCAAGTAGGACACAAATGTACGTATGCTCTGCCTATTTGGAAAGGTCTAGTCACCCACCTCTTCCTCAGATTTCCTTGTCATCGTTAACCCATCATGCTCCTTTCAAATGCTTGAGAATCTAGGATAGCTGAGCCATTAAGCCTATGAGTCAGGGCATCTCTTCTTCCAGGTCAGATGTGCAACCTCGACCAGCAGTCAGGGGTCGGTCCTTCAGGAGGCCCTCCCTTTGGCATGGTCCTCACAGGGCCCCCAGGAGGCGGGCTATAGCACTGCAACCATGCCCACTCAGGCGGTGCCAGCATTTTTATGATAAGCTATGAAATGACTTGCCAGGAAAATGGGAAGTCTGAAAGGACTGATTCAAGTCTACGTTTCCAGAAATGGCTCCCAAAGCCATGACCCAAAACCAGGCCACTTAGGAAGCTGCTGAGCCTGCCATGACCAAGATGCAGCATAGCCAGGAAGCCCCTGATGAAAGCAGAAGCCGCTGCTGCAGCGGCAGAGTGCAGGAGCGTGCCACGTCCACCACAGTGCACTCCAGCAAAACGGGCCTCCTGTCCTCACCCTTCCACAGCCAGAAGGCTGGATGCAAGACATGCAGGCCTCTGCACCAGCTGCCACTGAAGCGAACACCTCCGGGACTGTGGCTTCCCGGGAAAGAAACAGAAATGTGAGTCTCTCCTCATGTTTCATTTTATTTTCATTTTCCAAATCAGCACCTCTAATTGACTGAACCTAAATTACATCCAAAAAAAAACCTGGCTTCAAGATATTCAGACAAATGTAGCTTTCAGTCTCCCAAACTCTACAGAACAGTGAGGACCTCAGGCAGAGGCTACAGTAAATGGTAAGACAGCCAGTTCTGTTAGCCACCACCCAGGGAAGTGGTTTCAGAGTACAGTTTGCTCACTTTAGGGGTCGTGTGAATATGTTCAGAGGAAAACAAAAGGGAAACACAAAGGAGAGGATAACTGACCCAGCAAAATCATAAAAAGGAAAGAAAGAGGTGAGAGCCCCCCATAGGTTGAAGGTTAACCCTTATAAAGAAGGAAGGGCACTTGCATCTCCAGAATAACAGAGAGGGAGCATTGCACAGGAGCATTGGGGTAAAACAGAGGGGCATCCTATCAGATGACCTCAGCATCTTTGGTGAAACAGGGGGTAAAGTCATCTGCCATCAGTCAGTGTTGAGGCCGGAAGGGTTTGAGTGGAGTTGGAACGTTTAGAAATGTGGGAACTTAACTGACAGTTGATTACAGATACATGAGAGAAGATACGTGCATTCCTGTGTGTGGATTCAAGTATTTAATAAAAGCCAAAATATTGGGATTTTTGCCAGTCCACCATTCGAGCTGATAAGGCTCAATGGATGCCAACATCAAAGATGGCCATATTCCAACATTTTTGCACTCCTCAACTCCTCTCAACATCTTTCTTCTCCCCCAGGTGTAGGTACATTTTAACAGGAAACAAGAAGCCTTCCATTTAAGCTCTAAAGCTTGAAAAGTTAAACTTCAGTCATCAAGGCCGTCTCGTCAATTTTGAAGGCACTCTACTTTCTTGGGGTCAACCCGCCTTAGAGTGGGAAATTTTAGATAAATAATGCCCATAAAGTCTCAACAGAGACAGTAATTTGGGAGAATAATATTTTTTAATTCAATGATCCATGATTATGAAAAGTATATCCTTTTCATAATCATGGAAAGTATATACACAAACGTGTAAGATAAGACCTTGCTTTTGAAAAAACTGGCTCACCTTGTAGATTAAAATAAAATTAAATTCCTATCAATATTACAACAAAGATATCCTCAAGATGGACAAAGACTGAACGGAAAGTTCCAGAAACTTGATAGAAGAAAAAATAAAATATCTTTGTAAACTAAAAGTGAGGAAGAAGTATTAAAGAAAATCCTAAAGCACAAACCAAAGCAGTAATAATAGTAGTAATATTAACAATTCACTTACATCAAAAATTTTAAAGTATACCACTGATAAAGTTAACAGATGATGAATTAGAGGGAAAACATGTGCGTCTAAAACCAGTTAGGAGCTAATCGTTAGAATACACTGTTGCTGTTGTTGCTGTTGTCATTGCTTAGTTGCTAAGTCATGTTAGACTCTTTGCAACCCCATGAACTGTAGCCCACCAGGCCCCTCTAGAATATACTGGAAACCCCTAAAGACCAACAGTAACAAACCAAGGAAGAACACGAATAGGAAAACATGGAAAAGGCTATGAATAAACAATTTCTATAAGAACAAAGACAACAAACTACAGGCTTTTAAAGACATGTGCAAACTCAGTCATTAGGGAAATGCAAATTAAAACAGCAATGAGCATTCACTTCACGCTCATTAGACTGACAACATTTGAAAGCTGGATAACAGGGGACTGTAGAGAATATGAGGATGAACAAAGCACCCTTTCATGAACCCTCAGTGGAAACAGCTCTTCTGGAGAGCGACCTGACAGTATTCAGTGTGCTAAGCCATTGAGGTTTGTAAATAAATCATGATTTTGTCTCTCCTGACTAAACACGTAGATGGACACAATATGGGGCACTGATGCTTAAAACAAATAAACAAATATGTGACACTGATGGTCAGGGAGCAGGCACTGAGAAAATTGTTAGAGAGGCTGAAAAGATGGTGATGTTTATTATATTTGGTTAACTGCTGCTTGCAGTGACCTGGGACATAGACCCCACATACCTCATGAACTTGTAGCTCTAAGGGAAGGGCTGGGAAACAGAACCGTAGTAATGCCTGTTGGCTGTTATTAACTGTTTGGCAAGGAACTAAAAATAAAGAGATGGCCTAGTTTACAAATAGATACTCCAGAAATTCAGGCAGTGTTACAAAGTTGGAAAGACCTACAGTTTGCCTGATGCCGGATCTTAAAGAGATGGAGAAGGCTTTTGAGGAATAAGGACCCTAAGTGATACAGAACAAAGATCAACCTAAGAGTGTAGTGCTTTATTTTTTTCTTTTTTAACTGGAGTATAATTGTTGTGATAGTTTCTGCTGTACACCAGTGTGAATCAGTATATACATACATACATATATGTATGTGTGTGTGTGTGCACGCACGTGCCTGCATGCTAAGTCACCTCAGTCATGTCTGACTCTCTGCAATCCGACAGACAGACTGTAGCCTGCCAGGCTCCTCTGTCCATGAGGATTCTCCAGACAAGAATACCAAACTGGGTTGCCATGCCCTCCTCCAGGAAATCTTCCCAACCCAGGGATCGAGTCCTAGTCTGATGTCTCCCACATTGACACGCACGTTCTTTACGTGTGTGTGTGTGTGTCTGTGTGCTAAGTTGCTTATATATATATTATCTCCCTCTTGAGCCTCCCTCCCACCCATTCCCCCATCCTAACCTAGATCAGCACAGAGCACCAAGCTGAGCTCCCTGTGTCATCCAGCAGCTTCCTGCTAACTATCTATCTGTCTCTATTCTTCCCTGCAAATAGGTTCATGAGTACCATTTTTTGAGATTCATACATATGTGTTAACATACAATGCTTGTTTTTCTCTTTCTGACTTACTTCACTCTGTATGACAACCTGTAGGTTCATCCACATCACTATGACCGACTCAATTTCATTCCTTTTCATGGCTGAGTAATATTCCATTGTACATATGTACCATGACCTCATCCATCTATCTGTTGATGGACATCTAGGTTGCTTCCCTGTCCTGGCTATTGTAAATAGTGCTGCAATGAACACTGGGATACATGTCACTCTTTCAATTATGGCCTTTTCAGGGTATATCCCTAAACTGGGTTTCCCGGGTCACATTGTGGTTTTATTCCTAGTTTTTAAGAAATCTCCACACTGTTCTCCATAGTGGCTGTATCAATTTCCATTCCCACCAACAGTGTAAGAGGGTTCCCTTTTCTTGTGGAACTTTATAAAATCTTCCAGTAGAAAAAGAAAGAAAAAAAAGAAACAAACTCAGGGTAAAGTTCAGCGCATTAAGGACATGACCTTCCATCTGTTTCCCAGTTGGCCTGGAGGTGCCCCCTTAGGCTGAAAGAGGTGAGATACAAATGAGAAGCAAAGCCATCACGTACCTTTGAAAACTGTGCCTTACAAAGAACTTAGGCATGGCTACTGGCTCACAGAACTGACTAGAAGTAAACAGAAGTTTATGCCGTGTTTAAGATATCTGCATTACCAAAGAAGCACCCAAAAAAAGGCCTTCGAATGTTTGAGGCTAAAAACATCCTTCCTTGCTCAGGACAAAGCTTAAGAAAGCTCTTTAGCCCCAAGGAGAGCATTTTCCCCAAATTCCATTTCTTGTATTGTCAAGAGGGAAAAAGAAAAGAAAGAGCATCTGGAAGGGCAGGCCTGGAATCACAGAGGTCCCGGACCCTACACTTCTGACCTGACTACAGTTTAGACCCTTGCCATTGCCCACATCAGCCCCTCCCAGGCCTGCCTGAAATGCCAGCCTCCATACCCACTTTTTAAATCTCGTCCTCCTCCAAGACCCAGCTCAGTCACCACATCCACTATGAAGCCCTTTGGTCTCAGGGCTTGTCAACTACAAATTGACACTTGCCTGTAAACTACAAGATGGCTCTTGCCAATTACTAAGCTAACATGTTCATCGATTCTAAAACAGAGCATAAGCTCTCTATTTCACCTAATTTGATTAGGGAGATGATTAAAGTGTCTTTTATTATATAGATTATCAATAATCATCAGTGAGCACTTCACCACACCAACTCTATGACAGGGCCTGTGCTTCCTGGCACATACTTTGAGGCTACTGCATCCCCTGCCATCTCTATTAGCATATAGGAAACAGAGAAGTCAATACTACGCTTCAGGTACATTATGAGTCACACAGCTCCCACCAGGTGACCGAGGCCCTCAGCCACTCTCCCGGCTTGACACGTACAATGTAAACCGAATACTGACGTGCAACAAACTTGCAAATGTGACCGCACAGAGAAGAACGTGAGAGACAGATGTCAGCGTATTCTTCCAAGAGGAGAAAGGAGGCCCTTCCAGTGAGTGGAGCGATTTGAACTCAGACGTGACGCAAGATAAAAATGCAGAAACTGCTGGTTAAACTGATGCGTTTATGAAGTGACTTTGTTCAGAAGACTAGGCAGAAGTAGAGTAAGGTGAGGGAGTCTACATCTCCCCCAAATCTAGGAACTATAGACGCACTGGCCTTTCATCTCGGAGATTCTGATGAGAAAACGGAAACGTCTTACGACATCATCGAGAGGATGTTACCCAGAATCTTTACTGCGCAGCCCACTGGGCTAACACGGCACATCAGTGCTACCCACAGAAATGCAACACACGTCTCATAGTCCACCTTTTAAAAAGATATAGACACAACTATTTTAATAATAGATTTTATTTAACCTAATGTATCCAAAATATTATCATGTTTACATGAACTTATGATGGACATTTTATATATATCCTGTTTCTCATACCTCTCAACTCTTACTGGCTATGACCCACTAGAGTTTAGAGAAAAACCCAAAAAGAATTCAGAGTTTTTGAGAAACAGAGATTAGCATATGTTTACTAGATGCTTCTGAAAAAAAACATGCTTTGCAATGTTTGAAAAGGCCTCCATGTTATTTTCTTCAAATGTCGGTCAACACAAGTCAATGTATACATCCAAATCAAAGTAATCAAATAACATATAAGAAAAATAGAGCACAACATATTATTCTATTTATACAAAGTACAAAAACAGGGCTTACACTTGGGGGAGGGGTATGACTTGAAAGAGGTGTGAAGGGCCTTCTAGGGTAATATTAGTAAAATTCTATGTTTCCAGGTGCTGGCCACACAGATGAGCTCAGCTAGTGAAAATTCATTAAGCTATTCATTTATGATATGTGATTCCTGTGTGTGTGTGTGTACATGTAATCTTTATATGCACATTGTATCTATGCATATATATACAACTTCAATAAAGAGTTAAAGAAAACAAAAGAATAAAGACTTGGGATTCTTTCTTTAGTAAAATGAAATGATTTAAGGATCAAAACTTTGGATATAAAATGGCATCATTTCATAAAACGTAAGTAGCTCAAACATTGTGGCATAAAAGACCTATGAGGCATAAATTCTCCTGTTTGCATTGGTGAATAAATCAAACGTTATCTTTCCTTTCACCTTAATTAATTTGAATGTTGACCATGTAATTTCAAAAATTATCTTCAAGAGCATATTTTGAAATCAGATGGAGTAACTTAACACTGTTTGAATATGTGGATGAATCTGTATTTCAGGATACATGTATTTCTTAGATACTAATCTACTCCAGCTCTTCCTTATCTGCACATGAAATATGCAGCATAATCCTTTGGGATCTCTTGGAAAATCTGTTCCTTATGAGAAACTTGGAGCTTAGCATTTGCCAAATATAACATTGCAAGTTTTCAAGGTCACTGTGACAAAATATACCCATCCATTTCCAGCTGGATGGATGGCTGGCCCTTGGACTGCCAGGGACTGCCCCTTGATGAGAACCACTGAGTTAGATGATCCAAGATTAATATCTATTAACTTCGTGACTTCCACAGAAAGAAACTGCTGCATTACCTTCAGTAACAATGACTGAAGAGAAACACTTGGTTTTTTTTAAAAAAAAAAAAAAAAAAAAAAACCTTGTATTGAAATATTGCTCAAGAAAGATAAGCTGATTTCTTCAAATCCATGGTGAGCTAGTTTTTAGTGAGTGGGCCAGGAATGCTAAGTGTCTGGAATGGTCTCCCACAGTTCAGAATTATCTTACATTCAGTGCCAATAACCCTCCTCTTAAGAAACACTGAGAGCTATTTGTGTTGATAAAATGTAGTTAGAGCACCTAGAACTGGGTTCTCATAATAACCTATTCTTTCCAGTTAAGACTGGAGCTGTCAAGGAGGTAAGCGTATTTTTATGTGTAAAGAAAGGGATCATTATTAAATATCTGAGAGAGTAGGATGTGCACCTCTTCTCAAAGATGTGCTGGTAAAACCCAGGAGGGATTAACTAAGTACCCTGGAATGAGTGCACCTCCTAGAGTCGGCCTCTCTGCTTCTATCAGTGTTCTCTTTTAAAGCAAACAACTCTTGTGTGCTGAATTTGTGAACAGTACAAACACATGTCCTCTTACCAGTGTCAGAACAAAACTACTTTTTTATACTCATTTCTTTTTCAAAAAGAGATCCCCAAAATAACACTCCAGCACTTTTGTCAGTTATTTTCAAAATTGAGCTATTTTAAGATCACATTATTCCTAGATAATGTTCAGAAAGTGATGGGCAATCTGGATATACACTTTTTTATTGTACTTTGTCCTAGTAAAACTTTTAAAAGGCAAAGCTTACCAATAAGAGTACCAAATCAAATGTCAAGAAAGTATTTCCAGTGTTAGAATAATAAGTGCATGTGCCTCAAGTTAAACTGTGCAGAAAGTTGTTACAGTCTCTTGAGTTTTCAGCTCTGAAATATATATCAAGTTAAATTTAGTCATGGGTGTTCTAAGATGTCCTTAAGGAGTGAAGGAATCTTTTTGTTCACTTTTTATATCTGTTTTTATACCTGCATATCTGTGCAGAAATGCTTTTACCAGAATTACTCATTAAAGTCATTATTGACCTTTGGAAAAAAAAATATATATATATAACATTCAAAGAAAAAAGCCTTATTATCAATAAGAATCATTATTACTTTAATTCTATTTCATATGGTGATTAAAATACATTTTCAAATGTCTAGAGTATTGCAAAGAAAGAGCCAAAAGAAACCCAGGAAATAATGGAAGATCAAAAAAAATGTGAGATCAAGACTAAACATTATCTTCCTCAAACAACTCATTTTCAATACCTCTTCCTCCTCTCCACACACACACAGCCCCCAACCACATATCTGGCACCAAATAAATAGAAGCCAATAGAAACTAAGTTCAGAACCTATGGTGCTGACTTGAGTCTACAATTCTTAACACAAAACAGAACTCTATCAGTTCAAGGGGAGTCTTGCCTTACTTAGGTCACGCCCATTAGATAGAGAAGAGGTGACTCCAACAGCCAGCTCTGGGATGGAGCCCTTCTTGTCCTCCCAAGATACTGCATACCTGCCTTGAGAACAATTCTGCTGTATTTTAATGGCTAGTTTAGTATCAGTCTTTTCCTACTTAAACTGGGAACCTCTGAAGGGGAAAGTATAGGCTTAGCCAAAAGTTTGTTCAGGTTTCCCATTATATTGCATGGAAAAATTCCAACCAAGTTTTTGATCAACCCAATATTTACTATAATGCCTGGCACATAGTAACTACTTCTTGAATTTAAAATACTTTTACAAAAATAAAAGAAAATGCCAAAAGACCTAACTCTAAGGTTAAAAAATATATTAAGTCATGAATTCACAATAAAGCATATTTATTATGGTTCAAGTCAAAATCTGAGTGTAAAGTAAGGAGAGGATAGATAAAGGCCTTTAAAATGTACATGCTATGCTATGCTAAGTCGCTTCAGTCGTGTCCGACTCTGTGCGATCCCATAGATGGCAGTCCACCAGGCTGCGCCATCCCTGGGATCCTCCAGGCAAGAACACTGGAGTGGGTTGCCATTTCCTTCTCCAATGCATGAAAGTGGAAAGTGAAAGTGAAGCCCCTCAGTCGTGTCCGACTCTTCACAACCCCATGGACTGCAGCCTACCAGGCTCCTCCATCCATGGGATTTTCCAGGCAAGAGTACTGGAGTGGGTTGCCATTGCCTTCTCCTAAAATGTATATAACCCTTTTTTTTTAAATGCCCAAGAAGACCCACCTTAAGGGTCCTTAGCATCCTGGAGAGTTGCTAAGATTTGTCTGATACACTACAATATGCCCAGTGCATACTGGAATGTTTCCTAGGCCCATGGTACATCCAAGATAAATAGTAATCAAATGAATGCACAAATAAAATAATTGTCACAACACACTCAGTTACCATTTCTACAGTGCTCTCTAAAACTCTCACTAGAAAGCTGCAAAGTCCAACCCCTCATAATCATATAATCACCTGCTGGTCAAAATGCAGATTCCTAAGCCCACCTCAGGGTTCTCCAAAAAAATAGAACCAATTAAATATGTTTGTGTGTGTATGTGTGTAAGAGAGAGAGAGAAGTCACTTCAGTCATGTCCAACTCTTTTCGATCCTATGGACTGTAGCCCGCCAGGCTCCTCTGTCCATGCGATTCTCCAGGCAAGAATACTGAAGTGGGTTGCCATACCCTCCTCCGGGGAATCTTCCCAACTCTGGGATCAAACCATTGTCTCTAGCATTAACCTGCACTGGCAGGCAGGTTCTTTACCACTAGCACCACCTGGGAAGCCCATATATATGTATACATACAGAGAGAGGGGGTGGGGAGAGAAAGCTACTTATTTAAAGGAGTTGGCTGGCATGGTTACGGTGGCTTGCAAGTCCAGAAACCATATGGCAAACCCAGAAGACAGGAAATTCAAGTAAGAGTTAAATTCACAGAGCAGGTCAGCAGATTGGAAACTCAGGCAGGGTTTCTCTGTTGCAGTCATGAGGCCAAATTCTCTCTCTTTCAGAAACCTCAGTCTTTGTCCTTATGACCTTCAACTTATTGGATGAGATTCATCCACATTATGGCTTCCCTGGTAGCTCAGAGGTTAAAGCGTCTGCCTGTGATGCGGGAGACCAGGGTTCAATCCCTGGGTTGGGAAGATCCCCTGGAAAAGGCAATGGCAACCCACTCCAGTACTCCTGCCTGGAAAATCCCATGGACGGAGGAGCCTGGTAGGCTACAGGCCATAGGGCCGCAGAGAGTCACACACGACTGAGCGATATACATTAAACTGCATCCACATTATGGAGGGTTATCTCCTTTACTCAAAGTCTATTGATTTGAACGTGAATCACATCTTAAAAACACTTTCACATCCAACATTTCAGTTGACCAAACAACTGACCACTATAACCTTGCCAAGCTGACACATAAAATTAATTATCATACTCACCCTGAAAAGTTTGTCTAAAATGCAAGTTTATCTGGAGGTGGGGCTCAGGGATGTGTATTTTTAACAAGCAACCCAGGTGATTCTGATTAAAGTGTTCTATGGAACCACAGCCAGAGAAAGAAAGCAATTTATATGTTTCCTGGGTAAGCTTTTGGAGCGCATGATATTACCCACATTCTGGAATTTGAAAGCAGTAGTATGAAGTGTTAATATCACTAACATGGCTAACACCACTAATACTACAAATGTCACAGAAAGATAGACACGGTTGGTATCAGGGTTCACTCAGAAAAGCAAACATCCACCAGTTGCTCTTTCAGCACAGAGAATTTAATGCAGGGAATTGTTTAAAGGACTGAAAAAGCAAAGGGAGCCCTTAGGTAACCCAGATATAATTACTGGAGGTAGCAGCCTTCCTCCTGTGGTCTGGAGGAACAAAAGGAAGCAACTGGAAATATTAGAGATTGGGAGCCTGGAATAACAGCCCTGCAGAGTGAGGACCCTGACCTCCAAGGAAATAGGCTACTTGACAGACACTGGCGTTTTGGAGCTTGGAGGAAGGACCCCATGGAGTTAGAATCAGGTCTCTGAAGGAAAGGACATTAGCTGTCTGGAGCTGCATCCCTAGGGGAGTGCAGTGAGTCTGATTCTGAGAGTGGGGAAGGACTAGCCCCAGCGGCCATTGCCAGATGAACAACAACTTCTGGGGCAACACTGTCAGGACAGGAAGTTAACCAAAAGGAGCAAATCCTTCTTACTCCTCCATCCTTGCACTCTCTCTAGTGCCCCCTATCAGCAGAGCCTAGCGGCGAGCCGGCTGGCACCCCGCTAAATCCCAGCCTCTATGCCCTGGAGCACAGCACAGGGAGGGAGGTGAGCTTTGAAGCTGACTGTCAATAGCTTGGTAATCCAGATACTGACGTTACCAAGTAGACACAGCACCAGATCAAACAGCAGCATCCAAAGGGAAACAGACAACCTGGGCTAGATGTAATAAAGAACCTCTCTGGCTTGGACCAGCACATCTCCTGTTTGTACAAACTCACACCAGGACCTTCAGTTCAGTAGTCCAAAAGCATATATCAACTTCAGCCATTTATAAACCAAAAGACTGGGTGAATTTAAGTAGATTTAAACACAATATGGTCCAGATGTAACATCTATAAACAGTAAAGCCTACAGATATTCTAACACTGCTGCTGCTGCTGCTGCTAAGTCACTTCAGTCGTGTCCAACTCTGTGAGACCCCATAGACGGCAGCCCACCAGGCTCCCCTGTCCCTGGGATTCTCCAGGCAAGAACACTGGAGTGGGTTGCCATTTCCTTCTCCAATGCATGAAAGTGGAAAGTGAAAGTGAAGCCCCTCAGTCGTGTCCAACTCTTAGCGACCCCATGGACTGCAGCCTACCAGGCTCCTCCATCCATGGGATTTTCCAGGCAAGAGTACTGGAGTGGGTTCCATTGCCTTTTCCAATATTCTAACACAGTGCTTCTCAAAGGTTGGTCCCTGGAGCAGCAACATCAGCTTCACCTGGGAATTTATCAGAAATGTGAAGTCTTGCCCCCAATCCCAGACCCACTAAATATGAACCTCTGGAGATGGGACCCAGCAACCCGTGTTTGAATGAGCCCTCCAGGTGATTCCAATGTACAGTCTGTGACCCAGTGCTCTAGCTTAATTCATCAGATTTCTGAACTGGAGTGTCTCTACTTACTGTTCCCTGATGCACCTTCTCTAGCTCTCATCCTGTCATCAGTCATTTTCCTGGTACAAATGATTGATTACTAGCAGAGCACAAATTATAAAAGTTCTCTGTTTCAAAAAAAAAAAAAAAGTTCTCTGTTTCTTCTGTCGCACTCAAATATCTTGCCTGTTTGTATCTATAATTTTTTTAGATTTGCCCTGTAGTGTAAGGGCCCAATTTTAAAAAGGAAAAAAAAAGTACTATTTTCCATTTTAGTTTTAGTAATATACTAAGTAATGAAGCTTTTCCTGGTTCCCGGAGCAATCCAACTTTTCAGAAACCTTTAAAATAAACAAAGAAAATTCAGTTAATAGGCACAGACATAAGCAAATCAACTTCCTAAAATTAGAGTCCTGGAGAGGTCACAGCATATAACCAGACTGAGAAGAATTAAATGCATTACTGTGCTTTTCTCCAACTATTCATGTTTTTTTCCATATTACTGTTTTCCTCCATAGTTATACAGGAAAGGATAGATTTGACACATGAAAATGAGAGAATTAAGTTAACCCCAAAAGAAGTTTTCTAAAACACAGGTTGCACACTTGGTGCCCAGGAGCCAGGTTAAGCCGACAGACATGCCATATTTTACCCATATGCTGTTTTGTTTGCATAAAACTTGCCAACCTGTTTCATTTCACTTATTTATTGACTTTATTTTTGGCGGTGCTGGGTTTTCCTTGCTGTGCAGGGTTTTCTCTGGTTGCAACGAGCATGGGCTATTCTCTAGTTGCTTCCCTGGCGGCTCAGGCGGTAAAGAATCTGCCTGCAATGAGGGAGACCTGGGGTCGACCCCTGGGTGGGGAAGATCCCCTGGAGGAGGGCATGGCAACCCACTCCAGCATTCTTGCCTGGAGAATCCCATACACAGAGGAGCCTGGCAGGCTGCAGTCCATGGGGTCGCAAAGAGCAACCAAGACTTTTGACTCTAGTTGCCGTGCTTGGGCTGCTCACTGGCGCCTTCAGAGCGTGGGCTCAAGGGCACCGTGGCTTCATTAGCTATAGTTCCTGGGCTCTAGAGCACAAGTTTAACAGTTGTGGCATACAACTGTTGCTTAGCTGCTCCATGTCATGTGGAATCTTCCCAGATCAGGGATCGAACCCGTGTCTACTGCATTGGCAGGCAAATTCTGTATCAGTATGCCATCAGGGAAGCTCCTCCCAATCTTTTAAGATTGAGAGATTTTACATAAAAACGCAGAATTTCAGTCTCTCTTGATTTAGGCCCACTGGACCTCCATTCCTCCACTCCTAGCATAGCAGTCAGAGCCCTGCAGCAGCTGCTATCCTGGAAGGGCAGACAGGCTGTCCAGAGTCCCCACCTACCTACCTCACTTCACTCACACCAACCTTTCTGATTTCTACCTTATATCCTACTCGAACTATTTCTAGATTGGGAGCATGGTATCCTCTGTCCCTTTAAACCCAAAAAAAAGTTTCACTTTATAGACCAGGTCCACTGAAATTGCTTTTTTGGAGTGACATCCACCATTTGTGGTCGGGAAAATCTACTGGAGAAGGAAATGGCAACCCACTCCAGTATTCTTGCCTGGAGAATTCCAGGGACACAGGAGCCTGGTGGGCTATAGGCCAATTGGTCACAAGTAGGCAGACACGGCTGAGGGATTTGCACTTCACATCCATCGTTTGTGGAAGGCCGGCCCGCTCACCTGGACCCTCGGCTCTCATCACCTCCTCTGCCCCACCTGAGTGCCTCCCTCTCACCCCTCCTGGCCCTCTCCCCTTTCTTTTACTATTGGAACATGGCACAGATTTTTCAAGCCCTGAAATTAAAACATAAAACACCTCCTTGAGCCCAAGACTAACTCGAAGGCACCATCCGGCCTATTCCACACCCACCCTTTCTCTTTCCCGCCTGATTCCTCACTCCCTGGTTAGTCCCCAGTCTGCTGCAATCCAGCGCCCACCCCACCACTGACTGTAATGTGTCTGGCTGATGTCACTCATGGCGTCCCAGCTGCCAAATCCAGCAAAGTCGTCTCACTCTGCATCCTGCCTCCAGCCTTCCTTGAAGTCCTTTCTGAATCTTCCTCAGTCTTCAAGCATCAGCTCAGCCTCCTTGGAGCTTCCCCAGGGGCCTCAACCGGTCTGTAAGCGCCTCTCTGAGCCAGTCTCTTCTGACACCCTGTTTCATCTCGTCACCCAACTCGAGACATTGTACCACAACTCTTGCTTATGAATCTGTCTTCCCCATGGCCAGTTAAAGGCTCCGCCTCATTCACCTTTGTATGTACAGTGACTGAATACAGGAAGTGGTTTCTGGAGAAGGAAATGGCAACCCACTCCAGTATTCTTGCCTGGAAAATCCCATGGACAGAGGAGCCTGGTGGGCTACAGTCCATGGGGTCGCAAAGAGTCGGACATGACTGAGCAGAAGGAAGTAGTTAACAAACACCTATTAATAAAGAAATGAACGGATGAATGATTGAACGAACCAAGAATTAAAATAGCTTTTCAGTTTGTTAGGAGTATGAAGGTCTGAAATTCCTCCAGGAGAAACATTTTGTTCCCAAACTTGGCTTTATCTGGGAGGCCACCCTACCTAAAGCAAATTAAATCAAGTGTAGGGGGAAAAAAAAAAAAAGTATATGCTTATCTCCCTTCCCTGCTGTACATTTAAGAGTTTGGCACAGTAATGTCCTTCAATATCTACCAGGGGTCTTAAGAAGGTTCTACTCACAAGTGTTTTACACCTCCCAGTGCACAATGATAGAAGCCTACTCACAAAGACCCTGTGTTGAAAGAGAGAGGAAGACCACCCGAACCGTGACATCTAGAGATTTGGAGTAATCGAAATTATATAAAGGGATAACAAGATAAGAATGAAATAAACATGCCTCAAAGTCCTTTAGTAAATCACTTGTTGACATCATCACACAGAAGCAGCTGGATGTAGTAACAAGGCTAGAGAGTTACTCCCCTCATTGCTCCTTCCTTCCCGAGTTCTGCGGTTCCCAGCTCCACTCTGGCTGGCAGAGAGGTGGAGTGGACAATAAAGCATGAGGTTTGAGGTCTCGGCACAGACATCCTACCTGTGTTGGCAAGAAGGAGGGACGGTGGTGCTGGGAGGTCAGTCTATGGGAGCAGAAAAAGAAGTCGGTTTATTGCGGCCATCTCACCCTGGACAAGCTGCCCTCCCACGTGGCCCTTCACACAGTGCAGCAGACTTTTTTTAGCCCATGTTTATGACAGATAGCCAGATGATAGACAGATATTGGACATAGATATGGATACAGATGCGCACATACATGGGGCTTCCCCAGTGGCTCAGTGGTAAAGAATCTGCCCGCAATGCAGGAGCTGCAGGAGACGTGTTTTTGATCCCTGGGTCAGAAAGATCCCCTGGAGGAGGGCATGGCAACCCACTCCAGTCTTCTTGCCTAGAGACTCATATGGACAGAGAAGCCCGGAAGGCACAGAGTCGGACATGACAGAGGCAACTTCACACACACGCACACACATACTCTCAACTCTGACTCAAAGAACGGTGTCTGGAAATTTCCTGCGCTGCCATCACCCACTTCCTCATGTAGCTCCTGACATCCGGGTCGACGTGGTAGAATTTCAACCTCTAGCAATGGCTGAAGGGCCTTGGTGCTGGGACTAGATGCCCACCCCAAAATGTCCAAGCATTAAGCAACTAGAACCCCCCATCAGGGTCATGTCTACATCCCTCCTTGTGTATTTAGAGACATCAGAATTGGCTGAATACACTCCCCTTAGGCTCTGGAGTCTCTCTGGGCCCTCACTAAGCCACTTTCCAGTATATGAAGAGCAGCACCTGGGGGCATGGAGACCCCATATTCCAGCTCCCTTGGTGCAGAGGGGCCTTACTTACACCTCCCTCCACGCTCTTTCTTTCTGGCACTGCCAGTTGACCAAACATAGTAAAAGAAAGGAGCAGCAGTCTTTAAATTCTCCTCACAACAAAGCTGAAAGGAAAAACACTAATTCCATGCATGCCTTTCTCCCAGCTCAAGTGCCTTGCCTCATCCATCCACAGCAACCCTCTAAAACAGACTGGTGGAAACTAAAACTAAAAGCTATTTCACTGATCAACTGATATACACATCATGCAATTTCCAGGCAATTGTTATCAGATATATTAAAAAACACAATTTTGACTATTTCAAATTACTATTGGCTCTGAGAATAGCCCATCACTCCTCAAATTAACAACAGCTTTTTCAAGGTGATGAACCCTAAGCCAAAAAGTAAATAAAAATGGAAACTATGATAACTGAGACTGCTGTTTTATGTAAAAACTATTTGAAAGCTACGAAGAATTTTTCTACTAGAGATACAAGTATTTTAAGCTTCTAGATAATTTCATCTTTGACAACTTTTTCTGAGCCTCTCTGTAAAGTACTATGCCTCTGGTTTTCTTATTTTTTTAATTTGTATTTTATGTTGGAGTATAGTTGATTTACAATCTTTAGTTAGTTTCAGTTATACAGCAAATTGATTCAGCTGTATGTATTCTTTTTCAGATTCTTTTCCCATATAGGTCACTACAGATTATTGAGTAGAGTTCCCTGTGCTGTATGTTTCTCGTTGATTATCTATTTTATACATAGCAGTGTGTATATGTTAATCCCAAGCTCCTATTTTATCCTTCCCCCATCCTCTTTTCCCTTTGGTAACCATAAATTTGTTTTCTATGTTTGTGAGTCTCTTTCTGTTTTGAAATAAGCTCATTTGTATCTTTTTTTAAGGATTTTTCTACTAGAGACTCGAGTATTTTAAGTTTCTAGATAATTTCATCATTAACATTTTCTGAGCATCTCTATGTAAAGCACAATGTCCCATTTTCTATTTGATACCTTAGTAATAAACATAATTCTGTTAACCCTAATATAACTATAGTATTTGATGATATAGAGCTTGATCTTCAGTATCTCTCAGCTCCTAAATGCCAGGACTTAAAAAGAGTATATTAATCACTACTCTTAGTTCTTGGATACTCAATGGAAGGACTGAAGCTGAAGTTCCAATACTTCGGCTACCTGATGCGATGATCTGACTCATTGAAAAAGACCCTGATGCTGGGAAAGATTAAAGGCAGGAGGAAAGGGGGATGACAGAGGATGAGATGGTTGGATGGCATCACTGACTCAATGGACATGAGTTTGAGCAAACTCTGGGAGATAGTGAAGGACAGGGAAGCCTGGTGTGCTGCAGTCCATGGGGTCACAAAGAGTCAGACACGACTGAGTGACTGAACACACGCACACAGTCCTCAAGTGTTCAGATTCCTCAGACGGGGAAAGCCGAGGCATGCAATGCCCTTGCTGAGTTCAGCAGGCTGTCCTGAAAGGGCACATAGTTATGACCACTTTGCTAAGAGCGTACGTGTCAGGGCAAGCCTAAATCTCAGCTGCCAAAGCCAGCTGCCCTGCCTGAGTGTCTAGTCCCAAGAGCATTACCGTTTGCCTGGTGTTTTCCAAAGCCTTCCCCTCCCTCAAGACACTTAGGGGCAGAGAGCTGAGACATTATAAGCTGTGAGAGTCTCAACTAATGGCAACTGCCTCGCCCTGCTTTCTTCCCACTCTCGTGGCTCCTGAGCAATGATGAGTGTTGGAGTCACTTAGCACAATGGAAACCTCGCTACCACATGGTTTCTTAGAGTGACATATATGCTATCTATGTAGCTTCCATTTACATGCGGAATTTTCTGGATGCAATTATCCTTTGCAACTAATAAAATAAGATGTAATTACAGAGGTACTGTTAGCAATGCCACTTCACATTTAGGTTGGTGTGTGCGGCTCTCTGGAATTTCAGAGCTGAGCACTGCTCACACTTTCACCCACACACTGCTGCTGCTTGGGTGAGAGCTTTCTGAGATGGCACAGTCACACTCTTTGGGGGGCCTCTCTGCCTCCATGGGCCCCCTGGCTCTCAGCTTGCAGCTGCACTTTTGACCTGCTCCTGAACACTCAGCCCGAGCAGAGACCCTGATTGCCACCCCAAACCTACCGTCTAGTGGCCTGACTTTAAATGTCAGTCTGATTTCCATGAGGATCAGAGATTCACATACAGAGGCTCCATCAAAAATTTCAGAAAGAACCCAAACTTGGACTGGGACATAACTTCTCTATATTTTCTACAATGCACTAGCATCATGTTTATTAAACCAAAAAAACAAACAATATATGTCATATAAAATGAAGAGGAAGCTAGGTCCTTCTTTCTGAGACCCTGCCATATGGGAACCCTGGAGGTGTGTGAAGACCTATCACGCCACTCATAGACTCGAGGACATTTTAAGGAATTCATTTCTAGAAACTCAACTTCCCCAACCAGGGCCTACTGAAAACTACCTGAGATGTGTACATTCCCATTTGCAAGCTTGTTGTTGTTCAGTCGCTCAGTCATGTCCGACTCTTTGCGACCCCATGGACTGCAGCATGCCAGGCTTTCTGGTCCTTCACCATCTCCCAGAGTTTGGTCAAACTCATGTCCATTGTGTCGATGATGCCAAGTTTGGTCTCAGCATTAAAAAGATTTTTTTTTAAGAATAATGAAGAAATTTGTGTTCAGAAAATAACAGATGGAAGACTGGTTGCCTAGGGTTTCTCTGGACTTGAACACCTTAGAGGCAGCACCCTGTGCAGGCATGCCTGTCAGAGAGGGGGTGGAGCGTGCCTGTGAAGCCCTCTAGTCTGTGAGCACAGCGTCCGCTTAGACGCAAGCCAAGCAATTTGGATTTGTGCTGCCCTTCAGATGGACCAAGATGCTCAGTGCAGGCAGGTGAGAAGGAAGTCGGGAACCTGCCTCAGAGCATCCTCCTGGGTGGCTAAGGCCTGAAAGCAGCTGAGACATCCAGGAGAAAGCAGGTAGCGGGGAGGGAAGTCTCACAGAAGACTGGGTAGTGGAATGACCCAGCCTCACGAATCCTGAGGGCTGAGCGGCTGAAGGGACAGTCAGCACAGCGCCCAGAAGGAAGTGTATGGAAGTATCCCTCTAGCAAAGGAGCCTGGAGATATGGGACTATGCGCCACGGCCAGTGGGGTTAACAGGGGACAGGCTGCTGATGCCACTTAGTCGCTTCAGTCACGTCTGACTCTTTGCAGCCCCGTGGACTGCAGCCCTCGAGGATCCTCTGTCAGTGGGATTCTCCAGGCAAGAATACTGGAGTGGGTTGCCATGCCCTCCTCCAGGGGATCTTCCCAACCCAGGGATGGAACCTGGGTCTCCTGCACTGCAGGAAGATTCTTTACCACTGAGCCACCAGGGAACCCCAGGGGACAGGCAACTGGAAGTCCAAACACTGGGTCCTGCAGTGGGGAAGCTCCAAGACAGGTTTCAGAGAGGGACACGGGGTGAGGTCAGCTCTGATCGCAAACACCCTAGACAGGGCTCCAGCTCCACCCCACGCCTCACACTTGCTGTGAGACCCGAAGCAAGAGAAGTTTGTGGTGCCTCAATTTCCTTTCCCATAAAACAGACCTATTAGTGGTAATTATTTTATAAACTGTTGTGAGAATTAACTTAAAAAATGATACAAATGAACTTATCTACAAAACAGAAACACACTCACAGACTTCAAAAACAAACTTATAATTACCAAAAGGGAAATGTAGGTGGGAGGGACAGATTAGCAGTTTGGGATTAACATATACACAAACTATATATAAAATAGATATAAAATAGATAACTAAGAAGGACCTACCATATAGCACAGGAAACACTACTAAATACTCTGTAGTAAACTATACTGGAAAAGAATCTGTAAAAGAATAGATACGTGTATATGTATAACTGAACCACTTTGCTGTACACTTGAAACTGACATACATTGTAAACGACTACACTTCAATATATTTCCAGCTGGTTCCAAGTTGGGAAAGGAGTACATCAAGGCTGTACATTGTCACCCTGTTTATTTAACCTATGTGCAGAGTACATCAAGTGGAATTCTGGGCTGGATGAAGCACAAGCTGGAATCAAGATTGCAGGTAGAAATATCAGTAACCTCAGATATGCAGATGACACCACCCTTATCGCAGGAAATGAAGAGGAACTAAAGAGCCCCTTGATGAAAGTGAAAGAGGAGAGTGAAAAAGTTGGCTTAAAGTTCAACATTCAGAAAACTAAGATCATGGCATCCAGTCCCACTTCATGGCAAATAGATGGGGAAACAATGGAAACAGTGAGAGAGTTTATCTTTTCGAGCTCCAACATCACTGCAGATGGTGACTGCAGCCATGAAATTAAAAGATGCTTGCTCCTTGGAAGAAAAGCTATGACCTAGACAGTGTATTGAAAAGAAGAGACATTACTTTGCCAACAAAGGTCCATTTAGTCGAAGCTATGGTTTTTCCAGTAGTCATGTATGGATGTGAGAGTTGGACCATAAAGAAAGCTGAGCGTTGAAGAATTGGTGCTTTTGAACTGTGACACTGGAGAAGACTTTTGAGAGTCCCTTGGACTGCAAGGAGATCCAACCAGTCCACCCTAAAGGAGATCAGTCCTGAATATTCATTGGAAGGACTGATGCTGAAGCTGAAACTCCAATACTTTGGCCATCTGATATCAAGAGCTGACTTACTGGAAAAGACCCTGATGTTGGGAAAGATTGAAGACAGGAGGAGAAGGGGCCAACAGAGGATGAGATGGTTGGGTGGCATCACTGACTCGATAGACATGAGTTTGAGTAAGCTCTGGGAGTTGGTGATGGACAGGGAAGCCTGGCGTGCTGCAGTCCATAGGGTTGCAAAGAGTCAGACATGACTGAGCAACTGAACTGAACTGAACAATATAAAATAAAAAGTTTAATTAAAAAAATTAACTGGTAGAATTCAGGTAAGGTGCTTACCACAATGCATGGCAAAGGATAAGAGGTCAGTTGTCAGAATTATGATTTGTTTTCAACTTTTCAGGTGGAGGAAAACGCCAAGTCAAAGCTGGAGTTTTGTCTCCTGCCACAGTCGGGGGCAGAGGATGAAAATGAAGACATTAGAGGGTGAGACAGAACGGGCTAGAAGGGGCACTGACTACATTACATGCCAAGGGTTTTCCACCCTTTTCTTCGCTGGAATGCCTAGTGGGCCAGTCAGCACTGGACACTCCCGGATAACAACATGTCCAGAGAGGGGATGCATAGACCAGGGGCACCGAGGGACTTGGGGGACAACCGACATCCCAGAAGTAGAAGGGACAACTCATGCTGTGCTCAGTGTGGATGCCTAACTTGGCCAAATACAGGCTCATTCCGATATCTTTTCTGTGAATTCATTTCCTGAATAAGCACTTGCCAAGCATCGTTCACACATGAGGTCCCCATGATGTAAAGATCTTTAAAGCACACACACACACACATACACACTCTCAAGGAGGACACAGTCTAATGGTGTTTCAATCAAGACAGATGTTAACAAATTGACCCTTCAGAAGTTAAACATGCTCAAGGTTTATTTTCTCTCTTATTTGCAGGATGGGAGGGGGGTTGTGGAAGGGTGGAAGGATCTGCTCACACAGCGACCCAGGAACCCAGACTGACCAACGCTGGCAGCTCCACATCTTCCAGGACACTCAGCAAAGCTGGAGATAACTGGTGGGCTTCACACAGACCCTTTTTTTTTCTTAATTTATTTTAAATGAAGGATAATTACAATATTGTTATGGTTTCTGCCGTACATCAACATGACTCAGCCATGGGTATATATGTTTTTCCTCCTTCTTGAGCCCTCTCTCACCCCTACCCCATCCCACTCCTCTAGGTTGTCACAGAGCCCCAGTGTGAGTTCCCTGAGTTATACAGCAAATTCCCACTATACATTTTATGTGTGTTAGTGTATATGTTCCTATGCTACTCTCTCCTTTCATCCCATCCTCTCCTTCCCACCCACTCCAGTGATAAATCTGTTCTCTATGTCTGCATCTCCACTGTTGCCCTGCAAATAGATTCATCAGTACCATCTTTTTAGATTCCATATATACGCAGTAATATATGATATATGTTTTTCTCCTTCTGACTTACATCATTCCTTATAATAGGCTCTAGGTTCATCCACCTCATCATCACTGACTCAAATGTGCTCCTTTTTAAGGCTGAGTAATATTTCACTGTATGTATATACAGCAGTTTCTTTATCCATTCATCTTTCACTGGACATCTAGGTTACATCCATGTCCTAGATATTGTAAATAGTGCTGCAGTGAACATTGGGGTACATGTTCACACAGACTCTTCCGTCAGGAATGGCCTGCATCTCTCCTGCAAGGGCCCATTGGCCAGATGCCATCACATAGCCCTGCCTTGCTATGTGGGGAACCAGAGGCCAAAGGGAAGAACAGAAGCATCTTCAGGCAATGGCGAGTCCTTAAGCAAAATATAAAAAAAGATGCTCTGCCTGGTGAGCCTCAGACATTCACTTGCAGTGCTGAGCTATCAAGCATTCTATTTACAGCCACTTGAAAAATTTACCCCAGAACATCAGGAAACGTTCCCTTCATCTGCAAGTCCTCCTGTCACCTATTCTGGCAAAATTCATTTTGTAAAACTGTGGGAATTGTTGAAAGTAAGGAAAATATACTGTGTGCATGCCAAGGAATGCTTTAAACTTGCTATTTAAACAGATCCTATGCATGGGAACCAATTAATACCTATCCTGACTTGTCTACCTTTCAGGAGAAGTGTGGCTCAAATGAGGCCACGCATGTAAGAAATACAGAATCCTGGTGTGGGCAGGAGGAGGTATAAATTAGAGCTCGGGATTGACATATACACACTACAATATTTAAAACAGGTAACCAACAAGGACCTATTCTATATCACAGGGAACTTTGCTCAACATTCTGTAATGACCTAAGTGGGAAAAGAATCTGAAAAGGAGTAGATATAAGTATATGTATAACTGAATCACTTTGCTGTATACCTGAAATTAACACAATCCTATAAATCAATTCTGCTATGATATACAATAAAATAAATTTTCAAGGGATGAAAAAAATTAAATGTTTCATGAAAAAAAAAAAGAAAATATACAATCTTATGAAAATATATGCCATAGCTGTGGATAAGATATTTTGGGTTGTTTACATAAGCTGCAAATAAATTATCTCACCACCTCACCTCAGAAAACAGAGCCAGGCAATGTCATTCCAAAGAGCTGCATCCATCTTCCTAGTCTTTCAGCTCAGTTCAGTTGCTCAGTCATGTCCGACTCTTTGCAACACGCCAGGCTTCCCCGTCCACCACCAACTCCCAGAGCTTGCTCAAACTCATGTCCATCAAGTCAGTGATGCCATCCAACCATCTCATCCTCTGTAATCCCCTTCTCCTCTTGCTTTCAATCTTTGCCAGAATCAGGACCTTTTCCAATGAGTCAGTTCTTTGCATCAGGTGGCCAAAGGACTGAGCTTCAGCATCAGTCCTTCCAATGAATATTCAGGAGTGATTTCCTTTAGGATGGACTGGTTGGATCTCCTTGCTGTCTTTATCTCACTGATATTTATGGTACACTCACTGCACCAGGCCCTGGAGCTCCCTCTGCGTACTCAACAGAAATGGCCCTAGTCTCATGGAACTTAAGAGTCTGAGCTACAAATGCAGTGCCTTTGTAAGCTAGGAACACAGACAAAAGCTTCAGTAAGGAGGCTGTTGGTATGTTTTACAGAAACAAACATACACCAACAGCTGCATCTTTTCAGTGAATGAAGAAAAAGGGAGTACTAACTAGTGCATCTTTTCCTGCCTCTAAGATTGAATAATTGATAAAATCGGGATTAGGATGACACTTGCTTGACCTAAAACCCCGAGCTCCTTCCTTCATACAATTCTGGGGCTCCAGCCAAGTGGATGATTGTTAACCAAGCGATTTTTAAACCGTAAAAAGTGGGTACCCGTGCAGACCCATGAGATAAATAAGTTTAGGTGAACCAATCCTGCCCACCTCCCCCCTGCTTTGTAGTAACTGGCCATAGGTGTCACCACACTGTATCCACACTCTGATCTTTTCTGATCAGTTCCCACATAGAAAATGGAAGTGTTTCAAAAGATCACAGTTCAAAATAAGGTAGCACATCTCCACTATAAGAAATTCTACTGGGGAATGTATTTCTCAGAGCTTTCTCCTCACAGGCACAGAGAAAGTCTCTTGAACTGGACAGGGACTTCTGTAGAATTCTCATACCTTACTCCAACAGCACTGGCAGGCAGTGCCTGGCTTTTTTTAAACATCCTTGAAAAAAAACTCCAAGCATTATTCAAAGAAAGAAAACCAATCTGTGCAATCTAGATGACGTTTAGTGCATTGAGGCAACAATTTATTATTAAATCATGTTCTGAGTCTGCAATGTCCCACAGAGGTTCCTCATATATAGTCCCTAAACCGGGAAACACTGGATCCGGAGCCTCTGGCATTTATCAGGCTTTTTAAAAAGTCATAAATCTGACCACAAGTAAATGTTTTCTAACAAGCACAAAGCGTATAAATAAGCCTTTCCTGGGACTTCCTGGTGGTCCAGTGGTTAAGAATCTGCCTTGCAATGTAGGGAATGTGGGTTTGATCCCTAGTCAGAGAACTAAGATCTAAGATGCCTTAGAGCAACCAAGCCCACACGCCACAACCAGAAAGTCCACGTCCTGCAGTGAAAGCTCCCACATGGTGCAGCAAAGACCCTGCATGCCGCAGCTGGAAAAATCATAAAATAAGTTCTCTCTTTAGAAAAACTTTCCTGGTTGCTCAGATGGTAAAGAGTCTGCCTACAACGCAAGAGATGCTGGTTCGATCCCTGGATTGGGAAGATCCCCTGGAGGAGGGCATGGCAACCCACTCCAGTATTCTAGCCTGGAGAATCCTGTGGACAGAGGAGCCTGGTGGGCTATGGTCCATGGGGTCACACAGAGTTGGACATGACTGAGCAACTAACACTTTAAAAAAAAAAAAAAAAGACTTTCCTGACTATAAGGTTGTCCAGCGCTAAACAGCTGCCCTCCACAGTGGAACTGGCAGCAAATGGCCAGAGGCTACCTGACAAGCTGACTGGTCTCCGAAAGCTGGGTGGCTGCCACTGCACTTCTGGGTAAAAAGCCTAAGTTTTGAGGACAAAAATGAAACAATACTACTCACCCTCAGAGAAACCTTAAATATCATAACCTTTTTTGAGTTCTACACCAACATTTTTTAGGCTGTTCATTAAAATGTTCAGTGGTCTCACCCTGCCACCACTCCCTACCTCTCCATGGCAGAGTTTGAGGGAATATTTGCTTTCTTCTTTTACCTATCAGATTTTTAAATTTTTCTACAGTGAGCATGTACCATATTTGTAAACAGAAGAAATAAATTAATTATTAATATTTCTCTCATGAAGATAGAGTATATAAAAAAGAGGTTTTGAAGGTAGCGTGGGAAGCTGGTTAGTAAAGAAGCAATAGTATTAAGTACTGGGGAAGGCTGCTCTCAAAAATTGAGAGACATCTCTCAAAAATTAAGATAGCAAGTAAGTTAACCTGCTCTTTTTACTATTTCTCATCTGACAGAAAAGCATATTTGCTAACTGCTGAAACTTACGTAATTAGTTTTATGAATTATGGAAATCTCTGGGGTGCTAATTGATGCAATGCTAAATTATCATGCCCATTTCTAAGTCAAGTCACCAGGATGGCTGACAGTAACTTCTCTCTTCTGGTGGATCTAGCTAAAACTTCATTGATTATTAGTAAGTTGAAAAGGTACAGCAGTAATTTTTTAAAAATAAAGAAAATTCAAATCCAAATATGACTTTAATGATCTAGTAATCAAGGGCAAGTACTTTTTACCTTTTGAAAAGCTTTGTTACTGTCAACCACAATACCATAGCATAGCTCTTTGGCTTTATGGATATGCTGCTCATTTCACATAGAAAAATCCCAAAGAAGGAAGTGAAATCCATTTGGAGGTGCACCCAGCTTCTCCCTTCCCCGGTACTTCATCCCATTGCCTCTTCACTAACCAGCTCGGGACCGCAACGGCCCCTCATCCTCAACCACCTGAGTGGCTCCTCGTCCTCCTTGTCTTGACAGAAGTCTGACTATCCTGGAAGACATGGCTTCCTCAGCTCCCCTCTCCTCTGTAGAGGCCAACGTTCTTTCTGAGCCTTCAGGGTCAAGACTGGGAGACGGCATGAGTCAATCTTATTTCTCCAATATGCCTTCCAGATCATTCTTCTAGTTTTCTAGAAAACTACACTCCTCGTCAACATTGTCATCTTTATCCACCATACTTTGAGTCACCCCTCTCATTCTTGTAACACTTTAGTACCTGTTCACTGACTTCATCCCAATCTACAAATACTCATCTCCAAGTTTCTCAGTTCCTTGATCTGTCTGTGGGGATTAAGAAGTAACAAGACATTTTACTATACAAATTACCATATCTGATCATCTTGAGTAGGCAGACATACTAACATAGATTAATTATTTTCATCTGTGACCATGGCCAGAGAAGGCAATGGCACCCCACTCCAGTACTCTTGCCTGGAAAATCCCATGGATGGAGGAGCCTGGTAGGCTGCAGTCCATGGGGTCGCTAGGAGTTGGACACGACTGAGTGACTTCACCTTCACTTTTCACTTTTCATGGATTGGAGAAGGAAATGGCAACCCACTCCAGTATTCTTGCCTGGAGAATCTCAGGGATGGGGGAGCCTGGTGGGCTGCCGTCTATGGGGTCGCACAGAGTCGGACACAACTGAAGTGACTTAGCAGCAGCAGCAGTGACCATAGCCACCTTTGAAATATTAAGCCCAGACTTCCTGCTCTCTCATACTCTCCTGCCCTAGTTCTCTCACTGAGTTATTCCCCGTATCTAGCAGCCCCATCCAACTGCGGCTACACACAGCCAGCTTCAATTCTGTCATCTGACCACTCTCATCAAGTCATCTGCCTAACTGGCCTCCCATCATGTCTCCCTAGATCTATGCACATTCAGCTTTCCACCTTCTCCATGCCATACATATATACTGTTAGCACTAGTTAAGGACCAGGCTGGTAAATTACTATTAGAATAATAATAACAACATCAATAATAGAAAATATTTAACAATATTAATTTTTTCAGTCCAAGAACACCGGGTATATCTTTCCATTTGTTTAGGTCATCTTCAATTTCTTTCATCAGTCTCATAATTTTCCAAGTATTTTACCTCCTTAGGTAAGTTTATTTCTAGGTATTTTATTCTTTTCGATGAATGGTGGATGGGATTGTTTTCTTAATTCCCATTTCTGAGAGTTTCATTGTTAGTGTATAGGAATGCAACAGATTTCTGTACATTAATTTTGTATCCTACAACTTTACTGAATTCGTTGATGAGCTCTAGTAGTTTTCCTAGTGGTGTGTTTAAGATTTTCTGTGTGTAGTATCATGTCATCTGCAAATAGTGACAGACAGTTTTACTTCTTCCTTTCCAATTTAGATTTCTGTTATTTCCTTTTCTTCTCCGATTTCCATGGTAGGACTTCTAAAACTATGCTGCATAAAAGTGACAAGAGTAGACACCCTCGTCTGGTTCCTGATCTTAGGAAATGCTTTCAGCTTTTCACCACTGAGTATGTTAGCTATGGCCTTGTCATACGTGACCTTTCTTATGATGAGATATGCTCCCTCTATGCCCAGCTTCTGGAGATTTTTTGTCATAAGTGGATATTAAATTTTGTTAAGAGCTTTTTCTGCATCAATTGAGATGATCATATGGCTTTATTCTTCAGTTTGTTAATGTGGTGTATCACACTGACTGATTTGCTGATACTGAAAAATCCTTGCAGCCCTGGGATAAATCCCCCTTGAGCACGGTGCGTGATCCTTTAAATGTATTGTCGGATTCAGTTTGTTAATATTTTGTTGTGGATTTTTACATCTATATTCATCAGTGATATTGGCCTGTGATTTTGTTTCTTTGTGATCTCTTTGTCTGGTTTTGGCATCAGGATGATACTTGTCTCCCATAATGAATTCAGATGTGTTCCTCCCTCTGCAATTTTTTAGAATAGTTTGAGGATAGGTTTTAACTGTTCTCTAAATGTTTTGTATAATTCACCTGTGTTGTTTGAAGCTTTTAAATTACTGACTCAATTTTGTTACTGATAATTGGTCTGTTCATATTTTCTATTTCTTCCTGGTTTAGTCAAGATTGTAATTTTCTAGATTATCCATTTTATTGTTTCTAGTAGTCTCTTACGATCCTCTGTATTTCTATGGTATCAGCTGTAATTTCTCCTTTTCACTCCTGATTTTGTTAATTCAGGCCCTCTCCCTTTTCTTAAATTTCTTTCTACAAATTCAGTGCAATCCCTATCAAAATGCCAATGGAATTTTTCACAGACCTAGAAAAAATAATTTTAAATTTTCTATGTCAAACAAAAGTCTCTAAGTAGCCAAAACAATCTTGAGAAAGAAGAACAGAGCTGGAGGAATCATACTCCCTGACTTCAGACTACACTATAAAGCCACAGTAATCAAGACAGTATGGTACTGGCACAAAAGCAGACACATAAGTCACAGGGACAGAACAGACAGCCGAGAAGTAAATACTACACTTATGTCAACTAAACTATGACACAGGAGGCAAGACTATGCCATGGAGAAAAGGCAGTCTCTTCAACAAGTCATGCTGTGAAAACTGGACAGCTATGTATACAAGAGTAAAATTAGAATATTCTCTAACACCATATACAAAAATAAACTCAATGGGCAAAATGGCTTAAAGTTCTAACTGTAAGATCAGATACCATAAAGCTAGAGAAAAACATAGGCAGAACACTCTTTGGCATACATCATAGCAATACTTTCTTGGATCCACCTCGTAAAGCAAAGGAAATAAAAGCAAAAATAAACAAATGGACCTAATTAAACTTAAAAGCTTTGGCACAGCAAAAGAAACCACTGACAAAAAGAAAAGGCAACCTACTGAATGGGAGAAAATATTTGCAAAACATACAACCAATAAGCAATTAATATCTAACATATATAAGCAGCTCATATAGCTTGACATCAAAGAAACAAATAACCCAATTTTTCAAATGGGCAAAAGAACTGAATAGACGTTTTCCAAATAGGAAATGCAGATATTTAACAGGCACATGAAAAGATGCTCAATATCACTAATCATTCAGCTCAGTTCAGTTCAGTCGCTCAATCATTTCCGACTCTTTGCGACCCCATGAATTGCAGCACAGCAGGCCTCCCTGTCCATCACCAACCAGAAATGCAAATCAAAACCACAATGAGATACTACCTCACACCTGTCAGAATGACTATCGTCAAAAAAAGATACAAATAGTAAGTGTTGGTGAGGCTACATAGAAAAGGGAACCCTCCTACATTGCTGGTGGGATTATAACTGGTGCAGTTACTGTGGAAAATAGTACAAAAATTTCTCAAAAACCTATAAATAGAATTATACTATGATGCAACAATGCTACTCTTGAGTATATATCTGAAAAAAAAAAAACACTAATTCAAAAAGACACATGAACCCCAATGTTCACAGCCATATTATCTACAATAGCCAAGATATGGAAGCAACTTAAGTGTCCATAAACAGATGAATAAAGAAGATGTGAGATATATATATATATATAATGGAATACTACTCAGCCATTAAAAAGAATGAAATTTTACCATTTGTAGCAACGTGGACAGATTTGTTGGGCATTATGCTAAGTGAAGTAAGTCAGACAGGGACTTCCCTGGTGGTCCAGTGGTTAAGAATCCACCTTCCAATGCAGGGGATGCAGGTTCAGTCCCTGGTCAGGGATTAAGATCCCAACATTCTGTGGGGCAACTGAGTCTGAGCACTGGAACCAGAGAACCCAGGCATCACAACTAGAGAAACCAATGCATCATGACTAGAACCCATGCATCACAAGTAGGGAAACCAATGTGCCACAACTAGAGAGAGCCCACACACTGCAAAGAAGGGCCTGAGCACCACAGTGAAGACCTGAAACAGCCAAAAAAACAGTTTTAATAAAATTAATTCTTTAAAAGTTTAAAAAAAAGAAATGTCAAAGGCAACTTTGGTATGATACCATTTATATGCAGAATCTAAAAAATTCAACAGATACAGAGAACAAACTAATGGTTGCCAGTGGAGAGAGGCAAGTGGGTAAGGGAAATATAGGGGTTGGGGATTAAGAGGTACAAACTACTACATATAAATAAGCTATAAGGATATATTGCACAATGTGGGGAATATAGCCACTATTTTATAATAACTATAAATGGGTATAACCTCTAAAAATTGTGAATCATTATACTGTTCAGCTCATATGATATATAATTATATTATATATAATATGCATATTCTATAAGACTATATTATATATAATACATAATGTATAATATATAATATTATATTATATTATATATAAAATCCTTAATATATAAGGATTAAGATATTGTTAATATGTTAACTATATGATATTATATTATGTATTATATAATACATACATACATTATATATTATATAATTAAATATATTATGTTATATTAATATGTGATATGTATTATATTTAATTATACATTATATATATTAATATATTTTATTATAAATAATGTCATATATTATATATGTTTATATATTATATATAATATATTAATATACATATTGTTATAATACAGGTAATCATAATATAATTATCTATATTAAGTATAATATATCATATATTATATATAGTAATATAAAATAATTATAAAAACAATTATATATAATAATTATATATTATTAAATATATGATTATATGCTGCCAAGTCACTTCAGTCGTGTCCGACTCTGTGCGACCCCATGGACTGCAGCCTACCAGGCTTCTCTGTCCATATTTTATATGTGATATATTATAATTAAAATAATTATATTATCTATATTAATTATAATATATACCATATATTATATATAATATATAATCATATATACATATTACATATGTGTGTATATATGTATATATTTTATATATGATATATATAATATATATGTATATATAATTTTATAAATATATATATTATATATGTAATATATGATACATGATATATATTCTTATATATTATGCATATATTATAACTTGTATAATATTGAACATCAGCTATACTTCAATTTTAAAAATGCAATAAAACATTTATTAAGTGCTAACTACCTGCCAGACACTTGGACTATCTCATTGAATCCTCCCAACAAGCCGATCAGCAACCTAGTGAACTAATATGACCTCTACACCATGAACAAACTATCAGAGAAATTGTGTGTGTGTGTGTGTGTGTTGTGTGTGTATGTGCGCACGCTTACTCAGTCATGTCTGACTCTTTGTGACCCCGTGGACCCCTGCCCACCAGGCTCCTCTGTCCATGGGAATTCTCCAGGGAAGAATATTGCAGAAGGTTGCCATGCCCTGCTCCAGGGGATCTTCCCAACCCAGGGATCAAACCCAGGTCTCCCGCATTGCAGATGGATTCTTTACCATCTGAGCCACCAGGGAAGCCCAGGAATACTGGAGTGGGCAGCCTATCCCTTCTCCAAGTGAATGTCCTGACCCAGAAATTGAACTGGCATCTCTAGCAGCACAGGCAGATTCTTAACCAGCTTACCCAGGAAACCCCATCAGAGACATTATACAACTGCCCAAAAAGTCACACACAGTGTGTCAGAATAGGGACTCACTGAGGCTTGAATCCAAGCATGTCTTATCTCCGAGTCCATGCTCCTTATCACCACAGGGGACAGTCCTGTTTTCCAACTCCACTGGCCCTACACTGCCTTATAGTACTGTATCCCTCCTAAGATAGAAGCCATTCCAAATCTTCATTCTCCTCAGACCTCCCACTTATAACCACCACCTCCCACCCAAAGCTGAGCCCCTCAATTCCTGCTTTACAGGGAAAATAAGAGCTGTCAAAAAGGACAGCAACTGCCTCTGTTTCCCATCACCAACCCTGTAAAATTACATCCCATCCTTCCAGCCTTTCCTCCTCCCTTCTAAGACTAAATTTAACTTGGCAAAGAATTCAATTAAATAAGAAAAGAGGAATCATTGAAGGTTTTGAGCAAAAGGATACAATGATAAAATCTGAGGGGTTTGCTGTTTTGTTTTATAAAATTCATTTTGTCATGACTTTGGAACAAAATGAAGTACAGAGACTAGAGTTTTGAGGCTAATTAAAGCAATAATACAAGCATAAAGTTAACAAATATCTTATCTAGGGTTGAAGTGGTAGAAATGACATCATATTTTGAAAAAAATATCAACAGGACTTTCTGATAGACCCATTCATTATGTGGGCTGAGTACATGGATAAGTCAAAATAAATCCATCTACTACACGATTGCATAGTATACATGTAAAAGACTGTATACAAACTCTAAGATGACAAGTATGCTATAGGAGCTTTGATTACTTGCCTAAAAGTTATTTAACCTGTTTTATTCTTTCAATATGTCCTTTTAACTGATCATGATGTCTTGGATACAACAGGTGCCAACCGAACAGGGCAGTTCAATCAGTTGAGTCATTCAGTCATGTCCAACTCTTTGCTACCCCATGGACTGCAGCACACCAGACTTCCCTGTCCTTCACCAACTCCTGGAGCTTGCTCAAATTCATGTCCATTGAGTCAGTGATGCCATCCAACCATCTCATCCTCTGTCGGCCCCTTCTCCTCCTGCCTTCAATCTTTCCTAGGATCAGGCTCTTTTCTAGTGAGTCAGTTCTTTGCATCAGGTGGCCAAAGTATTGGAGTTTCAGCTTCAACATCAGTCCTTCTGATGAATATTCAGGACTGATTTCCTTCAGAATGGACTGGTTGGATCTCCTTGCAGTCCAAGGGACTCTCAAAAGTCTTCTCCAGTGTCACAGTTCAAAAGCACCAATTCTTCAACGCTCAGCTTTCTTTATGGTGCAACTCTCACATCCATACATGACTACTGGAAAAACCATAGCTTTGACTAGATGGACCTTTGTTGCAAAAGTAATGTCTCTTCTTTTCAATACACTGTCTAGGTTGGTCATAGCCTTTCTTTCAAGGAGCAAGCATCTTTTAATTTCATGGCTGCACTCACCATCTGCAGTGATTTTGGAGTCCCTTAAAATAAAGTCTCTCACTGTTTCCACTGTTTCCCCATCTATTTGCCATGAAGAGACAAGACTGGATGCCATGATCTTAGTTTTCTGAAGGTTGAGTTTTAAGCCAGCTTTTTCACTCTCCTCTTTCTCCTTCATCAGGCTGCTCTTTAGCTCTTCTTCGCTTTCTACCATTAAGATTGGTGTCATCTGCATATCTGAGGTTATTGATATTTCTCCCAGCAATTTTGATTCCAGGTTGTGCTTCATCCAGCCCAGCATTTCTCATGATGTACTCTGCATATAAGTTAAATAAGCAGGGTGACAATATACAGCCTTGACGTACTCCTTTCCCGATTTGGAACCAGTCTGTTGTTCCATGTCCAGTTCTAACTGTTGCTTCCTGACCCGTATATATATATGTGTGTGTATAAATACGTATATGTATAAATGTGTATATGATTATATATACACATTCCCATTTCTTTTGGTGTCTTTTTTTCAGTCACAATAGTCGTAGTAACACATAGGAATGAATTTTTTTCTTTTTCCAAACCTTTTTCTATCTGATTTACCAATGTACACATTTTTCTCCCCAAAAATATTATTATGATCTGAAACAGACTTCATCAGAGAAATGCAAATGGACAATAAACGCATGAAAAAGTCCCCAACATCATTAATAATCAGAGAAATGGAAATCAAAACCACAATGAGATTATTGTTGAGATATAAGCTTTATTGAGGATGTGGAGAAATTGAGATCTTCATACAGCACTGGTAGGAATGTGAAATGGTATAGCCACTATGGAAACAATAAAGCAGCTCCTTAAAAAGTTAAACATAGGGTTACTATTTGACCTACCAACTCCACTCCAAGAGAAGTAATATACATATACACACACACACACACACAAAAAAACTTATACACAAATGTTCATAGCAGCATTATATATAATAGCCAACAGGTGGAAATAAATCAAATGAATAAACAAAGTATGGCATATCCATTCAATGAAATATTATTTGGATATAAAAAGAATTAAACACTGATTCCTTGGGAGGGAAGTTAAACTAAAAATATCTCAAATGTATTCAGCTGTGAGATCTCATACAAACTGCATTGTCTCACTTGTAGAATGTGGAGGAGGGCACTTAACTAGATATCTCTAAGGTTGCTCCTAATTCCAAAATTCAATGACTATGGCATAGACTCCAGTCACAGAATATACATTAAAAACTGTGGCCAAACCTATATGGATTAAAGAGGAAACTTTGTGATTTCTCAGGTATTCAGATAAAAAAACACACCTTGGCTAGCAGTTGAAAAACACTGTCTAAGAACTCATCCTCTACACAGACTCTATTATCTGAAATAGATTAGGATGGGAAAAATTCAGTTCAGCATGATCACTAGCTCTACCTTCTGTAAAACTAACTGTATAGTTAAGCCTGAATTGTTTCAATCACTGTATGAGCAAGAACAATCACAGGAAGATTCTCTCTGAAATTATCTGGTCTGTTTAGGTTTTTGGTTTTTAAATTGGGATTGGCAACTTCTTCCAACTATCATTATGTTATTTTCATGGAATATGGACTCAGCAAGAAATTTTTCAGGCCAAAGTGATACATTCCTTTTCCCCCTTGGTAAATTTAGACAAGTTGGGTATTCAAAATAAAGAAAAGGACTTTGAGACAAGGAAGGAATGCCTGCTGGCTCCTTAGCTTTGGAACTGAGAAGTGAAATTCCAAGGACTAGAAACTCAAAGATGAGGTGGTCCACTGGGGAAGCATAGCTTTGTCGTGGAGGAAGCTAGGGGAAAAAATCTAATGAGTTTTCCAGGAATTGCAAGTGCTTAACAGTGAATGAAATTCAGAGAATTAAAATTTGGGTGAACAGAAAATGTATTTTATCTCTTTCTTTTAAAAAATATTTTTTTTAGAAAGACACAGGCTAGGCTGTCTGGGCAAGGAACTAAAAAATGCTAATACAATAATAGTCTAGTATTAGAGGCTCTCTTGGTTGTTCTTAATCCCACAGGAACTAGTCTCTGCCTTCACTTCATAAGGAATGAACCAAAAGTAGCACTTAAAAATGAAATGGGTTTGGTCCACTCAAACCAGCTCAGATAGTTTCCATCTTCCTAGATTTTAGTTGGCTTTTAGGGAGGAGGCACATAAAAATTACGCTTCCCTCTCCAGTCCATAAGTTTAATTTTACTTCCATGTGAGCAGGCCTTGACATCAATCTGGTATGCCCTTCCACTCTATTCCAGCTGGATTTGTAAAGGCTTTCTGCATTGGGCAGCAAAGTGCCCAGTTTCATGCCTGAAAAATTAATTTTGGGTTGCATAGATGGTACTTGGGTAAGGAAAAATGAGGAAGACTGGATATAGTATTATACAAATTGCATACTGTTGTGGATAAGGAAAGGAATGCAGAAGAGAGGAAGGAAAAATCTATTTGCCAGTTGTTTTAACAAAATGTCAGGCTTTTTTCAAGGTTTCTATGATGTTCTTTGACCAGATTTGACTCGTATGTAGGACTTGTAACTAGAGTGATGGTCCTCTCTGTGATTTATAAGAGACTATTGTAACTAACTCAATCCATCTACATACAATGCAATAAACTACACAAAAGCCCACCAAAGACTTGTTTCTTACAGAAGTATAGAGGCAGCTTAATTTGAGTTTCCAGAAACTTCCACAAATGGGACTCAGTTTCATAATTTTTTTCAGATGAAAATGTGGGTCCCTTGGAAGCAAAATTAGTATACTACCCTACATTCTCCATAAACTTACCAAAAGGTAACTGTTATACCATTACATTTCTCCTGCTTGACTTAAATTTTATGTGGTGAGTAAAATTTACAGCAAAGACCCTGCAAAGCAATTCAAATGCTCAATGAATTTATGGGAGAAAAAACAAAGGAAATCATTATATGGTTTTAAGGATGAAAAATTCTCAGATCCAAAATGAAAATGCATCTTTCTGTCTACAAACTCACGAATAAACTGCATGCCCTGAAAAACACTAAGAGGAAGCGCACTAAGGTATGTGTGTGCTCAGTCGCTCAGTTGTGTCCAGCTCTTTGCAAACCCACTTCTCCTGTGTCTCCTGCTTTGGCAGGTGGTTCTTTACCACTGTGCCACCTGGGAAGCCCATACCAAGTCACAGGGGTAAGAAAATCCCTGATATCCATGGAGCTTTAAGGAAATGAGAAGCTTTCACGAGGTCCTACGAAGAGTCAGCTGCCTTAAATACATTATATACATCAACCCTCCCCACGACACTGAAATGTGTTTCTCCCTGTCTCACAACCAAGACCCCAAGCTCAGAGAGGCTGAGCACTTTGTCCCAAGACAGCCCAGCTGGTAAACAAGCCAGAATTTGAACACTAGTCTGTCTGTCTCCAGAATCCAGGCCATTCAGTCACACTCCATGAATTACCCATGATTTTATACACTAGAAAAAAGAATTCAGTTCCGTTAAGTTGTTCAGTCATGTCTGACTCCTCGTGACCCCATAGACTGCAGCACGCCAGGCCTCCCTGTCCATCACCAGCTCCCGGAGGTTACTTAAACTCATGTCCATTGAGTCAATGATGCCATCCAACATCTCATCCTCTGTCGTCCCCTACTCCTCCCACCTTCAATCTTTCCCAGCATCAGGGTCTTTTCCAATGAGTCAGTTCTTCACATCAGGTGGCCAAAGTATTGGAGTTTCAGCTTCAGCATCAGTCCTTCCAATGAATATTCAGGACTGATTTCCTTTAGGATTACCCCATCAATTTTCCTCGTTTGCTCTCTTATTTTTTCTGTAAGGGACCACCTCAGCCTGAATATAGTGACAATCCAGGCACAAATATATTCCCTTCTCACCCCCACAGACTAAAGTAAGCTCTGCAACATCCACACGTTGTTACTAGAAATACAGTGTGTGGAAAGAAGTGGAAATGCCCAAGATAACGTTAGTTTTCCATTTGACTTAATCCAGGCAATGGGGTTCATAAAAGGAATACTGCATCACATATGAGGTCTTTATGTTCAATTCTTTCAGAAATGCAGCTTCATTGAAAATAACATTTCAACCGTTCTTTTTAAAGTTTTTTTTTTTCCCCCAGAAGCTCTACTCATTTAATCTTGATAACAATCCATGGGTAGAAAGCTACTCACTCATTTTATTAGTTGCTATTATAATATGGGCAAAGTATAGCCTTACTAGACAAATATTAATAAATACTTAATTGGCATATTAACTGCCTGGATACAAAAGGATTATATGAAATATTTGAAATGAGTTGTTTTACATACAAAAGACTCTCAGTTCACCATTTCCAGTGTGGGCTAGCCACTGAGCCAATCTGCCTTCCTCCCTAAAAAAATGACTCTTTTGTTTTCCATTCTTAAATTCATTCAAAGTGTTTTTTTCTCTGAAGGTCCACTGAGGATAAGAAACAGGGCTAGACATCAAGAAGGCTACAAAAACAAAGAATTCCTCAAGGACCAATAGTTTGACAAAATAAAAAATGCAGTACCCCTAAAATAATCTACAAAAATGTCACATATTAGCACACACAAATTCTTGGCTGCATATAGGAATCACTTGGTGAGCTTTAAAAAATACTAATAACTGGGTCACAGCCACAGTGATTTTGATTTAATTGGTCTGGGATGCAGCTCAACATTAGTGCTTTTAAAAGCTCCCAGATGATTCTGTGTGGTGCTGAGTCTGAGAAGCTCACAGCACCACAGTGATGGGAGCCCGAAGGTGCCTGAACGTTGAGTGTATCGGATCAATAGCTGAGCCACATTGTAGGAATCCCCTTCCTTCTTTCTTTCCTTCCTTCCTAAATTGACCCCTTGAAGTAGCAGCAGTGTCGACTCAGGGCCATGAAGAATGGGGAGTTTTGAAGCACTGGAGATGGAAAGCAGAAAAAGGGTGTCAGACGAGGTAGAAATGCTAAAAACCAAGGCTGAAAAAATAACAAGGAACACTTTGGGGATTTTAATTTTGAATGAAGCAGAGTCTTCTGGGAAATTAGAGGCAAGAATAAGCTAGAAATGTGGGCCAGGGTCCTGAGGCAGAGGGATCCATGGCAGTTGTGTTTGAAGCTGACTTCAGAAGCAGTAAGACTCCACTGATAACGTCTGAGCCAGGAAATGATAGGACCAAATAACTATAACTCTGCAAGTGGAAATTCAGGAAAATTCATCTCTAGAAAGTGCAGTATGGGCTGCAGGAAAGAGTCTGGGGAGAAAGAGATCCCAGGGAACCCAGGGAAAAGGTGATGGAGATGAGAGAGGCAAAGGTCAGGGGCACCGAACCAGGGCCATGGCAGTGGGAGGATGAAAGACAGGTTCCAGGCACACAGCCCCCGAGGGAGTGACAGGGGGTAAGTGGCTGGTAGGAGACAAGGAGAAAAAGGTGATGGCCGGAGGCTTAGTGCCGGGTGACATGATTAACAGAGATGGGGAGGTGGGAGGAAGAAGCAGACCATGAATTCCATTTTATACACATTTTGCTTCAGCTGTCATCATGTCATCAACTTGGGAAAGCCCAGTGACACGCTGGAAATTTGGAATGGGAACACAGTGGAGAATTCCAAGTTAGAAGCAGAAATGTGGGTGTCATATTGTTGTGGGTCGTCAGCACGTGAGGCCTATGGGGGACATGAAGAAGATGAGAACAGCCTTGGCTATGCCTGTGAGGGCTTATGAAGGAGACATGGGCAGGTAAACACAGGAAGGGACCAAGCCAGGCTGTGTCACAGGGCTCAGTGAGACAAAGAGAGTCCAAGAGCATGGGATAATCTACAATGGCAAATGTTACAGGTGAAAAAATCACAAATTAAGGCAGGAAAAAAACAGGGCATAGTCATTCACAGATCATTGGCAACCAAAAAAAAATATTAGGATGAGGGCAGCATCCTAACAGGTGGGGTAAGAGCCAGATGACTGGGAGCTAAAAGTTGGGGGAGGGGCCAGAAAATGACGCCATGAAGTCAGGTCCACTAATGTAGAGAGTGTGTGGTGGGGGAGAGGGAAGTACCCAGATGAGAGTGTGCAGAGACAGTGAAATTGCTAAAGGAGCTCCGTGAATGTGGACACTCGTGGGCTCCAGAGCAATAGGGGAGGTCAGATGCTTGGGGGCAAGGGGTGCTGGGGAGAGGGTGAGGGCTCACTCAGAAGGTCAGTCAAAATGCAGCCCTTCCCAGGAATGAAGGCTGAGTCATCTTTTTCTTGGAAACAGAAGGAAAGGAGAGGGGATTCATGAAAGAACAGCTCAGTAGACATGGAAAGGAGAAGAACTAGGGAGCTTGAAAGCCTGATGACCAAGATTTTCCCAGTGCAAGGCACCTTTGAAAGCTGTAAGAGCAGGGAGCACAGAGGAGGGCGGACAAGCGTGCACAGTGGGGACAGGGAGAGCTCCACCATGGACCCGTCCTGAGACAGACGACCCGGAGGAACCAAGGAGCCCAGCCAACACCTGCCTCCAAGGGGTCTCCTGTGGGCTCTACCACCCAGAAGCAAGGTGAGGGCACGAGCCCCTCCTTGAGGTCTGACAGAGTGAGTAGAGCCCACCTTCCACTTAGAGTGTCAGGAGTTCTGCAGAAGCCTACACACCTTCGCTGCCCTGGCTTTCACCCCCTGCCCAGTTTGACTTCACCACTGTTACCTTCACTTTCAAGGTGCTTGTGGCCCAGAGCAGGCCCATTCTCAACTCAACCTGCGTTCTTGAACAAGTCACATATCACACACCCCCTGGACTGGAAAATGAAGGCGATGATAATGGGGCTCTGCCTCCAGCACAAAGGCTTATGAGGATTAAAGGACAAAAGGCTGAGCAATTTGCAATTATGAAGCCATAGCAAAGCTCCGTGATCATCTCTGCCTGGCTGGGCACAGCACAGTCCAGCGAACACAAAGGCCACATTCAGACCTTCTCAGGTGCCAGAGACCCACAGAGGGCCGGCTAAATGAAGCAGAAGCCAAAGACAAAAGAAAATCCCTCAACAAAACAAGGCAAGAGGAAAGAGGACACACAGAGGAAAGGGATTGGGAGGTTAGAGGGTCATGGAGTTTGTGCCGCTGAACTTCCCCTGGACAAAGAAATCATTGCATGTTTCTGTTTGGGTTACACCATACGGGGGCATACAGCGGAGCCTGTGTGCTGACCCCGCACTGGCTAGGAAATCTATCTGATGGAGGAGCCTCATTGCCGGGCCATGTCCAGTCCACTGGCAGAGCGCGGCCCTCCAGAGAAGAAGCATTCAGGGTGGGCCGCTTTTCATTTTCTACTCCACCAGAGACTTGCTCTGTAAAGAATTCACAAATTTTAAAAGGTTTCTGCTTAGATAAGAACCTGGGCAAAACTGCTCTGCACGCATGCACTCCAAGTCACTTCAGTCATGTCCCACTCTTCGTGACCCTGTGGACTGTGGCTCACCAGGCTCCTCTGTCCATGAGATTTCCTAGACAAGAATACTGGAGTGGGTTGCCATGCCCTCTTCCAGAGGATCTTCCCCAGCCAGGGATCGAACCCACATCTGTTAAGTCTATCTGCCATGGCAGGTGGGTTCTTTACCATTAGTGCCACCTGGGAAGCCCAAAACTAGTAAATGCCCAAAGTCCAGTAAATGCCGAAAGTCACCAAGCTTGTCAACCCTTACCAGTGTTGTAAAGTGCTGTCTAATGTAAACACTTTACAAAGTGCATCCCCTGAGCACAATGAAGCAACATACGCCTTGCGGTGGGTCATACTTGTATCTGTTGGATAACCTGGGGCTCCCAGGACCCCATCCAGCTTTCAGGCTATATGTTGGCTCTGTGAGTGGCCCTCATCCACTAGAGCCTGGTTCCCTCCAGGCTCCCTGCCCCGAGCTTTCTGGGAGGACCTGAAAGGGGAGTCAGGGTGCTGAGATTACCTATGTTCAGGGCTGAGCCATGGTCTTCTCAGCCTGGCCCCCCGCTCCAGCTGCTTCCCCAGCACACAGTTCTGGGCCGCTGGGGTCTGCATCACTCCTGTTTGGTTGCCAAGCCCACCCTAGCCTGCACTGAGCAGCTCATAACCAACCACAGCTATCCCCGGCTTCAGTCCTTTCTGTGGACCAGCCTCGGCACTCCTCATGGTCTCCGCCATAGGATGGCCATACTCCCTTCCTCTGGCTAACAGGGAACAGCATTTATAATGTCCTCCTTGTCCAGAGGAGTGAAGGACAGTCACAGCTATGGGATGGAGGGCTTTGTCTCCCACTGCAGCCTTCTCTCACTGCTTTTGAGAGGGGGGGAGGGAGGGCTTGAGCAGTCCTGAGTCCCTTAGCCTTCTGACAGCAGGTCTCAGGCTGGGTCTGACTTACCTGCTCAAACTCATTCCTCCTAGTGGTTTCCTTCTAGGGGCCCTGCTCCCAGTCTTCCCTGTGGCAGGTTTCCAAGGGGTAGGAGTGAGGATACTCTTACAGGGACAGTAAGAGTTACTCAGATAGTATAGAAAGATACTCAGATAGTGTAGTCAGTCCATCATGTCAGGAGAGGTCTGAACATCAGTTGTGAATGAGGTTTTGAACCTTCTGAAAGGGTTTCTGGGCCTCTGGTCTGCAGCTCATTCTTTCAGAAAGGTCCCATAAAATGACTCGAGCCTAGGAAAATTCATCTTCTTGCCACTTTTTCCAGAGTGAGGACAGGCCCTGCTGCTGTCCTTTGCCCTTCACCAGACAGCTTCTGAGAACGCTCACCAGAGTCCATGCCAGCACATGCAGGGGGCTGTGAACTCGGTGGCCCAGCAAACATCCAGGTAGGAAGTGAAATGGCAGATTCTCCTTCTTTAAGAGGATCCATGAGCAGCCACTACCTCCTAGGCTGACACAACTCTAAGTTTAACTCCTTACACTTTACTTTGATCGTTCTTTTCAACCCATCTTCCATAGGTCTAGTCTTATCCTGGGTAGGCTGAGCAGGTGACAGGGCTTCATGGCTGGCTCTGCTGGCCCCTTACTCAGTCCAGCAGAGATGTTTCTGGCCCCCTCTTTGGAAAGCAGGAGATACTCCTTTGTTCTCAGTTTTAGGGTAACACCTGAAATTAGAACACTATGATATCATTTGTTTACCTAAGTATTTCGGTTATTGTTGTGATCCACACAGTCAAAGGCTTTGGCATAGTCAATACGGCAGAAGTAGATGTTTTTCTGGAACTCTCTTGCTTTATTAATGATCCAATGGATGTTGGCAATTTGATCTCTGGTTCCTCTACCTCTTCTAAATCCAGCTTGAACATCTGGAAATTCATGGTTCATGTACTGTTGAAGCCTGACTTGGAGTATCTTGAGCATTACTTTGCTAGCATGTGAGATGAATGCAATTGTGCAGTCGTTTGAGCATTCTTTGGCATTGCCTTTCTTTGGGATTGGAATGAAAACAGACCTTTTCCAATCCTGTGGCCACTGCTGAGTTTTCCAAATTTGCTGGCATATTGAGTGCAGCACTTTCACAGCATCATCTTTTAGGATTTGAAATAGCTCAACTGGAACTCCATCACCTCCACTAACTTTGTTCGTAGTGATGCTTCCTAAGGTCCACTTGACTTCGCACTCCAGGATATCTGGCTCTAGGTGAGTAATCACACCATCATGGTTATCTGGGTCATGAAGATCTTTTTTGCATAGTTCTGTATATTCTTGGGCTTCCCTTGTGGCTCAACTGGTAAAGAATCCACCTGCAATGCAGGAGACCTGGGTTCAATCCCTGGGTTGGGAAGATCCCCTGGAGAAGGGAAAGGCTACCCACTCCAGTAGACGATGAGATGGTTGGATGGTATCACTGACTCAATGGACATGAGTTTGAGTAAACTTTGGGAGTTGGTAATGGACAGGGAGGCTTGGTGTGCTGCAGTCCATTGGGTCGCAGAGTCAGACATGACTAAGCGACTGAACTGAACACTGAACTCTGTGTATTCTTGCCTCTTCTTAACATCTTCTGCTTCTGTTAGGTCCATACCATTTCTGTCCTTTATTGTGCCCATCTTTGCATGAAATGTTCCCTTGGTATCTCTAATTTTCTTGAAGAGATCTCTAGTCTTTCCCATTATATTGTTTTCCTCTATTTCTTTGCATTGATCACTGAGGAAGGCTTTCTTATCTCTCCTTGCTATTCTTTGGAACTCTGCATTCAAATGGGTACATCTTTCCTTTTCTCCTTTGCCTTTGGCATCTTAAAGAGATGGGAACACCAGACCACCTGACCTGCCTCCTGAGAAACCTGTACGAAGGTCAAGAAGCAACAGCTAGAACTGGACATGGAACAACAGACTGGTTCCAAATCAGGAAAGGAATACGTCAAGGCTGTATACTGTCACCCTGCTTATTCAACTTATATGCAGAACACATCATGAGAAATGCTGGACTGGATGAAGCACAAGCTGGAATCAAGATTGCCAGCAGAAATGTCAATAAACTCAGATATGCAGATACCACCCTTATGGCAGAAAGCAAAGAAGAGCTAAAGAGCCTCTTGATGAAAGCGAAAGAGGAGAGTGAAAAAGCTGGCTTAAAACTCAACATTCAGGAAACTAAGATCACGGCATCTGGTCCCATCTACTCATGGCAAATAGATGCAGAAACAATGGAAACACTGACAGACTTTATTTTGAGGGGCTCCAAAATCACTGCAGATGGTGACTGCAGTCATGAAATTAAAAGACACTTGCTCCTTGGAAGAAAAGTTATGACCAACCTAGACAGCATATTAAAAAGCAGAGACATTACTTTGCCAAGAAAGTTCTGTCTAGTCAAAGCTATGGTTTTTCCAGTGGGTATGCATGGATGTGAGAGTTGGACTATAAAGAAAGCTGAGTGCTAAAGAATTGATGCTTTTGAACTGTGGTGTTGGAGAAGACTCTTGAGAGTCCCTTGGACAGCAAAGAGATCCAACCAGTCCATCCTAAAGGAAATCAGTCCTGAATATTCATTGCAAGGACTGATGCTGAAGCTGAAACTCCAATATTTTGGCCACCCAATGCGAAGAACTGACTCATTTAAAAAGACACTGATGCTGGGAAAGATTGAAGGTGGGAAGAAAAGGGGATGACAGAGGATAAGATGGTTGGATGGCATCACCAACTCAATGGACATGGGTTTGAGTAGGCTCCGGGAATTGGTGATGGACAGGTAAGCCTGGCATGCTGCAGTCCATGGGGTTGCAAAGAGTGGAATGTGACTGAGTGACTGAACTGATCTTAGGTTATTGTGTACAAATTATTGACATAAGTTGTTGAAAAGTAATGGTTCCAAACAGTTTTTAATATAAATTAGCCAGTATTATATCTGCTTCATGATGAGATGCTTTCAAGAGTATACTCACAATTTTAACACATAGAAAAGAAATCATAAAGATTTACTGGAGCTTTAAATAAAGCTTCCTTATTCTAGGAAGAAATCCAACATGGAAGTATTTAATACAGATTATTTCACTTCTTTCAAATCCAGTGACTCATCAAGCCTCTTCCAGGTTGCTATACGAGGTCTACAGAAATTGGAAATCAGGAAATTAGTCTAAAAAATTACTCTTTGCTGTCACATATTATGTTGTATATTAAAAAACAGATTGACCCTGGTGCTTCCCTGGTGGCTCAGTGGTAAAGAATTCTGCCTGCCAATGCAGGAGACATGAATGTGATCCCTGGTCCAGGAAGATCCCACATGCCACAGGGAAAATAAGCTCATGGGCCACAACTCCTGAAGCCCATGCACACTGGTGCTCATACTCCACAGCAAGAGAAGCCTCCCTGGATGAAGAGCCTGTGCACCTCAACCAGAGAGTCCACACACAGCAACAAGACCCAGCACAGCCAAAAAAAAAAAGATTCACCCTGCATGGGGTCTAGTTATTAAGTTGAATTCTCAATTTATAACATAATCCTCAACACCAGAGTTTATCACTCAAGTTTTTCAAAGTCCAAATAAGTTAATATGCTTCCAAACCAAAGACAGTGCACTATTTAACATCATCCAGAAATGATCACATTGGCTTGACATTTAATCCCTGCTGTCATATATTTGGCTCTCTCTGTATCACTGACCAATATATGAACGTCTACTCTGAACTGTCTAGTCAGGGCTATGGTTTTTCCAGTAGTCATGTATGGATGTGAGAGTTGGACTGTGAAAAAAGCTGAGCGCCAAAGAATTGATGCTTTTGAACTGTGGTGTTGGAGAAGACTTTTGAGAGTCCCTTGGACTGCAAGGAGATCCAACCAGTCCATTCTAAAGGAGATCAGTCCTGGGTGTTCTTTGGAAGGAAAGGTGCTGAAGCTGAAACTCCAATACTTTAGCCACCTCATGCAAAGAGTTGACTCATTGGAAAAGACTCTGATGCTGGGAGGGATTGGGGGCAGGAGGAGAAGGGGACAACGGAGGATAAGATGGCTGGATGGCATCACCGACTCGATGGACATGAGTTTGAGTGAACTCCAGGAGCTGGTGATGGACAGGGAGGCCTGGTGTGCTGCGATTCATGGGGTCGCAAAGAGTCGGACATGACTGAGCGACTGAACTGAACTGAACTGAACTCTGAATCTAGATGCAGTAAATCAGCTGTATCTTTTGCTGGGGCTCTTTTGGCAGAGTTGGCAAGTTTTGACACAGAAAGGCTTCAGAGCAGAGACATCCCTGACAGTTACACTGTTGACAGCTCCCTGCAGTCTTCACGTCTGAGATGCAGGACAGCCACAGATTTTGTTGAGATACTGTTGGCCAAAGAAAGCAACTCAGGCAGCTGGTCCCACCCGGCATGGCCTTCCTACACACCGGCATCCCGTCTGCCCCAGAAACCCCTGCTTCTCCCAGAGCCTGGGTGTGTTCCTCAGCACTTCCTCAGGTTACAGCCTCCACAGAAACCCCGTCCTTGACACTCTCCCCTTGCCTCCTGTCCCCAGTCACTGCCCTGAATCATCACACCCTAACCAAACTCGGAAAAGATGTCTTTGAATCTCCCACTTCCTCTCTTTTTCTGCCCTTTTCTTATCATCATCATCTCCTGGTCACCAGAGCCCAGGGGCTGTGAGTTGGTTCCCTCCTTCCTCTCAGAGTATGTTCTCAGGAAGTAATCAGGACCAGTCATTATTAGTTCATTGAGACTGAAGTGCAAGTGACTGACAAGGTTGTGCTTTTCCTTAATGATTTTAACAGTCATTAAATCTTTTGTTTGGTTTTAGCTGAAGCTCTGATTGTGGCAGACCTCTGCCAGCCTCTCTCTGCAATATACTCTCATTCCTTCAAAACCAGCTTCCCAATCTCCTGATCTGGCCCAGCACAGCCTTCCCCTACTCCATCCCCCAGCCACTTCACTTCTAAATATCTAAAAAGATTCTCCTTTTATGCTCTGCCAGCTACTTTGCTTGTCCCCAAAACATGCACATATACACTATGGCTCAACCCTAAAACTGCCTTATCTTCCCTCGTTAACTATACTCTCCACTCACTCCTCTAGCTATAAGCAAAACTGTTAAGCAAACTTTCTGAGCTGTCTCTTGCCTGAAACCTCTTGAAAGAGAACAGAGCAACTGTGAGTTCCCTAAAGTGGGTTCATAGCTTATTCCTCCATTACAATAAAAAGCAAAGGAGAGAAAGCAAAGTGCCCATCAATTCTTGGTTAATTGAAACCAAGTCGGTGTGTTTACAAACAAGCCTCTAGCACAGGCTAAAATTAGTTAGCGAAAGAGTACTAGGTTTAATATATAGAAAGCTCATTTTTTTTTTTTTAAATTTTTTAATTTCAGATATACACATGCTCCCCATCCTGAACCCTCCTCCCTCCCAACCTCCCCATACCATCCCCCTGGGCCTTCCCAGCGCACCAGCCCCAAGCATCCAGCATCGTGCACTGAACCTGGACTGGCATCTCGTTTCATACTCATTTTTTTTAAAAAATCAGTGATTTTCAATAGGAAAATGTAAAAGTTATATGAATAAACAATATAAAAATAGGAAATGTAATTGGTCACAAAAAGAGATCTCTCTCTACATAGTTAATGGTTCAATGAAATTAATGCTGTTTGTGCACAAAATTAGAGGAACAAAACCATAATATTCAATATTATACTAGAGTAAATTAAGAAATTCTTTTAGAAAGCAATTTTGTAAAACATATCTAGTAGCCATAAGAAGTTATACTGTTTAATAAGTAATTATATTTCTAAGGGAAAATTCTAAATACAGAAAAAAATAAGATTTTTTAAAGTTTATAGCAGCAATGCTTATAAGAGCAAAATGTTTAACTAATCCAAAGATCCAATAAAAAGAACACTTTAGAAAAATACGATATATACACTTAATAGAAAGGGAAAACAGAATGAAAAGTTTATATATACATCTATTATGCACAGAGGGAGAAGGCAATGGCACCCCACTCCAGTACTCTTGCCTGGAAAATCCCATGGACAGGGGAGCCTGGTAGGCTGCAGTCCATGGGGTCGCTGGGAGTCGGACACGACTGAGTGACTTAACTTTCACTTTTCACTTTCATGCATTGGAGAAGGAAATGGCAACCCACTCCAGTGTTCTTGCCTGGAGAATCCCAGGGACAGGGGAGCCTGGTGGGCTGCCGTCTATGGGGTCGCACAGAGTTGGACCCGACTGAAGCTACTTAGCAGCAGCAGCAGCATTATGCATAGAAGAAATGGAAGGAAATACATTAAAATGTTAGCACTGTTTTCTCTGAGAGTTGAAGCTAATAGTGATTGCTTCTTTTTAATTGATACTATCCAGATTCAGACTTAAATTGAAGAAAGTAGGGAAAACCACTAGACCATTCAGGTATGACCTAAATCAAATCCCTTATGATTATACAATGGAAGTGAGAAATAGATTTAAGGGACTAGATCTGATAGATAGAGACCCTGATGAACTATGGACTGAGGTTTGTGACACTGTACAAGAGACAGGGATCAAGACCATCCCCATGGAAAAGAAATGCGAAAAAGCAAAACAGTTGTCTGGGGAGGCCTTACAAATAGCTGTGAAAAGAAGAGAAGCGAAAAGCAAAGGAGAAAAAGATATAAGCATCTGAATGCATAGTTTCAAAGAATAGCAAGAAGAGATAAGAAAGCCTTCATCAGCAATCAATGCAAAGAAATAGAGGAAAATAACAGAATGGGTAAGACTAGAGATCTCTTCAAGAAAATTAGAGATACCAAGAGAACATTTCATGCAAAAATGGGCTCGATAAAGGACAGAAATGGTATGGACCTAACAGAAGCAGAAGATATTAAGAAGAGGTGGCAAGAATACACAGATCAGATCAGTCGCTCAGTCGTGTCTGACTCTTTGCGACCCCATAAATCGCAGCACACCAGGCCTCCCTGTCCATCACCAACTCCCAGAGTTCACTCAGACTCACGTCCATCGAGTCAGTGATGCCATCCAGCCATCCCACTCTCTGTCGTCCCCTTCTCCTTTTGCCCCCAGTCCCTCCCAGCATCAGAGTCTTTTCCAATGAGTCAACTCTTCGCATGAGGCGGCCAAAGTACTGGAGTTTCAGCTTTAGCATCATTCCTTCCAAAGAACACCCAGGGCTGATCTCCTTTAGAATGGACTGGTTGGATCTCCTTGCAGTCCAAGGGACTCTCAAGAGTCTTCTCCAACACCACAGTTCAAAAGCATCAATTCTTCAGTGCTCAGCCTTCTTCACAGTCCAACTCTCACATCCATACATGACCACAGGAAAAACCATAGCCTTGACTAGACAGGCCTTTGTTGGCAAAGTAATGTTTCTGCTTTTGAATATGCTATCTAGGTTGGTCATAACTTTCCTTCCAAGGAGTAAGCGTCTTTTAATTTCATGGCTGCAATCACCATCTGCAGTGATTTTGGAGCCCAAAAAATAAAGTCTGACACTGTTTCCACTGTTTCCCCATCTATTTCCCATGAAGTGATGGGACCGGATGCCATGATCTTCGTTTTCTGAATGTTGAGCTTTAAGCCAACTTTTTCACTCTCTACTTTCACTTTCATCAAGAGGCTTTTTACAGAAGCAGAAGATATTAAGAAGAGGTGGCAAGAATACACAGAAGAACTGTACAAAAAAGATCTTCATGACCAAGATAATCATGATGGCATGATCACTCACTTGAGCCAGACATCCTGGAATGTGAAGTCAAGTGGGCCTTAGAAAGCATCACTACGAACAAAGCTAGTGGAGGTGATGGAGTTCCAGTTGAGCTATTTCAAATCCTGAAAGATGATGCTGTGAAAGTGCTGCACTCAATATGCCAGCAAATTTGCAAAACTCAGCAGTGGCCACAGGACTGGAAAAGGTCAGTTTTCATTCCAATCCCAAAGAAAGGCAATGCCAAAGAATGCTCAAACTACCACACAATTGCACTCATCTCACACACTAGTAAAAGTAATGCTCAAAATTCTCCAAGCCAGGCTTCAGCAATATGTGAACCGTGAACTTCCTGATGTTCAAGCTGGTTTTAGAAAAGGCAGAGGAACCAGAGATCAAATTGCCAACATCCGCTGGATCATGCAAAAAGCAAGAGAGTTCCAGAAAAACATCTATTTCTGCTTTATTGACTATGTCAAAGCCTTTGACTGTGTGGATCACAATAAACTGTGGAAAATTCTGAAAGAGATGGGAATACCAGACCACCTGACCTGCCTCTTGAGAAACCTGTATGCAGGTCAGGAAGCAACTTCCATGTTAGAAGTGGACATGGAACAACAGACTGGTTCCAAATAGGAAAAGGAACATGTCAAGGCTGTTTATTTTGTTATTGTCACCCTGTTTATTTAACTTCTAAGCAGAGTATATCATGAGAAACACTGGACTGGAAGAAGCACAAGCTGGAATCAAGATTGCTGGGAGAAATATCAATAACCTCAGATATGCAGATGACACCACCCTTATGGCAGAAAGTGAAGAGGAACTCAAAAGCCTCTTGATGAAAGTGAAAGTGGAGAGTGAAAAAGTTGGCTTAAAGCTCAACATTCAGAAAACGAAGATCATGGCATCTGGTCCCATCACTTCATGGGAAATAGATGGGGAAAGAGTGGAAACAGTGTCAGACTTTATTTTTTTGGGCTCCAAAATCACTGTAGATGGTGACTGCAGCCATGAAATTAAAAGACGCTTACTCCTTGGAAGGAAAGTTATGACCAACCTAGATAGCACATTCAAAAGCAGAGATATTACTTTGCCAAAAAAGGTCCGTCTAGTCAAGGCTACGGTTTTTCCTGTGGTCATGTATGGATGTGAGAGTTGGACTGTGAAGAAGGCTGAGCGCCAAAGAATTGATGCTTTTGAACTGTGGTGTTGGAGAAGACTCTTGAGAGTCCCTTGGACTGCAAGGAGATCCAACCAGTCCATTCTAAAGGAGATCAGCCCTGGGTGTTCTTTGGAAGGAATGATGCTAAAGCTGAAACTCCAGTACTTTGGCCACCTCATGCGAAGAGTTGACTCATTGGAAAAGACTCTGATGCTGGGACGGATTGGGGGCAGGGGGAGAAGGGGACGACAGAGAATGGGATGGCTGGATGGCATCACCGACTGGATGGATGTGAGTTTGAGTGAACTCCAGGAGTTTGTGATAAACAGGGAGACCTGGCGTGCTGCGATTCATGAGGTCACAAAGAGTCGGACTCAACTGAGCAACTGAACTGAACTGAACTGATGCATGATGAATAGGTATTCTATTTATAGACTTTTTAAGTATAATTTAAAAGAAATCATTTATAAGCTATATTTATTTTCAGCCTAATAGATCTAGAAATCAAAAAAAGTCTGGAAAAGTCTGCTCACCAGGTTCATCCTTGGCTACTTCTTGATGATAGCCTTCTGATTCTCATTGGGGGGAAAATCAATTAAAAGATAGAAAGTAATCCTAGTTCAAGACAATAAATTGAACATACACTCATGCACACACAGCTGCCTTTTGTGCTGGCAGAATGTAATGGAAACTGATCCAGGCTATCATACCCAGTTCTCCTGGCCTTCCTTCACACAGCTAAACTTCATTTCTCAGCTTTTCCTGATGCGTCCAGCCACTTCACATTGGCAGAGATGATACCACACTTCGAGGCCTCACTATAAAACATTCTACCTCTAGCTATCCATCTCTTCCTGCCTGCATGGCTGGAAGTGAAGGACTCAGCTTGGAGGACAGCTGACCAGAAGACATGTCCAACAGGAGCACCCAATTAGACCCGGGATGAGCAGAAATACACCTTCCTAATATTAAGTCACAGAGATGTCAGGATTTGTTTGTTATTAGAGCACAGTGTAACCCCCTCTGCCTAATACACCAAGACCCCAGTGAATGTAAAGGAGTATATATAGAAATTAACCCATAAACACATTTTGAAAAAGAAGGCTGAGGCAATCTGATGAAAGAAACAGAAAAGAGTCACAGTGCCAAGGATATGCAAAATGAGGCTGCAGTTGGGGGCGGATCTTCCCACCAAAACCTAGAGAGGGTGTCAGGGAGAATGAGGATGGGTCTGGGAAATGGATCTGAGACAAGGAACTGGATGGATATCTATCAGTGGGAAAACTTCCACCTACTTGGCTCCCAGTGACAGGGCGACCAGTACTCATCCTCAAGGGAAAAAGCAATCTCTTCCCTAAACAGCAAATGGAAAAATGAGTAAGGCACTAGGAGGGATCCTGTAGGATTTCCTAAATGGAGAACCTGGAGAGTAGGAAATTAGAGAAATAATAATCAAATATCCCCAAACTGAAGAAAGGGTGTATTTTGATTGCAAGGGCCCATGGAGTACAGACAGAAAACGTAAGTGGGCTAAGACAGCATCGTGAAATTTCAAAACTGCACAGAGGACAAGAAGATCTGTTCAGATGGTGAATCGTCAAGGTGGCCACCCACAGAACTGAAAACTGAAACAGTTCAAAGTGACCGCCTCTGATAGGCACTGTTGCTGGGAGGGGTGGGCTGGGGACTCACCTTCCATTAGAACTGCTCTGTCTACTTTGTGTTTCCTGTTTCATGGATCATCCTGATGCACTTTTATTTTAATTTGAAAACAAAAGAAGTAGAAGTGCCATGTACCATATTTCTAGACAAACCCATATCTGTGAATTATGAATAAGAGGCCTTTAGAGAGCTCTTATTTGCATAAGCAAAGTCCATCAATTAATGCAGCATACGCCTTCTCCTGAATATCCACAATGGGCCTTGGCCTCTGGTTCTCTCACTAACCCACCTTATTATTGGCAGGAATGGGGATGTAATGCGTATCTGTGTGGTAATGTCAGAATTGCAATCGGAGTTCAAAGGAAAGTGGTTTAAATTGGGAACTATTTAAATCATCTTTTTCCCCCCATTAATAACTGATTAATGTTCCATTTAGCGTATTTAGTGTAATTAGTAGTTCCATTTAGTGTATTCATATTCTGCTGATTTTCAGGGAAAAAAAGATTAGAGGTCACTTACAAAACAAATATCTTAAAATCCCTCAAAATAGGGATGAAAAAGAAGGTAACATGGCAGCAGCAAGAGGAAATCTGAAGGCCGATCATTGAAAGGTATGCGGTAACCACGACCAAGCACAGAACCAGCATCACATTTCCTTGCAACTGAGACTTGGGAAGGGAGGAAAACAGAGAAGTCAGTAGGAAAATTCTCATAGAAAAAAAAAGTCCCTTAGGAAAGACAAAGGTTCTTCTTGGACCAACTGTGAGAGAAATACACAGGGTGGGGCATGACAGAGAGCTTCAAGAAACAGGAAGACAAGTTCCTCCAGCATCTTTTCAAGAGGCAGGATGGTCCCTCCGATGCTGTTTACCATCCCACTGCAACTCCACACACATCCAGCCACAAAACCCACCCCTTTATTCCCAGACTTGCCTGATGACAGCCATCAGCTGTCCGTTTCCCAGGCCCCTGGGCTGCAGACTCCGATTTGATGAGTCTGCAGGAATCGCCACAGTGAACACTCCCCAGGTGAGCGGACAAGCCTGGGAAACAGGTGACGGGGGATAGCCCCCAGCTGCAGATGAGATGCCCCTCGGATTGATTATGGCCCCTGGTCACCTCCCTCAGCTGGCCTCTCTCCAGATGACATGACAGCCCAAGCAGTCGTGCGTTTGCAGGAAAGCGTTTGAGAAAGATAAGGAATGTAACATTTGTTCCTTGATGGTAATAACTCAAAACGCTCCCCTCCCTTCCTTCATAACACTAATTCCATCCATGGGGCCGTGATAAGTCACTGGAGGCTCTCAGGAGGTTCATCACCCACACGATTTGATACAAAAACATCTGTGCTGATGCACACAGCTTTGTATCATTACAGATGATATGCGGGCCGCTGCAGAACGTTTTTAAAGTCTTAAGATTGCATCTATTATTTCTGAAACAAGGGAGGAAGAAATCTCCCTTGGAAAAGAGCTGCACAGAATGGGGCATATGCAACTTTTGCTAGATGCCCATGCTGAATTAATTGCATTTCCAAAACACTCTTGCCTAAACCAAGCACATTTCAAGAAGTCTCTCAGCTACGGAGAACAAAAACTCCCTCCATACACACCAAAATCAGGAAATCAGAAGAGGCACCAGATTTCCTCCCCCCAGTGTCTTATTTCTCTCTTGCCATTCATGAAAAACCTGGTCCAAGATGTTGCCTTGCAAGGAAATTGAAGATGAAATGGTCACAAAAGAAGAGAGATGTTTAGCCTAAGGACAGTTATATGTGTTCCAGAACAAAGTAAAAAAAGGTCAAACCTAAGTCAGGGGAATGGCTCAGCTTTCTCTCTAAAATGGAGACAGAGAACTTTTCTCAGGTGAAAACATAATAATTGCAGGAGAGGAAAGAAACCTGAGAGGGAGCTTAATAGCATTCTCTTTTTAGTTGGCCAAATGTTCATTTGGATTGTCAAAAGTCATAGAGACTCAAACTGTGTGCAAAGCCTAAAGGTAAAGAATGCGCTAAAAATACAAAAATCCTTAATCATGAGTTAGAAGTGGGGCCCCCAAAATTCATTGTCCATGTACCCTGAAATTTTAGGATGCATTGGAAGTCACAGATTCAAAAAGGTTGATTGGAGAGGTCAGACCTGCTACATACATTCTAAATCAGCCTAACCAGTCGAACCCTGGCCATCCAAAAAGGATTAAAGATTAGTTATCATTTCAATCCTGTGAAAGAAGATCTGCATTTCTCTTTTAGACACAAAATTCTCTATAGAGGATGGTGCTTGCCAACACTCTGAAAAAATAATCTCTCAAAATTCTTGCAACCACACTGTGTTATGATTTCATCTCATGAAATACAACACCTTTACATTAAACCTCATAAAACTAAATCCCACTGGATCTCTTCCAAACTCAGAGAATAAGCAGCTCTGTTGATGATGCTTAGAAAAGTGAAGCATGGCTTCTCCTCATTGGGTTCATTCCCACCACTGGGTCCATTTTGCTTTACTTCTACCAAATATTTACATGTGATTATCTCACACATAATAGATCTTACAAATGTTCTGTGATTTAAATAACACCTTCTGACATCACAATGTTAATTCCCTTAAAAAGGATCTTTTAAATTGAAACATACACACACTCATTCTGGCTTTCCAGTCTGTGAAACTTATCTCTGGTTGCCTTGGATTCGCCTGTGGGTGGTCATGAGTGTGAAAACAAGTTCACAACAGACAACATAAAAGTCTCTTCTGGCTAAGGAGAGATTCCCTAGGGTTTCCACTATATTCTTGACTCTAGAACAAGAAATGGTTGCCTTGCTGGAGTGACAATATCTCCATCTAACAGACACACGCATTCACATAAAGCAAATCTCACATGCTCTTATCAGTGGTTGTATATTTTCCCAAAAATATAGCTTTCAGCTGCAAGTCATTTCTTGATAAAGATTTCACCAAAAACTCAATCAGTGATCAGTACCCCAAAGATCAATACCTCCTGTTTCCAGATTGTTATCATTAGAATCACCTCCCTTCACTCTCATTTACCTTCAGTCTTTCCATTTGTCTCAAAGGTGGGTCAAATGTCAAGAAAGCTCCGCTGGAATCCCACGTCTTCTCACGTGCCCCCGATACCATTCTTATTCTGTCACATGTAAAATGATGCAGTATAGGTGATGCATTCGTATCATCAAGACAACCTCCTGCACACCCCAGCAAATGTTACTTGGAATAGAGGCTACTCCAGGTAACAGCCTGTGAAATTTTTCTCTAGTCAGACATGCATATGATAGGATAGAGTCACCGTTTTATTTAACCAGTAACTGGTGAATGCCTCCAATGAACCAGCATGGAGATGCAAGCAGTGTTATTTGGTAGTTAGGATTACCCACCCCATGAAGAATGCATTCTCATTTCTAATACATCTTCTAAAGGGCATTGTACAGATTTGTCATCTGTTTTTACCTTTTCTATGTACATACATTTTCAAGGCTTAACACACATTCTTGAGTAAAAAGTCTGGGATGATTAGTCAGTGACATTTAGATGTGGCCCTGGAATTTCAGTGTTTTGCAAGAGTTCTATAGCATTCAAGCTCATAATGTACTCATTTCTCTTCTTGATTTCAGGAATATATTAATAATTTACCCATAATAGTCTCTCAGACATGTAAATCCGTTATTTCCACTATTTCTATATTAGTGGGGATAAAGGTTATAATCCCCATGTTTCTGGTGGTAAGAAAAAATGGCATGAAGAGTATTAATCTTGGTTCCATCAAGTTTCCTTTATCTCATTCAGATTGTCAATTATTCTTATTAATGTTAATACAGAGAAAGTATTTTATTTTTCAAACATCAAAATGCTTCTCCCATTTGGTATTTGCAACCACTGGACCTATAAAACTCCCTGTATTGACCCTCTCTGGCTACCTCTGAAATACAAATTAAAGACAATGTTTGTGTTACTCCAGGGCTGGTAGGGGCCATGAGCAGTTAATATAAATTTCAGCAATGTTTTCTCATCTAGATGTAAACACACTTGTTCTCTGAACCAGTACACAAAAAATACAGAGCAATCACATAGTTACTCTTTTACTTAATATGCCATTAAAGCATTTACTCATCACCCTAAATCTGGCTGTATGGACAAGAAATAATGGGGCCTACAATTTGTAATACAACGATCATAACATATGAGACCTTAAGTTGTTTAATTTTTCCGATCTTCCTCAGTTTTCTCATCTGTAATATAGAAACAGTACCTTTTTACCAGGGTTTTTGTGACTGTTAAGTGAGAATAATACCAATGAAAACACTTATTAAACTAACATTAGTAGTAGTTGTTGTGGTTGTTAATAAGCCCAGATAGAATCTTCCAAGGCTACTCTTTTCAGAGATCATATATTCACTCTACAAATATGTTCTGAGCCCCTATGAAGTGCCAAGCACTGCATGAATCAGTGATGACCAAAATAACCATGGCTTCTGCCCCCAAAATTTTTGCCTAGTGAGGGGAAAGACATTAATTTAATAATCACATCTTTTAAAAAACTGAAACTGTAATAAGTGCTTTGAAGGCAATATACATAGTGTTATGAGAATTTATCTTAGAGGACTTTGACCAGAAGGGGCCATTATGGTTCATTTATTTGACAGTATTAATTGGGCACATGAATTGCCACACACTGTGAAAGTGCCAAGGATTCAAAGACCCAAGCATGATGTCAATCCCTAGTCAGCTCCGTGTGCAGAGGAGGGGCTCACGTGGGTAAGCAAGCAAGCGCCTGCCCACAGGAGGCCAGCAAGGCACCAGAAGAGGGCATTCTACAGAGAAAGGAAGGGAAAGGGAGATGAGGAAAACTTTTTGTAAATGAGGTAGTGTGTGTGAGTTAGTCATTCAGTCGTATCTGACTCTTTGTGACCCCATGGACTGTAGCCTGCCAGGCTCCTCTGTCCATGGAATTCTCCAGGCAAGAATACTGGAGTCGGGTGCCATTCCCTTCTCCAGGGGATCTTCCCAATCCAGGGATCAAACCCAGGTCTGCTGCATTGCAGGCAGATTCCTTACCATCTCAGCCATCAAGAACGCCCCCAAACGAGGTGGGCCCAGCCTTAAAAGGTAAGTAGCAGCTTCACTGTGAGGAAAGGCAATGAAGAAAGCAGCAGAAATGTGAGCAAAGACAGAGCAGTGAAAGCGCCATCCCCTGGAGAAGCAGTTGGTGGGGGCAGTGACTTCCCCCACCCCCACTACCAGGGACATGTGACAACTTCTGGAGACATTTTTGATTGTCACAACTTGGGGGGAAAGGGGGTACTACTGGCATCTAGTGGGTAGAGGACAGAGATGCTGCTCAACAGCCTGCAAAACACAGACGGCCTCTCACAGTGAAAACCTACCTAATCCAGAATGTCAACAAGGCTGAGGCTGAAAAAGCCTGCACTAGAGGAAATATGATAGAAAAGTCCTGGTGCTCACGTATGTGTGAAAGGGGCACAGAAACGCTTTTCCTTCCGTATGCGAAACGGTCCCCAGAACTGGGTGGCCTTCTTTTCTAGGGTGTTGCCCACAGCTCCCTGTAGGAGACATTCAAGAAGGGAAGTGCGCACACAGGTCCAGGGTTCAGAAGAGAGATCTACAATGGACATGCAAGTGTAGGGCACATCAGGGAGGTGATGACTGAGGTCATGCAAGTGAATGAGACCGTGCAGGAAACATGTGTGAAATACTGAAAACAGAAGAGGGTCCGATACAGAACCCTGAGAAACAGGCGTGGAGCAGTGACAGCAGCAAAGGGGCGCGAGAGAGGGCTGAGGAGAAGGGCACCACGGCAGGCAGGGAGCACAGGTTTCCAAAACCGAGGGACCATGATCCAATGCACTGAGCAGAAAACCTGCCCGTGGGCGTTAGCAACTGTATCCACAACTGCCAAAATGTGAAACCACCACAATGTCCTGCAACAGGAGCGTGGTTAAACAGACTGAGCACATCCTCACGTGGAACACTACTGAATGACAACAAAGAAAAGACTTATTTAGCCACAGAAAGACTTGGAAGAAACTTGAATGCATGTTGCTAAGTGAAAGAAGCCAACCAGAAAATGCTCATACTGTGTGACTCAAAGTATATGACATTCTGAAAAAAGGCAAAATTATGGGGACAGTAAAAAAGATTAATCATTGCCAGGGTCTGAGGGTAGCAGGAGGGATCAACGGGTGGGATGCAGATCTTTGGGCAGTGAAACTGCTCTGTGTGGTACCATAATAGTGGGTACATAACACTGTACAGTTATCAATGCTAAGTGAGATGTCAGATTGAGGAAAACAAATACTGTATAATTTACACGTGGATCTAAAAAAGCCAAACTCATAAAACAGAAAAAAATGGTAGCTACCAAGGGATAGGGACTGAGAGAAAAGGAATTAAGTTGTTTAAGGACACATACTTAAGTTAGTCGCTCAGTTGTGTCTGACTCTTTGAGACTCCATGGACTTAGCCTGCAAGGCTCCTCTGTCCATGGGACTTCCCAGTCAGGAATACTGGAATGGGTAGCCATTCCCTCCTCCAGAGGGATCTTACCAACCCAGGGATCGAACCTGCATCTCTTGCGTTTACTGCATTGGCAGGCAGATTCTTTACCATCTGAGCCACCAGGGAAGCCCCACAAACTTGCAACTAATATATAATTAAGTGCTGAAATCTGTTGCACAATACAGTAAATATAGACAAAAATATTTTATTATAGTCATAAAAAGTAGTAAGAGACTAGATCTTAATTTCCATCACAAAAAAGAAATGACAATTATGTGACATGATAGGGTGCTATTACCATACACAAATGTATCAAATCAATGTTATATATGTTAAACAGTGTTTTATGATAAATAATACCATATATATATTTAATTTAAAAGTATGTATACTTTCAAAAAAAGAAAAACCCATACAAACCTACAACACAAAGAGCAAGCCCTAATGTAAGCTATGCACTTCAGTATCAATATTGGCTTATCAGTTGTGACAAATACACCACACTAATGCAAGATGTGGAAACCGTGAGAGGAGAAAGAAGAGGTATATGGGAACCCTCTCTGTACTTCCCACTCAATTTTTCTGTAAGCTGAAAACTGCTCTAAAAAATAAAATCTATTAATCATATTTTTAAAACTAAGACTTAGTAACTTAATTTCAATTAATATGCTTGCTAATGAATGAAGATAAACAGAAAACAATACTAAACATTATTTTAAATATTCTAATTCATGGGCTTTCCAGGTGGCACTAGTGGTAAAGAACTCGCTTGCCAATGCAGCAGACTTAAGAGACACAGGTTCAATCCCTGGGTCAGGAAGATCCCCTGGAAGCAGGCATGGCAACTCACACCAGTATTCTTGCCTGGAGAATTCCATGGACAGAGCAGCCTGGAGGGCTCCAGTCCATAGGGTCACTAAGAGTCACGCAAGACTGAAGCAACTTAGCACACAACACAAACCTTAAAATGCTATAATTTATCTGCATGAACCACAACCCTAAAAAAAAAAAAAAACTGTTAAATGTCATAGAGAAGGCAAATAAGGAGATCCAAAACTGAATCTATTCAACTTGATAATTAGGATATCATGGTGACTTTTGACAGAGAGTTAAGTGAAACCCTCTAGGCAAGGACTAGAGTGGGCTTTAATATGACAAACGATAAGGAAGTGGAAAATAAGTTTAGAAGCTAACACCAGAATGGCAATCATTTTGCAAAATATAAATGTATCAAATCAATATATACACCATTTAATTAATACAATGTGATAGGCTAAATATGTCAATTTTTTTTAATGCAAAAAAAGAAGTGTAGACAATTCTTTCAAGAAGCTAAACTGTGAAAGAATAAAAGGACAGTGGGGGATGCAGAAAAAAGGTCTTTTTCTTAATATAGAAGGGACTTGAACCTGTTTGTTCAGAAAGGAAGACCCAGCAGAAAAGGAGAGATTAGAAATACTGTAAAGAGAGGATTACTAAAGAACGGGTCAGTGAAGAAGCCGTGGAAGATAACTAAACCAAGCCTTAGAGGAAAATTGTAGGGAAAGAGGAAATTAGCCAAGATGGCGCGGTCAGGCTCTCTCGCCCCACAGCTCACCCCATGTTTTGTGAATGCCTCTGTAGTTGGTAGGCTGCCGTCCAGGGGGTCGCTATGAGCGACTTCACTTTTACTTTTCACTTTCATGCATTGGAGAAGGAAATGGCAACCCACTCCAGTGTTCTTGCCTGGAGAATCCCAGGGACGGGAGAGCCTGGTGGGCTGCCGTCTATCGGGTTGCACAAAGTCGGACACAACTGAAGCGATTTAGCAGCAGCAGCAGCAGCAGCAGCTGAGCGCACTTATCGCACTGCGCATGCGGGTCACGAGGTCCTCGCTTGGTCTTGAGGCGCTTTGCTCCACACGTCTGTAAGAGCTCCACCACAAGGCCCTGGCTGCTGTGGCGTAGGGGCTACACTGGAGTGGCATCGTGGCCATGTTATTACTTTATTATGGTGACGTTGCGGCTGCTGCTACGGCTGCTGCGGCAGCCAGCAGAGACGCTGTGTTACGGCTGCCGTGTCCGCCAGGAGAGAACACGTGGCTGCAGTTCCTGCAGCTCCTCGAGTCTCCTTCCAACCTCTTAGCTTGGGCCTTGCCGACCCTGGGTTCAGCGAACAGTGCGCACAGTGAACAGCGAGACAATTGGCATCACAAACAGGATGAAGAGCAATACAAAAATACAGGGACTTATTTTTTCATACTTTAATAAGATTTTGAAAGACAAGGGGTGACTTGAGAACAGGACCAGCTTTGTCTCCCTCACTGTCCTGACTGGTCCTCAGTCTCAGATTCTCACAGACCAGCACCAGGAGACCCGGACAGGCTGTCATGGCCAGCTCTCCATGGATTTGTGGATTCGAATCAAGAATCAGGAATTCTAGGGCCTGCCCCCATCTCACATCCATTGCATCTCCACACCACCATCAACCTCATTTCTTATTGATTTAGTTCAGCTGCGTGGCCCTCTTGACACCTCAGGAACAACACCTGTAAAACAGCTAACACAATAAATCCCCAGTCTGGGACTGGGTGCTACATGGGTTGATCTTGGGATCATAGAGCCAGCAATTCTGCAGCTGGACCACCACTTTGGCGGAGGAAGTAAGCCTTCTGGTTGTGGGGATTTTCTTTCGAACATCATGGAGAAGAAAAGCCAGTCAACCAAGCAGTATTCTCCATAGAAATTTACAATAGCTAACCTCCCCAAGGTCAAAGTGACCTCAAAAGATAAACTTTCGCTTTGAGGTCAATGTGAACTTCAACATGAGCCAATGCTAATGCTAACCAACGCTGGCATTCATCCAGTATTTTAAAGCCTCTCTGTTTATAGCAAGGAAAGCTGCACTGAGGCACTCACACATGGACTCAGCCATCTCTGAAAAATACGAAAACAGTTTAAGTGACTTTATATGGACTAACAATCTTTATCACCATCTTTCAATCTTACAAACATGGCATTTTTTTTCTCTTTAAAAAAGGTGGAAAAGCAGAATAAGCTAAAACCACATCATCCCAAAATGTGTTTCCACAAGCTAGAGATCAAAGCCTCAAGCCTCATAGCATCCTATCCCCACAGTTAAATCATTTTGGTCTGAGAAGCCTAGCAGAGTATGGCATGGAAATCTTAGTCGCAGGATTTTCCAAGGGAAGACATTTCATTGCCGTAGAAATGAGTTGGCAAACCTCCCCTAACCTCAGCCCTGCACCCTGATACTCTCAATTGCTTCTTCTACAGCCTTATCCTGTGCCTGGCCAGACATCAAGTGCCAGGGAGAGACCATAGCGCAGCCTGAGTCATGAGCCACACATTCAAGGCCATGATCAGGATCACCGCAAAACCCTGATACCAGCCTCACAGAACACTACGAAATCTGAGGAGGACCGACGATTCTAAGTGCTCCCCCAATGGTAAGATCCTCCTGGAGGTTCTTTCATGCCTTTATCCACGCCACTGTCCCTGCTACCATGTCTTCAGCCCTTGATCTTGTTTCCAAAGGACAGTCTGTGAAAAGGCAGGTGGCCTGACCTCTCTTTCTGGGAATTCATTCATCTGAGTGAGGCAACCAGAAAATGGATCAAGTGTTTACTGCAAAACTGAAACCTAGCAACTGGTCAGTAATGGAAGAAGTCAGATGATAACTTTGTATACTCTAAGTTCAATTATGGCCAGAAAATAAAACTACATGCAGTCAGAAAGAGCAAACATGCTTTGATCCCCTGAAACATACAAACAAATTATTTATGATGAGGGATACCAAGATGTAAAGCAACAAGCTGCCAGGAGTTTACATCCTAACTCTGACCCCTGGTTGTAAAAGTGCTTTCTCCACCGCCTGGTCTCCTGTGTGGCTGCACGGGATGGTGACCCAGAATGGCAACAGAATGCTTGTCTCTTCCAAAGCCACGCCAACAGAACAGAGACCATCCAGTGTCGGCAATAGGTGGAATGGAATGCTTGTGTCCCTTGAACCAAATGTCTTAGGGCTCCAAAAGAAACTTTTTATGGATTGTTTTGTAGCAGAAAATACATGATTGGACATCTTATACTAAAAACAGTCCTGTGACTATTCATAATGTGACTTTACCAGCAAATGACATGTGCTCTTAGAACAAAAATTTGTCCGTGTGGTACCCAAGCTACCACAGTGAATCCCAGATGCTTGTAGAAGGATCATCTGATGAAAACTTGGGACCAGTTGTTGGCACATGGGGCACACACCAATCATAAACTGCCTTTAGTCCATCATCATATTTTATTCCTCCTATTAGGAGTTAAATTCTGGCAACACAAGAAACATGTGACATCTTGTCTTTTCCCTTCCTCTGTTGGATTCTCTCTAACCTCATTAACACACACCCATTACCATAAAAGTTTTCAATGATAACCAATATTGAATGAAAAAAAATGAGTGAATGAATGAATGAGGTATCAAAGCTGTATCAGACATATGTTTAACTATGCTGCTGCTGCCGCCGCTAAGTCACTTCAGTCATGCCTGACTCTGTGCAACCCCAGAGAGCCAGCAGCCCACCAGGCTCCTCTGTCCCTGGGATTCTCCAGGCAAGAACACTGGAGTGGGTTGCCATTTCCTTCTCCAATGCGTGAAAGTGAAGACGCTCAGTCATGTCGGACTCTGTGTGACTCCATGGACTGCAGCCTACCAGGCTCCTCCGCCCATGGGATTTTCCAGGCAAGAAAATAAAAATAAAAATTTTCACTACAAGGCCTTTACACAGATATGGGTTTATTTAGTCTCTGGCCGCTTAGAATCTAGGGGTAGGAATACCAGGCTGGCAGAGGAGCTCGGAGTGCCAGAAGTCTCTGTGCTCAGGGTCGCAAGGCAGCCCCCACACTTCCAGACACCACGTCCAGTTTATAGGAAGCAAGGCGTGAGGGCTACCGACCTTCTCCCCAGGCAGCTTGGTCTCTTTGCCTGGGAAGGCAAGCTGGGCACCTGCATCCCAGGTCAGCAGTGAGCCAGGCAGAGTGTTCAAGAAAAATGAGTGCTGAGCAGCCTGGCCTCTTTCAAGAGGATACAAGGGACAGCCAGGTGGGAATGGGGTTGAATGACCAAGCCCTGGGGTTGTATGCTGACAGCTCTTTTCCCAAGAATAAATGGTTTTCATGAAACTCACACCTCACTAATACTGTTTTGTTCCATTTATTTAGTCCAGGCTCTTGAGGTGGGTGTAATGAGGGGTCCTCTTCATTTCACTCTGGTATCCTTAGAGTCCAGTGAGAGCCTTAGAGTCCAGTTCTTCCAATCATTTCGAATTGATATGGACAGCTCAGATTTCAATCCCAAACTTCTGTTCAGTTCTATTTATTTCAAGACCAACTTTTTTCAAACTGATTCATTTTGTTGACATTCTTTGTACCCTGCCTTGTTTATAAGTGAGAGAGCTTGAATTCAAACTCAATCACTTCTTAGCTGCTTCTGGAACCCTGTGACCTGGAGAGACACCTGGGTACATTTTGCCACCAAGATGATTTGCTCACAATGTCTGCTCGCTCAAGTCCATATAAAGTTGCCTGGTATGTGGTAAACACATAAAAAATAAAATATGAGAAGAACTATTTACGGACTTGGAGAGTTGAAAAAAAATATTATAACCCTGTCTCAAATTATATATAAAAATCAATTTCAGGTCATTTAGAAACTATGAAAAACAAAATTTCTAGACATAATGTTAGGATACACTCTTATAAAGTATGTTAACAAAGGATTTCTTAAACAAGCCATAGAAAATACAAAACATAAAAAAGTATAACTTTGCCTACATTAAAATTAACTCTAGATGAAATGAGACAATAAAAAAAATTTAAATGACAAGACCCAGAGAAAGTGGAAATCCTTGCAGTTCATTGCATTGATTTTGTTAAAAATATGATATCCAGAATAAAATATAAAGAAGATCTATAAGTCAACTAAAGAAATAGAAAAGACAAAACGAGGGTGAAATGTGTAATAGGCTCAAGAAGAAATCTGAACAGCCCATAAATATACAAAATAAATGTTGACCCTCACTTGTAATCAGGGAATTGAAAAAATTAATACAATCCTCACTTACGTCCATTAAATCAGGAAAAGCATATGCCTGTCAATACTAAATATAGAGACTTCCCTGATGGTCCAGTGGCTAAGATTCCATGCTTCTAGTGCAGGGGGCCCAGGTTTGATCTCTGGCCAGGGAACTAGATCCCACGTGGCGCAACTAAAAGAAAGTTCCTGCGTGCCGCCAGGAAGATCCCAAAAGCAGCAACCAAGGTCCCGCAAGCCAATGCAGCCAAATAAATAAATAAATATTTTTTAAACATACGAAACACAAGGGCGAGGGAAAGCTGGAGCTCTCCAGCGTCGCTGGTGGGAGTTCCAGTTGGCACAGACACTTGGAGAGCGATTTGGCCTGTCTAGTGCCTCTCAAGGCTCAGCAATCCTCTCCCCCAGCGCATGTCCTGGAAAAAATCTGTTCAGCCCTCGAGAGAGAATAGAAGCTAAGATGGTCATGATAGCTTTGTTTGTGACAACAGCAATTTGGAAACAGTCTAACTGTCCATCAGTAGGAGAATGGGTGAATAAATTAAGTATTCATCCATTGGAATACTATGAAAACATTAAAATAAATGAGATAGAGCTCATGTTTCAAGATAAAAAATTTTCCATTTTGGAGATGAAAAATACCAACCTTCATCAAGCTCTGTACCCTGCATTCATTTCCATCCTCCATCTGTTTAAATTCCATTTCTCTTCCAAAATCCTTCCAGAAACTTTCCCTGATGTTTCCAACTGTGATCCTTCCCAGGGGGCTTGTGGTTTGTATCTCTCTCACAGCACTACCAGTGCAGCACAACAAAACGCCCTGGCGTCATCATCACACCAACTTTCTTTTTCCTTAATCTTGGGTCATTTGATGGGGTGAAAAGTATTACTTTGATATTTGTTGATTACTCATGAGACTGAAATTATTCATATGCTAATTATTTTACTGTATTTCTTCTGTCTTATTTACAGCATCCTCTACAGCATTTGCACACGGTGCCCAGCACATAACCAAAAACAGCAAAGAAATTTTGAACTAAATTTAATAAAAAAGATAGAAATTCAAAGCAAGTCAACAAAAAATTCAAAAATGACTCCAACGTAAGTAATGTACTAAAATATAAGAGTATCACTGATACTACAAGCCTTCCTGTTGAAGCCCTCTGTTAACTGGGTAAGTGGAACACATGTCTTACTGCTTACATGATTCCAGGTATAGGAGGCATCCACCCCTTTCGGCTTAAATAGTTTCTGATGGTTTGAGGAACAAGCAGAACCTGATGCGGACAAAAGGAATACAGATGCCAAGAGAGTGTGTGCCAGGAGCCAGTGTTCCCTACAAAATCTCTAATGTGAGACAGATACCAGTCTCAATAAACCCTGAATTCTGCAAATATATGACCTTATTCCCCAAGTTTAATGTGTGTGTCTTTGGAAAGGTTCCTATTAACCTCGTGACTTCTGGGGTTTATAGCTAATAAGCAGAATCATAATTGAAATGATTACATAAATACAGAGAGTCACTTTTCCTCCAGAAAATGTAAGCTATTTTTTCCCCAGCAGTTCACAGGGCATTTAGTGGTCCCTGGGTTTTCTATTATTTCTTCGAAGGATTCTAGAGACACCAAGGTTCATTTGCAGACAGCATAATTTTTTTCCTAATAGCTTCCAGTAACTTATTCATAGGTTCAAACTGGGAATCAGATGTTCAGGATAAAAAATATCTGTAACTAAAAGAATAGCTATAGAACTGGAATTACCAAGATCATAGCCAGTGACCATCACTGCAATAATTGCCTCTCTTTTCATTTATGAGTAATTTAGCACTCTGTCTGGATTTTGACATGTAGCATCAACAAATCCAGATCTTAAAAGAGCACTTGGCTCCCGGAGTGCTGACCAGACAGAATCTCTTCTTTCAAGGATGGTCAGAATAGCACTCCTTAGGAGATTGTTCTAGAAAACTACTTGCTCAGGATTTAACCTGTGCTTAACCCTCTAGAACCAGGATGAGGTTCTATGATTATCACAGGACGTAAAAACAACTAGATTTAAAAAACAGAAAGGGTAAGTTTGTCATATTTCCACTACTTTATCCCTTTATGGGGCTCTACTATAAGAAGATAAAAGCATTATTTAGTTGAAAAGCAAAACCAAGCCAAATAACAATGGCAGCTTTGTCCAGAAATAGCATGCTTCCTCTGAATATTCTACCAGCTTCTAAGTTGCATTTTCATAATTTAAATGGAATGTTATCTATATGTTGTACGGTGTTCGAGGGATGTTTCTGCTTTTCGTTCATTTGGAGTTTTTGTTTTTAGTGTCATGCAAAATAAGTAAGACTTTGTACTAAATCTGGAACTATCATGAGTAAATACTTTTCACAAAGATTAAGAAAAAAATCAGCCTAAACCAGACTTTAGTTTATATTAAAAAGTTCCCTTGGGAACTGGGTTTTACATTTGAGCCCTGATTTAGCTAAAAGATTTATAAGGGCACATGGAGAAATACAGGTCCCTATTGGGTGATGAACTAGGGCTGAGACATACTTATGATTCTCTCTGCTCCATTCCACTGGAAACTGCTCCCAGGAGCCCAGAGGCAAGCTGGTCATTGGAGAAGGACATAAATGCTCTACACAATACGGCCATCTGGTCACCTCCCCAACCTCCAGTGCCAACCGGAAGGACACTAGTTGATGTACAGACCTTTTCAGGTATTCGATTAATCTGAATATTGGCTTCTCTTGGAAAACTCATGTCGGTGAAACATTTTGTAGGCCCTGAAGCCAAATTGGTTGGATCTGTGTGTGCTCTATCACTCCAGGCTGCCGCTCAGCTCAGCCCGTCACCAGTACAGCGACAGCACTCTTGAGTCTAAGCAAAAAATGATGTCGCCAAGTAACGTGTAACAGCCCAGGAATGGAGAATTGAAACTTCCCTTGTTAAAAAAATGAAATTGCTTAATAACTTGCTGAAATTTCTTAAGAGTGAGGTAATTCACTGGAAGGCTGAATCTTGGCAGCCTATCCCCCTTTGAAAATGTCCCCACATCATCACCTAAAGGGACAGAGTGGGAGAACCTATGTATCTGTCCATGTGGGGGCGCCACAAGTTTCTTACAGGCTTCATGGGTTAATGGTATTGTTGCCATCATTTAACTATCACAGCAAAGTTCTGGGCCCCACAGAAAACTCCTCACAGGAGACTGGCAATCCACAGCCAGTTTCAGGAATACAGGGGTTGAATGTCAATACTCAGTTATGTAACCAAAACAAAATTCAACAAGGAGATTACAGGCAGAGAGTCTCTATTCTTTCTCTCAATGACACCGTCCCCACCATCAACCACATGCCTCACCTATGCCAACAGCTAAACAAATGCAACAGGATTCCAAACTTCGCAAAATCACCCTTCCAGTATGAAAACTATCACGTTATCAGTTCTAAGAAAAATAAACACATTTTGCACCCATATTTTATATGGTAGATAAAGGTATAAAAAGTCAGAAATGCACAAATCTAGAAAAAAGCAAGGTATTGTGCAGACTATTTTCTGAAAATTTGATGGGTTCCATATGGAGAAGCAGTTTCAAATAATCTTTCTAACCCTATTTAGTTGTATGTTATAAAACATTGGTCATCATTAATTATTCTCTAAAGTAAGATTGCTTACCTACTTTTCTAATATTTCTATTAAGCATTTCCTATTCCTTTGACAAAAATATTTCACTGTTATAACTTTGCCAACTTGTGACTCCTTTTATTTTTCATAATTATTTTATTTTCATACCCAGTGTGAGGTTTGTCTCCTTTTTTTAATCTCATAAAGTATTTATGGAAATTACTGTCATTTTTTGATACCCCAACATTAAACTTTCTCAACATGAGAGTAAATTTCACAAGTGAGCCTTAGGAAACATCACTGAGAACAAAGCTATTGAAGGTGTTGGAATTCCAGCTGAGTTATTTCAAATCCTAAAAGATAATGTTGTGAAAGTGCTGCACTCAATATGAAAACAAACTTGGAAAACTCAGCAGTGGCCACAGGACTGGAAAAGGTCAGTTTTCGTTCCAATCCCAAAGAAAGGCAATGCCAAAGAATGCTTAAACTACCGCACAATTGCACTCATCTCACACACTAGCAAAGTAATGCTCAAAATTCTCCAAGCAAGGCTTCAGCAGTACATGAACCAAGAACTTTCATGTCTTACAGCTGGATTTAGAAAAGGCAGAGGAACCAGAGATCAAATCGCCAACATCCATTGTATCATAGGAAAAGCAAGAGAATTCTAGAGAAACATCTACTTCATTGACTACGCTAAAGCCTTTGACTGTGTGGATCACAACAAACTGTGGAAAATTCTTCAAGAGATGGGAATACCAGACCACCTTACTTGCCTCCTGAGAAATCTGTATGCAGGTCAAGAAGCAACAGTTAGAACCAGACATGAAACAATGGACTGGTTCCAAATTGGGAAAGGAATGTGTCAAGGCTGTACATAGTCACCCTGCTTATTTAACTTCTATGCAGAGTCCATCATGTGAAATGCCAGGCTGGATAAAGCACAAGCTGGAATCAAGATTGCTAGGAGAAATGTCAATAACCTCATATATGCAGATGATACCACCCTTATGGCAGAAAGTGAAGAGGAATTAAAAAGCCTCTTGATGAAGGTGAAAGAGGAGAGTGAAAAAGCTGGCTTAAAACCCAACATTCAAAAACGAAGATCATGGCATCCAGTCCCATCACTTCATGGCAAATAAATATGGAAACAGTGAAAGACTTTATTTTGGGGAGCTCCAACATCACTGCAGATGGTGACTGCAGCCATGAAATTAAAAGATTCTTGCTCTTTGGAAGAAAAGCTATGACCAAACTAGACAGCATTTAAAAAGCAGAGACGTTACTTTGCCAATAAAGGTCTGTCTAGTCGAAGCTATGGTTTTTCCAGTAATCATGTATGGATGTGAGAGTTGGACTAAAAAGAAAGCTGAGTGTGGAAGAATTGATACTTTTGAACTGTGGTTTTGGAGAAGACTCCTGAGAGTCCCTTGGACTGTAAGGAGATCAAACCAGTCAATCCTAAAGGAAATCAGTACTGAATATTCTTTGGAAGGACTGATGCTGAAGCTGAAGCTCCCATACTTAGGCCACCTGATGCAAAGAACTGACTCATTGGAAAAGACCCTGATGCTGGGAAAGATTGAAGGCAGGAGAAGAACGGGACAACAGAGGGTGAGATGGTTGGATGGCATCACCGACTTGATGGACATGAGTTGAATAGGCTTTGGGAGTCGGTGATGGACAGGGTAGCCTGACATGCTGCAGTCCATGGGGTCACAAAGAGTCAGACACAACTGAGCAACTAAACTGAATTTGCATAATGATCTGTCCATCAACAAATGGTCTCTACCTGTGGCTCTAGCTTAGGAGCCGAACAGTGGATTCACAGATGTCCTTTGTGGCTCCAGGGATTAGGCAGTGTGATCTATGAACCACAAGCCACAAAGGATATAATACTGAAACTGTCCTATAGTAATGCATAAATAATAGGTAACATTTTCCCATGACTGTCAGTCTTTCCGTTGATCATTAACATAATTTCTTATAGCTTGAAGCAGCAATACAGTTTGTAACTGTATTTGTGCCTTTTTCTCCATTCTACAGGTTTAATTCCTTATCCTCAGATGTGTGATATTCAAAGGCCAAGGAGAGTAATCACCCCTATATTTTGCACCAAATAAAGACAACCTTTATCCTCCACATTCATCTAAGTAGGTCCAAATGAAAAAATTGATACTGAACAGGAAAATAACACAATTGATGAAATATTTATTTTTTGGAGGTAGATATACTTTTAACAACTGACCTTCCAAATTAATAGCAACATGAAATATAGGAAGGAACATCAAACCAGAAGCACAGACAAAATATAAGTGCCCGCCACATAAAGACATTTGTGACATTAAGAAGTAATATGAAGCCAGATGCAGTCTCCAGCCATTGAGCAGTCAATGATGGGTGAAATTGAGCAGTGTGTCATTATTCCAGCCAGGACAAATCTGCTGCTAAATAAAAACATATTACACCCAAGAGTTTGTAAATATCTTTAAATGAGAAGATCAAAGAAATAATAATAATAAACAAGGATATGTCATTGATTATAAGTAATCTAGGATATAATAACTGGCCTGAAGATTGTAAATAAATATTATTTGTCTACGCAGACTAGAAAGAGCAGCTCACTAAAGCATGTAGAGGGAATCTGTTGGCTTTAGTGAATATCTGCAATTATTTGCCACTAGCCATTGAGAACGGAGAAGGCAATGGCACCCCACTCCAGTACTCTTGCCTGGAAAATCCCATGGACGGAAGGGCCTGGTGGACTGTAGTCCATGGGGTCGATAAGAGTTGGACACAACTGAGCGACTTCACTTTCACTTTTCACTTTCATGCATTGGAGAAGGAAATGGCAACCCACTCCAGTGTTCTTGCCTGGAGAATCCCAGGGACAGGGGAGCCTGGTGGGCTGCCGTCTATGGGGTCGCACAGAGTCAGACACAACTGAAGCGACTTAGCAGCAGCAGCAGCAACCATTGAAAAACAAGAAATCACAGTATAATCAGCATCTATTTCCAATAAGAATGTCCTTCAACTGTAATAAAAACTCACTATATTACTGAGATAAGTATGCATTAATGAGATATATATATTATTATATATGTTATATATATATATATATATCATTACATATATTGATCAATGAGATTAGTATAAAATCTCAAAAGGCACCATGCACCTAAGACCCACCTGAAGGCACCAGGTGGGCAGTCACGTGGAAAAGCATCTCACTTCCAAAGCAGCACAAGTACTGATGTGCGCAGGCGCCCCCATGCGGCTGTTGTCTCACATTTCTCCCATCTTTTTAATCTAATCCCGCTTTGTCTTCCAGGAGAAGAGCCCAAAGAATAAAGAGATGCATCTCAGTTAACTTCCTTGGCATTCGTTTGAGAACTGAGTGCTTATTATGTACCAGGTACCCTGCTAGAATCTGGCAGCCCAAGAGGAAGAGGCAGGATTCTTGCCATTCAGGAGCTCACAGTCAAATATGGTCATTCAAGAGGTGATAAAATTAGGCCATTGGGGTTGGGCCCTAATCCAATACGACTAACGTTACAAGAAGAGGAAAAGAGAGCAGGGGTGGGCATGCCCAGAGGGATAACCACGTAAACAGGCAGCAAGAGAGTGGCATCGGCAAGACAAGAAGAGAGGCGTCTGTAAACCAAGCCTGCTAACGCCTTGGTCTGGGGCTTCCAGCCTCCAAAATTGTGAGAAAATAAGTTTGTGTGGGTTACGTGCCCCCAGTCTGTGGTACTTTGTTATGACAGCCCTGGCGGAGCAGTACAGCATCCTTCCCTGGGCCAGGGTCACTTGACGCACACAAGGGACAGTGAAGGGAGACAGATGACCTTGAAAAAGCTCATGAGGGAACAAGAGCCCATTCTCTGTATGTTCAAGGAGAAACTGGGTGAGTCCACATCAGGGACATCACACTGGGTGGGAAAATGGACCAGGTGTGAGAAACATGACATCACGTCTCTACTGTGTTTCTCTATAAGCTTCGTCTTATTCATGGAAGACAATTATCGCTTCCATCATCACGTATATTTGGGGTTTCCTATCTAGAAATTTAGAACAAAATAAAAACACATTTCAATCCTTGTGGCCTCTCCTTCGTTTGACTCCTTAATTTCTCAAACACACAGTGTCTACTTGCTGCCACCATCTTTCTCCCACTTTTCGGAGATGAGTGGTTGAAATGGAGCTTGAGGGACCGCTGGGACCTTACCAAGTGAGAGGAAACAGATGCCTTTGTCTTCCCAGATGAGAGGAAGGAGGAGGATGAACCTGGGTCTTTACTGTCAGTATCACACAGAGGTGAGATGGTCCTTGAACAGCTGCAGTTACACATATTCTAGAATCTTCCACAAAGCTCAAAAGTCAGCAGATCTGTGTCTACTCTTGCCAATTGTGAAGAGTCAACTTGCCTTAGGGGGCTGTGACCCGTGTTAAGTTATTAGCCAGGATATCTAATTCTGTTGTGAGAAAAGAATTCCAAGAACAGTGGCTATTGCTGAGGCAATATTTTCATCTTGGTCAGTAAATTCTATTTCCTATACCAACAGATCGCTTCACAAAGTTGCTACTGAGAGAATCCTTTAAATAATAAGGTTGTTCTTGCTCTGCTGTACTCTCCCTTTGGGAAAAATGTTGATAACAGTACACTCCCCAAAAGGTGAAACGGCACCTTGATTAAATAGCTAATACATCTCCTTAATGTCACTGAACTGTGCATTTTAAAAAGGATTAAATGGTAAAGTTTAGATTCGAGTCACATAATAAATTCTGTCTAAGCCTGTTAGTCCTCTAAGAGGGCAGGTGGCTGGTGAGTGGAACGGTGTTGGTTCACATGGGGGTGTGGGGACAGGAATGGAGGGCTGAGAACTATATCATCTGTACACATAGCAACTTGAAGTCTCTGTGCTAAGAATAATACTCAGTATGAACTTTGCAAAACGCTAGTTGCCTTACCCTGGTGGATTTTACAGGGTTACCATCTTATGCTGTCTGAATCATTTTTCTCTGAGCACTGTGTGTCTGGTTTTTTTTTTGGAAGCAGGGGAAGGCCCAGGGTGAAGGGCCGGTGTGCAGCTCACCCTGCCAGACCCAAGCTCACTCTTTCCCCCTGGATCATCTCTCAACAAAGGGGTGCAATTGCAAAAGGGAATTGCTGTGCTCCAGGACACCCTTCTCTTCTGTACTTGCCTGAAGTCCAGGATTTTATGTCCTGCTATCACTGAAGAGCAGTTACAAATTACATTGATTATACACTTGCTCTATACAAAGCATACCACTTAATCTTGGGGCTATGGCAGTACCCAAAAAATACACTTCTGCCATCCCCACGCCTAGACTCTGGACGGGCTGACAGAGCATGTTTCTAATTCTTAATGGTTACCCTGAGGAGATTACCAGTGAAGATTAATTACAAGGGTTTTTCTTGAAGTGCCAAAACCATTTCCCTCAGTTAATATTTCAACTGCTTGTCATCTAGCTTGGAATACAATTTTGACTTCAAATTCCAACGACAGTGACAACATTTTTAAAATAATTAGTTCTCTTTCCAGCTTAGTGAGTCTGATTTCCTTTTGAACCTGTGTAAAGTGTAAGTTGGATTTGCCTGCCCCTTCCCAGGGTGCAGCGTGAAGGTCACCCCTGGCCTAGCCCTTCACAGCTGAGTGGCGCTCCAACTCTCCTAATGATCCAGGGCTTTCTTTGTGACCTGGGCAAGTCTCTTAACACTTCATTAGTCCACATGATAAGTTCCCAGAGGAAGCCTCTGTGGCTAGAGCTGGCTGACATCATGCACTAATGACTACCAAGTAGAACAAAAATAATAAATAGGACTTACGTAAAGTACTTAATTGCATGGCTAAGTGCTTTATTCCTTTCACCAGGAGCGTTAGTATCCCATTCAACTGGTGCACGTTGATACAAATGAGCATTAGTATCCCATGAAACTGAGGCACGGAGCTTTCAGGTAACCTGCCCAGGACCTCTCAGCTAGAAAACAGTGAGGTTAGATTTGAATGCAGTCTCCATTTTTGACCATTAGCCTGCGCCAGGAATCACCCTGGGAGAAGTTGCTCTCTCCCAGTACCAAACGGATAGCTCAAATTAAGCCTCAGGATTTGCTTTCTTGGGTTGCAACCCTGTTGCTAGAGTCTCTAAGAAAACATCTGCAATCCTCATTCCCTCTCTGTGACAGGAAAGACGCTGACTCCCCTCCCCTGGGGAGTCTCAAAGCCTATTCTTCTTTTTGGCATTCCTCAGTCCCTGGAAAACAAGAGCATCAAAATAGCTCGGAGGGTTCCTTTCTCTGTCTTCCCTCAATCTGCCATCTTTATCTAATTTCCTGGCAATTTACATTTCATTGAACATGTTTTAGCCGGATCACCTCAAAATGTTACCAAAAGAATCTACTTCATGAAGACCAGTAATGCACGCTATGCAAAATGCATCCTATGTATTCCTGGCTATAGTCCTGACACATTTCGATTTGTTCAAGGATTTTGTTTTATTAAAAGAAATCAATTCAGGAAGCCATTTTATTTCTTTAAAAGAGTTTTAATGTTTTAAGGTTACATTCTCTCAGAAAAAGCATTCTCTAAGCTACATAATGGAAGCATATTATTAAGGCAGATTTCTTAACACATATATGTGGAATCTAGAAAAATGGCATGCTGCTGCTGCTAAGTCGCTTCAGTCGTGTCCAACTCTGTGCGACCCCATAGACGGCAGCCCACCAGGCTCCCCCGTCCCTGGGATTCTCCAGGCAAGAATACTGGAGTGGGTTGCCATTTCCTTCTCCGAGGGAAGTCATAGGAGTTCATTACAATTGCCAGTTAGAAATGTAGTAAATGTAGCACCCATCAACTCAGGCCTCTCAATCCCAGGGAGCAGGTTTATATTTCCCTAGCCTTCCTAATAGTGGCCTATTTTTATTTCTTCATGTAAGTTAACAATGACAGTTACAAATGCAAAGTACTCAGATGATAACCTAACTTGCAGTCATGTAGATTCTGCTCTAAATCATATCAAAGCATAACGCAGAAAAAAGTTCATGTAACATTTTCCAATTGTCAATTTTTTCACTAACCCCAACTTTTGTTGTTGTTCAGTCGCCCAGTAGTGTCCAACTCTTTGCAACCCCATGGACTGCAGCACCCCAACTTTATAGATATCAATTTATAAACCTTACTAGTACTCATTCCATGACATTTGCTGGTCAACAACAGAGGCTTAAGCACAGTACAAAGCATGAAATTAGACATGGAATGTGTACATACATGTGATCAGTGTTGCTACCATTCCCTGACACACAATTTTCCACTTCCAGCCACAGGACAGAAATGCACGTTCAATCCCTCTAAAGTTAGGGTTGATCTTTGTACTCATTTTGGCCAATGTAATGTGAATCAAAGCGACATGGATCACTTCCTAATGGAAGTATTTAACTTGCAGGAATGGATTCACCAGCCCTTTGCCTGTTAAGTGATTATAAGAGCACATCTTGATATGGAAATACCATAAACTAAAGCAGCTGGGAATGCTGAGCTGGGAATACAGCTTCCCCAAAAGGCCCCGGACCCACAACAAACTGCATTAGTGAAAGACAAATTCTGTTGTTTGGTGACAATTTTTGCAGCAGTAAAATGTAGCTTATTCTGACTAATATAGCATTGTATGTGATTCATGAATTGCATCATACTGAAGCCAGGGCCATGTGTGTAACTCCTGAGTGAACTGGTCAATTTGCTTTGTCAGTGGCCAAACATCATTTTAACCCCACATTCTGGAAAGTAAGTACTAATGTGTGTTTACAAGGAAAACAGAAAGATAGTTTGCATAAATAAGTGTACATTTCCTTGACTTCTATAAAAGCGAGTGATGACATACATCTTACTGATTAATACTCAATAGGACCATTCTTGACCATAAAGGACAGTTCATAATATCTCATAAGTGAAAAACCTATTTTAGCTAAATTGAATCTAGAAGTAGAACACAGATAGACACAACATACCAGTGTCCAGCTATTTCATGCCCACATGGAGAGCCTTATGAGAGGTCTTGCGGGCACACACCATGTGAACAAACAGCACCACGCATCTGTGTGTCAGACTTATTCTGACACTGTTTCCTTCCAAAATCACACCCACCAAAGAGGGGAAGAGGGAGCCCTCCTCCACTGTTGGTGGGAATGTAAGTTAGCCACTGTGGAAAACAATACGGAGGTTCCTCAGAAAGCTAAAAATAGAATTACCATATGGTCCAGTAATCCCACTCCTGGGCATTTATCCAGACAAATTCTAGTTAAAAAGATACATGCACCCTTATGCTCATAGCAGCACCATTCACAATAGCCAAGACATGGAAACAGCCTAAATGTCCATCAACAGACGAATGGATAAAGAAGATATGATATCAGAGATAGATAGAATGGAATAATACTCAGCCATAAAAGAGTGAAATAATGTCATTTGCAGCAACATGGATGCAACTAGATATTATCATACTAAGTGGATTAAGTCAGAAAGAGAAAGACAAATACTTTATGATATCACTTATATGTGGAACCTAAAATATGACACACATGAACCTACCTATGAAATTGAAACGGAATCACAGACATAAAGAACAGACCAATGGTTGCCAAGGGACAGGGGCTGGAGAAGGAATGGAGTGGGAGGTTGGGGTTAGCAGATGTAAGCTTTTATATGTAGAATGGATAAACAACAAGATCCTGCTGTATAACACAGAGAACTATATTCAATATCTTATGATAAAGTATAATGGAAAGAATATTTTTAAAAGAATGTGTATATATACATACACATTATACAATATGTATAACTGAATGTGTATATATAAGTGTATAACTGAATCACTTTGCTGTACAACAGTAATTAATACAACACTGTAAATCAACTACACTTCAATTTAAAAGAGAGTGAACATGTTCCTCTCCCAGAAGCATGAAATGGAACGGCAACTCTCAACCAGGACTCACCCTCCCCTCATCTTCCCTGTGTATCACCCTCGTGGTAGGCAGAACTGAGCCTTCCAAGGATGTTCTCCAAGAAAAGTTCTGGTTCCCAAAGTCCATTTCTCTGCACAGAGATATTTGGAATATGTGAATGTGGAAAATAGCTCAGAAAAAAAGAGCTAAGCCTTTTAAAATTCTAACCATGCAATTCTTGAGGTTAAGAGAAAAGATCAATTGCTTTTGTTTTTTCACGGCAAATCTAAAATTCCTCTTTTCAACCAAGTTGATAAGGGAAATATCATTGGGAAATATGAGAAAAACAGTTTCTGAGTTGTGGCCAACCTGTCCAAATGCCAGAAGACATGATCAAACTTCTAAGTTGAAAGAAATCTTGACAGTGAGGAGCTTACCAGACCCAAGTTTATCATGACAAGCAGAGTAGGTAAGAAACTGGAGAGGAAGCCTCCGTGCAGAGGAACTCCCTCATGAAACTGAACAAATACTATATTGAAAGGTAACCTACTTTGACATAGATCAGCATTTGTTGACCTATGGAAAGTTGTTACAAACAGTATGCGTGTATGATTGCATCTTTATAAAGCTTTGTGTGTATTCATTTTATCTTAAGTTAGGAAAATAAAATTTACGTTTCCTTTTTTTTGGTAAATCTGTGCAGTGAAGTTAAAAGATTTCCACTTTCCTTTTTATAAGTCTCTGTGTTGCCTGTATTTTTTACATGTATTACCTTTACAAACTACAAGCATTGGTCAGGGTGGGGGAGCAATTTATGAGTAAGTTTCATGTTAACCTGATTTAGTTTTCAATTCATTCCTTCAGTCCTCCATTCAGCTGTCTGCTATTGGTTTGGGAAATACAACTGTGAAAGATACATTATTTATCTGGTGGTTAACGAGAATTTCCCATGTTCCTATTATACTTCAGGGTTTTTTAGACATTGAATATTCTTCTGATAGTTCATAAACTACACAGAATGCAATCTCCTTTTATTATTAATAGTTTAAGTTGGTCCTATGTAAGAACAAAGAACATCTGTTCCTCTCAAGATCTTTTACAGAAGGCTTTATAACAAGGTTTATAACTATATTCTGTCACAAAAGGGAACTCAGGTTCTCAAACATGACCCACAACACATATTTCCCTCTGTGAGAAACTCTGTCATCCTCACAGCTCTTTATCCAAATGCAATGGGAAAAGTGTTTATCCTGAGAAATAGGTGCCATCTTCACCTTTAGAGTAAATACAAGGAAGTGGAAATTTTACCTACAAATACTAAACCATAAACCCTTTGAAGGTGGGGTCCTCTTGATTACTCCCACAGTACGTAGTAGAGGCCCACTAATCTTTTGATTGGATGAATGGAATTAAATCCCAAGGAACTTGAGGAATTCCTTCTTTAAGGCATTAGCCTGCTAATTACATCATCCATGGTTAAAGAGAAGAACATGGTAACATTCCATGGAAATAATTCAGTGACTACCTGCCTAAGTCTTCCATATACCAGGAGAATAACCTAGGGAATAATACATTCTCTCACCAAAAGTAAAAGGAATCTGTTTTGAAGCAGGCTATAAGCATGATTGATAACCTTCCCCACCATTCCACTCTTCCACCACACCCAACTGTTTTGAATGGAATAGTAAATAGCATGGAGAAGGCGATGGCACCTCACTCCAGTACTCTTGCCTGGAAAATCCCATGGGCAGAGGAACCTGGTAGGCTGCAGTCCATGGGGTCACTAAGAGTCGGACACAACTGAGCGACTTCCCTTTCACTTTTCACTTTCATGCCTTGGAGAAGAAGATGACAACCCACTCCAGTGTTCTTGCCTGGAGAATCCCAGGGATGGGGGAGCTTGGTGGGCTGCCATCTCTGGGGTCGCACAGAGTCGGACATGACTGAAGCGACTTAGCAGCAGCAGCAGCAGTAACTAGCATGAGAAGTAGAAGTCTCAATAATACCAAATAGCATAAAGACACGTTTGCAGTATTTATTCCAGGAAAGAACTGATAAAACATCAGATAATCTTGCTCATTTTAAAGCTCTAGTACAGACAAACTTGGACATAGAAAGGGTTCTGAACTAGTACAAATAATAATAAGCTGTCCTCATAAAAGCACTCTTTTTTCTTTATTTTCTTCCAGGGCAAAACTTGTCATGAATTACTTTAATTAATTAAGATTTCAAGGAAACTAAGGGAAAACCGCAAAGCTCTGGACAACATGGCTAAGATGATCACTAGACACTCCACAGACTGGCCATCTCTCAAAAACCCAATTTAACATTTGGAAATGTTATTTTTATGTAATATTTCACTCCCCATTGTACCACTGGAGATTTACAGGAAAGGAAAGTGAAGTAGCTCAGTCGTGTCCGACTCTTTGCAACCCCATGGACTGTAGCCTACCAGGCTCCTCCATTCATGGGATTTTCCAGGCAAGAGTCCTGGAGTGGGGTGCCATTTCCCTTCTCTAGGGGGTCTTCCCGACCCAGGGATCAAACCAGAGTCTCCCACATTGCAGGCAGATGCTTTACCATCTGAGCCACCAGGGAAGCCCCTGATCACTGGAGATTTACAAGCTATTAAGAAATACTAGGCTTGCTAATGAAATTTTGTTAACATTCAGTGCTAACAAATTCAGTCAGTGCTGAGTCTGTGTATGCTGGATATTGTAGTCTGAAGTTACAGGTTACACTATCAGCCCTAAATCAACTAAAAACAAATGTTTTTTCTCTAATTTACAGATTTGTCACTGTGAATACCTGTGACTTACTGAGTATGTCACAAAGGAATGAATCACTCTAATGAGTCTGACAAATGTCTTATTTGGGGAAACATAAAAATCTACCTCATAGAGAAAGACCTTAACAGACAAACACACACAGAGTATGAAAAGGTATCCCTAAAAGTAAATTCAGTAAGAATGACAAAGGGCCTTTGATTTGGGGATTTGTCCCTGGAAAGATTGTGCATGCGTGCAGGAACTCAGATCCCATCTGTTGCTTTAGCCTCAACAGACTTTATTGTATTGACTTTGTGCTCTTATCTGATGGCAGTAAATTCCCACCAGAGTGAAACACCAGCTTAGCCAGTGATCCCTGCTGTTCAAATCAGACTATGGAGCATGCCTTTCTTACCAGAAATGCCCTGTGCCTTCTGGACCGCCCTCTATGAGTGACCTTGGGATTTTGTACTTTCCATTCAGGATTCCCTAATGTGAGCAATTAAGAGATGCTTCATTGCAAGAGTCTCATCAGCAGTTGCAACACATCAGTGAACAATAAACTACTGGGACCCCAGGAAGAGAGGGGGAAATTGGGAAGAAAGAGACAAGGGAGAAGAAAGGGAAAGTACCCACAAGGTTCCTTGCAGAGAAGCGGGGCTCAGTATCTCTTTAAGTAAGAATGCCCAGCGGACTAGGTGGGGGGACACAAATTCCAAGTTTCTGAAGCCCCAAGACCAAGTAATCACTACTGGTCCAACCGACTCGAGACCTCCTACTGTAAACAAAAAGTTTCTGGGGAGGACACCTGCACTGAACAGAAATACAATCTCCTTCCCAGAGGTCCAGCCACTGAACCACCCTGGGTGCCTTTGGTTTCATTGGTTAGATTTCTTTGTTTTGATTTTGCTTTGTTGTGTTTTGACGCAGACCAGGGATGCAAGCGGACAGACCATGTGCTAGTTCCATTTTTAGAATACCCCAAATGTCTAGGGTCATTTTCCCATTAAGGTAAGAAGAGAAGGAAAATGAAAACTGGTGTCTCCCAGAGCAGACAGTCTCAGTAATGAGCCTCTAGCTGTTCCTGGGAAAAGCTTATCGTCAAACAGCTTTCTCAGTTCATCCCAAGTCGGCTTTCCCCTCCAGGACTGGGGAAGAGCAAGAAAAGGATCTGTTGCATTAGCAGATGATCACCGTAAGTGTAATTGTTTTTTGTTTTTTACCATTTTGGAGCAAATGTTTTTCAATCGTTTTCTATGGAGCTCCAAAAGCACCCATTCACATTGCCTTCAGATCTTTCTCAACGAATTCGCTATGCTGCTGCTGCTAAGTCGCTTCAGTCGTGTCCGACTCTGTGCGACCCCAGAGACAGCAGCCCACCAGGCTCCCCCGTCCCTGGGATTCTCCAGGCAAGAATACTGGAGTGGGTTGCCATTTCCTTCTCCAATGCATGAAAGTGAAAAGTGAAAGTGAAGTCGCTGAGTCGTGTCCGACTCTTAGCGACCCCATGGACTGCAGCCTACCAGGCTCCTCCATTCATGGGATTTTCCAGGCAAGAGTACTGGAGTGGGGTGCCACTGCCTTCTCCCAGAGTTCACGCAGATCCCAGCAATTACATGTCTCGCTTCGCGGCCCGGTAGGGCCGGGGGACAACTCCTGTTTCACCCCCAAAGAACCGTCACCCCGAGCCCTGCGCCAGCGCTCCGGCAGAGCGCCGACCGCAGTCCTGGTCTCCGCCGCCCCTCCAGGTGCCTTCCTCTGCCAGCTCGCCGAGTCAGAGACTACCTGGGCCTTTAGCTCGCTCTTGCAGCTCCGATCTCGGGCCCGCTGACCCCTTAGATCTTAAAGAAAGAGATACACGAGAGAGCTCGGGTTAGCAGTTGGTAAACTGTTCGCTCTCAGCCTTGACTTTTCTTAAAAGGCGAGAGGCAAAGGCTTTGCTGTCGCAGACCCGGGCCTCGGTATCGGAAATCCGCAAGTGACCCGCTGGGCTCCGAGGGCGGGAGCCGACCCGCGGGTACTCGCCCCGCGCGCGTTTGCGCCCTGCACTTTCCAGTCCAGCTGCCGTCGGCGTCCCAACGGTGGGTGCAAGGGAGCCCCAAAAGCGAAAGAACCAAATAATTCCGGTTCCTGCTGCACATTTTTTAAAAAAAGAAAACATCACGCCCAACGTGTAAAAAGATAAAATAGCTCTCAACTGAGCCATCTGAGTAAAGGAAGCCGATTCGCAACCCTCATGCGGAAACCATCTGTTTTGGAAATGGCGCCCCCACGTGGCCGCCGCGAACCCCACCCACCCGGGGACTTAGTCCCGGGAGAATGTGACGTCACCCACACAGCCGGCAGGCGCGCGGCCAAAGCCAAACCTTCGCGCTGCCCCGGACGCCCGATCAGTCCGCGCGCATCCCCACAGCCGCCGAGGCCCCTGCAGCTCCAGCAGCCGGGCCACGAGCTGTGTGACCCGGTTCCGGTTACTTCACCCCTCCGTGCCTCAGTGACTACTCCTTTTCAAAATGATACTAATCACACCCACCTGCCGAGTGGCAGTGAGATTTCCGGGTACAGGGAAGGCACTCAGCCGGCCTGTTAGGGCTTCGGCGCGGGGCGTTCTTCCCCACTCTTGAGTTGGTGTAAAAGGCTAAAGTCCCAAGAGGCCGTGCATTTTAACAAGGAGAGTCGAAAGCCAAGCTCCCCAGTGTAGAGGAAGAGCGGGTCAGTGGTATGGACAGTGGAGGCTAAGAAGCTTGTTTTCGATTCGAGGTTCCCCTCCACCGGTGCTAGATCAGGAGAAACTAAGACGTCGGCTTATTACAAGTATTAGTTCTCCCGCTTCTTGCCTGCACCCCCTCTCGTACGAACTCTCTTTACTCTCCTATCTATTCTCGAGGGGCTGGCGTGGCGGGGACGCGTTTTCCCGGGTTCCCCGCCGAGGGAGAGCAGACGCAGGGGTCTGGCGGCTCCGGGCTGGGAGAACGCCTCCGCCGCCCTCGACTCAGGGCAGAAGCTCTGAGCATCAGAGTGAGGGTCCTGCCTGCCCAGAAACTCTTCCAACCATTACAGGTTGAACCAAGCCGCTGAATTGCTCTGGAAAGACTGACAGAAACTTTTTTTGTCCCTCAACATTCTTCAGTGCCTCGACAACAGAAAACTAACAGAAAAAGAGGGCCAAGTCCAGGCTCTCAGGCCTACAGCATTAGGGTGGGATGTGGTTCTGGGCCGGGGGGGGGGGGGGGGACGAGGGTGGGGAGGCCCTCTGAGGAGTGGACACCCACCACTACTTACCCTGGGTTTGTGAGTGTGTGTGTGTGTATGTGTGTGGCGAGGGTGGGAGGCCCTCTGAGGAGTGGACACCCACCACTACTTACCCTGAGTTTGTGAGTGTGTGTGTGTGTATGTGTGTGGCGAGGGTGGGAGGCCCTCTGAGGAGTGGACACCCACCACTATTTACCCTGAGTTTGGGCGAATAGTTTCCGTTCCTAAAACCGACAACCACTTATTGGACCCCAGAGGAGTGGGTTGTGGATTGGTGAGGAAGGTAACATCGACTCTCCGTGTGGAAAAGAAAAGCCTCTGACGTGTTTTGATAAATTGCATGGATAGGAGACCCGTAGGCCCAAGGGAGAGCACGGAGCACAGAGGAGTTCGAGTCACCGAAGGCGTCGCCGGGCTGCCCCGCGTGCGCCCATCTCTCTGCGGCGGCACAGAGGCCCGGGCTGGGGAAGCGCGCTGCCAAGGTCACCAAGCGTCCGTGTTCGTGCGTTTTTCGCACAGACGAAGGGCAGCGCCCGCGTCCAGGCCTTGTAAGAGGTTATTCCCCTGTTCGCCGGCAATCTGCTTGTCCGGCGAGCTCCACTGTCAACGCGCACACGCGCTAGGCCGGGCGCGAACTAGTTGCCGAAGGGAAAGGAAGACGCAGGCCGCGAGGGTGAGGTCTGGGGCGGGTGGCGGGATGCGCGGAGGGGCAGCGACCCCGAATCTGGCAGGCGGGAGAGCGACGCTAGGCGCCGCGGCGATGCGGACCCGCCTGCGGCTCCCGGCGCCCCCTGGCGGCCAGTGGGGCCGCGCGGGCTCTCGAAACAATGCCTCCGGCCGCACGGGCCGAGAAGCGCCTGGGTCCCCAGCCTCTCCCGGGCATTCGGCCGCTCACCGCCTCGAACCACCCCCACTGGCTTCCAGCTCCTTGTTCCCCAGGCTTTTGATCGCCGAGGGCCTCTGAGAAGCGGAGGCGACCCCGGGGAGGGCGTTGGGGCTTGGGGCGGTGGAGGTGGGAGGGCCATCATCCCAGCCCCGGGCCCAAGTCTTAACATCTCTTAGAACTGAGGCATCGATCAGCTGCTAGGTTCAGTGTGCTTCTGTTTTATTGAGGTTTATTTTTCAAAGTCCTTTGTACTGGGGAGCGGGGCTTATTAGCTAGACCCGAAAAGACCCGGGACCCTTTCCGCGGAGGAGCGCGGCCTTCCGCTGCCGCGGCTGGCCCTTCCCCTGCAGAGCACCGGCGCGAAGGAGAAAAGATGCAAACTGGTCTTTAGGGACCCAGATGTTTGGGTCAGAATCAAAAGATATTCTCCTTACAGGTGGCGATGTTCCTGCTGTATTCACGGCCAGGAGAAAACACTAAGTGGGCTTTCGCCACCCACACATTAACCCCCTCCTCTAAGCAGTGGCGGGCGACTTGGGCCTGGAAGGCCGCCAAAGCCAAAGCATCTTCCGGAAGGAGGGAAATAGAGAGGCTGAGGAAGGAGCCTACTGATGGCTCGGGATGGCTGGGAAGGAATAACAATGCGCCCACCTTCCATATGAAAGACCCGTGGCGGCCCGCTCTCCGGGAATTCTCTCTTTGGACCTGCACCGCCAAACTGCCAGGGGGGCTTAGGGGGCGGAGACGATCAACCAGCCCCAAGGGGAAACTTGGGGCGATTAGGAGAAAGGAGCCCCCCCCCCCCCACACACGCGCCTTCCTCCTGAGGCCCCCTAGCCCGGGTTACAGCTGTGAACTTACTCTTCGGAGTCCTCCTCGAGCTGGAGTCCCCAGCTCCGCGGGCGCCCAGACCGACCTCTTGGTTCGCCTCCGTACACCTGGCGCCCTGCACGGTGCCCGCGGGCATTGTGTAGGACGAAGGAGCGACCTCTGCCAAGGCTTCGTGGGTGTCAAGGCAGAGCTTCTTTCCCTGCCCCCTACCCCTTCCCTGCCTGCCTACCTGGCGCACTTTGTGCCAGCCCTCTGTGCCCAGCGCCAGCCTTCCCAAACTGTGCCCTGAAGGCATATACCCCTGAGTGCCCGCCGCCAGGTACAGAGCGGGTTAGAGCGCGCGGTGCTTTTGGGTCTTGAGTCTTCCGGTTCATTTCGGAAGGGGAGGCAGGTCTCTTCTCCCAAACCGAGAAATGGTGGGCAGTCATGTGTGATTCTGACGAGAATCTGTAGAGGCGCTTCCACAGTGACAAACTTTTCCAGACTTACCCCCAACACAACAACACCCCCCAGCGTTTTATTGACATTCCCTTTTTCATGCAAAAGTTTTGCTCCGACGACTCTACTTGTATAAATTCTCTGCCTTTTGAAAGGGCAGGCGGGAGCATTCTGCACGGGTGGGCCAGACTGGGAACCGCGGCTGGGGATCCGAGAGGAAAGCAGCCTCGCCGAGCGGCCTCGGGCAGGCCGGACCCTGGCGTGGACTGCGGGCACAAAGAGAGGGCCGGCAGCTGGCTCGCGGCCGCCGGGAATGCAGTTCCGCCCCGCAGCCCCGGGCCCAGCAGAAACTTCAGGCTGGGGTCAGACAACCCCCGTCCCGGGCCTCGCGGGGGGCAGTGCGCGTTCCCTCGGGACTTGGCCACAAGGCCGCCGTTCGCGTCCCTCCATCTCCCGCAGCCCGCTCCCTGCACGCTCACTGTTGGGGCGCAACTGCCAGGCTCTTCTATTTGTTGTTTGTTTGTTGTTCACAGCAGTCCTAGAGCGCGCGCTTGGCAGCGTCCTGCGGGGCGGGGGGGAACAGGGGTCGGTGGGCGCCGCCAGAATTTCCTTCCAGGGAGCGCGTGAGGGGCATTCTCAACGGAAAACCAGACGCAGAGAGTAGTGACCAACCCTCCTCGGATTACTCTCCACTGGCTCCTCCCTTGCTCCCCCCACCCGCCCCCCACCTCCAGATTTGCATAAAAAAGGCCAAGAAAACTCTGGCCGGGCCCCAGCTGCGGCTCACTCTGCTCCCCCCGGTCGGAGCCCACCTGGAGCTACGCGCAGGCTTGTAGCGCGGAGCCCAGCGCAGAACCTCGCCCGCGCAGTCCCTCGCGCGCCCCGCGTCTCGGCGCTGATTTCCAGGCCCCGGAGCCGCGCCAAGCGCTGCGAGCGGACCCGGGAAGAGCTCCGGCCCCCGCCGCCTCCGCTTCACCGGCTTGGCTCCCTCCGCCCCCGGGGGGTCGCGCACCCACGATGCTGCAGGGCCCCGGCTCCCTGCTGCTGATCGTCCTCGCCTCGCACTGCTGCTTGGGCTCGGCGCGCGGGCTCTTCTTCGGCCAGTCCGACTTCCCCTACAAACGCAGCAACTGCAAGCCCATCCCGGCCAACCTGCAGCTGTGCCACGGCATAGAATATCAGAACATGCGGCTGCCCAACCTGCTGGGCCACGAGACCATGAAGGAGGTGCTAGAGCAGGCGGGCGCCTGGATCCCGCTGGTCATGAAGCAGTGCCACCCGGACACCAAGAAGTTCCTGTGCTCGCTCTTCGCGCCCGTCTGCCTCGACGACCTGGACGAAACCATCCAGCCGTGCCACTCGCTCTGCGTGCAGGTGAAGGACCGCTGCGCTCCAGTCATGTCCGCCTTCGGCTTCCCGTGGCCCGACATGCTCGACTGCGACCGCTTCCCCCAGGACAACGACCTTTGCATCCCCCTCGCTAGCAGCGACCACCTCCTGCCGGCTACCGAGGAAGGTAGGCCCTCCTCCTTATTACACCCCCACCACCAGCTCCACGAAGACCCCGCATCCCGTTGCGTTGACAGGGGGCCAGTCCCAGGCGGGGCAGACGCTCTCCTTGCCCTGATTTGTCAGCGTGACAAAACTGAGATAATCACCCCTACACACACACCAAAAATATATATATATACACACACCCAAGTCTCTCATTCCCTTCCCCTGTTATACCAATTGCTCTTTCATAGGAACAGTTGAAAAGGGAGGCGCCGGGCGGGGTGGGGGTGCGGAGAAAATGTAGAACTGAAAGAGGTCTTTTCTTTGTAGACACATGCACCATTCTTTCAAAAGATGCTAGCACGGGGGCCGCAATTGAGATAGTTGGAAGTGGCCCTCCGTGGAGGAGTTGGCGGGTGAGCACGCTGGGCAGAGCACCCTGGCCTGAATCTCACGCAGCACGTTTTTACCACTGGGCAGGATTCTAGACGCAGGGACATTCCCTACAGCCACGATCGCCAAAATGTGCAAACAGATAGTCTTTTAAGGCACTCTCTGTTTGCCATTCAGGCTTTGAAAATAAAAAGTAGGACTGGCTCATGTGTGCTGAAAATTCAGCTTTGGTTGTAAGTGCCCAGGTGTCCAAGAAAGAAGCACAAAGGGAATCTCCAGAACTCATTTTTCTATCACTAATCAGCTTTTATCTTAGGAGTGGTTTTAATTAACTGGAGAAAATCGTGCAAAAGAGAATTTCCCAAGTTTTTTTAGAAAACAGAGGGGGAGTTCCTGCGCAGAAACCATCAAAGCAATGAAAACCTCATGGGCTCTTGATATTCTTCCTGAAAGGAAAACATATACAATGTGTCTGAGCTGATTTAGGTCCCCCGGGACAGAAAGGGGGCTTCCTAATCCCTTTCAGGGCTCCAGCAGCATCTCCCTTTCAATCTCTAATTGTTTTCCTACAGCCATCGTTAGTTAAAGAAAATGCAAAGTTGCTTAGCAATCTTTCCTGGCAGGCACCATGAGTCTGCAATCATCTTATTGGTTAGATTTATAATTTATTGCAAATGTTTGGCATATTTCAAACATTTGTCCAACATATACCACAGACCAACCAATACAGGTTAGTAACATTTTATATACATTCTTAGAGCTCCTAATTGGAGAAGTTTCATTTTGTTTGAGAGAGAGAAGTTAAGGGCAGTTTTATGTATGTTGCTTTTGTTTTTATTTTTCACAATCTGCACCAACTTTATATACTACATTTCTCAAAAAAAAAATTTCCCCTTTCACAGTAAAAGTTTGCATTTTTCAAAATCTGCTCTGCACTTTCTCCAAATTGATAAATAACTTCCAAAATGAGTCATACAGGTTTTCTTTCCTGTGAAAACGCAATTTCATATTAATGAACTTTCACCTAAATTTTAAAGACAGTATTAGTACATTTATATGTGAGAGAAAATGAATGTTTTCTTCTTTCCCTTTTCCCAAGGAATCAGACTCTTCTAGAAGAGCCGTTAGCTGGCTATCTCATAATTGAGCTAGTGCACGTTCCTGGGTTTGGTCAGACCCCTGAGACAGTTTGCTTCAACTTACTTTGGCTTCTGGAAAAGCTTTGGGTTTTTGTTTGTTTGGGCTTTGTTGTTGTTTTGTCTGCTTGTTTTCAAGCATCTGAAACAGGCAAAGAGAGGAAAGAAGAACCTGCACTAGGGAGGAAGGTAACAGTGAAGTAAATGCTGCCTAACTCAAGCACAGGCTTGGCAGAAAGCACGAGGTGACGCAGGCCCAGGTAGAGCAGGCTGGAGCTGCTAGTGAGGTGTGCTTCCGAAGGGGAAGCTCAGATGCAGCCTTACCACACTAGCCACCTCTCCCAGCCCAGACTTGAAACTCCCTCAAGATGACTCCATCCCCCCGCCCCCTCCCAGAAGCAGCTTGGCTGAAGAGCCAGCAGAGGCCAGGCTGCACTGGTGGCCTGCAGCTGAGAAAGATGATCTTTTGGCCATCCTTGGTGGTTGCTAGTTTTCCAAAATCCTTCAAGGGTCTTTTAGTGCTTTCTCCTCAGAGAGGCCTTGGGGCAAACTTTTTCAGAGACTGTGTTTGTCCCAGGAGTGGGAGGAAGAGCGAAAAGCTACAGCCTGTCTCAGTTACCTGCAGCCACGCCCCCACACCCCACCACTGGGAATACCTGTACACAGTATGTAGGCATTTTTGCCTGTCAAAAAAAAGGGGAGGCATGGGACACTTTCTTAGGCATGAGTGGTCCCTCTTTATAAATGAGGCAGAGTTAGGGGTCTTACAGGACAATTGTTCCTCTTGCCTGAAGAAGCCCCTACCAGTGAGTTGTTTACAAATGCCATCTGCTGTTTCCTTTCAAGCAAAGTTACTAATTTTTCACGTTTCTAGCTCCAAAGGTATGTGAAGCCTGCAAAACTAAAAACGAAGATGACAACGACATAATGGAAACACTTTGTAAAAATGATTTTGGTAAGTAAACAGCACCAGCAAAAGTTTTATTTTCCAGAACAGCTTAAAGATAACAATTCATTAAGATGTTACTATTACTAGATAAAGTAAAAGTGAAAGTCACTCAGTCGTGTCTGACTCTTTGCAACCCAATGGACTATACAGTCCCTGTAATTCTCTAGGCCAGAATACTGGAGTGGGTAGCCTTTCACTTCTCCAGGGGATCTTCCCAACCCAGGGATAGAAACCAGATATCCTGCATTGCAGGAGGATTTTTTACCAGCTGAGCCACAAGGGAAGCCCTTTACTAGATAAAGTTTGGGTAAAATAGCATCACAGCTCATCTTTCCTTGAGCTAATCATCTAACAGGTTATCTTAGTTTCCTCTCTACATTAACTATCTTGTACTGAATTATATCTTTTCTTAGGTGAGAGTCATTGCTCTGTTAAGCAACAATCAAATAAATGAGAATTGTTCATATCATGAATTTCAAATGGCACATTTTTCACTTCACTTTGGCTTTTTCTTGCCAGCAAGCATAATCCTGGCCCATGTTCTCTTTTAGTCACTTAAACACGTGTCCCAGGGATGGAAACATGTAAATATTAGCCTCAGTAAAACAGATTCAAGACATTAAGTTGGCCCCAAATAGAAATTTAGTCCAGTGCCAAACATGATGCTCTGCTTCTCATATTCCACTGTCCGTGAGTATATCCAAGGTACTAGTTAATAATTTGGTGGAAAGAGTTTCCTTGAATTGGAAAAGAAAAAAGCTAGGAATTTACTTTGGCAAGATACATGTAAGGTGCTGTGATGATACAGTGCTCAGGGACTCCCAAGTTCCATGGTGTGTAAATCACTTCCCTTAAGGGAGAACTCTAAGAGGAAAGAGGAGACTGTCCACTCAGAGCTTCAGCAGCACCTCCTCTGAGTCCTTCAGCCTCTGTGGGGATCGAAGGAGCCAGCTAGACATAAGATCAGCACTAAATTCAGAGCTGGGGTGGCAGAGAACTTCACCCAGATTCCTGAGACATTCATGCTTTCCTCCTCTTCCAAGAGCAGGCATTTCTTGGTGCGTTTGAGGGTTGATGCCCTTTAAAAGTATTTGTTCAAGCAGAGGTTGAACTTACTGGTAAACAGATGTGGTCTCTGTCCTAGCAAATAATAACAGACTCTAACAGACCTCTAGGAACACTTCTACATACTCAGCTAAACCCTGGAGACAGAAACCACTCCAGTGCATAGTGTGGAGGAATGACATCCCACCCTCGCCTTACAACTTACCAGCCAGAAGTCTCAGACCTGGCCAGGTCCCTGAAACTCTGGAAACCACCAATCACTGCCCCTTACAACCCCAGGTCACTTCCAGGAAGGGTCCTGTGCTTAACCTTAGCTACTCCTAGGACATCCATAGCTATAGGAGAAGCTTCACACAGCTGAGGAAGGGGAAGGAAGGAGGCAACTCAGTTTGAGCTACTTCTCCCACTCAGCAAAAGCCACAAGTGGATGATAGGGTTGGATGGGGGTGGATGTCTATACTCAAAGACAAAAAACTCTCAGAGTAGGAGATGGCCAGGCATGTTGGCAGCAGCAATCCCAAAGCTCCAGAGCCTTACCCAAAACACAGTTCTTAGCTTCCATGCTCAGGATTTAAGGGCAAATTTTTAAAATATAATTTAAATAAAGTTCATATAAAAATGTATGGCATTTTATTCTGGAAGCTTACAGCCTTTGCACTAGCTTTAGTACAGATCTCTCTCCTGACTTCTATGATATAGTGAAGCTCCAAAAAAATTGAAATTAGGGCTCAGGCACATGCGTGCGCATGCGTGCGTGCGTGTGCACACACACACACACACACACACACACATTACCTGCTTGCTTAGTGGTTTACCTTACATAAGATCTCTTTCCTAAAGATGCTGCATCAAGACCTGTGAAAAAAAGTGTGTGTGTGTATGTGTGTGTCTGTCTGTCCCAATGTTCTCTTTCTCTTACCTTGGAACAACTTGGAAGTCATTACACTTATGGTAACACACATGCAGATACCTCACAAGTTTGTTTTCTATTTCTTCATGTTCATTTTGTCCCAAGGGGGATAATAAACTTAAATTGTATGGGGTGAGTCCTATACTGGTTTATAAGTGGTTTTCCACATCACCTATGTAGTATGGGGGAGTAATGAAAGGGTAGAAGGAACAAGGTAGAAATCTGATGTATTTAACTTGAATCATCCATGAAAGCATGACAATCTCCCCACTGCACTTCTGAAGGACAAGAAAGATGGAGAAGACCTCCTGATTTCAGTAGGGAAAGTACTGGTGAAGAAAGAATAGATCAGAACTGCCTGCCTCTGTATGCAACCTTTTGTTGGTCCAGACAGTATTGGGTTGGCTAAAAACTTCGTTCAGATTTGTCTATAACGTATTATGGAAACAACTTTTTAGCCAACCCAATATCATCACCTCTGTCTCCAACACACCCTGCATCACCCCCTCATACCTTCCATCCAGGGCACGAAAAGTTACTTAAGAGCTTTGATTCCCTATATTTGGTCCCATCAGAAAACCCAGGAAGGAAACATCTGAAGTTTTCCCATGGTAAGCTCTTAAAAAGTTAGTTATTTCATAGCTAGAGAAAGATGAGTCATAAGTCTTCCCTCTGATTAAAAGTGATGATTTTTCTGATGTTTTGGGCTCAAGAATGTTTAGTCTGACCAGGCAAATTCTCACACATGCTCTGTCTGTGCTATTGATGAGGGTCCCAGGTAGCATGATAATCACTTCTCCCACCATATACCTTCCCCACTCCCAGCCCTTAGGCCGAGGCCATAGGACCATGTGACATTGCCATGTGATTCATCTCACAAAAAACCCTGAGCACCCAATATTATGACCCAGATGCATCTCAGACAAACAGTGGTTGGCCAAGTCCCAGCATGCTTGATTTACCTGGCTGAGCTTCAGTCGTTTCCTGCTCGGCTGGAAAAGCCAACTTAGTCTAATTCCTCTGACAGAGAAAGAAAGAAATCTCCAGAGCAGCCATTTCTCACCAAAAAACCTCTTCCTCTATTACTAACTTAAACAATGCACTAAACTCCATCAGAGTCAGGAAGTCACACCTGCATATAATCTCTATGGAACAATCTTTAACACATTATAGTTGAGCATGTGAATGCACCAGCCAGGACAAGAGATTTGATACTGTGGCTGAGATCCCAGTGGTTTGGGGACTCGAGTTCTGAGAATTAGGCTCAGCTAGGGCACAGCATAATTGGGTGACCTCTTGTAAATCACTGAATTTCTCTGGATTTCAGATTCTTGGTGTACCAACAAGAGAGCTTAGCTAGATGATCCCGTAAACCTTAAAATTCTATCCCTTCCCTGACTTCATGGAGTCTTGAAATTTAATTCCAGCATGTATGTTTGTAGGGTTTTCTTTCCCAAAGCATACTGTTCATGACTATAAAATGTGTCTTTTAGAGTAAACCACTTACCTTAGGTCTTAGCATTCTAATGAGTCTACATATCCATCTTGGAAGCAGTGCATATATGATCTGTAAATGCCTTAGCCTTGGACAGGCAAATGATAGCATATGAGGATGAGGTCTTCAGAAAAACACTTTTACAGCTAAACATGTTGTGCTCTTAAAAAGAGTCTTGGATATTTTTTCTCCAAGTTACTTTACCAAATCAAATGCAGCTGTAAGATCAATTCTCCTTCCCTGTAGTCTGTTCTTTAGAAAACAATGATTGTGTGATATAATTTCCTTACAGGTTTGTCCAAAAACCTCTCCGACGTCATAAATTGAGTTTAAAGTTTACAGCCACAGAAGGATCGTGTTTCACCTAAGTCAGGCATTTCTTTTCATGGTGAATTTTCCAATAGGGGAAGTCATTTGTCGAGGAGAGCACACTCCACATGCAGCCTCCGTACAAACACAGGAACACAGGGCAAGGAGGGAAAATCAATTGAGTCCACAAGGGGAGTTTTTAAAGGATGGCTGGTTTGAAACAAAGTGCTCGATCAATGCTTTGAGGCTTTAGAAATGGAGCCACCTGCTGCCCTCAGCTCCCAACCCCCTGCCTGCGGCCCCCATCAACCTCAAGGGGCTCCTCTTCCCTCTCCCAGGCGAGTCTAGGACATGCAGGGGGGATTTATGCCCTCCTTATCACTGGAGTGATCCTGCCCCCTTTTGTGTTCACAGCACTGAAGATAAAAGTGAAGGAGATCACCTACATCAATAGAGACACGAAAATCATCCTGGAGACCAAGAGCAAGACCATTTACAAGCTGAACGGAGTGTCCGAGAAGGACCTGAAGAAGTCGGTGCTGTGGCTCAAAGACAGCCTGCAGTGCACGTGTGAGGAGATGAACGACATCAACGCGCCCTACCTGGTCATGGGGCAGAAGCTGGGTGGGGAGCTGGTCATCACCTCGGTGAAGCGGTGGCAGAAGGGGCAGCGAGAGTTCAAGCGCATCTCCCGCAGCTTCCGCAAGCTGCAGTGCTAGTCCCAGGCCAGCCTCGCTGCGGACCCCTCCCAGGGCCCCGCCGACCCGCCCCCGCTGCTCTGGGACCTCAGCGTGGTTTCCCAAGCACAGTCCCTCGGCTCCGGCTCCGGCCTGGAGCGGCTTCCCCTGCCTTTTGCACGTTTGCACCCCCAGCATTTCCTGAGTTACAAGGCCCCAGGAGGCCTCAGGAACAGATAGGTGTCTTCACATAAAGGAAAAATCCACCGAAATCTTGTAGAAATATTCCAACTAATAAAATCACAAGGATTTTTATGAAGTTTTTAAAAAGGTCAGTTAAGAACTATTTCACGTAGGTGCAACTGTGACTCTGGCTTGATTTTTTTGGTGGTTTGGTTTGGGTCCGTTTCCACTGAGGTTGCCTTAACGTGCAAACAGCTTCACTTTTCTGTATGGCCCGAACTTTCCCTTTTCTGTTGTGGGTCCAAAACCCGGTTGAGATAAAGCTGGCTGTTATCTCAGCACCTCTCTCGGCTGCAGCCTGATACTCAGCACCTGAATTGTGTAACAAGTCATTTGTCATTTAACATCCCTGCTGGGAACTTAACAACTAGCATGTATTGCGTTTTGCATTTCCAGGTAGAATACTTCCATTTATAAAAACCACATTAACCACCGTAGCATGAGTTCTTCAAATAAAAGGCAAAACAGACCAATTTTATGATTGACCCGAGTACTTTAAACTTTGTTTAAAACACTTTTTTACTTAATTTTGCAGATTAAACCATTGTAGCTTACCTGTAATATACATAGTAGTTGACCCCAAAAAGTTGTAAAAATATTGCTTTAACCAACACTGTAAATATTTCAGATAAACACTATATTCTTGTATATAAACTTTACATCCTGTTTTACCAACTCCCTGTCTTCTGTCTTGTCTTCTCAGTGGGAGGAACTGGAAAGGGAGCTGAATGAGAGTGATCACCTCCTTCCTCCCGAGGCCCAGCCCTCCTGCGGTTTGAAGTGTCTATTTCCTGTGTGACTCAGAAAGCACCTCACCTCTCCACCACCCATCCCCTGGCCCCTGCTTGTGTCTCACACCCCACACAGATTCTACTACTGCAGACCCTGCAGGGAGGCAGAGGTTTGCCTGCTTTGGTCTGGTTTCAGCCATCCAGTGGCAGCCTGGTGGCAACACAAGCCTGAACCTGAGGTTCACGAGCTTGGCCGTTGTGCTTTTCATTTCTGCAGATTTTTATAATGAAAAAGAATCACTATTGCAACAGTGTTCATTCTTTCCCCACTTAAATTCTAACAGAGCCATGGTTTGAAGAGCACCCATTGAAAGGCAGTAGGTAGGGAGGGGGTGGTGAAAAGAGAACAGGAAAATGAGAAGGGCTTCCATCCATACATCCATCCAAATGCTTCATTGTTTTATTTTAGGAGGCTCCAGAGAAGTTCTAGTAAACACGTGAAGAAACTAAGGCTCAAAGGGATTAGGCACCAAGGCTAACATGAGGCTGATTCAGAGCTGAAATTCAGGTCTTTCAGATGACAAATTCTGTCTTCTGTTCAATCCAGGGTGGATTATAGGAGCAGGGTGGCACATCTCTATTCAACAAATGTGCACTGTACATCTGCTACATGTCTGGCCCCATTCTAAGTGCTGGGGAACCATATATCAGCTCCTTGTCCTTATGGAGCTGACATAACAGAGTAAAAGAAGAGAAATAATCACAAGTACAATGACATTTATAATGTAAGTTATATGAAATATAAGGACAGGTAATACACAAGATCAACAGTGTCCTCAACAAATCCGAAATTTTGAGTGGTGTTCCTGCGAAGCCTTTACGTGACAGCATTTTGTTGATTTAGTTAAAAAGTTTGCTGCACATACAGCCATGATCTCTCTATAGCACTTCAAGCTCTGGTGGCTCCAAAAGGCAACAGAGCCCCACTGCCTAGCTGAGCTGCACAATTTGGGCAATCTCTTTCCTCTTCTGGGTTACCAATTGACTCGGCTTCTCATCTGAGTCCACAGACTCCTAACACAATCCTCTTCCTACAAGGCACCCATGGACTAAATGAGGGACACTCATGATTAAGGCCACGACTCATTGTAAACATTTGAAACCGGAAACTTGGGATTCTGGAAAAGGCAAGAGAGAGAGAGAAGATAAAAGACAAAAGAACAGTAGACAGACGCTTTAGGAATTAGAAAGTGGAAATAAGTATAACACATCCAAAAAGAGTGGAAAGAAACAATTGGAAGATGCTGACCTATCTGAATGTTCCCTGTCCAATCAAAACAGATGTTGCCTGCCCACGTTAAAGGATGCGGACCCTGGGGCTCCATAGACCTAGTTGTTGCCAGACATTGCCTCCTTCGGTCATGATGTGAGGAGGTAGTAGGCACTCCGATGCCTGCCTGCTGCCTTACACACCCTTCTGTGAATTTTCCAATCCCCCACACCCTTTGTTCCCATCTTTGTCAAGACTGAGCCAACAAGACATGCTTTGAAGAGCACATAGATTTTTGGTTCATCTTTCATTTTGTTTCATTGTTTTCTTTTGCATGATGATTCAAATATAGGTATGGCTCATTTCTTTTTGAAATAATCATGACTGTTGTATTCTTCCTTAGTTTTTCAACTATCAGATTTCTTTTGTAGACAGGTGAAAACATGAATGTTCATCCATTATTCTGGAAAAAAGCAAGGAATCAGAAGACATTGGATTTTTGTGTTTCCTAAGATGATTCATGACCTGTTAATAAGCTGCCAAGATATCCCACATAGGAGATCAGAAAAGTTTAAAGATATAAAAGCTCCATATCTACCACACGTGTGATTCCTCCTCCCTTTCCTACATAATTTGAGAAATGAGTTGTTCTACAGGAACACATTTATAAGAGTTGTGGGGCAACATTTCCTACGTGCTCGAAGGTCCTATCTATGTGCAGTGAAATTCATAGGGTTAAAAAGGATAAAGAGGTCCATTTTATCTAACAGTACCCTCCAGTCTTCATTCTCTATTCTCTTATCAAATGATAATTTGATTTTTTGCCTTTCAAATCTTGCTTACTACTTGGTTTTCAATATTCTTGATGGGGGAGGGGTCACCTTGGAAAGCAAGTCAAGGCATATGTATTTTAGGGTGCAATCACTGCCTCTGGGTTATGAAACAATGTGATTTCTGCCCCTGAAACTCACTGTACAAATACAAAGTAATTTATTAACTCAGCAAAGACTTTTCTAGCGCACCAGCTATCAGTGTTGATGCATTCGTTCGACAAGTGTTGAGTGCTCACCTGCATGCCCAGGTGCTGTCCCAGGTGGTGGACGCACAGCGATCTGTCCTCCTTCAGCTTCTAGTCTAGAGTCAGGAATTGTGCTCGGCACTCTAGAAAGAGAGATGGTTCATTCTCCAAAGGAACTCTGAATCCAGTGAGAGAGAGAGACAAGCAGACAAATCATCCCAACATGCTGTGTTAAAAGAGAGTATAGACAAGCCCAGGGATGGCATAAAGGAGAAAGTGTTTATCATCAGTTTGACATGTTGGCCAATCAACACTGCACAATTACCATGCTGATGGTGATTTCCAGACACTACAAATAAGCCTAGCATAAGGCCCATTGCCTTTATAATCAATAAATGCCCCATAGTCTCAAATTACAAACAAATGAATTCACATTTGGCTCAGAAATAAATAGCCTTCAACATAATAAAATATTTTTGAAGCTGTTCACAATTGTCCAGAAAATAATGCAGATAAAAAGCTGCTAAAAAAAAAGCTCTTATTGATACAGATAGCAATTAATATAGTGTTAGAAGAACAAATCAAAGAGTTTAGCTGTCACAAGATGTCCCAGAATGTAGTTATAATCGTCACTAATTTAACAACCCAGATAGTCTGTTATGCTATGAAATGAGCAAGGCATGAGAACTTAGCACCACTAACTGGCTCCCCAGTAGAAATTCACCTAAAAACTGGTGCACCCTCTCATGCGTGCATGTGCTTTCTTGTGCACCACACAGAAATGTAGCTCTGACAGAAAATCTTCTAGTCTAAAACAAACCACTTAGCGGACTAGAAACTACAGTCCTAGTGGCAAGTACCTTGGTGTAGCTTTTGAAATTCAGAGACACCTAAAAAGTCAGTAGTTTCTGCAAGCCTGACACTACTTATGGGCAACCAAGAATTATTACTCTATAAATTATGTTTAAGCTCAATCCATTCTCATTTCCTGTGTATCCTCTGTTTTAAAGTGTGATTCTCAGAGCTTGTTTCTGTATGAGAGGCACCCTGATTAGGAAGGAGCATCAGTCTGCAGCAGCATGCAGCAACTACTCTTACCCCAACACACCCCTCTGTCTCACCAGCTCCCCATGCTCCTTAAATTCTGGAGCACACTGGGTTGCTCCAGGTGATAGAGCCAACCACTGCCTGATCAGAAGTAGTTTAAGCAAAGAGGGATAAGTGGAACCATAAGTACTAGGTACTCTTCCACTCTTCCCAAAAGATTTTTCCACCTCGCACAAAGAATTCAGGTGCCTCCATGCCGCCCTCTAACAGCATCAGGCTTCCAGTCTGCAACAGAGTACCGAGTCGACTCAGTTATTCCGCAAGCTCACTTGAACACCTACTGTGTACCAGGTGCTGTCGTCAGTGCGGAGGTCCCAACAATGACCAGCACACAATGGTTTCTCTCATGTGATCACAGTCCAGTGTGACACGCCCACATGTGAATGTAATGTGAACTGAGACCCCAAACTCTCCAGACCTTTCACTTGTTCTTATGGGCACAGATAAATTCACATTGAAATAACACTAAGAATCAAAATCTCTAGAGCCAGGAAGTGTCACTAGAGAATTTTACCAAACATTTAAAGAATAACTGACACCAGTTTTGCACAATCTCTTCCAGGAAATAGAAGAGGAGAGGGTGTTTCTCAACTCATTTTATGAGGCTAATATTGCCCTAAATACCAAAACCAAATAAAGGACAAAGGAAACTATCGACCAATATCTCCCATGAATTTAGACACAAAAATCCTCTACAAAATATTAGCAAATCAAATCCAGCAATGTGTGAAAAGAATAACATGTTACAACCACACTGGTTTATCTAAGTTATGCAAGACTGTTTCAATATTCAAAAATCAATCAATGTAATCTACCATATTAACAGGTGAAAGAAAAAATCATATAGTCATGTCACCTGATGCCAAAAAAAAAAGCATTTGACAAAACTCAACACCTATTCATGGTAAAATCTACTGGCAAACTAAGAATGGATAGGAGCTAGGATACATGTGTGTGTGTGTGTGTGTGCATGCGCTCACATGCATGCACCCATGATCAGTCATGTCCGACTCTTTGTGACCCCCTGGACTGTAGCCCACAAGGCTCCTCTGTCCATGGAATCTTCCAGGCAAGAATATTGGAGTGGGTTGCCATTTCCTTCTCCAGGGGATTGAACCTGTGTCTCTTGCATCTCCTGCATTAACAGGCAGATTCTTTACCACTGTACTACCTGGGAAGCCCTGGAATATAAGACTGACATACAAAATCAACCGTATTATATATACTAAGAGCAAACAAGCAGAAATCAAAACAAAATCACAATACCATTTACAACTGCTCCAAAGAAAATAAAATATTTAGGTATAAATATTCTGTATGCTGAAAATTACAAAATGCTGATGAATGACGTCAAAAAAGACCTAAATAATTGGAGAGACATACCATGTTCATTAATTGAATGATTCATCATGGTGAAGATGTCAGCTCTCTTCAAACTGATCTATATGTTTAATTTAATACAATTTCTATCAAGTTCTCAGCAAGATTTTTGGACATTATTCTAAAATTGGTATGGAAAGGCAAAGACTGTAGAGTATCCAGAATGATTATGAAAAAGAATAAAGCAAGAAAAATCATTATTCCTATCATTAAGGCTTACTATGCTGTGCTGTGCTTAGTTGGTCAGTTGTGTCTGACAATTTGCAATCCCATGGACTGTGGCCTGCCAGGCTCCTCTGTCCATGGGGATTCTCCAGGCAAAAATACTGGAGTGGGCTGCCATGCCCTCCTCCAGGGGATCTTCCCAACCCAGGGATGGAACCCAGGTCGCCTGCATTGCAGGCAGATTCTTTATCACCTGAGACACCAGGAAATCCCAAGAATACTGGAGTGCATAGCCTATCCCTTCTACAGGGGCTCTTCCCAACCCAGGAATTGAACCAGGGTCTCCTGCATTGCAGGCAGATTCTTTACCAGCTGAGCTACCAGGGAAGCCCCAAGACTTACTATAGAGCTTCAGTAATCAACACAGTATGGTACTGGTCGGGGGGACCAACATATAGATTGATAGAATGGAACACAGAACCCATAAATGAACCCAGCTAGTTTTTTTTACAAAGATGTAAAACCAGCTCAATGGAGTAGGAATGGCCTTTTCAGTAAATGCTGCTGGAGAAACAGAATATTCCATAGGCAAAACAGAAAGAATCTAAACCTCCCATGGAATACAAAAACTAACTCAAAGTGGATCATGAACTTAAATGTAAAACCATTGAAGTTTTTTAATAAATAGAACATTTATTATGTAAAGACCTAGGATTTGGCAAAGAGTTCTTAAATTTGATACCCAATGCACAGTCCATAAAAGGAAAAACATAAATGGAACCTCTTCAAAATGTAAAACTTTTGCTATTCAAAAGACCCTGTTAGAGAGGCAGTCCTAAGATGGTGGAGGAATAGGACGGGGATCCAGATCACTTTCTCCCCCACAAATTCACCAAAAGAACATTTGAACGCTGAGTAAATTCCACAAAACAACTTCTGAATGCCGGCAGAGGACATCAGGCACCCAGAAAAGCAGCCCATTGTCTTCTTAAGGAGATAGGAAAAAATATAAAAGACAAAAAGACAAAAGAGGTAGGGACTGAGCTCCATCCCAGGAAGGGAGTCTTTAAAAAGAGAGAAGTTTACAAATACCAGGAAACACTCTCACTGCTGAGTCTGTGGCGAGGCTTGGAACCACAGAGGGCAACATAACCGGGAGGAAAAATAAATAAATAATGAAAACCCACAGATTATGTGCCCAACAGTAACTCCCCCAGTGGAGAAGCAGCTCAGACGCCTGCATCCGCCACTAGCAAGCGGAGGCTGGGCAGGGAGGTGCGGGCTGCATTGATTACAGTAAGGACTGGGCATGAATGCCCCGAGGGCAATCTGAGGGAAGTAACTTGGGCTAGCAAACCAGCCGTGGGAAAGCTACCACGCGAAAAGCCCTAACCTAAGATACCGTCAGGCCCGCTCACAGAACAAAGGACTGAGCAGAGCTAGCCGGCTGCAGGCCGGCCTATCCCCCTCCGGTGACAGGCAGGCAAGGGCAGCCAGAGCCAAAAGGGGGCAATTGCGGCCCCAGAGAGGCATTATCTATCAAACTGCAAGCAGGCTTCATTGCTAACCAAGACTTCTTGGGATTCTGGACGGTCAACATCCGCCTGAGAAGGTGAGCCAGTTGTACACCCAGAAAACTGAGCGGCAGGGACGGGGAGGCGATAAGTCACAGCAACTGCACTCGCCAAACACCTGATCACCTGAGCTGCTCGGACCTGGGAAAGGCACAAAACACAGGCCCAACCGAGTCTGAGCCTCTGAGGACTACCCGAGTACCTGAACCTGAGCGGCTTAGACCTGGGAAGTGCACACAACCCAGGGACGGCCTCAGACAGTTCCCGGCAGAGCAACCTGGAACCTAAGCAGTGTAAAACAGGGAAAGCACACACGCCGTGAGCAAGGGCAAACCCAGTGTGGCCGAGACACTGCAAGCGCACACCAGTGTTGTTTGCAGTGACCCTCCCTCCCCACAGCACGACTCAACTGCTGCTGCTGCTAAGTCACTTCAGTCCTGTCCAACTCTGCATGACCCCATAGATGGCAGCCCACCAGGCTCCCCCGTCCCTGGGATTCTCCAGGCAAGAACACTGGAGTGGGTTGCCATTTCCTTCTCCAATGCATGAAAGTGAAGAGTGAAAGTGAAGTCGCTCAGTCGTGTCCGACTCTTAGCGACCCCATGGACTGCAGCCCACCTGGGTCCTCCGTCCATGGGCTTTTCCAGGCAAGAGTACTGGTGTGGCATGCCATTTCCTTCTCCAAGTTAGCCTAAAAAAATGTCCACCACCGCCCCCTTGTGTCAGGGCGGAAATCAGACACTGAAGAGACCAGCAAACAGAAGAAGCTAAAACAGAGGGAACCTTCTTGGAAGTGACAGGTGCAATAGATTAAAACCCTGTAGTTAGTACCGACTACATAGGAAGGGGCCTATAGATCTTGAGAAATATAAGCTGGATCAAGGAACTCTCCAAAAATGAACTGACCCCACACTGCCCACAACAATACCAGAGAAAGTCCTAGATATATTTTTACTATCATTCTTTATTTTTTTTAATTTTTAAGTCCTCTATTACTCCTTTAATTTTCATTTTTATAACATACTATTACTTTGCACAAAAAAAAGAGAGAGAGAGATCCTATTTTTTAAGGCAAACTTCATATAAATATATTTTATAATTTTTGTGACTTTGTTTTTTCTTTTTTCTTTAATATTGTATTTTTGAAAATCCAACCTCTACTCTAGATTTTTAATCTTTGCTTTTTGGTATTTGTTATCAATTTTGTACCTTTAAGAACCCAATCTTTAGTACCCATTTTTACTTGGGAACAAGATTACTGGCTTGACTGCTCTCTCCCCCTTTGGACTCTCCTTTGTCTCCACCAGGTCCCCTCAATCTCCTCCCTCCCTCTTCTCTTCTCTACCCAACTCTGTGAATCTCTTTGTGTGTTCCAGAAGGTGGAGAACAATTAGGGAACTGATTACTGGCTGGATCTGTCTCTCTTCTTTTGATTCCCCCCCTTTATCCTCCTGGCCACCTCTGTCTCCTTCCTCCCTCTTCTCTTCTCTGTATAACTCCATGAACATCTCTGAGCGGTCCAGACTGTGGAGCACACATAAGGAAGTGATTACAGGCTAGCTTGCTCTCTCCTCTTTTGATTCCACCTCATCTCATTCGGGTCACCTCTAACTCCCTCCTCCCTCTTCTCTTCTCCATGTAACTCTGTCAACCTCTCTGGGTGTCCCTCACTGTGGAGAAACTTTTCATCTTTAACCTAGATGTTTTATCAATATTGCTGTATAGATGGAGAAGTCTTGAGGCTACTGTAAAAATAAGACTGAAAACCAGAAGCAGGAGGCTTAAGTCCAAATCCTGAGAACACCAGAGAACTCCTGACTCCAGGGAACATTAATCGACAGGAGCTCATCAAACGTCTCCATACCTACACTGAAACCAAACACCACCCAAGGGACAACAAGTTCCAGAGCAAGACATACCACGCAAATTCTCCAGCAACACAGGAACACAGCCCTGAGCTTCAATATACAGGCTGCCCAAAGTCACTCCAAACCCACTGACATCTCATAACTCATTACTGGACACTTCATTGCACTCCAGAGAGAAGAAATCCAGCTCCACCCACCAGAACACTGACACAAGCTTCCCTAACCAAGAAACCTTGACAAGCCACCCATCCAACCCGACCCACAGTGAGGAAACTCCACAATAAAGAGAACTCCACAAACTGCCAGAATACAGAAAGGCCACCCCAAACACAGCAATATAAACAAGATGAAGAGACAGAGGAATACCCAGCAGGTAAAAGAACAGGATAAATGCCCACCAAACCAAACAAAAGAGGAAGAGATAGGGAATCTACCTGATAAAGAATTCTGAATAATGATAGTGAAAATGATCCAAAATCTTGAAAACAAAATGGACTCGCAGATAAATAGCCTAGAGGCAAGGATTGAGAAGATGCAAGAAAGGCTTAACAAGGACCTAGAAGAAATAAAAAAGAGTCAATATATAATGAATAATGCAATAAATGAAATTAAAAACACTCTGGAGGCAACAAATAGTAGAATAACGGAGGCAAAAGATAGGATTAGTGAGGTAGAAGATAGAATGGTAGAAATAAATGAATCAGAGAGGAAAAAAGAAAAACGAATTAAAAGAAATGAGGACAATGTCAGAGACCTCTGGGACAATGTTAAACATTCCAACATTCGAATCATAGGAGTCCCAGAAGAAGACAAAAAGAAAGACCATGAGAAAATACTTGAGGAGATAATAGTTGAAAACTTCCCTAAAATGGGGAAGGAAATAATCACCCAAGTCCAATAAATCCAGAGAGTCCCAAACAGGATAAACCCAAGGCAAAACACCCCAAGACACATATTAATCAAATTAACAAAGATCAAACATAAAGAATAAATATTAAAAGCAGAAAGGGAAAAACAACAAATAACACACAAGGGGATTCCCATAAGGATAGCAGCTGATCTTTCAACAGAAACTCTTGAGGCCAGGAGGGAATGGCAGGACATACTTAAAGTGATGAAAGAAAATAACCTACAGCCCAGATTACTGTACCCAGCAAGGATCTCATTCAAATATGAAGGAGAAATCAAAAGCTTTACAGACAAGCAAAAGCTGACAGAATTCAGCACCACCAAACCAGCTCTCCAACAAATGCTAAAGGATCTTCTCTAGACAGGAGACACAAAGAGGGTGTATAAACTCAAACCCAAAATTATAAAGTAAATGGCAACGGGATCATACTTATCAATAATTACCTTAAATGTAAATGGGTTGAATGCCCCAACCAAAAGACAAAGACTGGCTGAATGGATACAAAAACAAGACCCCTATATATGTTGTCTACAAGAGACCCACCTCAAAACAGGGGACACATACAGACTGAAAGGGAAGGGCTGGAAAAAGATATTCCACACAAATAAAGACCAAAAGAAAACAGGAGTAGCAATACTCATTTAAAGCAGACTTTAAAACAAAGGCTGTGAAAAGAGACAAAGAAGGATACAACATAATGATCAAAGAATCAATCCAAGAAGAAGATATAACAATTATAAATATATATGCACCCAACATAGGAGCACCGCAATATGTAAGACAAATGCTAACAAGTATGAAAGGGGAGATTAACAATAACACAATAATAGTGGGATACTTTAATACCCCACTCACACCTATGGATAGATCAACTAAACAGAAAATTAACAAGGAAACACAAACTTTATCTGATACAATAGACCAATTAGACCTAATTGATATCTATAGGCCATTTCACCCCAAAACAATGAATTTCACCTTTTTTCTCAAGCTCACATGGAACTTCTCCAGGATAGATTGCATCCTAGGCCATAAATCTAGCCTTGGTAAATTCAAAAAAATTGAAATCATTCCAAACATCTTTTCTGGCCACAGTGCGGCAAGATTAGATCTCAATTATAGGAGAAAAATTATTAAAAATTCCAACATATGGAGGCTGAACAACATGATGCTGAATAACCAACAAATCACAGAAGAAATCAAAAAAGAAATCAAACTATGCATAGAAATGAATGAAAATGAAAACACAACAACCCAAAACCTGTGGGACACTGTAAAAGCAGTGCTAAGGGGAAGGTTCATAGCAATACAGGCATACCTCAAGAAACAAGAAAAAAGTCAAATAAATAACCTAACTCTACACCTAAAGCAACTAGAAAAGAAAAAAATGAAGAACCCCAGGGTTAGTATAAGGAAAGAAGTCTTAAAAATTAGGGCAGAAATAAATGAAAGAGAAACAAAAGAGACCATAGCAAAAATCAACAAAGCCAAAAGCTGGTTCTTCTTTGAGAGGATAAATAAAGTTGACAAACCATTAGCCAGATTCATCAAGAAAAAAAGGGAGAAAAATCAAATCAATAAAATTAGAAATGAAAATGAAGAGATCACAACAGACAGCACAGAAATACATAGGATCATAAGAGACTACTATCAGCAATTATATGCCAATAAAATGGACAACTTGGAAGAAATGGACAAATTCTTAGAAAAGTACAACGTTCCAAAACTGAACCAGGAAGAAATAGAAAATCTTAACAGACCCATCACAAGCACAGAAATTGAAACTGTAATGAGAAATCTTCCAGCAAACAAAAGCCCAGGTCCAGACAGCTTCACAGCTGAATTCTACCAAAAATTCAGTTAGAGAATTTAGGTGTTAGAGAAGAGCTAACACCTATCCTACTCAAACTCTTCCAGAAAATTTCAGAGGAAGGTAAACTTCCAAACTCATTCTATGAGGTCACCATCATCCTAATACCAAAACCTGACAAAGATGCCACAAAAAAAGAAAACTACAGGCCAATATCACTGATGAACATAGATGCAAAAATCCTTTAAAAAATTCTAGTAATCAGAATCCAACAACACATTAAAAAGATCATACACCATGATCAAGTGGGCTTTAGCCCAGGGATGCAAGGATTCTTCAATATCCACAAATCAATCAATGTAATACACCATATTAACAAATTGAAAAATAAAAGCCATATGATTATCTCAATAGATGCAGAGAAAGCCTTTGACAAAATTCAACATCCATTTATGATAAAAACTCTCCAGAAAGCAGGAATAGAAGGAACATACCTCAATATAATAAAAGCTATATATGACAAACCCACAGCAAACATTATCCTCAAAGGTGAAAAATTAAAAGCATTTCCCCTAAAGTCAGAAACAAGACAAGGGTGCCCACTTTCACCACTACTATTCAACATAGTTTTGGAAGTTTTGGCCACAGCAATCAGAGCAGAAAAAGAAATAAAAGGAATTCAAATTGGAAAAGAAGAAGAAAAACTCTTACTGTTTGCAGATGACATGATCCTCTACATCAATCAGTTCAGTCAGTTCAGTCGCTCAGTCATGTCCGACTCTTTGCGACCCCATGAACTGCAGCACGCCAGGCTTTCCTGTCCATCACCAACTCCCAGAGTTCACTCAAACTCACATCCATCGAGTCAGTGATGCCATCCAGCCATCCCATCTTCTGTCGTCCCCTTTTCCCCCTGCCCCCAATCCCTTCCAACATCAGAGTCTTTTCCAATGTGTCAACTCTTCGCATTAGGTGGCCGAAGTACTGGAGTTTCAGCTTTAGCATCATTCCTTCCAAAGAACACCCAGGACTGATCTTTAGAATGGACTGGTTGGATCTCCTTGCAATCGAGGGACTCTCAAGAGTCTTCTCCAACACCACAGTTCAAAGGCATCAATTCTTCGGCGCTCAGCTTTCTTCACAGTCCAACTCTCACATCCATACATGACTACTGGAAAAACCATAGACTTGACTAGATGGACCTTTGTTGGCAAAGTTATGTCTCTGCTTTTCAATATGCTATCTAGGTTGGTCATAACTTTCCTTCCAAGGAGTAAGCGTCTTTTAATTTCATGGCTGAAGTCACCATCTGTAGTGATTTTGGAGCCCAGAAAAATAAAGTCTAACACTGTTTCCACTGTTTCCCCATCTATTTCCCATGAAGTGATAGGACCAGAGGCCATGATCTGAGTTTTCTGAATGTTGGCTTAAAAGCCAACTTTTTCACTCTCCTCTTTCACTTTCATCAAGAGCCTTTTTAGTTCTTCCCTTTCTGCCATAAGGGTGGTGTCATCTGCATATCTGAGGTTATTGAAATTTCTCCCAGCAATCTTGATTCCAGCTTGTGCTTCTTCCAGCCCAGCGTTTTTAATGATGTATTCTGCATATAAGTTAAATAAACAGGGTAACAATACACAGCCTTGACGTATTCCTTTTCCCATTTGGAACCAGTCTGTTGTTCCATGTCCAGTTCTAACTGTTGCTTCCTGACCTACATATAGGTTTCTCAAGAGGCAGGTCAGGTGGTCTGGTATTCCCATCTCTTTCAGAATTTTCCACAGTTTATTGTGATCCACACAGTCAAAGGCTTGATCCTCTACATAGAAAACCCTAAAGACTCCACCAGAAAATTACTAGAGCTAATCAATGAATATAGTAAAGTGGAAGGATATAAAATCAACACACAGAAATCCCTTGCATTCCTATACACTAATAATGGGAAAATAGAAACAATTCCATTCACCATTGCAACGAAAAGAATAAAATACTTAGGAATATATCTACCTAAAGAAACTGAAGACCTATATATAGAAAACTTTAAAACACTGGTGAAAGAAATCAAAGAGGACACTAATAGATGGAGAAATATACCGTGTTCATGGATCGGAAGAATCAATATACTGAAAATGAGTATACTACCCAAAGCAATCTATAGATTCAATGCAATCCCTATCAAGCTACCAACGGTATTTTTCACAGAGCTAGTACAAATAATTTCACAATTTGTATGGAAATACAAAAAACCTCGAATAGCCAAAGCAATCTTGAGAAAGAAGAATGGAACTGGAGGAATCAACCTGCCTGACTTCAGGCTCTACTACAAAGCCACAGTCATCAAGACTGTATGGTACTGGCACAAAGACAGAAATATAGATCAATGGAACAAAATAGAAAGCCCAGAGATAAATCCACGCACATATGGACACCTTATCTTTGACAAACGAGGCAAGAATATAAAATGGATTAAAGGCAATCTCTTTAACAAGTGGTGCTGGGAAAACTGGTCAACCACTTGTAAAAGAATGAAATTAGAGCACTTTCTAACACCATACACTAAAATAAACTCAAAATGGATTAAAGATCTAAACGTAAGACTGGAAACTATAAAACTCCTAGAGGAGAACATAGGCAAAACACTCTCTGACATACATCACAGCAGGATCCTCTATGACCCACCTCCCAGAATATTGGAAATAGAAGCAAAAATACACAAATGGGACCTAATTAAACTTAAAAGCTTCTGCACAACAAAGAAAACTATAAGCAAGGTGAAAAGACAGCCTTCAGAATGGGAGAAAATAATAGCAAATGAAGCAATGGACAAATAATTAATCTCAAAAATATACAAGCAACTCCTGCAGCTCAACTCCAGAAAAATAAATGACCCAATCAAAAAATGAGCCAAAGAACTAAATAGACATTTCTCCAAAGAAGACATACAGATGGCTAACAAACACATGAAAAGATGCTCAACATCACTCATTATCAGAGAAATGCAAATCAAAAGCACAATGAGGTACCATTTCACGCCAGTCAGAATGGCTGCTATCCAAAAGTCTACACGCAATAAATGCTGGAGAAGGTATGGAGAAAAGGGAACCCTCTTACACTGTTGGTGGGAATGCAAACTAGTACAGCCACTATGGAGAACAGTGTGGAGATTCCTTTTTTTTTTTTTTTTTACTTCAAATAAGAAAAATTTTTTTTAATTTTTTTTTATTTTTAAACTTTACATAATTGTATTAGTTTTGCCAAACATCACTGGAAATAGAACTGCCATATGATCCAGCAATCCCACTGCTGGGCATACACACCGAGGAAACCAGAATTGAAAGAGACACGTGTACCCCAGTGCTCATCACAGCACTGTTTACAATAGCCAGGACATGGAAGCAACCTAGATGTCCATCAGCAGATGAATGGATAGTGGTACATATACACAATGGAGTATTATTCAACCATTAAAAAGAATACATTTGAATCAGTTCTAATGAGGTGGATGAAACTGGAGCCTATTATACAAAGTGAAGCAAGCCAGAAAGAAAAACACCAATACAGTATGCTGCTGCTGATGCTGCTAAGTTGCTTCAGTCGTGTCCGACTCCATGCGATCCCATAGATGGCAGCCCACCAGGCTCCCCCATCCCTGGGATTCTCCAGGCAAGAACACTGGAGTGGGTTGCCATTTCCTTCTCCAATGCATGAAAGTGAAAAGTGAAAGTGAAGTCGCTCAGTCGTGCCCGACTCTTAGCGACCCCATGGACTGCAGGCCACCAGGCTCCTCCATCCATGGGATTTTCCAGGCAAGAGTACTGGAGCGGGGTGCCATTGCCTTCTCCGCCAATACAGTATACTAACGCATATATATGGAATTTAGAAATACGGTAACGATAACCCCGTATGTGAGACAACAAAAGAGACACAGATGTATAGAATAGTCTTTTGGACTCTGTGGGAGAGGGTGAGGGTTGGATGATTTGGGAGAATGGCATTTAAACATGTATATCATATGTGAAATGAATCATCAGTCCAGGTTCGATGCATGATACAGGATGCTCTGGGCTGGTGCACTGGGATGAACCAGAGGGATGGGATGGGGAGGGAGATGGGAGGAGGGTTCAGGGTGGGGAACACGTGTACACCCGTGACGGATTCATGTTGATGTATGGCAAAACCAATACAATATTGTAAAGTAATTAGCCTCCAATTAAAATAAATTTATATTAAAAAATAAATAAAATTATCTTCCTGAAAAAAAAGACCCTGTTAAATGTATATCAAATCATCACATTGTACAGTTTCAATATTATACAATTATATTGTCAATCATCCCACAACATAAGGGTGATGGGAGACCCTGTTAAGAGAATGAAAAGATAAATTCCAGATTAAATCATTGCAAACCACATATCTGACCAGTGATTAAGACCACATTCCCAATGCATGCCTGGTTGGAGAAGATTCTGCATGCCTCGTGGCCTGCCCTCCCCCCACCAAAAAAAAAAAAAACCTCTCAAAACTCAACAGTAAAAAAACAAAGAATCAAACAAGAAATTTAGAAAATGGGCAAAAGACATTAACAGTCATTTGGCAGAAGAGGATATACACGTGTTCTTGACAGTATCTGCTCTGGGTGTGGGAGGACAGAGCAGTAGCCATGCCTCAGACACTTGCCACTCAGGTCCTAGGGGCAAAGGACACTGTTAGTGCTTAATTCTATGACGGGCAACACATTGTGTTTAGGGTACCAAACAAGCAAGTGTTCCAAAAACAGGACAATGCAAGGGAAAGCTTTTGATTTTGGGTTTTATTTTTCAATAAAGCATTAAAATAGTCACCAGAGAAGAAAACCAAACCACTGTGTGCTTACTTATGCCTTTTAAAATATGTTAGTGTCTTACTGTGTATAAAACAGATAACAAGGGTATGCGGAGGGAGGAGGGTTCAGGATGGGGAGCACGGGTATACCTGTGGTGGATTCACTTTGATGTTTGGCAAAACTAATACAATATTGTAAAGTTTAAAAATAAAATAAAATTAAAAAAAAAAAAGAAATAAAAATGTAAAAAAAAAAAAAAAAGAATGTACTGATGGGAAAAATATGACTTTATGTAGAAAGAACTTAAAAATAAATATGCACCCCGGGGCACAGAGATATATTATATATAAAGTCTTGAAATTTGGTGTGTCTTGGGGGGGCACCACCACCTGCCCCTGGGGTCCTTTTTTATTTTCTGAAAATCACTCTTGGGACTGCCGTCCTCGCTGCTGGGGGCATATGCCCCAGCCCCTGCACCACCCCTGCTGCCTGGGCAGGGGGAAGGGGGGGCACGGTGCCTGTAATTATTAAACATGAATTCAATTACGAAAAAAAAAAAAAATAATAAATATGCAAAACTTTCCAAAAAAAAAAAAAAACAGATAACAAATGAGAACCTACTGTACAGCACGGGGAACTCTAATCAGTGCTCTATGGTGTAAATGGGAAGGAAATCCAAAAAAGAAGGCACATACCTATACATATAGCTTATTCACTTTGCTATACAGCATAAACTAACACAACATTGTAAAGCAACTATACTTCAATAAAATAAATAGTTAGTGATTGCTTGTTTTCAGAATAAGAACTGGGGGGCAGAGGTGATGTGGGGAAACCATTAACAATATTTTTAGTGTGTTGGACTTCTAACAATCTGAACAACCACTAATATAGAAAGTGGACAGGTTCTGAGTGGAGCATGCTCCCTTCATATTTCCTGGTCTCGTTCCTTTAAATTCTTGTCCTTCAGAGGATTAGAATGTGTGCACTGGTCTATGATGAGAGACTAGAAAGTAAAATTTGAACTAAAATTACCAACCGAAACCAGTAAAGAGACCCCTGCTTAGCAGATCAGACCATCGATGTGAATCCTGAACAACTGTCTATGGTATAGGAAGGAGTTATCTAAGCAATGGGGAAAGGGGGAGGGGATAAGTGGATGGACAACTCAAAAATATTAAAAGCTGCAAAACCCACTTTCAGCAAGGGGGTGAACAAAGAGCTAGAAGATTGAAAGCAAATAGAAGATTCCAATACACTATAAGCCAACTAGACAAACAAACATCTATAGGACTTTCCATCAAGCAATAGCAGAATACATATTTTTCTCAAATTATTCTGTAAGTGGCCCAAAGATGGCTAGTGTATATTGGCCCTTACATTATTTACTTTTTCACAAGAGGTTGGCACCATCAACTCAATGCCAAACTCAAATTCTTACATATCCAATTACTTTAAATATATCTAAAGTAAGTGTGTGTTTAGCCATTTAGGGCCTGTCTGCTTTGCATACCCTGCAAAATTGCACCCAATATCTGCAAGCCATAGAGAAGACAAACACTGAGTGTAAAAGATTCCAAACTACTGCTGCCCCTCAGAGCTCTCTGAATCTGAGACCCGCCATTGCTGCTGAGGGACATCATCTTGACACATAAGCCCTCTCTCCATTTCTCTCTTCCCTGGGAATTCACTTCCTCTCTTCCCCTTTTGGATGGCGGGCCTTGTCTCTGGAAGGCCTTCTGCTGTGAGGCTCTTCCCCTCTCATGGAAACATGTCCAAATACTGCCCAAAAAGCTCACTGTACACCATGGTCATCTCATGTTTCATCTTTCCTTGATCAGCCCCCAAATCCTCATACTCAAAATACAAATGCACACGGGATGTTCTCCAGGATAGACCATATGTTAGGCCATATAACAAGCCTTGGTACATTTGAAAGGGCCAAAATCATGCCAAGTATGTTCTCCAAACACAAAGGAATGAAATTAGAAATAAATAGCAGAAGGAAATTTGGGAATTCCACAAATATGTTGAAAACTAAACACCACATTTCTAAGTGTGTTTGAAATTTAGGTGAATGAAAATGAAAGCTCAGCATACCAAAATATATAAGATGCAGTTAAATAAATATTCAGCAGGAAATAGACAAGAGGAGAAATCAATAATATAGAGAACAGAAAATAAATGAAAATAAAGTTGATTGTTCAAAGAAATCAACAAAATTGACAAAACTTTAGCTGTGTGTGTGTGTGTGTGTGTGTGTGTGTGTGTGTTAGTCGCTCAGTCACGTCCAACTCTTTGCAAGCCCATGGACTGTAGCCTGCCAGGCTCCCCTGTCCATGGAATTCTCAGACAAGAATACCGGAGTAGGTAGCCATTCCTTTCTCCAGGGTATATTCCCAACCCAGGGATCGAACCCAGACCTCCTGCATTGCTGACAGATTCTTTACCATCTGAGCCACGAGGAAAGCCAACAAAAAGAGAGAGACCCACATTACTAAAACCAGGAATGAAATACCTATTACCACCAACCTTTCAAAAGTAAAAGTGATTATGTGAGAATATTATGAACAATTTTATGCCAATAAATTAGATAATGCTAACACTGTTAAAGGAAAACTAATGTCAGTCATTTACAAATTCATCCAAAAGAATAGAAGAGGAGGGGAATACTTCTCAACTCATACTATGAGACCAGTATTACCCTGATACCACAACCAAAGAAATATCAGTAAAAAATGTTACCAAACAATGTACTGTATGAATATAGATGCAAAAAGTCTCAAAAATCTAGCAGCATACTGAAAGGATTATACACTGTGATCAAGCAGGACTCATCCCAGGAATGCTAGCTTAGTTTAACATACAAAGATCAATTAATGTAATACACTCTATTAATAGACTGAAGGACAAAAACAACATGATATTATCAATAAATGCAGGCAGGCACTCGGCAAAATTCAGCACATTTTTTATAAAAGCACTCAATAAACTAGGTGCAGAAGGGAGTTTCCTCAACCTTGTAAAATCACCTATATACACCACAGTTAACCTCATACTTAATAGGGGGGAAAAAATGAAGGCTTTCTCTTTAGGATCAGGAAAAATATATATATACACCCTAAGCACTCTCATTCAACATATTACTGAAAATTCTAGGTAGCATAACAAGGTAAAAAGGCGGGGGGGGGGGGGGGGAAGAAGTGGGGCAGGAAGGGAAAAAGGTGGAGTGGAGGGAGGGGAAAAGAAGAGAGTGCAAGAGCATAACAATACAGGTCAGAAGGGAAGAAGTAAAACAACTACCTCTATTAGCAGATTACATGACCCTGTATATAGAAAATCCTAAGAAATCCACTAAAAACGATTGGAACAAGTGAATGCAATAAGACTGCAAAGTACATGATCAACATTCAAAAGTCTATTGTAATTCTATAGTTTAGTTCAGTCCCTCAGTCCTGTCCAACTCTGCTACCCCATGGACTGTAGCATGCCAGGCCTCTCTGTCCATCGCCAACTCCCGGAGTTCACCCAAACTCATCTCCACTGAGTCGGTGATGCCATCCAACCATCTCATCCTCTGTCATCCCCTTCTTCTCCTGCCCTCAATCTTTCCCAGTATCAGGATCTTTTCCAATAAGTCAGCTCTTTTCATCAGGTAGCCAGAGTATTGGAGTTTCAGCTTCAACATCAGTCCTTCCAATAAACACTTAAGACTGATGTTCTTTAGGATGGACTGGTTGGATCTCCTTGCAGTCCAAGGGACTCTCAAGAGTCTTCTCCAACACCACAGTTCAAAAGCATCAGTTCTTTGGCACTTAGCTTTCTTTATAGTCCAACTCTCACATCTATACATGACTACTGGAAAAACCACAGCCTTGACTAGACAGACCTTTGTTGGCAAAGTAATGTCTTTGCTTTTTAATATGCCTTCTAGGTTGGTCATAGCTTTTCTTCCAAGGAGCAAGAATCTTTTAATTTCATTGCTGTAATTATATACTCTAGCATTAAGCAATCCAAAAATTAAATTGAGAAAACAATTCCATTTACCAAAGAATTTTTAAAATAAAATATTTAGGAATAAATTTAATAAATGAAGGGCAAGATTTCTACACTGAAAATGATTTTCAAAATCATTGAAAGAAATGAAAGAACTAAATACATGAAAAGACATCCATGTTCATGAATAGGGAGACATAATATTGCTTGGACGGCAATACTTCCCCAAATTGGTCTACAGACTCAGTAAAACCTCTATCAATATTCCAGCCACTATTTTGTGGAAAATGACAAGCTGATTCTAAAATTCTCATGAAAATTCAAGGGACCAAGAATAGCTGACAGAATCTTGGAAAAGAAATACAAAGTTGGAGGACTCAATCTCAAAACTTAATACAGAGAGAGGAACAAGATGGCGGAGCAGCAGGTGGACATGGAGTACATCTCTCTCCACTGGATACATCAGGAACACACCTTCAAAACACAGAAGTGCATGCAGAACACCAGCTGAGAGCAGACACGAGTAGCTGACCAGCGGAAAAGAATATATAGAACCACACAAAACTCGGTAGGATGAAGGAACTAGGGGAAAAAACAGGCGTGTTAGCAGGACTGGACCTGCTCTCGGCCATTGGGGAAACTGAAGCAGGGGTCCGATCCCCACATCAGGGGAATTGTCTAAGTCAGAGGAGAAACATTTAAGGCTGAGAGTGAAACAGCTGATCTGTGACAGCCTAAATGGAATGAGAGTCAGACAGTCCTTGCCACAGCCATACATACCCTGAACAGGGATGTAGGTCCCCTAGAATGCCCAGCAGCAGAGCTGGAGTTTAGGGATTGTGGAGCAATCCCAGGGTGAGGTCTCCTGTTGATTGTGGAGAGACGGATGGAGGGGATGTGAGGGAGGAGATTGTGGTGGGAAATGCCTGGGGAGGAAAGCCAGACAGCCATGGAAGCAAGGCAATACTGCTGAGTCATGCATAGGGGGTGGAGCCATCACCATAGCCTTTCTCTCCCCACACCCCAGCATGAGCATCTGAACAACAGAGAGGCTGGCCCATCAAACGCCTGATGCAGTGAACTACAGAGTAGGACCCCACCCAGGGTGCCCCTTTAAGTGCCTGACATGCCAGTCTACAGAGTAGGACTGCAGTCAAGGGGGGGGTCCCTCTATGTGCCTGACACACGGATCAACAGAGAAGGACCCCTAGCAAGGGAGCCCTCTAAGTGCCTGAACAGGTGGAGCTATGGAGAAAGACTGATCAAAGACGTCATCTGATCACCAGCTACAAGAGGTTCAAAAAAAGACTCTGATAGGACCATAACTCCTACAGTGGTGTCACTCCGTGTCCCTGCACACTTGGCACCACCAGGGTCCCCACAAGCCAAGCAGCTGTGCCTCCTTCACGCTCAACCCTCACTGGGGCAGAGCTGCCACAGGCAAAAAAAAGTTTGCATGTATGCACACAGGATCGCTTTGGCCGTGTCCAACTCTTTGCGATGCTGTGGTCTGTGGCCTGCCAGGCTTCTCCGTCAGGGGTGTTCTCCAGGCAAGAATACTGGAGCGTATTGGCCAATACTGGCTGCCATACCCTTCTAGAGCACTATATTTCCTGCTGCCCTAGCCGCCAACCCCCCTGAGTACCTGGTGCTGCCAGAAACCCAAGCAGCTGCATCACCTCTGGCCCTCACAGGGGCAAACCCAAGTCCTCCAGGGCAGCCTCAGGAGCCAACCCCATTGGACAACCCACATGTAGTGGTGGAAGCAAATCACAATTGAAACACAAGGGCAGTGTGGCTAAGGTAGAAGACCCAAAACCTTCCCAACAGCTGTACAAGCTGCAGATTAAATCCACACAATCAACTAGGCAGACTTTGTGTCTATGGAATACGTAAAAGATCATTGCGAGCTCCCACAAAAGAAAACAGACTAGTTCTGATAGCTGTGGACATTGGAGGCAAAAACACATAGGGGTAATACCAGATTAGAATCTGAGCTGCCCCTACAGAAGGTCCAGAGATCAGCACAGTGTTGGAGGCATCCTAGGGAGGTGAGATGGACTATGACTCCCAGCGAGGGAAAGGACTCTGACAGCAGTGACTAAAGAAAAACATATATTATTCTTATGTTTTGACTTGTTCTGTAGATTCTTTTGTTTGTTTTTTTCTTTTTTTCCCCCTTTATTCCCCACTCTGTTGTAGTTGTCAATTTTATTGGCACTATGAAATCTAATTAAGTTTTGAGCTTGCTTTTTTTTTTTTCCTCAGTCACATTTTTTGTTGTTGTTATAAACCTCTGCCTCTACATAGGGCTTTTGCAGTTCTGTGGAGTTTTCCTTTTTTCTTTCTTTCTTCTTCCTTTATTTTTTTCTTTTCTCTTTTTTAATTTTAATTTTTTAAACATATTATTATTTTTTCTACATTTATTCATTTGTTTGCTTTTCCTACTGCTCTTTTCCCCTTGAAGTTAATCTTTAATGTATATAAATCTTCTTCATCTACCTCCATTTAATTTTGCATATCTATTCTTTCTTTCTTTTCTTTATTTCCTTTCTTTCCTTTCCTCTCAACATATTTGCTAGTTTTATTTTCATTGCCTTACCCCCCACTTGGCACCTTGCTTTAGTTTTGTTTTCCAGTTTGTGCTTTAGTTTTGCTCTTAACTGGTAGGTATAATTTTTGGTTTCCTTTGTTTGCCAGGTCAATCTATTGTACTTTATTTTGTTGAACTGTTTTGATTTTGCTTACATGTGTATATGTATATGTGTATATTCCATTATTTTAATTATTATGTGCCTGATTTTGTAACTGCCATTTGTCTGGGGTTCATCTTTGGTTTCTTGTTTTTGGGTATTTGTTTTAATCTCACTAAATGCCATAACAATCTACTTGTGGAATCTTCATTCCTGACCAGAGATCAAGCCCTGAGCCTTTGGAGTGGGAGCACTGACTCCAAGACCCTAGGCTACCAGAGAACTAACCCTAGGGAATATCAAATATTGAGAACTCACACAAAGGAAACAACTAGAATATAAGACCCAGCATCACCCAACCACCAGTAGCACCCTGTGCAGGATGCCTCATCTAAGCAACAAACAAAACAAAAATACAAACCCAATCATCAGCAGACAGGATTACCACCTAACTCAGCCTTGCCCATCAGAGGAAAAACAAACAAACAAACAAAAACTCAGCACAAATCTCACCCTATGTGAAGCTCACACAAACCACCGGACCAAACTTAGGAGGGCAGAAACCTAAAAGAAGAAAGAATTCAACCTTCTTCAAGGAAAGAATTCAACTTTCCTTGAAGCCTGAGAAATGGACACCTCAAACACAATAACTTTAAAAAAAAAAGAAAAGGCAGAAAAATACTGCACAAATGAAGGAACAAACTAGAAACACAGAAGTCCAAATAAATGAAGAGGAAATAGGCAAACTACCTGAAAAAGAATAGTAAAGATGATCAAAAACCTTGGAAACAGAATGGAGACCATGCAAGACTCAATTAACAAAGACCTAGAAGAATTAAAGAATAAACATACAGAGACAAACAACACAATTACTGAAAATAAAAATACTCTAGAAGAAATTAATAACAGAATATCTGAAGCAGAAGAATAATCAGTTAGCTGGAAGATTAAATGGTGGAAATAACTTCTGAAGTACAGGCTAAAATAAAAAGAATGAAAAGAACTGAGGATAGCCTCAGAGACCTCTGGAAACATATCAAACACACCAACATTCAAACTATAGGGGTCCCAGAAGAAGAAGAAAAAAAAAGAAAGGGTATGAGAAAATTTTTGAAGAGATTATAGCTGAAAATTTCCCCAGTATGGAAAAGGAAATAGTCAATCAAGTCCAAGAGGCTCAAAGAGTCCCATACAGGATAAACCCAAGGAGAAACATTCCAAGACACATACTAATCAAACTAACAAAGACTAAACACAAAGAAAGACTATTAAAAGAAGCAAGGGAAAAGCAACATATAACATACAAGGGAAACCCTATATGTTTAACAGCTGATCTTTCAGCAGAAACTCTGCAGGCAGAAGGGAATAGCAGGATATGTTTAAAGCGCTGAAAGGGAAAAATCTACAACAAACATTACTGTACCCAACAAGACTCTCATTCAAAATTGATGGAGAAATAAAACGCTTTTCAGACAAGCAAAAATCAAGAGAATTCAGTAGTACCAAACCAGGTTTACAATAAGTGTTAAAGGGACTTATATAGTCAAGAAATACAAGAGAAGAAGAACATTTACAAAATCAACCCCAAACAATTAAGAAAATGGCAATAGGAACATATATATCAATAATTATTTTAAATGTAAATGGATTAAATGCTCCAACCAAAAGACACAGACTGGCTGAATGGATACAAAAATAAGACCCATATATATGCTGTCTACAAGAAACCCACTTCAGACCGACCTCAAGATACATACTGAAAGTGAGAGGATGGAAAAATATATTCCATACAAATGGGAAGAAAAGAAAGCTGGAGTAGCAATCCTCATATAGACAAAATAAACCTTAAATAAAGAACATTACAAGAGATAAGGAAGGACGCTACATAATTGATCAAGGGATCAATCCAAGAGGAAGACATACATAAATATCTATGCACCTAACATAGGAGCACCTCAATACACAAGACAAACACTAACAGATATAAAAGGATAAATTGACAGTAACACAATAATAGTAGGAGACTTTAACACCCCAATCACACCAATGGACAGATCATTAAAGCAGAAAATCAATAAGGAAACACAAGTCTTAAATGATACATTAGATGAGATGGATCTCATTGATATCTTCAAGACATTGCATCCAAATGCAGAATACACCTTCTTCTCAAGCGCACAGGGAACATTCTCCAGGATAGACCACATCTTGGGTCACAAACCAAACATCAGTAAATTTAAGAAAACTGAAATCATATCAAGCATCTTCTCCAACCACAACACTATGAGACTAGATATCAATTACAAGAAAAAAAACTGTAAAAAACACAAACACATGGCGATTAAACAATACATTACTAAATAACCAATAGGTTACTGAAGAAATCAAAAGGTATCGGGGTCTAGCCCCAGTTGGATCCAGGGATTCCCTCAGGAGGATGGCATTGGCGATTAAGGATAGATAAAAGGAAAAAGAGACAGAGGGGTCCTAGCCATCTGAAAACTGCACAATTGGGGGCTTACCTTACTGGGAGCCTGGTTCAGGCGCCATTTACCGGGGTCCAGCCCCGGTTGGATCCAGGGATTCCCTCGGGAGAACGGCGTTGGCGAAAAGGATAGATAAAAGGAAAAAGAGACAGAGGTGAACTAACTGGTTTATGTGGAAACTAGTAAAATCTGTGACACCAGGTTTGCACTGACCACAGAGGCCACAGGTGCCCTCTCGAATAGCAGAAGGTGCCCCACCTTAGGCATCTTCTTGAGTGGGTCTTAGAAGCCCAGGCAAGTAAGTGGTCTCAGAGAGCCCCTACGCTCCAAGTCAGTCACCCTGAAGGAAGAACAGAGAAGAAAAGGAGAGAAAGGGAAGCAAGAAAGAACGACACGGGGAGACCAAGCTTTGAGCAAGGCCTGTAGCTTTATTTTCAAAGGGAGCTTACATACCTTAAGTTGTGCATAGAGGATAATAAGGGGTGTAAAATCATGCAAAGTCTTTGATCCTTATCGAGACCAGGCTTTCTTTTCTGCAAACTTATCATATACAAGTGGTTTAGGTGATTTACATCATCTTTTGGCCAGAAGGCCTGTTAACATTTTATGACTCTGATAAAGATTTGTCAACCATAAGACTTAGTTTCTCTAAGAGTAATTATTTTAAAGTTTGGCGCCATCCTCCGAAGGTGTTAGATAAAGTTGCATTCCTATAGGGCAGAGGTGCAGTGGGTTTACAACAAGGAAAGAATTTATTACCTTAAGGGTCTAAAGTTGTTAGCACCAAGGCCACTACTTATTTTTTCTATATACCAACTATATTAATTAATATACTCCCAAGGACACAATACAGGGGATGTGGAAACTTGGCAACAAGCATTGGCTCAAAAATGAAATCTTCTACTAGTTCTATTCTAACAATTTCTAAGTCTCCAAGAGGCTCTATACTATTTTAATATCTTAAGCTTCCCGTACCTCTCGCGGTTGGGAGACTGTAAACAATCGTATGCGTTGCTGTAGGAGTTCGGATAAACCTGTCAGGCAAGTTAGAGAGCCATCTGAGGGGTTTGGATTGAAACACTCCTATTATGCCCAGGAGGCTAATTAACTAGGGCTCGAAGTTGATTTCCTTCAGAGAAAGGTGATCAGGGATAGCTCCCCATTAATGTCAGAGGAGTTGGTGAAAGTCATAAAATAGTAAAACAGACAGATTCTGGTTTTGGGGTAGACGCTCAGGCAGATTCAGGGTGGGCCCTCAAGCCCTGACTCGCCTTGTCCGTCAGGGCTCTCCCACATGACCTTGTCATGGGTGGGAACTCCTGTGCTGGCTCCCAGCAAAAAGGGAAATATAAAAATTTCTAGAAACAAATGACAATGAAAACAGCTCAAAACCTTTGGGATGCAGCAAAAGCAGTTCTAAGAGGGAAATTTATAGCAATACAACCCTACCTCAAGAAACAAGAAAAACATCAAATAGACAACCTAACTTTACACCCAAAACAACTGGAAAAAGAAGAACAACAACAACAACAAAAAAAAAATTAGTAGAAGGGGAAAAAAATCATAAAGATCAGAGCAGAAATAAATGAAAAAGAAATGAAAGAAACAAAAGGAAAGATTAATCAAACTAAAGGCTGGTTCTTTGAGAATATAAACAAAATTGACAAACCTTTAGCCAGGCTCATCAAGAAAAAAAGAGAGAGAATCAAATCAACAAAATTAGAAATGAAAAAGGGGAGGTTACAACAGACAATGCAGAAATACAAAGGATTATAAGAGACTATCATGAACAAGTATATGACAATAAAATGGATAACCTGGAATAAATGGACTGATTCTTAGAATAGTTCAATCTTCCATGACTGAACAAGGAAGAAATAGAAATTATGAACAACCCAATTACAAGCACTGAAATTGAAGCTGTGATCAAAAATCTCCCAAAAAACAAAAGCCCAGGACCAGATGGCTTCACAGGAGAATTTTATCAAACATTTAGAGAAGAGCTAATGTCTATCCTTCTAAAACTCTTTCAAAAAATTGCAGAGGAAGGAACACTCACAAATTCATTCTACAAGGCCACCATCACCCTGATACCAAAACCAGACAAAGATAATAAAAGGGTAAATTGTATAGTATGTGAATTACACCTGAAATCTATTATTTTTTAAAAAAAAGTCAGATATCTCAAGACTTAAGGCAATACAGCAAGTATGTTATAAACAACACTTGAAGCATTTTTAATTCTAAATCCCATTGTCTTAACTATCAACTAAACTCCCAGGCCACCTTCTTTGTTCACATTACAGACTTTCTAGACAATGCCATTTACTCTACAGAGTGACCTTGGCCTCCGTCTCTAACCCTAACACTCCTCCTGAGTCAGCCTGTCTCTCACTGTGGACAATCCTGCCTGCATGGTTTAGCGAGGCCTCAGAATCAACATGTGTTAAACCAATTGAACTTCACCTTCCACAACTATCTTCCTTTTATGAACAGCTCTCCCTGGGAGTTGTTCCCCATTGGCTGCTGTCCTTTCCATTCCTCAGGCTATTTGGAAAACAGGGATAATTAACCTCCCCCAAACCCAGTACATGATCAAGTTTTTCAGGATCGGGTTACCAGTTCTGACCATTCTCTTTGCTGACTCTTCCCTCAGATGACATCTTCCCAAGAGATTTTTCATCCTCATTTCACACTAATAATGCCTTGAATATTTACTTCGGATAAGGACACAACAGCAGCTAAGGGGCAATGAGAAAGACCCTGTCTCCAAACATTTCTCAAGTGCCAGTAGTGGCAGCCGGACCTGGACTCAAGTCTTGGTGTGCACTGAGCTCACACATGCCTTCTCCATGCGAAACTGCCTTTGAAGACTATGGCCCATGACAACAGCCATTCTGGTCAATATCTTCAGGAAAATCCTAAACTGGGAAAGTTTAACTCTACTCAAAATAACCCACTAACTATTGTATCTAGGGCAGCTTCTAAAATTTTCCTTTTTTTGAGAACCCAGAAAAATGTGTTTGCCATAAAAATTAAACATACATAAGTAATTTCATGCCAAGATATTAAAATCTTAAAATAGCCATAATTGGACAATACGCCCAGCTCTTAATGTTCGTTTATAACCATCTAGTTACTTGGTGTAATTGAAATCCTTCCTCCTCCAACCAAAAGAAAGGTGAAATCAACAACAACCAACAAAAACTACTGATATTCCATTTGTCTGATACTTTAAAATATTGTAAATATGTGTTTTATTTTCATCGATGCACTATTCCAGCTATTATATGATGTGCTAGGATTACTGCATTTATGGAATAAATTAGAAAAGCAACTATATCACCAACACTCACATGCCACATATTTTCAGCAGTTATGTGGCTAAACACCAAAACTTACATTCCTTCAAGACAAGCATAAAATACAATAACAGGCAGGATGGAACAGACTCAAGCCTTAACCTTGACACAACTTTCCTTCTCCCAATCTCATCTCTAAGTGATGGCAGAAGTGTGTCCCCATCTGGTGAAAAATGCCTCATCATTAAACAAGAAATAGTAGACACACCTTCTGAACTGCATGGAGCTATGAAAAGGACACAATTTAGGCCTTTTATTTTATATCCATGTCAATGTCCTATAATGGGGGGATGGCCAAAGTCTATGGCCACAATGTCAATATCTCCCTCCCCTTCCTGAAGGAACCTCTGTAGGCCACGGGCTAAGGGAAAGCATCTGTCCTGGAAACATGACCAAAGCACTAATTCCATGAGGCTCCAGGGCAGGCATGGTGCTAGATACAAAGGTGGAATAAAGATGGTGAGACTGGGTCTCTACTCTTCAAGCCTTTGCAGTCGGTAGCTGACTGAGACATTCAAGCCAGCACCTTGAAAACAAAGCTGTCTGGAATAGAGGCAGATGAAAAATCGCCCTGAGAGCACAGGGTTGAGAAAGCTGTGCTCCCCCCACCCAACCCCACCCTCAGGATCTGGGCAAGCCTGGTGAGAGAATAATGTTGTCCAGGCCCTTGGCTGAGGGGTAGGACTTGGGCAGATTCAAATGAGGAAAGGTACAGGCATTGTAAACATAAGGGATGACCCAGAAGCCCTTGAAAACTGAAAGTCGCTCAGTTGTGTCCAACTCTTTGCGACCCCATGGACTGTAGTCCATGGAATTCTCCAGACCAGAGTACTGGAGTGGGTAGCCTTTCCTTCTCTAGGGGATCTTCCCCAAAGCCCTTATTTGTCCTTAATTGCAAGTGACAGTAAAGAATAGGACACCTATCTCACAGGGTGATTTTGAGGATTAAATACATTAAAGTTCCTTGCACTGGTAGGCACTAGAATAAGTCTTAGCTATTATGGCAGGTAGAGATCAAAGTACCTAAGGCCAGAAAGGCACACTGGAAGTCTGTTTTCCAGAAAATAATAACTATGTTCACTTGGCATTGCTTCTATAACTGATCTTGCTCCAAACTTCCAAATAGGACAGATACCTGAAGTCAAGAGAAAGTAGGAATGTTACTGCTTTCTTTCACGGGAATGTGACTTTTATGGAACAAAGGTGCAACACGATCTTGGCAATTAACCTGAAGTAGAGGAATTATGAGGCTTCCCTAATGGCTCAGATGGCAAAGAATCTGCCTACAGTGCAAAGGACCCACGTTCGATCCCTGGGTCGGAAAGATCCCCTGAAGAAGGGAATGGCTACCCACTCCAGTATTATTACCTGGAGAGTTCCATGGACAGAGGAGCCTGGTGGGTGGGCTACAGTCCATGGGGTTGCAAACAGTTGGACATGACCGAGCGACTAACACACATACCCAGAGGAATTATGATGGCAATACCTGGATTTTAACTAGAAATGACCATTTCCACCCCAGGATGGGGTTTCCTGGAGGTACCCCCATGAAGTGCAGGGCCTCCAGCCCCACCCAGGGATGAGAGCACTGGTGGGCAATGTCAACAGCTCTGCATTCTTAGATAAAACAATTACCTTTTTCTACTATAAATGGGTTCATTGACAAAATAGAGATATGATGCCCTCCTTTGGAGGTCATTTCGGGGATTAAATGATATTAGGCAAATGGCCTGCTTAGCCCTGTGCCTGGCACACTGGAGGTGTGTGATAAATATTAAGTCTTTTAGGACAGTGAGGAGGCTGGCTTGCCTGGGACAGCAAGTAAAGATGAGTAAAGATGAGACTTCTTAGCAGAGGCACCGCGAAAGGAAAACAAGGAGGGGAGGGGGAGGATCCCCATCAAGGATTTAAATGTGGTTTTTCCTCCTGCTGAGAGGGCCCCTGCACTCAATAAACCAGAATGACCCTAGCTGAACTCCCAGCCTTGGAAGTATAGTTGGTTTTTAAAAGGAGTTCTTCTATTTCAGGATCAATTGTTCAGCAGAACTGAAAAGCTTGCCCTCGGAAGAGGCTGAGTCCTAAAGCCTGCAGGGAAAACCATGAAAAGGGGGGATGTGCCATCTCTCTATGGGGAGCGGGAGCCCCATACATGCTGTCTCTGAGCGCTGCCACTCTGCTGCCTCCTCGATTTTAAATTAACCAGAAACCTGAGAACCTGAAAGCTGAGCTCCAGCTAACATTATTTAAATGAACCAGCTGTTACATGAACTTTAAACCACATGTCGTTTGGTGGTGGGGCTGCCCTGGGCCAAGAGACATCAATACAGAGTTCCCAACTCACAAATGGATTGTGTTCCAAATGTGCATTTGGAAGGCTATGGTTTGAAAGGCAGAATACACTTTCCCAAAGAAAAGATGTTATAAATGGTGATTGGGGCCATAGGCCAGCTCACAAAACTCCATTTAACCATAATATAGCTAAATACTCCACATTTTAGCCAAAAAAAAAAAAAGTCAATAATGTTACAATACTAATAAAGAATGAGCTAAAGAATAAAGTTGAGTCTCTTTCACTTGTCTTGAGGACAATGATTAAGCAAAAGCAGATTTAATTCCAGGAGAATGTAAAGGTTACCCTGTGAGGGACTAGGAAACACTGACTAGAGTTAGGAACATAGGCAGCCGGCAATCAGATGAAATTGCATGATTTCTGCCAATTCTAAGGGGCCAGTGTCAACACCTAAAGACTAACCTATCATCCAGAGGGAGCTGGGGGAACGCAGGTTGAAGTGCTGGGTTGGAAGATTAGCTTAATTATCTCTAGGTAGCCACTCCATCAACAAAGGTCCATCTAGTTAAGGCTATGGTTTTTCCAGTGGTCATGTATGGATGTGAGAGTTGGACTGTGAAGAAGGCTGAGCACCAAAGAATTGATGCTTTTGAACTGTGGTGTTGGAGAAGACTCTTGAGAGTCCCTTGGACTGCAAGGAGATCCAACCAGTCCAATCTAAAGGAGATCAGTCCTGGGTGTTCCTTGGAAGGACTGATGCTAAAGCTGAAACTCCAATACTTTGGCCACCTCATGCAAAAAGTTGATTCATTGGAAAAGACTCATGCTGGGAGGGATTGGGGGCAGGAGGAGAGGGAGATGACAGAGGATGAGATGGCTGGATGGCATCACCAACTCAATGGACATGAGTTTGGGTGTACTCTGGGAGTTGGTGATGGACAGAGAGGCCTGGCGTGCTGCAGTTCACGGGGTCGCAAAGAGTCGGATACGACTGAGCGACTGAACTGAACTGAGCCACTCCATCTTCCAAGGTAGAACCTCGCTTTGGGGTCCCTGCCCTTTAAGGAATGATCGCCGCCATCAATGCCTCAGGCTACCTCTGACCCCAAGAATCGCTGAAAGGCAGAACTTTTGGTGACCCTTTTAATACTGATTTTTGAGACCAAGTAAGCTGCTGATTACTCACAATGCCCGGATGGTTTTGAACCTGCCTTCCTTCCCCCCATTTAGACGGAATCTGCTATTACCAGCCTAGCACAGAGGACAGCCCCAACCAGGTGCCTAGACTCTGTCCCTCCATTTCCCTCCTCCACATGGCCACACTGCATATGGTTAAAGACATCCTGAATGATCCATTTTAACTGTAATAATAACGGTGAGATACAGATTTTATCTATCAATATGAAAAGGATATTGAAGGAGGAAACGGACAGAACAGGCTCCATCTTGAAAGCCCGACTGTATCTTGGGCCAGACTGTGGACTTTGAGCTATATGCCCAGTATCTATGGAAACGACTTACCAACTGGAAAACCAGGCCCCCTGGATGGAAAAGCCCCAGGGCTCGTACATAGACTTTCTGTTGCCTAAAGAAAATACCTTAATTATCTGTGTAACCGAATAGAATCATGAATTCTATTATGCTTATTGGGGTATGACCACAGGCCTACTGATAATTGTCTGCTGTTAACTACCTAGGCTTACGGCATATGAATCACAGGTTAACTTTGATTGTATCTTTCTTTTCCTTTGTTCAGACTAGTTTCAGGGAATTTGGGGAGGTGGGTTTTGCACGTACACTTAGGGTATATAAGGTTTTCAGAAAACTGGTCAGGGTCCTTGGCTAAGAGGAGACTCTGCCTTGGGCCCTCCGGTGTAGTAAACTGCACTCGGCCATCTGCATTGTCCTTCTGAGTGAGTTTGTTTCCCAGAAGGCGTGGCTACATTTGGTGCATTGGCCGGGAAACTCCTCACGTTGAGGAGACAAGTCCCATTTGGGACTACTCCGAGGCCTTGCAGCTCGAATCTTTTAGAGGGGGGAAGGCGCCTCACCCTTCTGGAAGGATTCTGCTTCTCAATGCCCGGACCTTTCATGTTAGCAGGTAGTGGACGGCAGCAGGGGAACTGAGCGCTCAGGTGAGGAGGAACCCACATGGTAGGGTGGAAGCGGGGTCTGATCACCGCCCTGGGAGGGATTAGAAGGGGGGCAGACCCACAGGAGCCTGGAATAGGCAGGTAGCAACGATTGCTTGGTACACAGGTTGACGAGCATGTTAGGACTTAGAAAGGAAATTTGTGAAGGTCATTTAGGAGGTGGTGTCCACGCCGTCTTGGGGAAAATTATTACCAAGTAATTGCCAGGGGATTTTTAGGAGAAGAAACTTGGTTTCTGTGTGCTCGTATTCTGCCCTCCCAAAGGAGGTGTCCCAACTGCTGTGAAATTCTTGACCCCCTCGGAATTGTCAGGCTAGAGAAAGGGGGTTACATAAGTGAGTATGAACTGGCTTTTCTGGAGACAGCCTGGGACATGGGATATTTAACCCATGTGTATTTTCATCCACACCTGATCAAGCCCACCAAGACAGAATGGACTTTAAAAGTTAAGGGAGAAACAGTCTTGGATCACATGGTGTTCCAGTTTGGCTGTGCTGACCAGCAGGTGAAGACAGGCTGATCCCCCTTTTCCCTCTGGGATATGGCAGGTAAGACTCTTCTCACCCCAATTAAGAAGGAGGCAGAATGGCAATTTAAGTGTCATTGAGTGGAAATATCAGAAGTCCATAAGGTACTGAGAACTTTGTAGACAGAAGGAAAAGGAAAAGTAGAAGAAGGTCCGAGAAGGTAAGCAAAATGGGGGGAAGTGAATCTAAGGCAACTGTATTAGAGTACATGATTAAAATTTTAAAGAAGGGATTTGGGGGAGACTGTGGGGTGAAGATGAAGCCTAACCGCCTCCACATACTCTGTGAGGTCGAATGGCCCCTGTGGGAGTAGGATGGCCACCAGAGAACACCATGAACTTACAAATAGTGGAAGCAGTCTATACAGTAGTCACAGGAGAGCCGGGACACCTGGATCAATATCCATATATTTACTCACGGCTAGGGTTAGCTCAAGATCCCCCTACTTGGACAAGGTTCTGTATCCAGAGGGAAAGGGAAAAATATTAACGGCACAAAAGTTGACTAATGATAAAAAAGGAAATTCTACAGATTTGGACGAGGATGACCTGACCCCTCCTCCATACTGGATAATGACACGTCTGCCTCCCAGTGCTCCACCAGGACCGGAGGCCGCCTTACTGCCCAATCCAGGGCCAGATGAAGTTCCTGCAGCAGCCACTGCTCTTCCACCAGCTCTCCCGGAGTTCGTAGAGCTGCCGTTTCAGCAGGCTGCAGTCCCAGCAATGGAGACCTCTGGTCAACGCCCCCAGAATTCCACCTCAGCTAGACCTCCTAGATTGTATCCACCTCTCCCAGTGAGTGCTGATGGGAAGGGGGAAGAAAACACAGCAATTAGACAGAGGCTGCACTCCGCCAAGGAACAGGGGGAAAGAACCCCTCTACAGATGCCCCTCAGAGAGTTACAACAGCCTCCAGTTCAGGACGCATGGGCACTACCATCAGCCCCCTGTAGCCTGTTATTACCAGCCATTTTCCTCCACAGATATATTAAACTGGCAGAGACACACTCCACCCTACTCGGGGGAGCCACAAGCCATCATTAGGCTAATGGAGACTATTTTTCGAACCCACTGCCCTACATAGGATGACATAATCCAACCACTAGGCTCCCTTTTCAGCACTGAGGAGAGACACAGGATCCTAACTGAGGCCAGAAAATGGTTAAGAGAAATGGCACCTGAGGGTACTGCAAACCCGCAGTGGTGGGCAGAACCAGCCACCCCCGATGAAAGCCCCAATTGGGACTGTAACACAGAGAAAGGGAGGGGCCACGTGGAGAGATACCAGGTGACTATTTTACAAGGTCCCAAGACGGGGGCCCGAAAAGCTATGAGTATTGCAAAACTCTCCAAAGTGATTCAAAGGGAAAGCGAATCACCCTCTGAGTTCTGCAAAAGACTGTGTGAGGCCTACAGACTTTAGACGCCAATAGACCCAGCCAGAGGCTGCTGGGTCTCAGATGGTGATAAATGCAGCCTTTGTGCCTCTAGCCTACCATGAAAATGTCAGATGGGGGGACACCAAGTGACTCATGAATTTTTATACATCTCTGAATGCCCGGTACCTTTGTTAGGAAGAGACTTGCTGTCTAAACTGGGGACACAAGTGACCTTTCCCCCAGCTAAAGACCCACTGTTTGGGTGGGCTTAACCACCTATTTACTCTTACTCTCCGTAACCCCTCAAGATGAAGGGAGGTTGCAGGATCTCCTGGAAGGGAAACCGTCAGGCTAAACAGTCGAGAGAGAAAGTTAACTCAACAATTCCCTCAGGTCTGGGCAGAAGACAACCCACCCCAGCCTTGAAAAACAAGTCCCACTGATAATAGAACTCAAACCCAGTACAATGACATCAGCACCCACCTTGGGCCTGCCAGATCTTGCTTAGCCATTTACTCTTTACGTGATTGAAAAGGACAAGGTGGCCATGGGAATGTTGTCCCAGATTACAGGGATATGGGCAGACCAGTGACTTATCTCTAATCAGCTGGACGGTGTTGCCACTGGGTGGCTGGGATGCTTACGGCAGTTGCTGCAGTTCCCTTACTGGTCCGGGAGGCAACCAAGCTGACTTTGGGCCAAGATTTGTTCATACAAGTCCCACATGAGGTCAACACTTTTCTATGAGGGGATCCCATAAATGACTGTCAACATCCCGGATTACCCAATACCAGGGACTGTTATGTGAGACCCCCCCCCCATGTTACTACTGAGCCTTGTCAGGCCCTGAATCTGGCCACTGTCCTTCCTGTGGGGGAAGGTGGGCCCTCACATGATTGCAAGGAAATACACCAGCAGACCTGACTTGAGAGATCAGCCAATCCTGGACCCAGATTTGGTCCTGTCCACCGATGGCACCAGCCCGGTGAAACAAGGACAATGACTGTCAAGATATGCAGTAGTCATGGAAAAACCCATCGTCGAGGCTGGCTGTCTGCCATCACACTGGTCCGCTCAATGGGCCGAACTATATGCTCTAATCCAGGCCCTCCAGCTCTCAAAAGGTAAGAAGACAAACATTTACACAGACTCCAGGTATGCTTTTGCTACACTACGAGGCTCTGTATAAGGAGAAGGCCTTTGATAGCCAATAAAAAAGATATTAAAAATAAGGAAGAAATTAAGACCCTATTAGATGCTGCCTGGGAACCAGAAAGGGTTGCAGTCATACACTGCTGAGGACGTCAAAAAGAGGATACCCCCGGGCTCAGGGAACAGACTGACAGATAAGACCGATAAAAAGCAGCCGAGGGCTTGGGGGTGACAAGTAAAGCCCCTATTAAAGCTCTCATATTGGCAGAGCTGCCTGAGCTAACGCTAGACTCTCCAAAATACACTGAAGCCCAAAACCAACTAGCCAAAGCAGAAGGGGCCATTAAGACTGAAAAGAGATGGTGGGAATTGCCAAGTGGCAAATTATTGGTACCAGACGAGCTGGCACCCACTCTGGTAAGCCAAACACACCAAGCAACCCATCTAGGCCATGATAAACTGGAAGAGCTAATTTGAAAATATTTCTTGGTTCCCTATCTCTCTTCCCTATGCAAGACAAAATCTCAGAACTTCACTGCCTGCTCACAGGTCAGTGTTGCCTCTCGGCACAGACAGAAACCTCCAGGGATTCAGGTGAAAGGCACGCTGCCCTTTGAACACCTGGAAGTGGACTTGACTGAAATGAAACCTCACCGATGCTACCATTACCTGCTGGTCCTCGTATGTACATTCTCCAGATGGGTAGAAGCTTTTCCTACCCGGACTGAAAGAGCATCAGAAGTAGCCTGGTGCCTGCTTAGGGAGACAGTCCCCAGATTTGGATTTCCTACAAGCATTGTATCAGACAATGGCCCGGCTTTCATAGCTGATTTAGTATAACAAGTAAGCAAAACTTTAAACATCAAGTGGAAATTACATACAACATACAGGCCCCAGAGTTCTGAGATGGTGGAAGGAACTAACCGGACACTTAAAGAGACAGTCTCCAAGTGGATCTTAGAGACTGACTGTTCCTGGGTGGACTTGTTTCCGATGGCTCTGCTCAGACTCAGGATGACCCCACAGTCCCATGGCTCTTCGTACAAAATGGTGTATGGGAGACCCCCCTCCCATAATAAAACAGGTGTCAACAAATTTGCCTCAGGTAAGGGGAGATGAGATTTCACAGCAGATGGAACAACTGGGTAAGGTAATAAATCAAGTAACTAAGTTTGTATAAGAAAGGGTGCCATTCCCCCTTGGGGAACAGATTCACGAATTTGTGCCCGGGGATCAGGTGTGGTCAAAGACTGGAAACATGACTCCTTGGCCCCACATTAGAAGGGTCCATATACTGTTGCTCTAACCAGCCCCACTGCAGTTAAAGATGCAGGTGTCACTCCCTGGGTCCTCCACATGAGGGTGAAGAGAGCATACCACGCAGACCCGGAGGACGCCCAGCAGACTACACAACAGGACCCCACTGATCCCCGTGAAACCAAGGTCATCTTAAAGAAGAAACAGAGATGAAGCTCTACAATCAACTGCTGCTACAAGGACATGCTGGTATCATCTTCAGACTAACCATAGTTTCAGTACAAAGAGGGACCTGTGCTATAATCAAAGTTGAAAGTTGTGTATATATTCCTGATTTATCTGGCTATATATCAGCCACCCTAGATGACATGAAGGTCAGGTAAAAGTTATATCTGATGATAATCTTCCTTTTTGGATTTCGGTCCTTTCTTGGATGAAGGGTGATGGGTGGAAAACTGTATTTACCATTGTTATAGTTGCCTTGATAGTTCTGTTTGTGGACCCTTTACTTCACAACGTATTATGAACTTTGTAACCCAAAGGTTGATGTCGTTCTTCCAAATTAGAGGTCGGAAAGTCAGGGTGCAATATATCCCTATGAATGATGCTCATTCTATGAGTTAAGAGCATCAAGAGGCGGGAATGAAGGAGGAAACAGACAGAACAGGCTCCATCTTGAGAGCAGGACTCCATCTTGGGCCGGACTGTGGACTTTGATCTGGGTTATAATGGTATAACCCAGTATCTATGGAAACGACATACCAACTGGGAAACCAGGCCCCCTGGATGGAGGAGCCCCAGGGCTCGTACATAGACTTTCTGTTGCCTAAAAGATTACCCTTATTATCTGTGTAACTGTATAGAATCATAAATTCTATTATGCTTATTGGGGTACGACCACAGGCCTATTGATAATTGTCCTCTGTTACTACCTAGGCTTAAGGCATATGAATCACAGGTTAACTTTGATTGTATCTTTCTTTTCCTTTGTTCAGACTAGTTTCAGGGAATCTGGGGAGGTGAGTTTGGCACGTACAGTTAGGGTTTTCAGAAAAACTGGTCAGAATCTTTAAGAGGAGACTCTGCCTTGGGCCCGCCAGTGTAATCAACTGCACTCCACTATCTGCATTGTCCTTCTGAGTGAGTTTGTTTCCCAGAATTTGTGGCTACAACAATATGAGAAAGAGGAAAGGAGCACAGGGGGGAAAGAAACTTACTTGGAAAAGGTCATTTATAAAGCAACCTAGAGGTCTTTTTAAGGAGAAGGCAATGGCACCCCACTCCAGTACTCTTGCCTGGAGAATCCCATGGACGGAGGGGCCTGGTTGGCTGCAGTCCGTGGGGTCGCTAAGAGTCGGACACGGCTGAGCAACTTCACTTTCACTTTTCACTTTTCACTTTCATGCACTGGAGAAGGAGATGGCAACCCACTCCAGTGTTCTTGCTTGGAGAATCCCAGGGACGGTGGAGCCTGGTGGGCTGCCATCTATGGGGTCACACAGAGTCGGACACCACTGAAGCACCTTAGCAGCAGCAGCAGAGGTCTTTTTAAAGATCATACCACTAGGTGGCACCATCAGCCTAAGGCAGTTTGGTTGGTCTCAGCTGAGAAAGGGGGAAAATGAACAGGTGGTCAGTGAAAAATCCTATGGACAGAGGAGCCTGAGGGGCTACAGTCTACGGGGTCGAAAAGAGTTAGACACGACTGAGCACGCCTGCACACAGAGTGGGTGGAGGACTTCCCTGGCTCAATGGTAAAGAATCCACCTGCCAATGCAGGAGACCCAAGAGATGCAGTTTCCACCCCTGGGTGGGGAAGACCCCCTGGAGGAGGAAATGACAACCCACTCCAGTATTCGTGCCTGGAAAATTCCATGGAAGAGCAGCCTGGGGAGATACAGTCTATGGGTTCACAAAGAGTCAGACAGGACTGACTACACACACACAGAGTGGGTAAAAAGCTGGAGGGACCCACATTGCATTTGGTAATTTAACCTATACAAGGCATTCCTGTGAACCATACTCTAGTTTAACTCATATACATAAATGCGAGAATTTTCTTTAAATTACAGAAACATCTCATAACTTTATCTCTTCCAATTGGTTTATATCCTTTGAGCATTTTCTATTGATGAGGATATTTTTAAAAATTTATTCCTAACATTGTTGTTTATTCTGTGCACTAATCTTTAGCAGCTAGATAAATGCACATATGGAAATTTTCCATTTTAGCATGGGCTACTTTGTGAATCTTTTCCTTTATGGTTTGTTCTTTTTGAGTCTTATTTTAATATATCTTTACTACACTGAGATGACAAAGATAATTTTTGAAATCATCTTAAAGTTTTGCTTTTTAAACTATCTGCTTTGTCCTGATATGCGGTCACTTTTTCTCAGATGGATAAGCTAATTACCAACTAGTCTATCCTTTCCCTGCTGATTAACCATTCCAGTGCGTGTGTCCACTTGGAGTTTTCCTGCTCTGTTCCATGGGTCTGTTTGTCTCTTTCTACACCACATACCATATTTGTATAGCTAGTCTTGACTCCACTTTGTTTTTCAATCACCTTTATGATATTAGCTCATTTCCGCTACATCATTACACTCACCTCCACATTCTAGACCAGAAGATGACAGGAAAGGGCAGAGTAGGGCTAACATGCTGGAGAGATTACAGCTAAACAACAGATTCCTCTTTTCCTCAATGATGACAGAGTCAGCTGCCAACCATTTGATCCAGGAAACAAAGTTGCAGATTACATAATTTGATGAGGTGAACTACTCCAGAGTGGTTAACTGACTGAGAAACAAATTCCTGGCCACCAGGAATTTGGCCACAGAGGGAACCCAGTACGACAGGAGAATGAAGACGAGTCAAGGTGTTAGTCACTCAGTCGTGTCCAACTCTTTGCAACCCCGTGGACTGTAGCCCGCCAGGCTCCTCTGTCGATGGGATTCTCCAGGCAAGAATACTGGAGTGGGTAGCTGTTCCTTCTCCCGGGCATCTTCCCCATCCAGGAATCAAACCCAGGCCTCCTGCATTGCAGGCAGATTCTTTACTCTCTGAGCCACCAGGGAGGCCCCAATGACAGGAAAATAGATCACAGCCAATCTACCACTACCTACCAGAGGGCGAGAAACAAGACTTTTTGATGGTGGAGCTGAAGCCAGAAAGATGACTGCCTTTGTGTTTACCTCTGTCACCAGTGAAATAGGTGGATATTTCGGGTGTCAATCAACCAAGGAAGAGAGTCTCACAGCAGAGAGCCAGGACTTATGATAATGAGCCAGAATTCATAGGGACAGGAAATTCTGGTCTTTTTTGGAGGTGGGAGGGGAGCAGACTTAGAAGAATCTAGAATTTGAGGACCTGCTGGGCTAGAGAGAAAAAGTGGCCTTTGCCACTTGAAGAGAGGCCAGGAGCCAGGTAGAGAGATACCATGTGCAAATGAGCTCATTATCTTTGTTCCCCCAAATCTGCTGCACTCTCCACATTTCCATTGTCAGAGATGGCAGCCCTGTCTCCCCAAGTGTCCTGCTGCTCAAACTGCTCGCCCGGGCACCGTCCTTGAAGATAACTTAAGCCCTAGAGAACTGATCGCCTAAGTCATTCAGCTCTATCCACAGGCCTCTATCTCCCTTCACCCAGGCTCTGCACAGACTACCATATACCACCACAGACTCCCCTGCCACCTTAGCTAGCAACAGGCTCCTGGCTTTTCCTGCAATGGGTCCTAGTTAAGCTCCCTTCCGCACCCTTGAAGCCAAAAGGCTGATCTAGAAATGTGACGTTCTTACTACTCTGAAATGGTTTCCCATGCCTTAGGCTGCAGTTCAAACTGTTTAATATGAATTACATAGACTTTGATCTAGTCCCCCAGGACCTTCCTTGAGTGGTTATGGGCCCAAGCCATGGAGTCAGTCTTCTCTGTGTTCAAATCCCCACCGCACTGCCTACCACCTTGAAAGCTGAGCAAACACCTGCCCCTCTCTGTGTGTTAGTGTTCTCACCTATTATTTTAGAGGTGGTTTTATCCATTTGCAGATAATATCGCCTTGCTCAGGGGGTTGTTATGAGGATTGAACACAGTAAAGTCCTCGGAAGAGGGCCTGGTACCTCGTCAGCCTTACATCTGTGTCAGCTGTTACTTTTATTTCAGATTCTCCAGTTCACAAAGTTTTCTCCAGCCTCCAGGCCTTTGCATCACCCTGATCACAATACAAAGCAGCCTGCGGGTGTGGGCAGCCACCACAAGAAACTTGTGAAGAAGGAAGATTCTCAGGCCCCAGCCCAGACCCACCAGAAACGGGGGTCCAGCCCTGCCACAGAGTTTTAACAACCCCTCCAGGGCTCTGAGGCACCAAGGCTGGAGCGCTGACGCACTTCTCGTGGTGAATTGTACTGCATCTTTGTCTCCTCCCCCTGCCGGCTGTAGGTCCACAGTGGCCAGGATGGGTCCACATCTTGTGGTCAGTGTCCCTGGTATCTCCTTGTACATGCCATCACAAAAAACGGGAGCCATCACAAGCTGGAATCGAGTAAGCCACATTTTGTGAGCCACACTATCTCCTCAGGTGTCCTCTCTTTGTCGAGTGCCCAGAATTGACACAAGTGTTCCTAAAGGCTTGTGGAAGTATTCCAGCTGTCCCTGTGTAAGTCCAGGCTGCGAGGTCTCACGCTGAGGGGAAAGGAGGGTCTCTTAGAAGGCGAAGGGCACAAGACAAGCGGAGGGTGCTCCCTCAGGGGAAGGCCCGGGGCCTGCAGCAGCACGGGCGCTAAGCGGGTGTACGTTCTCCCACAGGGAAGTCTTCTCCTTTGGAGAGACTGTGGAAGGGCCGATGGGACTCTGCCCAGGATCTGTCCCCATGACTGAGGCTGCAGAGAACTGAGCAAGAAGCGGCCAGGCGGGGGAAAGGCTCAGGACTGGGCGGCCGCAGAGGTCAGAGACCATGCTGGTCTCCCCACATGGGGACCTGCACCTGACCTCTTGTCTTCCACTGAGGGAGAGAACTGAAGAGAAAACAAGGGCGCCTCTCCTCCTCGCCCCTCTCTCACCTCCGTTTCTCACTCTCTCATCTCCTCCCGCCTGGTCTCCGGGTAACAAAGCCGCTGGGTCCAGCCCCGCGCATGGCTGATGGGGTGCGGGGTGCGGGGTTGGGGGAAGCGCAACTGGTTTCCCGGCGATAGTGGCCGACGGAATGGCTTCCCTGCAGAGGGCCCCGAGGCCCAGAGGGCCTCCTCAGCGGCGACGGTGGCCCGCATGAGCATCCCTGCTCCGCAGGAGGGTCCCGCGCGGGTATCTGGCCCGCACTGCCCGGGGCGGGGCGGCGGGGCGGCGGGGACCCGCGGACGCGGACACCCGGGCAGCGGGCCCTGAGCGCCGGAGGCATGGCCGCGAGGGCGGCCCCGGGCCTGGAGGGGGCCCCCCAGCACGAGCAGGTACGGGCGCGGGCGGGGCGGGGTCACCGGGTCGCGGTCCCGAGGCCCGCGCAGGGGCTGCCGGTTGCACAGGTCGGTCTCCAAGGCCCCCTCCCGCGCGCGCACCCGGTGGAGGGGCGAATGACCTTCTGGAAGACGCTTTGGCTTGTCCTCACTACTCCCCACTCTGGGAGGCAGAGTTCCTCTCCATCTCCCTCTGTCTCTCCTCTTCCTCTCCCCTTCCCCTTCTCTTTTCCCTCCTTTCCCCCTCTCTCGTCCTCCCCGGTTCCTTCCTTTCCTTCCCCCCACCCACTCTGTATTTTCCGGGATGAACCTTACCCTGCTTGGCCCTGTCCTCTCCCCGCCCTGCACACTAGCTGCCCACCCGCTCCCCGCTCCCTGGCAGAAACCCCCAGGGCCCGGTGAAGGCCGGGCCTTGAGGCAGACGGCTGAGGGATGCTGGGGGTACATCAGGCTGACTCCGTGGTTCTCACTCAGGAGGCTGGGGCAGAGCCACCTGGAGGGCTCTACCCACAGATGTAGATTTCTATCCCCAGGGTCTCCAGGACTCACTTCTGGGGTAGACCCTGATCATTTGCAATCTAACCAGTTCCCAGGGGGTGCTGCTGCTTGAGCTCTGAGAATCACTGGACTGTCACGTTCTTCCTCCTCCTGGTGGTGGTTTAAAACCCTATCCATTTATTTATTTTTCATTCATCTGACAGTTCTTAGGCCATGACCAAGTACTGGGGACTGGGGTAGGGGAGGGAGTAACCGTGCAATTAGAGGTGGGCCTTTCCTCTGGGAGTTCACATTCTGGAAGAGCAGAAAAAGGAGGACAAAAAGAACTCATTGAGAGTAGGGAGAAATTACTGTCCCCAAAACAGGTTCAAGTGAAGCTTTGTAAGATTTCTAAGAAGCAAGGGATTGCAATTGGCAGCGGGGATGGGCAAGGCTAGTGAGGGGCATGGCATTAAGCTTGGGCTTGGAGAGTGGGTGAGAGCTGACCTTGTGATGACTGGGGAGGCTAGGAATTCTGGATGGAGGGAACAGCAGTACCAACTTGTTGGAGGTGAAGAAAATTGTTGGGGAGTGGTGAGCATGGGAAAGGGGGGAGGGAGCAACGCTCACTGTGACCCTGGTAGAAATTCAGAAGGCTTGTCTTAAAGAAGGGGGAAAGATAAGGGAAAGAGCTAGGCATACATTTGGGAGTTCATTTCCAAAATGAAGAGGGTCTAAGGAAACTGCATGTCCCTCAAGATGTCCAGTGTCTCCACTTCCGCCAATGGAGGGGCCTATCCTGCAGGGCTCCCTGGAGGAGGTGGGCCCCCAGCAGCCCAGAAGGGAGGCTGGAGGGTGCAGGAAAAGCACTGAGGGACAGAAAGTTCTGCTTGGTTGGAGCAGAGAGTGTGCTGAGGCAATGGAGGGAGGTGAGGCTGAAAAGGGACATGGGACTTCAGGAGGGACATTAACAATGGTGGCCAGGGGGAGGATAATATGGTCGGTAGGCTTTATTATTATTATTATCAATGTTTTGAACATCCAAAATTTAAACAGTCAAATAATTCTGTACCATTCTGTAGACTTAAAACACAAAAACAGCAGCTCCACTCCACTCACCCTTCCCCACGTCTGATTTCCACTCCCCAGAGGCAATGATTTTCAACTTTTTCAGTCATTTTTTCTGGTCTGTGCTCCATATTTTCAACCATGCAGTCATACAACACTTCTTGATTTTTAGTCACTAGTGCTATTGGATCGATTCCCTGCTACGGAGGATAAGAAAGAACTACACTCTCTCCCACCAACCTGTCCACCCCACCCCATGCCCGTGACTTGCCTTCTTCCAGCCTCACGTTAGTGACATCACACGTTGGCTAAGTCTTCACTCACTGCCCATGTCAGGGACTCTAACCAAATGCTCGTCGCTCCCAGCCGGTCACTACATGTACACCCTGAACTACTCTGCACTCCCTTCAGTTCTGGTTCCTTCATTTTCTGTGCACCATTCACCCATTCGTCACCAAACTCACCGCCAGACTTGGACTCATCCCCAAACTCACTTGCCAGGCTCTTCTCAACATGCTGGAGCCTGTCAGAGGATCTCTCTTGTAACTCCTGAGTTTGGATCCTTTGCATTTGACCCATGTCTTCTCTCTGTATAGGCCCTTCCTTTTGAACCACAATGTTCAGACTTCCTACTGATGTAATTTGATGTGGCTCATTTTTCATCAGCTCTACTGGGCACCTGGTGAGTCCTTTCCTTCGAAACAGGTGTCTTTCAAGCCATGGGAATTTTCCTGTATAATTTCTTTTACATTTCTTGACTTTAGCCATCTCTGCTCTCTTATTCTGGAAATCCTCTTTTTGGATATGAGATTTCCTGAACAGATTCTCTAATTTTCTTATATTTTCTTTCTTCTTTTCCACCTCCTTTGGGTTTTTTTTTTTTTTTTTATTCTTTCTGAGGGAGTTTCACTATTTATCTTCAACATTTCTATTAGATTTTTTATTTTCAGTTCTCAAATTTTTTATTTCTAAGATCTTTGTCTGTTTCCATTTCTAAAGCCTGGGGTCCTTGTCCTCATGGGTGCAGAGCCCTCTTCTGTCTCCAGCGCTTGGTCATCTTTGGCTGTCTGCCTGTGTTAAAGGGGAGATGGTAAAACACTGTTTGGAAGCTCTTTAAGCAGGGAGAGCTTGTGGAAGGGTAGGCTGCACTGGAGGAGGACCTAGCCAGGCCTTTTCATAGGAAGGATGATGCCAGTCCACATCTGTAAGTCTTTTCTCTTGGCCTGGACGGTATCGCAGAGACGTCCTCTTCCACATGCTGCCTGGAAGCCAGCATCCCCAGCCAGGTGGCAGGCCTAGAGCAAGAGTACAGATAAAGGCCCACATGCCTTGTGTCTAAAGATTATAAGCCAAGCTGCTCTCACAGGCCTGTCTGCAGGCCCACCAGGACCTGTGCCACCTCCCTGACCCAGAGCTTACAGGAGGCATGCCCTCCCCGCCCGCACGGCGGTTTGCTCACCTGAGTGTAGTGGCTACCTGCCGGGGCTGGATGTGCAGGTATCCATTTCCTGGAGCTGCCGTAACAAGAGGAGTTTACTGAAGGGATAAATTGGGAGATTGGGATTGACATATACACAGCACTATATACAAAATCAATAACTAATAAGGACCTACTGTATAGCATAGGGAACTCCGCATTCTGAAAAAAAAAATGAAAATGAAATGTTAGTCACTCAGTCGTGTCTGACTCTTTGCAACCCCATGGATTTTAGCCCTCTAGGCTCCTCTTTCCATGAGATTCTCCAGGCAAGAATACTGGAGTGGGTTGCTGTTCTCTTCTCCAAGAGATCTTCCCAGCCTAGGGATCAAACCCAGGTCTCCTGCATTGCAGGCAGATTCTTTACCATCTGAGCCACCAGGAAAGCCCACATTCTGGGATAACCTATATGATAAAGGAATCTAAAAAAGAATGAATCTTAAAAAAAGAATCTAAAAAAGAATATGTACACCTGAAGCACAACATTGTAAATCAACTATAGTCCAATAAAAAGTAATTTTTTAAATAGAGAAAATTTTAAAAAATATTGATAGAAAGGGAAAAAATAGAAATAGAAAAAAAATAGGCCTTCCCTGGCAGTCTAGTGGATAAGAATCCACCTGCCATTGCAGGGGACACGGGTTCCATCCCTGGTCTGGGAAGATCCTGCATGCCAAGGAACAACTCAGCCTTCTCACCACAACTGCTGAAACCAGGATGCCTAGAGCCTGTGCTCCGAGAAGCCAGTGTGATGAGACACCCGTGCGCAGCAGCAAAGAGCAGCCCCAGCTCACCACGACCAGGGGAGGTGCACACTCAGCAGTAAACACCAAGCACAGCCAAAAATAAAGCAATCAGTCTTTACCAAAAAAAAGAAAAATAGAACCTTACTCTTCCACAGTTCTGGGGGCCGGAAGTCTAAAACCTGTGTGTAGGCAGGGTGATGGTTCCTTCAGAGACTCTAGGGTGAACCTTCCTTGCCTCTCGCAACTTCAAGGGAATCCAGGTGTCTTGGGCTTGTAGCTGCTTCTCTCCAGTCACTGCCTCTGTCTCAACATGGCTTCCTTCTCCATGCCTGTGTCTCTCCAGGTGTCAGATCTCCCTTCGACTTTCTCTTATATCGACTCCAGGGTTCAGGGCCCATCCTAAATCCTGGATGATCCTATCCCCAAATCCTTAATTTATTCACATCTGTAAAGATTCTTTCTTTTTCCAAATGAGATCACAGTCGTAGGAACCAGAGGTCAGAAATAGGCCATATCTTTGTGGGTTGGGTAGGGAGGGACAGGTTCATCCCCCTGCAGAACAGAAACCAATGCCAGGACCGGTCCCATCAGATGCCTCAAGGACTCTTGATAGGAAGCAACCCACTGCACAGCTCACCTCCTCACTTCTCACGCTGAGGATTTCCAGGCAGTTCATAGCTGCTTCCAAACTACCCACTGGATGGAGGGAGAGAGGCAGTGTGGTTATGATGGGGGCCTGGTCCACTGAGACACCAGCTTTGGATGGCCTGGGGTGGAGCTGGGGGTGCAAATTAAAAACTCTATCTTGGATTTTCCAGGGCTCAGGCTGTTGTTTATTTCTCCCCTTCTTCCCCAGTCCACCTGAGAGCATCAGCCCTATACCAGCCATCTTCAGTCAATTTTTACTCAAGCTTTCAAAATATTTCTGCTTTTTTTTGGCCCTCTTTTTTTCCCGGATCTTAGTTCCCCAACCAGGGATTGAACCGGCACCCTCCAAACTGAAAGCACAGCGTCCTAACCACTGGGCCACCAGGGAATTCCCTCAAAATATTTTCTTGAGTTAGAAAAGAGGGAAAAAAAGCCTCTGTGTTTCCAAATTTGAGATGCATGGGGGTAGGGGGGAGGCTTCTAGAGCAGGGAAGTGCCCGTGGGGCCTGATGGAAGACCAGGCTGGAATCTCCCCTCCAGACGAGGACTTTAAATGCTTCCCGCTTCCCTGCCAGAGCCTGGGTCTCTGAGCCCCATTGAATCCCCCCAGGCTGGGGTGGGGTGGAGAATGACACAAAGTCTCACACTGACTGAGCCTTCTATTTTCAACACGGCTGCAGCCACATTTCTAGACGTGCTAGGCTTCCTCCACCCGTCAGCCCTCCCGAGGGTCTTCAGCATAGAACGTCTGCTTTCAGGAGGGCTTTTCCAGAGTTATCACTAGTGAGTTACACCATCTTTGTATAAATGAGCCATTTGTATTTCCTCTTTTATGAATTTCTTGTTCATGTGCTTTGCCCTTTACAAATGCTTTATGTCTTTTGGATTAAACTGTAAAAGCTCTTTTTCTATTCAGTTTAGTCACTTCTTGCCTTCACATATGTTAGTTTATCTTTCAAATACAGGTGATTTTAATCTATTTTTCGTCCTCAAAATTCATCGATTTTTTTACTTTACAGTATCTGAGTTCCCTGTCATACTTAGAAATGCCTTCTTCACTGAGGTATTATTAAAATGCTTAACTGTATTTCTTCTAGCACTTTTCAGGTTTTCCTTTTCACATTTAAATATTTGATCCTTTTGGAATCTATTTTGAAGCCGGGTATGGATCCAGCTTTAGTTTTCTCAAATGACTAGCTAATGGTCTCAGCACCATTTTTTTTTTTTTTTTCATTTATTTTGTATTGGGGTATAGCCAATTAACAATGGTGTGATAATTTTAGGTGAACAGCAAAGGAGTTCAGCCATACATATGTATATCACTCTCCCCCCAAACCCCTCCCATCCAGGCTGGCACATAACCCTGAGTAGAGTTCCATGTCTCAGCACCATTTATTGAACGATCTGTTTCTTTCTCACTGCTCTGAAGTAGCTCGCTCATCATCTGTAGCTAGGTCTGCTCCTGGGTTCTTCTGCTCACTCACTGTCTTCCTGTTCCTGGGCCCGTAGGCTGTCAGGTAATTTCTGGGCTGTACTGTGGGTTTCAGTGGCTGACAGACCGCACCCCTAGTCTTCTGAATTTTCCTGGATAGCCTTATGCTTATCCTTCAGATGAATTTTAGTGTCATTTCAGTTTCCAAAATAAGTCCTGTTAAGCCCCTGGATGAGCTTACATAATAACATACCACAAAAAAAAAAATCTTTCAAAAAACAGATTCCACCTAGGAAAAAAAAAATTGTACTATAGGAAACCATTACTAGAAAAGAGATGTCTCTAATTGTACCACCATCGTAGTTTGCTTTTTCTCTAAGAAAAAGAATATTGTTTCAATATCACTTGATCTAAGGAAGTTCGTAATTGTATTTAGCAGAAATCGTTTCAGCTGCAATTTCCACTCCCTACGCTTTCCTCGTTTTCAGTAGAACAGTTTATCATACTTCATTTAAAATGACTTCAGAAACAGACTCACAGATACAGGAAACATACTGGTGGTTGTAGGGAGGGGCAAATTAGGGGTGTGGATTAAGAGAGAGAAACTGCCATGTATAAAATAGATAAGCATCAAGGACATGTTGAATAGCACAGGGAATTACAGCTATTATCTTGTAATAACTTTTATGGAGGATCATCTGTAAAATACTGAATCATTATGCTGTATACCTGAAACTAATATAATATGGTAAATCAACTATACTTCAATAAAAAAAAAACAAACAAGACTTGGAATCTGGTGGGTAGTTACACATTTATACCCAAAGCTACATTACTTGTAAAAGTCAAAGGAAGTGTATCTTCTCAACTAAAAACCCAATTCCCTGTTTTAAGCTAATTTGAACAAAAAGCACTGTGAAGCCAAAGATCTTGAACAGCAAAAAGGGGACCCATGAAGTCTTGGTTGCAACTTTTACTAAGATGACTGACCCTTGGATGAAGCACCTTCTTAGAAAACTCTCATCTAATGTCTTATTTATATTCACAATATTGCAGTGAAGTAGATAAGAGCAGTTTTTACGTCAGTCTCCAGCCTCTGAGAAGGAAATGGCGACAAGCACAGGTTGGTGATGTGCCTGGGTTACCCAGAGCTCCAGTCAGCTCAGTGTTTGGTACTGGATGGGTCTGTGTGGCTACAAGGCTCATTCCCAAAGCAGAAGCCAGTTAAGTTGGCCATATCCCACTAAGGAGGGGACTTGGCCCTGCTTTTCCCTGAGGGCTGCCACTGGAAGGCTGCCTTGAGCCCAAGTGCCACAACCTTCATTTGGATATCAGGGACTGCCTGGTAGGATCAGCCAGTGGCAGAGAGCCCCAGGGAAGCTGCAGGCAGCACTTGCTGCCCCAACCACCTCCTCTCCACCATCACCCAGCAAGTCCTAAACCTGCCTAAACCTCAGCTAAGCTGTGTCTCCCAGAGCTTTCATCCCCCTTATAAGGAACCGCTCCAGTCTCTGACCAAGGCACACATGTCTTATGGAAACTGAGTCAGAGGACTCCTAGCCTGAACTATGGATAGTGTTGTTTCTTTCCATCTGTCAGAATTGCTTCACACACACACACACACACACACACACACACACACACAGAGGAATTGCTTCTGCCATCTCAAGACACTATGGACATGAATTTGAGTAAGTTCCGGGAGTTGGTGATGGACAGGGAAGCCTGACGTGCTGCAGACCATGGGGTCGCAAAGAGTTGGACACAATGGAGCAACTATGGTTTTTCCAGTAGTCATGTATGGATGTGAGAGTTGGACTATAAAGAAAGCTGAGCACAAAAGAATTGATGATTTTGAACTGTGCTGTTGGAGAAGACTCTTGAGAGTCCCTTGGACTGCAAGGAGATCCAACCAGTCCATTCTGAAGGAGATCAGACCTGGGTATTCATTGGAAGGACTGATGTTGAAGCTGAGATTCCAATACTTTGGCCATTTGATACGAAGAGCTAACTCATTGGAAAAGACCCTGATGCTGGGAAAGATCGAGGGCAGGAGGAGAAGGGGACAACAGAGGATGAGATGGTTGGATGGCATCACCGACTCAATGGACATGAGTTTGGGTGGACTCTGGGAGTTGGTGATGGACAGGGAGGCCTGGCGTGCTGTGGTTTGTGGGGTCGCAAAGAGTCAGACATGACTGAGCAACTGAACTGAACTGAACTGAGCAACTGAACTGAACTGAGCTGATTTCAAGAAAACAAAGGAGGGAAAAAAGAAAACCTATTTAATGTCTGATTTGTGTAATAAAAGCTTTATTACACAAGGCCTTTTCTTCTTTGCCATCATTGGGGATTTTAGCTTTTGATGCTACTGGACTAGAAGTTAAGCTGTCTGTATTCTCCATGAAAGTTATACAATGATGTCTTTCCAAAGATTAGCCTTCAGTTCAGTTCAGTTCAGTCGCTCAGTCGTGTCTGACTCTTTGCGACCCCATGAATCACAGCACGCCAGGCCTCCCTGTCCATCACAAACTCCCGGAGTTCACTCAGACTCACGTCCATCAAGTCAGTGGTGCCATCCAGCCATCTCATCCTCTGTCGTCCCCTTCTCCTCCTGCCCCCAATCCCTCCCAGCATCAGAGTCTTTTCCAATGAGTCAACTCTTCGCACGAGGTGGCCAAAGTACTGGAGCTTCAGTTTTAGCATCATTCATTCCAAAGAAATCCCAGGGCTGATCTCCTTCAGAATGGACTGGTTGGATCTCCTTGCAGTCCAAGGGACTCTCAAGAGTCTTCTCCAACACCACAGTTCAGAAACATCAATTCTTCCGCGCTCAGCCTTCTTCACAGTCCAACTCTCACATCCATACATGACCACAGGAAAAATCATAGCCTTGACTAGACAGACCTTTGTTGAGAAAGTAATGTCTCTGCTTTTTAATATGCCATCTAGGTTAGTAATATCTTTCCTTCCAAGGAGTAAGCGTCTTTTAATTTCATGGCTACAGTCACCATCTGCAGTGATTTTGGAGCCCAAAAAAATAAAGTCTGCCACTGTTTCCCCATCTATTTCCCATGAAGTGATGGGACCAGAGGCCATGATCTTCATTTTCTGAATGTTGAGCTTTAAGCCAAGTTTTTCACTCTCCACTTTCACTTTCATCAAGAGGCTTTTGAGTTCCTCTTCACTTTCTGCCATAAGGGTGGTGTCATCTGCATATCTGAGGTTATTGATATTTCTCCCGGCAATCTTGATTCCAGCTTGTGTTTCTTCCAGTCCAGCGTTTCTCATGATGTACTCTGCATAGAAGTTAAATAAGCAGGGTGACAATATACAGCCTTGACATACTCCTTTTCCTATTTGGAACCAGTCTGTTGTTCCATGTCCAGTTCTAACTGTTGCTTCCTGACCTGCATATAGGTTTCTCAAGAGGCAGGTCAGGTGGTCTGGTATTCCCATCTCTTTCAGAACTTTCCACAGTTTATTGTGATCCACACAGTGGATCAGCAGCACGTGGGTGCACCCTGTAGGTCAGTCTCAAGCACTTTCCTGGGAATGGTCTGTATGCTCTCCCACCCAGCCCACGGGCTGGGCCAGATTGCCCCCTTCCCTGTGATCAGGGTTTAAGGGTTTAAAGGAACAGGAGGACACAACAGTGCTCCAAACGAGAAGCTGGTCAGCTCTGACTCTACATCCTTGAACCTGGAGAATGTCATCTCCAAGTTCTCACTGGCATCATTTAAGGCATCAGCAAAACAAATGTTTTTCACAAGCTCTCCAATTCATAGATTACACCAGAAGCCAGGGGGGCACTGCCTGTTGGGAGACCACTTCCTACAACTTTGACTGAATTGCCAAAGAAAACCACAGGCATGGAGCCTCATTTGGTTTCCTGACCTTGGAGAGCAGAATCAAGTATTTATTAATAGTGACCTGATTCCTGTTTTGTGTGGGTGTATGTGTGTGTGTTTTTAGTTCCGTAATTAAATATTTTGTTACAGCTTTCATTCTAAACTATTACAGTACTAGGAAACATCAGTATTTTTCATGGTTTGCGTTTCTCATGTAATGCTGTAAAATGGAAGCTAAGGAAACAAGAAAATTTTGAGAAGGGATCTCTTATGTTTTTCAGATCTCTCACACAAAGCTTTCTGCGGATGATGAGTGGAAGTAAGTGATTTGTATTTTTTTAATAGCTGATATACTAAAAATTGGATTTCCATTGTAATAGTTTGAGAAATTAAATGCAGCCATCATTTTACTATAATTCCCCAGGATAGAAGGTGGGTTAGCAAAGCCATGTATGCGCAATGATTGTATAGACCCAAACTGCAGGGGTTTCATCTGCCTTCTGCAATGGGCTACATGCTGTTCCACAAATGTATATGTCCTTCAATATATGTCCTTATATGTCCTTGTCCTTTTAGGCACAAGATACATCTTGTTTTCCTTTTAGGCTCTTTCTTCTGTGTTATGGTACCTACTCTGGGGCCATTGGACTCCTGTGGTCACCGAATGAAATAAAACAGTTCTTCCTTTTTTTTGCATTATGGTCACCAATTATGAATGTATTCCTAATCAAAACAGATGATATCTGTTACATTCTACACTAGTTTATACTTTCCAAAGTACTTCCACGTAGGTTAACCATCTAAGATGCATTTTCACCATATATTCACAAAATCGTTAATGTTATAAAGTATATTTTGTTTGATATCTATGCAAGTCCTATTTTCGACTGATGACAAACCCACTCTTCTATCTATGTATTACACAGAGTGTTAAATAGTTATTTTGGACCTGGAATGTAAAAACTATAACTAAGTGCTTGTACCCTTTTATTTTTTTCACTTCCCATTTCTTCAGAAGAATGAATATATTTTTTAAAGAGCTTCTAGAAATCATTCTCAGCTCCTAAGCTCAGCTTCCAATACAGAGACCAATAGTCACATAATCTTATTCAGGTTGTTTACCTAATATGGACTTCAGCTTCTCCATTTGATCAATGAAGGGGTCTCAGCACATCTATGGTACCTCCCAGCACTAACAGTCTCAGATTTTATCTGAGAAGATAGATTTCTGAGCAGTTTGAGAATAGTTGAGAAATTATTAATTATTCATGGAAATGCTGGGAACACAGGAGGTTCAAACAGTGCAGCGGTTTAACAGCACAAGTTAGTAAGTTAACGGAGAAGGAAACGGCATCCCACTCCAGTACTCTTGCCTGGGGAATCCCAGGGACAGAGGAGCCTGGTGGGCTGCAATCCATAGGGTCACACAGAGTTGGACATGACTGAAGCGACTTAGCATGCATGCATGCATTGGAGAAGGAAATGGCAACCCACTCCAGTGTTCTTGCCTGGAGAATCCCAGGGACAGAGAAGCCTGGTGGGCTGCTGTCTGTGGGGTCGCACAGAGTCGGACACGACTAAAGCGACTTACCAGCAGCAGCAGCAAGCAGAAATATTTAGGAGGCTCTGTGGGCTCATTTCTGTGCATTTTCCAGCAGGGGGCACCCCTGGGATTTGGATGGAGCCCTTGCTGAGGTAGCTCTGTAGAAATGCTGGTAGAGAGAGACCCAAACCAGGTACCCAATAAGTGGCTTTAAAAGGTCACAGGATATTACCCTGAAGTGCTGTCTGATCAGTGCCCTAACTAAATGCAAACTAAGAGATTCTGTAACTGATAGTGCCTCACTTGGGGTAGAAGATGATGCTAACCAATAGTTATAAAGTAATTGTCAAGGTTCATATTCCTTGTAAATACTATTCCATTTTACCTAATTCCTGAACCACTCTCTCTTCCTCTGGGTTAGTAGATCCTAATTTAGGCTGCACTTTAGAATCATAAGAGGAACTGTGAAAATTACTGATGCCTCAATCGCATCCTGGAAATCTCTATGCATTTGCTCAGGCTGCCATAGCAGATCATGCAGACTGGGTGCTAAAACAACAAAAACCTATTTTCTCACAGATCTAGAGGCTTCAAGTCCAAGACCCAGGGGCCGCAGGCTTTGGTTCTTTTTGAAGCCTCTCTCCTTGGCTTCTGCCTGTGTATCCAGACGGTCTTCCCCGTGTCCTCACCTCCCCTTCTCATAAGGACACCAGTCATGTTGGTTAGGACCCGTCTTAATGACCCCATGTACCTTAATTACCTCTTTAAAGACCCTTTCTCCAAACATAGTCACATTCTGAGGTCCTGGGGTTAGCACTTCAGCTTATGAATTTTGAGGGAACCCAGTTCAGCCTAGAACACCAAGCAATGGTCACTCCATTGCTGTGGGGTCCAGCCTGGACACTGTGATTTTTAAAAGCTCCTCAGTGATTTCCAGATCACAGTCCCGGTCAAGCAGCTCTGCTCTAGATTCTCTTGGAGACCACTTCTTCTATAGGAGGTTAGACCAGGTGACTTGCTACTTCAGTGGTTTTATCTACCACTGTATAATATTAAAAGTCCAACTAAACACGGAAGCATTTAGTCATCCTCTGAATGTTTGTGCCTAAGATAATACTTAGGCCTCTTCTTTCTCCTTATGATGAAAATAATTTCTACAACTCCGAGGTTTTCCGTAGCCCCACAAATAGTATTCTCTCCATAGGCACCATCTCCTTTTACCTAAGAATGTTAGAAATTACTTGAAATTGCCAATATTTGATTGGAGGGCTTTTTTACTTTCAAAAATGGCAATTTCATATGATACAACATAATAGTAAGTATTATTCTTCATATGAAAGTGAAAGTGTTAGTTTCTCAGTTGTGTCTGACTCTTTGCGACGGCATGGACTGTAGCCCGCCAGACTCCTCTGTCCATGGGATTTTCCAGACAAGAATACTGGAGTGGGTTACTGTTTCTTTCTCCAGAGGATCTTCCTGACCCAGGTATCAAACCTGGGTCTCCCACATTGAAGGCAGATTCTTTACCATCTGAGCCACCAGGGAAGACTATTGTTCATACAGATACAAATAAAATATCATATATATGTGCTCTACAGTTATAGAGCACCTATCTTGTGAGGTACAGAGAGATCATTATTTTAGATTTGAAAATGAGGAAACTGAGGTGCAGAGAAAATAACTGACTTTCCCAAGGGGATGATGTGGCAGATGGGAGGTTGGAACCCAGGTCTTCAGAGCCCACCAGTGAGCTTCCGTCCCCACTGCTCACCTTGAAAGGACAAGGCTGAGGCCAAAAGCACACGGGCAAGCTAAAGGCAGAGAGGAATTGGTTTCACTGACAGACTCAGGCTCCTCTTCTCTGCTGTCCCTTCCCCCAAGCCTGGGGGAAAGGGGGGAACTGAGAACTTAGGAGAACTTTGTAGTCAAAGCTTCAAAAACCCCCCGTTTGAAATTCCCAATTGCTTCTCATGAGTCCTGCCTATTTTTCTTGTTTTGCTAACTGTCCGAGAGTTGAGGGCTTGTTCAGCTGACCGCCTTTGCTGGTTGCAGCCTGCAGCAGGAGAGGATGTACAAGATGCATCGGGGACACGAGTCCATGCACGTGGAGATGGTCCTGATCTTCCTCTGCGCCCTGGTCGTTGCCCAGATAGTGCTGGTGCAGTGGAGACAGAGGCACGGCCGCTCCTACAACGTGAGTCACCCCCGGGGCCGCTGGAAGCCTGCGCCTCTTCCCAACACATCCCTCCTTTGTTACCACTTTGAAGGAAATGGTTTGGTTTAAGTCAGTGGCTCTCAGCCCCATGCAGTTTTGCCCCCGGGAGACTCTGAGCAACATCTGGAAACATTTGTGATTGTCACGCCTTAGCAGGAGGGAAGCGGGGAAGGGAGCGGCTACTGGCATGTAGCAGTAGAGGCCAGGGATGCCGCTCCACACGCAAGAACAGCTCCTTATGACAGAAACACCAGTGGTGCCAAGGCTGAGAAACCCAGGCTTAAGTAAGCCTACTTTCCTTTTGGGCTGAACTGTTTCTGCCAATGGCCCAGGACAGGAGGATTAGGAATGGCAGAGACAAAAGGCTGAGGCTGTCTAACTTGGCTTCATCAGCATTAAACTGTCTTGGCGTGGATGGTTTCTGTCCCCAGGGGGCCGTGGTAAAGCAGACACTGAGCTGACCTTTTCCACATGGAGCAGGACCCTGTTGTCATAGACCCCTCCCACCCAGCACGCCCACTGGAACCTCCCCATCTCATGGCCTCAGTCGTGGCCTGGGCTTGTTGGACCTGAGACAGGCGCTGCCATGCTGAGAGCAGAGCTGCTCACTGCCCCGGGTGCAGCAGAATCAGCTGGGGGACTCGTCAAATGAGATGTTTTTTCACTCAATGTAGGCCAAATAACTTGCACGTTGAACGAGTTCCCAAGTGGTACAGACGTTACTGGTCCAGGGATGACACTCTGAGAACCAGCGATGCAGGCCTGAGAATGGGCTGGGTGGGGAGACGCTGGAGAAGGGCCCGCAGTTCACGCTGTCCGTGGCCCTGGGTCTCAGACTGGTCACTGTGTCAGAAAACTTGCCTGTGACAAATGAAGTGCTGGCTTAGACGAGTATTTTATTTTCTTTCCGCCTATCATAAAAATTGTTTCCTACATAGCATGGGACTGAAAATAATTCTAAGTTTCCTCTAATATGTAAATCTAAGTTAATTTTGACCATTTTATTTAGAAAGGGGAATCTTGGGAGATTTCCGTTTGTTTTTTAAGCAAATGCATCCGTGTGCTGTCATGTCACCACTGTCCTGTAGATTAAAATGAACACCCTCTATATTCCACTTGAACAAACTTTCTTCAGTGAAGGAGAGTAGGCTCAAACCTCATTAGTTATTCTCTCTCATATCAAAGAAAAAGCCCCTTAAATATATGGTTTTCTAATCTTCAAAATGGAAATACCTAGCATAGAATTTCCAGAGTCCTTAAAAAGAAACCTGGATTCTTAAGGAAAGGGTTTGTAGCCCTGTTCCATCCTTCCTTTATAACTGATAATTACCTCTGAGTTGGTTTGAGTTCAGTTTCCACGAAGACACAGATGTGGATTTACTTAGAAAGAAATCCCCTTTGAAAGGAAACACCACATGAGCCAACTGACTTGAACTGTATCCCACCACTCCTCTGCCATTTTTATTTGGTGATTTTTTGAGGTACCTTTTGCTAGAAAGGATCTGTCCTCGTGTCTGACGAGGTTGCTCATATCGAAGCTGAAGCTGCCGCTGCCTCCACCACTGTGGAGCTTCACACGCTGGCTGCACCAGTGACGCAGCCGCCCATGAGCAGTCAGGGGCCCCTTGGAGGACTTGCTGCCGCTGGCGGTTCTGAGCCTCGGTGGCTGGCTACAGCTGTCGGCCGGCGGGAGTGGCCTCCCCAGGTGCTTCCCGATGCCCACTGCACAAGCTGTACTGCCCAGAACGCCTCTCCAGGGACCTTGCTTTTGCCTGCGCTCCGCCCCCCAGAACTGGGCTCCCGCAGTCACTCCCCTTCTCCCTGAGGCGCTGTTACTGTGTCCTGCCACACAGCTGCACTATTTTATGTCTGCTCAGATGTGCTCTGTGGTCCTGAGGATACCTTGGAGGTAACCAGGTGACTGTGATTGTTGCATCTCTTAGGGTGACCCATTCTGACAAAGCCAGGAGCCTAAGGATGCCTTCAGTGGTCAAGCACAGATTTGGGTCTTGTGGTGGTGCCAAAGGAACCGTTCTGGGTTAGCACAAAGATACAGCTGGCCTCTAGAATGTTCTCTACTTCTTTGCCCATCATAGTCCATCTACTGTTATTGCATGGCCCCACAGGAACAGGTGGAGAGACCCTGTGTGTCTCTGATGACAGTCTTGGCTCAAGGTAAGAGCCAGCGTGTGAGGCTGACCATTCCCATGCCAATGCTTTGGCTTCACCCCTTGCTCTGTGTATCTTCTTGGAGGTTCACTGCCAGAGCCGTCATCAGAACTCGGCCATCTCAGGAGCCCTTGGTGACATCTGCAAACACTGGGGCTGGTAATAGTTCCCAGAGCGCCTGTAGCTGACTCCAGCACCGGTTTCCAGCTCTCTTACTGTGGTTTGCATGAACTGTATCCAAAAACCTGGATCTAACGGCCTATTCAGGTTAACATCTTTGGTATGAAATTTGATGGACATGTTTCCATAAAAGCTGACCTAAACAGCTTTGTCATCCAAAAATAACCCAACTTGTTTTTAACATATAACCTAACTTTTAACTTGGGCTTCCCTGGTGGCGCAAATGGTAAAGAATCTACCTGCAATGCAGGAGACCTGGGTTCGATCCCTGAGTTGGGAAGATTCCCTGGAGGAGGGCATGGCAACCCACTCCAGTATTCTTGCCTGGAGAATCCCCATGGACAGAGGAGCCTGGCGGTCTGCAGTCCATGGGGTCATGATGAGTCAGACATAGCTGAGTGACTAAGCACACTTTTAACTTGTTTCTTTTGGCATTTAAGATTATGTAGGACCTACCAGAACTAGAGCTTTTAACATGTTTATAAGGTTCAGGAAGCTCCTGGCTCTTTTTACAAGAGACCATATAGTGAAGTTTTTGATGAAGTTTCATGAATTGATGCTGTAACCTTCACCAATACATTAATAATATATCATTATATATAACATATTAACTATAATTACTATAATATAGTATAATATAATAATATACTATAATAGTTAGTCCATAATAATTATTACTATAAAATATATATGAAATACCATATATAAATTTATATGTAACTGTTACATATTATTACAGTTGTGATTAAGTGCTTTTTGTACATTATCTAACTTACCCTGGGAGGTGATAATTTTTACTCCCTTTGTGAAATATAGTTCAGAGAAATTAAATAACTTGGTCAAGGTCACATAACTAATTAGTTGCAGAGAGGAAACAAAAATCCAACCTCATTAGTTATTTTCTCTTACATCAAGGCTATTGATATTCCTTCAATATCTCTGAATCACACTTTCCTTATCTGCAAAATGTAAACACTGCAAATAAGAGGAGCTTCCCAGGTGGCGCTAGTGGTAAAGAACACGTCTGCCAATGCAGGAGACATAAGAGACTCAGATTGGATCCCTGGGTCAGGAAGATTCCCTGGAGGAGGGCACAGCAACCCACTCCAGTATTCTTGTTTCGAAAATCCCATGGACAGAGAAGCCTGGCAGGCTACGGTCCCTGGGGTTTCAAAGAGTCAGACACGACGGAAGCAACTTAGCACGTCATGCACATAAGAGCCCACCTTCCAGACTCGGGACTGAGAACATCTCCCTGTGAGAATTTCTAGATGCACAGTGAATGTTCAGTACCATCAGTTGACTCTGAATGCATTCAAGGGCTATGACTTGTAAATAACATTTGTGTAAATTTAACCATACACTGTAAAAGCAGTGTACTAATAAAAGAATGCTTTTCTGAATGCTTTTGTAAAGCTAAAGTGAATACCACCCCTCCCCCATTAATCTACATTCTCCATTAGGAGACTTGAATGTAATGTTTTTTTCAGATATCACATCTGTGTATCCTGCCTTGCCATACCCCCCTACTCTGCCATCTGCTTTGTCTGGGAGTGTTCCCTGGACTGGTTCTGTGAGATGTATTTCCAGGAATGAGGGGCAGGCTGTGAAGAGAAGAGCCCTGGCTTAGAAGTCAGACAACTCTAGTTGCTCAGCTTACCACAGTGAGCCTCAGTTTTCTGATCTTTAAAAAGATGGCATTTTTAAAAATAGGAAGGCCTCCTGGTTTCAGCTCTGATACATAAAAAGCTTGAAATCATCACTTGCTACAAGGGAAAAAGCTGAACAAGCTGAGTATCAGTGACTTCTCCTGGACTTATCAGAGAACTGAGGTCATAGGAAAAATTGTTGTTGTTCAGTCGCTCACTTGTGTACGACGCTTTGTGACCCCATGGACTGCAGCACGCCAAGCTTCCCTGTCCTTCTCCATCTCTCGAAACTTGCTCAGACTCATGTCCATTGAGTCCATGATGCCATCCAACTATTTCTTCTTCTGTTGTCCCCTTCTCCTCCTGCCCTCAATCCTTCCTAGCATCAGGGTCTTTTCCAATGAGTCAGTTCTTCACATCAGGTGGCCAAATTATTGGAGCTTCAGCTTCAGCATCAGTCCTTCCAATGAATATTCAGGGTTGATTTCCTTTAGAATTGACTGGTTTGATCTCCTTGCAGTCCAAGGAACTCTCAAGATCTTCTCCAGCACCACAGTTCAAAAGCATCAGTTCTTCGGTGCTCAGTCTGATATCAACTCACATCTATACATGACTACTGAAAAAAATCATAACTTTGACTACGATTATACAGACCTTTGTTGGCAAAGTAATGTCTCTTCTTTTTAATATGCTGTCTAGGCTTGTCATAACTTTTCTTCCAAGGGGCAAGCATCTTTTAATTTCATGGATGCAGTCACCATCTGCAGTGATTTTGGAGCCTCCCAAAATAAAATCTGTCCCTGTTTGAATTGTTTCCCAGGAAAAGCCATCACCCCTAAATCTGGAAAAACAGATGCATGTAGGGAATCATAACCAAGATCTGCTTATTGGGAACAGAAGCTGCCAGAGCCATAGACTGGAAGAAATGCTCAATGGGTAACTTGGAAGAATTGCTGGGAGCAGAGTTCTGGCCAGTGTGAGAGCGGGAACCTCCAGGGGCCACAGTCTTAGGGACCCCTCATATTTTTGTAGATTTTACCTCCTGGAACCCCAACAGGTCTTCTCATGGTAAAAAGCCAAGGAAAATTTTTGTGTTTCCAACAGGCTTGCAGGGGAAAATTAATCATTTTGAATAAGTGTTCGCCACCACAAAGGCCTAAGAATTTATCAGAGCCTTAGCCGATAAGAGAAAGCCGATAAGATAAGAGCCTTAGCCTTAGGAGAAAAAGGGAAATGACCCAACCCCAGGCCCTTCTAGCCTTCCTGTCTCACCTAATGGGAAAACAAAAAGTTCAGAAACACCTGTGAAGGTCATATTCCAGGGATGGAGCTCACTGAAAGATAAACACAGAATGATAGAATGCTTCCACTGCCTCCTGGTGGACCCCATCATCTGGTGTCCAGTATAACAGTGCATTATGGCTAAAAGGGCTGCAAGCCACACAAACTACAATGAGTTTTTAGGGAAACCAAAGACGAAAAGAGAGACACAAACAAGTGTACTAATGGAAATTGAAGAGTCTGACACAGAGCAAATATCAAACATAGTCCCACTCCTATGGGCTAGTCCAGCCAGATTAACACAGAACCCCACACTAAAGGTTCTTAATACCCAAATAAGAGCCTGAATAAGAACTTCTCAACGAAAAATTACAAGTCATGCTGAGAGGAGGAGTTCAAGACTGGTTCAAAAGCTAGTTCTTTGAGGAGATCAATAAATTTAATAAACCTCTAGCCAGTTAACCAAGAAAAGTAAGAGAGAGAATATATATTACTAATATCAGAACAGAAGAAAGGATCATTATTACTGATCTCATGGACATAAAAGAAAATAAATTAATATTATGAACAACCCTATGCCCACATATAGACTAATTCCTTGAAAAACTCAAACTATACCAGAACTCACACAAGGAGAAATAAATCATCTGAATAATGTCTGTTTTTAAAAAGTGAATCAGCAATTAATAACCTTCCAAAACAAAAAGCACCAAGTCCAGATGATTTCACTGATGAATTCTACCAACTATGTAAGGAAGAAATGATACCAATTCTCTACAATCTCTCCAGAGATTAGAAGCAGAGAGAATACATCAGAATTCATTCTTTGAGGCCAGCACTTCAACCTAATACTTCAACCAGATAAAGATATTATGAGAAAAAGAAACTCTAGACCAGCATCTCTCATGAACATAAATATAAAAATCCTAAACAAAATATTAGCAAATTGAATTAAACCATGCATGAAAAGAATTATACACCATGACCAAGTGGAATTTGTCCCAGGTAGGTAAGGCTGGTTCAACAATTAAAAATTAATTTATGTAAGCAACCACATCAAGAGGATAAGGAAGAAAATTTACATGATTATACCAATAGATGTAGAAGAAGAATCTGACAGGGTCCAACACTCATTCATATAAAAACTCTCAGCAAACTAGGAATAGAGGGAAACTTTCTCAACTTGATAAGAATATCTACAAAAACCTGTCCTAACCTAACATACTTAATGGTGAGAAACTGGATAATTTCCTCTTAAGATACGGAAGAAGGCGAGAATGTCTCCTCTCACCACTCCAGTTCGACATTGTACTGGAAGTCCTAGCTTTAGTGCAATAAGACAAAAAAAGAGGAAATAAAAGGTATATAGATTGGGAAGGAAGAAATAAAACCATCTCTGTTTGTGGATGACATGACTGTCTATATGGAAAACTCCCAAAAAATCAACAGACATTTCCTGGAATTAATAAGTGATCATAGCAAGGTTGCAGGATACAAGGTCAATATGAAAAAGTCAATTACTTTCTTATATGCTAGCAATGAATAATTGGAATTTGAAATTAAAACACAATATCATTTACAATAGCACCCAAAGAAGGAAATACTTATTTATAAATCCAGCAAAATATTCACAAGAGCTATATGCAAAAACTGAGAAGGTCTCAAGTCAATGTAAATATAATCAGTGTTCCTGGATCGGAAAGTTCAATACTTTCAAGCTGTTGATTCCTTCCAACTTGATCTATAGGTTCTGTAATCCCATTCAAAATCCCAGCAAACTGTTTTGTGAACATTGACCAACTGATTCTACACTTTATGTGGAAAGGCAAATGACCTAGAATAGACAGCACAACAGTGAAGAACGGTGTTGGAGGACTGACACTACCCTACTTCAAGACTTACTATAAAACTGTAGTAATGAATACAGTGTGGTTTTGGTGAAAGGAAGAACACATAGATCAATGGAAAAAAGGAGAGAGCCCATAAATAGACCCCCATAGATATAGTCAACTGATCCACGATAAAGGAGTGAAGGTAATTCAGTGGAGCAAGGATATTTTTTCTTGGTACAAGGATACTTTTACTTTAAATGGTACTGAAAAAATTGATCATTCATATGCAAAAAATAATAATAATCTAGACATAGAACTTGGAGAAGGCAATGGCACCCCACTCCAGTACTCTTGCCTGGAAAATCCCATGGACAGAGGATCCTGGTGGGCTGCAGTCCATGGGGTCGCTAAGAGTCGGACACGACTGAGCGACTTCACTTTCACTTTTCACTTTCATGCATTGGAGAAGGCAATGGCAACCCACTCCAGTACTCTTGCCTGGAGAATCCCAGGGACGGGGGAGCCTGGTGGGCTGCCGTCTCTGGGGCCGCACAGAGTCGGACACGACTGAAGCGACTTAACAGCAGACATAGAACTTACATATTTCACAAAAATAAACCCAAAGTGGATCATGGACCTAAATGTGAAACTGTAGAACTTTCAGAAGATAAAATGGAAAAATTGATGAGTTTTTAGATATAACACCAAAAGCAAGATCCAGGAAAGAAAATATTGGTAAGTTGGATTTTATTTAAAGTAAAAAGTGCTCTGTGAAAGATTCAGTTAAGAGAATGAAAAGACAAGCTACAAACTGGGAGAAAGTAATTATAAAATACATGCTTAATAAAGGACTGCTATTCAAAATATTCAAAAAAAATTCAAATATGTATTCAAAATATACTTAGAGCTCAATCATAAAAAAGCAACTCAGTTAAATGGCAAAATATCTAAAAAGATAGCTCATCAGGATATACAGATGGCAAATAAGCATATGAAAAGAAGCCCATCATCATTTGTCATTAGGGAATTACAAGTTAAAACAATAACTTGCAATTAGTTACCAATATAAGGGTATTATAATGGCTCAAATCTAACAATACCAAATGCTGACAAGGATGTGAAGCAGCAGGAACTCTTGCTGAGTGGGAATGCAAAATGATAAAACCACTGTGGAAAGCAGTTGGGCAGTCTTCCACAAAGCTAAATGCATATTATTTATATGCATATAAATATATGTATATATTTATAAATATATTATTTATAAATAACATTATTTATATAGTATATTATTATTATATACTATAATAATAATAACTATTATAGCAAGGTTGCAGGATACAAAGTCATAGTATATTATTCAGTGATCAAACCACTAGGAATTTACCCGATTGAACTGAAGACCTACCCTCACACAAAATGCTGCATGAAAATATTTACAGCACCTTTATTCATAATCACCCCAAACTGGAAACGATCCAGATGTCCTTTAAAACAGGGATCCTCAGCTCCCACGATCTAGTGTCTGAAGATCTGATGTGGAACTCATGTAATAATAAAGAAATGAAGCGCACAATAAATGGAATGTGCATGAGTCATCCTGAGATCACCCCCCCTCCCACCTTCTGTCCATGGAAAAACTGTCCTACACAAAACCAGTCCCCGGTACCAAAAATCCTGGGTTCTGCTGCTTTAAAATGTGGCTCAATGAGCAAACTGTGGCACCTCCGTACAATGGAATGTTGGTCAGCCGAAAAAGATTTAAGCTATCGAGTCCCAAAAAGACACCGAGGAACAAGCCAATATGAAAAGGCTACATGCTGATTCCAGTTACATGACATCCAAATGCAAAAGCAAAGAAAACAAGCTGCTCAGGGAAGGAAAAGGATAAGGCTGCTGCTGCTGCTGCCAATTCGCTTCAGTCGTGTCTGACTCTGTGCGACCCCATAGACAACAGCCCACCAGGCTCCCCCGCCCCTGGGATTCTCCAGGCAAGAACACTGGAGTGGGTTGCCATTTCCTTCTCCAATGCATGAAAGTGAAAAGTGAAAGTGAAGTCGCTCAGTAGTGTCCGACTCTTAGCGACCCCATGGACTGCAGCCTACCAGACTCCTCCACCCAAGGATAAGTCTAAGCAACTGAAATGGGTATTTTAAGGCCATAGAATTGATCTGTGTGGTACTGTAATTTTGGATTCAAGACATTATGCATTTGTCAAACCCCTTATGATTATACAGTGGAACTAAGAAATAGATTTAAGGGCCTAGATCTGATAGATAGAGTGCCTGATGAACTATGGAATGATGTTCGTGACATTGTACAGGAGACAGGGATCGAGATCATCCCAATTAAAAAGAAATGCAAAAAAGCAAAATGGCTGTCTGGGGAGGCCTTACAAATAGCTGTGAAAAGAAGAGAAGCGAAAAGCAAAGGAGAAATGGAAAGATATAAACATCTGAATGCAGAGTTCCAAAGAATAGCAAGAAGAGATAAGAAAGCCTTCTTTAGTGATCAATGCAAAGAAATAGAGGAAAACAACAGAATGGGAAAGACTAGAGATCTCTTCAAGAAAATCAGAGATACCAAAGGAACATTTCATGCAAAGATGGGCTCGATAAAGGACAGAAATGGTATGGACCTAACAGAAGCAGAAGATATTAAGAAGAGATGGCAAGAATACACAGAAGAACTGTACAAAAAAGAGCTTCACGACCCAGATAATCACGATGGTGTGATCATTGACCTAGAGCCAGACACCCTGGAATGTGAAGTCAACTGGGCCTTAGAAAGCATCACTACGAACAAAGCTAGTGGAGGTGATGGAATTCCAGTTGAGCTATTCCAAATCCTGAAAGGTGATGCTGTGAAAGTACTGCACTCAATATGCCAGCAAATTTGGAAAACTCAGCAGTGGCCACAGGACTGGAAAAGGTCAGTTTTCATTCCAATCCCAAAGAAAGGCAATGCCAAAGAATGCTCAAACTACCGCACAATTGCACTCATCTCACACGCTAGTAAAGTAATGCTCAAAATTCTCCAAGCCAGGCTTCAGCAATATGTGAACTGTGAACTTCCTGATGTTCAAGTTGGTTTTAGAAAAGGCAGAGGAACCAGAGATCAAATTGCCAACATCTGCTGGATCATGGACAAAGCAAGAGAGTTCCAGAAAAACATCTATTTCTGCTTTATTGACTATGCCAAAGCCTTTGACTGTGTGAATCACAATAAACTGCGGAAAATTCTGAAAGAGATGGGAATACCAGACCACCTGATCTGCCTCTTGAGAAATTTATTTACAGGTCAGGAAGCAACAGTTAGAACTGGACGTGGAACAACAGACTGGTTCCAAATAGGAAAAGGAGTACGTCAAGGCTGTATATTGTCACCCTGCTTATTTAACTTATATGCAGAGTATATCATGAGAAACACTGGACTGGAAGAAACACAAGCTGGAATCAAGATTGCCGGGAGAAATATCAATAACCTCAGATATGCAGATGACACCACCCTTATGGCAGAAAGTGAAGAGGAACTCAAAAGCCTCTTGATGAAAGTGAAAGTGGAGAGTGAAAAAGCTGGCTTAAAGCTCAACATTCAGAAAACAAAGATCATGGCATCTGGTCCCATCACTTCATGGGAAATAGATGGGGAAACAGTGGAAACAGTGTCAGACTTTATTTTTCTGGGCTCCAAAATCACTGCAGGTGGTGACTGCAGCCATGAAATTAAAAGACGCTTACTCCTTGGAAGGAAAGTTATGACCAACCTAGATAGCATATTCAAAAGCAGAGACATTACTTTGCCAGCAAAGGTCCGTCTAGTCAAGGCTATGGTTTTTCCTGTGATCATGTATGGATGTGAGAGTTGGACTGTGAAGAAGGCTGAGCACCGAAGAATTGATGCTTTTGAACTGTGGTGTTGGAGAAGACTCTTGAGAGTCCCTTGGACTGCAAGGAGATCCAACCAGTCCATTCTGAAGGAGATCAGCCCTGGGATTTCTTTGGAAGAAATGATGCTAAAGCTGAAACTCCAGTACTTTGGCCACCTGATGCGAAGAGTTGACTCATTGGAAAAGACTCTGATGCTGGGAGGGATGGGGGCAGGAGGAGAAGGGGACGACAGAGGATGAGATGGCTGGATGGCATCACTGACTCGATGGACGTGAGTCTGAGTGAACTCCTGGAGTTTGTGATGGACAGGGAGGCCTGGCGTGCTGCGATTTATGGGGTCGCAAAGAGTCAGATACGACTGAGCGACTGATCTGATCTGATCTGATCTGATTGAACTGTGTAGCACAAAAAGCAGACCTAAGAGTATGCAAATTTTAAAAAATCATTTTGGAGGTTGGGGAATCCCAGGGAGAAACGCAGATGGTGAAGAGAAAGTGCATCACAAGTTTATGAAACAACCTCATTGAAGGAAATTAGGGGGAAATGTGCTGCTCTGGGTACCTTTGGAAACCTTTGCTTGTTTGTTCAGTCACTAAGTCATGTCAGATTCTTTGTGACCCCATGGAAGCATGCCAGACTTCCCTGTCCTTCACTATCTCCTGGAATTAGCTCAAACTCATGTCCATTGAGTCAGTGATGCCATCCAACCATCCCATCCTCTGTCACCCCCTTCTCTTGCATCAGAGTCTTTTCCAATGAGTCGGCTCTTCCCATCAGGTGGCCAAAGTATTAGAGCTTCAGCTTTAGCATCAGTTCTTCCAATGAATATTCAGGGTTGATTTCCTTTAGGATTGACAGGTTTGATCTCCTTGCTGTCCAAGGGTCTCTCAAGAGCCTTCTCCAGCACCAAATTTCAAAAGCATCAAATTCTTCGGTGCTCAGCCTTCTTTATGGTCCAGCTCTCACATTTGGTCCAGCTCTCACATCCATACATGACTACTGAAAAAACCATAGCTTTGACTACACCGAACTTTGTCGGTAAAGTAATGTCTCTGCTTTTTAATATACTGTCTAGTTTTGTCATAGCTTTCCTTCCAAGGAACAAGCATCTTAATTTCATTCCAATCACTGTCCACAGAGATTTTGGAGCCACCAAACATAAAATCTGTCACTGTTTCTACTTTTTACGCATGTATTAGCCATGAAGTGATGGGACTGGATGCCATGATCTTGGTTTTTTGAATGTTAAGTTTTAAGCCAGCTTTTTCACTGTCCTCCTACACCCTCATCAAGAGGCTTTTTAGTTCCTCTTCACTTTCTGCCATTAGAGTGGTATCATCTGCATATCAGAGTTTGATGATATTTCTCCTGGCAATCTTGATTCCAGCTTGTGATGCATCCAGCCCAGCATTTCACATGATGTTCTCTGCATATAAGTTAAGTGAACAGGGTGAAAGTATACAGCTTTGATGTACTCATTTCCCACTTTTTAACCAGTCCATTGTTCCAGTTCTAACTGTTTATTCTTGACCTGCATACAGATTTCTCAGGAGGCAAGTAAGGTTGTCTGGTATTCCCATCTCTTGAAGAATTTTTCATAGTTCATAGTGATCCACACAATCAAAGGCTTTAGCATAGTCAATGAAGCCGAAGTAGATATTTTTCTGGAATCCCCTTGCCTTTTCTATGATCCATCAGATGCTGGCAATTTGATCTCTGGTTTATCTGCCTTTTCTAAAGTCAGCTTACAAGATACCATGTTGTACACATCTGGAAGTTCTCAGTTCACATACTGTTGAAGCCTGGCTTGGAGAATTTTGAGCATTAGTTTGCTAGCATGTGAAATGAGTGCGATTGTGCAGTAGTTTGAACATTCTTTGGTATTGCCTTTCTTTGAGATTAGAATGAAAACACCTTTTCCAGTCCTGTAGCCACTACTGAGTTTTCCAAATTTGCTGGCATATTAAGTGCTGCACTTCAACAGCATCATCTTTTAGGATTTGAAATAGCTCAGCTGAAATTCCATCACCTCCACTAGCTTTGTTCTTAGTAATGCCTCCTAAGGCCTACTTGACTTCACACTCCAGGATGTCTGTCCCTAGGTGAGTTGACCATACCATCATGGTTATCTGGGTCATGGAGATCTTTTTTGTATAGTTCTTCTGTGTATTCTTACTACCTCTTCTTAATATCTTCTGCTTCTGTTAGGTCTGTACCATTTCTGTCCTTTGTTGTCCCATCTTTGCATGAAATATTCCCTTGTATCTCTAATTTTCTTGAAGAGATCTCTAGTCTTTCCCATTCTATTGTTTTCCTCTATTTCTTTGCATTGTTCACTTAAGAAGGCTTTCTAATATCTTCTTGCTGTTCTCTTGAACTCTCCATTCTCCTTTGCCTCTTGCTTCTCTTCTTTTCTTAGTTATTTGTTAGGCCTCCTTGGACAATCACTTTGCCTTCTTGCATTTCTTTTTCTTGGGAATGGTCACCACCTTTTCTTGGTCACCACCTCCTGTACAGTGTGACAAACCTCCATCCATAGTTCTTCAGGCATTCTGTCCACCAGATTTAATGCCTTGAATTGACTTGTTACTTGTTACTTGAAATGTGTAATCATAAGTGATTTGATTTTGGTCATACCTGAATTGTCTAGTGTTTTTCCCTACTTTCTTCAATTTATGTTTGAATTTTGCAATAAGGAGGTGATGATGTGAGCCACAGTCAGCTCCAGGTCTTGTCTTTGCTGACTGTGGAGCTTCTCCATCTTTGGCTAAAAAGAATATAATCAATCTGAATTCAGTATTGACCATCTGGTGATGTCCATGTGTAGAGGCTTCTCTTGTGTTGTTGAAAGAGGGTGTTTGTTAGCCTTTTCCCTGCTTCATTCTGTACTCCAAGGCCAAACTTGCCTGTTACTCCAGGTATCTCTTGACTTCCCACTTTTGTATTCCACTAACCTGTGATGAAAGGGCATCTTGTGTGTGTGTGTGTGTGTGTGTGTGTGTGTGTGTTAGTTCTAGAAGGTCTTGTAGGTCTTCACGGAATTGTTCTACTTCAGCTTCTTTGGCATCAGTGGTTGGGGCATAGACTTGGACCACTGTGATGTTGAACTGTTTGTCTTGGAAACAAATTGAGATCACCCTACCTTTGGAAACTAGAGGAGTCCATAAGATGAAGGCAATAGGAGCTGCACGTGATCACTTGTTGACAAGGTTGTTTCCCATGGGCTATGGGTTAAAAAATTTTGATGGTCCTATTTATGTGTACTGGGATGGACAACTCTGTAAATCAGTGAAAAATGGCAGGAGTGGGAGTTTACAGATTTTTTTTAAAAGTGGAGGAAGTTAGGAAAGAAGTAGGAAGTACACACAATAATATGTGTGAACACCTTTGTGCCCAGAAGGTATTATTATTTTACATAAACTTATGCCCTGAAGGTATTATTTATTATGCATAAAGTATTATTACTTTCACATTATTTCCTGCATAATTTGAACCGTGTTCTTCAGCAGCAAGAGACAAATCCAAAAGCTCAGAACTTTTTCAGATACAGTTTTTAACAAATGTGTCTGTCTTCTGAAGTGCTCATTTAATTCTTCTAGACAGGTTCAGTTGTATTTCTGTAGGAGCTGTGTACATCAGAGCAGCTTATCATAAATACAGCAAAGGAAATAGGTTATTAAGAAAATAAAGTTGATTAGCCATCTGTATGTCTTCTTTGCAGAAATGTCTGTTCAGGTCTTCTGCCCACTTTTTGATTGGATTGTTCATTTTTCTGGTATTGAGTTGTATGAGCTGCTTGTATATTTTAGAGAGTAATTCTTCATCAGTTGTTTGTTTGCTATTATTTTCTCCCATTCTGAGGGTTGTATTTTCACCTTGCTTATAGTTTCCTTCATTGTGCAAAAACTTTTAAGTTTAATTAGGTCCCATTTGTTTATTTTTGTTTTCATTTCCATACTCTAGGAGGTAGGTCACAGAGGATCTTGCTGTGATTTATGTCAGAGAGTGTCCTGCTGATGTTTTCCTCTAAGAGTTTTATAGTTTCTGGTCTGAGATCTAAGTCTTTAATCCATTTGAGTTTATTTTTGTGTATGGTATTAGAAAGTGTTCTACTTTCATTCTTTTACACATAGTTGACCATCATCAAAAAGTCTACAAACAATAAATGCTGGTGAGAGTGTGGAACCCTCTTACACTGTTAGTGGGAATTCAAATTGATACCGCCACTATGGAGAACAGTGTGGAGACTCCTTTAAAAATTAGGAATAAAACTACCATATGACCCAGCAATCCCACTACTGGGCATATACCCTGGGGAATCCAGAATTGAAAAAGACACATGTACCCCAATATTCATTGCAACACTATTTACAACAGCCAGGACATGGAAGCAACCTTGACAGATTGAATGGATAAGGAAGTTGTGGTACATATACACAATGGAATATTACTCAGCCATAAAAGGAACACATTTGGGTCAGTTCTAATGAGGTGGATGAACCTTGAGCCTATTACACAGAGTGAATAGGCTATGTCTATCCACAGAAAGAGAAGGACAAATACCATATATTAATGCATATGTACAGAATCTAGAAAGATGGTACCAACGATCCTACGTGCAAGGCAGCCAAAGGAGACACAGATGTAAAGAACATTCTTTTGGACTCAGTGGGAGAGGGAGAGAGCCGGTTGATTTGAAAGAATAGCATTGAAACATATGCATTCCCATGTATAAAACAGTAAGCAGTGTGAGTTTGGTGTGTGACTCAGGGCACCCAGAGCTGGTGCTCTGTGACGACCTGGAGGGTCTGGGCGGGGAGGGAGGTGGGGATGCTCGGGATGGGGGGACACAGGAATGCCTATGGCCAATCCATACTGATGTGTGGCAGAAACCACCACAATACTGTAAAGTAGTTGTCCTCCAACTAAAACAAATAAATTTTTAAAAAAGAAAATATCCCGTTAACTGCTCCTAGGTGATGCCAAAACATGTGAGTAGAAAATAGGAAAGGTCTGATATTTTGTTTGAGATACTGCTTAATATCTGAAAGTTTCAGACACATTTTTCTTTATTTATTTACTTTTTGGTCCTTTTTTTTAATTGTGAGAAAACATATATAAGATGAAATTTAATGTTTTAAAATATGCAGTTCAGTAGCATTACAGACATGCATGTTGTTGTACCAACACCACCATTCATGTCCAGAATTTCAACTTCTCCAACTGGAACTCGCAACCCATTAGACAGTAACTTTCCATTCCCTCCTTCCCATCCTTGGCAATAACCATTCTACCTCTGTCTCTGTGAATCTGACTACTCTTGGTATCTCATATACATGGAATCCTACAGAATTTGTCCTTTGCCCCTGGATTATTTCATGTAGCTTAGTGTCTTCAAGAATCACTTACATTGTGGCACGTTTCAGAATTTTTTTTTAAAGGCTAAATAATGTTCCATTGTACGTATAGACCTAGACCTTTGTAGTTTTCCCTCACAGAGATCCTGTACATATTTTGTTAGATTTATACGTAAATATTTTGTTTCCTTTCTTCTTCTTTCTTGGTGCTAATGTAAATGGTACTGGGTTTTTAATGTTATTATTATTTTTTCTTCTTTTCGTTTCTCAGTTTTTAATTCTAATTGATTACTGATCTATAAGAAAGCTATTAGCCAGCCACTGCAGCCTTAATTTGATGCTGCGCTTCCCCTCCCTAACAATCCTTGGCTCAAGGCAGCACCGAAGGAGTCCAACCCCCATAACCAAGAGCATCACTTCCCCTGCAAGAAGCCCCAGGCTCCCACACACCTTCGGGGGAGCAGTCGGGCACTCTCAGTCTAAAGCAATCTCTCTTGTGCCAGGTTCATGCTGAAATGTGCAGAAACAGGTGAACACCCACCCAGTAATGAGAGAGAGAGGGAAGTTTAGGGGTCCTCACCTAACGTGCTCAGATACTCAGTTGTGTCCGATTCTTTACGACCCCATGGACTGTAGCCCACCAGACTCCTCTGTCCATGGGATTTTCCAGGCAAGGATGCTGGAGTGGGTTGCCATTTCCTTCTTCCAAACACATTTTTAGCACAGTATCAACTGAGCATCTGGATATTTGAATTTTTCTCTTTGCAGCTGCTAGTGTTGATATGGTAGAAACAGAGGCAAAGCCTCAAAGTTAAATTACTTCCAAATGCTTTTAACAGCATTTAATTAAAAATAAAGTTTCATTCAACAGCACCCTCTCCACCTTCTTTTATGTATCCTATTTTTCATAGCTGTAAGAAATGGGGGTGGGGCACCAAAATAGAATTTTTCTACTGCTCTTCAAATCAGTAGAAAGCTTGATGACGAAATACACAGAATTTTGTCTTCGAACATACTGTTCAGTTCAGTTCACTTCAGTTGCTCAGTTGTGTCCGACTCTTTGCGATCCCATGAATCCCAGCACGCCAGGCCTCCCTGTCCATCACCGACTCCTGAAGTTTACCTAAACTCATGTCCATCAAGTCGGTGATGCCATCCAGCCATCTCATCCTACTGTTAACTTGCCTCAATACACAGGCAAATACTTTGCCACAGACTGAAAATTTGCTCTATTTAAATCAAACTTACTCCTATTAATACTAGCTGTGAAACACTAGAACATATTATTGTACCAGTAAAGTACTATCTGTTCGAATCTTTTAAAAATGAGACAAGACACTAATATATCCATAGCTGCATTTGCAGGTGTGCTAACTCACTTCAGGCGTGTCTGACTCTTTGAGACCCTATGGACTGTAGCCCGCCAGGCTCCTCTGTCCATAGGATTCTCCAGGCAAGAATACTGAAGTGGGTTGCTGTGCCCTCCTCCAGGGGATCTTCCCCACCCAGGTACTGAACCTGTGTCTTCTGTCTCCTGCATTGGCAGCCATGTTCTTTACCACTATATATATATGTGTGTGTGTGTGTGTGTGTGTGTGTGTGTGATATACATATATATATATAGCATATATATTGTGCGCTATATATATATATGCAGAATCGCCTTTAAGAATTTAAATAGCAAAATCAAGTCAATTGACTTGAAGATAGAAATATGGACCCAGTGAATTTCTGAGAGCCCTTCATATGCCAGGATTCCATACTTTTACTTGTTTGAACTGGTAGCAGCAGTATTTCCTGGCATCAGGTATTCTTATGATACTTTTCAGCTCCCCTCTGGGCACACCTCTGCTCTGCATCCAGCCCCACCCATACAAACACATACAGACACACGCACAAATGGTTGCAGATAGTTTGGGATTTGCAGTGCAAACAGCATCACATGACTTTCTCTTCCCTTTTTTTCTCTCCTTTCACACTGTGTGAGTCATTCAACATTCTGTACAACTAGACAAATGAAAAGATTCCTTTGTTTTGACATAATTAGCAGCTCTTTTCATTTGCATTATGTGCAGGGCTACAACAACAAACACGGTGCCTTTCAGCAGCATCTTAGTCGGGAAGTTGCTCCTGCCGTGATGTGTGGGTGGGGAGGGCAGGGTGATGCGATCCAGATGCATGGGCTGCCCTTCGCCAGGAATGCAGATGTGTTTCATCCACGCGTGCCCGGATGCTGACCCCTCTGGCATTATTAATGTGTCCCAGCTGCCAGGCTTCCTCCTCTGCGTGTACGCGCCTCGGTGTCACATATTTCGTGTGCTTACTTATGAGCCACGACATTCCTACATTTCACATGTGGCAGTTACTATTAAAAATGAGCAGGTCTAACTCTTCTGGAAATTGATAAAGAATCTTTTAAATTGCTTTGAAATGTGGCCATCATTTCAAAATGACTTCTCATGCAGTTATTGAATTCATAATGCAAACTTCTGACCTTTCCCCTTGCATGTTGAGAAAACATGGCTCTGAGTATTCCACTTTAAAGATAGTCAAAGAAGTTAATATTTGCATACATAATACATCATAATGATTTTTTACTTTCCTTTTATTTCTCATCTCCAAGGCCTATTTTTAAAAAGTAGCATGTCTATAAATTGAACATTGTTATTTATTGTTAATTAAATCCAGGCATCAAGTAAGAGAAATTTGGCATCTTCTAGAAATGGGTCGGACTTATAGCTCTACAGGGAAAGAATTAGCTTTATAAAAATATAATCCAGTCATTGCTTCAAACTATAGTTAGAGCATAGTACCACTGATTAGAGGAAATAGATTAATTTTATAAATTTTGACTTATAATCTAAAGTATAAAATATAGAAGCATGATAGTTTCTCTAAATTAAAATGAACTGAATCTTAGTTATTCATTTTTTTTTAATTCATCATTTTACAGGGTAAATGTAAAGGTGAATCATAACTTAAAGCAAAAAGATGAAAAATGCAAATGACAGATGATCAGATTTTGAAAGATGGGGTTCATGTCCATTTCCTTCTTTAATGCCAGAATAATGAACTTAAAAAAGCCAAAAGCTATAATTTACCATAGATAACAATCTTGGTGATCAGTTATAAGAAATGAATGACCTAAATACTGAGGAGACTTTTTTGAGGGATTGCACACTGTCATTATCAACAGTAGAGTCAGAGACTTCCCTGGCAATCCAGTGGCTAAGAGTTCCCTTTCCAATGCAGGGGACGTGGGTTCAATCCTTGGTTGGAAGCTAAGATCCCACAGGCTTCAGTAAAAAAACAAAATATAAAACAGAAGCAATATTGTAACAAATACAAGAAAGACTTTTAAAATGGTCCACATAAAAATCTTAAAAGTTGTTGCTGCTGAGTGCTAAAAGAAACATATCTTAAGTCCTGGTTACCTAGCATGTGGTTTCTGGCCCTCATTAAACTATTCTGCTTCCTTCAGTAAAACTTGTTTTACCTGTTTGGATACATATATACATATTTATCTCAGTTTCACAAATAAAGGTGCAAACTCATCCATTAGCTTTGACCATACCTACAAAATAGGATGGAAAATGAAAGCAATGATCTGATTAATTCAGGCAGAAGTAATGAATATTTACTCTTCCCTGAAAGTACTGCCTGAAATTTAAAAACAAAAAAAGTATGTTGTAAGATATCTTTTTCTGAACTCTCCAAACAGTTACTTCAGATTTTCTCCAAGTATAAAAAAAGCAAGATAAAGTGAAGTCACTCAGTTGTGTCCAACTTTTTGGGACCCCATGGATTGTAGCCTACCAGGCTCCTCCATCCATAGGATTTTCCAGACAAGAGTTCTGGAGTGGGTTGCCACTTCCTTCTCCAGGGGGTCTTCCCAACCCAGGGATCAAACCCAGGTCTTCTGCATTACAGGCAGATTCTTTACAATCTGAGCCACCAGGAAAGCCCTTCACTGTGTATATTTTTGTTCAAATGCATATGCTATGTCATGCTGTGCTTACTCACTCAGTTGCGTCTGACCCTGCAACCCCATGGACTGTAGCCTACTGAGCTCCCGCTGTCCATGGGGATTCTCCGTGCAAGAATACTGGAGTGGGTTGCCATTCCTTCCTCTCAAATTCACATGTATAATAACAATTGTAGTGTTCTTTGAAAGAAGATTTCAGTTCAGTTCAGTCACTCAGTCATGTCTGACTCTTTGCAACTCCATGGACTGCAGCACACCAGGCTTCCCTGTCCATCACTAACTCCCAGAGCTTGCTCAAACTCATCGAGTTTGTGATGCCATCCAACCATCTCATCCTCTGTTGTCCCCTTCTCCTCCTACCTTCAATCTTTCCCAGCATCAGGGTGAGTCTTCGCATCAGGTGGCCAAAGTATTGGAGTTTCGGCTTCAGCATCAATGCTTCCAATGAATATTCCTAAAGGACTGATTTCCTTTAGGATTGACTGGTTGGATCTCCTTGCAGTCCAAGGGACTCTCAAGAGTTTTCTCCAACATCACAGTTCAAAAGCATCAATTCTTCAGCACTAACCAGTCCATCCTAAAGGAGATCAGTCCTGGGTGTTCATTGGAAGGACTGATGCTGAAGCTGAAACTCCAATACTTTGGCCACCTGATGCGAAGAGCTGACTCATTGGAAAAGACCCTGATGCTGAGAAAGATTGAGGGCAGGAGGAGAAGGGGATGACAGAGGATGACATGGTTGGATGGCATCACTGACTCAGTGGACATGGGTTTGGGTGAACTCCGGGAGTTGGTGATGGACAGGGAGGCCTGGCATGCTGCAGTTCATGGCGTCACAAAGGATCGGACACGACTGAGCGACTGAACAGAACTGAAGCTTTCTTTATGGTCCAACTCTCACATCCATACATGACTACTGGAAAAAACATAGCTTTAACTAGACAGACTTTTGTTGGCAAAGTAATGTCTCTGCTTTTTAAAATGCTGTCATAGCTTGTCTTCCAAGGAGCAAGTGTCTTTTAATTTCATGGCTGCAGTCACCATCTGCAGTGAGTTTGGAACCCAAGAAAATAAAGTCTGTCACTGTCTCCATTGTTTCCCCATCTATTTGCCATGAAGTGATGGGACTGGATGCCATGATCTTAGTTTTCTGAATGTTGAGTTTTAAGCCAACTTTTTCACTCTCCTCTTACACTGTCATCAAGAGGCTCTTTAGTTCCTCTTCACTTTCTGCCATAGGGGTGGTGTCATCTGCTTATCTGAGGTCATTTGTATTTCTCCCAGTAATCTTGATTCCAGCTGTGCTTCATCCAGCCCAGTGTTTCGCATGATGTACTCTGTGTATAAGTTAAATAAGCAGGGTGACAATATACATTCCTGTTGTACTCCTTTCCCGATTTAGAACCAGTCTGTTGTTCCGTGTCTGGTTGTAACTGTTGCTTCTTGACCTGCATACACATTTCTCAGGAGGCAGGTAAGGCAGTCTGGTATTCCCATCTCTTGAAGAATTTTCCACATTTTGTTGTGATCCACACAGTCAAAGGCTTTGGCATAGTCAATAAAGCAGAAGTAGATGTTTTTCTGAAATTCTCTTGGTTTTTCTATTGCCAACAGATGTTGGCAATTTGATCTCTGCTTCCTCTGCCTTTTCTAAATCCAGCTTGAACATCTGGAAGTTCTTGGTTCATGTACTGTTGAAGCCTAGCTTGGAGAATTTTGAGAATTAGTTTGCTAGCATGTGAGGTGAGTGCAATTGTGCGGTAGTTTGATCATTCTTCGGTATTGCTTTTCTTTGAGATTGGAATGAAAACTGACATTTTCCAGTCCTGTGGCCACTACTGAGTTTTCCAAATTTGCTGGCATATTGAGTGCAGCACTTTAACAGCATCATCTTTTAGGATTTGAAATAGTTCAGCTGGAATTCCATCACCTCCACTAGCTTTGTTTGTAGTGATGCTTCCTAAGGCCCACCAGACTTTGCACTCCAGAATGTCTGGCTCTAGGTGGGTGATCACACCATCATGGGTATCTGGGTCATGAAGATCTGTGTATTCTTGCCACCTCTTCTTAATTAATATCTTCTGCTTCTGTTAGGTCCATACCATTTCTGTCCTTTATTGAGCCCATCTTTGCATGAAATGTTCCCTTGGTATCTCTAATTTTCTTGAAGAGATCTCTAGTCTTTCCCATCCCATGGTTTTCCTCTATTTCTTAGCATTGATTACTTAGGAAAGGTTTCTTATCTCTTCTTGCTATTCTTTGGAACTCTGAATTCAGATGGATATATCTTTCCTTTTCTCCTTTGCCTTTTGCTTCTCTTATTTTCTCAGCTATTGGTAAGGCCTCCTCAGCCAGAGGCTGAGCAGGTCAGTCTCTGTGGGGTCTCTGGGTCCTGGCGTGCACAAGGTTTGGTTTGGGCCCTCTGAGCATGTCTGGCAGGCTGGAGTTTTGATTCTAAATGCGATTTTGCCAATCCTACCATCTTGCTGGGGTTTCTCCTCTACCCTTGGATGTGGTGTATCTTTTTTTTGGTGGGATCCAAAAAAAGAATCCAAAATTTTCCTGTCAATGCTTGTTTAGCAGCAAGTTGCAGTTTTCGAGTTCTCACAGGAGAAGATGAGCACATGTCCTTCTACTCCACCATCTTGTATGTAATTTGAAAGAAAATTTAGAGCAACTCTAAGAAGACTTCAGATCCAGCCCATTCAAGAAGAATTAAAAAGAATAAAAGGCCTGGAAAATGTCTTCTTATTTGACATGGAAAGAAGAAAGGCTGCATTTCATTTACATCTTGAAGTTCTATCAATAATTCTGATTATTGACCTTGAGACTATTGTAACAAAATTCTTATTAAAGGACCCAAAAGTATACTCATAAACTTTTTTCTAAGCCGCCTATTTTTAATCACAAAGATGAAGAAATTAAGCAAACAACATTAGTCTTTTTATACTCAGATGACAGACACATGACACGCATGCTCTGACAAGTCTTGCCACATCCCTGGCAGACATAATTAATTGACCATTATTATAATTAATTGATCTTCACTGCTCAGACAGGACTCAGGCTCAGAATCTTCCTGAACAGAGTATTACCAATTTAACTCCACACGTGAGACAACCATCTTTGCCATCCACCTCATATATTAGTGCTGAGCAAATACAGGCAGTTAGTGGAATGTTCTAAAACATAAAAGACCAAGGGTTATTGCTACTGTTGCAGTGAAAGTGAAAGTCGCTCAGTCGCGTCTGACTCTTTGCAATCCCATGGACTTCATCCATGGAATTCTCCAGGCCAGAATACTGAAGTGGGTAGCCTTTCCCTTCTCCAACCAATCTGCTTTTTACCAGGAGGTGAGTAGCTGGCATTAGGCCTGATCTGTAGAGTAAAAATATCACTGTGGTAACTGTATCACGTCATTGACCCACAGCCCATCAGTTCAGTCTGTCCTGCTTCCTGCCATGCAGAACTGAGGCCAGCCAACTTAAGGGACCTTCTGAAGGCTACTGGGACTCAGGTCAGCGGCACAGGCCACAAAGGGGTGACACATAGAAGGGACAGGAAAGAGTTTGATTCCCATCTGGAACAGCCTGGAAAGGGCACCAGTAACTGAAGAGAAAAGACAAGAAGCAAATGGTGGTCTACAGACCCAGTCATCAGGGACAAGGTCACCCGCAGTCAGGATGCAAGGGTTGGCCCCACGCAGTGCGCTGGGACGGAGGGCAGGCGGGTCCCTGACGCGACATGCCCTGACACCGCCTCCTCCTTTGCCATCGCTGTGCATGTGCATATGTGCCGTGGGAGTAACTATAGCCCCTGCTCCCTGCAGCCCAGGATGTTTCCAGAGCCCTTACAGCTGTGATGCCATTTGTGTCCCACCCTGGTGGCTCAGAAAGTAGAGAATCTTCCTGCAGTGCAGGAGCCCCAGGTTTGATCCCTAGGTCGGGAAGATGCCCTGGAGAAGGGAATGGCAGCCCACTCGGGTATTTTTGCTTGGAAAACCCCATGGACACAGGAGCCTGCTGGACTACAGTCCATGGAGTCACAGAGTCAGACACAACGAGGCAACTAACACTCTCACTTTGAATCAGCACAGGAAGGCAGGCATTGTGGTCCCCAACTTTACGACTAAAGTGCATTGTCCAACAGCACAGAGCTGTTTCAGCCTAAAGTTCCTTCCATCTGAAATATCTGCAGGAGGTGACGGAAGATGGATATTTTGGATTATTTCCCATCTGAATGTTCAAATAACTGTGCCCTTCAGAGCTCTGCATGTGGGGTGGTGAACCAGGTGCCATGTCCCAGACAGGGTGGTGAAGGTGGCTCCCCCAACCCCTAACCCAGAGTCAATAGTAGACATGCTGTTTGGCCCTCAGTCATTGAAGGAGACTTTCTGTTCATCTTTCTGACAGCTGGTGACCCTGTTGCAGATGTGGGTTGTCCCTTTGTATTTCACGATAAAACTTTACTGGTGGCGATTTCTGTCTATGTGGGGGATGTTCTCAGTTATTACCAGCTACATCCTCTTCAGAGCTACCCGAAAACCCCTCTCAGGGAGAACACCACGGTATGTATTTCATTCATTCCTTCCTCAGCACACCCTTCATTTCAACCATTAGAAAGTATATTTAATTTCCTTTTTCCGATGCTGGGAGGGATTGGGGGCAGGAGGAAAAGGGGACGACAGAGGATGAGGTGGCTGGATGGCATCACGGACTTGAAACACATGAGTTTGAGTAAACTCCGGGAGATGGTGATGGACAGGGAGGCCTGGCGTGCTGCGATTCATGGGGTCGCAAAGAGTCGGACACAAGAGGTATTATACCTCTTTGACCCTTTGTTGCAAAACTGTTTGGAGACTTGCTATACTGTTGTGTGTTCACATTCATATTTAATGGGGATTCAGACATGCCTGTAAATTTTATTGTTTTAGACAATAGCTAGTAAGAGCCAGGAGGAAGAGAAGTGAAACCATTGTTTAAATTTTCTAGAGCACTATTTGCATGTTGATTTTTAGTTCAGCGTTTTATAGGGTTCTATGCTAAGTCAGGTCACAGACATTTTATCATAAAGTAAGAGTTAGAAGTTTGTACTTCCAACAGCTATGTATGTATTTCACATCTGATAAATCATAAGCAACAGACAAGCTATTACTCACATAACAAATGAGGCTTTAATATTCCAACGCTCACTTTAGTTACCACTGCCAACCTCTGGAAATGTATATAATTCCATTGGATCATTCACTAATCTTTCCAAAGGGTTTATAGTCTCATAATGTGTCCACAAGTTCTTGCTCTCTGTGTTCTGTAGACAAGATCTGAATCCAATTCAGACTGCTGAGATAAAGAGAAAATGTGTAGTGTTCAATGGCAATAAGACAATGTCAGATTTTGATCTGTGTTGGAGAATAAGTCAGAAGTATCCATGAAATATTTTTATGATTATTTAGCCATTCGCATGCTTATTTGTAATCCTCTAGAGAAGTGGGAAAGGCAGATATCAACTTTTACTTCTGCTTTGGAGAAGGAAAATATATTCAGTGAGAGAAACCAGATAAATAAATGTAATGATGAAAGCTGACGTTCAAGTAAATGAATTTCAGGTTTATGCGTATTTTAGTTTAATCCCACTTAGGGAACAGCTTTAGGGTGATATTAAGAAACTTTCTAAGCTGGCCAGTTTAGGGCTTTACACAGCCTTTGTCGGGCCTGGCTTACCCATCAGCAAATGAGCATACCATACCCTTTCTCCTTCTTACAAAACGCTATATACTTTATAAATTGTTTAAGACTTGTGAAAGAGATCTATGTTTTGGATGAATTGAAATGTACTTGTTTTCATCTCCTGAATGCAATTCACATTTTGTTTCAGTGAGAAAGCGTCATTTTTCTACTGTTTAATGAATTCCCTGAGCTAAACACTGAGCTATTTCTCTGCCCGTGAAGAGGAACTCCTATGCCTAAAACACCTACAACACCTCCTGACGCTTCATTGCTCCTATATCTCAGATGACCAGAGCCCCCTGCCCTCCGCTGCTCCTCCTCCAGCTTCTTCCTGCCCCTCAGCTCCTAGCCTTGGCACAGTCTGAGAGCCAAGATGCTCCACTAACATTTTAAGAGACAATGGGAGTATCATATTAAGGCTCCATTCCTTCCAGAAAAGTAGTCTGGATAAAAGAGCTCCAGGTCCTGAGAAATAGTATGCCCTAAGGGTCTTTATGGATGCTTGCTTACTCATCACATTATAGGTGAGTCTCACTGTGTCCCATTTGGAAGTGGAGGACTTCATGACAAGTGAGGAAAGCTGGTCAGAGCAGATTTGCATGGTGCAGAGGGCAAACCCAAGAGGCATCTCTAGTACCAATGCAGTTTAAAAACTGGTTATTCCTCTCCAGAGTACACCAAGGCCCTGCTGTGGGAGAGAGAACAGAGAAAGGGAAGTGGGTTTCCTCTCTACTACAGTCAGGTTTCTGTCAAGCAATATTCAGGCTCAAACACAGGCCACAGGTCAGCCACAAAGAGCTGGGACCGATCACATCAATTCCAGCCCAAAGCCAAGCTTCCCTTTGTGGAGGCTGCTCTGACACGAACACAGTGTCTAATCTGGCATATCTATTTCAGTGTAATTTGAATAGCAAGGGAGTTCTGGGCTCTACAAACTCATACTGCCAATAAACAGGAAGATTTGAGTGGGGACAGGGAAGGGTAGGTTTGGAAAACATAACACATCTATTACAATGATATGACATATTGAACATTTAACATGTCAGTTCTTTTAAATATGACTACATTTTTTCACATAATCTTTAGGACAGATTTAGGAGCTGGTGTTACCTGTCCCCCTCCCCCACTTCATAAATGAAGAAATTGTAGGAAGAAAAGCTAAGCAGGGGGCCACAGTCCCGCAGGCAGTAAGTCAGGGAGCCCAGAATCAAGCCACAGACTACTGGAGTGCAAAGCCCCTGCCCCAAGAGCATGTTGCGGCTTAATTATGGTAACCGGCTGCTTTGCATAGAGAAACCCTGCAGTTCAAACAGTTAGTAAGCAGACACAGCTCTAATGCTGGCACAGCCTTGAGCAGGGACCCTTGAGGTAGAGAATATGTGTGGAGTTGAAGGAAGCCCACTCTGGCGCTAACTGGTGCTGTGAGGGTGGAGGGAAGATCCTCTTAGAGCAGCCACTTTTCCCACGTCACCATTTGTGGCAGCATTAACTTCTGCCTTTATCTCGTGCACTGAACAGTGATCCACAGTGCTCAGCACCAAGTCATAGGACCAGCAGCCCAAGGAGTTGCTGTGGCAGGAAGACCCCCCAAGTCCTCTCTGGCCCCTGTTACAGGTGACACAACCTCACAGTCCTTGGAGACACCTTCTGCAGCCCCTGGGAGTTTCCTGCTCCAGGTAATTCCCTGATGGGACAGGATCACACCTATAGGAAAATGCTGTCTAGATAATGGTGGTACGTCAATTGCTTGAAGCAGAGAAAGCATTTCACCATAGAAATAATGTAAATGACAAGTCATTTCTCAGACAAGGTCACAAATCCTCGTTTAAATCATGTTTCATAAGATCCCTTTTAACTGGGACTCGGTGAAGCACAGCATTTTTTTAAAGAACACTGGCTCCAGGCACACCCTGGGAAATCCCCAGCCCACGCCCACTCCAGTGCAAACCAGCTTGCCAAGCTGCCCGGAAACATAGTTCACAAAGCAACGCTGGTGCCAAAGCCACGCCTCCTAATTCATAGAAACAAACACAGAAAGTCAAATAGGAGGAGACAAAGTAATTTTTTTTTTCAAAAGAACAGAACAAGATAAAACTCCAGGAAAAAAAAATAATGAAGCAGAGATAAGCAATTTGTCTGATAAAGAGTTCAGTGATGGTCATACAAATGCTCAGAAATCTCAGAAGAATGGATTAACAGAGGGAGAACTTCAACAAATAAGTTAGCAAATATAAAAGAACCAATCAGAGCTGAAGGATACAATAACTGAAACAAAAAAATACACTAGAGGGAATCAATAGCAGATTAGATGATACAGAAGAATGGATCAGTGACTGTGTTAGGGGAAGCACACTGATTGAAACCACCCACCCTGGCCAGGTACCATAGTAACCATTTGCATGAGTTGTTTTATGACAGGAGATCCTGGTAAGGAATACGGAACTAATAAGCCACCACCAACACGCGGCAGAGCAGTTCTCCTGGGTTCCCTTACCCTCCTGCTCTCCCCCTGGGTGCCCTTTCCCAGTAAAATCTCTTGCTTTGTCAGCACATGTATCTCCTCAGACAATTCATTTCCAAGTGTTAGACAAGAGCCCAGTTTCGGGCCCTGGAAGGGGTCCGCCTTCCTGCAGCAACTGGAAGACAGTAAAAGTCAATGAATCAGAACAACAACAAAAAGAACTTTTTTCAATGAGGATACATTAAGGGACCTCTGGGACAACCTCAAGTATACTAACATTCACATTATGGGAGTCTGAAAAGGAAAAGAAAAAAAGAAAATGACGGAAAACATCTTTGAAGAAAAACTCCCTAAGCCGGGGAAGGAAACATATATAGGTCCAGGAAGCACAGAGAATCCAAAGCATGATGAACCCAAAGTGATCCATGTCAACACAAACCATGATTAAAATGGCAAAAGTTAAAGATAATGAGCAAATTTGGAAGACAGCAAGGAAAAATGAGTGACATACCAGGGAGCCCCCCTAAAGCTATAAATTGATTTTTCAGCAGAAACTTTACAAGCCAAAAGAGAGTGTCGGGATATATTTAAAGTGCTACAAGGATTTTTTTTTTTAGTTGCAAACAAGAATACTCTTCCCAACAAGGTAATTTCTCCTTCAGAATCAAAGGAGAAGTAAAGAGGTTCCCAGATAAGCTAAAACTAAGAGTTCATCACCACTAAACCAGCTTCACAAGAAATGTTGAAGGGTTTTCTTTAAGTGGAGAACAACTAGCCATAACTAGAAATAAGAAAATATATCAAGGAAAACACTCACTGGTAAAGGTAAATCCACTGGTGAAGGCAGTGGGTCAATCACTAGTATGAATATGAAAGGACAAAGTCTGTAAAATAAATTATAACTACAATAAATAGTTAAGGGATACACAAAGCAAAAAGGTATAAAATATGATGTCAAACCCATAAAACATGGGCTGGAGAGGAGTAGAAATGTACTACTTTTAGAATGCATTCAAATAAGTGAGCATCAGTTCAAAACAAATCCATATGTGTATATATATAATATATATATATATATATACATTTATACACAGGTCCATATATATGACGGAGAAGGCAATGGCACCCCACTCCAGTACTCTTGCCTGGAAAATCCCATGGATGGAGGAGCCTGGTGGGCTGCAGTCCATGGGGTTGCGAAGAGTCGGACACGACTGAGCGTCTTCACTTTCACTTTTCACTTTCATGCATTGGAGAAGGAAATGGCAACCCACTCCAGTGTTCTTGCCTGGAGAATCCCAGAGTCAGGGGAGCCTGGTGGGCTGCCGTCAGTGGGGTCGCACAGAGTCGGACACGACTGAAGCAACTTAGCAGCAGCATATATATGAAGCTCATGAACCACAAACCAAAAACCCACAATAGATATACCAAAAAAATAAAGTGAAAAGAACTCTAAGCAAACACTAAAGAAAATCACTAAACTGTAAGGGAAGAGAATAAAAGAAGGAGAAAGGAACTATAAAAATGACCAAAAAACAATTCACAAAATGGCAGTAAATATATATATGAGAACTTTAAATGTAAACAGACTAAATACTCAATCAGAGGACATATGGTGACTGAATAGATTAAAAACTCAAACCCATCTATATGCTAGTTTCAAGAGATACACATCAGATCTAAAAACACACAGGGACTGAAAGTGAAAAGATGGAAAATACATTCCTTCTAAATGGAAAGTGAAAGAAAGCTAGGATACCAATATTTACATCAGAAATGATAGACTTTAAAACAAAGACTAAAACAAAAGACAAAGACTACAAAATGATAAAGGAGTCAGTCCAAGAAAAGAATATAACATTTGGGGATATTTATGCACCTAAGATAGGAGCACCTACATACATATAGCACATATTAACAGACATAAAGGGAGAGATTGACAGCAATACTGTATTAGCAGGGGACTTTAATATTTCATTTATCTCAATAGATAGATCACCCAGGTAGAAAATCAGTCAGGAAATATGGGCCTTAAGTGATTAGATCAGATGAACTTAATAGATGTGTATACAACATTGCATCCAAAAACTGCAGAATACAAATTCTTTTCAAGTGCACATGGAACATTCTCCAGGATAGATAACATGCTAGGCCATATGTCAAACAAGTGTCAATAAATTAAGAAGATCAACATCATATCAAGTATCTTTTCTAATCATAATAGTATGACAATAGAAATCAACTACAGGAAGAAATCTGGAAAAAATAAAAACATATAGATACTAAACAATGTGCTACTAAACAACCAATGGGTAAATAAAGCAATAAAAAAAGGAGATCAAAAAACACCTCAGGACAAATGAAAGTGGAATCATAAGGTCCAAAACTTATGGGATGCAGCAATCAGTTTTAAGAGGAAAGTTTATAGCAATACAGGTATACCTCAAGAAACAAGAAAAATCTCATATAAACAACTTAAATTTAAATCTAAAGGAACCAGAAAAAAGAACAGGCAAAGCCCAAAGTTAGTAGAAGAGTGGAAATAATAAAAAAGCAAAGAAAATGAATGCAGTAGAGACTTTTAAAGATAGAAGAGATCAACAAAACCAAGAGCTGTTTCTTTGAGACAAAATTAATGAATCTTTAGCCAGTCTCATCAAGAAAAAGAGAAGGCCCAGATAAAATCAGAAATGAAACAGGAGAAATTACAACCATAAACATACAATCATAAGAGACTACTACAATTATATGCCAACAAATTAGACAACCTGGAAGAAATGGATAAATAGCTAGAAACATATGGTCTTCCAAGACTGAATCAACATAAAATAGAGAATCTGAATAGACCAATTACTAGTAATTAAATTGAATCAGTAATCAAAAAATTCCAACAAACCCCGTCTATGGGGTCCGACTCTGTGCGACCCCATAGACAGCAGCCCACTAGGCTCCTCTGTCCCTGGGATTCTCCAGGCAAGAATACTGGAGTGGGTTGCCATTTCCTTCTCCAATAATCAAAAAACTTCCAACAAACAAAAATCCAGGACAAGATGGCTTTATGGGGAATTCTACCAAACATTTAAACTTTTCTAATTATTCAAAAAAAAAGAGAGAGAGAGAAGGGAGCACTCTCAAACTCAATCTATAAGGCTAGTATTACCCTGATACCAAAACCAAACAAAAACACTACCAAAAAAGAAAAATTACAGGTCAGTATCCCTGATGATCATAGATGCAAATATCCTCAAAAAATATTAGGAATTCAAATTCAACAATACATTGAAGAAAATCATACAACATGATCAAGTGGGATTTACTCCAGGGATGCAAGGACTGTTCAACATCCACAAATCAATCAACATGATAAAGAACATTAACTAAACAGATGATAAAAATCACATGATCATCTCAATGGGTTCAGAAAAAGCACTTGAGAAAAGTTAACATCCATTTATGATAAAAATTCTCAACAAAGTGGGTATAGGGGGAACATGCGTCAACATAATAAACACTGACAAACCCACAGTTAACCTCATATTCAAACAGTGAAAAACTGAACTGTTATCTTCTAAGATCAGGAACAAAGCAAGGATATACACTCTCATCACTTTTATTCAATTTGGTTTTGGAAGTCCTAGCCACAGCAATCAGAGAAGAAAAAGAAATAAATCTAAGTTGGAGAGGAAGAAGTAAAAGTACCACTGTGTGCAGATGACATAGTACTGTACACAGAAAATCCTAAAGATGCCACTGGAAAACTACTAGAACTCACTAATGAATTTGGTGAAGTTGCAGGGTATAAAATGAATACAAAGAAACATGTTGCATTTCCATATACTAACAATGAACTATGAAACAGAGAAATTAAGGAAACAGTCCCATTTATCACAGCATCAAAAAGAATAAAATATCTAGGAATAACCTACCTAAGGAAGTAAAAGACCTGTACTTGGAAAATTCTAAGACAATGATAAAATAAATTGAAGATGACACAAATAAATAGAAAGATATACCAGTCTTATGAACTGGAAGAATTTATATTGTTAAAAATCCATACTACCCAAGGCAATCCACAGGTTCAATGCAATCCTTATTAAAATACCAATGGCATTCTTCACAAATAATCCTAAAATTTGTATGGAACCACCAAAGACTCCAGATAGCTAAAACAATCTTGAGAAAGAACAGAGCTGGAGGTATCACACTGTCTGATTTTAAACCAAACTACAAAGCTATAGTAATCAAAACAGTATGGTACTGGCAGAAACAGCCATTTAGATCAATGAAATAGAGTAGAGAGTGCAGAAATAAACCCACACTAATGTGATCAATTAATCTACAATAAAGGAGGCAAGAAAATACAATGAAGAAAAGACAGTCTCTTTAGTAAATGGTGTTGGGAAAACCAGACAGCTACGTGTAAAAGAATGAAACGACCCCATTTTCTTATACTATATACAAAAAATAAACTCAAAATGGATTGAAGGCTTAAGTGTAAGACCTGAAACCATAAAAATCCTAGAAGATAACATAGTCAGGACACACTTTGGCATCAGTCTTTGCAATATTTTTTGATCTGTCTTCTCAGGCAAGGGCAACCAAAGCAAAAGTAAACAAATGGGACCACATCAAGCTAAAGAGTTTTTACACGGCAGCAGAAACCATCAGCAAAAATGAAAATGTAACCAACTGAATGGGAGAAGATATTTGAAAATGATATGTTCAATAAGGGGTCTATCTCCAAATATATGAAGAACTCATACAACTCTATATTAGAAAACCAAACAATTCATTTTAAAAATGGGCCAAGGACCTGAATAGACATTTTCCCAAAGAAGGCATACAAATGGCCAACAGGCTCATGAAAAGATGCTCATCAGTCATCTGGGGAAATCAAATCACATGGAAATCAAAACCACAAAAAAATATTATCTCATATCTGTCAGAATCATGATTATCAAAAAGACAAGAAATAATTAGTGTTGGCAAGAATGTGAAGAAAAGGGAGCCCTTGTGCCCTGTGGATGGGACGGTAAATTGTTGGAGTCACTATGGAAAACAGTGTGGAGATTCCTAAAAAACAGCAATAACAACAACAACAAAAAACAATGTTTAAATACGATTACCTTACCATCGGCAGTTCTTCTCTGGGGTACATCTTGGGTAAAAACACCAACTTAAAAACATGTATGCACCCCCCTGTTCATTGCAGCATTATTTACAATAGCCAAAATATGGCAGCATGTTCCTTAATAGATTAATGGATAAAGAAGAGGGAGTATACATGTAAAATGGAATATTACTTAGCCATTGAAAGGACCAAAGTTTGCATATTTTGAGAACATGGATGGACCTAGAAGGTTATGCTAAGTTTAGAAGTCAGACAAAGACAAATATCATATACCACTTACATGTGGAATATAAAAAAAATAAAAACAAATGAACAAACATAACAAAACAGAAACAGAGTCATAGATACAGGGAATAAAATAGATGTTGCCACAGGGGAAGGGAGTAGGGGAATGAAATAGGTGAAAGGGATTAAGAAGCACAAACATCAAGTTACAAAACAAGGAAGTTTCAGGGACGTAATATACAGGCATACCTTTTGGGTCAGGTTCCAGAGCACTGCAATAAAGTGACTATCACAGCAGAGCAAGTCACAAGTTTTTTGGCTTCCCAGTACATATAAAAGTTTACACTACGTATGTTTATACTACACTATTAAGTGTGTGACAGAATTATATCCAAAAAATGATGTGCATTTCTTTATTTTTAAATCTCTATTGTTAAAAAATGCCTACCATCACCTGAGCCTTCAAGGAGTTGTAATCTTATTCCTGGTGGAAGGTCTCGCCTCCAAGTTGGTGGCTGCTGACCAGATTGGTGATCGCTGAAGGTCGGGTTGGCTGTGGCAATTTCTTCTAATAAGACAGTGAAGTCTGCTGCATTGATTGACTCTTTCATGACGATTTCTCTGTACAATGTGGTGCTGTTTGATAGCATTTTACCCACATAGAACTCCTTTCAAAATTGGAATCGGTCTTCTCACACCCTGCTGTTTATTTAGCAACTAAGTGTATGTAATACTCTAAACCCTTTGTTATTTCAGCAGGCTTCACAGCATCTTCACCAGGAGTAGATTCCATCCCAAGAAACTACTTCCTTTACTTATCCATAAGAAGCAACTCCTCGTTTGTTTCCTCATGAGACTGCAGCAGTTCTTCAGGCTCCACTTTGAATTCTAGCTGCCTTGCTAACCACCACATCTGCAACTCCTTCCTCCACTGAAGGCTTAAATTCCTCCAAGTCATTCACAAGGGATAGAATCAACTTCTTCCAAACTCCTGTCAATGTTGATATTCTGACCTCTTCCCATGAACCACAAGTGTTCTTAATGGCATCTAGAATGGTGAATCCTTCCCCGAAGGCTTTTTATTTACTTTGACCAGATCCGTCAGAGGAATCACTATTTATGACAGCTGTAGCCTTATGAAATGTACTTCTTAACTAATAAGAATTGAAATTCAAAATCAGTCCTTGATTCATGGGCTGAAGAATGGATGTTGTGTTACGGGCATAAAAGCATTAATCTCACTGTACATCTCCACCAGAGTTCTCGAATGACCAGGTGCATTGTCAGTGAGCAGCAATAGTATGAATCTTTTCCCTGGGGGTTAGTAAGTATTCAGTAAACATGTTGCAAACAGATGTGCTGCTACCGAGGCTTTGCTATTGCATTTATACAGCAAAAGCAGAGTAGACTGAGCATAATTCTTCAGGACCCTAAGATCTTCAAATCTTAGGCTTCTACTGAAAGTCACCAGCTACATAAGACCCTAACAAGAGAGTCAGCCTGTCATTTGAAGCTTTGAAGCCAGGCATTGTCTTCTCCTAAGTATGAAAGTCCTAGATGGCATCTTCCAATAGAAGGCTGTTTTGTCTATGTTGAAAATCTGTTGTTTAGTCACTAAGTCATTTCTGACTTTTTGCGACCCCATGGACTATAGCCCACCAGGCTCCTCTGTCCATGGGATTTCCCAGACAAGAATACTGGAGGGGATTCCCATTTCCTTCTCCAGGGGATGTTCCTAACCCAGGGACCCAACCCATGTCTCCTGCTTGGCAGGTGGATTCTTTGCCGCAGAGCCACTAGAGAAGCCTCTATTTACTGTTGCCACCATCGTTAATTGTCTTAGCTAGATCTTCTGGGTAACTTTCTGCTGCTTCTACATCGGCACTGGCTGCTTCACCTTGCACTCTTATTACGGAGACAGGGTCTTTCCTGACATATCTCATGACCCAACCTCTGCTAGCTTCAGACTTTTCTTCTGCAGCTTCCTCACCTCTCAGCCTTCAGGGAATTGAAGAGAGTTAGGAATCCCAGGGACAGGGGAGCCTGGTGGGCTGCCGTCTGTGGGGTCGCACAGAGTCGGACACGACTGAAGCAGTGCATCAGCAGCAACAGCAGCAGGGCCTTGCTCTGGATTAGGCTTTGGCTTAAGAGAATGAATGTTGTGGCTGGTTTGATCTATCCAGACCACTACAACTTTCTCCATATCAGCAGTAAAGCTGTTTCACTTTCATTTGTACATTCCCTGGAGCAGCACTTTGCACTTCCTTCAAGCACTTCTCCTTTGCATCCGTAACTTGGCTCACTGATGCAAGAGGCCTAAGCTTTCAGCCAATTTCTGCTTTTGACATGCCTTCCTCACTAAGCTTAATCATTTCTAGCTTTTGATTTAAAGTGACAGATATGCAACTCTTCCTTTCACTTGAGCAATGGGGCCATTGTAGGATTATTAATCGGCCTGATTTCAATCTCGTTGTGTCCCAGGGAATAGGGAGGCCTGAGAAGAAGGAGAAAGGTGGGGGGAAGACCAAGCAGTAAAGTCAAAACACACTACTTTTATCAGTTGAGTTTGCCATGTTACATGTGTGTGGTTTGTGGTGCCCCAAAACAATTATAACAGTAACACCAAAGATCACTGATCACAGATCACCAAAACAAATATGATAATAATGTAAAAGTTTGAAATCTTGTAAGAATTACCAAAATGGGGCACAGAGACACAAAGTGAGTACATGGTGTTGGAAAAGTGGTGCCTACAGACCTGCTCAACAAAGGGTTAACACAGACCTTCTGTTCAATAACAACAATGCAGTGTTTGCAAAGTGTAATAAAGCTAGGTATGCCTGTATAGTTGGTAAAATCATAATAACTGTATGGTAATAGGTGGTAACTAGATTCCTAGTGGAGGTGATTTCGTAATACATAGAAATATCAAATCACTATGCTGTACACCTGAAAGTAATATAAAGTCATAAGTCAACTATACTTCAATAAAAATTTTAATAAGTAAATAAAAGAACGCTGAAACATTGCATCAGTAATAATATAGAACATAAGCATTTGCGGCAATGGCTCCAACAGGGAGGAAGCCAGGGAAGGTGAGATCTGGGGACAGGGTGCCAGGGGTCAGAGGCGAAAGCGTGGGGCCCTGTCTCCAGAGGGAGATTCTGAATGAAGTTTGGGGAGAAATGCAGGAGAGGGGTTCCAGAGAAGGAGGCGGGAAAGGGCTGAGGGCAAACGGGGAGCCCTATGCTCGTGTGCAGTGTGCCAGCACCCCCTTTGCTGCTCCGGGCCCCCAGCCCCCCTCCTTCCAGCCCCTGTGTGTTCTGACAGGCAGGGCCCTTGTACCGAACCAGGGATGGAGCCGCGCCCCAGCCCCAGCCCAGGCTCTCTCAGGCAGGAAGCAGCCATGCGGCCCTTCGGGCGGTTTTCCTAAGAGCTTTTACTGCGGGCAGCAGGGGAAGCAGCCAGGTCCACGGCTCCTTCCACATCCGCTCCGTCCTTGCCCTGCATCCCCACCCTCTCTCATTTCTCCATGTGGACCCTGTGGGAAGGGGGAAAGCTCTGAAAGCCACCATGGTGAGTGTGGGACGGACACAGGGCCCGTCCACGTAGCAGAGAAAACAATGCGCAGGGCTCCTGCTCCAGGGCTGCGCGGGGGCCGCGTGAGTGAGGCCGCGCGAGGGCAGGGGCAGCGCGGGCGGGAAGCGAGAGGCTCCGGGGAGGACATCTCGCATCACTCGCTTGCCTCCAAAGACTCCTGCCAAAGCCACTGTAAGCCAATATAGGGTCAAATGAGAAAAGAAGAGAGGGAGGTCGACAGGACCCCATGTAGAATAACCAGTCCCGAAGGTCACCTTTACATGAGGGCGTAAGTCACAATGAATTTATATACGGATATATACATAGAAACACACCTGCATGATAGTACTGTCTATATATTGCTTGTTGGTCGTATATTAAAACTCTAGATTATCATGGAGTTTAGCTGATATGATATATTCATGTTCTGTGTATTGTAAAATGAACAGAATTTTAGAAACTAAAAACTGACTTATAACAATGTTTGAAAAAGAGAAACTATTTTCTAATATATCACGTTTGGTGCGTCTCCCCATTTTTCACTCCACAGATTGGTTTACAAATGGTTTCTTCTAATCTACAAACTCAGCTATGCGTTTGGTGTTGTGGGTTATTTGGCTATCATATTTACAATGTGTGGATTCCATTTATTTTTCAGGTAAGTATCTCCAATTAAGATATTGATGTCTCTAAGCACTTACTTGTAGCATTAACCTGGTCAAGTTCTCAGTGTCTGGAAGCCACATTTGGCCCTGCAGTTTTCCAGGGACGCACTGTTTATAGGGCTATCACTGGTATCATAGATGCCACTGGGGGCACTAGTAAAAGGAAAATAACACTCAGATTTCAAAGTTTTTAAAAAATTATAAGCTTTAAAGACATCGTCATTAAAAGTTGGCCTATATTTGTTAGAGCAATTCTTATTGAGCGAAAAAGTTCCCTTCTACAAAATTCTTAAGTCTCATATCCCTCTATATATCTTTCTTCTTTAAACCCCTAAAGCTATGCTATCCAACACGGTAGCTGCCGACCCATGTAAATACTGAGCATGTAAAATATGAAATAAGAGGTGCTGTAAGTCTAAAATACACACTGAGTTTCAAAGATCGTATAAGAAAATCATTTTATGATTACATGAGATGACAGTACTCGGGATGTTTTAGTGAAATTATTTGATCTGTTTCTTTTTACCTTTTATTTGTGGCTATAAGAAAATTTTTAATTATGTCCAATCTATTTCCATTGGACAGCACTGCTCTAGAATTTTGTTTCTGCTCTAAATCTCTTCTGCTGGAGGCATTTAGTAAAAGAGGAAACTGAGTACTTAGACAGTGAAAGAGAAGTGAAGAGGTAATGGGGCAACAAAGTCTAGGGAGAAATAAAGGAAGTTGGGATAATAATATCCATGACTCAGAATCATGTTTCCACTGGGAAGATGGCTGCTGAGATGTGCTGTGAGTGAGGTTCTCAGGGGCAGAGCTGTAATCAACCTGTGTGTTGGAAAGGAAGTGTGAGACATACCACTGTGGATGGTGGACATACCAGCTGTGGAAAACCACTCAAATGAAAATCCCTGGAATATGTCTCACGTCAAAATTCCTCTAACTCTGGGACCTCCTTGGTGGTCCTGTGGTTGGGACTCCAACTGGGGGTGCAGGTTCGATCTCTGGTCAGTGAAATAAGATCCCACAGGCCACGTGACCAAAAAAAAATTACTCTAAATCTCTGGAACCTTAGAAATTTGAAAGGCAGAAGTTAGCTACCCATAAGTCATAAAACAAGGAAGGAAACTTGATGGAGACCCAGCCCTGGGGGGAAGGGCTCTTCCTGTGGCAACACAACAATCTGATTTCATAAATATTTCATGCAATTTTCAGAGAGGGAACTCCTACCATTCCCTAGGAAGAAAGGGATAGAATACAGCTGTACAGATCTATTATTGTTTGTTTAAGCTATAGAAAGACATTGAATTATTCTTGCAGCATACTGTCTATATTATTTTAATGTGTGTAAAATATTTTTTTACTTTTATGAAGTCACTTGGGACTGTAGTTATCCCCAAAATATTATCTGTATGATTTTAAGATCCTTATCCAGGAATTCTCCTATAATGAGGTGTATGAAGAACCTAACCCTTCAGATGGGAAATGAAGTGAGAATCGTTCAGTTGTGTCTGATTTTGCAAACCCATGGACTGTATGTAGGCTGCCAGGCTCCTCTATCCATGGAATTCTCCAAGCCAGAATACTGGAGTGGGTAGCTTCTCCAAGGGACCTTCCCAACCCAGGGGTTAGGGAACCCAGGTCTCCCACATTGCAGGTGATTTCTTTACCAGCTGAACCACCAGAGAAGCCCTCAGATGGGAAGGAACTATTTTTTTCACTACTAATTGTCGTTGAACACAATTGTATTGAGATTCTTTTCTCTGGAACTACAAGTTTGTTGCTACACTTTTTATCAATTAGACTATAAATCCATGCTCCCCTGGGCATAGAGGAAAGGTCATCTTCATTCTTCGTCACTGCCCCAGTTTGGAAGGATGAAGCTGCCCACTGTGTTGGAATGCCCAGTTCACAACACCAAAAGACCTCTGCCCTCCAGGTCTGCACAGCTGTACCATTCCCTCCTCAAGTTAACAGAGCACAGAAACCACCAGTAGAGGGTTCCAGAGAGAGACAGACCCCCACCTCCTCTCCTCTCTCCACTTCCTTCCTGCCTCAGGCAGATCCCCAACTTCCATTGCTAGTATTAGTGACTCTTGCAGAGGGAGCAAATCGAAAGTGTGATCATTAAGATCCAGATATTACATCAGGAGCTAATCATTCACTTTTTAAAGAAACCTTTACCTTTAGAAAAAGAAGGCGGTGGGCGGGGGTGGGGAAGGGGCTGATTCACGTTTGTTATATGACAGAAACCAACACAACATTGTAAAGCAATTATCCTCCAATTAAAAATAAATTTAAAAAAAAGAAATAGTTGTTGTAGAGAATCCTAGCATATTTGAAATATCCAACTTGCAAAATAAATTTTTTTTATTAATACATGGCACTATGGCATAGTAACAAATGACATCAAAATGTGAGCTTAATCCCTGTACCAATTATCAGGTTAAGCAATCATTTTTCCTAAGTCCCCATTTTTCAAACCAAAGTATGGCTAATGATGTCTATCTCCAATATTTTTAGGTAAGATTAAGTATTTGAAAGCATTCTATAAAATCTAAGTTTGATCACAGGAATCAAACTTCTCAGCCCTAGCTACTGTCCAGACCCCACCCCAAGCCACTTAAATTAGAGCCCTAGAAGATAGTGTATTAGTATATACTTAAAATCTCCCCCAGGTAGTCCTAACATACAGTTAGGGCTGAGAACCATTGGACTATTAAAGAGGTTCTTCATGTTAGCTCCCCACTGCAATCATCCTTGTCTGGAGAGCCTCCAAAAATATTGCTGCATGGGCTCCACCTCCAGAGAGCTAATGTAATTGGCCCAGGGTGCAGCCTGCAGATGGAGGTTTTTTACAAGCTGCCCAGGTTTTCCCACCGACAGCCAAGCTTGAGAACCTCTGGTTAGAGTTGGCTTGTCTCAGCACTGCAGTCCAAAGAAGACGTTAAACACTCTTTCAAGAATTATTTCGTCCACTTAGCCTTGAGTGGTAAAACGTAAAGGAATGGAGAGAATTTTAAATTCACTTAAAAAAAAGAAACACTAAACAAATAAATGAAGGAAAATACACTCAAGGTTCTGTTAGATACCATGGCAAGAAATACTTTCCAAGCTGCAGTCCTTCCCGAGACCAACCCCGCCCCCCCCACCACAAGATGCCCATTCTTACTTCCCTTGGCTGTTGTTTTCAATAGAATCAAAGCTAGAGATTCCATGGATTTTGGCATCGTGTCCTTGTTCTATGGCCTCTACTATGGAGTAATGGGGAGAGACTTCGCAGAGATCTGTTCGGACTACATGGCTTCTACTCTAGGGGTAAGCGTTGCTTTCATTCTTTGAAATCATTTTTGGTATGTAGAAAAATGGTCTCATCTTACACATTTGTGACCATTTTCAGAAATAGGTGTTTTTTGGTTCTATCAGCCCAACTGCTCCTTGGATTCTCCGGGTGTCAAATTATCTGGAAGTAACCATATCTAGCATACTCCAATTGCCAACATTGAAAGGTTTAGTAAAAATTAATCTAAAAAATAAAAATAAAGAATTAGTAAAAATTCAGCAATAACAAAAACCCTTTATCTGCCGATGCAAATAAAAGTCATATTTGATGCACATAAAGCACTTTAGAATCAATCATAAAGATTGATATAATCATCATAAAGATCAGTTATTATACAGCATTTGAAGAAATAGAAGAGATAAAATGTGTGCTAAATGTGTTCTGACTGTGTATTGTCCCCTGGAATTAAAAAAATCACTAATAGTTTTTTTAACGCTCTTAAAATTAAAACTCAGAATGGACACACTTTCTGGAAAGATGGATTCCAGATGCAGATATTAGGAGTAACCATCTGTGGTCTAACACACGCGCATCTCTTAAAAACGTACATCCCAAAGGTTCCGGGTGTGACCCAGTGGTTTCAGAAATTCCACATCTCTGTCCTCTACCAGTCTCTTGGCACACATCCAGGTATGAAATGGAGAAACCGCTGTGAGCAGCGAGGAAAGACTGGCCTTCTGGACTGTGTTCTCCCCTCCACTTACCGGTCAGGACCTAGTCGACAAGGCCTTTGTTTCATCCCCCACCTCCCCCATCTCTGTAGACTCCATCTTACTCTTTCTCTAGAGCCTGGAGTCCAACTTCTGTGGTGGAATGCTGGAATGGCCAGCCTTGTGTCATCTCTAAGACAGCTGCCTTTCTAGTGAGGTCTAAGGCAAGCACAGAAGGGAGCATTTTCACTCCCAGTGCCTCCAACAGAAACCAGAGCCATCCCCCTTCTACAAATTTCCAAAGCCTCTTGTGCCTGCTTGTGGACAGGAGAGGAAGAGTTGAATTTCCTCTGTTCTCCAGTGGACCAGGAAGAAAAGATTTAACCTAGCAAAAGAACAAAGTCTTTAAACCCCAGCTTTACAGAGATTCCTCACCTGATTCCATCCCACCAGTCTATGACGTCTTGTCATCTCCTGCCATCCTCGTTCCAACCACCAAGTACTGTCTCAAGCCATTGGCACAACCACCAGTGACTTCAACTGATGGTGTGTGTGTGTGCACGTGTGTATATGCACTTATTCATGTGCTTGTGACAGAGGTAAAGAGGAAGCACCACACCAGTGCCTGAGCCCCACACTAATTAAGTCAGACTCTGGGAGTGGAGCCAATGCATCTGCTTTGTTTTAAAAGCTCCCTAGGAAAAGGAATAAGCTATTAAGCCATGCAGAAAGTTGGATGCGTCGTAAATATATAGTGCTAAGTGAAAGAAGCCAGTCTGTACTCTATGATTCCACTTATATGACAATTTGGAAAAGGTACAAACTGTGGAGATGCTAAAGAGACCAGTGGTTGCCAAGAGGCTTAGGGAGGGAGCAGGGTTGAATGTGTGAAGCACAGGGAATTTGTTAGAGTGGTGAAATTATTCTGTATGATACTCTAATGGTGAATGCATGACACTATGCATCTGTCAAAATCAACAGTACTTTATAGCAGAAAGGTTAAACCTTAAGTGTGCAAATCTAAAACAAGTCATATAGGATGTCAGGAAATGCCAGGATAGAATGCGGACTGTGACAAGAGAATTCAACTGTATTACAAATGTGTAAAATAACCTCTCTGAAGTGGGGGGGACGGGGGAAGTGCTGACCTAAGTCTCTTTGAAATGAGTGGAGATCTAAGATTAAAAGCAAAAGGAACTGTATGTAAGCACTGCACTCCATTAAGTAAGTTCCCCTCAGGGCTATGGGGATACCCTGATACCACTGCGCATGTATTCTGGAACTGGACTCCAAATGAATGGAAGACTGGTCATGGAAGCTATGTTTCTTGCTCTCAGAAGGCTATATACACGCAAGGAGAGAAGGCTAGAATGATCTGTGAATGGATCAGAGACATCAGTCTGAACTGGTGTTTAGCTTAACATAGATTGAAAGTGAAAGTTTAAAAGTGAAGTCGCTGGGTCATGTCCAACTCTTTGCGACCCCAGGGACTGTCAGGCTCCTCCATCCATGGGATTTTCCAGGCAAGAGTGCTGGAGTGGATTGCCATTTCCTTCTCCAGGGGGTCTTCCTGACCCAGGAATCGTACCCAGGTCTCCCACATTGCAGGCAGATGCTTTACCGTCTGAGCCACCAGGGAAGATACATATAACATAGATTATAAGTATCTTAATGTAGATGATATATAGAGAAATATTTTATAGATATGTGTATACACATGGGTTAGAGTATACAGATATATTTCCTTGCTTTGTCAACTAAGAAGCCCTGGAAGCAATGACAGCTTAGTAGCAGTGAGCACACAAAGTGCTCCGATCTTGTTTTCTAATACCAGTCTATAATAAAAGGAAACAGTGTTCCTTGGGAGAACGTCTGATTCTGGGTCTTGGCAGGGAACATACAATATGAACCTAGAGTATTTTGTAGGGCCAGAAAGTAAGGAGGCTCTCAAAAAAAGCCCACACAAGAAAAAACCCACAATGATGAGGCTATGTCAAAGAAACACAGAAGCCAAGGCTGAAACAATTTGAGCAACACAGTAGCAGTAGTATTCGTAGTAAATAGTATTGGGTTATAACTCGAAGTTTAGAATAAATATCCATGAGTCCACAGTGAAATAAGTGAATGATTGAACAGATAGATATATAAATAAATGAGAACAGACAAATCTATTCAGACAAATTCCACATAATTTATGGAGATATTCCACCTTTAAGAGGTTGCATGGTTAACTTTTATGTGTCAACTTGATTAGGCTCTCGTATCCAGTTGTTTGACCAAAGATGAGTCTACATGTTGCTTTGAATGTATTTTGTAGCTGTAATTAACTTTAAGGGAAAGCAAATACCCTTGAAAATATAGATGGGTCTTTAAGCTAATCAGTCAAAGACGTTAAGGGCAAAAACTGAAGTTTCTCAGAGAAGGAGTTCTGCCTCAAGTCTGAAAACTCTTTCCAGAGTTCGGCCTGTTAGCCTGCCCTCCAGGTTCCAGACTTGCCAGCCTCAGGTCTTTAAAATGAGTCTCTCTCTCCCTTCCCCCTTTCTCCCTCTCTGCCCACTCTCCCCCGACCCACATGCATGCATATCCTCTGTTCCATTTCCCTGGAGAACTCTGACTGATACAGATGTGGACCATAACTCCTAACTCCCCACTCCCTAAGTGTGAAGTGCTCGTGGTGATGGTGATTTCCTTCCAAAGAGTACAGTGTAGAAAGAAGTAAAAGAAGTAAAAGGTAGTTGTAGAGTGGAGAAACTTGACAAACACTACCTCAAACTCAGTAATCAAGGTCAACATCAGCAACGATGGATCATGTGGACTGCACGCACCCTTGCCACGATGTGGTAAGGGTGGCATTTCACCTCTGTTCTCTTCTTCCCTAAAACTCATAAGCTCAGCATAATCAAGAGAAAAAAACATTAGCTAAAATCCAAGTGAAGGACGTTCTATAAGCACCGCCCCCACCCCCAAACTGTCAATCATAGGGAAAAAAAGTCTGAGAAACTGCCAAAGCCAAGAGAAGCCTAAAAAATAAAAAAAGAGAGAAGCCTAAAGAGATAAGACAATTAATGGTATCCTGGATGGGATTCTAGAACAAAATAAGGACATTTGAGAAAAACCAAGCAATCTGAACAAAGTATAGACTTGATTTCATAATAATGCATCAGTGTTGGTTCATTAATTGTAACAAATGTACCACCCTAAATGTAAAATGTTAATCACAGGGGAAACTTGGTGTGGAAACTCTATTCTATCTTTGTATCTTTTGTATCTAAAACAATTATAAAATAAATCTTTTATTTTTAAAAAAGCTTCTTAGACATTCTAATGTGCTGCCAATGTTAGGAATCGCTCCTCATCCACAGCCCTGGGGAGATGCAATGTCCCAAGTTAGAATTCTAAATGCGCTGCTTTCTAATGGGATTAGTCTTCATACTCCCTATAGTCAGATGGGATTTTATTTAAATTGATTAAAATTTTAATTATATTAAAGTTAATTAAAAGATACATAGATGTCTGGGATTACTTGAGATCTGGGAATCAGAGTCTCAGGAGAATAAGGAGAAGGGTCAGGTTCTGGGTGAATTTAAAAAGCTTCCCATGTCATTCTGAACTATAGCCCTCGATAAAACTGTTCCTCTTAAAGGATTCCTCAGTGGAGAAGTTAGGTGGTTACAATTAGCGATGTGCTTTGGGGCTCAGTGGGGTTTTGCCTGGGAAACCTTCACCCCACAGTAGCATTGTCCTATGGGAAACACGTTTCAAGTTCTAAAGCAGCAGAGAAGCAGTAAAGCCTCTATGTCTTCAAGCTGGCAGTGGCTTCCCTGTGCTCACAGAATGATGTGTGCTCTGGGCCTGTCCCCCAACAGTTCTACAGCGGCAGTGGGATGCCCACCAGGAGTCTGTCGGACGACATCTGCGCCGTGTGTGGGCAGAAGATCATTGTGGAACTTGATGAGGAAGGGCTCATTGAAAACACCTACCAGCTTTCATGCAAGCATGTGTATCCTTTTCACGGGAGGCCATTTGGCCTTCCTCAAGCCGAGAGATGGAAAATCAGGGAAGACTGTCCTGTCACCCTCCTCCTGTGTCTCCTCCTTCTCCCCACTTCCTTCTGCCTTGCTTAGCTCCCTTCACCAAACCCCAAGCCTTCATGCTCCTGTCCATTTTCTTATTGAGACTCTCTCTGATCCCTGATGAATAATGAACTGCTCTTAGTTAGCAGGCGGTAAACCTCTTTCCCTCCTCCTCCCCACCCTCCTCCTCCCCCAGTAATTGCTTTTTTAAAAGGAGTCTTCAGGCCACACGAACAGGAGGGCTGCAGCATCTGAGCAGAGGCTGGCTGGGAGAGCCGGTGAAGCCTTAAGCACACAGATAGCCAGTGAGGACCAGGGGAGAGAGTGTGGGGAGTGAAGAACAGAGTGCAGTTTCAGCTGCAGGGCAGAGCTCAGGACTTGCCTGGCGGAGCCCTTGTCTGAATCTCACAAGAACAAGAATGACAATGTCCAGTTTTTTTACTCTAAGGATTGAATAAATGGAATCTGTCCAGATTAAACAGAATCAAATCATGAGTGCTACACATCTACGGTATTAATGGTGGCATGTTTTACCTGGAAATAATTCTCAGGAACCTGCTTGTGTCCACAGTGGTGATGGGGAAAGCCAAGTATCAGCTTTGGTCTTGAAAAGAGGACACCTTAAATTACAGTTGGACCATTTGATTCCCTGGCCTATGGGTTGTGCCCCAAATCACTATCCACCGGAGAAGGGATCTTTGGGGGCCAGACCAGCCTGGCCCTGGAAACCAGCACCCTCTGGGACTCCAGCAACAGTGAGGAAGGGCTCCATGTGCTGAGAGATGCTGGCATCAAGAGCACTGGGCCGAGGCTGCACCGCCTGAGCACGTAACTCTGGATGCCACAGTGGTGTTTGCGTTGACCAACAATCAGTATTTTAATTCTTCTCTTCATACAGGGAAAAGAAGGCATCATTTATCTTTGTTTGATAGTACAATATCAATTTTATAATATTGCTGTGCACCCAGTCAGTTCAAAGCTCTGGCATTATAAGGTGATCAAACCATCTGCCTCTTGCCTCTGAAGCCCACCGAACTCAGTCAGTAACACCATAGATGTGCAGCACTCATGATTTGATTCTGTTTAATCTGGACAGATTCCATTTATTCAATCCTGAGAGTAAAAAACTGGACCAAATGCATCTGAACTGTAATAGGAGCCTTTACTCCAACATTTAAGTCTTAACATTTTAAGGTAAGAAACACAAAGATATCCCATGTGGGATTCTATGTGGTTTTTCAGTGTGATACATTTCCCAAAAACCTATCATTCTTAGTAGAAATTTTCCAAGTCTGGACCTAGTTTTAAATATGATTTAGTTTTCAAATGTTGGAACAGAGCCCCTTCTGCCATTTGCAAGTGGAAATATTTTCTCTCTCCACCTTTAAAAGCCCTTAGGGATTGTTGTACATGTGTGCATATGTAATCGAAAATGTAGTCACCTTTAAATTTGCTTTGCAGGGAGTATTATTAATGGCCCATTTTAGCATGAGTCATATTAGCAAGGAGTGGGCAAACATGAATCATATTAACAAGGGGTGGGAATCTGAGTCTTGCTCTGCAGAAATTCTGCTGGGGTGAAGGCTTTGCATATGAGATTTTGAAGAGAAAAGGGGATATTAAAGAGGAGATGAACATCTCAATGCTTGCTCAATGAGCCCTGAATGCCATACCTATCTGGAGGGTATGGGGCTATACACCAGCTCTTTTGAATGAAGAACTGTACAGGCTTTGACTTAGTATCTTTGTTATAATACACTTTATGTTAACCCAAACATGCAAAAGTGACCCCAGTTCCAAGAACATAAAAGAATGGGGACTCTTGGTCGCACACCAGTCTAATACCGAGGAATCATGTGCGTGGCCTTGATTGTCTCCACCTCCACGCCCTCCGTTAGTGAGGGAACGTCTACATGGGTGCTGTAGCAGATCAGGGAAAGCCACCCTGGGATCAGTGACTCTAGAAAGAAATCAACACGGTGAATCTCATAGTTAATCATTGTGTTTGTTGTTTAGTCATTAAGTCATAGCCAACGCTTTTTGTGACCCCATGGACTGTAGCCCACCTGGCTCCTCTGTCCATGGGATTTCCCAGGCAAGAATACTGGAGCGGGTTGCCATTTCCTTCTCCAGAGGATCGTCCCAACCCGGGGATTGAACCTGCATCTCCTACATTGGCAGGCAGATTCTTCACCACAGAGCCACCAGAAAAGCCCCAGTTAATGATCTTACTCAAATCTATAAGCTGTGGAACCCGAGGAAAATAAGTTTGCAATAGTAATTGGTTTTGAATGATTCATTCAAATATTCATTCAATAAATAGGCGTGTGTGTGTGTGTGTGTGTGTGTGTGTGCTTAGTCGCTCAGTCATGTCCATGTCCAACTGTCTGAGGCCCCATGGAGTATATAGCACACCAGGCTCCTCTGTCCATGGAGTTCTCCAGGCAAGAACACTGGAGTGTGCTGACATTACCCCATCCAGGGGATCCTCCTGTCCCAGGGATCCAACTTGAGTTTTGCATCTCCTGCATTGGCAGGTGGATTATTTGCCATTAGTGCCACCTGGGAAGCCCCCAAACAGGCATTAAGGCACTGCTTAAGGTGCTGAGCACAGAGATGAATGAGTCACTGTCCCACAGGTAGCACATTGCCCAGGAGAGATATGTAAGTACACAAAAAGTCATGACCCAGAGTGACTTGACTCAGGCTCTGTAAGACTCAGTCCCTGGTGCTGAGGGAAAACATATGGTTCATTGTCAACTTTGGGGACAAAGCATCGAAAGGGATTGTATACAAATGAATCTGTAAGTGCCTAGATTCTATATATTCTATTTCAAAATAACTGGCTCCTTATCAGTAATAAAACCTTGAGAAAAAACTTATGAAGCTAATAGAAATATCTGTACAAATATTTGACCACAAATAATTTGAACTTGCTGCGATTCATGGGATCACAAAGAGTCGGACACGACTGAGCGACTGAACTGAACTGAAGTGAACTGAATCTCATTACATAGATGGTAATGGGTAGGTGCCCAAAAAGCTAAATGGGGAGATGCTATGATAAATGCAGAGATATGCACAAAAAGTGAGGATATGTTTACATAAGACATCCTGTAAAAAAGCACATCCACATTCTTTGTCTAATTTAATCACAGAATCTGAGGTCAGAACATGTAAGGCTAAGAAGATGAGTAAACTCCTCAGGGTCATAGGCTTTGACTTCAAGCTCACTGTCCTTGGTGGCTCCACTGTCCTGCAGAGGCTCTAGGAAAGCAATGGACACAACCAAGTCATGACCGAGAGCCATTTCTGCCTCCACCACTCCACCCAACAGGCGGGATCATTTCCATCACATCGTCATGAAGTAGACCTTGCCTTTCAGTATCTTCCCTAACAAGATCCCTAAGCTTTCATGAATTCTGCATCCGAGGTTGGTGTATTGTTGGTAAAAAGCAGACGTGCCCTTACTGCAAAGAGAAGGTCGATTTGAAGAGGATGATCAATAACCCGTATCCTTTTTATGAAGTTATGAAATATTATTTTCTGGCAACACATTCTCTAATTTAAACTTTCCTTATCATCACTACAGGTACGGCAGAAAACACTGTTTTCCCTAACTACCTATTTCAAAGTGACTTGTCCCTTTTCTTGCCCATGTCTGCGTTACTATTCTAGCTAAGTTAAATGCCAAAAAAGATACATTCTACTCTTTGTATTCCACTTATTCCACTATAAGGGCTTTAGTGAAAATGTGATGGGACATTGCAAATATGGATAATATGAATATATGGAAGGATAAGATAAGTAGGTAGGCAGATAAATGGATGATAGATAGGCAGAGAGACAGATGATAAATAACGGGTGGATAAGATGAGTGGATGGGGAGGGAAATAGAATAGAAAATTTAAAAGCCCCAACTGTGAACTAGAATATAGAAAAGTATTTTTAAGGTGTACAAAATTGTATTATTTCCAGAATTAGTAGGGTTTTTCCCCCTGAATTTTGGCTTCTTTAATTCCTTGCTATATCTCATCTTTTCTTAGGCTAACCTAAGTAATAATAATATTGAAAGGACTGAAGACCTACTACAGATTTGGTCAGTGAATGGCAACAACAGGATTTTTATAGACAGCAGGGACCCCAGACCAAATAAACTCACATCTCATTAAGGTCACAGGAAGGGAGTATCCCCCTCCAGCGCTGACTGCAAGCCTTGGCCCTCCACCCCACCCGCCCAAGACCGCAGTGTCTCTTCCAGGGGGGTAAACAGATCTAAAACGCATCCCCCTTAAGTGGAAGAGCCCTGAGGGGATGGCCACAGCCTGCCAGGAACTCCCTCTTAGCTCCTCAGCAGCAGCCTTCCTACAGTCAGTCCCCTACGTATGCACCTCCAAGCCGTGAACTTTCAGGGATGGGAACGTGCCTTTGCATGTCCAATCATGTAAGTTAGCTCGTGTGTCTGTTCAGCCACTGTACTGTACTACTGTACTTTTCATAAGATTAAAAATGTGTCATTTTTTGTTTGCTTGATTTTTATGTGTTATTTGTGTGAAAAGTACAGTATGTAGATGATGATGTTAGTTGGGTACCTAGATAACTTTGTTGGACTTATGAAAGCACTCTCTGAACGGAACTCACTCATACGCAGGGGACTTACCGTATTCCTTCTAAGTTCCAGTCACCCGACTTTCACAGTGCTAAAGGAGATCCCCCCATCCCTGCCCCCTTGACTCTTCACCAACCCTCACTGTGCAGGTTCACCAGTGGCTATCTGCAGAAGCGCCGCCGTGGCTGAGAGCTGCAGGTAAGGAAGGACTTGTCAGTAGAGCCGCAGGGGCGGCAGCGCAGGTGGGCCCTGGGTCTCAGAGCCACACCCCAGCACAGAGAACCCGCTCAGCTCCCTCCCAGCTGGCTTTTGTCTCAGAACCCGGCCAAGAACAGCCCCAGCAGAAGGCCGTCATGCACCTTCTCTCCTCACTAGGCTGAGCCAGAACAGCTTTCGACTAGTAACTCACTTGTGAAACCTCAGTATATGCGTCTTTGTCATAAAATGGGTGATAATGTGGTCATAAATGTCACCTTAACGATCATTTAAATAATAAAAGACAATTGATTTCTTTGAGAGAACGAAACGGTCTTGAGAGAATAAACTTTTGAATATTACATGTACTTTTTTTTCTGTGAAATACAGAACTGTGTTTCTGAATGGAGCATCTAACAACAAGCATCATTCTTCCAAGGCAGCTAAAGAAACACATGCACTCCTCATTGAGATTCAGTGTAAGATAAACGATACGTATGAAAAGTCTGCCTTTCCGTGTATAACACGGCTAATAGAGATACTACGTATGAAGTTCCCTCAGCACAGTCTAGCCGAGGGACCAGGATAGGATATGTATTATCAGTGAACTAATGCCTTCCTTTTTAACATGCAGTGAGTTCCCTCTGATGAACGAGGGCAGAATAGCCCAGAGCTGTTTTTGCTCGCTCAACGGTAGTTTTCATCGTCCTTCGTTTTCCGCGTTCATCATCCCCCGCTTCCTCTTTCTTTCAGTATGTGACCCTTACCTTTTATTCTTCTTTGGGATTGTATTTGGGGATTTTATTGTAGACCGTTTTACTTTTAGAAATCAGATGTAGTATAAATAACAGTGACTATTTCTGCTACGTGGCTAGATGTAGCGCAACCTCCTTAACTGAGATTCAGCTGGGAGCGCACACACTTTCTATACGGACAGATCCTGGACTGGCTTCGTTACCTGGTGGCCTGGCAACCCGTGGTCATCGGGATCGTCCAAGGCATTAACTATTCACTAGGGCTGGAATAGCATAGCACGCTTACCCCAGAAGCGATGTACTGCATGTGGAAATATTTTCTAACACTCTTTTAATTTTTAGAGATCCCAAGAATTCAGAGAACTGAATAAAAGCTGGCACTGGGTCTGTGTGGAAAGAATTTAAGCAGAAGCTGAGCAGTGGAATAAACACAGAGGCCTTGCATCTTTCCGGTTACAACCACTGTCTCATCCGGGCTTGTGGCGCTTCTGGTACCACCCACCGTGGACATCCCATCCCGAGCTTGGCTTACAGTGATCTCACCTGGGATGGGTTTCAGAGGTCTGCAAAGTGCTTCTCACATACAATTTTATTGAGTTATAACAAATGCCGTCTTATCGGTTGAACATCTTCAAAGAAGTAGAGTCATTAAATCTATGGTTTAAGGACACGGTCTTTTCTGGTCTCTGTTCTTGTTACCCCACGGCAGCTTTGGTACCACTGAGCCCTTCCGTTAGCACCGGGTGCTGCCGTCCATACAATGGCCAGAGCCGCGCGGGGTCCGCTGGGGCTGCTGCACACTCAGCCCACGCACGGGTAACTGAGGGAGCGCACCCCTCTCTTCTTCGGGGCCACCTGTTTACACGTAAACACACACACTCTCTTTCCATGGCCATACTGTTTTCACTTCTATCCCAGCCCTTTTCAACACCTGAAATCACATCATAGACTCATTTGTCTACTGTCTTTCTTCCTCTCCATGAACACAGAGGATTTTATGTTTTGTTCCCTACTATCTTTGCAGCACTTGGGCACCATCTGACACATAAGAGGCACTAATAAATATCTGCTGAACAAATGAACCAATCCAACAAGAGAGAAAAAATGAACAGAACTGAGAAGACAAGTCAGAACAAATTAACCTAAGAATGGTATTACCACGTTTAACTCCCTCAAATTAATTCATTTTAAATTACTGGTCATTTACTAAATAGTCACCACTATACATCACACCAGACATCTGCAACACTTGACGACATTACACTTGAATGAAGTAAAAAGGAAACACGTCTATTGCCAAAACACGGGCAACACGTTGCAGCAACATAGGTGACCTAGATTATCCTACTGAGTGAAGTAAATCAGAAAGACAAATATCCTGATATCACTTATATGTGGAATCTAAAATATGCCACAAATGAACTGATCTATGAAACAGAAAGACTCCCAGACAGAACAGACTTGGAGTTGCCAGTGCGGAGGGGGGCCAGGTAACTGTTGGATTGGGAGTTTGGGATTAGCAGATGCAGACTATTATATATAGAAAGGATAAACAACAACCTCCTACTGTGTAGCACAGGGAACTATATTCAGTATTCTGTGATAAATCATAATGGAAAAGAATATGAAAAAGAATGGACACATATGTATAAATGAATCACTTTGCTGTGCAGCAGAAATTAACTCAACACTATAAATCAATTGTACTTAATAAATTTAAAAAAATGTTGGCAATGTCCTTTATACAAAATTCCATCATAGTTATGATGAGATCTCACATTAAGATGTTTTTTTGGCTGTGCCAGGTCTTCATTGGAATGCATAGGCTTTCTCTAGTTGCAGGGCAGAAGCTTACTTGCCCCGAGGTATATGGGATCTTAGTCCCCCCACCAGGAATCAAACCTACATCCCTTGCATTGGAAGGTGGATTCTAAACCACAGGAACACCAAGGAAGTCCCTCACATTAAGATTTCTACCTTTTGGTAATTTTCCTTCTTGAAACTACTCAGTGCTTCAGTATTACAACTGGCTCATCATCCAGATTATTAGAAGATTTAACTCTAGTTTATTTCCCTACTCAGCAGACATTTCAACAATTCCATATATATTACATAGCAGCCATGTGCAAGGTTAAAGAGAGAAAACGAGATTCTTGAACTGGGTATTGACAAAGCACCTTGCAGTTGGATAAACACCAACTAACACTTAGTTTCTCTTCTGTACAAGAGTCCTTAAATGACCTCTGTTGTATGTGACCTCTGATGTGTTCGACCTCTGGGGTATTTGCCACTTATTTTTTATGGAGAGCTGCATGATGGCCCTTTAGAACTCTGAGCAAGTAAACCAATAGATGTCTGCATGGAATTGTGACTGAACTTCAGAGCTTAGAAATGTTAGATAATTACCAAATAATATCAGGGGCAAAAAAAGAGATGCTATTTTCTTTATACAGTTTAAGCATGTAAAATCTAATCTCAGTTTTATGAAGTAATATATATATACACATTGAAAAAATTATGGAGAGCACTAACCTATCTCCAGTTACCAGAGGTTAGCTCAAGGTGAAGGGATAAGAGCTGACTCTTTAATTTCTTTTATATGCTGTAGTTTCTTCTCCAAAATTTCTACAGTTTAACATTTGTAATGAAAAAAAATAAAGATTCTTTTCAAAAAATTATTTTAGATCTATCAATTAACTATGAAGCTGTTCCTGTTGCTGTTTAAATTATTGAAATTAAATCTACAGATCACATCCATGTTAAATTTGTCTGGTTCTCATGACAATGTTATACTTACATAGGAAATAGAGAAGTAAAGCAAAAAGTCCATTTTGTCTTTGGTTTCTGTGGCATCTCTCGTTTCCTCTTCCTGAACTTGCCTGTTTTTTATTAGACTGGCTACTGTCTCCTCCATTGCATGCTCCCAGGAGTTTGTAAGAGAGAAGAACCCACCCTTGGGTTTCCCAAGGACTAAAACCTATATGCATTTAATGGATTTATTTCTTTGGTATAACTTTCTGCAAACAGCAGAAAATATACCCGAGATCCCCACTAGGACCCATAACACAAAAATGTTCATTTACAAACCATAATATCTAATGAGATGAACCACTCCGTGGAAATAATAATCGCTAACATCCGCCACAGGCGCCTGTTGGCCTGTGTGGGCACCCGGGTCTCCATTCCTGCGGGCGTTCTTCTTGCCTCCTCAGCCTGAACAGCACCCCGGGGCACACGCCCAGTGCTTCACTGACTCTGCTGAATATCAGTCTCGACACAGGACCCTCTGATGGATTCATTACTGCCCTGTCTTTGTGACAGGGAATATCTGCGGTCAGACCGACTTACCCAGAGATGCACTGTCCTAACCCAGGGCTTTCTGACTTCAGACCCCAGTAAACCACACAGACCCAGTTCTGGCTGAAGATGAAGCAAGGTCACTTCCTTCACACATGGTTCCCAGCTTACCAAGAGAGTTGCACAAAATCCAGGATCAGCTCCTTGCTTTTAAATTTAATGCATTCATTTAATGCCTTATTATCTAGATTCTAAAAATTAACATATGGAAGTAGTATCTTTCTTTTAAATCACTGTGTATCAAATATTTTTGAGTCATTGTGAGGAACCTCTAGGTCGATGCTTGCTTAAAAATTTATTTAGCTCACACATACTTCTATAACATTTCAGAAAGAGAAAAAGAGGGCCCTTTTTAGAATTAGAAACAAGACTTTTTAAAAGAAGGAAAAAGCAATATGATTCAGGGAGCAGAGTAACCAGACAGTAATGAGAACCTCACACATAACTAAAGGCTGAAGATCAGCATCAGGGATATAGAAGACTGCTTTAAATTCTTCAAAACTGAGTATTTATTTCATCAGTTTCATTTCCATAGAAATACATAATTTACTGCACCTTGGGTTATATACGCTCTCTCAAGTAACTATGGCTGGAGAAACTTATCAAATTCTGAGGAAGACGCACACAGTTCATTTTAAAATATACCCTCTAGGTATTTTAGTATCCTGTAAAGCTTAATGGGGACACAAAACAGCACTTTTTTTTTCTGAGAACAATACATTTGGCTGAAGGACTTTAACATTTTGTCTTGTTGCTCCTGAGAGCAGTCACACACAGAAGGGACAGCTGGGGGACAAAGAACACCCTCTCCAGACATGGATGAGTCCCCTGGCAGAAAGCTGATGGAAAGTCACTTAAAATCTATTCATTTCTGCTGTTTCCTAATGAACTAAGCCAATTGCTACAGATAATTCACATATAAATAATGGACTGAGATCATGACTGTCTCATAGGATAAATAAAAGCCTAGAACCATGTTTTTCCAATTTGGTCGCAGTTTTGATAAAACAGCACTCTAGACAAAATTTGAACAGTTTTAGTCATTTTAGTAAGCAGGTCCTCATTCAATAGTTTATATATGGTTGTTGTTCGGTCGCTAAATTCCAACTCTTTGCAACCTCATGGACTGCAGCACACCAGGCTTTCCTGTCCTTCAGTGTTTCCTGGAGCTTGCTCAAATTCATGTCCACTGAGTCAGTGATGCCATCCAACCATCTCATCCTCTATCGTCCCCTTCTCCTCCTCCTTCCCTCAATCTTTCCCAGCATCAGGGTCTTTTCCAGTGAGTCAGCTCTTCACATCAGGTGGCCAAAGTATTGGAGCTTCAGCATCAGTTCTTCCAATGAATATTCACTGGATGGTTTACATATAATTAAGTCAGAATGGACTCAGTTATAACTAGTGATAGAAGGACCACCACCAGACCAAGACTGACCCTTAATGAAGGATCCTAGGACCTTATTGCAGCTCTCAAATTTAACCAAAACCCTTCCTGCTGAGTCTCATCCACGGGCCACTCCAGGTAGGTCTTGGTGTTCATGATCTTCCGCAGCTTACAGAAGCGCTGGGGAATGGCCTTCTTGTCAATGGGCTCCAGCAGAATCAGAATGGCAGCATCATTGTTCTCATCAAAGAGACGGAAATGGGAGAAGTCCAGCTCATACTTGCACCACTCGCTCTTCACAAAGTTCTCCGAAAGCACAAAGATGGTTTTGTGGCTCTTTTCAATGGAGTCAATGATGTTGTCGATAATCCACTTGCCAGGAATGAAGTCTCGCTTGTGAAGACACAGCTTAAAGGGAGGGTTGAACTGCTCCAGCTCCTGGACCATGAGGTTCTCCACCCAGTAGGAATCCCGCTCGCTGTAGGACACGAAGGCGTCGTAGCAGATGTCCCTGCGGGGAGCCTTCCTGGGCTTCCTCTTGGCCTGCAGCCACGCCCACATCATCTTCATGTACCACAGTCCGTGGAAACGGTGACACAGCACCCCCGTGAGCAGGAGCAACAGGAAGAGGGCACAGCACGCGGCGGACACCACGGCCGCCCTGTGGCATTCAGAAAGGGAGAGCCGGGCGTCCTGCACCCGCTGGCCCCGCACGTGGGAGGGAGAGTCACAGCGGTAGTCATCGGGCCAGTCAACCAGGACACGGCCCAGTGCCTGCTGTCCCTGTGTGAAGGACAGGAAGTCACAGGAGCAAATGAAGTTGTTGCCACCGGCCTCCAACGTCTTCAGTTGCTGAAAAGAATCAAGTTGTTCCTTTGAGAAAGTATTTATTATATTTCTGCTAATTCTCATAACTGATAACACGGGTAAGAAGGAGGCATCTGGTAGAGTCTTCAACTTATTTCTGGAAATATAAAGTTCTTTGAGTTGTGGCAAAATCAAAGAAAATGAATCAAGATTGTTATTGCTAACATCTAAAATTTCCAGGGTCTGGGGAAGGCACTGGGTTAAACTGTGTATCCTTGTGCTGGATAAGTTCAGCTGTTTCATTTTGCCTGGCCACTGACAAGTTTCAGGCATTGAAAGAAAATTATTCTTACTGATATCAAGGCTATTCAGATTTTCCAGAGTAAGCAAAAGTTCTCCCGTTTTTTCTAGTGATTTCAAACGATTCTGCCTTAAAACCAAGGTTTGAAGGAAGGGCCAGGCATCCTTACAGGCTGAGTTTTTCAAGGTTTCTTCAGACATTAAGTTTTCACTGAGATCCAAATATTCTAATGATTTTAAATGTTGTGAAAGTAAACAAGGAACCAGAAAAACCTTACTGTTTTCTATTGTGACTCTTTTAACTTTGCCTGTGAGTGGATATATACTACTCAGATCTTGAAATAAGAAAAACTGTGGAATATGCAACTTCCGTATTGTTAACGTCTCCACATTACCTAGGTGTCTAATTCTGTCCAAACTCAGTGCTCTAAAATCGCCAATTCCATCATGGGTACAGTCATCAAACTCTACTTCTAAGATCCCAGAAACATAGTTAAACAGTTTGACAACTTCAACAAAACTTTCATCGGTGAATTGCACATTTCTAAATATAAGCTTTTTAACCGATGTACTCATTTCACTGATGGATGCTTCTGAAAAATGGAAAGTGTGCAAATTAGTATCTCTCAGTTCTAAACAATCTAAGGAACTTACAATATCTACAAGAATGTCCACGAGTAAAACAGGCTGCTTCAGATGTAGAATCAGATGGCTAATGTTCTGGATTGACTTTAAACTCTTTGGCACATATATCTGCAGATTTTGAGCACTGATCTCAAGCTCCTCAAGAAAAGTCAGTCCAGTGAAATCCTTTTCATGAATCTCAGTGAAGCTGTTACTATTTCCTACTTTTAGGGTCCGCAGATTTGGGAGATGAGAAAAAAGAGATGTTTCCCCAAGTGTTTTGTATAAATTTCCCAGTAAGTTTAAGAATTTCAAGACATAAAGGGACCTGAACCAGGAGGATGATAAGTTAGATAAGCGATTATAGGATAAGTCCAAATATTCAAGATTCCTCAGGTGAAAAAAAGAATCTTCCTCCACTGTGTGAATTTCATTGGCCCCCAGCCTCAGAGTCTTCAGGTTCACACACCTCTGCAGGTCTCTGTTGCCGACATAGGTGATCTCGTTGTTGGACAGGTCAAGGCTTTTCACACCTGCCGTGAGACCAGAGGGGATGGAGTTTAAAGATCTGGAATGGCCATCGCAGACACCAGTTGGGTCACAAGACAGAGAAGAAGCCTGGTCAGAGGCTCCTTCCGTGGACAGGATGATGACAGCCCAGACCCAGGCTGTCCACAAAGCACGTGGCATTGTCCAGTGATTTGACCTACAAAGAAAAGAGGTTCAAATGAATGACTATGTTTGACATCATGGCTTAATTCCAGTTCTTGAGAAATGTTCTGTAAGATATAAAACATGGGACTTCCCTGGGGTCCAGTGGTTAAGAAGCCACCTGCCAATGCAGGAGACTCAGCTGCACCACAGCTACTGAGCCCATGTGCTGCAAGTACTGAAGCCCATGCACCTAGAATCCATGCTCCACAAAAAGAGAAGCCACCTCAATGAGAAGCCCACATGCAGCAACACAGACCGAGCCAGCCATAAATGAATGAGATATAACATACATCAGCGCAGTTCAGTCACTCAGTCGTGTCACTCTTTGTGACCCCAAGGACTGGAACACGCCAGGCCTCCCTGTCCATCACCAGCTCCCAGAGTTTACTCAAACTCATGTCCACTGAGTCAGTGATGCCATCCAACCATCTCATCCTCTGTCATCCCCTTCTCTTCCTGCTGTCAATCTTTCCCAGCATCAGGGTCTTTTCAAGTGAGTCAGTTCTTCACATCAGGTGGCCAAAGTATTGGAGTTTCAGCTTCAGCATCAGTCCTCCAATGAATATTCAGGACTGATTTACTTTAGGATGGACTGGTTGGATCTCCTTGCTGTCCAAGGGACTTTCAAGAGTCTTCTCCAACACTACAGTTCAAAAGCATCAATTCTTCACACACACACATATACACCAAGAAATAACCAAGAGGGAAATGGAATGTATGAATAGGATAAAAAATGAACTCCCTAACACCTCCAACAACACTAACACAGGTAGACCACCACTGAACAATGACATAAAAAGCACAGTACCACGTAGGAATATGGAGCAGGACCAATCATGGATTGAAAAATGAGTAAATGAATTATAGAGGATGAAAAAGCAAGCAGTTTAAGAAAAGGGCTAGGCTTAACCAAGTGGATTTACCACCTCCTACCTGTACCCTTCAGATCTTCCACTAGAACACACCTCTTGTCTGACCTGATGCCCCCAAGAGTTAGAGGTCTCACAAAGCCAAACAACAGCTCTCTTTGACCACCTTTCACTAGAAGCAGCTCCAGGAAGAGTGTGCTCTTTAACCAAAAGAAAAAGGTTCCATGCTCTTCAACCTGTTTTGCACTTAACAACTAGCAGACAGGAGGGATGCTGAGAATCCCAGGCAGAGCAAGGGGGTTTGTTGGGTTGAGGGACAATCAGACCATCAGAACTTTCTCTTCCTGAGAAACTAAGTGCAGAAAGCAGTGTTTGACTCGGTGTGTGTGTGTGTGTGTGTGTGTGTGTGTGTGTGTGCACGCACGCCCGTGCTCAGTGGCTCAGTCATGTCTGACTCTTTGCAACCCCATGGACTGTAGTTCACCAGGCTCCTCTGTCCATGAAATTCTCCAGGCAAGAATACTGGAGTGGGTTGGCATTTCCTCCTCCAGGGGATCTTTCTGACCCAGGGATCAAACCCATGTCTCCTATGTCTCTGCACTGCAGGAGGATTCTTTACCTGCTGAATCACTGAGGAAGCTGTTTGACTCAGTACCTTTTTCAAAAGATCATTTTGGGGAAACAACAATACTACCTTTGCCAATACTCACACGTCCATCTAAGGGTGAGTGTGCCTCCTCAAGGCTCTCTATTCCAATCCGATGTCTACGCATCTGTCTTTGTACTGGCAACATTACATATATGACTCATCTTCATATCCAGAAGAGCAAGGCCTTCCTCCTTGTTCTTCTTTAAGTGAGCCTTGGTTAGTCTTGGCCCTCTGTATATTCTTATGAACTACAGAATTAGCTTAACAGTTTCAAAAACAAAATCCATTGATTTTTAATTGGCAATACCATCAATCTATAGATAATTTGGGAATTATTGACATCATTATAATATTGAAGTTCTCAATTCATGAGCATGATATATTTCTATTTATTTTGGTCTTCTTTATTGCAATAATACCTTATGATTTTTCCATACAGAGGTCTTGGCATATTTTTGTGATATTTATTCCTAGGCATTTGACACTTTTGAAGTTTTAAAAATAGTATTACTTATATATGGCATATACCTATAGATACAGAGAGAGAAATTCAATTAAATTTTACATATTTACCATACATTGAGCAACCTTGCAAAACTAATTCAGCAATTTTCACAGTTTATAAATTCCTGTTTTTTTGCTACATACATAATCATATCATCCAGGCACAATGATCATTTTATTTCCTTTTTTCATTTGATTTCCTTTTTCCTTATACTTTATTCTGTTTATTCATAAATGCTGAATTTTATCAAATTCTTTTTTTCTTCCTGTAACTATTGAGATAATAACATTTCCTTCTTTACTTTGTTAATAAACATTGGTGACTACACAGATAAACTTTAGTGTTAAGGCAACCTCGCATTTTTAAAATAAACCCATTTGTCTGGATGTATTATCCTTAAGAATGCTCAAACTACCACACAATTGCACTCATCTCACATGCTAGTAAAGTAATGCTCAAAATTCTCCAAGCCAGGCTTTAGCAATACATGAACCGTGAACTTCCAGATGTTCAAGCTGGTTTTAGAAAAGGCAGAGGAACCAGAGATCAAATTGCCAACATCCACTGGATCATCAAAAAAGTAAGAGAGTTCCAGAAAAACATCTATTTCTGCTTTATTGACTATGCCAAAGCCTTTGACTGTGTGGATCACAATAAACTGTGGAAAATTCTTAAAGAGATGGGAATACCACACCACCTGACCTGCCTCTTGAGAAACCTGTATGCAGGTCAGGAAGCAACAGTTAGAACTGGACATGGAACAACAGACTGGTTCCAAATAGGAAAAGGAGTGCATCAAGGCTGTATATTGTCACCCTGTTTATTTAACTTATATGCAGAGTACATCATGAGAAACGCTGGGCTGGAAGAAGCACAAGCTGGAATCAAGATTGCTGGGAGAAATATCAATAACCTCAGATATGCAGATGACACCACCCTTATGGCAGAAAGTGAAGAGGAACTCAAAAGCCTCTTGATGAAAGTGAAAGTGGAGAGTGAAAAAGTTGGCTTAAAGCTCAACATTCAGAAAATGAAGATCATGGCCTCTGGTCCCATCACTTCATGGGAAATAGATGGGGAAACAGTGTCAGACTTTATTTTTGGGGCTCCAAAATCACTGCAGATGGTGACTGCAGCCATGAAATTAAAAGATGCTTACTCCTTGGAAGGAAAGATATTACTAACCTAGATGGCATATTCAAAAGCAGAGACATTACTTTCCCAACAAAGGTTCGTCTAGTCAAGGCTATGGTTTTTCCAGTGGTCATGTATGGATGTGAGAGTTGGACTGTGAAGAAAGCTGAGCGCCGAAGAATCGATGTTTTTGAACTGTGGTGTTGGAGAAGACTCTTGAGAGTCCCTTGGAGTGCAAGGAGATCCAACCAGTCCATTCTGAAAGAGATCAGCCCTGGGATTTCTTTGGAAGGAATGATGCTAAGGCTGAAACTCCAGTACCCTGGCCACCTCATGTGAAGAGTTGACTCATTGGAAAAGACTCTGATGCTGGGAGGGATTGGGGACAGGAGGTAAAGGGGACGATAGGATGAAATGGCTGGATGGCATCACTGACTCGATGGACATGAATTTGAGTGAACTCTGGGAGTTGGTGATGGACAGGGAGGCCTGGCATGCTGCGATTCATGGGGTCGCAAAGAGTCCGACATGACTGAGCAACTGAACTGAACTGATTATCCTTTTTATATATTTCTGGATTTTGTTTATAGTATTTTGTTTAGAATTTCTGAATCTACACTCATAAATAAAATTGCCCTTTGAATTTCCTTCCTCCTAATGCTGTTGTTGTTGTTAAATACATTAACAGTTACAGAATGATTCAGATTTTCTTTTTATTCTTTTGTCAGTTATGTTTTTCAAGGAATTTATCAAATTTTCTCCTAATTTGTCAAACTTACTGACATAGTTACTTACATCCTCTTATTATTTTAATGTCTACAGGACCTCTATTCTACTCCTTAGATGAGTTATTCATGCCTGCTTTCTTTTCCGATTGTCTTGTCAGAGGTTTATCATCTTTATTAGCATTTTCAAAAAACCAACTTTCAGTCAACAGAGCCTCGATTCTCTACTTCATTAATTTCTATTCTTATATTACTATTTTCTTCCTTCTGCTTTCTCTGGATTTATTTTAACGTTCTCATTTGCGCTTCCTTGGACAGATGTTTCCTCATTCACTTTCAGCCGTTCCTCACTGCTGACATACCTGCTTCAGGTCATGGATTTTCCTCTGGGCACTAGTTTAGCTATGTCTCCATGTCTCTCTCCACTCTGTTCTTTCCATACTTTGGTCTCTTCAAGTTTCAGTCTAAACATTTTCTTCTGATCTATTTTCTAGTTTTTTTTCTTCAACTATGTTTAATTTACTGTTAAATCTACCCACTGATTTTAAATTTTTTTATTATTACAGTTTTAAGCTATGTAATTTCTATTTGGTTCCTTTACACATCTGCCATGTCATTGCTGCTGCTGCTGCTAAGTTGCTTCAGTCGTGTCCAACTCTGTGCGACCCCATAGACGGCAGCCCACCAGGCTCCCCATCCCTGGGATTCTCCAAGCAAGAACACTGGAGTGGGTTGCCATTTCGTTCTCCAATGCATGAAAGTGAAAAGTGAAAGTGAAGTCGCTCAGTTGTGTCCGACTCTTAGCAACCCCATGGACTGCAGCCTACCAGGCTCCTCCATCCATGGGATTCTCCAGGCAAGATAGTTTCAAATTCTCTGCCAAAATTTTCAGCCTTGATTTTTATCACTTTGAACACAGTATCACAGTCTGACAAGCTGCAGAGCATTTTTGACAGCCTCAGAAGACAGGGAGTTAAGTGTTAAGGTCTGGGGCAGTCATGGATTGGATAGGAAAGGCCAAATTAGAGGAAGATAAGTCCTTACAGAGGTTCCATCACAGCTCTGATTTATCCAGATGGCTCAGGCGGCCTCAATCTCTGAATAAGGACCAAGATCATTTCTGGACTGCTAGTGCTCACGGGTACCTAGCACTAGGTAGCAAAGGAAAATTTGCTTCAGAAGAAGACAGCATCATCCTAGGCCTCAGATGTAATTTGAAAATCTGAAACAAGTTTTCAGATACAATGTCCAGTATAAAACAAAAACAACCAGGCACTAACGGAAGCAAGGTAATAAGCACAAGAAGAGCAGAAACAGCAGACAATAGACACGAACCCACAGAGGCCACAGATCCAGCATTGTCCCCACCTCTAAAAGTAACAGAGTTAAGATGAGATGACTATTACTGTTTGCGCCTATGTCTATGCCATTGTCTTCCTGCTTAATCAGTTGTTGGAGGAAAAATCCTCTTAGTATAATTTTACTGAACAACCAAAATTTACTTGATTTTTGTCCACTTTGTAAGATAGTACACAAATCTTAAGGAATCTATACCAATTTTTTTTTTATTATACTAAGATTTAAAGTCAAATATGACTATGCCAAAGCCTTTGACTGTGTGGATCACAATAAACTGTGGGAAATCCTGAAAGAGATGGGAATACCAGACCACCTGACCTGCCTCTTGAGAAACCTGTATGCAGGTCAGGAAGCAACAGTTAGAACTGGACATGGAACAACAGACTGGTTCCAAATAGGAAAAGGAGTACGTCAAGGCTGTATATTGTCACCCTGCTTATCTAACTTCTATGCAGAGTACATCATGAGAAACGCTGGACTGGAAGAAACACAAGCTGGAATCAAGACTGCCGGGAGAAATATCAATAACCTCAGATATGCAGATGACACCACCCTTATGGCAGAAAGTGAAGAGGAACTCAAAAGCCTCTTGATGAAAGTGAAAGTGGAGAGTGAAAAAGTTGGCTTAAAGCTCAACATTCAGAAAACAAAGATCATGGCATCCGATCCCATCACTTCATGGGAAATAGATGGGGAAACAGTGGAAACAGTGTCAGACTTTATTTTTTGGGGCTCCAAAATCACTGCAGATGGTGACTGCAGCCATGAAATTAAAAGACACTTACTCCTTGGAAGGAAAGTTATGACCAACCTAGATAGCATATTCAAAAGCAGAGACATTACTTTGCCAACAAAGGTCCGTCTAGTCAAGGCTATGGTTTTTCCAGTGGTCATGTATGGATGTGAGAGTTGGACTGTGAAGAAAGCTGAGCACCGAAGAATTGATACTTTTGAACTGTGGTGTTGGAGAAGACTCTTGAGAGTCCCTTGGAGTGCAAGGAGATCCAACCAGTCCATTCTGAAGGAGATCAGCCCTGGGATTCCTTTGGATGGAATGATGCTAAAGCTGAAACTCCAGTACTTTGGCCACCTCATGCAAAGAGTTGAGTCATTGGAAAAGACTCTGATGCTGGGAGGGATTGGGGGCAGGAGGAGAAGGGGAAGACAGAGGATGAGATGGCTGGATGGCATCACTGACTTGATGGACGTGAGTCTGAGTGAACTCTGGGAGTTGGTGATGGACAGGGAGGCCTGGCGTGCTGTGATTCATGGGGTCGCAAAGAGTCAGACACAACTGAGCAACTGAACTGAACTGATGCCCATTTTAAAATTTTTCCTCGCTTCTTTTTCTCTTTAAAAGGTGAAGTGTATATGAGCAGAGGTCTTGGGCTATTTCATATAAATGTTATATGACACCTATTGCATGACCAGTTTTCAACAAATAATAATTATTGATAATGCTAAAACTATGGTTAACAACTTGATACTTAAGGTTAGAATTACTTGTCTCTCCTCACATTTCCTCAAGACATTATAGCAGGGGGCAGAGAACTCTTCAATGTAAGACACCAGGAAAGGGAAGAGATGCTCAAGTTAGATGGAGTGGAGTCACATCTAATGAAGGCTGCGGACCTACACAAAGTATAAAAATCATGTGCCTAAAGAATTCAGAAAGTTGCCAGAGTGGTGAGGAATTATTGGTCCCAGACTTAGGATAGGATAGGAGTCTGAGGAGTAAGCCTGGCATTAGAGGTGATCTAGCTGAGAGGAAGCTGAAGCCCTGTGGCTCAGAGTGAAAGCAGGAGCAGACCTCTCTCCAGGGCAAGGGCTGGGATGCCGAGGTGAAGCCGGACTGGAGAGGGACAGGCTGGTGGCCAGATGCCTGGCAGAGAAGTGCAAGTGGGCTCTCCATAAAGCCAGGCGCAGAGAAGAGGCTACACCTTCTGTGAACAGGGCCCTCACAAATCTCTGCCCTCTGACCCTCGGTCTCCACCTGGCTAGAAGCTAGCATCCTAGAAATCTCCCATAAGGTCTGCCACAAATGCTGGTATGGATCCAAATATTAAAAGATATCAGTTTAGTTCAGTCACTCAGTCGTGTCTGACGCTTTGCGACCCCATGGACTGCAGCACACTAGGCCTCCCTGTCCATCGCCAACTCCCGGAGTTTACTCAAACTCATGTCCATTGTGTTGGTGATGCCATCCAACCATCTCATCCTCTGTCGTCCCCTTTTCCTCCTGCCTTCAATCTTTCCCAGCATCAGGGTCTTTTCAAATAACTAAGAATTTTTCAGAACTTAAGAAAAATGTAAGTTCATGAATTATAAATGTATATTAAATCCCAAGCAAAAAAAGAATAGAAATTTCTCATCTAACCTCAAAACAATGGAATAATAGCCCCAAAGGGCTGAGAAAACATACCTGTTAGTCTAGACATTTACATCCATTTAAATAATCATCCAAGAGTAAAGCTAAGACATTTCCAGACATTAAAGACCTAAAGAATTTTATGCATAGACAGTTGTTAAAAGAAGTACCCAAATACATATGTTCTTTAGCAACATGGAAAATAAACCTAGTAAGAATAGACAGCAAGAAGCAACAACCGGATTTTTTTAAACATAACGATAGATAAGGAAGAAGACAGCACTCAGAAACTCAGACATGCCTCTTCTGTATGAGGGCACAGTGATGTAAATTTTAAATGATATTGTGGAGATAAAAAAATTTTTTGACAAGCAATTTACTTAAAGATATTTATGAAGAGGTTACACCAAGATGCCACATATAATTAATTATGCTCAATCACCAAAATCAAAACAAGATATTTAACCAATCAAATCAAATTCTTAAGTAACACAATGAAAAAAAAATTAACTGACGGCTTAGAAACTTCCAAAACAAGTTGTCAACTTCAGGCAATGTTTGTAAAATGCGTTCACTACAAAAAGTTTAAAGATACAAATGTTTTCTGCTCAGAACAGGAAGAAACAAAATACTGGTGAATAAGGATATCTGCCCTTTTTTTGTCTCTACTTTCAAGTCAGGTCATCCTACTTCCCAGTTGCTTTTTGCCAAGATCTGAGTTAGCAACATTGCAGGCAGTGCAGAGGAGACCTTCTACAAGATTACAAGCATCTCACCCACCTGAACTGCTCACACCCAGAACAATTTCTCTCTATTCTCTCAGATTTTTTTTTCTCCCCAAACAGGAAAAATATTTTCCTGCCTGGGATAGAAGTTCTAAACATAAGTTCTCATTTATAGAGGTTGAAAGGGCGTGAAGCCCACCCCGGGGACAGAGGCCAGGCTCGGGGTGCGGGGAGCGAGAGTCCTGGGCAGATCCGAGTCCTGACCCTGTCCCACTTCTGAGCCCTGGTGGGAAATCCCAGCCCTGGAAGCCGGGTCTCTGCGGTAAGCAGTGAGCGCAGACGCACCTGTGCACCCTGGAAAGCTTCCACCTGGGCCCCGTCACAGCCGCTCCGAGTGAAGGAGGCGGGAGCGGCCGGGGCAGGCACAGCGGCCGGCGAGAGGGCGGCCCTTCGGGGAAACTTGGCCACCCGCCCCTCGCCTCCGGGAACGCGGCCGCCCGCAGCGCGGAGCCCCGCTAGGAGGCTCGAGGGCTCTGCGCTCCGCCGCCGCCCGCGGACACCAGGACGCCGAGGGCTGGGCGAACCCCGGCCGCGCCCCCGTCCCTTTCCGGGCGGCCCCCGCTCCTCCCCGGGACTGCGCGGGCGGGGCGGCGGGAGCGTCGCGGCCTCGGGGCCCAGTGCCCCACTCTCCCAGGGACCCGCGCGGCACGACGGGGGTCCCGGGTGCCGCCGACCGGGAAGCGGGGATGCCCAGCGCCCGCGTCCGCGCTCGGCCACCCTGGGGCCCTGCCTGCTCGGCCACCCGCCGGGTCCGGAGACGACTGCGGAGCGGGGATGCCGGCGGATCCTAATTCCTGACCGACGTACCTGGGACTTGCGCGGCCTTGCAGCGCCTTCCACAGCCTCCGGCCGGGAGCGGCCCGGGAAGAGCGCGCGGGACCGTGCGCACCCCCTCCTCGCGGGTGCGGGACCGCCGGTTCCGCGGAGTGCGCGTAACCCCTGTGGCCCAGCGCGCCGCCGCGCTTCCCCACGGTCTCCGGCGGGGACCGTGACCCGGGTGCTGCCCGCACAGGTGCCGGGTGCTGCCCGGGTCGGAGGAGGGCTCTGGGGCCCGGGTTGCGGGGAGATGCTTCACGCCTCCGTGTGGGATTCCCCCACCACACAGTTAGACTTCGAAACCAACGAGAAGGCTTATTACCCAACCAGTATTTTCCTGAAGCCTCGAGCACCCAAAGCCTATTACCCTGAAACACTCGGTCTTTAAACTCCACCTCTCCATTCTTCTGCACCCGTGGATGCCCAAATTCAGGCTCCCCCCTGCCCCTATGCCCTCTTCAACACTATTTCCCCGTCAGCATATCTACACGGCCCACCTCCACTCTCAAGTTTACAGTCTCCTGCATTAGAATAACTCGTCAATCACTATCCAAACCAACGCAGCAGAATTTTGCCTGAAGAGCAGATAAGGATGAGACGGAGTTTAAACGTTTCAGTCCTGTGGTGGTCCCTTTGTGGTGCGCTGACCGTCCGTAGCTGCCTGCCACCTGCCATCCCTGCTCTTACGGTGAAAAGATGTGGACTCCCACTAGCGTCTACGATTTGAGCCTAAGCATTTCCATCCTTGTTTCTCAAAGTGGGTAATTCCCAAAACAAACAGCCTAGTTTGGCTTTCTTCTTTGCCACAGAAACTAGTGAAGCGTGTCTGTAAGGGAAACGAACTACCTTGATAGTCATAAACTACATTTTATTTTCATAATTACATTTGCCCTTCCTAAATTGAGATCAGAGACTGAAGAAGCATTCTTGTTCCTCTTTGACACAGGAGGAAATGCCATGCAAATTCTAAGTGGCAGAAATGAGACTTGAAACCAGAATTTTACCCGAAACTAAGGTTTCTTTCTTTCTCTTCTACATGCCTAGTCCTCATTGCAAAGGCACCCCACTCCAGTACTCTTGCCTAGCAAATCCCATGACGGAGGAGCCTGGTAGGCTGGAGTGGCTAGGAGTCAGACATGACTGAGTGACTTCACTTTCACTTTTCACTTTCATGCACTGGAGAAGGAAATGGCAACCCACTCCAGTGTTCTTGCCTGGAGAATCCCAGGGACAGGGGAGCCTGGTGGGCTGCTGTCTCTGGGGTTGCACAGAGTCAGACACGACTGAAGTGACTTAGCAGCAGCAGCAGCAGGTCTCATTAAAGGCCCCAGTCTCAGGCAAACTTAATCTACAGGCATGAACGTGAACTTGAGAGGGTGGAATCTGGTTTTCTGTACAGTTTACTGATTACCTGTGGACTTTTCTCCTCATTCCTGACCATCCTGGCTCTCCAGTTGTCGGAAAGACTTCCTTCTTATTACTTCAAAATCCCCCCCACCCTTCCTCATGATTTCTCAAGTGGATCCTTGGGAAAACTTCTTTCCAATTTTTTTGCCCTGAAACTAAAACCTCTATTCTTTCTCTGTGAATCTTTTCTAGTAGAGCTGCCTAGATAGACTGATGTTATTGCTTTGTAATCCCAAAGTCGATTAGAATATTCTGACAAAATAAGGTAAAAATCATGTATTTACCCACAACGTATTACCAGTATCATCTCCTCGCAATGAAGATTTCTCCTACACTCTCCTCAAAACTCCGCACGTTCTCCTCTGGCACATCTTTGTACGTGTTCAGTTCTTCATGTTTTCAAAGCATTTTCACATGAATCTTTTCACTTGAGTCTCCCAATAGCAGGTGAAATAAATAGTTTTGATATTATAACACCTTTCAGTTCAAGTGATTAAAGAATTTGACTCAAGCCATATGGCTCGCAGCCAAGTGGCAAAACCCAGGTCAGAGTCCAAAATACCTTAGCTTCTTTTTGGTAGGATATCAGACCTTCTCTAACTCAAAACTTATTTAACCACAAAACTTTTTTTTTTTTTAAATGAACACAATATGAAAATGTATTCACTTAAATATAACTTTAATGGTATCCATATTTTTGAGAATCTGACTGAAATTCTAAAATGAAGTTATCAAAAAAAGTCTGTGTCTTATTCACATAAAATATTTTGTACTAGTTAAAGAAAATAATAAAAAATAACATCGATCAAAAATCACTTAATGAAAATCTGCTGTAATCCTTGCACTAATTAATATACAGATCTTTGTACACAAATAATCATTCTTCAAAATGTTTCTACTTTGAACAATGTCAATAACATCTGTAATTTTTGAAGAATAGAATTTAATAGTCCCTATGTAAAATGAATATAATCAGATTGATTATATTCTTTGCAGCTAAAGATGGAGAAGCTCTATACAGTCAGCAAAAACAAGACCAGGAGCTGAGTGTGGATTCAGACTTAAATTGAAGGTAGGGAAAACCACTAGGCAATTCGGGTATGTGTGCTGGTGGTTCAGTCATGCCTGACTCTTGCAACCCGACAGGCTGCGGCCCGCAGGCTCCTCTGTCCATGGGATTCTCCAGGCAAGAACACTGGAGTGGGTAGTCATTCCGCCTCCAGGAGGTCTTCACCCAGGGATCGAACCTGGTTCTCCTGACTACAGGCAGATTCTTTACCCACTGAGCTACCAGGGAATGACTTAAAAATCCCTTATGAGTATACAGTGGAAGTGACAAATACATTCAAGGGATTAGATCTGATAAACAGAGTGCCTGAAGAGCTATGGATTGAGGTTCCTGACATTGTACAGGAGGTGGTGATTAAAACCATCCCCAAGAAAAAGAAATGCAAAAAGGCAAAATGATTGTCTGACAAGGCCTTACAAATAGCTGAGAAAAGAAGAGAAGGGAAAGGCAAGGGGAAAAAAGGAAAGTTATACCCAACTGAATGCAGAGTTCCAAAGAATAGCAAAGAGAGATAAGAAAGCCTTCCTAAGTGAACAATGTAAAGAAATAGAGGAAAACAATAGAATGGGAAAGACTGGTGTTGAAGAAGACTCTTGAGAGTCCCTTGGACTGCAAGGAGATCCAACCAATCCATTCTAAAGGAAATCAACCTTGAATACTCATTGGAAGGATCGATGCTGAAGTGGAAGCTTCAATACTTTGGCCACCTGATATGAAGAGCAAACTCATTGGAAAAGATCCTGAAGCTGGGAAAGAGATCTCTTTAAGAAAATTAGAGATACCAAGGGAACATTTCATGCAAAGATGGGCTCAATAAAGGACAGAAACAGTATGGGCCTAATAGAAGCAGAAGATATTAAGAAGAGGTGGCAAGAATACACAAAAGATCTATATAAAAAAGATATTAATGACCCAGATAACCATGTGGTGTGATCACTCAACTACAGCCAGATATCCTGGAATGTGAAGTCAAGTGGGCCTTAGGAAGCATCACTATGAACAAAGCTAGTGGAGGTGATAGAATTCCAGTTGAGCTATTTCAAATCCTGAAAGATGATGCTGTGAAAGTGCTGCACTCAATATGCCAGCAAATTTGGAAAACTCAGCAGTGGCTGAGGACTGGAAAAGGTCAGTTTTCATTCCAATCCCAAAGAAAGGCAATGCCAAAGAATGCTCAAACTACCGCACAATTGCACTCATCTCACATGTTAGTAAAGTAATGCTCAAAATTCTCCATTCCAGGCTTCAACAGTACATGAACCAAGAACTTCTAGATGTTCAGGCTGGATTTAGAAAAGGCCAAGGAACCAGCGATCTAATTGCCAACATCCATTGTATCATAGAAAAAGCAAGAGAATTCCAGAAAAAACATCTACTTCTGCATCATTAACTACACTAAGGTCTTGACTGTGTGGATCACAACAAACTGTGGAAAATTCTGAAAGAGATGGGAATACCAGAGTACCTTACCTGTCTCTTGAGAAACCCGTATGCAGGTCAAGAAGCAGCAGGTAGAACCAGACACGGAACAATGGACCAGTTTCATAACGGGGAAAGGGTACGTCAAGGCTGTATATTGTCACCTTGCTTATTTAACTTATATGCAGAGTACATCATGAGAAACGCTGGGCTGGATGAGGCACAAGCTGGAATGAAGATTCCTGGGAAAAATAACAATACCCTCAGATATGCAGATGACACCACCCTTATGGGAGAAAGTGAAGAGGAACTAAAGAGCCTCTTGATGAAAGTGAAAGAGGAGCGTGAAAAAACTGACTTAAAACTCAACATTCAAAAAACTAAGATCATGGCATCCAGTCCCATCACTTCATGGCAAATAGGAGGGGAAAATGTGGAAGCAGTGACAGACTTCCCTTCTTAGGCTCTGAAATCACTGGGGATGGTGAGTGCAGCCATGAAGTTAGAAGACAATTGCTTCTTGGCAGGAAAGCTATGACAAACCTAGACAGTGTATTAAAAAGCAAAGACATCACTTTGCTGACAAAGGTCATAGTCAAAGCTATGGTCTTTCTAGTAGTCATGTATGGATGTGAGAGTTGGACCATAAAGAAGGCAGAGTGCCAAAGAATTGATGCTTTCAAACTGTGGTGCTGAAGAAGACTCTCAAGAGTCCCTTGGACTGCAAGGAGATCCAACAAGTCCATTCTGAAGGAAATCAACCTTGAATACCCATTGGAAGGACCGATGCTGAAGTGGAAGCTTCAATACTTTGGCCACCTGATATGAAGAGCAAACTCATTGGAAAAGATCCTGAAGCTGGGAAAGATTGAAGGCAAAAGGAGAAGAGGGCAGCAGAGTATAGATGGTTGAACGACATCACTGATTCAATGGACATGAACTTGGGTAAACTCCAGGAGATGATGAGGGATACGGAGGCCTGACATGCTGCAGTCCATGGGGTCGCAAAGAGTCGGACATAACTTGGCAACTGGAAAACAACAATATTGCTAACATCAAATATGCCTAGTGTCTGGAAAACACTGGGTGTTAGATTCTACTTAATATTTGCATTGGATAAATTTTCTGGCCACTGATAAGATTTAAGTGAAGAACCAAGTTGACACTGACCAAATTCAATGTTAGGTTTTTCTAAAGAAAGTAACATTCTCCAAAGTTTATATATTATTTTGTCTTAAATGAAAAGTATGTAGGTAGCACAAGGCATCCTCTGAACTGTTTTCAATTATTCTCCAATCATCAAATTTTCACTGAGATCCAAGTATCCTGTGGATTTTAAATATTGTGAAGGAAGATATGACATTGAGCAGACTTTGGCACTTTCAACCGTGAATGTCTTTAGTTAGTATAAAAAAGCATGTCTTTAAAGTTCTGTCATGGTGGAAAATTCTCATAGCTAAGCTCTCGTTATTACAGTTTCTATTCAGCCTGGTCTGATCATGGAATTTCAGATATCTCGTTATCCATTTTCCATTTTCCTGAAGTACAGTCTTCCAGTTCTATATCCTCTAAACAGATTTTCAAATCATCTTGTTTAATAGCTACAACTTCTTTAACTATTAGTTTTCTCATGGGCCCGAATGTGAGATTGTCTTCTGTTGCCTATGATCTCATATGAAGAGCAATATTTTTCACTTTTACACATTTTGGAAACTTGGAAGATTTACCAAAACCTTCAGAATAAAATTGACCTCTTCATATGTGATCAAAAGGTACAAATTCTCAGTTATCAGATGCATAAATTCTGGGAAAGTAATGTTCAGCAAGGTGACGATAATTAATAATACTGTTATTATAACTTTGAAAGTTGCTAAGAGAATAAGTCTTAAAAGTTCTCAACACAAGAAAAAATGGTAACTGAAGTGATGGATGTTGTTAACATGCTGGATATTATGTAAAAAGGTTGTAATAATTATTTCACAACACATACATATATCAAATTATTAATAATAATAATATCAAAATTATTATTGTTGTATTATTAAACTAATACAGTATTACATGTCAATCATGTCTCAATAAAACTGGGAGGTGGGACACATCAAGATACCACGGCCTGTTCACTGTGTTGTTGTCGGTCGTGTCCGACACTTTGTGACCCCGTGGACCTAGCCCACCAGGTTCCTCTGTCCATGGGATTCTCCAGGCAAGAGTACTAGAGTGTGGTGCCATTTCCTTCTCCAAGAGATCTTCCCCACCCAGATATCAAACCTGCATCTCCTGCATTGACAGGCAGATTCTTTACCACTGAGCCACCAGGGAAGCCCACGTGCTCACTAGAATGGCTAAAGAAATAAAGACTGACAATACCATGTGTTGATTAGGATACATAACAAATGTTTTCATACACTGCTGCTGGCAGTGCAAAATGACACTCCCAGAAAGTTTGAAAGTTTCTTGTAAAATTATATTAACACCTTATCAATGACTCGGTAGTCTCAATCCTGGGTATTTACCGACTAGAAATGAAAAATAAATCCACAAAAAAGCATATTCTTCATTCAGGGCTAGAAACAACCCAAGTATCTATCAACTCGTGAATAGATAAATTGTTGTATATCTATACCATAGACTACTGCTGCTGCTGCTGCTAAGTCGCTTCAGTCGGGTCCGACTCTGTGCGACCCCATAGACGGCAGCCCACCAGGCTCCCCTGTCCCTGAGATTCTCCAGGCAAGAACACTGGAGTGGGTTGCCATTTCCTTCTCCAATGCATGAAAGTGAAAAGTGAAAGTGAAGACGCTCAGTCGTGCCCGACTCCTAGAGACCCCATGGACTGCAGCCCACCAGGCTCCTCCATCCATGGGATTTTCCAGGCAAGAGTACTGGAGCGGGGTGCCATTGCCTTCTCCTACTCAACAATAAGAAGACAGAGGTACTGAAATATACAAGAACTGGATGATCTGAAAAGAATGATACTAAGTGAAAGAAATCAGACACGGGCAAATACATAGTATAGAATCCATTTATATGAAATTCTACACAAATCATGACAGAGAGCAGAGATATCAGGAAACCAGCTTGGGAAGAGGGCTGACTATCAGGGCCAATAAGGGGCTTTGGGACATAATGGAAATGTTCTGTATCATGATTGTGATAATGGTTACACGACTGTATGTCTTTGTCAAGCTCATCAAACGGTACTTCTTAGATTGATAAATTTTATTCTATACAAATTATCTCAATAAAACTGAGTTTAAATAATCCTCTTCTCTCCAAGAGCAAAGAATGGGTATATCAGGCCTCCAAAATAGAGGACCATTTGTCTGTTTTTTATAGAAGGAAGGAGAAAACATCTAATTTCTCCAACAGGTCATTCTGCCTTGCTTATAAAACATCTACTTTTACCTTAATAAGTTTACATTAATTTCTCACTTGCAAGAGATCTAACTAGGGTATTTCTTGATGGAAAGAAAATTATTTCTTAAGTAGCTCAGGAAGTCTAAACTACACAGAAGTATAAATCATAAAATCTTCTAATATCATATTCAGATGGCTTTATCCCTTCTGGAATGCTCATTTTCAGCTTTCTGTCTTGCCAATACTACTCCATGCATAGTCAGAGCAATTCATCACCCAAATTTTACAAAATCCATTCCAGGACTAGACTCATTGGGCTACAATGATTCCAGGAATTAATGTATTCCTAGACCATTCCTGATGGCCTAAATGTTCATTCTTTTAAAAAAGAAAAAAGAAAGGAGGGAAGAAAGAAAAGAAAAAAGACAAAAGTTCTCAGAGTAAAATTGACTATTTCATCTGTTAGTCCAAGTGACTGGTCTACATTGATTTCAAACTTGTTGGTACATATTTCTAAGGATCAGAAGCATCAGTCTTAAGTTAATTCAGAACATAAAGCCCATAAAAATTTGTGATTCTTTTTTAGTTTAAAGAATTTGTAAGTATTTCAGGAATCTACAACTTGGAAAGATGAAAAAAGAGGGAAAGAGACTTTTCTTCAAGTTCTTTGATGCACTATCCCAGATGCAAAGGGCCAAACCACGAAGATGACATATGAGGTCAGTTGTTATGAGTTAGATTCAAATATACAAGAATCCAGACAAGGCAATAATCTTCACCTGTTGCAAGACATGTACTAGACGACAGACAAGGAGATTTCAAATTCGCATACAGCAGCTGGTTGTGGCTGGAGTATATTTCATGAGGGCGTGGCCTTTGTGCTCCTCTGTACAGGGACGCCTCAGCAGCCCTGAGATTGCAGGACGCGCTAATCAACTATTACTTGTTGAGTAATGGGTTGATGAGTCTTTTCGGAGGGTTAGTTGGGTCTAGAGAAATGGAGTGTGGACATTACAGACACAGTGAGACTTCAAGGGACAGAAGTGTGACCAGTGACTTCTTGCCCCAACTTCCTATCCTTGCCACACGATAGCTGACCTTGTTTAAAAACAAGAATGAAGAAATGTTGGTGTATTCTTTCCAACCACAGAGTCAGACGAAGCCACTAGTGAGCAGCTGGTATCATTTTAATTCTGCGTGGCCTCATCCATCAGGAAGAATAGGGAAAGAAGGCAGAATTTTATCAATTTCCCAGTTCTTTGGAGCGCCTGGGGAAATACGTTGAAATATTTTAAGAATCAGATAGCTGCTAAATCCAACCATGTGATGTGGCAACCTGCATAGAAGTCGCTGCCTTCCGTGTGGATGGAAAAAATGAGCTCATGATAATGACTCAAACCCAGGGACATTGCTGTGTGACCACTGCCTTCTCTAGCTTCAGTCCTATTAAAAAGCACAAACAGGGCTCAGTGTGTACCAACCACGGTCACAGACAAGAATGTTGCCAGCTTCATAATCCATATCATTGGCCACCTCTCTATGAAGGAATTCACAAATTATGTATGATGATGTAATGATTTCTTATTTGTGTTACCTTTCAAAGCCTGGAGGTTGCTGTCTTCTTGGACACTGTATAGATGGTTATGCTTGACCCAGAAAGTTTCTGGATGCAAACTCTGGAAGACTTTAATTAGTATTTACATTAATATTTTGTGTTAAGGAATCCGTATTTGTTTTTTAAAGACTTGTCGCTTTTTTTTTTTAATTTGGCCTATTAGAGTCAGGCTTGTAATTCCAACTTAAAATGCTTACTTCATTTATTGTGATTTTAAGCTGAAATTTTTCATTGTATAAACATGTATCGAAGTACTTGTCATACATTGAAACATTTAACAGAGTTTACAGTTTATCATTCTTATAAGTGTATTAGTTATATAAGCATTGTTTAAGAACTCAGTAAAGTTTTACTAAGTCAAACTAATACAGAGAATATCAAATACATTACACTTATAAATGCTGCTAAAATTATTTAGGCTTAATTAGCAAAATTTGTAAACAGGATCAAACAAAAGCCAAAGTCCCTTTTAAAGTGATGTTTAAATTTGGTAGATTTATGAATAGTGGAACCTGAACACTTAAGGAAGGACAAAGTTTTTAACTTGGCAAAGTTAGTCATTTAGATATGAAAATCATACAGCAAAGTTAGTCATTTAGATATTAAAGTTGGCAAAGTTAGTCATTTAGATATTAAAGATGGCAAAGTTAGTCATTTAGATATTAAAATCATACAGCCAAAGCAAATTTCCAAATTCTCACTTCTGCAGACAAATTCTGAAGACTTTTTTTAAAAAGCCAACGCTGACAAAATTAAATTTGAGTCACTAACTAAAGTTTGTCGTGTCTTCCTTCCTTTCCTGCCGCCTGTCCCCACGGCTTCCTCGAAGCTGAGTCAGCTTCCTGACCTCAGACCTCGTCTTCTGGTCTGCTCCTGCGTGTCCTGCTGGTGTCCTTCCACCCTCCCCTCAGCTGTGGCTTCCCTGAACTGTCAGTCACTGGGACAGATTCAACTGCGTATCCATTATTTACCGCACACTGTTAACAGTGCCAGGCCTCTTAGATTTCTAAGAGATGATTTGAACTAAATCTTGGTTTATACAATGGGATTAAATCTATAGGGTTAAATCCGCAGTGTCCCCCAAAAGGCATCATCAGACCCAGGAACTCCACTTCCTGAGATGTGAGAGCCACTGACTCTTATCTCCCCAACTACTTGTAAGAAAACCAGTTCCTCTGAAGTTCCAGGCTCACACACACCATTTGCCCTCACAGCCTCTTTCGTCTCACCACCTGCGCACCTCCTATGCCTTTGCTTTCACTTGTCAAAGACTTTGGCACTTGCTCTTAGACCTCTTAAGATCTACCAGGAGCCCAGATTCCCTGGTCATAGAGATGAGTTCCTCGTCACCTCTTGGTTCCTACGCCAGCTCCTCCAGACCTCCTCCCCAGCACTACCTCGGTCACCCCCTGAACCTGGACATTACCAACAGTTGTCCAAGTTCAAAATGACTCACTTGGCCTCCTGCATCTTTCTCAGGGTCCACTTGTCCTGCCTCTTCCTCCAACTCACTGGTCATTTCTTACCTTCTCTTTCTTCCTTCTTTAGATTCAGGCCAGCACTTGGCACAAGCTGGAGCTCACAGTGGAAGGGCTAGCAGACCCTGGGGTTCCTATTCTCTAAGCATTCTATGGAGAGTCATACTTGACCCCAAATTTCTGGTTCACTAGGTTTTTCCCCCTTTTTGAGGGGAAAATACCAGCCTGAGTGTGGCCTCCAGATGGTCTGAATATGCATGTGTGCTGCACAGGGGCACCAGAGTAGCCAGCAGGAAGCCTGGGGGAAGTTGGGATGATGCAGCTCTTCTGACTTCAGAATCTCTGAATCACCCTTACCTCCCACACAGGCAGGCTCTTTTGTCAATCGTGCCGCCAAACACAGGGTTGAAGGAGAGGGTTTTCCTTCCCCCCAATCTCCAGAATCTTCCCTGTCCTTCAATATGAACAATTGGAAGCACCATCACCACCACCAGGTTCGATCCCTGGGTCAGGAAGATCCCCTGGAGAAGGGAATGGCACCCCACTCCACTATTCTTGCATGGAGAATCTCATAGAGGAGCCTGGCAGTCTATGGTCCATGGGGTCACAAAGAGTTGGACAAAACTGAGTGACTAACATTTCCCCTGCCCCTCCATATGAACAGCTGGAAGCACTGTGACCACCACCTCTGCCAGCACCATCCCCACCGTCTCCATCGTCACGGCATCCCCAGCACCATCCCCACCGTCTCCATCGTCACGGCATCCCCAGCACCATCCCCACCGTCTCCATCGTCACGGCATCACCAGCACCATCCCCACCGTCTCCATCGTCACGGCGTCCCCAGCACCATCCCCACCGTCTCTATCGTCACGGCGTCCCCAGCACCATCCCCACCGTCTCCATCGTCACGGCGTCCCCAGCACCATCCCCACCGTCTCCATCATCAGGCGTCCCCAGCACCATCCCCACCGTCTCCATCATCACGGCGTCCCCAGCACCATCCCCACCGTCTCCATCGTCTCCCCAGCACCATCTCCACCGTCTCCGGCGTCTCAGCATCCCCAGCACCGTCCCCAGCACCGTCCCCACCTGCCATAGAGACTCTCACTTCTCCTTCAGGTCTCCACTCACCTTCACTTCCCTTACTCTTCAACCTAGATATGTGTTCCCTTCCTTCATAGAATTTAGCTTAGATTGCAGCTAGATTGCAACTAGATGCTCCCATGTGTGTGATTAATGCCCGTCTCTCTCATGAAGCCATAAAAAGAATTATTTAGCTCACTATTGTATTCTTAATGCTTACCCAGTAACTTGTATATGGTATGTGTTCAATCAAAACTTTTGAATAAATCAAGATACTCAGGAGATAAAGAACTACAAAATGGAGTGCAGAAAGAAGCTTGAAGAACCGAGGAGAAGTCAGGAAACACTATCAAACTTGGCAGGTAGATTCCAAAAGAAAAATGGAGGAGTGGGAGGTAGTTCCTTCTGTTGAGACCTCATTTTGTGTTAATATCTCTGCTTGTAGTTTAATGTGTATTTGTTTAATGCTTTAACAAGTCTATGAGGCAAACATAACCTGCATTTTAAATATAAAGCAGCTCAGAAGGGTTTAGGACTTGCCAAGTGACAGTTAGGATTGGAACCTCAGTCTGTGTGATTTCAAAGTCCCTATGCCACGCCTGTCACTAGATCTCCATAGACAGCTTCCTATGCTTCATAATCTTGCTTGTCTTAGTAAGGATAATATTATTCAATGAGAATGTGAATGAACACTCAAATCATAGAAAAGGCTAGAGTTTTTATAGTATGTATGTGTATATACACCCCTATTTTGTTGCAAGACTTCTTCATACAAATATTGTCCATATGAACTGCACGATTCAAGTGTGACTGCCTCATATGAGACTCTTAAGCAAAACAAACCTTTTTAAGTGATTTTTATGAATCAATATTCATTCCTGGCTTACAACAGTGTTTCACTTATTTTCTGCATACATACTAAAATACAGGTTCATAAAAAATGCTACTCTGGCTCTAGAGGACTTACATGAATCACTGCCATAAGTCAGCTTCTGGACGGACTTAGGGCGGACATCAACCATGACCCACGCACAGCACAAACACAGATCCAAAGCCCAATGGACTGGTTTCCAGGACTCAGCACAACCGGTCACATGCCTCTTCTGCAGCCTTGCAGGGATAGGGCAGCATGGCTTGTGAGGGCAGCAGCTTTGCCTGAGAGACGTGGGCTAAAATCTTGCCTCTTCCACGAGACTCAGGTTTTATGTCTGTTACAATGCCCCGAACCTGGTTAAGAGCTCAGTGTTAGCTGCTGTTTTCAACAAAGGCCCCAGTATTAGAGGGGCTTCCCTGGCGGCTCCATTGATGGTCTGCCTGCAGCGTAGGAGACCCAGATTTGATCTCTGGGTCCAGAAGATCTCCTGAAGAAGGAAATGTCAGTGCACTCCAGGATTCTTGCCTGGGAAATCCCATGAACAGAGGAGCCTGGAGGGATACAGTCCATGGGCTTGCAAGACTAAACCATCACCACCAGCAGCATTTAAACTGTGGGGATTTAGTTCCTGCTCTAGTTTGCTGTAGGTCAGTCAGTCTAATCAAGGTATTGATGGATCCGGAAATAAATAATGAGAACATTTGTCCTTAGGGAAAGGAATCTCACATAGTCACTTGGTCTGCCCACAGCCACCTTTCTATTTCCGATTCAAGGGGCCACTACCTGTAATCCTCCGCCTCCCCCCCACCCCACCCCGAATCTGGGAGAACAGGGCACTAGGGAACAGCAGGAATATCACTCACCAATCATGAACCTGCTCTGTGTCCAGTGGGGTCTGGTCCTCCCTTAACTGTGTACCTGTTGGACAATCCAGATTGACTTTTAGAAAGTTAGGATGCCATGACTCTTGTTTGTTATGAGAAACAATATTTAAAAGTGATTTAAAAACATGTCTGCTGTGAAAGTGCAGTAGAGAGGGTGTGTGACCCTCACCAGTTATCATCTCTGTAAAAGGAACTTCATAGGATTGTTATGAAGATTAGGCATCGGGCCTTCTGCAAAGCACAAGCAGTGCCTGACCTTTGAGAGTGCTATGAGCTGTTTGCTATGAGCTGTTTGTCAGTCAGTCAGTTCAGTCGCTCAGTCGTGTCCGACTCTTTGCGACCCCATGAATCACAGCACGCCAGGCCTCCCTGTCCATCACCAACTCCCAGAGTTCACTCAGACTCACGTCCATCGAGTCAGTGATGCCATCCAGCCATCTCATCCTCTGTCATCCCTTTCTCCTCCTGCCCCCAATCCCTCCCAGCATCAGAGTCTTTTCCAATGAGTCAACTCTTCGCATGAGGTGGCCAAAGTACTGGACTTTCAGCTTTAGCATCATTCCTTCCAAAGAAATCCCAGGGCTGATCTCCTTCAGAATGGACTGGTTGGATCTCCTTGCAGTCCAAGGGACTCTCGAGAGTCTTCTCCAACACCACAGTTCAAAAGCATCAATTCTTCAGCGCTCAGCCTTCTTCACAGTCCAACTCTCACATCCATACATGACCACTGGAAAAACCATAGCCTTGACTAGACGGACCTTTGTTGGCAAAGTAATGTCTCTGCTTTTGAATATGCTATCTAGGTTGGTCATAACTTTCCTTCCAAGGAGCTGTTTGTCAGTAAAGCCAAATGAATAAATGTATTTATTTTGTGGAAAATCAACTGGAGAAATGAAGCTGCCTGTCTGTATATGTACACACACATTCAGCATGTGAGTAATAATAATAACCTCAAAAATATGCAATGATAGGGTGAATGAGAAGAGAAATTGGATTGTAGGCCAATTGACTAAAGAACTCTTAGTTAGACACATGAAATTGCAGAGTGCAAACCGCGTTGGATAAAAATTCAGATGATGTGAATGGCTGTGGACATCTGGGTAGATTTCCCCCCCACTCATTCCAAAAAAGCATCTGTTTCTGTTCTTAAGCTGATTGCCAGGAAAATAACCACATAACAGCTGCCACTCAAATAATCGGATCCCAAACCTATCTTTCTGGTCCAGTGAGGGCAGAAGACCCAATAGGCAAAGAAAAGCCTTATCCAAAGTCGACCAAATACCAAGTCACTGACCCTCCTCTTGTCTTACTCTGAAAGGCAGAAGGTTGTCAAGAAAGAATTATTCCTTGAGGGACCTGGGAAGGACTAACTGAGCAGAAAGTCTCCATGAAAGTGGTGCCATAGAAAGTATTCACTTGGATGAATAAGGCCCTTGGATAAAAGTAAATACACTAAGGAATAAAAATATTATGGGCTTTCAACTTTAGGATGAATACTGTTTCCTTCTTGCCAACTTTATGAGCTCAGTTTCTCTCAGGAAATGAGGGTGCTGGGGACACAGGTGGAGGTGCAATTTGTGAGCAGAGGGTGTGGCCTCAGGCAGTTCAGTTGGGACGATGAAGGCCAAGTGCTGGGGAGCAGGGGGACCCCTGCAGCAGCAGAGAACAGAGTCCAGGAAAAGGGAAGGGGCCGAGAAAGGTGTGGGGGGAACCCAGGCCAGGAAAACCTCATTTGAGGAAGTGTGTGTATCTTTGTCAAAGGAGGGTTCCAGGCCAAACCCGCAGGCCCAACAATAACTTGTTGTTCCTGTTGGAGGGGAGAAGTCCCGGGCTCTGGGAGGGGAGGGACTCTTATTCTCAAGGCTGTGGCCAGCTCTGCCAAGGACACTCACTTCCCCTGGCATCGCGATGCAGGGGAAGAGTTACTATGCCTGAAATCACAGAAGGTTGGGCAACTGAGCCCGCCCCATCTCTGCCAGGAAGCTCTGTCCTGCTGCGGGCCACCCAGGGAGTGACTGCGCTAAAATTCCACTCTTGCCTCACATGTTTCCAGAAATTTCAGTTTTAGGAAATGAAAGGGACTGCTCCGGAGAACCTGAACTTCCTACGGTGTTGAAACCGCCCCAGGCTGGCACAAGTCATCGTGCAGGAAGCCAGCCCAGAAAGTGGGAACCTGAAAAGGGAGGCTGGCAAGACAGCAGGGCATCAGGCCCCTGCAGGCATCAGGCCTTTGCTTCCTGTCAGCCGTATTTATTCAGCGTGTCCTTCTATCAGGCAGGGAGTTTGTGGCCCGGGGTGAACAGCACAAAGTCATGGCCCCTGCCCTTGAGAAGCTCACAGTTTAAAAAAAGAACAAATACAAGAAAACAGACTCACAGATACAGAGACCAGTCTCACGGTGGCCAAAGGGGAGAGGTGGGGGGCAAAATGAGAGGGGGATTCAGGGGCACACACCCCTGGGGTAACATGAAGGTACGAGGATGTAACGCACAGCACAGGCGTTACGGCAATGTTCTGTAACAACTTTACGTGGAGTGTGCTCTATAAAAGTGTCAGATCACTACGGTCAACACCTGAAACTAATTTAATACTGTGAGTCAAATATACTTCAATCGAGAACAGAAATTCAGTCTTACACACGCAAGTAATTCCAAGAGGAACAACACAAACATTACAAGTAGGCGGCAGTCTCTCTGCATCCCCGTGAGAGAATCGTGAACCCCATTTTGCACATGGGCCAATGGAGGCTCATAGAAGTCAGAGGATCTAGTAACATAGTCTAGAAACACAGTCAGGATCTGACTCCCAGACACCTAATTCTTTCTGTTAGCTGGCTTGGTCTCTACCACACGCATGTCACCAGGGTGAGCACTTGAATACCTGTTTACACGGGTGAAGAGCTGCACAAACAGTAGATGGATTTGCCAAGGGCAGCAGAATGGAAAGTGACAGGAAACAGTGGCCCCTCTCTTATGGGGTTGGTGGTTTTATGCACGTCAGTCAGTGTTTCTGGGCCTCAGTTTCTTGAGAAAGTTGCATTTTTGCAGGGTTGTTAAGATAAATTTAGTAGAGGTGAAAAGTAGTTTGTAAGTTAAAACCACTGTTCCCATGCTTAATATTCTCACTACTACTTTTCAGCTTTGCAAGAGATAGTACTGCCTTGGAAGCAAAGAGCAGGCATGCTGACTGCCCAGTTGGAAAGCTGTGCGTTCCCCAAGTTCAGGCTCCTCCATTACACACCCCACTGTGTGTGCGGCCTCCTCACCCTGCCCTGTGGAAAGCTGGGCTCAGTGAACTACCCACAGTGCTGCTGCGCTAGCTGCTGCCCTGGCCGAGAGAGAGAAGCTGGTCTCCTGTGTTCTGTCAGTATCCGTGGGACTGTGACAACGGGACTCTGGAACATGGCCCCTCGTAACCAGCCTACATGCCCAGAAAATGGAAAGATGGAAATATTTGGTGAGCAGCATTAATGACCTACGCTTCCCCGGTGGCTCAACAGTAAAGAATCTGCCTGCAGTGCAGGAGACTCGAATTTGAACAGGATCAGGAAGACCCCTTGAAGAAGGAAATGGCAACCCGCTCCAGTATTTTTGCCTGGGAAATCCCATGGACAGAGGAGCCTGGTGGGCTACAGTCCCTGGGGTCACAAAAGAGCTGGACACAACTGAGCGAGTAAACAACAATAGCAACAAACAATGACCTACATAAGCAAACATGTAAATATACAATGTGTCGAGTGATGATAAATACTATGGAAAAAATAGAGTAGTGTATGGGGAGAGGGACTGAGGGCATGTGAGAACGGGCATCAATCAGGAAAGCTTAGGTTATGCTGCTGTAACAAGTGTAGAGTCCCCCGTGGGTCCAGACAAGTCTCCAGGGAAACCTCGGTCCAGGTAGTGACTCAGCAATTTAGCTGATGTCGGTTGCACCACCCTGTGGTCAAATCATCTGGAACATGTGCTCTGCCCTGTGACTGCAGAAGAGGGCAGACATCAACGTTATTCACTGACTCTGAAGTGCTTCAACCCGGGAGTGACACGATCCATGCTCAAAGTCATTGTCTGACGCTTCCAAAGTTCAGAAAATACGGAAGTAAAACCGATGCAACACTTAAATAGAAAATAGTAACCTCATTTGCTGTGTAAAATAAGTTAAACTAAGCTTTGTTTGTGTGATCCCTTGGGAAATGTTCAAGTCTGGTCTCTATCTGTGTTTGATTTTAACAGAAGCAGTAATGATGGGCAAGGAAGTACAATCTCCATGAAAGCGATCAGGTGATGTTTGGATAAAAACCTCGACAGAGAGAGGAAGTACCATGGGGCCATCGAGGGAGTGAGTGCCCTGGGTGGTGAGAATAGCCAGGGTAGGAGATGAGGAGGTGCAGACAGGTCCTGCAGGATCTGTGGTGTCACAGCTCTTGGGCAGCATGGGAAGCCCCAAGTGGGTACAGAGTGGAAGTGTGACTCGGGCCAGTATGCTGAAAGGACCCTTTTCAGTTGCTCTCTAAGAACAGACCATCTCAGTACCCACTCTTTCAAACCAAAAGCCCCTGTATTCCATAATCCAAGCTTTGCTGAGGGGTGGGGCAGGCAGAGCCCTCCTAAAGCCTGGCTCTCTCATAGGTAACTTTTAATTGGTCTCTGAATATTGGTGGTGGTTGTTCAGTCACTCAGTGTGTCCAACTCTTTGTGACCCCATGGACTGCAGCTTGCCAGGCTTCCTTGGCCTTCACTAACTCCCAGAGTTTGCTCAAACTCATGTTCATTGAGTAGATGACACCATCCAACCATCTCATCCTCTGTCGTCCCCTTCTCCTCCTGCCCTCAAATTTTCCCAGCATCAGGGTCTGTTCCAATGACTTGGCTCTTCGCATCAGGTGGCCAAAGTACTGGAGCTTCAGCTTTAGCATCATTCCTTCCAATGAATATTCAGAGTTGATTTCCTTTAGATCTCCTTGCTGTCCAAGGGACTCTCAAGAGTCTTTTCCAGCACCACAGTTCAAAAGTATCTATTCTTCGGTGCTCAGCTGCCGGGAGCCAGCGTGAGGAGCTCCGCCTGTGGCAAAGGTCATGAGGAAGGAGGCTCGACATACGCAAAGGCGGGATCGAGCCTCAGGAGTCCCTCTGGAAATTCTCGAGCATCTACCCCCATAACCAGAGCCTGCCTACTTTACTACTTTGTGCTCTCACCTACACCTCTGACTTTACGGGCAGCTGGCCCCACCACCTCTTTCGGAGAAGGAGTTAACTTAGAGCTCCAGTTAATAATAATTCCTGGGTGTGACAGGAGTGTTCCAAACTTAGAAACTCCTCTGAAGTTTCTCTAGCCTGCCTGACAGGCTTGTCCAGCCACATGTGATTGCTCACAGCCTCCTAACCGTGAGAGGCACGAGATGCTTTAAAACTTCTAAAAACAGGTTCTTTAGAGAAGTTAGAAAACTATTAGTATAGTATAGTGGGCTGATTAGAAATTGTATTAGTGAAGGGTTTTTCATTTGTTGAGCCAATGTTTGCTACTAAGTCTCCACATCCCCTGCCCTTACAGACATTAATGAATATATAGAAGAAATAAGTATTAACCTTTGATATTAATCACGTTAGACCTTAGGCTAAGCAAATTCTTTCCTTAATTAAAACCCACTACACCCTCACCCTATAGTAATGTAACTTTATCTGGTACCTTCGGAAGGTGGCGTCTGTTTTAAGAATAATCATCCCTGGAGAAATAAGTGTTCTGGTTGACTGACCGCTGTCACAAGGAGAGGGTCATAAATTGTCAGCAGGCCCCCTGGCCAGAAGATGATGTAACACCCCTAAGACCTCTGTATACATTTGTATGAAGCACCTGACTTTAATAAAAGTCAGGACTGCTGACCCCACGTGACTTTTGTATAACATCTCAGTGTATAAAAACAGACCCTGGAAAAATAAAAAATGGGATCAGTTCCTCGAAAGACTGGTCTCCCCATGTTGTTCTTTCTCTCACCTTCTGGCTGAATCCCTATCTGGAACGTGGAGGCTCGTCAAGCCTACTAATTATGCCTGGGCTTCTAAGATCTGACCGGGGAGGCCTTAGTGTCTCCTCTCCTTCGGGAGAACGGGAGGATGCCTGCAGCCTACGTAAGTGACATAAATTCCTTGCCTTGGAATTTTATTGGCTTTTTCCACGTAAACCAAGTTATTCAGCCTCTTTTCTCCACTGAATTTTCCTGCTGAGCTATCCTCATTCTATTACTCTTTATATCTCTAATTAATATTTAATTAAAGCTATCGTATCCTGATCGCCAAAGCCGTCTCCCCTTCAAATTTCCCTGGATCCACCAGGGCTGGACCCCGGCACTCAGCCTTCTTTATGGTCCAACTCTCACATCCATATATGGCTACTGGAAAAACTACAGCTTTGACAAGATGACCTTTGTTAGCAAAGTGATGTCTCTCCTTTTTTTTTTTTTACAATTCTTGGCATTATTTTATATGCTCTTTCAGAATGTATCAATTCTCCATTTCACCTTGAATAATTACTGGGAAGAAGCTGCCTATTCAGTCACTCTCAGAGATCTGATCCCATTTGCAAATAGTCACTTTTCAATGATGTGCTTTTTATGCTACCATCAGCTTTGGGTATTCTAGAGAAAACAGAGAGAAAACCAGAGGCATTTGGTTTTCTCCTTCTGAATCCCAGGCTGAAAAAGAAGCCTCTTTCTGAGCGTGCCCTTCCGTGGCAGAAGGAAAGAGAACGAGATAAAGGGCCACGCAGCACCTGTTCAAGCTTCTCTTGGAAATTAGCACAGTGTCACTTCCACCCACATTCCAGGCCAAAGCAAGACATCAGGCCAAGCCCGACAACAGTGCATGGAGTGTGTTCCGTCCACAGAGGGTGCTACTCAGAGTGAGCACGCATGATCTACCATAGTCTCTGAATCAAGTCAGTCTGGTCTGAGATCCCTGCAGGAGGTCTCCAGCTTAGAAGTGCAGGTTCCAACCCAGTGTGGGGCTCTCCGGGGAGGGGGACAAGGAGGCTGAGAGCCCAGTCTCGGCATCACTCACTCTCCAAGGCAGAGTGAGGCCAGGAAAGGAATTAGGAGAGGAAAGGATATAGGGAGCAGAGGAGAACCTCCAGGTCACAAAGTTTGTAAGAGAGGTTCACCAAAGAGAGGGTGTCTGCAGGGGAATGAAGGATCGGTTGCCTAGATGAGGGGTGACCAATCCCAATGGGACAGTCTTTGAGCCACTGACCTCCTGTCTCAAGTCACCAGGATATGGAAAAGTGAGCAAAGCCAAGCCATGCCTGTAGCTCAGCCTGCAGCTCTCCCTGGTATGGCCTGTCCGGTCCCATCACACTTTGCTGTGCACAGGTCACTGTCACTGGACTGCCAGGTAGCAGGCCCGGCGCTGCATGGAGGAGGAAGGGGAAGGCGGGATTCAGGCAGGGGTGCAAGGTACCCATGCCAGCATGTGTGCTGAGAGCAGGGTGCCCAGTGGGAAGCTGTCCGAGGCCCAGGGGGCCCTGCTCTGCTCCTGTGATCTGCTCAGTGGCTGAGGACAGGACACCTGCCTCGGTCTCTCCCAGCCCTCAGGTCCCCTGGCCATGCCTGAGAGCTGGGTCAGCTTTTCTCACATGAATGACCTGAGAAAAACAAAAGGCAACAAAACTGGAGTAAACATATTTTAACAGCAAGGCGGGGCTGTGCCGGTTTATTCTGTTGGCAACAGAACACACAGCTGAGCCTCTCGGGCTGGCTCGCGGCTGCTGGCTTGGCCTGGGCTTAACACCACATCAAAGAGCCCCAGCGCCGTGCTCTCACTCGAGGGGGCCAGCCAGGGTCACTACCCTGCTGCCTCTGGACTGTCCTGGTCTCAGCCACGGAAGTCTCAATTCCCGGGAAATTGCTCCGTCCTGGGCAGTTCATCCTGCAGGGAACCGCAGACACATGCATCCCAACGACAGGTAGACCCAAGTTCAAATCCTGCGTGTGCTGAGTCACCTCCGAGCTGTGATCTTAGGGAAGTCACTTGCTATCTCAAAGCAGGGGTAACGTTTGCCTCGTGCGATCTGTTAGGAGGTCTAAGTTCTTCCCTAACCGGGCACAGTGTCCCCATCACTTGTGTTCTTCCGTGTCACTGGCTGCTGTGCTCTTTTCCAAGCATGCAGCGCTCACGCTTCCTGCTCCTCCGTCAGGGAGAGCCTGGGTGTTCGCACACAGGCCCCTGCTTGCCGTCGGGCCCCGCAGCTGTTCTCGCCTGAGGTCTCTCCTGCCGGCTCACTGAGGCGTCTCCCAGGCACGCTTCGTCTTCTCCCATTTCGCCCCCTTCCTAGTGCTGAGCTGGAGCTGGAGCTGTCTTGTCCACTTGTGATAGGGGCAGGCAACCTTTGAACATGGCTCCCCGGGACCCCCACTACTGCTTGTCTCCACCCCGTAAGTGGGCGCAGGACCTAGGGACATACTTCTCACAAAGAGCATGTGGCAACGTGATGGCATGCGTCTGAAATTGCGTCCCAAAGATGCAGCTTCTTCCTCCCATTTCTCTTCCCTTCCCTCTGTCTCTCCCGCCTCCACCCTCCGCTTGCTTGTTCTGTTGAAGCCAGCTATCCTATTGGAGAGAGCAGTCTGCCATCAACAATCTGCAAGACGCTGAATTCTGCCGACGACTATGTATGTGAATGAGTGTGGAAATGAACGTCACCTCCCCCCGCTGCCCTGCTGCTTGCTTAACTCGAAGGCAACTGCAGCCCTGACTCACACCCCGGCTGCAGTTGTGGGTGAAACTCTGAGGCAGAAGGCGCCGAGCGGAGCCACGATTCCTGACCCGCAGAAACTGTGACGTAAGACTTGTTATTTTAAGTCACTAAGCTCAGGGGTCATTTGCTCTGCAGTAATCAAGGACTAGTGCAGCGTTGCACTGTTCATTTCCCCCCGTAGATTCCTGGCGCCCTGAAGAAGGGAGTATGCCTATTTGGTTCATCCAGAGCACAGAACAAAGTCTGGTGCACAACAGTTGCTCAGTTATTGAATGAGCACATCATAAGGACACAGACCGCTCACAAGGTGTGTCAGGACAGATGGAATAAATATGTGTTGAATGAATGACTCAGTGACCAATTAAACATGAAAACAGTTGGGAAGAGAGAGTGTCTGGGCAGACTTATCTGTAACTATCCAGTGTCCGGGCCCCTATTGTGGGCTCAGAAGATGCAACAAGGAATATGTTAGTAACTGAACAAACTCAGGTATAGATTTAATAAGGGATAGATAAGAAGTGGTGTTTGCTGTTGACACACTGAATGAGAAATATCAGTCAAACTTCTGATAGGCATTCAGAAAGAAATCTAGCTTTTTACAGAATATTAAATGAGAAAAGTATTTCACAGAATAGTGTGTATATCCTATTTTTGTAAAAACACACATATACACAAGTCTGGAAGGAAATGTACCAAAATGTCAAGTGTTGCTTGGTGGGTGGTAGGATTACACTGGTTTTCATTTTATTTATTTATTTTTTGCTTATCCATATTTTCTACAACAAACAGAAGAAACAATAAATGTATTTCCACTTATTCTTAAAAAGTGATTCAAGAGCCCACAGTGGTTTTAAGTCAATACCCAGGTGGAAGAGTAACCATATGAGAGAGAGGGGAAAGGATTTGGTTGCTGTGGGCAAAACCCTAGGCGTTTGTAAAGCAAGATTTCTGGTTGGCTAGTGAGAAAGCATTTGGTGTTGACTATCGGCAGCGATGACCCCTCCTCTGTGGCCACGTTCCCTCTGCCTGGCCCTACAGTCCCCATCTCTGAAACATGTCTCAGGCCCGCTTTTCATTTCTGTCCACCATACCAGCCTAACCATTCTTTTATGCACACTCGCATGTCTATTGCCTTATCTAGCATTTGCCCAGCCCCGGAGGCTGTCTTGCATTGGACAGCTAGACTAACATCCCAGAATTGTTTTGGTCATCCTTCTTAATACAGGCTGGGCATGAAATCATGAGCTTAAAACTGCTTCAGCCTTCATCTCATCCCCGAATGAACTTGACCAGACTTTCACTTCCCATTGAGAAGTGAAACACAGGAAACCGTGTTACTTCCAGTATAGCCACTACCTGTTTCTCCAAGTTCTGCCTCAGAATTCCTCCAGCAGTGACTCCCTTCATAGTATTTCACGGCTTACTTGTTACTCTGGCAGGCTGTTTGTGAATAGCTATTCAGCAGCTGACACATGTGACTGTGATCTTAGGCCTTATTTTTCTGAAGCAGCAGCCACACAGGGAACACACACTGTGTTGGAGGAGTCAGATCTCCACGGGGGTATGAGCTGCATCTCGCTCCCTCAGGATGTGGGAGCCCGTTGGCGCGGGCACTGCTGCCTTGGGTGAGTGACTTTGGGGCGCTCTTGGGATGGCGGGGCTGAAAGGCAGTGTCTGCTGGCTCTGCGGAACCTCTTCCCCACAAGGTGGCCTGGGCTGTGCTGGCCGCCTGGGGCTTAGACACCATGAATCTCCAGCTAGCAGGCAAAGACAGACACTTCTCCAAGACTGTGCAGTGCCGTTCAGTTTTAGGAATGCTCAGCAGCATCCACTTGCCTCAGCTCTGACGCATGGAAGCCTCTATTTCCTCTCGACTGGGACCATGTGACTGGTTCCAGTCAACCAACCGGCTGTGGGCAGAAGTGACAGTCAGAGCACAGTGAGTCTCCCCCAGCCCGAGCCAGGCAAACCCGCTACGCCCTGCTGCCGCTCCTGTGGGTGTCAACAGCGAGACCGCGCGGAGACGCCAAGCGCCCGAGCTCAGCGGTCTGGACGCCAAGTCCCGCAGTGGGGGCCCTTGCCCTGAAGTGTCACCGAGCCCTGTTTGGGGATCTGTTTGTTCTGCACTGAAACCTAGCCTATCCCAACTAATACACAACCAGTTCTCGATTCTGACACATTATTCTGATTTAATGACCTTTTTAATTAAAGGCAGGCAAATGTGTGGTTGGTTTCTTTTCAGCAGCACCGCGGTTCTGGAACACGCGATGGACTGGGGGACACAGCCTCACCCAGACTGCTTGCTGCTTCTGAGGCAGGACTTGCTTTGCAGAGTGAAGCAGGCCAAGTGGCCGCGTTTCCTGTCAGTGTTGCTGTCCACACAGTCCTGAGGTCACGGAAATACACATCCATCCAGATGAGATGACACTGGGTGAAGTTTTTGTTTTCAGCTTCTAAATTAAGAGTTTTCCTTTGAATTACTACATATATTATGCATGCTGCTGCTAAGTCGCTTCAGTCGTGTCCAACTCTGTGCGACCCCAGAGACAGCAGCCCACCAGGCTCCCCCGTCCCTGGGATTCTCCAGGCAAGAACACTGGAGTGGATTGCCATTTCCTTCTCCAATGCATGAAAGTGAAAAGTGAAAGGGAAGTCGCTCAGTCGTGTCTGACTCTTCGAGACCCCATGGACTGCAGCCCACCAGACTCCTCTGTCCAAGGGACTTTCCAAGCAAGAGTACTGCAGTGAGTTGCCATTCCTTCTCCGATATTATGCATACACAAATAATAAATACATTGTTTTACTGACATCTTCTCTGCACTCCAGTGTGAGTATTAAATTATGCAAATGTATGGGTCACACAGAAATAATTATTTTGAAATGTTAATTTGAGTTTGCATAAACATACATATTTTAAGTTGTATTTTAACTACTTATAATTAGACTGCATTACATTTTGTATGTTGGCTATAGAATGTTTAAAGACATTCTTATGTGCCTTTAATCCTAGCCCAAGTAATTACTACATGCCTCATTTTATAGGGTTTTTATTAGGGAATGCTTAGTGAAAGTTTCACTTTGCCTTTGCCTTTAAATTATGTTCTTTTACAGCATAATGTAAATTTTATTGACTTTAGCGTTTGTTTTTAGCATACTTACTTTCACCATTGTTAAATAAAACATACATTCCCTTAAGATTTAATTAAAAGTTTTTAGAGAAGGGGGAATAATAGTTATACATACTTATAATAGGAAATACCAAAAAAAGAAAAGAAAATGAAAACCACTCACAATGCCGCCCACCAGATGGTGCGCCCCCTCCTCCCCCAAGTCCAGATGGGCTCCTGCTGCTCAGAAACTGCATCCTGCCTTTCACTGCCCGTGTCATCCTCTTCCAATGATTTTTAGAGGCTTCCTCATACTCCAACATCTGTATGTACTGTAATTTAAACATATTCCTGTTGTAGAGCGTTTGTAGCTCAGCGCTGTTCTAAACACTGGGACGAATATACTAACACATCAGAGGCAGAACAATGCCCCTGTCCCAGAGATGCCTGCGTCCTAACTCTGGAGGCTCTGAACGTGTGACTGCATGGTGAAAACGTGTGACTCTGAAGGCATGATTCAGTTAGGAACCTTGAGATGGGGAGATTCTCTGGGTGGGCCCAATCTAATCACACGGGTCTTTGAAAGAAGAGAACCTTTCCCAACTGTGGTCAGAAAAAAAAAGATGTGACAACGGTATCAGAGTCAGAGGGAGGCCACGTTGCTGGATTTGAAGACGGCAGACGGGGGCCGCGAGCCAAGAAATGTAAGCTGCTTTTAAAAGCTGGGGAAGTCGAGAAAGGAGCAGATTCTTCCCCAGAGCATCACCTTGCTCTAGGTGGTAATTCCTAAAGGAATTCCGCCTTGCCAACACCTTGATTTTGGCCCAGCAGAACTTGTGTTGGATTTCTGACCTACAAAGCTGTCAGATGATACATTCGTATTCTTTTAAGCCACTAAGTTTGTGGGAACTTTTTAAAGCAACAACAGAAAACTGATACCTGATTTTTGTGCATGAATTTTTTTTTTTTTTTTTTTTTTTTACTGTTTTCCTTAAGAGTCAATTCCTGGAAGTTTTCAAGGTACCTAATACACATTGCCAAACATGCTGCCATCTCATCAGCAACGTATAACGGCCTGCTTCGCCTGGCCGCTACTCAACCTGAGATTTAACGTCCTATGTATCCTGTTGTTTTGTGTTCATTTAAACTGATGTTAGTAATTACATCGGATACTAATGGTAGCCAAGCGTTTACTATGTGCCAAGCACTATCTGAACACTCATTTAATCCTCAGGCTTCCCTGAGAGCTCAGTTGGTAAAGAATCCACCTGCAATGCAGGAAACCCCAGTTTGATTCCTGGGTCGGGAAGATCCTTCCCTGAAGGGACAGGCTACCCACTCCAGTATTCTTGGGCTTCCCTTGTGGCTCAGCTGGTAAAGAATCCGCCTGCAATGCAGGAGACCTGAGTTCAATCCCTGGGTTGGGGAGATCCCCTGGAGAAGGGAAAGGCTACCTTCTCTAGTATTCTGGCCTGGAGAATTCCATGTATAGTCCATGAAGTTGCAAAGAGTGGAACACGACTGAGCGACTTTCACTTAATCCTCACAACTCTGTGAAGTATGTTACCATTGTTATCCCTATATTACAGAAAGAGGAAACCGAGGCACAGGAAAGTTAGTTCAGTTCAGTTCAGCTGCTCAGTCATGTCGGACTCTTTGTGACCCCATGGACTGCAGCACGCCAGGCCTCCCTGTGCATCACCAACTCCCGGAGCTTGCTCAAACTTAACAATGAGAAAGTTAAATATATGATAAAGCTGGAGTTAAGACCCCACAAAGTCTGGTCCCAAAGGGGATGTTAATTGGTAAGTCTTCCACTAAAATCAAAGCTCCTGGAAGGCAGGGTTGGCCTCCTCTGCTGCTTCGCTTACTCTAGGCGTCCACAAGTTTCCCAGGTGGTAGTATTATTCAACATCGTGACGACTGTCCTGAAGAGCTCTGTACATGGAGCTTAGCCTGTAAAAGCAAGGAAGTACGTTTAGTACATAAAGAACTGTGGTCATTCTCTTGCCTTTGCTTATGGTCAGCCACAGAATAATGGAATTATTCTCTAATCATGAAGACTCACCTCTTCAGCTACGAGATACTGGTGCTCACACATGTCCCTCCACTCACTCCTTCCCACACACTCCCGTGATTCACACACTACGCCAGACAATGAACAGGACACGAGGGGAGGACCGTGTCAGCTCTGAGGCTGCCACACAAACCCCACACAGCAGTAGCCGAACAAGCAGATGCGTGTGCTGCCGCCGCGAGGCCTGGCCCCTGCTGCCCTGTTACCAGAGCAAAGGCCACAGACATTCTCTGCGAGGGACTGGATGAGCATCTCAGGCTGTGCACTGCTGGGTGGAGAAGTCAGCAGTCGCTGTGTTCCAGGACTTGATCCACACAACAGTCCACAGGCCGTGACGTGCCACCCGCAGCTGGGCATCCTGTCCCTTCTCTCCTAACAGACTCACCCCACTCAGGTCTCCGCTGCCCACCCGCCCCGGGAGACGCACTGCCCTGTGTGCCAAGGTTCAGGTGCCTGCAGGTGACCCCCAGGCCTGCCTGCTCCCTTTCTGCCCAGTGGTCCCTGCCCCTGGCACCCCGCACCCCACACTCGGCTCCCCCCGTGAGTCTTCTCTATGGCCACCTCGTCTCCCATGTCAGCTGGCTGTGGCTGGCCTGGCTGAGGGCACCAGGCAGGTCATAGCCTGACCAGCCCTCGGGGCTCCTCGTCTGACCACCTTCCTGCCTTCAGGCCATCGTGGCCACTGCCTCCCCTTCTGCCTCCCCAGCAATTTCTCCCCTCTTCTCAGCCACTGCCTCCTCTTCGAAACAGGGGCCTTGGCTCAGAGCTCCAGCCCCATCTCCCAAAGAGGCCCCTCTAGAACCGTCCACAGAGGCCAAGGATGGACACCCCCACTACCTCCAGCCCTAAACTCCCACAACCTTCAGATTTCTTGAGGCCACAGTCCCCACGTTGTCTGCACACGAGGTGCCAGCCTCCCCCAAGCCAGCATGTACCTGTCCCCTACATGGGGGCTGGTCCCCATCCAGCCCCACTCCCCACTCCCACAAGCCCCTGGAAACCTCTATTCCATTTCTTGACTAACCCCAACCACACTAAACTCTTCATCACAGTGGAATCACGTACTCCTGGCCCTTAGTAACTGGCTACTACACTTGGCTTCTTTTCCAAGCTCACCCGCGCTGCAGCAGGTGTCAGAGTCCTCTTCCCTCCCAAGGCTGACTCGCAGGCTTCTCTTCCGAGCTCACCCGCGCTGCAGCAGGTGTCAGAGTCCTCTTCCCTCCCAAGGCTGACTCGCAGGCTTCTTTTCCGAGCTCACCCGCACTGCAGCAGGCGTCAGAACTCTCTTCCCTCCCGAGGCTGACCAGTGCCCGCTGTGCACTCACCGCAGTCTGCTTAGCTGTCTCCCGTCGGTGGACACTGGGGTTGTTTTCGCCTTTCGGCTACTGTGAACAGTGCTTCAGTGAACACGGTGCACAGGGTTTGTTTCTGTTCCTTTGGGTGCACACCTAGAACCCAAACGACTTTTCAGTACTATTCAGTTCTAAGGACGGGGTCAGTAGCCTGAGCGTTCCAGCAGCCACGCATGCCAGCTGGTGCTCCCTGCAGGAGGGCAGTCCCAGATTACAGCCCACTTACCCTCCAGTACTCTTGCCTGGAAAATCCCATGGATGGAGGAGCCTGGTGGGCTGCAGTCCATGGGGTCGCTAGGAGTCAGACACGACTGAGCGACCTCACTTTCACTTTTCATTTTCAAGCATTGGAGAAGGAAATGGCAACCCACTCCAGTATTCTTGCCTGGAGAATCCCAGGGACGGGGAGCCTGTTGGGCTGCTGTCTATGGGGTCGCACAGAGTCGGACACGACTGAAGCGACTTAGCAGCAGCAGCAGTACCCTCCTCACCCAGGCCCCACAAGACCATGAGAAAGAAAAAGCAAGGGAAGCTGACATCCCACTCAAATTCCAGTAAAGACACAACATGTAAAAATTAGCCATTTTTATTAAAAGTTGAAAAGTTTTCAAAGTTTATACATGCAATCAGGTAATTCCAACATCAGGTGAATCTCTAAAATCACTGACAAGCAAATACACACTGGCCTGGTGACCACGCACCAGCTCTGTGACCTGCTCAGAGCTCGTCTGTGGACTCGGCCTGCTTGCTCGGAGGGAACCCTGACACACTTACCGGCATGTCCCTGTTGCTGCCGCCCCCCGGGACTGGCCTGATGGAGACGAGGGAACATGCCTGCCACATGTCAGCAGAACAGCGCCGGGCTCTGCTCCACCCCGCAGCCGTGCCCACCAGGACCGGTGTGTCCAGGCAAGTGACTGGCAATGAGGTTCCCAAAACCGGAGGCTTGTTTCAACAAAATCCTCCCCACCTGAGCCGTGGGCCAATTATGACAGCATACCTGGGAATGCTACCCGATCGAGGTGGCTTTTTGCAAGCTCCCGGGGAGCCGATGCTCATGGAGGTGGACCCACCACAGCCCCTTCTTTCCCCACTCTTACCTTCTTAGATGCCGTCCTGGTTCCGATGTGAACATCTGGCATGTCGACGCATTTCTGGAGTCATGAGGCTTTGTTTCTATCACCGATTTGTGAAGGGTTAAAAAAACAGAGCACCCAGATTTCATAAAAAAATTTATTTTCATATAAAAGTGCCAAAATATCCACCAACGTCAATCTATCTCAACACCAGTTTATGCTAGTCACCCAAACACAAGCCTCTTTATTCACATTGTTTAGACTCGAATCCTTTTCATACGTTCCCACAGTAGCTCGAGTCTCTCGACAGTGGGAAGTTTGCATTCCTGTTCGCTGTGCTAGTCCATATGTCCAGGTCCATGTAGGCACGGAACGGGTTAAACCCGGGGTAATACTCCTTGCACATGACTGCCTGGTTCTCCATGTGAGCCGAGTGTTCCGTGGTGGGGTTGATGGCGCAGCAATTCTCATACACGTCGCTTTGCGGGGCCCAGATGGAACCAAAAAGTCCAGACATTGGAGACAAGCTTCGGGTGCTTGTGAGGTAGGGCTGAGGCATGCACGAGGAGGGGGGAAAAAGGAAATATGTAAAGAAATAAAGAAGCCTTAGAAAGCAATGTCAAGGCTGACTGCATCCTCGGGGCTGCCGCAGTGGAATGGACCCCGGCCGCCTGGATGCCACCACACTATCCTCAACCACCTTGGTGTCTCTAACTCCTTTACTCAAACAGAAGGTCATGAAATTCCCATCCAACTAGATAAGCTCATTTCAGGTCGAATGCCCTCTATCTGTAAAAACGCGGTGGAGCAGGTATGACCGGGGGGAAGCCCTCCAGTCCCACGGGTGACCCTGCCTGACCTTCCTGGAAGGTTCATCTCCTCTCCTCCCACAGGCGGAAGGTCAGCAGGGCCACAGGAGCCCACCTGCCTCCCGTAGGGCTTCCTGGCCCAGGTGCAGCGTCACTGACAACCCTCTCTCCTTGATGTGGTTTAGGGCATCCTGGCTGCCAACGTCTGCAGGCCCCCGTCCATCCGCCCACTTGGGAGGCCCCTGCAGAGAGGAGCTAGCGACCCAGGGGAGCAAACCAGGCTCTGGCGCATCTGAACCCAACCCTAACCCAGGATGACGGGGGCGGCGGAAGAACCCAGGGCACAGCAGGGCAGGCGGCACTGACCGGAGAGCTGATGAGACTGGCGTGTCCCCAGGCGGTCGGCACGCTGGGGGGGCTGCCCCAGGCAGACGGGGAGCTGTGGTCAATGAAGTCCGTCTGAACCTCAGCAGGACAGGGGAAGCCGCTGGGGTAGTTCATGCCTTCTGCAAAGAGCGGAGACATCAGCAGAGCAGAACACAGTTCAGGAGAGAATGGAATTCTCACCCTCAGGCAATAAGCTTTCAAGGACTTACTGTGTTGACAAGTTAAAGACAGACATAAAATAATTACTCCATGAAACACAGCACCTGGTAAGCCCTCAGTGAGGAAGTTCTTCCTCTGGGCTTCATTTTCTGTGTGTGATAATCTGGCGGGACTCTGTAATATACAGAGTACGCTGTAATACTGCTATGCTTTATAGTAGTAAATACTACTGTACACTTAGAGTGTCATGGTTCTTTCTAGTCCTTAAACTTTTCTTTTATTGCCTGTCATGCCAACGTTGGCCATCTGCACATACACCACATGCACTGATAAAGGCAGGAGGAGACCAGGCATTTCTCAGACGGCAGTAAGAAGGCATAAACACAGCCTCACGCACAGGAAGACAGCGACCACAGCACCCCCTTGTGGTTGCCATGCAGCACTGCATGTATCAGAACCCAGATACGCACAAGCATCTGCACATCAACACACTTGAGCACAAGCATCTGCGATTCATCAGTTTCCCCTCCGTGCGCTTTCCCTTCCTTCTGCAGCGCTATCCAGGGGTGTAAGAGTCAGAACATGCTGAGGAACAAGCACGTGAATCATTCTACCTCTCTTGGGACTTGTCTGCCTGAAAAGAGTAACTAACAGGGAAAGACCCAGCCCCCCAGCAGATAGTGCCCATTCAGGTTCACGTAGGTCCAAAAGGCCCTGTTCCACCGAATCTGAAGGACTAAACAGAGCAGGGTTATTTGTACATGTCCCCAGACCCCTGGGTCTAGCAGGCTTTTTGAGGCCATATAAAATTACAAAGGCAAGCGTGCACCCACATGAAGGCTCAGCGACTCTCAAAGGCACTTTCTCTGCAGCTAGCGCCCTAAGTTGGAGAAGGCAACGGCACCCCACTCCAGTACTCCTGCCTGGAAAATCCCATGGGATGGAGGAGCCTGGTAGGCTGCAATCCATGGGGTCGCTGAGGCTCGGACACGACTGAGCGACTTCACTTTCACTTTTCACTTTCATGCACTGGAGAAGGAAATGGCAACCCACTCCAGTGTTCTTGCCTGGAGAATCCCAGGGACAGGGGAGCGTGGTGGGCTGCCGTCTATGGGGTCACACAGAGTCAGACACGACTGAAGTGACTTAGCAGCAGCAGCAGCAGCACCCTAAGTACACACACCCTTTCGGCTTTGACTTTCTGAGAATAAAAGGATGTCACTGGGACTGTCCAAGCAGCTTTACCTTCTGGAAAGGCATTGTAGTCGTTCAGTTCCAGGGGGCAGTACACACTGGGAAACTGGCCTTCACACGTGGCGTTCCAATCAATGAAACTGCTATAGAAAACAAGGGGTCTAGTTTCAGAAACAGGATGTCGACAGACCAAGGAAAGAAAGAGGAAAAGGATCTTACTGTCCAGCATCCTCATCACTGCGAGTTCTTCAGTTTGGGAAAATAAAAGAAGTACTTTATCGTCACAGGATCAAAGACCAACTCCAGGCTCACCACCACCAATACAGTGCGGCAGGAGGGACGGCTGGGACCGGACACCCCCCCTCCCTTCTCTTACTGGATTACAGCTGCTTTACGTCATGTGAGTTTCTGCTGTGCGATGACGTGAACCTCCGTGCACATACACGTACCCCCTCCCTCGGGGGCCTCCCCCGACGCCCCAGCCCACCCACTAGGTCACCACAGAGCACCGAGCTGAGCTACCACGGCTACGCAACAGGGTCTTTCTACCTATTTTTTCATGGTAGTGTATATACGTCAGGGCTACGCTCTTACCTCGTCCCCCCCTCCTTCCCTTGCTGAGTCCACAGGTCTGCTCTCTACATCTGTGTCTCTAGTCCTGCCCCGCAAATAGATTTATCTGTACTATTTTTCTAGATTCTATATATATGCATTAATATATGTTTTTCTCTGACCTACTTCACCCTGTATGACAGACTCTAGGTCTATCAAGGGGACGTAATTAATGTATAGCATAGCGAACACAGTCAGTAATGCTGTAGCACTCTGGTGAGAGAGACAGAGGTAAGTCTTTATGTGATGATGATCATTTTGTAACTATAAAAATATCAAATCACCATGCTGTACACATTGATTATAATTCCAAAGAAAGTCAGAGGTAGAGTTTGAGCTCTTGAGTCCAGTGAGTATTTGGGTGAAAGGGGAGCAGGGGAGCTCTTTTCAAATGAAGCAAAACAAATAAATTCTGCATGGATAGGGGAATGGATCAAAACCTGGCTTTCAGTTTGCCAGAGAAGTACTTCCACTCAGACTGCAAAAACTTCTCACCCCTGGTTAGGTGTACAGCCATGTAAGCAGGACTAATATTTGAAAGAAAACTGCTCTCCCTTCTAACTAATAGCTATCATATTCTGAAAAAAAAAAAAAAAAAAACCCAGCCAGGTTTGTGAAGTGAAACCAGAGGCAGGATCCACGGCTGTGGCTCTGTCTGCAGCAGGAGAGCCGGATGCCGCTGGGGGTTCGGGCACCCACTCTGGGACTCTCTCACACCCGCGCTAACGACCACCTCCGCTGGCCAGGCCGGCACTCAGCTCCCGTGAACCGCGCCATACAGAATGGGATTCTCGGTAGATGCTTTGATCCCGATTGCAATCTGGATCTTCATTACAGAACAAGAAAGTAACAACTTTGTAATAAGCTGGAGCCCCTAAAAAACCTCAAATGGATTCTGATAAAACACAGATATTAACATTTTCTCAAGTGTTCATCATCAAATGATAAATCCAATGGTAAGTCTAAGACGCGGCCATTGTGTAACTATTTTTCAATACGCAAAATATTCGATCTTTAAAAGCTTTAAATGTGTTCAAGATTAATGCTGTGGAAAACAGAAATTCCTGTTCCGTTAGCGAGGAGGAATTATGACGGGCTGTTTTTGTTTTTTCAGTTGTTCCTTTCATCTTTTCCATTTAAAAAGGAAAGCACTGATGTGGTTACTGGCTTCCTTCCGGGCTTCCCTCAATTTCTGGCTTACAATTTTTCAGACATCGCAACTCAAGTCCGAAAGGCAGATGGCAACACCCCGCCGAGAGGCTGCGGAGGAAGCCGGGTCAGACTGCGGCGAGGACAGGCTCCCAGCCCCGCCCCGGGTGGGAGAAGGTACCTGCTGGGCACCCAGGCTGCCGTGAGGACCGGCTCCCAGCCCCGCGCGCGGGGCCCCCAGGCCGCGGGAGCACGTACCTGCTGGGCACGGCGGCGGGCGGGGGCAGCGCGGCCGGCCCGCCGCTCTCCAGGGCGCAGCCGAAGCCGCCGGTCACACACACAGGCTGCGCGGGCCACAGGTCCCCCGGAGCACAGAGACCTGTGGGAGACAGCAGCCCTCTCAGCCCCGCTTCCTGCAGGGCACGCACCTCCTCGCCCCCAGACAGCACCCCCACGTCCCCCACGGGCCTGCCACGCCCAGCACCGCGGATAACGAGGTCACGGGAGTGACTCCTCAGCATGGAGGGCCTGCTTCCTGCAAAGCCCCGTCAGGGTTCCAGGACACGGCCATGAACAGGCTGACGTTCAGGTGAGCAGAGACACAACAGGCAGGAAGAAGCTGGGGCAATGGCGCCGTGACAAGAGACACATAATTCTGTGGCAGAGGAGGGGCGGCGGCCTCGGCCCCAGGAGGCTCAGGGCGCGGGGGCGGGGTGGACATGAGCGAGCCCCGCTTTCCAGAGCCGCCCCCACGCCTTCCTGGGAGGTACCTATCCCGGCTCCCCCGTGCTGTGGAAGGCCTGCTTGCGGGGTCAGCCGACAGACACCCGCCACGCGGTTCTGAACCGTCTCCTAAAGCTGCCCCGGGGAACCCAGGCCTCTGCTCCTCCCAGCCAGCACCTGCCAGGACTTACAAGGGCCTCCACCTTCACCACCACAGCTGCTGCCCAGCCATCTGTGGGATGCACGGAGAGCTGGACGGACAGACACACGCCACTGGTTGGTGGCAGAGATTAGAGACAAGCTGGCCATCTGCACACAGGCCGGGCCTCCACAAGGAAAGACTAGACTCAGCTGTTGGAAATGCACTCGGGACCGAAAGATTCACCAGCCAGCCGGCCACACGGGGGCACTGCCTGCCTGTGCTCCTAGAGGAGGCGGGTCCACCGTGGGGGCCCAGCGTGTGGACACAACACTCACTTTGCAGGCATCCTGTGAGCCCTCGGGGAGCTGGTGGTAATCACCCGCCTGCAGACCTGGAGACGTGCAGCTCAAGATGGTCCCAGTGACCCTCCAGCATTTAAAGAAACACCACTGGAGACGACGTAGCTACCACAGCAGTGGGGGTCCCTCAAAGATGAGGCCTGCCTCCTAGGACCACCCTGGTGCTTTAGGGCTGGCTCAGCTGCTGGGCCCAGACCCTGTGCTCAGTCCTGAAGGGCAATGCATCCTGTCCCGAGTCCTGGTGAGAGCCGCTGGAACCAGAGGCTGGATGAGCTGATGAAGAGATCTGGTTCCCGTTCTGTCAGTCAAATTCACCAAGAACTGCTTCTAGAGTCACATGCTCACGAGCAAACGAACCAGCGGCCAGGACCACACAGAGACGAGGTGCGTGCGTGCTGCTGTGAGACCGTCTCTGGGGGTCTCAGGCGTCTCCACGCCCCCGAGAGGGTGCTCTGGCCGCCCACATTCTGACCTGTCTTTCCAAGGACAGCCACTGAACAAGGTCTCAGGAGATGTGGGGAAGGTCTCAAGTGTAGAGCAAGGGGCAAGTCTGCTTTGTCCAACGTGATAAAGACGTCATCTCCTACCTATTATTAAAAACCAAAACACGTAGGTTTCCTAAGCGTGGGGCTCCCTTCCTGTAACGCGACCACAGAGCACTGCAGGTGCAGGTGGGCCCTGGGTGCCCCCCACATCACCCCTCAAAGTCTGAGGACCTGCAGAAGTGTGCTTATGAGGCTCTCAGGCTGCTCGTTGTGCTAAGCATCCTGTGCCTCTGACCCAAGCCTCCTGTCCTCTGGTAGCGTCCAGAGAATCACGGCAGGCAGGCCTGAGCTCAGGTGAGCACTGCAGACCCCTCACCGCTCTCCACAGTGACGCGATCCGATTCAGACCCAACACCACCCTCTGGCTGCAGTACTAACAACAGACGGTGAGGTGGCAACACATGTTGACTAGGCTCACTGTGGCGACTGTTTTGTAAAATGTACGTATATTGAAACCTGGAGGCGGGCACGGCAACCCACTCCACTATTCTTGCCTGGAGAATCCCATGGACATGACTGAAGTGACTTAGCATGCGTGCACACACATACATTGAATCACTGTATTACTTATATGCCAGAAACTAATAAAATGCATGTATCAATTGTACCTCAAAAGAAAAAACAAAAGATGAGACAGTGAGGGGAGGTGAGAGCAGAAGCAGAGACTTGTCAGGAGATTGTGGTGATACCCCACGTGAGAAATAACGGTGGCTGAGAGGAGATGTGCTCAGACTCTGGGTCTATGTGAAAGGCAGAGGCTGAGAGGTCAAGGATGAGCCCCAGACCTCTGCCTGAGCAACAAGAAAGTGCGAGTGGGAGGCTGTGTGAGGAGCAGGCTGAGGAGGGAAGTGTTCAGTCTGGGACGCCCACAAAGCCCCAAGGACAGACGGCAGACGGCAGCTGGTGGTGCGGGGTCCAGGCCGACAGAGCAGAGGTGGGGCCATCAGGGGGCTGAAGGGGGACAGCCCCCCAGGGGAGCATGACCCAGACGAACAGGAGAGCTGGGGGAGTGGAGGGGGACTGCACCAGGACCCCCAGGTCATAGCCTGAGCAGAAGGGGCAGGGTGGGCGTGGAGACTGAGGACAGAGTGGGGCTCACAGACACAGAGGCAGCGGGGCCCCAGACACACAGGCATCACTGCACAGCCAGCCCCGCAGCCTCAAGGCGGACGGGAGGCTTGTCAACAGGCAGATGCTGCTCTGAGCGGCTCTGCAGAGACTGCCAGGCCCGGGAGGCCAAGGGAGAGAGGCTGCTGCTGCCCTCAGGCCAGGCCGGCAGGGAGGCTCCCAGTGCTTCTGCTGTGCAGAGGGGGCTGCCCACTTGGAGAGAGCCCGGCAGCGGCACTGTGACACATGGGCTGCAGCAGAGGGTGGAGGACAGGGCGGGTGGAGCTTCTGAAGGCCTCTACCGGCTCCTCTCTGCCCCAGGCAAACAGGAGGCCTCGGCAGAGAAGACGGGGCAGAGCGCTGAGTGTGGGAGTGGGGAGGGTGGGGTCCACAGCGGGCCGACCAGTCATGTGCGCTGTTCTCCACTCTCTCAGCCACAGGCAAAGGAGCCGGAAAACCTGGGCAAAAGCATGCCTGTGGCTGTGGAGGTGCGTGCAGTACAGGGGAGAAGGCTCAGCAGGGATGTGATAGCGGGGCAGAGGGCAGAGGCTGGCATGGGGGCTGAGGGGTGGGGCGGAAGAAGAGGCTTGAGATAGGCCCTGCGGACAAGGACTATGAATAAGGGCAGTTTCTGCAGAAACTAAAGGGCCTAAGTAGGGATTTTAACAGGTCACCAAAAAGTAAAGTAAGCAAACTTAATTCAACATTCAAAAAACTAAGATCATGGCACCTGGTCCCATCACTTCATGGCAAACAGATGGGGGAAAAATGGAAACAGTGACAGGTTTTATTTTTTTGGGCTCCGAAGTCACTGAAGATGATGACTGCAGCCATGAAATTAAAAGACGCTTGCTCCTTGGAAGAAAAGCTATGACAAACCTAGACAGCATATTAAAAAGCAGACACATTACTTTGCCGACAAAGGTCTGTGTAGTCAAAGCTGTGGTTTTTCCAGTAGTCGTGTACGAATGTGAGAGTTGGACCACAGAGAAGGCTGAGTTGAAGAATTGATGCTTTCAAACTGTGGTGCTGGAGAAGACTCTTGAGAGTAGTAAGAGACTCTTGAGAGAAAGGAGATCAAACCAGTCAATCCTAAAGGAAATCAACCCTAAATATTCACTGGAAGGACTGATGCTGAAGCTGAAGCTCCAATACTTTGGCCACCTGATGCAAAGAACTGACTCAATGGAAAAGACCCCGATGCTGGGAAAGATTGAAGGCAGGAGAAGGGGATGACAGAGGATGAGATGGTTGGGTGGCATCACCGACTCAATGGACATGAGTTTGCGTAAGTTCCAGGAGATGGTGATGGACAGGGAGGCCTGGCGTGCTGCAGTCCATGGGGTCACAAAGAGTCAGACACGACTGAACAACTTAACAACAAAAGTAAACTGCAGACTGTTAACAAAGACGAGGCAAAAACGCACTTGAAACACATACGCACAACAGGCAGATGAGAAAAGATTCTCCAACTGACAGAAACACACAGGAGAAAGTGGGAGGCGTGCCTGCTTTGACGCAGGCTTTCTTCTTCCTCCTCATGAGCTAAATCTCTCTCCCCTCTATCACCTCAAAGAAAAAACCTTTCTAAATCTTGTCTCAGAGAACTACTGAATTTAACAGTATTTTTTTCATAGAAAACACTTATTTTTATTGGACTCACAAATAACTTATTTCTGGTGATAATCGGACAGCCTCACGGAGCCTCCTCCTGCGTTCAAAGTTAACGCGCTCCACTGCGCCGAGCAGCCTTTACCTTACACCAGGGACACGAGCAAAAGCAAGAGGTATTCGGTGCCCCTGAGGGCGACCAGCAGGCGTAGCCCGCGCCTGGCGAGGCAGGACGGAGGCCCAAGGAGAAAACAGGAGACGTGAGACGAGGGCACGAGAAGGGGTGGGAAGGAGAGGGGAGGAGGAAGAGCGGGGAGGCCTCCGGGACAGACCCTGGGCGGAGCGGCTTTCCTTCCCACCAGCCCCAGGTCCACGCCCCGGCCACTGTCCCCACCCGTCCCCACTGTCCCTGCTCAGAGGGGCCGTGGAGCTCAGCATGTGGCCTCGGCTCATGCAGGGAAAGACATGGGTGTGGTCGACGTGGCTAATGGAGGCACTGGACGCTCGGTCTGCTCCCTGCTTTTCCGCCCTCTCAGATGAGAAGAGGAACTAAAGGCAGCGGCAGACCCCGTTGAGGGGCTCCCACCCCCGCTCCGGGGCCACAGGCCACCCGCGCCTTCCCTTCCAGGAAGGAGGTCAGGGTCCTAGCAGAAGGGGCCCCAGGAACACCAGGGTGGAGGGCAGGGATGCTCAGGAGCCCAAGGTGGGGGCCTCGTCCGGCCTCACTCCCAGGCCGGCTCCGTCCGCCCTCAAACTCCGTGGCCAGCAGGGTGGCGTGGACACCTGAGCAGGAGCAGGAGCCACGGGCCTCACCTTGCTCTTCAGCAGCAGCAGGCCCGGCAGGGAGGCTGGGGCAGGGAGCATCTGCAGGCGCGGGGAGGCCGCTCACATCGCTGAGGGAGAGCAAGGAGAAGAGGAGCCGCTGAGTGTCTGCAAACAAGTCTGACTGGGGCTTGACATAAACCCTTCCCCACACCAAAACAGATAGATACTACAGACGTGAAGGCATACACCCAAAAAGGGCTGAAGAATATTAGATTCCTAAGACCCAGCCAAGTCTTGTTTTAATAAACAGCACCTGCACAACTTGAACTAAAGTAGCTCAGACGCTCTGCAGTTCCCACTCGGCCTCCCTGCAGCGGGCAGCAACCTTCCACCCCGTGTTCATTCTCTACCCCGAACAGAAAGAGCTCGCGCAGAGCTTTCCTCATCCAATTTCATTTTTGTGACATCCCCCTGTCCCGTGGCACCTAAAACCTATCTGCCCCCTCACTCTGAAACTCAATCCACCTTACATACCCTACCCCCCTCACCCCGCTCAGTAAATGGGCTTGTTTATGTTGTCTGAGGCTGTGGAAATCATCACACAGTGAAGCTGTAAACATGTGATGGTCTACTAGGTCCTTTCACATTTCTAAGAACCATCAATGCTGTTTTATTTCAAGTCCCAGCAGAGTACCTGGCTCCCATTCTTATTATAACTACTGTTCTTTCTACTTTCAGGACATAGAATTTTTCTAACACAGCCGTATCACTGAAAGGACCAGGGATACCAGAGATGCTCCTGCACGAATGTGTTATCTTGGAAGGAATGTATGTTTTAAATTATTAATAAAACCAATTCTACTCTCATATCATTAAAAGGTTTTCCTATTTTTAGCCTGCAGAACTGAAAACAAAGAAGAAACACACAAAATAAAAAAAAAAAACAAAAAAGCGGTACTTGAAACATATTTATAAAAGCTGGAAAACCAAACACTTACGTGGGATTGCAGATGTTACGAGAAAGATTCAAGGAGATGGGAGCTTCAGAAGAAAAGTCATTTTGTGAAACACTGTCTCCTGCATAAAAACAAAAAGATGATCAGAACTTTTTATAAGCATAATTCAACTGTATCTGTTCTGCATTTAAGATGCAGATTGCTAACATTATTGACCTCCTTGAGTGACTTGTTTTTCACTATTCACACATCCAGTAATTTTTTAATTAAAAAACCTTTAATGTATAAATATATATAAAATTGGGATCATACTTTAAAAACACTTTCTGCTTTTGGTCTTCTACATAATTATTATATTGGGGACATTTTCCTGATATTTATTATGCAATCTCCAAACACAAGAAAACTGCACCTAATGCCCTGCGTCACAGGAAGGCATCAATCACCGTTCTCTCTTTCTTACTGTGGGCCGCATCCCACAGGCAAGAGCTGCTCTTCTGTTCTTGTTCATGTTAAGCACCAATTTAAAAACACCCCACTAACATCAACAGCCAAACTGCCTTCAATGGCCAAGAACACCAAGCCCACCACAAACAAATACTGCAATCCGCCCTGCACCCAGGCTGCACGCGCTCCCCACGCGGGGGGCGTCGTGCCTGCTCAGGAGGGGACTGGAGAACAGCTGACGACTTATGTGTAAGGCACGGGACAGTCACAGAGAGATGTCTGCTGTATGCAGGTGGACTGAAATTTTATGGGGGGGTCACTAGGCAAGCAGTGCCTAAAAAGGTGCCTGCAGGAGAAGCCAAAAACGAGAAAAAGGCTGAGAAGAAAGACGGAAATCACAAGTGGGTGGCTGTCTCTGTTTTTATGGGATCAGGGTCCTGGTCCCCAAGACAAGAGCTTCTGTTTAGGTATCACTGTCGGCAGGAGAGAGCGCAGAGGTCTCTGTGAGGAGCAGGAGGCTGGGAAAGGGGCTGGGCTCTGGGGAAGCCATGGGTTTCTGGGTGTCCAACAAGCCATGTGACCTCTCCGGGCCAGAAACTTCAGGGCCAGGGAGCCAGCCCCCACTCGTGACCACGCACACACACAGTGAGTGCCCCCAGGATGAACCCCTGTCTCCCTGCTTGTCCTGGTAAGAGCTCAGCCTGTGCCATGCTGACTGTAACAGTGGAAAGAAGTGGATTAAATCTTCACACAGACACAGAGCTAGAGCAAACCACGCCAAGCGAGAAGCTAACAACGCAGCATGCTCCCTGAAGCACGGTCTCCTTTACGTACGTTAAAGACGATTCTCTACTTTGTTGATGGATGTATGAATGTAAAATAAAACACAGCGGACAGTGAGTCTCTCAAGGAGGGGGAAGCAGAACAGACTATGACACATTACATTAAAAAAATGAGGGTAAATATGACAAAATTAAGAGTTATTCATTCTAGGTGATAAAAATATAGGTGCTTCGTTGACATTTCCTATATCTGTAAATTTTTCAAAAATAAGGGAGGACCACTGTTCATAGCAACATTAGTAGAGTACTCAAACGATAGAAAAATCCAGGTGTCCATCAAGAGATGAACAGCCAGATAAACTGTGCTATGAAAACACAATGAATAGTAACTCAGCCTTAAAACGAAGGAAACCCTGGTCCATCACAATGGGGATGAACCCTGAAGACATCACACTAGATGAAATAAGCCAGTTACAGAAGGCCAGGTATGGTATGACTTGACTTACCAGATACTAGAGTATTCAAATTCACAGACAGAAAGCAGAGAAGTTCACAGGGTTGCAGGGCACGGGGAAGGGAGAGCTGTGGATTTATAGGTACTGAGTTTCTGCTTGGGAAGGGGAAAAGGTCTGAAAACGGATGGTGGCAATGACTGTACAATAATGCGAATGTATCTAATGCCCCTGAACCGCACACTTACAAATTGTTAAAATGGTAAATTTGGGGTTACATGTATTTTACCACAATAAAAACATGTACAAGTGAAAAAATAAACATGGAAGTTCTCTGAGCTGTTTTCAAGATACAAACTTAAAATAATGATAATAGAGTGAGGGAGGGAGGGAGGAAGAAAGCACAGGGCTTCCCTGGTGGCTCAGGGGTCAAGAATCCGCCTGCCAATGCAGGAGACACAGGTTCCATCCCGTCTCTGGGAAGATCCCACCTACCACAAGGCAATTAAGCCCGCCACAACTTCTGAGCCTGTGGTCTGGAGCCCAGCAGCCGCATCTACTGAAGCCCCGGCACCCTAGAGCCTGTGCTCTGCAGCGAGAGAAGACGCCAGGAAGAGGAGCCCGCGCACCGCAGTTAGGGAGCACCCCCCACCGGCCCAACTACAGAAAGCTTGTGCAGCGAGGAAGACCCAGCACAGCCAAAACAGGGGAAATAGATAACAAACATTAAAACAAAAGCAGAGCAAAGCAAACACTAGACGCACAGCCTTCTGTGCCTGGGCGGGCCCTGCGCGGGCGGGGGAGGCCCCTGGCGCAGCCGCAGACTTACCGGGCAGCAGGCAGCGCGGAGGGCCCGCGGCCGGCTTCCTGTCCCCGTCCGAGCTGCTGGCGCTGCTCCAGCTGCCCCAACTGCCCCGGCTGGCACGCACGCTGCCTGAGGAGCTGCCACAGTCTGAGCCGGAGTCTGAGCAGGACTTCTCTGCGCCCTTCTTCCCCGGTTTCTGAAAGTAACCCTCTGCGGGAAGCGAGAGAGGAGCTGGGCCACTTCCAGAAGAGGAGAGTGCCCGGGTGGGGAGGAAGGCAGGGCTCGGCTTCAGGCCGCGCTCCCTCTGCCCCTCCGGCGGGAGGAAGACGCTCCCTGAGCCTGAGGACTGGCCTGAGCCAGCCGCTGCTGACCACACGCCCCCACACTCCGCGGGCGATGCACGCCATCGGGGTGAGGCCGCCAGCAGCCGGGGTGACGTCAGCCTAACAATAGTTCTGGGAACAGCAAGGATTTCTCTCCAAAAAATCAAGACTACTCTCCTTGGACTGGAGACATGGAGGTCATTTCTTCTGTTCAAATGTCTAAATAAAACTGAATCATGTTGCTGTACATCTGAAACTTGACACAACATTGCAAATTGACTATACTCTAATAAAAATATTTTTTTAAATGTTCATCTCGCATTTCAGAATATTATTTACGTGAGGGTGGGAAGAACCTCCAGGAAGACCACAAAGACCCAGGTCTGGGCAGACCCACGTGTGCAGGGCAGGAAGGCGAAGCCCATCAGGTCTGTGTTCTGGGTGCAGCCCGGTGGGCACATGGCTGGGAATGTGGGTGCTGGTAGGAGGATCGTGACTGCCCGCTCTACACCCCACCCCGGTGCTGCCACATCCACGGCTGTTCCTCTCCCGCTCTCTGCCCTCCCTAGATGGTCCCCGGCACCTCCACTGCCCACTCCTGGGGGCACTACCCACTCCTCTGCAGACGGCAGCCGGCTCTGCAGGAGGTGCCTGCCCCCTGGGGCAGGGGCGGGAGAACAGCCACTGTTCCCCCCTGGCTCTCCCCGGCTCCCCTCTATCCAAGGGGGTCCTGTCTCGAGCAAGCACCCACTCTTCCTCCGGCCGTCTACATGACACCATCGAAAATGGCCAGATTTCAGGGGTGTGGAGGTCAGAGGCGCAACGTGAGGGCTCGGGAGAGCCTCAGCCTCCTGTCCCATCCAACAGCTCTCCATTCAGGCGTGACGACACTCTGCCTGGGAAGTGATAACCTCTCACCCCGGTACTTCCCCACGGAGACAAGCCCAGCAGAAGTGTGCTTTGTAGCTCAATGCGGTTCCATACCTGCCTCTCCCTGCGTGGCAGGTAAGCTGCCTCCAGAGCTGGCACCTGCTTTGCATGCTTCCCCAGGGTTTTCCTGGATACGCCAGTTCCTTACGTTGATGTCACTGCTCAGCTCAGACCTTTCAAACTCACTGCACACCAGCTTTAACTCGCTCTGGTCGGAAGGCCTGGAAGAGCCACGGAAAATCCCGTCTGCACGGTATCCTGCACACACACATACCTGCTCTCCTTGAGACTGAGCAGAGGTGCGAGTATGAATCTGTGACAACTCAAGCCCTCTTCTCTCTGGGGGTGATGATGAGTAGGGCACAGAGATCAGGAAAGACAAGACTTTGCCATTTTAGAACCAGAACTAAGGTAGAGTTCATTTACTCGCTTTGCATTTTACAGTGAGCGGAGTGAAACTGCACAGGTTAAATGAGTCGTCTAAGGCCAACTGCTAAGTGGCAGGTGCAGGTCTAAAACCCACAACTCTCGGCGTTTCTTCCTCGGACTTGGTGTAAAATGACTCTGGGTGGATGATCCTGCTTCCTGGTGTCTGGGGGAAGGTCTCGGTGTTAACTGTTTTCTTTTCTCATTCATTCATTTAGCAAACGTTTATGCAGTGACCACCACGAGTCACATATTGTTAGGAAAGGTGCAGTATCTATAAAGAAGAACATTTTTTCCCCAAGGAATTCACCGTCCAACACTTACATCTCTCTAAGTAGACCATGAACTTGAAGGAAGACCTGAAATACAGGTCTTATAAATGGAGACACAGAACTGTGCTGAGAACACTACAGGAAGGCCTAGGTGCTTATTTCACACAGTCCGACTTCTGCACCTCACGTCAGGTACGACTGCAGGATCTGAGCGTGAGATGGAGTCGGTGGTCTCCCTGGTTTCTGAGCACTCAGGGCAAAGAGTAGAGACAGAAGCAGGAGCCACAGGAGCAGAACGGCCAAGAACCGTCAGCTACATAAGCATCACGTGCTCATCTGGTCACCTATAAGATACTTCACAGTTATTCTGTAATAACTTAAATTTGTTTCTTTCACATGTCAGAAATCTGCTTTCAAAAATATATCTTAACATTCAATTGATGAAATTCCGCCCTCACCTTTTATCTTTCTGTGTGTCCGTATCAAGCAAATACACCACTTTAAAGGAACCACATAAGTCCATCAACCTTTTATGAGAATATAAGGGATGACTTTCCTTTCTATAGGAGACCACATCGCAGCTTTCAAATAATGTAACGTAAGAATAATTACCCATGAAAATAGTATTTAACAATTTAATAGATTAATAATTACCCATCAATAATCTAACAGTGGGTATCTGTCTTTTTTTTCCTATTTGCATGCTGCTGATTGCAGGGCACAGAACCAGAGCCTAAAGGCCCCCAGGGGGTGGGGAGCGGACTACCCTAGTGCTCCAGGAGCTAAGACTCCAAGCTCCCGAGGCAGGGGGTCCAGGTTCGGCCCCTAGTCAGGGAGCTAGGTCCCACATACTTCAACTAAAGATCTGTGTGCTGGAGCTAAGACACAGCACAGCCAAATAAATAAGTAGCTTTAAAGAAAAGGCCCCCTGGGGTCATTCGGCCCTCCTCCCTGTAAAGTAGGACACACAGGGGCAGTGGAGGGGCAGGGGGTGGGCATGTCACAGGGCTGCATCCCAAGGGTCCAAACAAAGGACAGATGCTGTGAGCAACATCTAGGTGCCCCACCCGGGGGTCCTGGCCGCCAAAGGGGCTGTTCTGCCAGACTTCCCTTCCAACCATGAGAGCAACTACCACAGCAACATGGACTCTTCTCCACACAAATGTGGAGCTGCCAGAGAACAATGGGACAGACACACATGTAACCACCTAGCTGAGCTCACAAGAAAGAGGAACCTCAGAAGCCAGTGCCCAACAGAAGACAAGCCAGAGGGCGGAGGGCCAGCACGGGAGAGCAGGCTCTGAGGCCCACCCGGACAGGGGTCGGGGAGCCTGTCAGTGAAGGGCAGCTCAGCATGCGCCCTGGGGACCTGTGGAGGGTGGGGTCCGCGGGAGGGGCAGCGCGGGAGAGCAGGCTGAGGCCCACCCAGATAGGGGTCGGGGAGCCCGTCAGCGCAGGGCCGCTCAGCAGGCGCCCCGGAGACCTGCGGAGGGCGGGGTCCACGGGAGGGCTCCACGTTGGGAGAGCAGGCTCTGAGACCCACCCGGACAGGGGTCAGGGAGCCCGTCAGCGTGGGGCCGCTCAGCAGGCACCCCGGGGACCTGTGGAGGGCGGGAGGCGCTCCGCACACGGAGTCAGGATGGACACACTATTGATCTAGTGGGGAAAACCCTCGAGCTGTGGAATTGATGCAAAATTAGGTTGAGAGAGCCACTTGTGGAAACTCAGGCAAATGGGATTCTCACAAATCCTGGTGGAACCTTCACTGGCAGATAACCAAGGTTTACCAACAAAAGTGTCTAACTGCCTGGGGTCACCTCTGGCTCTGGGTGCAGCCCAACCTCGTAGCCTCGGTACCTCACTTCCTGCAATGGAAGAACCTTTCTTCTGCAAGACGGAGCAGAAGATCCAGTGCCTGGGGCCATTCTCTTTCATTATCAGGACCCCAGGCACCCCAGACAGCTCAGGGTCAGGCCGGGAAGATAAGCCCAGGGCTTTCTCTACCACCTGCTCCCGTCACTTCACAGGCAGAAGAACAGAGGCCCTGGCGAGGTGGAATGGCAAGGTTTTCCCCTAAAACCTTCCATGGCTTTTTGCATTTTACCAAGTAAAATTTTAAAAATTTGTTCACTTTAAGGGGCTTTCAACAACAACAAAAGTAACCAGAAGATATGTTAATTTTAAGAATATTAATAACAACATATTTTCCTCTCAAAACACAAATATCTACACTCTCACATTATTATATCCAACTCAACAAAAATAAGATTGAAATATAACAGCTAAATGTAAAATTACAAAGTAAATAATAGTTGAAAATTTAAAGGGATTGTAAAAATTACACACCTCAAGACCTGGGCAGCACCCCTTTTTTTGTTTTTTCTGCACATTCGATTTTTATTCCAATTTAAATTTTGTACATTTCCTTCTTTCTTCTCCTGAAGTGCCTTCTTCCTATAAGGATCTTCTTGCTAAAGAGGAAAAAAAGAAAATGTTAGTAAAGGCTTCACCTTTCTAATACACAGAAAAACCTCTGTGTGATTTTAACTTTTGAAGATTAACCCCATCTGAATTCAGAACATTCCAGAACTAGTGAACACCGAGGACATATATTTCTAAATCTCTAGTCTGTTTTCATTTCCTTTCTTTTTCTACCTCCTTCAACCTCTGCAAAAAGAAGGAAAAAAAAAAACAAAAAAAACACAAACTGTTGCCTATAAAATTTCTCAGGGGCTAAAAAGGAAAGACATCTGTTAGCAATTTATGGTCAGCTTGCTGTTAACCTCAACAGCAATAAATCCTCCGACCTTCACCTGTTTATTTGGTATGTGCAATTCACATGAATTACTACTGAAGAAAAGTCATGTAAAAACTCAACTTAGAGGAGTAATTTGTGTATTTATGTTTTTATTTGTTTATAAATGAACTTTAGGAGAACAGCCAAAACTCCAGAGAATACTCCAAACTAGTTTAAGCTTTTCAAGTAAACAAAACCAAGAATATGCTTGATGTTTTTAAATGTGGTTCTAAAAAACTTAAATTTAGCATGAGACATACATATATTATATATCAATTTTTAAAATTTGGGTTTTTTTCTCTTTCAAATGTTGAAGGGCATGCATGTTCAGTCGTGTCCGACTCTGTGTGACCCTGTGGACTGCAGCCCACCAGGCTCCTCTGTCCATGGGATTCTCCAGACAAAAATACTGGAGTGAGCTGTCATTTCCTCCGCCAGGGGATCTTCTCGACCCAGGGATCAAACCCGTGTTTCCTGAGGCTCCGGCACTGGCAGGCGGATTCCTTACTACTGAGCCACCTGAGAAGTCCTTTAAATGTGAGGCATGGTCATATTTTTCTAACAGACCCAAGGGGAGGAGGGGTCCACTTGCCCTTTAAATAAGTAGCTCATCTCTTTAATGTCCTCTAAAACTTTTTTTCTTTCTTCTACCATGCTGCCCCTTTAAAGCAGAAGAAAAATAAAAGGTTTCAGATGCCTGCATGTTACATGTCTGGGGCAGTGAAAGCCTCATGTATCTATCAAAGAAATATGATAGATATCACTACCATAAACGAACACTAGAAATAAAATGATATTTTTAAACTGCGTATGTGGTGGGATTATTGTATTTTTGCTATCTTTAACCTTTACTTCCCCCCCCAAATAAGTATTAACTTTTTCCTGATTCTGAGAGTACTTTTAAAACATGGCAGCCAAACACACAAAGTCCTATCCTATAGGACTTAGTGCCGAAAAGTTTGAAACTAAATAGACACACTAAAGATGTGTGGTCAGAGAAGGTGCGATTTTAAACATCACATACAAAACACTTTTATTTGAATATTGCTCTCTTTGCAACTTGTGGTCAGGTAGGGGAAAAGCAGGCTCCTCCCCACCTCACTCTCCCCCTACCCCACCACAAATTGGAAATACACAACACAGCGGGGATCTGAGCCTTTCTGTCCCAGGGTCACCCACAAGTGAAGGGACAGCTTCTAATGGAGCCAGAAGGGCGAGCTGGGCCAGAGCCGCTCTGCTCTGTGGCCGCCTTCTCCATGCAACCTGGGGAGCAGCGTCGTGGCTCACAAGAGGGGAGCGCCGGAGGGCTACCCCAGAGGGAGGGCTGCCTGTGGGCTTCAGGAGAGTGAGCCTCAGGAGAGTGGGGGACATGCTGGTCAAGGCGTCCGCAGCAAACACAGGAGCGGCAGGGGAGAGGGTGCGTGTGTGTCTGTCTGTGTGTCTGTGTGTGTCAAAGAGAAGCATCAGGTGGTGCAGAAGCAGGTGGCCAGGGTTAGCTAGGGGAGGACAGGCCAGCAGTTGAGGCCGCAGGTGGAGCTGAGGGGAACCGAAGCTACAGACTGTCGGGAAGCGGGAGGAAGACAGGGACAGCGGGTCTCTGGTTTTTGGTGGTGAGGAGGCAGGGCTAACCAGGGTCTGAAGAGTCCATGCAGATCTGAAATTAAGTCTCTGAGGCTGAACCGCCTGACCTGAAGCCCACTCTGTGTGACAGGCTCAGTCATCTTGGGCAAGTAGCTTCACCTCCCTCTGCCTCAGATGGCCAAGTCTTCCAAAAGGCTGTTGTGAGGCTTCAAGTACATGACACAAAGTAAGTAGCATCCATAAGACTGAGCTATTATCATCATCATTGTTGAATTACCTGATCTTCCTGAATGAGGGACAACTTAACTGACCACAGGGTGGGGAAATAAAATTTCCTGAGCTTTAATAATAAAAGCAAGGGAAGAAATAAAAAAGAAATCACAGACTGCACAAAGGCATTCTTAAAGCTACTGTACATAAGTCAAATAAAAGGAGGGAAGGGCAAACTACGGGAAAAAATTGTTTTACTATTTGACAAAGAGTTAACACCTTCACCTATGTCCTCAAAGAAAACAAGGGGCGGAAAAACACATTCAACAGACAAGTGGACAAAGGACATGAAACGCAAGTTCACAAAACAGAGAAGGCCAAAAACACGAAGAGTTCCTCCAAAATGTTTAATAATAAAGCATGTCTTTAGAAAAGACAAATTATAGACCAACTTGTATCTCATCTTTCCATTTTGGCTTTAAAAACACAAGTGTGTTTACACTGCGTGTTTATGCCTGCAAAGACAGGGACAGGCCAGGGGTGGGGCAGTGCTCTCAGCAGGGAGAGCAAAACTGGCTTGGACATTCACATCTTAACTTAGAAAAAATACAAATTTTAAAAAACATCAGTGGTAGGATCTTAGATAATGGTATCTTGTGTTTTTCAGAATTTTACAAAAAGAATGAAGGAAAATCCTTACTTTTCTCTAGTAAGAGATGCAAACTGAAAGGAAGAAACGCAACTGTTTACCTATCCCACTGACCAAGACTTTGCCAAAGAACAGTGCTGCTGAGACCGGACTAACACGACCTTTGTCATGCACCCTGCACGAAGGGAGACAGGCACCGCCTTTCTGAGAGCAAGCTGGAGGTACACGCGAGGGACCCTGACAGCTGATACTCTTTAATTCTATTTCTAGAAACCTATAGCAAGGATATACCAGGTATACGGGCCAGACTTAGTTCACCATCCTGTTATTCATGAAAATAAAAAGCTGCAAACAACTCTGAAATGGTTTGGATTACAGCACAATTAAGTGATGGAATGTTATATAACCATTGAAAACAAAGTTCCTCATTAATTTCTAACAGGAGAAAATTCAAAATTATGACATTACAACAAAGCTCTGTATACACAATAATATAATTATCCCGAGTTTTTCAATACTTGCACAGAGAGGCAAGAGAATACAGAAAAATGCAAAAAGTGATCCATTCTGGACACATCTTTTCCTCCCTTCTTTACGCTTCTATAATAGTCATGAATTTCTTTTCTAAGCGGGGGGCGGGTGGAGATCTGCTTATAAGAAAATAAACAGCCAGGGCTGGGACTAAAATTTGGTTTGTGGCTCCCAAATCTGGGCTTCAACCTTCTTCGCCAATAAATCTGGAGGAATGCTCCCCATGTGCTACAGACAGATTTAAACAGTCTTCTAAGCTGCAAAGTTAGGCCCCAAGAATGCACAGGAAAAACAAACGCTGAGCACTGCACTTGGGAATGTGTTTATTGAGAATGATTTTCTCCAAATGAACAATGAAATGGAAAGTACACTCAAGGGTTTGTAAAGAAGAGGCTACGAAACGGAGAGCAGGCCCCAGAGCCAGCAGAGAGGACTGCCCACAGCCCACCCCAACCCGGCTGCCCCGGAAAGCGACTCAGGGACTGTGAGGAGCCTCGGACCCCCGAGCACAGCCCGAGCCCCCAGACTCTTGGCCCCAGTGTGGCCCCCCGTGGAGCCTACTGCCAGCACAGAGCAAGGATGGGAGGAGGAGCCTACACGAGCCCTGGACCAGAGTCCAACGAGAGTCCGGGCTCCGTGCAAGCAGGCACCGATGCAGAGGGCGAGTCTGGACAGGAGCCAGGGAAGCTCTGTGGCTGGGGGCGTGGGGGGGGCACGGCACCCCCCCATGCGCAGACAGGGTCATACCTCCAGCCTGGCGGCCCTGCCCTGAGGACCCTGCCGGTATCGGCTTCCCACTCCCCTCCCAGGACACATGGCCAGGGGGCAGCGGGGTCGGCAGCCCTTGGAGTCAGCCTCCCCTTCGCCGCAGGGCAGCACAGCATCCTGTTCCCAGCTGCCTCCAGTCCCTTCTCCCCCAGGTCCATGGACTCGACTTCTGCTCTTGACCGTGCATCCTGTCTCTGTGGCCCAGCCAGCTCACCTGCTGTCTGTCTGTCCCACTCGCCCCGTCAAGCAGACTCAGGCCGCTGGCCTCGGTGTCCACGTCAGAGAGCTGACATCACCTTCAATGCTAACCTCCACGGGGACGCTCCCGAGTCCCGGGCCCTGGGCCTGCCTCGCAACAGCGGCTCCAGTTCCGCATTACCCACCCACTGGGTGCTCCCGTGCCCGTCTGGCCTCCCCTCTGTTGGCAGTGATCATGGTCACACCTGTCACCTCCTTGATTCTAACTACTGGGCAGTGCTTCCCAAGGGCTGCCGTCCCAAGCACTTATCACAGTCACTCCTCTAATCCTCGAGACCCTAAGAGGTAGGAACACCATCACTACTCTCATGTTTCACATGAGGAAACTGATGTTGAGTAACTCACCCAACACTAAGGAGTAAGAGGGGCTGGATTCACATCAGCTGCAAAAAAACAAAAACAAAAAACCATGCCGCTTAACCACTAGGCAACACTGCCCTGAAATGAACAGGAACGCATCACTGGGGAAGTCCCGATTCCCCAAATTCTAGTTCCCCAGACTTCAAACCCTGGACCTATTTTTGCAAATGGCTCCTCTCCTTTAAGCACTGAGGTCCTCAGAAGTCCTGAGGTCTCTCTCCTACACTGTCCCATCCTGTACACCCACTCCTGACAAGCCCGGCCTTGATTACATCACACCGCCCAGCCGAGGAACAGCGTCCTGGTGAGAAGAGAGCCGGCACCCATCCCTGCCACCCCCAACCCAGCCTCCAAAGCACCCAGACTGGTCCTGCAGAAATACCCTATTCACACATTCATTCGAGCACGTGCTAAACCACCACACTGGCTCTTCATCACAGGCACTTCGCCACCTTTATGGAACTGAATTTAAAGATCCTCAATCACGACCTTCACGAAGACGGCAGCCTGCAGGTTGTTTTCCGTTTGTCATCCTGCCTCACCAGCCCCCGACCCTGCCCAGGGCAGAACCCTTCAACAGCTCTCATGATTTGCAGCAGGGTCCCCAAACGGGCCACCCACAGGCCAAATCCTCTAAAGAGACTTTTTGTTTGGGCCAGAGTGCTTTTAAAAATTTGATCCTGGAATTCCTGAGCAGGCAAGCATCCCTTCTCAGGGCCTGTGCTCACTTACTTCATTGTATCCAACTGAGATTCAGGGACTAAAATCTACACTTTGAGTCGGCCTGAAAGGCCTTGGCAAGCTGGCTGGACTCTGACTCTGCCTCCCCCACTTCCCCTCCTGATTGAGCTGCTTCTCGGTCAGACAATTCCCTCGCTGTGGCTCCCGACCGCGCTTCAGGGTCCCGTGTGCCGGGTGCCCATCTGCCCTCCCCAGGCTCTCCGAACACCCCCTGCACAAGCTCCTTACTGCTCGGGGCTTCCACGGCCCTGCAGGCTAAGCCGATGTTCCCACCTCTGAAACCCCTGTGACAACGCGCTGACCTGAGCACTTGACTACATGGAAATAGCTTGTCTTTCTCGACAGACCACAAATTTCTGGCTTGGAATGTCTGTGATTTTCTTATATGGTATCACACTCATTTACTTCAGTGAAAAATTCATGCTTTTTATAGAGTTTAAACAAAAACAGAATAGTATAAAAAAGGAAAAAAAGAAATCATGCAAAATCCCACCACTGAGAAATAACCCAGTTCTCCCATTGATTATTTAGCAAACCTTATTTTTTAACATGACTTTTCAAAACCTATAGGTACATAAGGGTGGCAGGACAGATGATGGGAGTAATTTAGAAAACTAACACCATGCATTTTTGTTTTTTTTTTTTTTCGTGATTTTATTTTATTTTTTAATTTATTTTAATTGGAGGCTAATTACTTTACCATATTGTATTGGTTTTAAATAAAAACTTAAGGCTCAATTTTATTTGAACCTAACAGAAGAAAATCAAGTAGAACCAAAGGAATGCAACTTTCAATACATGTTTCTTTTCCACGTGAGGCATTAATTCCCCAAGGATGTCTCTAAGGCTAAGAGGAAGACGGTGAAGCACATTTTGTAGGTTCTCACCCTTTCAAACTACATGCTTCAGTTTTGTACAAAATTGGCTCGCTACCAAGAAAGAGAAAATTAAAACTTACTTTACACTCATCTTTCAATCCCACCTCCTGTTTTTGCTGATTTTATTTCTATTTCTGCTTCATTAAAGTTTTAATATTTGAATTCTGTTCTGCAACCATAATTGACAACTGTTCAGCCTTAGTTCTGGATATAAAATAGGAAGAAACCTCAAAAGATCTTTAACACTGCTTCCTCGATCCTGAGTCTATCTTTATTTTTATCTTGGGTGCCTAAATTTCACTAACTTCGTTTTTCAAGCAAGGCTGCCAAGTTCATTTGCGTTTACAGATGTATGTTTACTGCCTTTGAGCCTGAGTGCAAGCTTCCCTGGACATAACGTTCCTGTTCACATTTTCACAGTCTCAAGGAGAGAGCACTTCTGCTCTCAGATGTTAGATGCTTCTACAAAGTCAGAGGCAAACCTAGGTGTGTGTTTGATTTTTCCTGCCTTTTCTTTAAAATTTTTTATTTTTAATCAGATAATGATTGCTTTACAATACTGTATTGGTTTCTGCCATATATCAACATGAATCGGCCATAGACTTATGTATATTTATTTCCCGTCTTCTCTGCACAATTCTTTAAGCTTTAAGTCCAACACCTTAACCAGGATGTGCCTACGTTTATTATCACGGATCAGCATTTCTGGTGTACAGACAGTGTCTCTGAGTCTTTAAATTCGGTTTTACCATCACATTGGGAAACTTTCCTTCTATCACATCGCTGAATACTTTTCTGATCCATTGTTGGGTCACTTACTGAGACAATCGTTCTTTTACATTGGACTGTTTTTGTCTTTGTCCCCCTGGTGGCTCAGCAGTTAAAGCGTCTGCCTGGAATGCAGGAGACCCAGGTTCAATCCCTGGGTCGGGAAGATCCCCTGGAGAAGGAAATGGCACCCCACTCTAGTATTCTTGCCGGGAGAATCCCATGGAGGGAGGAGCCTGGCAGGCTACAGTCCACTGGGTCGCAAAGAGTCGGACACGACTGAGCGACTTCACTTCACTTCACTTCCCCCTATCTATTATCATCTTTTCCCTAAAATCTTCAGTCTCTTAAGATGTTTCCTCCACATTCACTCTGGTTATCTCTAAGCCTTTCCTTCGGCTCAATAAGTAATTTTCAGCCACTGCCATACACCTCTTCCAACTACATCCTCACCTATTAATTTGCCTTTAAGAGCTTATGTTTTACTGAATTCAGTCTACTGTGTGAGGTGTTCTCAAAGTTCCCTTCATGTCTCTGGATAGGTTTTCTGGATTGGAACCTTGGTCTATTTCTGGTACTTTCTGTTCCTTTTCTTCACTTTTCCTACAGTATATCTGCAGAGTTGCAATTCTATTTTTCCCACTGTGCCTGTGCTAATACATAGACAGCTCTGTTCTGAGGTAAAGCAGGTAAATCCTCCTAAATCCCTTTCCCACCTTTATCTGGGAACTTTGGTTCCTATCAGATCCAAGGCTGGGTTCTGCTTTTTAGACACTTTGCTGTGGTCTACACGGTGGGACAGTACCCAAGCTTTGCTCTCTCTCCTGGGAGTCTATCCTGCCAGGGCCCACACACTGAAGCTAGACGGACATCCCTCTCCTGTGGGACACTGGCTTATGCTTCTAATCACCAAGACTCTGCCCTTAAAAAGGATGTTGGGTAACAGTTAGAGAGAAGATATATGTGACCTGGTTCTACTCTACCAATTTTACCCAGGAGTTAACCCATTTTGCTTAAGAACAGCTTCTCTTGCAAATAAAAGCTATCTGATGTCATCAAAAATTATTTTAGTATATCCTACAGAATTAGAAGATAAATTTTCTGAACACATCAACCTCACCAATTATCCATGTGAAGTCAAAATATATAACAATCCTCTTTGAAAAGTATGAAAAAGTATGAAATACAAATGTAGAGTTATTACACAGATATTTGCAACTTAAAGCCCTAAAACTGGGTTTTGTTCTAAAAGGCAAGAAAAAAATGGATACAGACCTCGACTGAAGGTATGTCCTGTTTCTCAAAACATCCGTCTTCTTTAGCCGCTTTGTGAATCTTCTTCTCAGAAGAAGACTTTGTGTCAACCTTTTTCAAAGTTTCACAATTGTCTACTTCATTCTTGACAGGCACTTGCTGGTTATTCCCTTGAATAAATAAAAATGATTCAATTTCTAGCTAATTATTTCCATTCACATTCCCCAAAGTTAAATTTCATTCCTACACCACGCAATCTCATTTGATTTAATGAGGCTTAGACTTAAGGGCTGTTTTTGACATCCACAATGAACGCTCTAAAAATTTACCTCGTTTACAGGTGAAAATGCACTTATATCGAGTTCTCCAAACAGTCATTAAGAGAGGTCATGGGAAGAAAGAGGAGGGACACACCACTACTCACTGCAGCATTATTCATAAAAGCGCAAAGGTAGAAACCACCCAAATTTGAGCACAGACAAATGGATGGATAAAGATAATGTGGTAAATAGCATGGAACACCATTAGCTTTAAACAGGATGATTCATCACACTACAATACGAATATAATCAGCACTGCTGAACATACAAACAAAAACGGTTAAGAAAGGGGAAAAAGGAATGAAGTTCCAGCATACGACACAACATGGGAACACTGAAGACATCATCAAGTCAAAGTGTTGGTCACTCAGCCGTGGCTGACTCTTTGCAATCCCATGGACTGTAGCCCATGAGGCTCCTCTGTCCATGGAATTTTCCAGGCAAGAATACTAGAGTGGGTTGCCATTTCCTTCTCCAGGGGATCTTCATGACCCAGGAATCAAACCTGGGTCTCCTGCATTGCAGGCAGATTCTTCACCATCTGAGCCACCAGGGAAGACACTGTACTGAGTGAAATAAGCCAGTCACAGGACAAATACTGTGTGATCCTACTTGTCTGAGGGACCTAGAGATGTCAAATTCATGAGATAAGAAGGAGAATGGTGGCTGTGGGACTGGAGGGGACAGAGGTCAGTGGTCACTGCTTGATGGCTTTATTGGGAGGATAAAAAAGCCCTGGAAACCAATGGTTTCCAGTGACGGCTGTACAATGATGTGAATGGACTTCATGTCACTGAGCTTCATAATTTAAAATGGTAACTTTCAGCTTTTTTATTTTACCAAAGCTTTTTTCTGGCTGCATCATGTGGCTTGTGGGATCTTAGTTCCTCGACCAGGATCTAACATGCAATTTTTTTTTAAGCTGGAGGAGGAGGTAAACTCCTGGGTTATGGACGTGATTCAGACACTGATCAGTTTTATGATGGAAAAGGCAATGGCACCCCACTCCAGTACTCTTGCCTAGAAAATCCCATGGACGGAGGAGCCTGGTGGGCTGCAGTCCATAGGGTCGCTAGGAGTCGGACACGACTGAGCAACTTCACTTTCACTTTTCAGTTTCATGCATTGCAGAAGGAGATGGCGACCCACTCCAGTGTTCTTGCCTGGAGAATCCCAGGGACAGAGGAGCCTAGTGGGCTGCCGTCTATGGGGTCGCACAGAGTCGGACATGACTGAAGTGACTTGGCAGCAGCAGCAGCAGTTTTATGATCAGAAGTAAGTCTCTTGAACTTTCTGAGCTACAGTTTTCTTAAATATGAAATGAAACACACCTTATCCACCTGCCCTGAGTGACTGTTAAAAAGGTGCAACCAGAAAAGACAAAAATATTAAGGGTCATCATGGACAGACACACGAACGACGGGAGGACAGGGTGTCTTCCTGCAGGAGATGCCCTTCTGCCAGGGGAACAGCACCCTCGGGTGAGAATTGGGCTCGAGCCACTCACGAGGCAAGGTCGGCATCAGCAGGAAAGTGAAGTCGCTCAGTCGTGTCCGACTCTTTGCGACCCCATGGACTACAGCCTACCAGGCTCCTCCGCCCATGGGATTTTCCAGGCAAGAATACTGGAGTGGGTTGCCATTTCCTTCTCCAGGAGATCTTCCCGACTCAGGGATCAAACCCGCCATCTGAAAATGTGATCTCTCCGTTGTTCTTCCAAGTAACTTCATTCCTAAGTGTGTTTCTTCTTCTATCCTTGACTTCAAAATAAGGTAAATCAACCTCAGCCCCATGATAACTGGCCTCAAGACACTAATATGAGTCAGAAAGGATTTCATACCTTCCCCTTTCTTCTTTAAAGAAGAGTCCCTCATAACACCCTGGCCACCTGGGGAAGTGTAGATGCCTGCCTGCAAACACACTGCAGCCGAGCAGGCTACAGGCTGTCATCTGCTCGCTGAGGGGCCCGGGGCAGCACGAGGCCCTCAACACAGACAAGGAGAGCAGTCAAATGCCCTCCAGATTCTGCAACCTTGAAGCTGCACATCAGGCTGACTCAAGGCAAGAGGCACCCACTGTATCAGTAACACTTACAAGGTAAGTGCTCTTTTATTTTGTTAATGGAAAGTTATGTAAATATTATGTAGCTATAAACATGCGGGGAACATGAAATCCTCTGCAACACAGATCAGGTGTGAGACACCCACTGGTGAAATATCCAGCACCTCTGGGACAACCCAGAGGGATGGGGTGGGGAGGTAGGTGGGAGGCGGGGTTCAGGATTGGGGGACACATGTATACCCGTGGCCAATTCACGTCGATGTGTGGAAAAAACCACCACGATACTGTAAAGTAACTAGCCTCGAATTAGAATTAATTTAAAAAAAATATCTAGCACCACGAAGGAGTTGAGAAAGAGCCAAGAGCAGGGGAGACAGGGTCGAAACAGAAAATAATGTCACAAAGACATCACTTTGGGTTCCTGAAGCCATCCATGTGACCAGAATACAGTTATTCTCTAAAAATGTGCCATGAATTTCCTAGAACCTTAATTCACGAGAAAATTATTTTCCTCAAGTTTTCTTCAGGCCAAGAACAGTACTAAAAGTATCAGACATCAAAGTTTCTTAGAAAGGATCCAAACTTAATATCTAACACTAAACTAGCCTTAAAGGGATAAAGCACAGACTCAGAAAACTGCTAATGCCTACTGCAGGGGTTAAGAATCAGGCGGGTTAAGTCACTTCAGTTGTGTCTGACTCTTTGTGACCCTTTGGAGTGTATCAGGACCAATAATAAAACGAATTCAAATTTGGTCTTCCAGAAACTCGAACATGGCAATACTCAAGAATTCAGAAATAACCGTGAGCATATACTTGGCTCTAAAAATGGAGCCACCCCCGGGCATGCTACTGAGTGTGCGGGCTCACGGGCTCACACGCTCTTCTGCCACAGCAGGAATGTCTGAGCCACAGAGATAAAGAACAAAAGAAGATAAAAAGGAAGATAAAAAATAAAAAACAATCGAAGAATAGAAACAAGGAATGGGCCAGAATCCTGCTCAGAGTTTTGAAGCTACGAAGAACATAACTTCAGTCTCGTGAGCTGAACTCAGCCCCCCAGGAGCCTCTTGGGAACGGAGGTACCACTCCGCTGAAACCAGTCAGCATCCGGGCCGTGTTCTCGCCGTTCCTCCCAGAGCGCCCAGACGTTCTTAGAAACACGCCTAGTGACAAGACAGCCTTTGGGAAGAGGGTCTGGGGAGGCGGCCTGTTTGCCGAGAGCACCGAAAGTGGGGTCCTGAGCCCGGTGGGACTCCGGAGTGCCTGAGCGTTGCGCCTTCTCACTCTGAGGCAGTGCTTTTTCTGAGCTGTATCAAATCTAGTTGTATGCTGTATTTTGAGTAAACCACTAGATTTTCATTTCTAGTTCTTGGTATCTGTAAGTATTTAAATAAATGAAATTATTTTTTTTAATTTCTGAAAATACTGGTATTTCAGAAATTTTGTAGGTATCTGTCCAATTCATTAAAGACTTCCAAGCACTGTTAATTTCAAGGCTTTAGGGTATTAAATTTAAAAGTTCATTATCCCTTACATTATTACAAGCAGAGACAACAAAAAATTTGCCAAATATTCCTCTTTCATCATGCTGAGGCCAGGAGCAATTGGTCCCCAGCTTTAAATCTACATTATTTTGATCATATAATGAAAAAATAATAGTTACAAACATTTGAAAAGAGATGTATTTCAAAAGATCACTTATTTACACTACACATAAAGCCCTGCTCCTGTCAGACTGTCAAGAGACTCTGGACCATGTAACACACACTTCGAGGGTGTCACTGTTTCACAGCTGTTTGACAGGTTGATGGCCGTAGACAAGTGTGTCAAACAGAGCCCTGAGGAATCTGTCGGCAGACTGCACGTCTATCACGAATTTTAATTTATTATTTACTACAGGCCTCTCAGAAGGAAGCAGAAGAAAGAGCATGAAAGGGATGACACATTTTCTGTTACTCAGAAAACAGTTTCTCCAGAATAATGGTGAACACGTAGCCATTCACACACAGCTCAGAAGACTATTCTCATACAGCAGGCTACGCTCAGAAAAAGCACTGCCTCAGAGTGAGAAGGCACAGCGCTCAGGCGCTCCGGAGTCCCACCGGGCTCAGGACCCCACTTTCGGTGCTCTCGGCAAACAGGCCGCCTCCCCAGACCCTCTTCCCAAAGGCCGTCTTGTCACTAGGCGTGTTTCTATGAGCGTCTGGGCGCTTTGGGAGGAAAACACGGCCCAGATGCTGACTGGTTTCAGCGGAGTGGTACCTCCGTTCCCAAGAGGCTCCTGGGGGGCTGAGTTCAGCTCACAAGACTGAAGCTATGTTCTTCAGATTCTAGAAAGGATCTTAAGACGGAAACACAAAGTGAAATCCTTTTCAAGATAGAAAAAAAATTGATGCTCCCAAGTTGGAAGTGAAAACTCAGAAGGGTCTAACACTTCTGGTTTTCTCATTCTTCAGCATTCTTTATACATGACGACTCCCCGCCTGTCACCATCTGCCAGCTTATCACAATGCCATCCTTTAATATCTGACAAGAGAACCCTGAACCCTCAGGATTACCATAAACCCCAATCCTATCTTTAAACTACAATTTTCTTGCCCTAGATTTCTCAGTCCGTTCTTACTTTTAAAATTCTCAATTCTTTAAAATGCTTAAATCACAAATTAATGGTGGGCCATTTGTTTCCTTATTAACCTCTTTGATATTTTCCTACAATAGTGATGTAAAGAGAAGACAGAACCAAATACATGTCAGTGAATGGGTTTCCCTGTGAGGAGCCTCTTGCTGACAGATTAATTCTGGGGAGAAATACAGGCCTGTGAATTAGCACCTCAAACATGGTGAAAAGCCATAGATCTTTGATCAACCCTGCTCTGATCTGACCCACAATCACCCCGACACTGCTTAACAGGCTGACAAGTCAGCCAAAGAACAGTTTCTAAAAAATTCTTGAAGTGAGAGATTTGTTTCCATTTAAAGCATCCTAAACATACCAGTCATTTGCACAGGGCAGGAAGGTTTGGGGACGGCGGGGAGTAACCATCTACAATCTATAAGGATACAAAAGCAAATTCTATGTTTGTGGGCTCCTCTATTTAATTTATTCACTCTTCCTGAGTGCTATTAGATATTACATGGTCATCTAGGCTCTATTACAGGAACTGAACAGCAAGAAGTAGACAAGGATCCAGGAGCATGGGTCTGAATCCTCTGACCCTCCCGGCAATTTCTCATTTGAAGGTCCACACCCTTCAAAGTGCTCTGACGCAGCAGAAGGTCCATCCATCCACCTGCAAGACCAAGCCCTTGCACACAGCAGGCACGTTTACACAGACGTCCGACAGATGCAACAGACCACAGAAGACGCACTTGTGGCGCGACAATTCCTTCAAACAAGTCTGATTTTAAGTTTGTGTAAAGTCAGTCTATGTCAAATACTGTTGTTCTCAGGCCTATGTGATGCATGAAATGAGAAATACTCAGCTAGACTCACTCCAAAATTTCACCCTTTTCACAAGAGTTTTGTAGTCTGAGCTGCAGAGAACATCTGGGACAGAAATGGAAGAACAGGCACCCACAGCCCCACCATCGGCACCCTCAGACAAGCAACGCTGTGCCTTGATGAAGATGTGGTTGAGCGCGTCATTCGAGGGCGCCCTCGCATGCCGGGAGAGGCCACAGGGACAGGAGTCCTCAAGCAGACACTGCTGCACGGAGCCAATGCCAGCAGGGCGGACAAGTGGCCCAAACCATGTCCTCCTCAGAGCACCCCGGCTTCCTTTCAAATTAGAAATGTCCTTTGAGGGAACATTTAAAATTCAGCTTGGAGTTTTTGTCCCCGTTAAATGCATAAAGCTCGTCAGCATCACCCAATATATGACTTCCTCTATAATATCAAGGAGTGAAAAATACGAAGTTATTTATATTCTGCTGTTTCAAGTAAGATCGGAGGTAACGAATTCTTCAAGATTAAAAAGTGTCAAAAATCCGACTGCTGAAGGGAACAGAAATGTGCTTATTAAAATGGTCAAGATGGATACACAAAAACAAGCGCACAAGTAGAGAACCAAGGATGAGCAGCATGCTATGGGGGCAGCTGTTAAGCCCAGGAAGTTGGCAAGTTTCATTCTATCAGAAGCATAGGTTGACTGAGCTTTGCAAACAGTCTGAAAGGCCAAGACAAAAGATACTTAGGAATAGGTGTCCAACAATAAAACATGGCACCTGCATCATCCCAACGAATGTACTAGAAAAGTAAACTTAACCACAAAGCTCTAAAAACTTGGTGTCCCACCCTACACTTTCCATCGAGCAAACAGTATTTCAGTATTTACACCTGCACCAATAAAACTTAAGGCATGAACTAAAAATTCAACAGCCACAATTCAAACTAAAGTCACAGGGGGAAATGAACTGCACCAAGAACGCACTGGAGACAGACAGAGAGAAGAAACACCGAGGAGGAGGAGGAAAAGATTACCGTTATTTTTCCTGGAAATGTCTGGCAAGTCTGACTGGCACTGAGGTGAACTTCTCGGCAAATGATTTTCAGGTAGTTTCTTGGGGGTCTTCATGGGACAGACCTCTTGCTCCTTGAGCTCAGCTACGCTTTCTGAAACCTGAAAGTCCGTTTCCTTAGGAAACACACACGTCTGTGCTCCCTCCTTCACGTGGCACTCGGAAGAAGGGCTACTGGCAGCAACTGCGCTTTTCAGGGTGTTTTCGTCTTTACCCAGGAAGCTCCTGGGGAGCGCTAAGCTCTTCTGCAGGTTGGCGCTCAGGCCCCCGGTGCACCTGAGGCCCACCCAGGCCTCGCCCGCCCCTGCAGGGCACCCGCCCGCCTTGGCCGGGGCTGGCCTGTCCTCCGAGGGGGCGCCGGCGCTGCTCGCCACGGCCGCGCCTCTGTGCCGCCCGTAGTACACTGAGCACTTGTGCTTCTTCTGGGAATGGCCGCAGGTGGCCGGGCTCCTCTTCGTCGCATTCTGGGTCCTGCTCTGCGGGCTGCTGACTGGAAGGCAGCTCTTCCCTCGGCCTTTGTCGGAGGGGGCGTAGGCATCGAGAAAGTTCTTGCAGTTGCTTCTGAATTTAAGAAGAAAAACATTTAACATGAAGGCAAGCTGAACAAACCTCTCCTCTCCAACTGCAGGAGAAAGACGGCGCAGTCAGTATGGTGGGGGCGGGGTGTACTAAGGGCTTCTCACCTTTCATTCAAGCTCCACAAGGTACAAACTGAGCCCTTACATGAAGTCTAGCATATCCCAGAAGGGACGGCTTAGCTGCCACACAAGGACTTGAGGAGAACTGTACAGACTCTAAAGGTGTATCACCTTAGCATAAAATCAGAAGTAATATCAAAAGCGAGACCTGCCACCATCTCCCCCACCCCACGACAAGAACCCTTACTTGTGAGGATGAGGGCTGAGTACATCCACTGGAGCAGTGCTTTGCTGCGAAGAGGAGCTGGCGTTTTGTCTCTGTCTCGTTTTCATGAACTCCATGAGAATGTACTGTGCTTGCTGGAAGGCTATTAAAATCACACCCAGCAGGGACAGACTGAGGACAAAAACAACACGTTCATTCCTGCCTGGTTCTGAGTAGCATTAAAAAGACAAGCTCTACAAGAAGGGAATGAGTGGTGGCAGACATCTAAAGAGACACTACTCAGATTCTGTAAGACGTACGACATTAAAATTTCTGATGTCTCACAATTTCAAAAAGCAAAATTTCTAAACAGGTGAACAGTTATCATTCTGACATTTCAATTCAATTTTTATAGATTTTTCCAGGATAAAAATCACATCCGAAAGACTCATTCTAGTCTTGTAATCTCAAACTGCCATTGCCCTAAGCTAATAACACCATATACCATAGGTGATGTTCATATATCTTAAATGTTATATACAACATCTATATCTTCCCCGGGACTGCCAATGAACATACTTGGAGTGCAACTGTCTGTTACACTCTCAGATCCTCGAGCTCTCCTACACTTAGTTCTCTGTTCTCTTAAAGCTCACCGGGAACCACTTCGCCTACTTCATGACTGTCAGGGTTCTCAAAGCAACGTAATCCACTCAATCCCTATGCTTCGATTCTGCCAGGCCACATACATTCCCTGCAGCTCGGCTGGATGGCGTCTCCTTTGGTGAGGAGGCGCAGTGGAGCAGGGGTGGCCTACCTAACGAAGAAGACAGTGAGCCTCCAAAACGACTCCTCCCAGCTGGGTCCCGGGACCACGTCCGCACACAGCGGCAGCAGGTGATGAGGCAGGGTCACGTTGAGAGTGAAGCGGAACTCCAGGTCTGCCGCTGTGACCAGAGTCAGCTCGCGGATGACCCAGGAAGACGTGAAGTCCGGAGTAAACCTGACGACAAGAGGCATCGTTATGAACTTCTGATGGTTTTCACTTTAGGCACAAAACAAAATAATCCTAATGACAGCAGAATTTTTACCTCTACAAGACAATTGTTTACATGAAAACAACTTAAGACAATCTTACCAGTGACAAAGGTTTTCCCCACAGTATAGTGAATGCACCCCCGAACTGAAGTCGAAACCCAGTGCTTACACGATGCTGATGTCGCGGGACGTGTTGGGACCCAAGGAAAACTGATGACAGTCCAGCACTTCGAATCCATAACCTTGGCAGTTATACCCATTAATTTTCAGAGATGTCACAGTTATAGGAAGTGGTCCAATATTCTCAACCTTAAAGTTCTTCGTAATTGATAAAATTTGCTTGCTGTCTTTCAGTTCTAGGGAGGATGAAAATGGAGATTTTAGTACAGATGAACTGCAAAATTTATTTTAAAATAATTTACTGAATCAACATTTACAGAATTAACAAAGCATGATCTACATGACTAAAATGCAGAAAAATTCAATATAACCTCAAAGCATGATTCCTAACTAATTTCTAGAACAGTTCTAGATGCTGCTATATTACCAAGATATGATAAAAATACTTAACTCATTAAGATTTTTCTTAAGTTAAGTGACCTGCCTAGGTACCAAAAGTAACCAAAACCTCTTCTTTGTTCTTTTACTTATTAAAGGTGAAGGTAGAAGATTTCATTCTTCTCAGAAGCCTCCTAGTTTGGATTTACCAAGAGCTAACAGGCACCCAGGATCCTTTCAAACCCAACAGGGCCAGTCAGGAGGGTGTGTGCGCTTCTGCGTAAACACACCACAGACATGAGAAATATGGTTAAAACTCTCATTACGTGAAGGGCAGGAAGCAGCAAAATCTTTGTAAATAAGTGAGAGCACATTTCATACTGGGCATTTAAAAAGGGAGGAAGTATCAGTTTGTAAAATATTCCTATATATCCATAATCTACAATCTATTCCATATTAGGACTAACATTTTATCTGGTTCCACAGTTTTTATATTCTTCCTTAATTCTAGCTTTTAAGGTCAACTCTAAACTATTCAATGAGTAAGTGAAGGAATGATTTAAAGAACACTGATGAAGATTTTGAATGCAAAATGGCTAATCTTTTCAGACAGTGCTCATTTGGCAGTTTTCTTATTAAAAAAATCCAATCAGGCACTAAAATAGTTCTACAAGTTATCCAAAGGTTTTACCAGTTTTCTCCATGGGAAATACACTGTTACTCTAAAATACTTTCAGTGTGTCCTAAAATTAAAAATAGTAGTAGGAAAACAAGACAGAATTTATCAAAAACATTTTATATCTACAGTTTGACTTTTGTCTCAGTTCCTGAGGAAGTTCTTAAAACTAATTTAAGTACTTTAGAAGCATTTAAATACATGCAAAATTTAGAAATTTCTAATGGAACACTTAAATAAATTTCTAAATCTGCATAGCCTGATATAGTTGCCACTGGACACATATGGCCACTTTAAATAGACTTGAACACCGAGTTTCTCAGTCACACGAGCTCTGTTTTAAGCGCCCATCACCCACGTGTGGCACGTGGTTGCCGCACTGGACGACACAAACGTAGAGCATCTCCGTCACTGCAGAACGTGCGCGGTGCTACTGGGCAGCTCTCCCTTAAGCCCCTCTCCACCGACACTTGGTGTGAGTTTCCATGATTAGGTAACAGATAACAAAATTAACAGTTTCATAAGACTGGTCTTATATTTTAACACTATTGGGAACTTAACATTATACTCCCCCCAACTACCATCTATTATTTAAGTTGGGTTACACATTTAAACTGTTGTTTCCTAACCAAGTGGTACCAGACTACATATGCTCAAATGCCTGCCTGATTGAATTACTTGCATCTGTACAACGAATTACTGTAAACTGTTAAAGACTCTGATAACCACCTCTTGCCCTTGGCTTCAGCACCCAGCCCCCCTGCCCAAGGGCTCTTGGCTTCAGCACCCAGCCCCCCTGCCTGAGCGCCCTTGGCTTCAGCACCCAGCCCCCTGCCCAAGCGCCCTTGGCTTCAGCACCCAGCCCCCCTGCCCAAGGGCTCTTGGCTTCAGCACCCAGCCCCGCTGCCTGAGCGCCCTTGGCTTCAGCACCCAGCCCCCTGCCCGAGCGCCCTTGGCTTTAGCACCCAGCCTCCCACCTGAGCACCCTTGGCTTCAGCACCCAGCCCCCCCTGCCCGAGCGCCCTTGGCTTTAGCACCCAGCCCCCCTGCCTGAGCGCCCTTGGCTTCAGCACCCAGCCCCCTGCTCGAGCGCCCTTGGCTTCAGCACCCAGCCCCCCACCTGAGCACCCTTGGCTTCAGCACCCAGCCCCCGGCCCGAGCGCCGTGCACAGACGACGCACAGACTCACGTCGCCGGCAGTCCATCAGCGTGGACTCGGGCACCTTAAACCGCAGTGAGCCCCCGGTGCCAGGCAGTCTTCCACCCACTTTCAGTAGCTCTCTCGCCCCAAATCCTTCCACACCAATCATGTCGATAACAGTCAAGTTATTCCTACAGAAGAGCAGACACAAACAAAAAGGCAACGCAACAGAGTTACAGCATACAACGCCCTTGAATTTAAATATTCCTCATTAGCCAAAAAGCATTTCTAAAGTTTTGGAGAAAAATCAACTTAAATAGTATGGCATCTCCAGCCATCTCGGAGCAGAGAAGCTGCTAAACGCACCAGAGTCAAGGCAAGCCAATTGGGCAAAAACGAGCAAATGACCATGATCACTCTCCAATTTCCACCCAAGAATGGAAACCCGCGTTTTTCTAACCAGGCACCAGGACGGTGATCAGACATTCAAGTGACAAAGGCGAGTAAACTGGGAGCCACAGAAAAATACTAATAAATGTAGACAAATCGATAAAACTGTTTACAGGGTGAATTAAGGAGTTTCCACAGTAATTGTTGACTATAAGCAATTCTTCCTTAGGGGTATTGCTAGAAATGAAATGCCACCCTATATTTTGAACCAAAGATTTAAAATAGCAGCCCTCAAATAGCAAGAATGTACTCAAGTTCTTATTAATCAAACAGTAATTCAGATTAGCTTTCACCTTTTCATTAACGGAAATCATAATTCTGAGGATGGAGAAGTGGTAATGATGTTTAAATGATGCACTGAAAGGCAGTTATCATTAATGTAAACGGTAGAAGCAGACAGAGAATTCATTCCTAGTTACACAGAACACACTGAGATAGCTTTCCATCTGCATCTAAAGGACTAAAGCCTTTACTGAACCATTTAAAAGCCTTTAAGTGATGTTAGATGATTGATGTTGTTTACAGAAAAATACTGTGTCTCTCAATACAGAAACTACCAAGAATAAATTAGCGACTATAAAAAGCCGAGACTTTCAAGCCTGGGATAGCTGAAGCTGGGATAAGGTAAAGTTTAACTCTAGACTTCCCATGACCTTAGTTCATCAACAGAGAGTGAGTTTAAAGTGAAGCACCTGTCAGCAGAGCACTAACATGCTTATTAGAACATTAGCTACCGGTTCTACTCAGCATTAGTTGAGTGAAAGCGAAAGTCGCTCAGTCGTGTCCAACTCCTTGCAACCCCATGGACTGTACGGTCCATGGAATTCTCCAGGCCAGAATACTGGAGTGCGTAGCCTTTCCCTTCTCCAGGGGATCTTCCCAACCCAGAGATCAACCCACGTCTTCCGCATTGCAGGCAGATTCTTTACCAGCTGAGCCACAAGGGAAGCCCAAGAACACCAGAGTGGGTAGCCTATCCCTTCTTCAGCGGATCTTTCCGTCCCAGGAATCAAACTGGGGACTTGCGTTGCAGGCGAATTCTTTACCAACTGAGCTATCAGGGGAGCCCTAAGCATCAGGTAAAATGCTTAACGAAACAGACTCTTTTAAGAACTTTATTTTAGTGTACTTTCTTTTTAGTAGCATTCACTTGCAGAAGAATAAACTCATATAGTATATCAAAGAAAGTCAAGAATAAGAAAGTTTTTGCCAGCTGTTCTGAAACTAGAGATTAAAAAAAAAAAAACAAAAAACAACTAAGGTTGGGACTCCACGCTTCCACTGCAGGGGTGGGGCACAGGCTGAACCCCTGATCAGGGAACTAAGATCCCCCATGCTGCATGATGTGGCCAAAATAAAACATAAAATCAAAAAATATCTAAACATCATTAATGAAAAATTAATTTGTGTTAGACATCTCACCAATGCAGAGAGAGGTTCAATCTATATTTACTGTAAATTTTTGAAACAAGACTCTCAATAAATTTAAGAATGAAAAACATTTAGCTGCTTAAATCAGTTGGCAAGTAAAAAGAGCCAGTGGGCTCAACTAAGCACTTTTTTCATTATCCTCTGGTGCTACCAAGAAGTACAGAAGCAAGACAGACAGGTATGAGACTGGTATAAACCCAAACACTGAGGAATGAAAACATATACAGCAGTGCTCCAATTATTCTTCTGAGCTGAGGACAGAAAAGTGCGGACATGTGTGTGTTCATGTGTTCATGTGTGTGTGTTTGTGTGTGTGCTCGTGTTCATGTGTGTTCATGTGTGTGTGTTCATGTGTGTTTGTGTGTGTTCGTGTGTGTTCGTGTGTGTTCATGTCTGTGTGTGTGTTCGTGTGTGTGTTCGTGTTCGTGTGTGTGTTCGTGTGTTTGTGTTCATGTGTGTGTGCACGTGTGTGTTCATGTGTGTTGTGTGTTCGTGTGTTCGATCATATGTGTTCCTGTGTGTCCGTGTGTGTTCATGTATGTTTGTGTTCGTGTGTGTGTCCGTGTGTGTTCGCGTGTGTGCTCATGTGTATGTTCGCATGTGTGTCCGTGTATGTTTGTGTTTGTGTGTGTGTCCATGTGTGTGTGTTCTTGTGTTTGCGTGTGTGTTCGTGTGTATGTTCGCATGTGTGTTCCTGTGTGTGTGTGTGTGTGTTCTGCCCTCTGTGATGGTGGATGAGGCACCATGTGAAGGGAGCACACACGTTCTGCCTGTACCAGGGAGGAGCCTGACACCCAGGGAGATTAAATGTGGAGCTTCGGGAAGCTGCTCTCCTCAGCCACTGCCTTTCCAGTCCTGCAACACAGCTTATCACTGGGGGCCTAAGGAAATCTCTTTTAGCTAAAGAGATCATGTCTTCTTGAGAGAAAGAGTCAGTCAACAAGAAAGCAACAGAGACACACCTACCGGATTAGGATGAGGGAGCTGACTTTTCCGTAGTCAGCTGGAGTGAACACTACACCAACCCTTTTCCTTTCCAAAGGCTGCAAATGTAAGTGGAGGATGCCAAACCTGGATCCCTCAGACTGCACGCCCTGAAAGTTACCAATAAACGCAATTAACTTCTGGAGAGCAAGACTCTACCCTCATTAAATGCATAAATGTGACTGCTGTTCCTTTAACATGGGGATCTGACCATCCAAATCAACCCGTGGAACTTGTTCATCACGACAGTTCACACCCATCGACAGTTGCTGAGCCCAGCTGAGAAGCAGAGGCAGAGGCTGCAGGACAGTCCAGTGTGGACGCTGGAAAGGGGCTGGGCCTCCTGGATCGGCTGCGAGCTGGGGCTACAGACCTTATCAGCAAGCTCACCTGAATGAAAAACGTCACCGAGAAAACAGACCACCAGCCTCTGCCTGAATGCTACAGGGATCCGACCAGAACACTTTCCACTGCTGGACAGCCCTAAATTCTCTGCATTATTGTTTAAAAAGAAGCCATCTTTATTACATTTAGTCTCTCCATTCAGGAGAACGACCTATTTATTCACACCCTCCTTTTATTCTCCCCAAGTTTTCTAACTTTCTCTGAATAAATTGCCTTCTAACTTTAACATTCAAGATTTAGCTCTTCATTACTGTGATAGACTTTCCCTCTTTCCATTGTTTTTTCCTAGCTCTTTCTCACTAAAAGTAATTTATTAATTTTCAGAGCTCTAACCATGTAATCTGCCTAATATCTCTCTTCTGTATTTTTAGTTTTTGCATTTGTTTTATCCCTCAGTTATTACTGGCATTTCCCATACTATCTGAAAGAAGAAACAGTAGTGCCATTTGATTCATTTTCCTTAAAATTATAAACTTCATGAAGGAATTCTGCTTTATACACATATGAATACTGAAAAAAGCTGCCAATTTAAGTATTAAAAGTATAAGAACAATGCACTAATTATTAAGTAATTCTTATATGCCAGGCACTGGACTACAATTAGGTATATAAAATGCTAAGCGTTCTGTAAAACTATGAAATTTTCAAACATCATTATAAGTGAGAAAGAGGAGACTTGGAGAGGCCAAATTATTTACCCAGGACCACACGGAGGTACCTGGATTTGGAACTTTGAATGTCCAATTCCACATGCTCTTAACCAAAGGAGCTACACGTCTAAAAGCAAACCAACAAAAGAAAAATGCAGGCCTTTCTTAAACGACAAATGATTCTATTAAAAACTTTAAGTTAAACTTGTGTGTCAAAAGCACTGATATTGCTCAGGAGGGAGGGGATACATGTATACTTATCACTGAGCCACACTGTTGTATGGCAGAAGCCAACACAACATTGTAAAACAATTATCCTCCAACTAAAATTTTTTAAAGAAAGGAACGTTGATAATATCGCTTTTTGTAAATGTAATAAATTAACAATGGGGATAATCTCCTTTGTCATAAAAAATGTAATAATCTATGAAAATCTTCAATCACAGATTAAAGACCTTTTCCAAGTGAGTTGCACCATTTGCTTAAGCCTGAATAGAATACTAACGTGTAAAAGAAACAGGCATCATTTTTGGAATTTCAAATTACATATGATTAAATGGTCATGGGGCGAAATTATCTGTTAGCATAGAGGACTCGCTATACCTCCCAGCACTCCTGGGAAGCTGCCTGGTTGGAGGGGCCAAAAGCAGGCCCAGCCCAACAGCACAGGACTCTGCTGCCTGGACCACTGACAAAGGGAAGGAGCACTACTGCTCGTGTCTCTTACTGCAAATAAGTCTCTGCTAAAAATCCATTAAAAACTTTATTTTGATTCATTCTGTTTGAACTCACACTGGACGTTATCTGTGGCCTCCCTCTTTCAAGTTTCTAGAGCCAACAGTGTATCTTTGGAGGGTTATGAGCAGAGAAAGAAGAAAACATCTATGACATTTAAATATGTGTGTGCATTAAAAATACAGTGATACGCATAAGTATGTCTACACGTGTTTGTATTTCTTTAGGAGATGCTTCATCTTTTAATTAACCTCAAGCACAGAATGCTGTGCTGTGCTGCTCAGTTGCTCAGTCATGTCCGACTCTTTGGGACCCCAAGGACTGTAGCCCGCCAGGCTCCTCTGTCCATGGGGATTCTCCAGGCAGGAATACTGGAGTGGGTTGTTTTGCCCTTCTCCAGGGGATCTTCCAGACCCGGGATCAAACCAGGGTCTCCTGCATTGCAGGTGGATTCTTTACCAGCTGAGCTACCAGGGAAACCCCAAGCACAGAATACCCGTAAGTAAAATACTCAGCTACAGCAGGGACCCACAGAAGGAATGAGTGAAAACTCAGTTTCTAGTCAAGCGACGTCCTCGCCACGTGACATGCTTATTACTCCCTCTCCAGAGTACTTATGCAAGACTTCATGAGGGCCCAGAGGTGCAAGAATTTCAGAGAAATCCTTTTATATAGGTAAGGTCAATATCACAGAAATTGGGTTATCTGCTAAAAACATGAAGCCAGCTTAGTAAGACTTAAAAAAAAAAAAAGTGTTTGCTTTTACTTTATCTTACCCCAAAAAGAATTTGATGGGGCTGAGGAATTTTAAGAGAATTATAAATTCTGGGGTCTCAAGTTTTACAGTTTTCTACAGAGGTCTGATTCAATTGTTATTTCTTCACTCACATGAACCTAAATAATTAAATTAAAATGATTTACAGGCTCACATGAACCCCAGGCTCCTGCTGCATTAGTTAACTAGAAAAAGCTGCTATGTATACTTAACTGCTAGAATAGAAAAATAGACAGCCACATATATTACGAAAAGACACTTGAAACATAAATCAGTGAGGCCCATATGCTATGAGTCTAATTTGTCAGCATTCTTTTTTCTGTTTAAAGATGACATCCTACCAGGTAAGGGCAAGCTTTGGTAAGCTGGAATTCACTGGTTGTGAAATTAATCATTTGCATATCGGTGCCAAACCTATAAAGAAAAAAAAAAAAAAAATTTAAAATAGCATTCAGATCACCAAGAAAGAACATATGTGTGTGTTTTCACACATGTCCAGTTCACCCTGACCTCTCATTCCTGTGCCCAGCTCCCCACACAGCACCTGGCACGCTGTAAGAGCACAATGAATACTATGGAATCAATAGTGTTGGCAGCACAGAATGTACAGACTCCTTTGGTGACAAAAGCTCCCAATCTGAAGCAATTCTTTTCCTCCAAATGGTTCAAAGCTGTGGAAGCTGACAGGAGGTGACTCTCAACCAAGGACAACGCTATCTCCCAGCGGCCCTCTGGCCACACCTGGAGACACTTTTGATTGCCCGGCTGGTGAAGTCCTATCAGAATCTACTGGGTGGAAGCTAGGGATGCTGCCAAACAACCTCCAAAGCACCGAGCACATCTCCTCTCTCATCAAACAGTCAGGGTCCAAAACACCAGCAGTGCTGAAGCTGAGACATGGGGGGTGAGGTGTCACTAAGCCAGAAGAGGAAATGTTCTAAGTGAAACCATGACTGCTGTACAAAGATAAGATTAACAGATACAAATTCTGATCTTACCTTTTATCAGAACACTAGGCTAAAATATACTAAACCACCACTAAACTCACTGCTTGCATTGCCCGGCGCTCACTGCTTTCAATTCTAAATTTTAGGAGTATATGTGAAAAATCATGGTGGGAAAGCTTCCCTGATAAGAATGCTGTTGGGCCCTGAACTTGACACAGTAACACTGAAGAGCCACACGATGCACGGGACTGGCACGTGCCATGGGGTCTGCACGTAGGGGCAGGGGTGGATGTCACAGGCTGAGCCCATGTACATCCATGCACAGAACCAGGGGAAATGCAAAGGACGCTAAACAGTTGCGGGTCTTAACAGGACAGGCCCTCAACTCCTCCTAGCAACCGCCCCCGCCCCGTGAGAGGTCTTCACCCGCTGGGCGTTACCATTTGTGCAGCAGGCGCGCAGCGGCCTCAGGCTTCGGGTACAAAGAGACGGGCAGGAGCTGCAGGGAGACTGGCCACGAGGAGGGGTTCTTCACCACGAAGTACTTCACCTAGACGTGTGGGAAGGAGAGTCAGTTCCGGAGACAGCACCACCCCTAAGACGCAGCTGCAGAGACTCATCACCTGCATCTCACCAGGAACCATCACCTAGGCAATTCCAGGAACGGTCTAGAGAATCAACAGCCTGCATGCGTCACAACAGCTGCACAACGTGAGGTGTAGGAGCTGCGGAAGACGGAAGGAGACGCAGGCCACCGGGCCAGGCAAGGACAGGCCCTGGGCTGGATGCTGTAAAGTACGCATGTGAGTGGGATAAGTGGAAACCTTTGTACGGAGACTGCAGATCAGGCATAACTGTTGTGCTTAATGCTTACATTTTCTGATTTTGATAGTTAGACTCTGATACGCAAGAAGATGTCTAGTTCTTAAGAAATTCACATGGAAGTGGAGTCGGGGCATCATGTCCGACCCTCTCACACAGCTCATAAAAACACGTGTGTGGAAAGAGGGGAAACATCAAGCCAAGTACAGCAAATGTTAAAAATAGATGAATCTGCATGAAGGGCAACTGGGAGTTCTTGGTACTGCTTTTGAAACTCTTCTTTAAGTGAACTTTTTCAAAATAGAATGCTTTAAAAAAGCAGTCTTGAGATGTCTTCCCTAAGAGGCTCAATGAGTACCTGAGGAAATATAAATTATTACAAGGACCACAGTGACCTGGCTCTCAGGTAAGGAGACTTTCCAGATAAAACCTCAAGGCTGCTGTCACTGCCTTCGCTCTGCCCTCCTCCGCCATCAGCTCAGGAGAAGCTTGCACACAGGAAGGGAGCCGAGGATGCAAGCAAGTGACAGAGGATGCTCCCTTCTGAGCTGCAAACTCACCCGCTTCTGCTGAGCCTGTGTCAGCCACGACCTCCTCTGCGGCTACAGCTGAGTACTGTCTTAGCTGGTGGATTCTGAGCTGAATACAGACTTCATAACATGCATCTGCTTAAAGCATTTCAGTCTGTTCCTAAGTTTATTCCTTATTTTGTTCTTCCGACACCTCCCTCCTAAAAGCGCTGAATAGCATACATGTGTCACTTAAATTTCAACTAACTTTGATTCTGGAACAGTATCTCAAGGTGGAAATACTTGGTTAATGTAAAAGCTCAAGAGCCGAGGTGTTGCAGATGAAGAAATGAGAAGACGTGGGAGCCTCACCATGCTGTTCCTCAGGGCGGTGGCACTGAAGTTCAACACGAGGCCAGGCTCAGGGACCAAACGAGGCAGGAAGACAGCAAAAGGCTCCGACTCCTTGGATTTCTTTGAATGGGCAAACCGAGTCACTCCTAAAACAGTCCTTCTGTGAAATTCGTAAAGAAAGAAATTACAGGAAATAATTTTGACATATAAAAAAGAAATCACTAAATGTCACTCCAACTAAAAGGAACAAGAGTCTCTTGGGAAAAAAATGGCTTATTCAGGGTATGCGTGTGCTCAGTCACTTCAATCACGTCCAACTCTTTGTGACCCCATGGACTGTAGCCTGCCAGGCTCCTGTCCATGGGTTTTCCCAGGCAAGAATACTGGAGTGGGTTGCCATGCCCTCCTCCAGAGGATTTTCCAGACCCAGGGATCAAACCTGCCTCTCCTGTGTTGCAGGTAGATTCTTTACCACTGAGCCACCTGGGAAGTCTATTCATGGTATGGGGGAGACAAAGTACAAGATGATCTTGGAACATCCCGTCTTACTAGAAAGCAAGGAAGTGCTCAAAGAATGATGGGTACACACAAAAGACCCAAAAGCTCGCCTCAACGGGCTCCCATCAGCCTAATCTGGGACAAATCAACATCAAAAATGATAATGATGCTAATGATGGTAATGACCAAAGAATTCATAGTGATGCTCAAGAGTGTAGAATGAATAAAATAATTAGCAATATCACCATTTTTGCCGCCATCAATTCAATAACTGATCTCAGGCAATGATTATCAATGGGTGCCAAAATGCTACAGTGAAACATTCTCAGGGAACAGGAAATGTGTACAGACTCAAACTATCATAGCACATATCATTTATTAATTGCAAAAGGAAAAACATAGTCTACAATAGAGAGAGTCAAATGATTTAACCAAACAATGTCAATAATGGGACAAATTGATATTTATGTCCCTCCTCAGGTGACGCAATTATAAGCACACAAGAGCAACCAAGTAATTAGTACTTACTAATTTTAAAAATGTTTAACAGGAATGTAAACCTGAAGAAGCAATCCCAAAAAATCCAGAGTGTTGAATGTTCCCTAAGACAGCTGGCTATGACGCTTTAAAACATCACACTATTAAAGATGAGGAAAGGTGGGGGCACTAAAGAAAATTAAGGAACCATGATGACTAAATACAATGCATGCTCCTTGAATGCATCCTGGATTTTACAAAAAGGAAAAGACAGCTATAATGGATATTTTGGGGTCAACTAGGGGCTTTCCTGGGTTCAGATGGTTAAACGCATGCAACGTGGGAGACCTGGGTTCAATCCCTGGGTTGGGAAGATCGCTTGGAGAAAGGAAGAGCTGTCCACTCCAGTATTCTTGTAGAGAATTCCATGGACTGAGGAACTTGGCAAGCTACAGTCCACGGGGTCGCAAAGAGTCAGGCCCGACTAAGCAACTAGCACTTTCACTTTCACACTAGGGAAATGTGAATCTGGACGTTTATTAGTTCATATAACCTCATCAGTGTTAAGCTTCTTGGGCATGTAATGACAGTGAAGGTATATGCAGGAGAATGTTCCTTAGGAAAAAAAGTCTTTCCTAATAAAGTACTAAGGGCTGAAGTGTCATGGTATCCACAGCTTACTTTCAAATGACTCGGCAAAAACGAAGTGTGTGTGTATGTGTGCATATAGACACAGGTAGGGAGAGAGAAAAAAACAGCAGAAGTGGTAAGATGTAAACATCTGGTGAGTCCAAATTAGGAATATTTGAGTACTCATCATATTATACTTTTCAACTCTTCTGAGGTTTGAAATTTGTCAAAATAAAGGCTGGATATTAAAAATTCACTATTGAAATGTCAACAAAGATTATGTTAAAGTGTCCCCCCAGTGCTGAATAAAAGAAACAAAGAGAGGTGAAAACATACTTGCAGACATCACCATGTTTTAACTTCTTCCATCTTTCATATAATGTATTTGCAAGTTCGGAATCCACATCCCAGGTAGACGGATCCAGAGAAAGGCTCCCTTCCCAGTCAGGATTTTCTACAAGTTAGACCAGACTTACTGTTTAGACGCACAGGAAACATAATTCACTTAGTAAATAATGCCAAGGGTTGAGGGCTAAAACTTCTCAAACGCAGAGGACAGTAAAGTGATCAGTGACTCCTGTCGGCTGATTGCTTTACTACAAGTCCCTCTAACTCAATGGCAAATGAGATATCAAATCAAAGGAACATGTATAAAACAAAACTAAATCGAATTATGGGAAGGTAATAACATAAAAGACACATGGCTCATGAATACAGCCTGAAACAAGGTAAAAATCATACTCAGACCATGTTCAACAGCTTTAAATCTAAAAGGCTAAAAACTGCGTCATGTACGTGCTAGTCGTCTCTGCGCTGGGTTACCGGGCAGAAGGCCAACGCGCCAACAGGCGGCAATCCTCAGAAACGAGGGCTGCAAGCAGGGCTCAGCCTAAAGGCGCGCGTTTACACTCATAAACGGGTCCCTGTCTGCTGGTCTGCCCTGCCTTGTCTGCGCTAGAAGACAAGGGTGGGGAAGTGGGAGTCATGCAAAGAAAATTCCTGTGCTAGAACTCTCTCCTTAGGCTATATATTTTAATAAGTCAACAGGCAGGAAGCAAACTCGGAACAGCTTTCTCTATCGACACCTTGGCCTCCAGTCTCACACAACAACGAGTGCTCCCTATAAGATGCTTATACTCTCTTCAAAGACAATTCCAAATTATTATTTTTTTTTTTTTTTACTAACTTCTAGTCGGCCCTTTTATAAAAGAATCAGAGTCCAACTGTTCCTGGTGACAAGGTTGCTATTATGATCAAACATCGTGTTTGAAAAAGTCCCTTACAGAAGTGCAGGTTAAGACGTAAGGGGGTGTTAATTACACAGGCACCTCAGATGGTTCTGGAAGTCATTCGGTTAATGATCATGCTCTTAAAGAATAGAATATGATGCAATGATGTTAAAGGACTAATCATTCCATCTACAAATGTGAATCTTCCTCACTACTTCCCACCCCGCCCAACACTAGAGGTCTACAGAAAGCCTAAGGGCAGAATACTTACCTGCTTTTGATTTTCCCATGAAATAATGCATGCCACAATGTGCTATCACTTCAAAACCCAGACTCCCTTCCTAGATTGAAAAGTAATATATGAATAACTTAAAACACAACACTAAACACAAAAATCCTAATGCACTCAAACGCACAGCACACATGGGCCTCCACCTCTGCGAACGTCCCTTTAACCAGAAGCCAAACAACTAGGAAGTGATTTCTTGGCCTTCTTTCTCCTTGGTTGAGAGCTCTGACTGTCCCTCACAGCAGGGTCACTACAGTGGATTCTGGGCAATAATCAACACCCACAGTGACCCCCCAGGGCCCTACAGACACCAAGCTGCCTTCTAAATTAAAGACTAAATTAGTCTCAGGATATTCTCAGTAGGGTTTGTAAAACACTGCATTCTAATCCATCGTAACTCCTAAACTATTCAGGACATTTAAATGAATGTCCCACTTCCTAAATTGGGAAAGCATAGATCGCCTCTTCCACACATTCCTGCAGCCTGCCTGCTCCCTCCCAGTCACTCTTCTCATATGCAGCCCTTGATGGAAAAAGGAAGTATCTAAGAAATCTCCCCTGCTCAAAATATGGATTAATAAAATTAACCTTACATTTTGTTTAGCATACTTTTAGACGCCCTATCTTTAAGTTTTTAGCAAAACATGAGGCACTTCTATCTATGAAACACCAACGCTAATAAGTGAGAAAAATCATAAAGATGGTTGTATGAATGTCTCATAGTGAAAAATTAGAACCCAGCATTATACAGAAGAGCTTGGATAAAAAGAAGCAATAACAGTAACTAAATGAAAAGAAATAAACATTAAGAAAAAATGAGACATGTTCAAGGTAAGATCTAAATTAAATATAATATACAAAGACTTTAGAAAGTATTTGCTTAATCGCGAATCCTTTCAGGCTTTAGATTATGGCCCACTAGGAAATTCAAGGACTATGAGCAGCTGAGAGTCACTTACCAGAGGTCTAAATAAAGCATTTAACAGTTATTTGAAATCACTGCAAATATGTACTAATGGCACAAATGTGTTTACTATAGCAAGCACATATTCCTTGCTCATTTTGGAAATAAGTGAAAATGAGATCTATCGGTTTGTAATGCCTTATTTTCACTTGAAAATTACTTCATGTATTACTTTACGAAAAAGAGAAGCTGTTTTCAAATAGATTTCCATACTAAACAATTTATCATCTAAGACTGGCCTGGTAATATCCATTAATTTCTTAGACAGCCTTAGAAAATATGAGGTCAAGTCCATCAACAAAATCCAAGCACCATAAGGTAAGCTAATAAGAAGAAATAGCAATTATTACAAAAGTTATAACACATATGGAGTGTGTAAACAATACCTTGGTGGGCGCTGAGTAAATCTGAAGAGGTATTGCAAAAACAGCACCTATGTTTGTAGTCAAAAATACATGGGTGAATACATTTATGGCAATGTCTTTAACAGCAAGTTTCAAAGAAAATATTTTCCAACAGCCTGGAGGTAGAAATAAAGGGCCAGTGAAATTCAGAATCTAAAAAGAAAAGAAGTAAGAGAAATTACTTTCCTAACTAAGGCTAATTATGATTAAAATCATCATACTGTGTGATACTAAAGTTCTTCTATACTTTGAGAAATAAAATGTTACTCAATTATTTCCAAGTCAAATACTGACATATTTTTCTATAAATAATAGGTTTCATTTAATATTTACCATGCACTTGTTTTTAAATTTCACAAAATAATCTTGATATGTTCATAGCCAGTATTTTACCAAAACCTACTATTTTATCATGAACGAGGCTTATTTTTATTAAATGTAATCTTCTTAGGATAAATTGTAATTTACAATATTTTTAAATAATGGTAGTAATAAATATCTCTAATGGGATATACCCTGGTCCCTTTGAGCTCCTTGAACAATAGTTTGAAAAAATAAAGAGAGCCTAAAAGTAATTCTGAAAATTTTAAAAGAAACATACTTGCTTTAAAATTTGTAAGTGAAAGATTTTATAAATAATTAACTTCATAGTATTTGACCTTAAACAAAGCTTAAAATAGGCTAAAACTTAAATAAAAATACCATATGTACCTTTAAAACGTGCTTGGTCTCCTTGGAAACAAACACATCATTTAATACAACACCATGGTCAAAATGGTTGAGGTACCACAATGACCAAAGCCCTGAAGTATTCTCGTGATTCTCTATGTGAAACTGGGTTGCAGAAGGGTCCATTCGAAAATACCTGTGAACACAGGACAGTCATGACATCAGTCCCGTGTATACAGACAACCGTAAGGGCGAGAATGAGCCTCTAACCGCAACACAGCAGTCACACATAACCCTAACCTAGCCTAAAAAAAAATACCATCGTTGCATAAAAGCATCACAGAATGAATGTGAGCACCTTCTTCAGCCTTCCTGCCCACAAGCAGAGCATCCGGAGGCCCAAGGGTGCAGTGTGGCCAGCACCAAGACAGCTCACAGAGGCCAAGGCAGAAACCAGGCCCCGAATGTAACTCAGAAATGTGGCGGGAATATGCTTTCCTCCTTCCACACACAGCTGCCCGGCCCGGATCCCATCCACCACCTCCATCATTCAGCTTCCCCTTTCCCATCCTGCAAACCACCCTTGCACAGCCTGCTAGCATTGCTAACTCTGGAAGGCAAGTCCAGAGAGAGAATCATACACGTTATCACTTCCTTATTAAATCACCTCCGGGCTACGGCGGGGTGGGGAACCGAACAATTTCAGGGAAAGAGGAGTGAAACCCACCCTTGAACCACAGGGGAGGAGAGGCATGCTTTTAGTGTCGGGGTATCTTTTTTCTTGCCGTCTTCTCTCGCCCCACTCTCACAGGATGGAGCTGTTGGGAGGCAGAAGGAAATAAATGTGAAGAATCAGTATCTTTTCTTTCGTTTGCCCAAATGAAAATAACTGTTTTATTTATAACATTTTAATTACTTCACATTTTTGTCTCCATTATAATCGCGCATGAGATATAAATGGTAAAATCCTTTCTTGAACACTATCTTTCCTCCTTACTGGCTGGTTGTCAGTTACCCAGAACATGGTACTACCCAGCTCTTTGCTAAACCAACCTCTCATTTCTTCTTTTGGAGGAGAAGAGAGTCAACACTTTGTGGCTCTCCTTTTGTAAAGATCTTAAGAGGCAAAATTGAAAGCAGGAGGAGAAGGGGACAACAGAGGATAAGCTGGCTGGATGGCATCACCGACTCAATGGACATGAGTCTGAGTAAACTCCAGGAGTTGGTGATGGACAGGGAGGCCTGGCGTGCTGCAGTCCAGGGGGTCGCAAAGAGTTGGACACAACTGAGCCACTGAACTGAACTAATAGGTAAGTCCTTGGGTCTGCAGAGACGACAAAAGTGAACAGTCAAGCCCACTAGGGTGGGTGAAGAGATGCTTGTGGAGGTGTAAGCCAGAAATGAACAGGTGAACCCAAGATCACAGAGGAGCCTCACAGCCAAAGTGGGACCTCGCTGCCAAAACACTGTTGAATCATCAATCACTCGTATGTGTTCCTTGAGCCAGGTCAGGACACCATCACACTGGGACTAAATTCTTAACTCTGATACTAATACCTGACTTTTTTTTTAGCTGTATGTTAATATATGTTCCCCTCCTAAAATTCAAACACTAACAAAAAGATGTGAAAATAAACGTCTACCTTTCCCTAGACGAGAGAAACAACTGGCAGCAGACTCCCAAGCATCCTTCCAGTGCTCTAACACATGCAAACCCACAGGGACCCTTAGAGAACCACCCTGCCGACACTGCAGACTCCCGAGCATCCTTCCAGTGCTCTAACACAAGCAAACACACAGGGACCCTTAGAGAACCACCCTGCCAACACTGCAGACTCCTGAGCATCCTTCCAGTGCTCTAACATATGCAAACACACAGGGACCCTTAGAGAACCACCCTGCCGACACTGCAGACTCCCGAGCATCCTTCCAGTGCTCTAACACATGCAAACCCACAGGGACCCTTAGAGAACCACCCTGCCGACACTGCAGACTACAGAGCATCTCTCCAGTGCTCTAACACATGCAAACCCACAGGGACCCTTAGAGAACCACCCTGCCGACACTGCACACCTGTTTATGACTCTTATACCTAAAAAGGCATAGGCTCCACCCCCATGCAGATGAATTACAATTTAACCAATCTCCTGTTCTGTTGCCACAAACAATGCATATTTTTGTTATTACAATTCTGAATATATACAAGTGTATCTCTCATAAAGATACACTCCCAGGATAAGCTCGGAGAAGTAGAATTCAGGATCAGAGAGCATATATGCACATCTTAAGTTTTCAGAGAAATTGCCAATTTTCCCTCCTAAATAGCATGCATCAATTTATACTCATGTCCAAAAAATCAGTGTTGTTTTCTTTCTAGGCATTACTAACACAGAATACTAACAATCTTTTTAATCTTTACAGACCTAAGTCCTGAGTTATATCTCACTTACTGCTTTAAATTAACATTTCTTTCAATGTAAGTGAGTCCGGTCTTGTTTTCATATATTTAAAATGCATTTCATTCCTTTGTAGAAACCTTCTGAACCATAAATAAGACTGAGGAGAGGACTGGGTTGACACTCACTAGATATCCTGCATTGCATTCTACACAAAGAAACCAACCTGGGGATGCACAACCCTACCTGTAAAAGCAGTACATCCGTCACACACGTACAACCTGGCCTTTGAAACCACCAACTGAGTTTCGACCTATAAACTCAAAATCCTGCTCACGTGGCGTCACAGAAGCGGCACACCACTACTTCTTCCATCAGGTTACCTCTCAGAACTGTCAAGGCTGTGGAACTGAAATGAAGCCCACTGGCTTCAAAAGCCTTGCCTAGGCTGTAGCTGAGTCATCACAGAAAGAACTAGTGTCATAACGACTAAACGACGAAAACAAAAAGACAGTCTCCAGCATTTTAAAAATCTGTACCTTTGCAAGTAAAAGAAGCAATTTTTGTAAAGTTCGTTGTGGAAGTAGGTAGGAGTACCGGTTCAAACTGCAGAGACAGGACATCTCTCTGGGAGAAATGACGTACATCCTGTAAAAAAAACAATCCGCAATACTGCTCTTAGCGGGGTGGAGGCTGATCCAGGTTGAATCAACCCTGTCAAAATGGCTGAGAAGCTCAGACTGGCACAGAGAGCAACTGTTCAGTAGAAGGGTAATGACACGTGCTATTCTGTAACAGCACGAAGGGGTGCTGACAACCTTCACCCAAATATGGGCTCGAGCAAGGGAAAATGTGTTTCAATGGAAGCAAAAGATAACAGAGACAAGTGTTCTCTCAAAAATCCTCATGTTCTGTAATTAAATATGCACTTGTAAGTTTAAACTATACTTTACACAAGTATTTAAAATTACCTGTATCCATATAAGGCTGTTTCCGGAATGTAATATATACATATTCACTGCTGAATCGTCTGTTCAAAAGAATCAAAGTAATGAGATTAAACAAAGGGCCATCTCATTCTCACATTTTCATACTGAAGTTAAAGCATCACAGAACGCATTTCTATTAAAAAATGCAATTCATCTTCCAACACTAAAATTGAAATGAGGAGCTGTTTTCTGGTGGGTATTCTTTGAAGTCAGAAGACAAAGGACTCTGGCAAAAAGACTGACCTGTCAACACTGACTCTCTAATGATGAAGTACTAGGAGAAAAAGTCTGAGTGTAGGGTCACACTCCTGCTCCCTAGATGAAACTAACCAACTGGACCGCTTTCAATAAAGCTGAGGTCTCCTACTGACCAGACAGCCCCTCACTTCCTTACTGGACAACCACACTCGGAAAAAATAAAACCCTGGATCTCAGGATGCAGGCTTCCCTTTAATCTTCACCAACAGAAACGCTGCCCACGCTGTAGGAGTCTTCCCTACACTGATGCCCACCTGGCCATCCTGGGAACCGACAGAAACTCAGAACCCCAGGACAAGAAAGCTCTCCTGCTGACCCATGACATATGTAATCAATTCTGAGGACGGGAAAGTAAACCATGTTTGACCAACAATTAAGACGGCCAATGTAAAACTGTATTTCGGTACCAGGACAGTATTGATAACCAATGGCAAAGCTGACATGGTAAAATTCATGGATCCTATGTCCTCTACAAAATCTCTCAGAAACTTAAACTGATAAACAAGGTTATTCTTGGCAAGTAGGACGCACAATTTCAAAGGTAAAATTCAAAGACAGGAACGCTGAAATTCACACTACTCTAAGTTGTCAGGCATCCAGGATCCAGCCATACCAGGAACACACCGTCAACCATGAAAAATACAAGCACCATGACTTGGTCAATTGAGCTTCTGCAAATCATAAAGCAGAACCAAGACACAAGACTTAAAATACTGTGTAAATATTTATATTAGACTGTAGTGCCCATTTAATTTGTTCACCATCTTCAAAATGTCAAGAAAATTATTCCTCGGGAAAACACAGAATGGTTTGCTGGTGCCACTTAATTTACTTTAAAATAATACATGCTTACGAGCAGATGCAGATGGAAAACTAGTTACTACTGCAGTGTATTAATAATGAAAGCAAAATCTCTTTGTCTGGGATTGCAACAATGCAATCTGCGATCTCTAAGTAAATGATACAGAAAGATGATGCAGGTGAACCAAAATATATTTTACCAGAAAAGTTTAAAGAGTCTGCCATACCTGAGCTCTCAGATTTATCTGTAGCTACATAAATAATAGAGAGATGATCTAACAAATCTTGTGTGTTTTCTTCAAATTCTTTTGAGGTGTTTTCCATTGTTACAATTATGCTCATCTGTAGCCGTAAAACGTCATCCGATTCCACATAACAACTCTGAGATCGGAGGGATGGAAAAAAAGGAAAAACTCGAAAAATCAACTGAATTTTTTTATTTCAAATTTTAGGGGTGAAAAGCACTTAGGGGAAAAGCATATGCAATTCTGCAAATAAACATGCTGTTTTATTTTTTATTTCTAAACAAAGAGGCAGGAAGGCAGGCAGGAAGAAAACACTAAATTTTTAATTTTACCTTTAGTCGCTGACACACTTTATTATGTAAACTGCATTCCAGTTGCACCTGCAAGAGGCTAGAATTAGTGGTTTCCGCCTAAAAGAAGAAAAAGGAGGGAAAGAAATTACAAGGAAGCAAAAGTCTCAATCTACTATCAATAGTAAATAATCTATCACTTAATCAGAAATTAGATTTCTTCATTCATTTTATTCATTCAACATGTATTTGAGCCTCTGCTAAATGTTAGGCAAAATTCTATTTGCTGGGAATACAATAGTGAATAAAACAGAAAAATCTCTTCTGTCACTGAGCTTACATCTAATGGAAATCACAAGCTCTCCCATGGGCAACATGAAAATTCCTGTTATGGCAATAAGCAGATAAATATGTTCTAAATATACACAGGAACACTGTCGCTTGGCATTTCTTATATTTTTTGAACATTCTGCTCCAACACAGGAGCCTGCCCTTATTTGAAAGTAGGTTCACTCAGCTCAGTCGCTTAGTCGTGTCCGACTCTTTGCGACCCCATGGACTGCAGCATGCCAGGCTTCCCTGTCCATCACCAACTCCCAGAGCCTACTCAAACTCATGTCCATCAAGTCGGTGATGCCATCCAATCATCTCATCTTCTGTTGTCCCCTTCTCCTCCCACCTTCGGTCTTTCCCAGCATCACAGTCTTTTCAAATGAGTCAGTTCTTCGCATCAGGTGGCCAAAGTATTGGAGCTTCAGCATCAGTCCTTCCAATGTACACGCAGGACTGATTTCTTTTAGGATTGACTGGCTGGATCTCCTTGCAGTCCAAGAGACTCTCAAGAGTCTTCTCCAACACCACAGTTCAAAAGCATCAATTCTTTGGTGCTCAGCTTTCTTTATAGTCCAACTCTCACATCCATACTATTGGGAAAAACACAGCTTTGACTAGACAGACCTTTGTTGGTAAAGTAATGTCTCTGCTTTTTAATATGCTGTCTAGGTTGGTCATAGCTTTTCTTTCAAGGGGCAAGCGTCTTTTAATTTCATGGCTGCAGTCACCATCTGCAGAGCCAATTAATGGTTCTGATGCCTGGCTCTCATCAGTAGAGTGAACTTAGATGCTGCGACAAAACCATAGGAGAAGGTCCACCATTCAACTGGCTATAATTTTTAAGAGGTGGAAGAGAGGTGGATGGAAGAAACAAAAGTATATGAAAAGACTGCAGAATGTCATAAAGTTCAAAGATCTTAACACATGGGATGATACCGAGGAAATGCAAAGTCAATCCAGGCACGTGGCCATCTGGGTGGGAGGGAGGGGGAAGCAACAGCGAGCACACAGCAACGTCAGGCAGTGCAGCACGTCCATCTCAAGGACTCCCTCTTTTCTTGAGTCTGACACGTCTGGCATAGTAATTATAAAGGTGGCACGTGGCTTGGCAGTCTCAGTCAGAACATGAGAAAATCTCAGCAAGGCATGAAGGTATTCCCTACATCCTTGGCTGACTCACCTGTGGGTACATGTCAATTCACTCCAGGAGGATTTCATTTTAAGCAGAATCACCACAATTATGTTTAATTTGTTAGATTTATAAGAATATCTAAGTATATTATATAAAAATACATCTTTAACTACCTCAACTGTCATTCAGCAATTAATGTACAAAACAAGAATAAAATATAGCTAGCTGATCCTCAGTTCCGTGGAAGCAGACTGGAAGAAACATCAGCATTCTTGGGAGTGTGGTCCCTGGGGGGCTCCTGGATCCCACCCCCTGCAGACGCTGAGGGACCATGGCATATTACACTTTAAAGTGTGGTAAAAATAGTTAAGGGGTTTAACCAAGCTGGGCTTTCCTTGTGGCTCAGCTGGTAAAGAATCCACCTGCAATGCAGAAGACCTGGGTTCGATCCCTGGGTTGGGAAGATCCCCTGGAGAAGGGAAAGGCTACCCACTCCAGTATTCTGGCCTGGAGAATTCCATGGACTGTGTCTATGGGGTCCACTGTAGTCCACAGGGTGGCAAAGACTCGGACATGACTGAGCGGCTTTCACTTTCACTTAACCAAGGTTGTAAATCGGACCAAACGTTTAGCCAAGGCTCTTTTAAAAAGTAATTGCTCAAGAGAAACACCAATACAGTATGTTAACACATATATATGGAATTTAGAAAGATGGTAACAATGACCCTATATGCAAGACAACAAAAGAGACACAGATGTAAAGAACAGACTTTTGGACTATGTGGGAGAAGGTGAGGGTGGGATGATCTGAGAGAATAGCACTGAAACATGTATATTACCACATGGGAAACAGATGACCAGTGCAAGTTCCATGCATGAAACTCGGCACTCAAAGCCGGTGCTCTGGGACAACCCAGAGGGATGGGGTAGGGAGGGAGGTGGGAGGGGGTTCAGGATGGGGGACACATGTGCACCTGTGGCTGATTCATGTCAGTGTACGGCGAAAACCACCACAATGTTGTAAAGTAATTAGCCTCCGATTAAAATAAATTAATTTTTAAAAAGTAACTGCTCATATCAGTTAGATTTAAACAGTAATATCATTTGTAAACTGAACCTCAAATCTCAAGGAAGAGCTAGATTTTTAATTCTGTGAGCCAAGTCTCACATCAAAAACATAAACAAAGAAAGCCCACCTACTCCTTGAAACTGTTAGTCGAGCTACAAGTGACCCCGTGTATCCCAACCCAATAGAAACCCCTCTTCTGCCTGACCCTGCTCCCCACTTGGCCGTCTCCTGGTGTCTCTCGTCCTCTTTGGCGCGTCCGCTGGCTCTGCTGCCTCTGGCACAGATGTTACAGTCACTGCAGACTCCGTCTGTCCCTTGCTCTCTCGCCCGACAAGAGGGGTGACCCTGCCCTCTCGCCTGACACGCCGAAGCCACCCACGCTATCTCATTGGTGCAGGCGTCCCTGCTCACACACAGTGCAGCCAGTGTCTGGGTGCCCCCTGCACCCTCACACACAGCCCCCGCCGGGGGCCGCGTCTGCACGCCACTCCTCATAGCACTGTTTAAGCCAGAAACCTGGAAAGCAACCTCCCCGTGCCTTCTCACTCAGCCTGCCCCAACAACCCAGACCCAGGCGTACTGAGCGGCCATCTTCTGCAGCCCCTGGATGTGTTCACTTCCCTTCATTCCTAACAAACACCCTAAGGATCAGGTCAGCACACTGTGCTCATGGGCCAAAGCCAGCCTGTGTGCAGATAAAGTCCTGTTGGAACATGGCCATGCTGTCTCTTTCGCAAACTGCCTATGGCTGCCTTCAGGCAAAGACGGCACAGTAGAGTCAACAGCCTACAAACCCAAAACGAACGCCTCTCTGGGCCTTTACAGAAAAAGCTGACGGACCTCTGCCCTGGTGGGAGGAAGGAGGGGGCAGCAGGCTGGCACAGCAACTCCCTCCCCGTCTCCGCGTGTCTACCTGTTCTCTCCTCTGCACTGTCCACAATGCATCAGGAATGAGTTTACTAACACACAAACCAAGTCACATCACTACCTGCTCAGAACCCAGCCAAGACTGCCTGCTCAGCCAAAGCCCCACGTCCTTTACTGCACCAAAAACCCGGGCACCTGCCTCTTCTCTACCTCCGTGCTTATGCTTCAGCTTCATCTACCTTCTGCTCCATTTTGCCGTCAACCTCTGAACGTGCTGTTTCTCTGCCTTGAACTCTCATTCCCAATCCATCCTCCGCTCCACCTAACTGAATCTGATTCATCCTTCACGTCCCAGCAGAAACACTACTCTTAGGGAGGTGGTCCTTGACAGCACCACGGGGCTAAACGTCAGCACTCACACTCAGGCCACAGGTCATGACGCTATAGCAACCTGTTCAAGGTCTGCCTTCCCCAGCAGACCGTAAGCACCCTGTCTGATGCTTTTACCATAGTGTCTACCACTTAATCAGCACTCAGTAGACAGCTGATGTTGGAAGAGAAGTGTCACAAATGCTCACTTGAAAGGTGCAAGCCTGCTAGGGGCAAGAAACTAAAGATAAACAATGGCTCTAAAATAGAAGTGTGCATCGGAACCTGATATTTGGCATGTGCTTCTGATCTGAAACTTTCCCCAAAAAAAGTTTAAAGAGAAACCCATATCAACACATTTACGACTAGGTTGGGTTTTGTTTAATTAACCTACAACATTTTAACTATAGGTCTTAATCTGACAAGGCAATTTTCTTGCCTAAAATATTTCTTCACAGGTTGAAATAAAGTTAAAAGTCCAAAATTATGACTTTGAACATGATTAAAAATCCTACCTACACAGTGATTTGATGTGATTTTAGAGCCCACTATTTTGTCATTCTTGGTAAATTTTTGGATGAATGAATTTATAATTTACCATGTTAAATAAGATTCTTCTATCAGTTGGTAACAACAAAAATAAATTATGTCGTTTTATTTGCTGCACAACATATTTCAGAACCCCACAAGGGGGAGTGCCAGCACCTCCAAACTGCCCTTGAAGATGCAGACTTTTCTCAAAGAGAAATTTAAATGTTCACGTCTCTTTCCCAAAAGAACAAAAGTACTGCACTCTTGACTTAAAAAGGGAAAGTACAACCAAAACACGTGCCATGTGGGGCAGCCACTGGCACACTGGGATAATAAATTCCCTCTGAAAGAACCCCAGCTGAGCACATTTGTTTGGACCGCTTAGGCACAAGTGTGCCCGGGCAGGTTATAAAAGAAAAACAAAAGCCTACTTTTCTTTTGAAACCTCCCACATTATTTTAACAAATTAGTTCATAAATTTGACAGCTGAAAGAAACAATAACTCCTCAGCAGTTTTCACATAAGTGTATGGTGGGAAAAGATGCAGTCTGCAGGGCTTAAATGACTTATCAAAGGTCCCCAAAGGTTAGCTAGTGGAAAAACAGGGGAGAAAATAAAAGCAGTTCTTTTATTAAGTCATCAGTATTTTTTCCACGTAAATCTGAACAGGTCATGTTTATTTCTCAGGTACTTGCAAGCCTAAAAATTCTTGAACATGAAAACATGTCTTAGAAAACTATACCAACAGAGAATGTAACTGTCAAGAAAACAGCCCTGTTAAGATGCCTTTTGTATGGCATGTATTTCTAAGGTTTTGTGGAGAAGTAGTCTAAACCTAGGTAATGAGATAAAAGAGAAAAAAATTACCTCCCTCTACTTGCTTAAAAAACTGGTCTTTGTGTACCAGGCAGGGGCACAGGGTGATTCTGGGGGGCTGTGTGCAATCAAACAAGAAAGAAAATGATGGGCTGAAAGTTCTAAGTCATTTGAGATGATTTTCATTGACAAGAACAAACCATATCCTGACAAAAGTATAGGAGAGTCTATAATGCATTAACTCAGAATGAACAAGAGACTTGAAATTATGATGTTTCCATTAATGATCACACATGAAAACTTCTCATTTAAAGAATATAATGCATGAAATATAAAAGAATTACTTAGATTACCCAATTACTTAGTAGATTCCCTTTCACGGTTTTTCTCACACGTGCTGACTCTCTTTAAACACGTTTACTTGTGTGGTTGTGCCCGTCTCAGTGGCACCACGAAGGATCTTCATTTGCAGTGCATGAACGCTGGGTTGCAGCATGTGGGATCTAGCTCCCTGATCGGGGATCAAACCTGGGTGCCCTGCACTGAGGGCCCGGAGCTTTAGCCACTGGACGACCAGGGAAGTCCCCCTTTCACAATTCTGAATGCTAAACCCTAGAGGTCTTATCCAGGTAAATCTCTTCTGCCCACATGTGCCTTTGGAACACAGAGCCCACGTAAGTCATGTGACCGATCATTCCAGCCAGTGGCCCACCCACATGGTGCTACGTGAAACACATTCCATACAGGAAATGATTTTGTATAAAATGAGTACTTTCCTGGTCCCTTCTACACAGCGCTCACACTCTTTAACCGCAGTCCTAAGTTAGCGTCTCCTATGCAGCAGACAGGCTCAGCTGACTCACCAACAGGTGCTGAGGGTTAACTTACCCTGATATTAACCAGCCCTCACCACTACCACTAACCTGGTTTTCACATATGTAACCACTGAAACAGAATTTACTTATGTTGCCAGGCCCACTCACTAAAGTATCTGTAAAATCCTAAGAACTGGCTGAAATGAGTTTATTTATTTATTTTAAGGGAAAAGAGTTCAGCACACGTACATATTTTCCCTTACCCACATCGTTTTAGAAAAGGCAGTGCGGCCAAGTGACTTTGCAGTCAACACAGATTCAGGATGAAACCCCAGACATGAAACCTTGGGGATGTTCTCTACGAGCCTTTTCCAGGACTCAGCTTTCTCTTGCATAAAGCAGAGGTAATGGGCTCATGGACGTGTCAGCAGCGTTAAATGAGACACATGCCAATCACAGCACACCAAACAGACCCTCAAAGGGAGCATTTGCTTGTTTATTCACAATTAATGCATTCAATTAATGAAATCCCACAAGTAACTTAAATGCTTCTAGAAAGTATTTTCTCCACATCCAAGTTGTTAGAAGGGGGGACTTCCCTGGTGGTCCAGTGGTTAAGAACCCATCTTGCAACGCAGGGGACGCATGTTCGATCCCACAAGCCTCAGGGCATCTAAGCCTGTCAGCTGCAACCAAGACCCAGTGAAGCCAAATAAATGATTTTTTTTTTAAGTTGTGAGAAAAGAAACTCCTCTCCCCAAACCTTTGGTTTCCAAGAGAAGGGACTTTTTTTTCCCCTTAAACGCTCCAAATTCTTCTTGTCTTACCTCATAATTGGTTCAGAGCTCAAGAAAAGAGAGAGAAGTCATCCACTGTACTCCACCTCCCACTCCCCCAACCCCTGAAATGTGCCAGGAATCATGAAAGACTAAACGCAGTGTGGAGAGCAAGCTAACACTGACTACGAAGATGTCCAGTGGGACCAAGTGGCAGCGGCCTGCCCTGTGCAACGTTCCTGGCCTCTACAGCCGGCAGCTGGCTCGAGCTACCACAGCTGGGCTGGCAGCTGCAGGGCCTCAGTGGGCTTCCACCGCAGTGGGTCACGGCGGCTCAACCCGACGGCAAGCAGCTGTTTTATACAACTGGCTGATGCCGGGCCTTAAGCAAAGGCAAGGGAGCCCCGAAGGCCTGGCCCGTCCTTGAGCGGGGGCCCCGGCCCTGCACGAGTTCAGGAGCAACACCACACGGCTCTGACCCAAGTAGGCACGCACAGAGGGGGCTGTGAAAGAAAGGGCGTCTCCGTGGGAGACAGCATGGTGGTTCCTCAAAACAGTAAACGCGGAACCTCAGCATGGCCAGCGGATCCGCTCCTGGGTGCACGCCCGGAAGTGACGGCAGGCGCTCCAGCAGGTATTTCTACACCTAGACTCACAGCAGCATTATCCACAGTAGCCAGATGGAGACAGCCCAAAACCCACAGACAGCTGAAAGAATAAACACGGGATATACACAGAAGGGAGTATTATTCAGTCAACAGGGGAGGGAATTCTGACACCTGCTACCACATGGCTAACCCGTGAAGACACCTGTGCTAAATGAAAAAGGCCAGTCACAAATGGACAAACCTTTAAAACAACTCTTATTGGAGAAGGAAATGGTAACCCACTCCAGTGATCTTGCCTGGAGAATCCCAGGGACGGGGGAGCCTGGTGGGCTGCCGTCTATGGGGTCGCACAGAGTTGGACACGACTGAAGTGACTTAGCTTAGCTTAGATTATGTATATTTTATTACAATTTAAAATCCTTTTTTGGGGGTGCTGCACCACACGACATTAAGGATCACAGCTGCCTGACCAGGGATCGAACCTGTACCCCCATGCAATGGAGTGCAGAGTTCAACCACTGACCTCCAGGGAAATCCCGGAAGGACAAATGCTGTACGAGTCCACATATGCGGGAACACAGGACAGTCAAATTCGGGACAGAAAGTAGAATAAGGTTTACAAGGGACTAAGGAAGAATCGCTGCTTAACGGGGGCAGGGTTTCAGTCTGGGTGGACAAAGAAGTTCTGGGGCTGGATGGGGGTGGTAGCCACACAGCAACGTGAGTGTAATTCATGCCACTGAAGTGTATACTTAAAAACGGCTAAAATGGTAAGCAAATCGGGGGTTACCACAGGAAAGGGGGGGAGGGGGACAAAACAAAAAGGTATCCCAGAGTCAGGGCTCTCGTCAAGATAGAGAGAGCTTCCAGAACACGAAGGGAGCTGTGCTGAGTCCAACACCAGGCAGGCAGTATGGACAGGCTGCTCCAAATTCTGTTCCTTTTTATGCATTATCTTCAGGCCAGGAGTCAGAACTGTGAAAGGGTCTGTTTACTTTCATGCGGTTGGTCCGCAGACTCAAGAATTCCTCTCTAACTCACTGGCCCCACAGCTGACAACCGTCTAAATGCCAACTGCCACTTCCGATTTTCAAGATCCAAAGAGGTAGATTTATCCAGGGGTAGCAGCTCTTACAATACCTAAAGAAGCAATAAGGGTATTCTTATTAAAGAGACATGCTGTCATCTGGGCTTGGGGCAGAGAAGCAACGTAACAAAAGCACTGCATGCGTGAAGAAGGCAACCGCTAAGGGCTGTCCTTAGAACGGTCAGGCTCACTCCAGAAATCAGAGCGGTTAGAGAAACATTCTCGTTTTCCCATCAGGACAAGAGGAACTACAACAAAAAGAGGATGGCAGACTGATGAAGCAGGAGGAAGAGAGGGCTGCCCTCTGGAGAAAGGCTGACACCTTTGGGAATGACTAGACAAGGTAGAACAGAAAAGGAGATCACGCTGCCCGGCTCAGCGGGCAGCCAGGGACAGCCTGGAGTCAACTCAAGTGATGGAGCTGCATCTTTGCGCTTGCTTGAGCTTTAAAAAAACCACCAAAACTCTCCTACTCAAGGAAGACAAGCAAGATCTCAGAGGACTGGAACTGCTCCTTCAAAAGGCAACAGACTCAGTTCTAGGAGCTTTGGGGAAACACACTTCTAAAGCCGGGTACAGACCCGCAGTGAGACAACTGAGGACCCACGTGCATCTCTAAAGATGGAGACAGCTCTGCCGAGGACTACAGAAACCGGGAAGGCAGTGAGGCAGGGAGACGGCAGGAAGAGGCCTGTGCCCTGAGGGAACGCACTTCCAAAGTTTATGGAATCAGGGCTCAGTCTGACAGAAGGCAAAGCATCGAGGAGACCCATTCAAGGGAGCCAGGGAGAACCAGGCAGACTGACCCCAGCCCTGTATTCAACGTTGGTCTACTGGGAAGGCGTCGCCAACAGACGAGCACCCAGTGTGGGGAAGAGACACAAACTCAGCAGACCCAGAACCCAGCAACTGTACCTCTCATGCTTTGGGAGAACTCACAAGAAAATATCTAGAGGAACATCTCGAGGAAAAACTACCTCTAGACCAAACAAGAAGGAAAAGGTTGAAAGCGGGCAGTGGGGTTGCACCAATTACAGCACACAGCAGGAGCTTACAAGTGGGAGGGACAAGGCACCAGCAAAAGCAGCTGGTTAAACAGAAACTCATCCGAGCCTCGCTGACGGAAGAGGGGACAGGAATAAACCAGCACAGCCTGAGGGCAAAGGATGGCAGGCGCACAAGCCGGAGGAGGGGGCACAGGACTGGGGCCCAGGTGCTAACCCCCCACTGGGCCCCCAGCCCCCAGAATGTCAACCACAGTTCCCCGTCAGGAGTCTGCTGCAAACAAGCTCCACCCGAAACCAGCAGGATGAAAAGGAAACACCTTCCCACAGAGCAGATTCCAGGACTCTCTGTGAGAGGTGGGGAAACCACATCCCACATCAGGCACAGGTCTCAAAGTACTCCCCACCCGCCACTCCATCCCGAAACAGAGCAGGGGCTCCACTCTGCAGAGGAATGCCTGCAACACGGGCTCCCTGCAGCAGGGAGGGGACAGATGCACGGCCACTGCAAGCCTCTCGGAGTCGCTTCCCAAGAGAGGAGGTGGCAGGCGCAGGCGGCTCCACCTCCGATTCCCCTCTGGACAGGCAACCTCTGCCCGTGGAGCTTAGGTCCAGTGGTGAGGGCTCCACCTTTTAATGCAGGGGGTGCAGGTTCAATCCCTGGTCAGTTTTTTGCCTCATGGCCAAAAAACCAAAACATAAAAAAGACAGAAGCAATACTGTAACATATTCAATAAAGACTTTATATTTTTTTTTAAAGGGCACAGATCTTAGGCTCAGAACAACCGGCACACACTGAAACTGAAACCACAGGTGCTCTCTCTCGGCCTCCACCCCTCTCTCTGGCAAATGACGAAATACCGGGGCCAGCTCTGCTCAGAATGCATGCCCTGAGGGCTGGGGGGCACGCTTTCCAAGTTTGGTGGATGTAAGGTTGATAATGTAATACTCCTACGTGTCAGAATTCTAGATCAAGAGAGACTTGGTGTTGAACTATATGCCTCCTGAAGCCCTGGGAAAGCACGCACATCCTCGCAGGGAGGGGTGGGGGCCAGGCTGGGGCTGCTGGCTCCCCTGCTGCACACAGGCACGGAGCGCCTCCCTAAGACATAAGACAAAATAAGGAATGAGGGAGGACTTCAAATGCTCTGCATGTTAACTCACAGCACAACAAAGTCTGATATGGGAGTAGAGCCTCCAACTTTCATGTTGTATGAATCTCTGAATTTTAAATTTCTCCCTGAGAGTTTTCATAGTAGGAGAGAGTTGATACACAAAACTTTTTAAAGTGATAAATGCATTTCAGATAAGTTCTAAACTTTTTACATGTATTAATTTATTCAACAGCTACAGCACTCCTAAGAGGTAGCACTATTATCTGTATTATAAACAGACATAAAAAGATTAGGTAATCTGGCCAAGATTACTCAGAACCAAGACTTTAATCCAAGTGGGTTTTAGAATTCACTTTATTTATTACACTATACAGCTCTAGGATGGGGCATCTGTACAAGGCTGGAGTTGTTTTTTTAATTGGAATATCTTAATTCTGCTATTTGAGCCTCTTTCAAAGCTCTGGGGAGCTATATTGGATACTCAGAAAGAACCTGGGATGGGAACCACGAGGACATGCACTTCAGGCTCGGGGCACAGAGCGGCTTTGGAGCAGACCACTGATGGGTTACTATGGTGCGGCTGAGAGCTTCCCGGGGCAAACCCAACGGCGCGCCCCAGTAATCCCCCAAACGAGGGCTGGTAAACCGAAAGGAGAAGGAACAGGCTCGGAAAGGAAAGTGTATGGCCACAAGCAGTCAGCTCACCTCTGTGTCAGGGGTGGGGGGCAGGGGGGAGGCTTAACCACAGGTAAGTCCAATATGTCAAAGGTACAAAACCAAGGAGCCAATGGAATAAGGAAATTAAACAGGGATACTCCCGCCCCTCTGCCCCAGCCTGCCTTCCCCTCAAGGCGGAGGCGGTCACCTATGAGTGGGCCAGACAAGGAGCCTGTACTGCAGGCAGGGTGGCAGGCTGGGGACTATCGGAGGAGCTGGTTTCTTTCCTCCTCCTCTCTACACCCTGGGGAAGGGTGCTTGTCCTGGATTCAAACATCCCTTCCACAAGAGGAAATGTGGATGGCCGACAGGCACATGAACGGATCACTGCTAGTCATCAGGGGAAAGCAAATCAAAACCACATGAGGTATCACCTCACACTTGTCAGAACAGCTATCCTCAAAAAGACCACAAGTTACAAGTGCTGGTGAGGATGCGGAGAAGAGGGAACCCTTGTACACTCTAGGTGGGAATGTAAATTGGTGCAGCCACTCTGGAACACCAGGGCTTCCCTGGTGGTTCAGACAGTAAAAAAATCCACCTGCAGTGTTCGATCCCTGGGTTGGGAAGATCCCCTGAAGGAGGGCACGGGAAACCACTCCAGTATTCTAGCCTGGAGAATCTCCACGGACAAAAAAGCCTTGTAGGCCACAGTCCATGGGGTTGCAAAGCGTCAGACACAACTGAGTGACTATCACACACAGCGTGGAAAACAGTCTGGAGGTTTCTCAAAGAACGAAAAATAGAATTACCATACGATCCAGCAATTCCACACCTGGGTATACATCTAAAGGATACAAAAACACTCATTTAAAAAGATACATGCATCCCAATGTTCCTAGCAGCATTATTTACAACTGTCAAGATATGGAAGCAACGACAGATAAATGCATAAAAGTGGAATATACATATACAATGGAAGACTACTCAGCCATGGAAAAGAATGAGATTTTGCCACTTGCAACAACGTGGATAGACTTAGAGATTATTATGCTAAGTGGAGTAAGTCAGACAAATATGGTATGGCATCACGTACATGTAGAATCTAAAAACTACAACTAACTTGTGAATCAGACAAAAAAGCAGCAGACTCACAGACATAAAGATCAAACCAGTGGTTACCAGTGGGGAGACGGAAGGAGGGTGGGGTAAGACAGAGGCAGGAGACTGAGAGATATAAACCATTCTGTCACATAAACTAAGCCACAAGGATACACTGTACAACACAGCGAATACAGGCACTATTTTACAACTAGAAATGAAGTATAACCTTTAAAACTGTGAATCACTATATTTAGTGTACACTTGTAACTTACATAACACTACACATCAACCTTTCCTCAACTTTTAAAAAAGTCCCTTCCAATGGGCCACACCAAGGTCTACCCTTGGGGACAGGGAGTTAGCACCTCTGACTCAAAACTGTCAGCTGACACAGGAGAATGCGGCTTACCAGCAATATAAAGAAGGCATTTTAGTGTTCCAGCTTCTGATTCTTATCCACCAGTCAGAACTCAAGGGGAAAAGTGCTGTTTATTAGACATGTTCAAATCTTCTCTAACAAAAGCTTCTAGAATATTCGAACACAGTTAATGTTGGCAGGACAACAAAAAAGATTCATGAATCTCCCTGGTGACGCAGTGCTAAAGCGTCTGCCTGCCAACACAGGGACACAGGCTCAATCCCTGGTCCAGGAAGATCCTGCGTGCCTCAGGGCAGCTAAGCCTGCGTACCACAACTACCGAGCCAGTGCTCTGGAGTACACGCTCGGCAACAAGAGAAGCCAGCACCGTGAGCAGCCCACTGGCCGCCACCAAAGAGCAGCCTGCGCGCAGCAACGAAGACCCAGCACAGCCCAAAGGAAATTAGCTAACTAATAAAAAAAAAAGACTCCTTTCATAACTTTGTCAATAGCTGAAATTGCACCTTCTTGCTTTTTAAGGTGATTTATTCAGTCCTTTGGGAGGCCTGGCACACTGCAGTTCACGACTGAACAAAAACAATTCAATCCTCAAGCATTTATTTACTACAAGTTATCTGATGAGGCTGAGGCTCTGTGCCAGGTGATAAAAAAAAATTCTGATTAGAATATGATTGCTGCTCCTACGGTGCTTATAATCTTAGTGAAGGAAAACACACACCAAAAAAACCTTCCAGCATATTATTCTTGCTACGACTGGGGTCTCTCAAGTTTTTCAGTAAGGAGCTAATCAATTTTCCCAGGAGGCAAAAAAGGGACCAAGCAAATGCTGAGTTAATAGAGGGACCAGGAAACTGTTCCAGAACACTGTTGAGCTCTGCCGAGAGAACAGACACTTCAGAGCTGCAGGGGCTGATGGGTGGGGCGGGGGGGGGAAGAACGCCCCTGGCTGGGGGTCAGGGTTATTCCACACCCACACCTCTGGGTATCTTCCTGGGCTCCACCAGGATCCCTCCTGGCTGCTACTTGCCAATCCTCTATCTCTTCCGAACTCCCATCCCACTGAGTCATTTTCACTGGAGGCTCCAATGAAAAAAAAATTTTTTTTAATAAAGCAGTTTCTTTGCTTTAAAAGCTGTATTCTGAGATAGGTAGGTAATGCAATATATTTTCCTAACATACAGTAATAACTCTCCAGAGTTGGACAGCCTAATGTTATTATGTTAAAAAAAAAAAAGATAACTTTTATCAGGCAAATTAGTGTTATTAAAAACATTATGATTCTACCCAGACTGTTAGGAATTCTTAACTATCACACCCAGAAAAGCTGTGTATTTCATTTAACTAATTATGTAAGATCTCAGGAAAACACGGCAGCTACTGAGCCCTTTAACCTTTCCCTGTTTTTATTTTCCAGCTCCAGATCCTCGTTCAGACCTTTGCAACTGGTGAGTGAGAAACCCGCCCCTTTCCACTTCTCCGTCAAACTGTGGCTGGAGCCGTTCCTCGCCTCCTCCCAGCAGAGTTTACAGCTTCCCTTGCGCACGGCCACCCTCACTTGACAGGGATCAGCACCTCGGCGGCAGCAGCGAGGCACAGGACAGCACTTGGGGCGCCGCCCCCCACCCCCGCCCAGCCTGGCACCACGGCCCAGCCCACACCTGTCCCGCCGGGGGGGCAGGGGGCAGGCCCGGGGCCCGGCGGCGCGCCCAAGCCAGCCTGCGCCAGGCTTAAACGGGCAGGAACGCCAGGGCCGAGGTACATTAGATACCACCCAGAAGATCCAGAAATAATCTCCCCTTTACACAATCTAGTAACAGGATGCCGTGCCGTGAGGACGGCTCCCACCACACACACAGGAGAGCTCAGCAAGGAGGTGAGGACACGTGCCCCTTGCTCCCAGTGCTGAGGCGCTGGTGCCCAGCTCTAATGTTTCACTCCTCTGGTTTCCTGCGCTTTCTTAAAATTACGCTATAATTTATCATCATCACAATCTCCCTTTGAGAGAATTCAATACTATGATACCATCTTAGGACACACATATAAAGAAAAAGCACTTTTACTCGGTGGGCACTGTGTGTCATTGGTTTCCCTTGAAAGCCTCTCTGTTTCCCATACTGCCTTATAATTCCATCTTTGACAATAAATATTATTTTACAGTGATTCCAATAATAATTATTTAACTCTCTGAGACAACGTCATTGTTATAGGGGCCTTATATGCCAGATTCTAAGAGAATGCTAATTTTAAATTCTTTTTTGCTCAAATAAATCACTAAAAAGTTTCTCAAATCTCAATGGCTTGGATCCAAAACAACACTAAAGAAAAATGTTAAAAAAAATAGAACTTCTTGGGACTTTCCTGGTGGTCCAGTGGTTAAGGCTCTGTGCTTCGACTGCAGGCGGCAAGTGTAAGCCGTGGTCCGGGAACCAAGATCCCACACGCCGCATGGCACAGCCAAAAACCAAATGAATAAAAACAGAACTTCCTGCTTTTTCGTGAGCCTAACACAACTCTATTTACATATTACATCCCACTATATACTTTCTAGTTATAATCACAGAATGCAGTCTAGCTTATATTTTTTGCTTGCAGACATTTCTACATAGCATTATAACTGTAATTTGGAACAATGACTTAATATTGTACGATGCTGACACACTTAAATTTATCACACCCTTTCCCCACGTTTGAGCCTTTAAGCTGTTTCTACTGTTTTTGCCATTATATAAATGCTGCAAAAAAATTTTTATCCGCATTTATCTTTCCTGGAACATCAATTACGAAGTCAACAATATGAAAATCATTACCTGGGGAAAAATTTAAAGCAAACTCAGCCGGGACTGCCAATCCTAGCTGTGTCCTCAACCTCCACCAAGTAACCTAAACTCTAAGACCATTCTACAATTTCTAAAATAAGAATTTTAATACCACCTGCCCTGGTAGTAAATCTGTAGAAGGTCATCTGGTTGATGTGGTGAAAAGGTGAACTTACACAAATCTTAGATATTATGTCGAGGTGATGTGCTATTTGGGGCTCTTAACTCGGATGCCCACTGACTCATCTACCTATTAAAAACTCTGGGGGCTGCCCTCAATGTACTAACTGCTGAGCTGATGCTGAGATTATAAAAACGAAGAAGAGACAGGCCTGGGCCCAGAGAGCCTCGTGGTAGAGCAGGGGAAGGAGGCAGCCCAGGAACCTCAATGTTGAAGCAGGCTTGAACCACGTGTCGAGGGACCTGAGCAGACACTGGCCCGGGGATCTGACAAGGAAGGGGTGGCTGAACTGGGTCTCAAAGGATGGAAACAGAAGGATAACTGGAGTTAGAATGGGAAAAAAGCTTGTGAATGGGGAGACTGCTTGGAGAAAGGGATGACAAGGCCTGCAAGCAAGAGTGGTTTATGAGGCCAAAGCTGAGAAGAGCAGGGGTATCTCTGAGGATGGAGAAGACGCTGGACCTGGGGGATAAAGGGCCCCAGGTGCCAAGCCAGGATGCTTGTGCTGGGTCCTGCAAACAACGGGGACCCAGCGATGCAGTGACCAGGGAGAAGAGCTCTGTTTAAGGAGACATCACCAGCCCGTGTGGCGGGTGCACTGGAGGCAGGAAAGCCTGACCGCGGAATGATCCAGGTGCCAAACGCGGACAAGACTGCAACAAAGCGGAGCGACCTGGGAATCTCACTTAAACCCACTCACAGTGACACCTTGTCCACCAGGAATGCTCGCTCAATAAAGGTCAAAACAAATAACAGAGGAGGACCAAAGGAAAAGGCAACTAACTCCCTGTGTCGGCCGCCTGTCTTTCCCCAGAGCAGCTGCAATGTGCACCCTCCTGTCCCCTGAGCTCAGCCACTGCTAGAGAACTCCCGGCCAGCACCAATTTAGACAGAAGACCAATCACACAAACACTCTTGGCTTCAGCATTAGAGAGTGAGCCATTTAATCAAATTTGACTGAGCAGGAAAAATGCAAAAGTCAGATATGAATGGACACACACAAAAAGGGCCAGAATGAGCTCAATACTACAAGAAAAAATTAGACAACCTAACAATTTTTCATGGGCACCCTAGTTTATTCCACGGGATGAACACATTTTTTTTTGTTATTCCAGAAAATAAACAGATCTTAAACTCAGGATTCATATTAAGAGGGCAGAACCAATTATAATCTACATGACATTATACATATTCACACTATTTTCCCCCCATTCACAGAAATAAGATCATCAGTTCAGTTGCTCAGTTGTGTCCAAGTGTTTGCCACTCCATGGACTGCAGCATGCCAGGCCTCCCCGTCTATCACCAACTCCTGGAGCTTGATCAAACTCACGTCCCTCAATTCGGTGATGTCATCCAACCATCTCATCCTCTGTCATCCCCTTCTCCTCCTGCCTTCAATCTGTCCCAGCATCAGGATCTTTTCCAATGAGTCAGTTCTTCGCATCAGGTGGCCAAAGTATTGGAGTTTCAGCTTCAGCATCAGCCCTTCCAATGAATATTCAGGACTGATTTCCTTTAGGATGGACTGGCTGGATCTCCTTGCAGTCCAAGGGACTCTCAAGAGAGTCTTCTCCAACACCGCAGTTCAAAAGCATCAATTCTTTGGTGCTCAGCTTCCTTTATGGTCCAACTCTCACATCCATACATGACTACTGGAAAAATTATAGCTTTGACTAGACAGACCTTTGTTGGCAAAGTAATGTCTCTGCTTCTTAATATGCTGTCTAGGTTGGTCTAGCTTTTCTTCCAAAGAGCAAGCATCTTTTAATTTCATGGCTGCAGTCACCATCTGCAGTGATTTCGAAGTCCAAGAAAATAAAGTCAATCACTGTTTCCCCATCTATTTGCCGTGAAGTGATGGAACCAGACCACCTTACCTGCCTCCTGAGAAATCTGTACGCACCTCAAGAGGTAACAGTTAGAACTAGGCATGGAACAACAGACTAGCTCCAAACTGGGACGGAAGTACGTCAACTGTATACTGTCACCCTGCTTATTTAACTTACATACAGAGGACATCATGCAAAATGCTGGGCTGAATGAAGCACAAGCTGGAATCGAGATTGCTGAGAAAAATACCAATAACCTTAGATATGCAGATGACACCACCTTTATGGCAAAAAGCAAAAAAACTAAAGAGCCTCTTGATGAAAGAGGAGAGTGGAAAAGCTGGCTTAAAGCTCAACATTCAAATAAGATCATATGGACATATTTTATTTGACCATTTTCCCTAAATGCACACTCTTTTAAGAAAGGAGGACGGAATATGAAACAAAACCCTTTTCAGGGTACTTAATTATACTCTGTGAGCTGAGGTTGGGCTCTGTCCTGGGGGTTTTACAAATGCTCATTTAACAATCCAGCAGGATAAAGTGGGCTCAGTGGAAAGCTCAGTGGAAAGCTCTGCTTTCAGGCCTGGAAGCAGACTGAGGAAGATCAGCTTCTGCTTTCATGGATGTAGTTAATTTTTCCTCCAGTTTGTATCTGTAAAATAAATCTTTTTTTTTTTTTTTTTTAATTTCCCTGGTTGTCCAGTGTATAAGAATCTGCCTGGGGACACGAGTTTGATCCCTGATCCGAGAAGATTCCACATGCCTTGGGGCGACTAAGCCTGCTCACCACAACTGCTGGGCCCAGGTGCTGAGACTCCTGAAGCCCATGCACCTAGCACCCACGCTCCCCAACCACAGAGGCCACCAAAACGAGATGCCCGCATGCCAAACAGAGAGCACCCCTCTCCTCACTGCAACCAGAGAAAGCCCAAGTGCGGCAGCAAAGACCCAGCACAGACGGAAAGTAATCTGTTAATTTTAAAAATCAAATGAATCCATGATTTTTAAAGTAGCATGATGTAAACTTGATTTTGTAATAGCTGACTACATCTTTTAGAAGCTTGGAAGATACGACCAAGTACCGCCAGTCCCTCCAAGTGAGGCAGTGTGCGGTAAGCTACAAGGAAAAGTGAGCCGACGTGTTCTGACTGCAGAAACTTCTAGCTGCTGCCTTAGGAAGCAAGTTTAAGTGTGAGCAAAGACCCTATCTAAAAGATCCAGGACATATTCCTTTCTGCCTAAACCCTGCTCTTTAGCTTCTTTCCACCAGATACGCTTTCCCACTCCATGCTGAAAAAGATGCAATTGTGAGCAATCCCTCCCACAAGTCCTAGCCCTCCGAGAGAAATGACTTCCCCAACTCGGCACCCACCCCAGATGATGGGTTCTGGACAACAGGAAGGAAGGAGACAAGAACAGGACAGAAAGAACATCAAAATAAAGACACTCCTTCCTGAGAAAGAACAGCTGGCAATCGTCCATCCATTTAAAACAATACAAAGACATTTTATGTCTGTGGTTCAAAGGTAAAAATATTGTAAAAAGTAAATTTTGTAGGCTTTTTTGTTTCCCAGTGTATGTAGTAAGCCTTAAAAAAAGACTTTAAAATTTCTTTTTCTGAATCACCATAAAAATGAAAGAAATTTAGTAACTGACTTTTAAGAGAATTTTTTTAATATTTAGATCTCTGAATACTGGGCTCTAACAGAAGATCAGAACAAAAAAACTGAGCTTTATGTACAAACTCTTGAAATGTATTCTACATTGTCACATCACAAGAGCAGGGTCACTGTGCTGTGTTCACTGCTCTAACATTTCCTGGAACATTCGAGAGTGATAGCTAACAACTGTCTGCTGACTGATGGAGCAGCCTCAGCAAGTGACTTGACTAAACTCACAGATCCCAGTACAGATGAAACGGAAGGAGAGACTCTACTGCTGAGAACGGAGTCGAAGCTGACAGGTGCAAGGAAGAGCCGAGACAACCCAGTGGGGGAAGAACTGTCTGTTCCCCAGAGGTACTGGAGCACCGGAAACGCACGTGGAGAGAATGAACTCGGAACCAAGCTCACGGCCCACACTAAAACGAAGCCAAAACGGGCCACAGACCTCACTGCAGGAGACGAACTGTAAACTCTCAGAAGAAGACAGGAGTAAATCTTCAAAACCCTGAGCCTTGCTAGATATGACACTAAAAGCATAAATGACTAAATAAAAAATAAGTAAACTGGAGTTCATAAAAATTAAAAATAAAAAGACAACCTACAGAATAGAAGAAAATATTTACAAATTGTGTCCCCGATGGAAGTCCAATATCTAGAATATACGAAGAACACTTACATCTCAACAATAAAAACAAAAACCCAATTTAAAAACGGGCAAAGGATTTGAATACACATGTCTCCAAAGAAGATACACACATTACCAAAAAGCACATGAAAAGATGCTCAACATCATTAGTCATTAAGGAAATGCAAATAAAAACCACATGAGATACCACTTCACGCCCACTAGGATGGCTATAAAAAAAAAAAACAAAACAAAAAACAGTTAAAAAAAAAAAAAAAAAACAAGCCTTGGCAAAGCTGCAGAGAAACTGGAATCCTTGTATATTGTGGTGACATTATAAAACAATGGAACCACTCTGAAAACAGTCTGATGATTCCTCAAAATGTTAGACACAGAATTATCATGTGAGCCAGCAAAGGTTTACATCTACATATAAACCAAGAGAATAGAAGACATACATCCACACAAACTTGTCTGTGAATGTTCACTGAAACATTATTCATAATAGTCAAAATAATGAAAATGAATTAAATGTCCACCAACTGATAATGTTTAAACAAACTGTGGAATATGTCTATACAACAGTATAGTATTTGGCAATAAAAAGGAAGGAGATCGATGCCACGAATGAAACTTGAAAACATTTTGCTAAATGAAGGAAGCCAGTCACAAAAGACCACACAATTCACTTGCACGAAATGTCCAATACAGACAGATCTATACAGACAGAAGGCACAGCAGTGGTTGCCAGGGACTAAGGCAGTGAAAACGTTCTAAAATTGGGTTGTGAGATCGGGGTGATGGTTGCACAATTCCGTGAGGGATCGGGAGGCACTTTAAGTGGCTGAATTTTGTGGGATGTGAATTATATGTTAGTAAGAGCTATTAAATATAAACAAAAAGGGAAAAAAGAAACAGAAAAGTTTCACACCAGCTAGAGCAGAAACATAAACCAAGAAAAGCCACTGCTGTGCTGGGCCACAGGGCAGGGAGCAACAGCCACTGCTCCTGATTGTGAGGTGGGGAACCTGCAGCGCCTTCCTGGGCCCCTCTGACGGCAGGCTCAGGCTGGGCCGGGGACAGGCAGAAAGCCGAGTCAGGGGGCCCTGTCTTCATGGGGCTTAATTCCTCAGAGGGAAGGAGAGACTGGGTATGGGATCATCTCAAGGGATATGAGTCCTAACGGGAAAGAACACAGCTGTACTGAAGTCTGACCAAGGTCCGAGCAGAATGGGAGAGGCAGCAAAGTCCCAGGAGCACCCCGGTGAGAAAGGAGGGGTGACGCGCAGGCGCACGCAGGGACGCCGGGGAGGGGCGTCTGGGCACGTGGCAGGACCAGCCTGAGCGCAGAGGCGGGGAGAGGCCCACGCGGGCGGGGAGGACGGCGCCAGGCTTTCCAGACACAGCCCGTGCCGCTAGGGAAGGGGACTGGAAAGGCCCAAGCAGGCACTGGGGACCAAGGAAGGGGCTGCTGTGATGCCCAGATGACGAAGGCCCGGATGTGGGGAAGGGCAGAGGGCGTCAAAGGAAGGCTGGGCTCTGCCAGACACAGCGGATGACAGGCAAGCTCTCACCGAACCAAGGCCTCTCTCCGAGGCCCCTAACACCATGTATCCTTTAATCAACTCCATTAACTGAGGAGATCTGAACACTCGCCTTGCTTTTAATGCTTTTATCACCACTAGCATGGCACCAGGCATTCAGAGCTCTCACTCGCAGTCAGCAGAGAAACCTGGCCCATCTCACTCCCCCATCTCCCGCCACCAAAGGACAGCCCCAAGATAAGGCTGAAAGTGCTCACAGGAAAAGCCCTTGCTGTCAGCACATGCAAAGTGAACTTTCTCCAGGCCTCCCAAGCCCTTAACAGAATGCAGGTCAGATCAGCGCAGTCTCTGGCTAAAACCTTTCAGTACAGTCCACTGGTTTGGGGACTTACAGCAAATCCAAATTTGCAAATTAAATCTTCCTTACAATTCTGAGGAAGGGCTATTTCATTTTATAAAAAATGAAAATAGTAGTAATATTTTAAATCCCTAAGAATAACATATTTTGTGGCAAACTGCCCAGACATTACAAGTAAATTAATTTTTTTTGTCTCCCCACTGGAATGAGAGCTCCATTGAGACAGAAGTGCCAGACCATTACCTGGCCGAGAGCAGAGGCTCAGTGAGGCAGATGGTGAAGGAAAGCCTGGATACAAAGACCTACAGAAGTCCAAGCAGTGGGCTTTATTTACTCATTAGAAGAAAGAGCAGTGTAGTAGTAAGTAGTAGTAGCAGTAAGGAAGTAGTAGTAAGTAGTATATAAGGAGTAACATATATTCATAATATGTTGAGTCAAGAGCTTTTGGAATGTCAACAGTTGTCCGCACAAAGAAATATAAATAATCAAAGGGAAAAATGGACAACCCTATAAGCTATTCATGAAATGTATATTAAAAGAATTTTAAGGTACCATTACATATACCTACTAAGACATGGGAAACCCTTCTTTCTGGTGAGCCACACCCAGGCAGGACTGGAGGCAGGTGGGGAGGGAAGATATTTGCAGGAAGGTCATTAGTGGGGACCAGGGAGGGTCTGGCTTCCTGAAGAGCACTCTGGCAAGATTAACAAGCTGTACAGAACAGTGCACAGTCTTTAACTACAGAATCCTTTTTAAAAAATACACCCCAACAAAACAGGTAGTCCAAAAGAAAACCAAAGAAAGCTGTAAAATATGTACACCTGCTAATGACCACAATGAAAACCGGGACCCACTGCAGATGACCAACAGGGCTGAGCAACTATGAAATATCAGCACCATGAAGTACACAGCCATTACAAAGGAGTACACGGACTCCTCTGACACTTTACACACGCATGTTATTTCCCTATGTACCAGGATTTTCCCCAAGAGCAGAACACGTTAAAAATCCCAATTCTGACTATGTAAAAAGGGCTGTTTGTCCTCTTCATCAGACACCAAAATGTAGAGGCTCCAAAGTTGGGTGTTTACCAGCATTCAAAATAAAGGTACTACTAAAATCACCTGTGTTTGAGAAAGCTGAACAGTCTGGACCTGTGGAAGCAGAAAGTAAGCATTCGGAAGCTGCTCTGCAGACCCTTTTGCAGACATTACGCGAGTACCAAATCCAGATACCTGCAGAAAAAGAAAAAAACAAAAAAACTGAGTTTCAAAACACATTTGACACAACACTGAAATACTTTTCCAAAGGAAATTTGTGTTCCTCAACTTGGCCTTCAAGACTATCCAATTATTATACTTATCTTTGTCTACTTAAAAAATTGCCAACAAAAGTTGCTGTATTTAAGCTGAGTGTTTCTCACTGTAGCAAATCTTTACAGAAATAGACAGCTCTTCTGAATGGAACAAAAGTTTAATGGAATTTAGTTAGACTTAGCCACAAAAATGCTAGGTCTTGGCACTTAAATGAAAGATGTCACAGATACCACTTAAGATAAAGATTTCTGACTGTTTTTGTGAATAAATAGACTCCTGTCCTTCCCTCCCCGCCCCTGCCACCCCGCCTACCCGGGCTTTGCTAGAACAAGGAGCCCCTGAGGACTGGCCTCCAAGCCCACAACCCTCTCCCAACAAGCAGAAACAGTCCTGAGCCCAGCAGAGGAGGGGGCAAAATTTCCAGAGGCACTCACAGCCCCCAGCCCTGGACTGCTTGAGGTGGAGGGCGTGAGCTTTGAAACCCCACTATATTTCACACTAGAAAACTGTGCAGTGCATTTCTCTGTTTTGTTCCATCACCTCTCAAGATCCAAGGTGCGTTCCAGCCCTGCACTCTGCAGGATGGACAGCGGCCCGTGACAGTGGAAGGAGGCAGGCTGCTGAGCTGAACACCAACTAAGCAGCCTTACATTTGAATGACACAAACCAGGGGGCGACATTTCCAAAAGGCTTTTTTTCCTTTAATCTCCAAACACCCTCATTAAATCAGCAGCCAAATTATATGACCAAAAGAAAAAGCTACTTACATGATAAGAGAGGACTCCGTGTGAGGAGGTATTAATAAATAAGGAACTTTCAATGCTTCCTTCTTCAGTGGGTAAGAAAATAATTCTGAAGGAAGTTTTCCCCATTGCTGGAATTACCTGAAAGAAAGGCACTTCATTAACCACTTGGAATGGCCCTTCTTTGATGAATTATCTTTCACAGATTTCTTTTTTTTACAATTCCAGATATTGGCATATTCTTGCACCCTCGATTTATACATATCATGGATCCCTGAGAACATCCATACAGATCAACACCCAAAAATCTAACAGAAAATATCAGAAACACCGTGGACTTAGGGCAAGACCACTCTCAACCAGCTGGAGTCACGTGTCCCACATCTTTTCTCTTCCCTCCTCTTCCTCATCCTCGTGTTCAAGGGCCAGTATCTACACAGTTCTTTTTCTACTTAAGTAAACAGAACCACCAGTATACAAATATGCTGCTGCTTAATAAAAGCCAGGACGGCACTCATCTGGACGGAGTGCGATGAACAAGATACCAGGCTCCCCCTTACACCACTTCCTGAGTCCCAGTATTATTTTTAAGAAGCGGGTATCACAGAGACATAGTAAGGAAAATAAATAAACTCTACTAGGAACCTGGATTTTCATTAAAAATTAAAGGTAAACTGAATTACTAAAATTAAAACTATTGGAAGACAAGGGTTTGGAGCTCTGTGTTGATGCAAATGAGCTTCACAAGGAACCACTCACTCTCTCTTAGACCTATACTAAGAAAACAGTCTAGTAGGCTGGCCGGGTAAAAAGATCACCACTATAAACTTGACTAGTTACTACATGCTTCAGCATTTGTAGCCATCATGAGATAAGCAATATTAAGTTTCTTTAACTACGAAAAAGTCATATTGAATATACATGCTTTTCTTTCCACATGAATATCAACAACCACAAAATTATGAATCTGAACAACTGAAAAAATAAATGCTAAAGCAAACACACAGAAGGAAAGAGCTTGGGTAGCAGAAAACGGAGAGACAGGCAGCAGAAAGTAAAAAAAAACTGCAGGCCAAAGAAAGCAAGAACAGCTGGCAGCCCGCCACAGCTTAGCTTCCAAGAGCTGGTCTACACTCACCCTGCAGTGAACAGGAGGCACATGGAAATGTCTCGCGGCTGTAAACACGGAATTGACTACAACCTCACTCTCCCTGCTTGGGTTATAAGCATAGAGAATCTTTGCTGTAGGCTGTCCCAGGAACCTAGGAGGGGAAAGAGAAGAAAATGCCAGGGATTGTATGGTTATAAACAAAATATCTATCCATTCACCCACCCATCAATACATATATACATACGTATACACACTCTAACACAGAAAGCTGTTGATCTTCATTACACAGTTAAAAACAATCCTATTGCTAATAGAATGATCCTATTGCTAATTCTATCCACAAAGAGTCCAAAAAACTTTTTTAATTCTTTCTTTTGTAAGACCTTTATGCCAACCCACAGCAGCACCCCACTGATTTTTGTTTTAGAAGAATTCAACCCTCTAGGCCATTAAACAGGCTTCCCAGGTGGCGCTAGTGGTAAAAAACCTGCCTTCTAATGCAGGAGACTTAAGAGACTGGGGTTCGATCCCTGGGTCAGGAAGTTCCCCTGGAGGAGAGCAGAGCAACCCACTCCAGTATGCTTGCTTGGAAAATCCCACAGACAGAGAAGCCTGGCCGGCTACAGTCCAAAGTCGCAAAGAGTCAGACACAACTGAAGCGACTTAGCACGCACAGGCTGTTAAATGCTTGCAAAAACCACCTAGAGGGATCTAGGTACCTGTCTGACATGGTCTCTAATTTGAATGAAAATATATTTAGAAAAGAAACTGTACTCACAGAAAAATCCAATCTTCTTAGGGTTCATTTACTGAGTAATAAATTTAAATAGACTTTTGTGGGGAATGGATTTTAACTAGCAAAGAGACTTTATTAAGTCTTATAAAAGGAAACTTAATCATTAAACACCATTCTTCTGAGAAAAATGAAAACTCTGCAGCACTTTCTAGCTTTGGCTCTTATCCATTTAAATCATGAGTCTTTCAAAAAACTCTAATGAAAGCTTTGGCTCCTCCATCCAAAATATGCACACAAAAGTTTTATATATACTTTCAAAACTTTCCATGACCCTCACAGTAAGAGTTTCTGTTCTTCAGCAAATACCCTAATCAGGAGACCCTGATGCCAAATCTTTTCAGCAAAGATCTCTGTCTACAAGGCGGACTCTCACAAAGAACTGCAAGAGGAAAGGGACTGGTTTCTGGCCCACCTACCTGGAGCTACCTGCAACGTTTCCTGGAATAATCTACTCTGATCCCTACCACCCAATACCAAATTCACTCTAGTTAAGTATTCTGATAAACAGATAGCCAGAAAAAACTTCACTGAAGTCATCTCTCTAGTTTTAACACCCTCCGTGGCAGAGACCCAAATAGACAGTTCTCATCAGTACGGCCCAGAAATACAACCATATTTCTAAATTCAGCAAAAAATCATCTACACTATATGTGTGTTTCTCTGATTGCGTTCCAATTTCTGACATTAAAAATGTATGCTTTAGGAAAAATTAAATGCATACTCTTTCTCTTACAAACAATGGGGTTTTCAAAATACTGTATTTGCCATCAATTCCTTGAAGTTTTTCTTTCAACTTTTCCTCCTACTTTTCATCACAAGTCTTAACTGAAGGCTTAATATGTCCAATATGTATTTTAAAAGTCCTTAACAACCAGTAACAAACAAAATACATATCAGTGTGATTAAAACTTTGATTTTTTTAGAGTGTTCTTAAATAATACAACTAAAAAATGTCTATACTATCATATATAGCAGGTCACCTCAGAAAGCCCTAGCTCAGGAGTACTGGGATCATTTCTGCCTTTCTCCTCAAATAAATCAAGTAAAAACTTCCATGATTTTGGGTTTTTCAGTGAATAATATGAATCAATCAGCAAAGTTACTAATACTTATCTCATTCACATTGTTGCAATACAAGATTTTTCGTTTCAAAAGACACAAATGTCTCCCAGAGCAACACAAAACTGCCATGTTGCAGAGTCCAGTAGCTATGTCCCCCAGAAACCTCAGCAGACCTAACAGAAAATGCTGGCCAAAACCTAGTTACCACTGTGCTATTTTTATCCTATTTTTTTTTAACTCTATTTTTAAAAGTGTCATGAGGATAAGAATTTCCTTCACAAGTGACAACTGGAAGATACTCTATTAATTTAATACTACAAAAGAATGATTAGAATTTCTTATGAATGATTAGCACTTTTAATCTCAGGACCAGAAGAATATTAACCCTTAAAATAAACCCTAAGAAGCAGGCAGAGGGTAACAGAATAACATGATCCTGATTCTGTATCCTAGAGAGAAACTAGAGCTGTGAGAAGGGATGAGGTTTGCTCAAGGTCAATGTCAAATAAACAATAGCAAAACTTGACCTAGGGCAGACAAGAAATGAGGAGAACGTGCTGGTTAAAGTGTGTCTAATGCCTTATAATTGGAGAAGACAATGGCACCCCACTCCAGTACTCTTGCCTGGAAAATCCCATGGACGGAGGAGCCTGTTAGGCTGCGGTCCATGGGGTTGCTAAGAGTCGGACCCGACTGAGCGACTTCACTTTGATTTTTCACTTTCATGCATTGGAGGAGGAAATGGCAACCCACTCCAGTGTTCTTGCCTGGAGAATCCCATGGACAGAGGAGCTTGGTGGGCAGCCATCTATGGGGTCGCACAGAGTCGGACACGACTGAAGCAACTTAGCAGCAGCAGCAGCAATGCCTATAAATTGGGCCATTTGTTAGAAGTAAGATAAAACCTGACTAATTTTGGGGGCTGTATTTTGTTATCACTGAATGACTGTTTTAAACTTTAGCAAAAAATAATGTTCCCATAACCATATCCTAGATCTCAGTTATGAGAAAAATAGCAGAGAGCATACTGGCTTAGAAATCAAGGTTTATTGCCACTTCTAGGGAAATAACCAACAACCTTGGGGAAAAATGCATTATTTCTCAGCCCAAATATATGAGCATCTATAGTACATGCTCAAATATAGAGATATTTGGAAATAATTCTCTTTCAGATAACACCTATCTCCACTATCCTCAGTTCAGTTCAGTTCAGTCGCTCAGTCGTGTCCGACTCTTTGCGACCCCATGAATCGCAGCACGCCAGGCCTCCCTGTCCATCACCAAGTTCACTCAGACTCACGTCCATTGAGTCAGTGATGCCATCCAGCCATCTCATCCTCTGTCATCCCCTTCTCCTCCTGCCCCCAATCCCTCCCAGCATCAGAGTCTTTTCCAATGAGTCAACTCTTCGCATGAGGTGGCCAAAGTACTGGAGTTTCAGCTTTAGCATCATTCCTTCCAAAGAAATCCCAGGGCTGATCTCCTTCAGAATGGACTGGTTGGATCTCCTTGCAGTCCAAGGGACTCTCAAGAGTCTTCAACACCACAGTTCAAAAGCATCAATTCTTCTCCACAACCTACCAGGATTGATGTAAGACTCAACTCACAAGAGATAAGATTGCCTTTTAGAATTGTAAACTACTACATAAACAAAACTGAATCATCCAAAGGTGATCCAAGTCTAAAACTTATTAACATTTTCACGTCAAAAACTTTAAACATTTCTTTTCAACATGACTTACAGCTATCAGAACCAGAAACTGATGCGCAGCGCTAAGTAACACATGCAGACAATGCATACACCCATCCATGGGCACCGACTGCAGGATTTTTATACTGACAGAGTAAATATACTACAGACAGCCAGTGTCCCATGAACTGGAATTGCTATCACAGTCTAACTGTATTTACTGCTATCCCTCTTACAATATCTACCAGTCTATAATATGCAAGTAGGTCCTGCATTAAGAGTTCTCTTAACCATACTTTTGACAGAAGTACAATAATTTCTTGGAAATTGACACTGATGAGGTTTTATTATAAAAACCTCATTCTTTACTTGAGTAAAAATATAAAAATTCAAAAACAAAAAAGCAGACACCTAGAATCTTATAAATACAGCAAATTCCCTTTGCACTTTTATCGCGTCTTCCTCTTATACACTCTCCTTAAAAAGTTCAACAATGTACTTCTAAATTTAAAATTCACTAGTCTTCACTGCAGCTCTGATCTTCTGACGATCAGAAGGAAACCAGACGAAATGAAGGAGGACACGCCAGGCGAGCGCCACTAACTCACCCCAGATGCTCTCCAGCACCACGGTTATTTCACTCACATAACTTTTTTTGCAACTCTAAAAAGTTCTTCATAAAACTGATGTTGCAGGATGCTAAAACAAGCAGAGTTTTTAATCCTGAAACACTCTTTTACTTTCACCTTGAAACTCTATTAACATGAAACTGAATCTGTTCAGTACAGCAAAATTCTACATCCAGTGAGTGGAACACTTCACATCTTAAACTTCACTACAACCAGCATGAGTCCTGAAGTTCCCTCCTGAGAACAACTTCATCCTTCTCTTCCTTAATTTCTGAGTTCCCAAATCAGTCCCTCACCTGACACTCAGATCACCCCTTTCATCTCATGGCTCCCAACAAGATACTGTAAGGAATTACAGCTTCCACTCCGCCTTCCCCACCTGTTCCCAAAACCCCAATCACAATAACTAACACAGTACAGTTTTGAATCCCAAAGTACAAGGAGTAGTAAAAACAAGTGCGTAAGTGAACCTAATTTTAAAAATTCAGAAACCATTGATATGTAGAGTTTTCCATTAAAAAATAGCCTGCTTTATTTCAGAAAAACAAGGATATAATACCACAGACTTAAATTATAACACATATTTATTAAAAACTAAAGAAAGGACTAAAACAATGCTCATACTCTCCTTTTCACAAAAAAGTTCCTTTCAACAAGTTCTAGGAACAGTATCTCTTGATATTATCTATTTAAAATATATTTAGTATCATACATATATAAAAAATATCCTGAAAGCAAATAGTTTAAGTAATAAATTGCTAAAAATTATAAGGAGAAAATACTTACTGAACTCCAAAATCTAGAACTGATGGCTGAAAATGTAAGCCTTTTCCACTAAATAGCTTGTCTGAGAAGCTAAAAAGAAAAGAAAACACAGATTAACTTTCGTTTGTTGTATGCTTTTGTTGAATGCCAAGTTAAGAGGCTATATACTTACGCTGATAGCTCTCACGAGGTATAATTTTACTCCCTAAAACATGAGTTTCAGCTAGATCTTAAATGGTAAAATGTTAACAGTTAAATTATTTAAAGTCTAATATAATTCTACAGCTGCAAAAATTTAAGTCACCAACGTGTGTCTGACTCTCTTGCTACCCCATGGACTGTAGCCCACTAGGCTCCTCTGTCCATGGAATTTTCCAGCAAGAATACTGGAATGGGTTGCCATTTCCTTCTCCAGGGGATCTTCCCGATCAACCAGAGTCTCCTGCTGCATTGGCAGGCGGATGCTACTGATACTACTGAGCCACCAGGGAAGCCCAAGATACTCTTAGATTATGGTTAATACACAGCTTTTATAAGCATTCAGATAAAAAATGGAGATAGATTTAATTCTGATTAGGCTTCATTTCTGGATGAATTCAGGAAACATATCTATTTTCACAAGCCCCAAATCAAGAAAAAAACACATGCGAGTTGAGGGTAGGGGCTGGAGAGGGAAGGAGCTCTGCCCTCTACTTTCATTAGACAAGTTATAACAGGAAAAGGACTGGGAGCAAGGGTTGCCCCTTCAGACTGAAACCATCATCAAGTCTGTATCTTTAAGATTAACAAATCAAATAAAATATCACACAACAGGTCATATTTTCAGCAGTTGTCAATCATTATTATGATTTCATTTTCCTTCAGAATCAAAAACCAGAAATTAATATACCCCAAAAGACACATTAAAAATAAGCCATAATGATATATATAAATACATAAAATATAAAAACTACATACAAATATATAGCATATATAATATAAAATATGTGTATCAAGAAACTATTAACTGTCATGTAACTTTTTAAGTAATTTTTTAATCCATTTTAAATCTAGCGGTATGTACATGTTAATCCCAAACTCCCAATCTATCCCTGCCCACAACCTTCCCCTCTGGTATCCATAACTGTGCTCTGTGAGTCTGTTTCTGTTTCATAAATATTAATAAGTCCATTTGCATCATTTTTTTAAGATTTCCCATATATCATATATTTGTGTTTCTCTGACTTACTTCAGAGTCATACAAGATCTTAAAATCCATGTATTCCAAAAATACTTAGAGGAAGCTCCTAAATGTAGCATACATAGCTGTTTTCAAACAGACAAGTTTTCCCAAATAACAATCTTTCCATTTCCTCCTCCCACAAGTAGCCCTGCGCCGAGCACAATCCAGAGGCTGGAGGAGTGGACATTTGAGCTCCACGCCTGCCGGCCCCCAGAACTGCCATGACCCGAAGCAGGCCGGCTCCCGACTGTCTTGAAGGTGCAACAGTGCAGAGACCAGAGACCCCGTCTAAACCCTCACCTCACATGAAGGATCCCGACTGCAGCCTCTCCTCCCTCCCCTTTTCTGACTGCATGTAAGCTTCGCTTCCTCCATCCTCTCGCCTTAGAATCCCATCTCTGTTCTCTTATCTGTATCTCCTTTATTCTACATCCAGCATCATCTTTATTAATAATAAAGGTGACACTTCAGTCTCCCATCTGCCAACTTCTTTCCTTGTGTCCATGTCAGGCAGGTAAGAGGTATGCTATTTACTGGGCGTTCTCAAACCCTAAAAGGCCAGGACTAACTCCATGATGTGCTTGCAAAAACAGGCCACAAACACACCCAGCTGCCTCCAGAAATGTTTTGAAAAGCCACAGGAGGCCAATGGTCATAAAGAGTTGCCAACATCAGAAGCACCACAGTCACCCCTTCTACAGACCGAGCTGGCCAGGGCTCAGCATTCCAGAAAGAAAGGAAAACAGGCAACTTCACATGCCAAAAATTACCTTAGAAAAGTCAGGCTAATGTACTAGTAAAAAGTAGAAGAGTCAATGACAGTCTACCTCATGCCTTGCATACTGAAGGCGAATTTATCGTCAAGACTTCATACACAACTTCTGAATGAAGACAAGCTTTGGAGGATTTAAGTAATTCACCCAAGATCACATAGCTACTAAGAGGAAGAGCCAAAACTCCAATGCAGATCTGTCTGGGTCAGAAACATGAACCCTGTACGGAGTTCAAGCCTATCCAAGTTCTTGTGACCTACCCAAGGAGCCAAGGTAGTCTCGCCTGCCAGGAGAGGCAGAGGCTCTGGAGCCGTCACTGTTTAGTACTGAACGAACTGGTCACTTAGTACCGCAATATGAAAACGACGACAGGATCTGCTTACAGTTTTCAGGAGGTTAAAATGAAAGGATGATGCCTTTGCGTCATGCCTGGCACAGAACGCAATACCTATGAGATCGTGTTACCAAGAGGATGACTCTCGTCTAACAGAAAAAGCACTGGCAACAGATGCAGAGGCCAGCTGAGCTTCGGGCAGAGCTGACCCTGGGATTTAGAAGTCCCAAATGGAGCAGCAGTGATTACCTGTGAATAGAACAAGCGAAACAGAAACCTGGGCTGTCTTACACCACAACAGAGTTCACTAAAGCGCACAATCAGGAAGTTCTTCATACCCAGTGAAAGTAAGACATTTAAGAGTCAACCTAAAGCAAAAGGGTGGAAACAGCCATCATTTCTCTAGCTTCAAAGAAGTCAGAGATCTTAGAATGGAGAAATAAAACCATGTCACTATTTCTTCTAAAAATCACAGAACAGATACATCTTTCTCCTTCGGTCAGTTTTAGCTCAACTGACTTTTACAATCTGGAAACTGGATTAAGTTACACAAACAGAGTGTGTAGCAGGAGAGCCGACTGTGCACCTACAGCAGGGACAGGCACGGGGCCAAAACAGGACAGTGACAGCAACCCGAGGCAAGGCTCGGGGTGTAGGGACCCCCTTGTCCACCCCCACTTTTTCTGCAGACGTCCACCTCCTGCAAAGAGCCATGCCTTCCTCAGCTGCAGGACATGTGGACAAGGAATTCCACACATGCTGTTATGAAAGAGTGTCTTTACCTAACAGTATCTGACTTTATCTTCTCTTTTTTTTTTTTTTTAAACTTTGGCCATCATTTATCTCTGTATATGAAATAAAGAAACACAGTTCGAAAAAGTGGCTAGTATGAGAGGAAAAAATTCCCCTGGAAATGAGAAGTGAAATGAGAAGGTCCCAGCCAAGAGCTCCTATGTGAAACAAGGCTTGGTCTCCTCGGTCTCCTCCTCAAGGGGGATGGGATGGATGTGCCAAGATCCTTAGAAAAGGGCTCAGGTGTAAATTACATCTAGGAAAATTATATCCATCTGCCAATATCAGGCACACCCTTTAAAAAATTCAGCCCAGTAACAGGTATAAAAATGAATTAACTCTAAGCAACTGTTCTGGCCATTCACAGGTGTTATCTAACCAAGGCTCCCATCTTGGGAATAAGCGTCAGGGCTCAGGGGCTGGTTCCAGTCTAGCAGCCCCCTGAGTTCAGAGCACCGGGCTGCAAGGGGTGGGGGGCGCAGCCAGCTCAGAGGAGCCTCCCCTCCAGATCATGATGCAGAAGGCCAGGCTCACGTGCCAACAGGCAAAACTCACAGATCAAGACAGTGCAAAGAGAGGGAAGGACAAACTTCCTGCAAGAGTCACAAAGGGCTTCAGGGCTGGGGCTCCACAGACAGCTACCCTGGAGGTGCCCCCAGCCAGGCCAACAGATTCAAGAAGCACAGGTCACTCTGAAGAACGCCATCTGAGCATCTGGTGGTGCCAAGCAAGCGGCAGAGTGCGGAGTGCAGAGACAGGAGGCCGCATGAGCAGGGAGGAAGGGGCGGGCGGATGGGGGCAGCCCTGAGACGGCTCCTGGACCCCGAGAGTGGGCGCAGCACGTGAGGTCTGCAGGGCCTGCACTGGACCTTCTCCTCCAGGTCTCACTGGTCTCTGGGAAAACCGCAGCAGTCCACAAGCCTGTGGGGGCTGCATTCTCCCCAACCAGGGAGGAAGGAACCTCACCTTCCAGCAGAGATCTTAGAAACAGCAGTGACTACCGAAGGGACGGTGGGGCTGCCTGGTGGTCCACATTCCTAAATGGACCGGTTTTCATCTGCCTCTCGAAGTCCCGCCTACAGCCAGCTGCCTTTTATAGCCAAACTGTTTCAATGGAGGGGCGGAGAGAAAGAGCACATTTTTTTTTTAAGGTCAACCACGACAATGGCTTTGGCGTGCTGCGATTCATGGGGTCGCAAAGAGTCGGACAGGACTGAGCGACTGAACTGAACTGACGACAACGGCTTTAGGCACTGGATAAGGATGAAAAGGCTGCAGCGGTCTAGATGCTGAGGTGTTGAGGAAAAACAGGTTATGCTAATGAGCTCCTTAATGAGCCACTTACTGGGCTGTTTTTTTATTAAGAAGCTGAGCACCTATTCAGATCCCAGAGCTGGGAAACCTCTCGGAAGGTAGGGATTCCTGCACTATTAATCCCCCTGGGCCCTGAGCAGGAAATAGGGATTTCTGAGAGTCAGCTGCCATTCCCAGGGGTCCCAGAGGAATTCAGTTCTGGCCCTCTATGCAGTGGCCTGGCACCCACCCTGTAGGGATATAGGAAGCTCCAGCCTCCTGCAGCCCCCAGTCAGATGGGCAGCTTCAGGGCAAGACCTGCAGCTCCCACCAGCAGCACTGCCCGCCGTGAGGACTCCTGGGACCCACCCGTACCTGTCTGAGGGCCTTCCGTGGAAACACAAATGCCCAGGCTGCATGACTGATGAAATGAGTTCTGTAACTACATGAGTTATAACATTATAATCATGGTGCTACCAGTCACTTTCTGCTTTAAATTAAAAAAATACTTCTCCCCAGAAGTTTACTGAAAGGAAAAAATATGAAATACACAGGCATGTCTACTTAAGTTAGAAATGTCATTCTTCCTGGTAAATTAACTTGCAAGCAACCACTTAAAAATGGAGGCAGAAATCCACATTCTTCCCCATTAAGTTCCCACGGAGAAAAAGTCATTTGGTAGGACACAATTTTCCTAGCTTCTTCTTTTTTAAAATATTATTTATTTATTTGGCCACGCCAGGTCTGAGTTGCGGTATGTGGGATCTAGTTCCCTGACCAGGGATCGAACCGGGCCCCTGCAGTGGGAGCACAAACTCTTAGCCATTGCAGCACCAAGGAAGTCACCTAGTTTCTTCCACTAAAAGAAGGCCTGGGCTTCAAGGTCAAAGCCAAGGGAAGTTCCTGGAGCAACATCAATAGTGGTGTATCGGAGGCACCCTCAGTGACAAGGCTTCCCTGGTGGCTCAGACAGTTAAGAATCTGCCTGCAATGAGGGGGAACCTAGATTCAATCCCTGGGTCAGGAAGATCCCCTGGAGAAAGGAATGGCAACCCACTCAAGGATTCTTGTCTGGAAATTCCAAGGACACAACAGACTGGTGGGCTACATACAGTCCACGGGGTTGCAAAGAGTCGAACATGACTGAGCAAATAACACTTTCCCTGACAAGAGATCTGGGGTTTTAAGCCACCTGGCTGGTTGGTGGTCAAGCACTCCAAGGACAGGACCAAAGTCCTCCACGTCATTCTGTACCGTGAGTTGCTGATGACCTTTTCCAGCCACAGAGGAGGTGCTCCTCTCTCAAGGACGACCCCCCACCTCCCAGCCCCATCCTGCCCTGCCCGCCCCAGGGCTTTCACCATCTCCTTACCCGCACCTCCTCCTCCACTTACACACATGAAACTCATGCCCCCTCACTTGAGCAGACGCCCTGATGCTCTACACCTGCTCCAATCCCCCTTCTGCCCTTTGCAGTCAAACTGCCGGTGAACATACCACTGGGAGCACGCACATTTATTGAACACTTAGAGCATACAGGATGCTGTGCCAAGCATCTGATTATCCCATGGATACTGGTAGACCGATGGAGACTATTACTACACATTTTCATGCATACAGACACAGATGTGCTGAGTGTTTAAACAACCTGCCAAGGCCCACTTGGTGGCTGAAGGGGCCTGTGAGCACATGCCCAGAGCCCATCCCCATCTGCCCCCCACCCCACTTCTCTCCCACAGCCCGCCCCTCCCCTCACTGAGGCTGCTGTGCCGAGGTCGCCAAGGGTAACAACCTGGGACCTGAGTGCTGAGCTGGCTTACCCGCTCCGCCAGCTCCTCCTTCCTGAGCTGCCCTTCTGTGGTTCCTAGAAGTCTTGCCCAGCCTTCCTCCCTCCCCTGTGGCTGTTCCCACTCAGCTCCCCTCCAGGCCCTCTTCCCCTGCTCACCTCTCCCAGGCCACCCTTTCCTCAGTCCTCACCCCCAGGCTCACCCATCACCAACAGTGTGATGCTTCCCATAGAGACATCTGGGTTCTTCTGACTGTTCAGCATCATCAGAGCTTCCTTACCCCATTCCCAGATATCACCCCTTCTGGGCTTTGGCAAAAGGGCCAGTTACGGGTGACCCTGGCACAACAATGGGGCTCCGGGGCTCTGTCCACACACAGTCACAAGTCTGTGTGTAACTTTACAGCTGGTCCTGGGGATCTGCTCCATATTCTTGGTTCTGCACCAGAGTCAACCAAGCGTGGCTCATGGAGTCCATATTTATAGAAAGCAAGCACGTTTACGTGGACTTGAAGGAAATGGCAACCCACTCCAGTGTTTTTGCCTGGAGAATCCCAGGGACGGGGGAGCCTGATGGGCTTCCGTCTATGGGGTCACACAGAGTCGGACACGACTGAAGCGACTTAGCAGCAGTAGCAGCAGCAGCGCAGCTCAAACTCGAGTTGTTCAAGGGCCAGCCGTCCTAGTTTCAGTGGCCCTGCTTGCAGCCAGGGGGCCAGCATACAACCCAGACTTGGGCAGATACACCTGCAGGGCAGTGGCGGTGGGAGGCGGGCGGTCTCAGGGGAACAAGCACCATGGCCACGCGGTGGGCCGGGGGTCTCGGGGGAACGAGCACCATGGCCGGCGGTAGGCCGGGGAGTGCCGGGCAGTCTCCCTCCAGAACACACTCTGGCTGTGGTTCGAGCTACTAAGTCCCCTTTCTGCTTGTTTGTTTTCTGAGCCAGGTTCTTAAGACTTCCTCGAGATTCTGTCAGCTGCCCAACATCTCTTCAATAAATTCCTTTTCTGCTTAAATCAGCCAGAGTCGGTTTCTGTGGTCTGACTGATTCATTTCCCAAGCCTGTGCATCTGTGGCCTGGACTCCTCTGCTGAGCTTCTGACTCTTGTTTCCATCTGAGGCAATGCTATCCTGCACATGCCCCCACCCCTGGCACCCCCCAACTGTGACTCAGGATGGAGCTCAGCATCTGCCTTGGTCTCCCCAGCGGTTCACAGCATGGTCTGCCCCTCCTGGTGAGCGACAGCCAACCTGCCCAGCCCGGAGCCCCCCAGCAACCGCGACATCTCCCGGCTTTCTAACTCCACACATAGCCAACACTGACAGGTACCCTGGGACCCACACGCCGACACCATGCAAAGCGGTCCCCTCCTTCTAGTCTCACTAGCAGGACCTTACATTCAAAAGTCGTTTCATTTGCACATTAAAGAATTTTAAAATCCATAACTGGATTTACACATTTAATCATATCACAGTCCACATGCTATAAAGAACTTTAGTCAAGTGTTTAAACAGCCTTGCAAAAACCTATAAAAGAAAAGGCTGGTAATTAAGCTCATGTTTCCTATCCCTGGTCCAACTTTCTCTTTACAGCAAAGCATGGCTTCTCATCTATGAGTTGAAGATTTCACATCTTTTCCCAGGCTACTATATGTTAAAATACTTAAACATGATTTTTAAACCTGCAAAATACAAAATACATTTTGCACTCTCTTTCAGCTCTAAGACAAGTTAGCATGAAAAAGTAATTCAGTCCTAGACGTCTCCAGCAATAAGAGTCTTGACCAAATGCTACACGTGAGCCAAAGCAGAAATTCACACAGACAATAAGTGAACTGGAGACTGGGAGTGAAGGTCTTATTCTCGACCACAGGTGGACCAAGCACGTTTATGCAATACAGTAGCTATTCTCAGAAAAACAACTGTGACTTCTCTAAGTGCCCAGATGAATTTAGATATCAGTAATCTGAACATGAAAAAGCTGTTTTTTTTTTTAATTGAACTACTCTTGACCTACAATATTGTTAGCTTTAGATGTAGAGCAAGGTTATTCTCATATATATATACATACACACACACACACATATACACACACACACATTCTTTTTCAGATTCTTTTCCATTATAGATTACTACAAGATACTGAGTATAGTTTTCTGTGCTATTCTGTAAATTTTTGTTGTTCATCTCTTTTATATACAGCAGTGTGTATCTGTTAATCTCATACTCCTGATTTATCCCCTGCCCTTTCCCCTTTGGTAACCCTAACAGAAACAGACACATAGACAAACAGAACAAGCTGTTTTCTAAAGCGTTTCTGTGAACTAAAACGGACGGGAATGGGCAAATTTAATTCAGGTGACCAGGAATCCCTTGGAAGGAATGAAGCAGCCTTCACAGTCAACTCAAGAGTCAGAATGCAGTGCTTGAGTAGGATCTCAAAAACGACAGGATGATCTCAGTTCATTCCCAAGGCAAACCATTCAACATCATAGTAACCCAGGTCTAAGCCCCAACCTACAAGACCTTCTAGAACTAACACACACACAAAGTCCTTTTCATCACAGGGAATTGGAATGCAAAAGCAGGAAATCAAAGGATAGCCAGAATAACAGCCAAGCTCGGCCTTCGAGTACAGAATGAAGCAGAGCAAAGGCTACACAGTTTTGTCAAGAGAACACGCTGGTCGTAGCAAACACCCTCTTCCAACAACACAAGAGACAGCACATGGACACTGCCAGACAGTCAGTGCTGAAATCAGACTGATTATATTCTTTGCAGCCAAAGATGGAGAAGCTCTACATAGTCAGTAAAACAGGACCTGGAGCTGACTGGGGCTCAGACCATGAACTCCTTATTGCAAAAATTCAGGCTTAAAGTGAAGAAAGGGAAAACCACTAGACCATTCAGGTATGACCTAAATCAACTGCCTTATAATTATACAGTGGAAGTGACAAATAGATTCAAGGGGTTAGGTCTGGCGGACAGAGTGCCTGAAGTGCTATGGGTGGAGGTTACTAACAGTGTACAGGGGGCAGCGATCAAGACCATCCTCAAGAAAAAGGCAAAGCAGTTGTCTGAGGAGACTTTACAAATAGCTGAAGAAAGAAGAGATGTGAAATCAAGAGAGAAAGGGAAAGATATACCCAACTGAATGCAGAGTTACAGAGAATAGCAAGGAGAGATTAGAAGGCCTTCTTAACTGAGCAACGCAAAGAAATAGAGGAAAATTGAATGGGAAAGACTAGAGATCTCTTCAAGAAAACTAGATATCAAGGGGACATTTCATGCAAGGATGGGCACGATAAAGGACAGAAAGGCCAGGACCTAACAGAAGCAGAGGAGATTAAGAAGAGATGGCAAGAACACATAGAAGAACTCTACAAAAAAGGTCTTAATAAACTGGATGACCATCATGGTGTGCTCACTCACCTACACCAGACATCCTGGAATATGAGGGCAAGTGGGTCTTAGGAAGCATTCCTACTAACAAAGCTAATGGAGGTGACAGAATTCCAGCTGAGCTATTTCAAATCCTAAAAGATGATGCTGTTGAAGTGCTGCACTTAATGTGTCAGCAAATTTGGAAAACTCAGCAGTGGCCAGAAGACTGGAAAATGTCAGTCCTCATCCCAATCCCAAAGAAGGGCAACGCCAAAGAATGTTCAAACTACCATACAATTGCGCTCATTTCACATGCGAGCAAGGTTTTGCTCAAAATCCTTCAAGCTAGACTTTGGCAGTACATTGAACTGAGAACTTCCAGATGTACAAGTTGGGTTTCAAAGAGGCTGAGGAATCAGAGCTTAAATTTCCAACATTCACTGGATCATGGAGCAAGAAAGGGAATTAAAAAAAAAAATCTACTTTGTTTCACTGACTACATTAAAGTCTTTGCGTGGGCCACAACAAACTAGAGAGTTCTTAAAAAAGACAGGAATATCAGACCACCTTACCTGCCTCCTAAGAAGTCTGTATGCGGGTCAAGAAATAACAGAACAGACCATGGAACAATGGGTTCAAAATTGGGAAAGCAGTACAACAAGGCTGTCTATTGTCACCCTGCTTATTTCACTTCTATGTAGAGTACATCATAAGAAACGCTGGGCTGGAGGAAGCACAAGCGGGAATCAAGTCTGCTGGGAGAAATATCAACAGCCTCAAATATGCAGATGATGCCACCCTTATGGCAGAAAGTGAAGAACTAAAGAGCCTCTTGATGAAATTGAAAGAGGAGAGTGAAAAAGTTGGCTTAAAGCTCAACATTCAAAAAACAACGATCATGGCATCCGGTCCCATCACTTTATGGTCAATAGAAGCGGAAGAAGTGGAAGCAGTGACAGATTTTCTTTTCTTGGGCTCCAAAATCACTGCAGACGGTTACTGCATGAAATTAAAAGACACTTGCTCATTGGAAGGAAAGCTATGACAAACCTAGACAGTGTATGTATTAAAAAGCAGAGACATCACTGTGGTGACAAAGGTCTACATAGTCCATGCTACGGTTTTTCCAGTAGTCATGTGCAGATGTGAGACCGTAAAGAAGGCTGAGCACCAAAGAACTGATGCATTCTAACTGTGGTGCTGGAGAAGACTCTTGAGAGTTCCCTGGACAGCCAGGAGATCAGAACAGTCAATCCTAAAGGAAATCAACGCTGAATATTCATTGGACAGACTGATCCTGAGGCTGAAGCTCCAATACTTTGGCCACCTGATGCAAAGAGCTGATTCACTGGAAAAGACCCTGATGCTGGCTAGTAAAGAATAAAGGGAAAAGGAGAAGAGAGAGACAGATAATGAGATGGTTAGACACCATCACCGACACAATGGACATTAATTTGAACAAACTCCGCAAGACAGTGGAGGACAGAGGAGCCTGGTGTGCTGCAGTCCACGGGGTCACAAAGAGTCAGACATGACTGAGCGACTGAACAACAATAAGGAGCTTGGTATATAAACATCATTATTTTAAACAGAATAATTTTCTTTCCTAACACATGGTGAAACATGGATGTTCAATATACACGTATCTTACATATTTATTCACAGATGACTTCCAAAATACAATCGCCTTGATATTTAAGCGGAATTAAATGTTACCTTAGTTGACGTGGAAATGCTTTTGGATGGAGAGCAGTGTGAATATTCTGGATTGGTCACAGCAAATTTGATTAATTAGATTGGTTCTATAAATTTAAAGCTTGAAAAAGCTATTACTTTCACATATGATGCTTTCAGGCAAACAGGATGTAGCACCTTCAGCTTGTATTCCAGAGGAACTTCCTTAGTTTTTCTGGTGATGGAACCACCATCACCAGAAAAAAAGCAGCGGGGTCAAATCCCACCCCACCAATTCCTTCACTTGAGCTGCACTAGCTGTTACACCTCAGCCAAGGCAGTTTGACCCAAGAAGTCAAACAAGAATAAAAAGCCTCCTAACTCCCATGGCTTACAGTCTCACACAGGTGGAACACAGCCCATACGCGGGAAAGATGCTGCAAAGCAGGTTCAGAAAAGCTTTCTGGAAGAGGCGACGTTTCAGTGGGGCTGAGAAGGCTGGATATGTTGCGTTCAGTTGAACAGGGAGGAAGGAGTTTTTGACTATGGGAAAAGCAAAGATGAAGGCATGCAGACTTCAGGGAGGCTGGTAACACAAAAACAGATGTACCTAAGGCGATCTTTCAGAGTTTCTTTGTACAATGAAAGAATCCTATGTAACTTCATGATCCAAAATTTTAATTCAAACACACTAAACTGATTTTTTTTTTTTAAATCCCCATGGGAGCAAGCATACCAAAACAATCTTCAGGCAACTACAAGGATATGAGCAATATATGGGGGAAATCTACGAGAAACGCTTCCCCTTTCTGACTGTCCCGTGCAGGGCCCGCCCCCCGGCCACAGCGTGAGCACACGGGGAGAGCAAGGACGCAAGTGCCGGGCGTTCCAGCCCCTCCGACCAGCTGGACAACGTGCACTAGCCAACAATCTCAGGGCTCTCCCTTGCAAAGAAAAGAACAAAACAAAATCCAACCTCGGGATGCAAACCTTTTTTGAAAACAGGAATAGAGAAGAAACTCTTTTAACTGGTCTGTCACAGAGTGTCCCTGTAACACACTGGCACAGACCCCATGCTTGCCTGCAGAGCGTAACTCCCCACCACCAAGCTCCTGGCTTGCTGCTGCTGCCGTTTAGACACTAAGCCGTGTCTGACTCTTGGCGACCACACGGACTGCAGCCCGCCAGGCTCGTCTGTCCGTGGGATTTCCCAGGATCCCACTGGAGTGGGTTGCCATTTCCTTCTTCACAGTTCATGGCTTATATGATATAATCCCACTACCAGAATGGCTTCAACGCTGAGCTTTCTCATGCGAAGCCCAAGGCTTACTGACACCGGAGAAACCGTCTGAATGTGCCCAGAAAAAGGACTCCTAAACACAAGCCACAGGGGCTAGGGTTTTCTCTAGGGGGTGGAGCAGTGGTCATTTTGGGATGTGCTACATCAAAAGCATTTGCTCTTGGGAAATAATGGTCACGGTTTCACAGCTTCTTCCCCAGATCTGTCAGGCTCTCCTGCAGCTGGGTATGGCCGTGGAACCAGGCTCCAGCAAATGGGGAGCAAGTTTCTGACACGAACCCTCTGGCCCTCCCTCCACCCTTTCTTCCACCGGCTGCCATGCACAGACGCCACCACCTCACTTCCTGAGTACCAGGCTGGTACATCCTGGGGAGGGGGGACCTGGAGGGGCAGGGCTCCTTGAAGATTGTCTGGAACCAGATGTGGCGCAAAGCACGAGAGAGGAAAAACTATCTTGTTTTAAATTGCTGGTGTTTTGTAACTGAGTTACCTTAAAGCTTAAGTCTAATTGAAACAGCTCTCACCAGAACGGCCAGTGGTCACTGCTCAACAGAACTCACACTGTCCAACAGCCCTACCCTCCAAGCTGCTGCTTGCCCTGGGGAGGTAGGTTCCCGCAGTGCTAGCCTTTCATGTGGCCCAGAACCAGAGCTTCCTGACAGATGAGAAGGCGAAATGGCTACAGCAGTAAAAGGAACCCAAATCTGACAGCAAAACAAAGACAATTCTCAGACAGTCCCTGCTGCCCCACGCGGAGAAAAGCCACCGATGATGCTGGGGGCCCGTGGTGGCTTTGGCCACACGCTGGTGCCAACTGACAAACGCCTGCACAAGAGCTGCCCCGAGGACAAGGGGCCCGGAAACTTCCTTCTAGTTCTGCCTCGTAACTGCACGTGCAGGGGCAGGTCCGTCCCGTGCGGGGACTGCAGGACCACTGTCGGACACTGCAGGGAACCCAGAGCTCAGTCCAACACCAAATACACTGCAGGGAGGACAAGGAGCAAAATTACCCTCCTCTTGAAAGACTGCTTGGAAGTTCCTCAGTTATGGACACATGGCTCCTTCCCAGGATTGACTGAAGGAACCTTACAACAGGAAACAGCCATCTCCTGCCCTGTCCAGAGCCCTTCAACAAGGTGCCCGAGTGCAGAGCTCTTGCAGAACCAGAAGAGGGATATTTTCTCTCCGTCATGCTTTGCGCTGCCTCTAGTTTCAGACCGTGTCCTGCTTCCTAGTCAGTCCAAAAAGGTTACAACAGTGGAAGAAAGAAATCTGCAAAATTCCCAGGGCCTAGAGTCACTGGGACCCCAGCTGAGATCGACCCTCAAAAGGTGGAAGCGACTAGCTAGAAGAGCACACGAGATCGTCTTAACAGTCACGTGACCAGAATTTCCGTTTCCACTACTATAAAATTAAGATAACACTCCGAAGTCCACTGTGAGGATTAAAACACAGCCACAGAGCTGTGCAGAGTGCCTGGGGTAGGGAGAGGATGGGGGTGTCAGCTCTAAAGTCAGCAGAAATGGCCAAGATTCATGTTCTGATTTCCATGGACTCTCCAAAAGCAAATCAGGGCAAGACCAAACAAGCTCCAGAATTGTGTGTATTGAGGAGGCGGGTGGCGGCGGAGGCTGAGCTGCTTCCAACCATCCCAGGGAGCTGACAGCTCCAGGCTGTTAGCAGTAGTCGCCTCCCTTTCAGTTCAGCCCAGGGAACTTAATTGTTCTTAATTATACAGATGCCACTCATATGCAAATAGTGCATGAAGGGCTTTCCTTTTAAATTGTAATTTTTCTTTCTTTTCTTGAGGCACTGAAGTGTTACTGCTGAAGACATTACAGAAGAAAGAATGGCCCAGAAGGGCCCAGGCCCAGGAGGCGGCCCTGGGCACAGGCCGCCCTCCCTTTGTGCGGCCCTTGGGCTGGGTCCCCTCTCATGGGCCCGGCCTGCCAGGGTCTTGTCTCTTCTCTAACTCTTTCCCCTCTCCTCCCAGCATTCTCCAGCCCAGACCAAGCACTAAATGAAGCCCACAGAGGTCCCAGAGCCCAGTGGAGAGGAGGGGAAGTCAAGATCAGCGGGCCACAAGGTACCTTCAGCCAGTCAATCCTTCTATCAATGAATACCAACTGCAAAAGGAGAGCGCTCCAGTAAAACTGTTCTTAAGATAATAATAGCAACATGGGGGGGGGGGGGGGGAAGCTGACAACAAGTAAATAAAAGGAAACACAACTGTCCTGTGCAATATGATTACAATGAAAGACTTACAAAGGAAAATGAGCAGGCAATTACTCAAATACTAACCGGCCACGTTAGGATGGGGGAAGGTCAGCAACGGTTCCCTCACCCCACCCCATATTCCAAATTTGTTACATGGAGCAATGTCTTTGAGAATATTAACAATTTTCAGTTATGTGCTTTTAGAAAACTCAAGAGCAACAGGAAGGTATATTCTTATTAAAAACAATTTGAAATTACTTTTCTATCAAATAACATATTTTCATGTTCACAAGCTACTGAAAAGTTAACAAAAGTTTCAACTCCCAGTGTCCTGTTACTCTGCTCCACTTCCCTGTCTCTCAAGGCTCTGCCTCCTCCACCACCTCTTTCAGAGACCCCCAAGCTTTAGCTACCGGCTTTCTTCCCCATCTACAGCCACTCACTGGCTGATCTGATCCAGTCTCCAAGCTCTGTCACCTGAAATTCACGTCTCCAACCCAGCCCTCCTCTCTCCAATCCCAGCTTTCCAGCTGCCCACCCACACACAGGTCTACTACTAGCAGCATAGTTTAGGAACTAAGTCAAGTCACCCTCTTGCAACCCCATGCCAGGCTCCTCTGTCCATAGGATTTCCCAGGCAAGAATACTGGAGTGGGTTGCCATTTTCTTCTGTAGGGGATCTCCCTGACCCGGGGATCGAACCTGGGTCTCCTGCACTGCGGGGCGATTCTTTACCACCTGAGCCACCAGGGAAGCCCAACGGTCTTCTGAGAATTCTCAAAGACATTAAAAAACAAAACCCTCCACTGCTGCATCGACAGCCATCCCCGCTCAGCTATTCCAGCCAAGAATCTTGAAATCATCCTTAACTGCTTTCTCTGCCCTACACTCCACATCAATCTACTGGAAATCCTGTGAGCTCTGGTGCAGAACAAATCCAGAACCACACCACCTTCCCACCTCCACCAGGCCTGGACACTTCACCACCAACTGCAATCAAGTGACCTCAAGTGGCCTCCCCACAGTGCAGGTCAATGCCAGCCAGGACGGCCTTTCAGAACCGAACTCACAGTCTCACGGCTCTGCTCAAAGACCCAGTGACTCCACATTCACTGCTTTCGTGAACTGAGTCCACAGAGCCATCACCCTGTGCTGCTGCTGCTGCTAAGTCGCGTCAGTCGTGTCCGACTCTGTGCGACCCCAGAGACGGCAGCCCATCAGGCTCCCCTGTCCCTGAGATTCTCCAGGCAAGAACACTGGAGTGGGTTGCCATTTCCTTCTCCAACACGTGAAAGTGAAGTCGCTCAGTCGTGTCTGACTCTTCGCGACCCCATGGACTGCAGTGACTCACCTTCAATCTGCTCCCTCTTCGGTACGCTCTGCTATAGCCCACGGTCTTCTGTCTGCCCTGGGACCACTCCAGGCACAAATGCCCATCTTAAAAGGCCTGTACGTTGGCCATTCTGTCTGGAACATTCTTTTCCCAAGTAGCCTCATGGCGATCTCCTTCACCTCCTCCAAATCTTTGGAAAATCTCACCTCTTTAATAAGCCCAGACACTCTGTTTATAATGACAGCCCCCACCCTTCATCTCTTTTTTTTTTTTTTGCCCCATTTTTTCCAGTTTCTCCACACTACATATCACCTTCCAAAAGCCATACAATTCAGCTGTTCCTTGCATCCAGGTTCTCTGCCTCTTTCCCACACCCAGACTGCAAGCACCACCAGGACAGGGGTTTTGGTCTGTTCTGCGCGGAATTGAACGTTCTTAGGCATTGCCTTTGAGATTGGAATGAAAACTGACCAAAAAATGCTTAAACTACAGCATAATTGCACTCATCTCACAATCTAGCAAAGTAATGATCAAAATTCTCCAAGTCAGGCTTCGATAGTACGTGAACCAAGAACTTCCAGATGTTCAAGCTGGATTTAGAAAAGACAGAGGAACCAGAGATCAAATTGCCAACATCTGTTGGATCATAGAAAAAGCAAGAGAGTTCCAGAAAAACATCTACTTCTGCTTCATTGACTACACTAAAGTCTTTGACTGTGTGAATCACAAGAAACTGTGGAAAATTCTTCAAAAGATGGGAATACCAAACCACATTACCTGCCTCCTGAGAAATCTGTATGCAGGTCAAGAAGCAACAATTAGAACTGGACATGGAACAATGGACCAGTTCCATATTGGGAAAGGAGTACGTCAAGGCTGTATATTGTCACCCTGCTTATTTAACTTACATGGAGAGTACATTATGCAAAATGCCAGGCTGGATGAAGCACAAGATGGAATCAAGATTGCCGGGAGAAATATCAACAACTGCATACATGCAGATAACACCACCTTTATGGCAGAGAGCAAAGAGGAACTAAAGAGCCTCTTGATGAAAGTGAAAGACGAGAGTGAGAAAGCTGGCTTAAAACTCAACATTCAAAAAACAAAGATCATGGCATCCAGTCCTATCACTTCATGGCAAATAAATGGAGAAACAATGGGAACAGTAACAGACTTTATTTTCCTGGACTCCAAAATCACTGCAGATGGTGACTGCAGCCATGAAATTAAAAGACATTTACTCCTTGGAAGAAAAGCTATGACCAACCTAGACAGCATATTAAAAACCAGAGATAGATGGACAAAGGTCCATCTAGTCAAAGCTATGGTTTTTCCAGTAGTCATGTACAGTATAGTCCAGAGAGTTGGACCATAAAGAAAGTTGAGTGCTGAAGAATTGATGCTTTTGAACTGTGGTGTTGGAGAAGACTCTTGAGAGTCCCTTGCACTGCAAGATCAAACCAGGCAATCCTAAAGGAAATCAGTCCTGAATATTATTTGGAAGGACTGATGTTAAAGCTGAAACTCCAATACTCTGGCCACCTGATGTGAAGAACTGATTGATTAGAAAAGACCCTGATGCTGGGGAACATTGAAGGCAGGAGGAGAAGGGGACGACAGAGGATGACATGGTTTGACAGCATCACCAACTTAATAGACATGAATTTGAGCAAGCTCCAGGAGCTGGTAATGAACAAGGAAGCCTGTCGTGCTGCAGTCCATAGGGTCGCAGAGAATCGGACACAACTGAGCAACTGAACTGAACTTGTACAGAACTGTGTCTCAAGAATTTAGAGAACAGTTGCTCAATAGCATTTATTACACAGGTGAAATGTGTAATGGATCTTTAAAACCACAATCCAAGCCTCAGAATATCTTTTTAATTATCCAGTTAAAGTTAGCCTCACCAAAATATACCAGAGACCACAGGAAATGTCATGAAAAAAGATTTCTCAAATTTCAATGTAAGCCTTGACCATATCAAATTTTAAATGTGTGAGAGAGGGGAAAAAAAACTATGTATAAAATAGTTTTAAAAACCAATGTCAGGTAAGTTATTTTTTTATTCACCTTAGAAAAAAAAGTCAGATCTAATCAAACCAAGGGTATACAAATTATAGTGACTTACTAAATTACAAATGCTATACTTGTTAATATAATGCTGAGACAACTAAGACTTTTTTTAAAAAGAAAGGATCTTGAGTCTATTGAGAAAAATAAGGCGCTGCAATGCGGAGAGATTAAGCCAGGACTGTATGAGATCCCATCCGTTAATCCCCGGTTGGGAAGGATCTCTGGGAAGCAGCATCCCAGGCCTGGGCCTGTTAAAATTGTCTGACTAAGGCCCCGAAGCAGCAAGAGGCCTGAGATGGCAATTCTGGTTCCACTATTTGAATGAGTGGATTCAGAATCCCAGAATGAAGAAATAAACCAAAACCTACAGTGTTTAGGGACTTCCCTGGTAGTCCAATGGCTATGACTCCACACTCCTAATGCAGGGGGCCTGGGTTCGATCCCTGGTCAGGGAAGTAGATTCCGCAAGCCCCAACTAAAGAGCTCGCATGCCCCAACTAAAAGTAACAAACCAAACAAAAAAGGGATTCCCCAAATGCAGCAACTAAGACCTGGCACAGCCCAATTAAAACAAAAAACCTACGTACTTATAGACAGCAGGTGCACAAGCACACAGGCACGCTGACGTGAGCTCAGCACCACGTCCTCGGCCGCGCGTCTGCTACCTCAGGTGCATTCCACGTTCAAGGCCGAGTGCAGAGACGTGTCCCCCAAAGCCACACCCAGTCCCCCAGCTACCATGGGGGCAACGTGGCCAACATGGGGATGAAAGATCTGCAGGATGGACAGAAAGTCCCTGACTGCTTATCCCAGAAGCCATCACCTGTCCTTCTTTAGGCTATGACAACTAACAAATTCTTTTTAGTTGGAATCTGTCACTTGAGACTAAAAAGACCCCCCAGCTAATCATTAGATAAGCCCAGGAACTAAAATCTAATTTATGAGACTGGGTCCAAAAATAAGGACTGCAGGTAACCTCTGAAACATTAAAATACATTTTATTGCTATTTATGAAAACAAATGCTTTCTGAGAAACAGGGTGACTGTGCAAAAGGTCTAAAAAAAACTGCATCTCGACCCAAAAAAAGTGTCCCTTAAACACTGTCTTTATAAAAGCACCACAGCTTCTTCTGAGAGGCAAACATTGCAAAATTAGATTGTGGTGGTGGCTACCTAACCCTGTGGATGTATTAGAATAGCTGCACATTCTAGATGGGTGAATTGTAGGCTGTGTGTATTGTATCTCAATAAAGCGGTTTCAGAAAAAAAAAAAAAAAGGCAAGTATACACATTAGGAGGCAAGGCCAGCCTCCTAATTCCATCTTTCTGTCAGGATTCAGCGTAGGAAGGGAAGGAGGCCATTTCTGCAGACGCATCTTCTCAAACACGGAAGCGCCACAATGCAAGTTCATTTCCTCTCTGTGCACACAGATGCCTCCTATACAAAATGAAAATGCCATATGCAGATGCCTTTGATTAGCACGGCCACGTTTCCCATTATTATGCAGCACTCTGTAACAAGCTGCAGTTAATGCCTGCCTATTATCCAAGTGCAAAATCATTCTGCGTAATTTCAAGCAGTCTGACAGCTGCCGGGGAAGAACAGCCTTGCCCTTCAGTCGAGGCCATCTGACATACAACCCCTGCCGCTGCAAGGACCCCAATTATCTAGGGCTCATCAACTGCAATCAAGCAGGCACTCTCAGACTTCATTTGTTGTCACGGGCCTTCCAAATGCCAGCATGAGAAGATGAAGAGAAAGGCAGAAATTAGGACTGGAGCAGTTTGGGGGCGGAGGGGTTGTTTTTGGTGGCCCTTTTTTTTTTTTTTTGGCACGGGGGCGGGTAGGATGCACAGGTGGTGACGAAATCTAACAAGAGCAGAACAAGTGCTTCCACGGAGAAACGACGTCCCCTGCTGTGTCCACCCCCGTTCTCATCTTCACAGGCCTGGGAGCCGGGACCTTCCGCGGCCTGGCCTCCAGGGCCCAGTGAACTCCAGTGCTACTCAATGACTCTCAATTTGCCAGTTTTCCAAATAATCCTATGACCTCTCCTCTGAGGAGGCATTTCCGTATTTCAAATAGTCTCCATTGTGGTTTTCCTTTAACTATAAACAGAGATAAGAACATACACTAACAGTACTTTATACAATGAATCGGGGGATTATACTGTGACATGCCACAGTTACTACAATAACTACACTGCATATAAAGTATTACATTTTTAACTCTCGCGACAAACAACTCAATTTTTATTCTGTGTTCAGGAACACTCTTTCCAAAATCTCTATTTCTTTACTTTCCTAGTAACAAAAGAAGGAAATCCTGTATATTCCACACTAGAAATACTGCCACATTCTGGCACTAGTTACAGAATTAATCCCTTTGAATCCAAGAAAAGGTAAATCCCCTGCAGTGGAATTTTAAAATGTGTAGCTCCTGAACACTTCCTCCCTTTTAAAAAGAATCATCGTGAGCACCAGATCATGGAGTCAAGAAATTATTTAGTCCACTGGAATTCAACCTGGCCACCTCTCAGGATAACCAAGAACAGCTTTTTTTAAAATATGGATTCCAGAAACTTCCCAAATGGACCAGCCGTTAGCTAGCTGCCTGGTCCGGAAGCTAAGATCCCACATACCTCGTGGCCAAAAAGCCAGAACTTTAACAACTGAAACAATATTGTACAAATTCAATGAAGACTTTAAGAATGGTCCACATTCAAAAAAAAATTTTTTTTAATAAAATACAATCCAAATTCCAGGAATCCACTACTTCCTCCTGAATCAGAATCTCTGGGGAAAGAGCCTGGCAACCTGTTTTGGGAATAACACCCCCAAGCAATCCACTGCTCTTGCACCCACTAGGAGAGCAGGAGTCACGCATCTGGAAACCGCAAATCCACTCATCCGTCTGTCTGTGGCTTATTCCAGAATCCACTCAGTGTACTTCTATTTCCAATGCGGTTTATTCCCATTATGTTGATAAAATATTTCCATCTCAGCAAAAGTCAGGTTGCAGGAAACAAGCTAGCTGTTTTATGCAGAAAGGGATTTTAACATAGGGAATTAAGTGCTCATGAGATCACTGAAAGGTTCAAGAGGGAAGGCTTGAGCCTGGGCTTCCAGAAAGGAGCCCCAGAGCAACAGGGAACCGCCCTGCCATGGGCGCTGGCCTCTGTCCCACAGGGAAGGTGGAACCCCCCTCTAGGGAGGCCGTCCTGGAACCACTGAGTCAGGAGCACCCCAGGACTTGACCACCACAAGCTGTCCTACACCTGATGGTCACTGAGTCGGAATGTGGGAAGAAGCACTCACTAGAATGCTCCTGGAGCATTGAGTTGGACACATTTGCACTCTGGGGTCCCCAGAATTGCAGCCAGCAAGCCAGCCCACTCTGAGCAGAGGCCTTCACCTCTAACACACAGCACTCACCACCAAGCAGTCTCCCTCCCCTTTGCAACCTCCGTAGGCCTCTCTCCTTTCCATTTCTCCCTCCTGTGGGGCCAATCCTCACTCCACTACTGTACCTAATGATACCTTTTGAATTTCTTCTTCTATGATTCAGCTCATAATGCAATCAGTCTAGATCTTTTAGGGTTCTGATTTTTATCATTCAATACGCTGACTCTTTGTCGCCAAATTCTGTCATGCAACAAATTAATGATATAACATTGAAGAGATAGAATTAATTTTTAAAACATACTAACTTCTACTAAACATATATACTAATTTCACTGGGAAATTGTAATAATCGCATTATCAATATCTGCCCAAATTCAACCAGCCTTTTTTACACGGTATTTTCTGGACCATACGTCCAAAAGAGTATGCGATGCCACAAATGCATAAAAGGCCCTGACCACAAACAAGGAGTTGCTATTCCTACAGGAGTGGCAGAGACTTAGGAAAAAAGAAGAGCAGACACAGCAAGAATTTTAAGTGCCGCAAACAGAACATCTGACTCCAATGTGAACCATGAACTACTCAGACTTGAAATAATGATGGTGGTTCTCTTCGTAAAGCATGGTTTCGTGAAATGAACATATGGTAACATCTTGTGTAACAGCCCACAGAGTCCATTTTTGCAATCAGATCTTACTTAATTCAATACACCATGTGAATTCAAAACGTGGGCATATGTCAAATTTGAAAACTCTCCCACAGTTACCTGGATGGGGTAAGGAGGCAAGGGAGGTCTTCTGAGCAAATGAAATCATTCCTAACTCAGGCAGCAAGTGTGAGTCATGTGTGTGTTAAATTCTAATCTGTCTTCTCTAATCAGTAAGATTAATTTGGTATCTTATTTTGACCCTCATGAAGACTTCCCCCCTGAAGATTCAGTCTTCTCTTCTCACTGGTTTTTCACTTCTTTCAACCCACTCCCTTCCAAAGCAGCAGCCTGTTTCTAAATGAGTCCACACAGGTCTCTTACTTTACATACTTATTTCCATTCAGTGGAAACACTCGCACCGAGTGAGTTCTCTTCAAGGTGTGACTGAAGAGGAGGAAGGCCCACACCCACAAACGTTTGCTAATTTAAGTGGAAATTTTACTTTCATTTCTTTTGTAAATGGATTCCATCCCACCTACCACAGTTTAGAAGTACGCTGTATGCAATGTCCTTAAATAGAAAATTCAAAGTAATCAATCATTTCTTTTACTACTGGCAAGTAGCACCAAGTCTATGTGGAACATTTCTATTTTATACAGATGAAAGTCAAAGTTCACAGATGCTAAATTCAGTGTAATTTCTCAGAAGCACCAAGATAAAATTAATCACAAAATATACTGGAAGTCGGGCTTCCCAGGTGTCGCAATGGTAAAGAACTCATCCATCAATGCAGGAGATGGAAGAGACACAGCTTCAATCCCTGGGTTGCAAAGATCCCCTGGAGTAGGAAATGGCAAGCCACTCCAGGATTCTTGCCTGGAGAATCTCATGGACAGAGGAGCCTGGCGGGCTACAGTCCATGGCGCCAGAAAGGGTCAGACACGAGTGAGCAACTGAGCACACACACATCCCAGAAATCACGAATGATCACGGAAGAGGCCACAGTGGTGTCCAAGCCCTCTGGACAGTCGGGGCAAAGGCACGCCTCCTCACCCCCCAGGCCACGCTGAACAGTCTGTCCGCAGAAAGAGCAAAAGAGCAGCACCTCCTGTGACCCACACCACACACTTCAGATAAGAAAGCGTGCTGCGCTTCTACAGGATCCAGCCCCTCTCGGCCGCACTCTCCCAGGAGGGCTGGCTCCCCCCACCCCCACATCCCTCCCCCTCAGCCCCCTCCACCCCCAGCCCAGCAAGCCCTCTCCTCCCTGCGCTCTAATGGGCTCAGAAACTCTAGACCTGAGGCCTATGCTGTAATCGAACTTTGATACCAACACACTATGAGACAGGCCTAGGAAGGGAGCCAAGAGACAAGACCAGTGTTTTCAAAGAAGAAAGAGGGGGACCACAGGAGAAAATGGGCACGAGAAAGCTATTTCCTCACGCTCTGAAGTCAGTCTTCCCCTCCGCTACCTGCTTTTAAGCCGACACTTGCTCTCACTGGTGATGGCCCTGTTGTTTCTCCACCCAGAGGCTTCCCCTACCCCTCCACAGGTGGATGGTGGATCAGTATCACGGCAACCAGTCTGCACACTGTTTTTAAAACCAGTCCTCTTTTCTCAATATTTTAAAACAGCTTCATGGTTTTCTCCAATCCCTGGAAAAGGATACACTAAATATAAAACTTAGGGTTTTCAACCCACGCAAATCTACCAAAGCCAAGTGCTAGGAGCCCAAGTCCTGACTTATTCTCGGTTCTGTTTTCACAGCCTAGGTTCTTTCAATAAATTTCCATATTTACAACTAAATAATACACTCTTTGAAGAGGCAAGCTCCAATCTGTTGTACATTATCTAAGGCCAAAATCTGAAAGTGAGCGAGGCTTACTTACTTCACCCCCAGTTCTAAAAACCCATAGGCACCACACTGCTGTCCCTCTCACAGACACAGAGCTTGTGGGAAGGGCCGTCCCGGGCACGCAGGCGGCGGCCACGAGGACCAAGGACATCCAGGACAGACCCCAAGGCAGACCAGGGACACTCAGGACAGACCGCAGGGCAGACCAGGGACACTCAGGACAGACCCCAGGGCAGACCAAGGACATCCAGCACAGACCCAGGACAGACCAGGGACACTCAGGACAGACCCCAGGGCAGACCAGGGACACCCAGCACAGACCCCAGGGCAGACCAGGGACACTCAGGACAGACCCAGGGCAGACCAGGGACACTCAGGACAGACCGCAGGGCAGACCAGGGACACTCAGGACAGACCCCAGGGCAGACCAAGGACATCCAGCACAGACCCAGGACAGACCAGGGACACTCAGGACAGACCCAGGACAGACCAGGGACACTCAGGACAGACCCCAGGGCAGACCAGGGACACTCAGGACAGACCCAGGACAGACCAGGGACACTCAGGACAGACCCAGGACAGACCAGGGACACCCAGCACAGACCCCAGGGCAGACCAGGAACACCCAGCACAGACCCCAGGGCAGACCAGGAACACCCAGCACAGACCCCAGGGCAGACTAGGGACACTCAGGACAGACCCCAGGGCAGACCAGGGACACTCAGGACAGACCCAGGACAGACCAGGGACACCCAGCACAGACCCCAGGGCAGACCAGGGACACTCAGCACAGACCCCAGGGCAGACCAGGGACACCCAGCACAGACCCCAGGGCAGACCAGGGACACTCAGCACAGACCCCAGGGCAGACCAGGGACACCCAGCACAGACCCCAGGGCAGACCAGGGACACTCAGGGCAGACCAGGGACACTCAGCATAGACCCCAGGGCAGACCAGGGACACTCAGCACAGACCCCAGGGCAGACCAGGAACACCCAGCACAGACCCCAGGGCAGACCAGGGACACTCAGGACAGACCCCAGGGCAGACCAGGGACACTCAGGACAGACCCAGGACAGACCAGGGACACCCAGCACAGACCCCAGGGCAGACCAGGAACACCCAGCACAGACCCCAGGGCAGACCAGGGACACTCAGGACAGACCATAGGGCAGACCAGGGACACTCAGGACAGACCCCAGGGCAGACCAGGGACACTCAGGACAGACCCCAGGGCAGACCAGGGACACCCAGCACAGACCCCAGGGCAGATCAAGGACACCCAGGACAGACCCCAGGGCAGACCAGGGACACTCAGGAGAGACTGTAGAGCAGACCAGGGACACTCAGGACAGACCACAGGGCAGACCAGCCGCTCACGCAGCGGTTGAGCAAACGCTTGAAACACATGGGACCAAAATTCAAAGAAGCCTCTCAAGCTGCAAAAACATGGTGCCGAAGAGATGAGGCTAAAGAGCAATAACTGCAGGATGTCCATGAAGGCAGGAAAAGCTGGCGAAGGGAGAGCGGTGGGCGCCGTCCATGCAGGGACCCTGTGCCGGTCCCCCAGGCAGCCCACGGAGGGCGGGCACCTCCTGGACAGCGGGTCGTAACAAGGGCCACCGTCCACGGGGACAGTCCCCGCCTCCCCTACAGCACAAGCCCAGAAACCCAGAGGAACACAAAGCCAATCACATCTCCCCACAGGAAACGGCACAAAGAGTCACAGCCTGGCAAAGGCACCAAATACACACGCACACCAGGGCTGCACAAAATCTTCAACACAGCCACAAACCCTCTACACAACACGCAGCGATGAAAACCAAGCCCCTGAAATTCTGTGTCAGAGTGACCTGACATACCCCAGGGTCTGAGTCTCTCCTTTGCCAGGCCAGGAAATGGACACCCAGAGGGTCACTTGCCCACAGTCAGGAAAATCCAGTCAAAAGCCAACCTGGAAACAAACCCTATGCCTCCTGCACACCCGTCATGTGCGACCAGACAAGCTTCTCTGTACAAAAGTCCCTGGAGACAGGCAACACACACACACACACACACACACACACACACACACACACACCCCCCCCATGATTACTTATGCTGGAGACAGGCAAAACACACACACACACACACACCCATGATTACTTACGCTGGAGACAGGCAACACACACACACACACACACACACACACACCCATGATTACTTATGCTGGAGACAGGCAACACACACACACACACACACACACACACACCCCCATGATTACTTATGCTGTCTCCAAAACAGGACATACATAAATAAAAACATAATTCCTGCGTAACACATTTTCCCTGCCAACCGTGTCAGCCATTACAAATTACGTATCTGTGCGCTTGTTATTAGCTACCGCTTTTTCTTTGGCAGTTTTTTTAAAGTTACAGAGTATTGGGAGAAGGCACGTGTGGAGCAGCCCTGGCTTCTGGCCATTTCTCCTGCCGGGGAGAGGTGTGTCCTCCCCAGGACCTGCATGTGACCCGAGGCAGGTCCAGCAGAGCCCTCTGTGGGACCACGAGCGCTGGGAGGGAATTCTCGGGATGTGAAGCTTTACCTGGCACAGCCAGCAGCCAAGCTTCCCACCAGACTTTCTGAGGGAGAGCCTGAAAAAGTCAAGCAGAGGGGAAGCATATGGAGACAAAAACAGTCCCACACCTGGAGTAAGGTGTGCAGGTTAGGTAGTGCTAGTGAGGAGAGTGAAGAGGGCAATTTCTATCTCTGTGGTTCTCTTCTGAATTACCTAATCCTGTTACAACAAACATGACTTCTGTAATGAGAAATGCAGGGAGAACGCTCCGTCATGAAGTAAGGGCAGGGCTGACACTTGACAGGGCTGGCCTCTCCTTCCTGATTGCCTAAGACCTCCTCTGATTGGCTGGAACCCAGGGTATCTCAAGGGGTAAAAAATGAAACTTTCCGCATAATGCTGGCTGCAGGAACCGGGCGACAGCTTCTCTGCCGGGTGTGGCGCCCATTCAGACATAAATTTTAATGTTAACACTAGCTAACTGCAGACCTTTTGCCACAGCACTATTGGTAATAGTATTTTAACTAATGATCACCTGGAAATTCAACTATAAAACTTGAGGGTAATTAGAAGCATGCAACCAAACTCCTTTCTGACAGCTCTCGCCACAGCACCCTTCACAGCAGGGAGCCAACTGACTCTGCAAAGGTCGGACTTTGCATTTCTAAACCTCAGTTCCTCTTCCTCAATGACTTCCCCTTCTTTTTACACCAAATCTTACCTTTGGACTTGCATCAGACCTGGTTTCCTCCTACACAAGGAAGGGATGCTTTTCCTTCAAATTTTGAATTTTTTGCTTACTATCATGCCTCTCTCCCAGCTCATTCCTGAGGCTACTGTGCCCTTCTCCAGCCTTAGGCAAACCGCCAAACCTCACGCCTTACAGAAGGAGTCCCATTCAACACACAGCCATGGAGACAAACGGAGGAAATCCCCAAATTCCACCAATACTCAGGCAGCAACATCGTGCTGGAGGCTTTAACCAATGTAGTTTGCCAACAACTGACATAGTATTTGGGAATCACATTCGCAGGAAACTACTTCAGGTCTTACTTTGACATGAAATGCTAAAAAGACAACAAATGTTCAAGGCAAAAAAATACAGGTAATGCCACAGTCACACAGTCTTCATTTTTTTTTTTTTAAGACCAAAGAAAACACAGTACCTCAGAAATATTACACAATGTTTAAGTCAACAGACAAAGCCACGAAAACCTACTCAATCCTTCAGTCCTGTAAAGTGTAACCACCAAGTACCAGAGGGGGCTAAGGGGAAACCCAGAGCCCGGAGCCCTGGCAGAGGCCTCGGGGCTTTCCTCTGATTTTTCTAAACCACCAATGGTAACTAGACGCAGGGCCTCAGGCAAACGCAGGGCAGAAAGGGGTCCGTGGGAAGCAGGAGTGACAGGACCGGGGAGGCCCCGTGGCGGGGGAGTAGGGAACACGCCGCTAAGAAAGGGGAAGCCGCTCACCACAGACCGGGGCTTCAACCCACGTGCGGGGCCCCAAGCCAGCCAAAGCCCTGCCTGGGACTCGGACCCAGTCAAAACCCACAGTACCTGGTGTCAGGACCCAACGAAGCCATCACAGAAAGAATTCAGGGAGAGACAACTTGATGTCCCATCACAGAAAGAATTCAGGGAGAAACAAAATGATAGGTAAGAAGCAAATTTATTCAGATTCAGAGAGAAGCACACTCCACAGACAGCGTGTGAGCCATCGCAGAAGGCAAGTGCAGCAGCTGCGAAACGTGGCAGTGGTTAGTTTTTATACGCTGGGTGATTTCATACTCCGAGTGGGAAAGTTCCAAAAAAGAGAATTCCAGAAAAACATTTATTTCTGCTTTATTGACTATGCCAAAGCCTTTGACCTGTGTGGATCACAATAAACTGTAGAGAATTCTGAAAGAGATGGGAATACCAGACCACCTGACCTGTCTCTTGAGAAACCTATAAGCAAATCAGGAAGCAACAGTTAGAACTGGACGTGGAACAACAGACTGGTTCCAAATAGGAAAAGGAGTACATCAAGGCTGTATATTGTCACCCTGCCTATTTAACTTCTATGCAGAGTACATCATGAGAAATGCTGGGCTGGAAGAAACACAAGCTGGAATCAAGATTGCCGGGAGAAATATCAATAACCTCAGATATGCAGATGACACCACCCTTATGGCAGAAAGTGAAGAACAACTAAAAAGCCTCTTGAGGAAAGTCAAAGAGGAGAGTGAAAAAGTTGGCTTAAAGCTCAACGTTCAGAAAACAAAGATCATGGCATCCAGTCCCATCATTTCATGGCAAATAGATGGAGAGACAGTGGAAACAGTGGCTGACTTTATTTTGGGGGGGCTCCAAAATCACTGCAGATAGTGACTGCGGCCATGAAATTAAAAGATGCATACTCCTTGGAAGGAAACTTATGACCAACCTAGACAGCATATTAAAAAACAGAGACATTACTTTGTCAACAAAGGTCCATCTAGTCAAGGCTATGGTTTTTCCAGTGGTCATGTATGGATGTGAGAGTTGGACTGTGAAGAAAGCTGAGCGCCAAAGAGTTGATGTTCTTGAACTGTGGTGTTGGAGAAGACTCTTGAGAGTCCCTTGGACTGCAAGGAGATCAACGAGTCCATCCTAAAGGAGATCAGTCCTGGGTGTTCATTGGAAGGACTGATATTGAAGCTGAAACTCCAATACTTTGGCCACCTGACGCGAAGAGCTGACTCATTTGAAAAGACCCTGATGCTGGGAAAGATTGAGGGCAGGAGGAGAAGGGGATGACAGAGGATGAGATGGTTGGATGGCATCACTGACTCTATGGACATGGGTTTGGGTGGACTCTGGGAGTTGGTGATAGACAGAGAGGCCTGGTGTGCTGCGGTTCATGGGGTCGCAAAGAGTTGGACACGACTGAGCGACTGAACTGAACTAATGAGTGGGAGGACTATTCCAACTATTTTAGGGAAGGGGTGGAGATTTCCAGGATCTGGGCCACCACTCACTCCTTGGTCTTTTAACAGTGCCTTGGAACTGCCATGGCACCTCTGGGTGGGTCATATTACTTGCTGATTGAGGATCAAGGTCTAATCTTGCCTGCCACTGGTCCCATTTGATTCTAACTGGTTTATGCTGTGTCCTTGGGCTATGTCATTCTTTCAGAAGTTGTGCCCTGCCCCTTTCTATCCTGTTACAAAGGGTGGAGGCACAGAAGTGGGCGTGGTGTTAACCAGGAAACCTGGGACCAACCATCTGGGGAGGCTCTCCTATCACTGAAAAAACATCTGTTAAAGGCACTCAGAGAGGGGCTGAGGATACAAAAATTTTAAAGTAACAGAAGGATCTTGCTGTGAAAGACCTTCATCGAGTGGGTGGAGACAAGCCAGAGACTGAGACTGGGGCAGGCGGAAGGCAGAATGTTCTAGAAGGAGTCAAGGGCTGGGGGAGGCCACCCCCAGGCCCCAGGGAGGAGCCTTCTTGGCACCGCATCCGCCTCGTCATCCCGGGCCCCCTCCTCGCCCTGGGGTCCAGCACAAGGTCTCCCTCCCAGCCCGCCCCCACTTCTGAGGCCTCCTAAGACTCACACACAGTGAAAGCCAGCGCATCTCTTTACTACAAACTCAGGAACTTCGAAAGTTGAAATTAAAGGGCACAAAACAGGAACTCAAAAGCCACAAGCTGAAGCTTCAAAGGTGAGAATGTCCCACTTCATACATGGCGGTTGAGGGTTCCCACTCCTCGGCTCCATGTTCTCCCCGCTGCCGACACACGCTCGACTCCCCCTGTCCCCACGACTGGAGAGCCCCCGTCCCCTCACGGCCCCCCATCTGACAGGGAGCAGGGCCCCCAGGACGTGCACGAGGAGACTCAGCCGCTCCACTCTGAGACACAGCCTCAGCAGAAGCGCACACGCAGAGAGTCAGGCTGGGAGGACAGTTACGGTATTGCTGAAAAACTGAAATAAACCTGCGTTTCTTCTGTAATAAAAGTAAGAAAGAACAAAAGGAGACCAATACCAAAACAAAGCACACAGGCTTCAACGCAGATGAACCCTGAGGAGAGAAACCAGGCCCGAAAGGATAAACACTGCCAACTCCATGTAACCCGTGGCGCTTGGCGTGGTCACACTCATCGTGATGCACAGCACAGGGGTGGCTGTCAGGGCTGCGGTCGGGGAATGGGGACCAGTGTGTATAAAGCAGAGCTGCAGGTCTGCAAGAAGCAAAGAGTCCCGTGGATGGATGGTGGTGACGGCTGCTCAACAGTGGGAATGGACTTAATGCCACTGAATGATCACAATAGCAAACTTTATATGACATATTAAATATATTGTATCACTACTAAATAAATTTTGAAAAGGAACAAGCTTCAGGAATTTATTGTATCTGAAGTAGAGTCCATCTGAATTTAATATATTTTTCGAGTAATGCACAATGCTTCTAGCAGTTATCAAGGAGACTACCTAATTCCTAACCAGAATGTCAAGGGTGGACGTGTGTACTGAGAGAGACCTGCCTGAAAGGCCAGGACCCAGACTCTTCCCTGAAGCAGCAGCCAGCACCTTCCCCGCAAGGACACCGGCACCATCACCCTCACCTCGGCCGCCGCCACCATCTGCTGAATCCCCAGTACACAGGAGCCTGATCCCCATTCTCTCCACACCCAAGATCAGCGAGAAGAGCGGACACGACCCCCAGACTACACATGAAGAAATGAGGCCTGAGGCGACACGGCCAAGAGAGCCTGCAGCCTGGGTACTGCCCACCTGGGGCCAGCGGCTTCCCAGCGTGGACCCCCCATCACCCGTCACCCGAGTCACATACACAGAACTGGCTTCCCAGGGTGGACTGCAAGGCTCTCCACCCCCTCCTCCCACTGAAACTGCTCTACACCTGCAGGAAGCCGTGGACGTGCTGGATCTAAAGACTTCAAGAGAAAAAGCAGAAGCCACAACCACCCCCAGAAGGTTCCGCAGGGCTTCCCATTAACTAACTCCAGAGCAAAGGGAAGGGAGAGGTCTGCGCAGGGTTGAGCCCTTCTCCGCTCCCACCAGTGCTCCTTCCACCTGCCCTCAGCTCCCAACAGAGAACACTCAACTCCAGGAGCCTGAGGCCTCCAAGGTCTCCTGCCTTAAATGTGAGAACTAATTAAAGGCTAGTTGTCTATTTTTAAAATGGATGAAAACTAAACATTCCATCTTTAGGGTTCATTTTAAGATTAAAAAAAACAAAACAAAACAAAACAAAAAACTCCCTTCCAAATTTAAGTAAAATCAGCAGCTAGAAAGACAGACTGAGGATGATGCCCAAAGCCTCCAGAGACCCCCCACCCCCGAGTCAGCCCAGAGAGGAGGAAGCTGATCCGGCTGTCCAGCAAAGGGGGCGCCCCTTCCTGGCCTGACAGGAACCCCTGGGCTGGTGCTGCTGCCGGCCTCATCCATGTGATGCGCACCGGGCTTTTTACCCCACTGGTTCTGTTTTCACATGCATCAGTGTAAACTCCCCGTGGTCAAGGGCTGTCAAACTTCCCTATTCACCCCCGGCATTGAATCCTGTTTCCTACACAGAAGAGGCACTTGGCAGTGCCGGTTCTTCAGAAGGCCTTGTATGAAAGGACAGTGTGGTAGGAACCAACAAGCTGCCTTCTGGAGACTCAGGGAGTGTCTGTCTCTAAGCCTGATGAGCCGCTCGGCTCTGATGGGGACCAAGGAAGATGCACCCCCACCAGCGAGGAGGGCCTTTCTCCCTGCATCCCTGCTGCTCAACTGGCCAGATCACATACGCACTGCATTCATGTATCTGACTTTTTTTGAGGTTCAGTTCAGTCGCTCAGTCACGTCCGACTCTTTGCAACCCATGGACTGCAGCACCAGGCCTCCCTGTCCATCACCAGCTCCCGGAGCTTGCTCAGACTCGAGTCCATCGAGTCAGTGATGCCATCCAACCATCTCATCTTCTGTCGTCCCCTTCTCCTCCAAGCTTCAATCTTTCCCAACATTGGGGTCTTTTCCAATGAGGGAGTTCTTCACATCAGGTAGCCAAAGTATTGGAGTTTCAACTTCAGCATCAGTCCTTCCAATGAATATTTAGAACTGATTTCCTTTAGGATTAACTGGTTTGATTTTTTTTTTTTTTTGAGATATGATTTACTTTTGGCTGTGCTGGGTCTTTCTCCAGTTGTGGTCACGGGCCGCTCCCGTTGTAGAGCGTGGGCCCTAGGGCTAGAGGGCTCAGAAGGTGTGGTACATGGGCCCTGTGGCTCCTTGGCATGTGGCATCCTCCTGGAGCAGGGATGGAACCAGCAGGTGAACACTCAAACACTGGACCATCAGGGAAGTCCACGTATCTGCTTTAAAATTACATTTGCCTGTCGTTTCCCTCCTATGCACACCCAAGAATTAAAGTTTCAAATTTCTCATTTTCCATACTGTAAATGTGTTCACTAGTAGGTAAAGATGGCCAATTTAAAGTGTCTACTCTCAGCTTTTCTCCTTCTATGGTGTTAATGTCATCTGAAGTTTAAGTAAAACTTCAAATTTCTGCGGCATGAGTAAGAAGTGATTTGATTTGGGTACAAAGTCTTCAGATTCAAAAATCTGTATACGAGGCCACCAACATTAATTTTCTATCACAGCTTTTGTCACTTCAGCAACTTTGACTGAAAGCTCGGCCCCAAGCAAGCGACTCAGAAAGACAATATTTACACAAGACATCAGAACAAGTGTTGATGGAATCCCAGAGAACTTTCTCTACCAAATTTCTAAGCAGAGAGCAGCAGCACTGTACACCTCTCCCCAATCTCTCCAGCAGGCCAGCACACCCAGGATGCCCCCTGCGGCTGCTGGCTCACACCACCCCTGCAACAGGCTCCTCACACACACACCCACGCCACCCCACCCGCCCCCGCCACAGCAGGGCCAGGAGAAAAGCTCTGCACATGAAGACTACACGCTGATCACAGGGCACGTAAGTGGTTGGTGATCAAGAGTTGAAAACATAGCAAATAAACCACTGGCTCAAGTCTCTCAAAGTCTGTAAGGCCCCAACAAGTAGGATGTCCAAGACAGTCCCTGTCCTGACGGTGGGCAGAGACAGAAGAGGAGGCCCCGCTGGCAAACAGCTAAATGATAGCATGTGTGTCACATCAAAAAGCCGAAAACTAGGTCTGATCCATCTTCGGGGGGTGATGGGGAGACCTCAGAGAGAGCCTGGGCACCAAGTTAGGACACCGGGTTTTAGAGTACACGTGCTTAGTCGTTCAATCATATCCAACTCTTTGCAACCCCACGGACTGTAGCCCACCAGGTTCCTCTGTCCATGGGGATTCTCCAGGCAAGAATACTGGAGTGGGTTGCCATGCCCTCCTCCAGGGATCTTCCTGACCCAAGATTCAAACCCAGGTCTTCCACATTGCAGGTGGACTCCTTACCGACTGAGCCCATAGTAAACACATACTAACATATACCAAAGCCTGTCATTCTTTTCTGAAACTGTCACACATGATTTAATCAATGGGAAATTTCTCAGTGCCTTACCAAATTATCCCTTTGCATACTAGACTCATACTAGAGGCTCACCAGTCTTTCCCCTTTCCCTGATACAGCACACACACACACAGACCTTCTCTCCAGGGTGAGTTAATGCTGAGACAAAAACTCAGTTATTCACTGTTTTCAGCTTTTCTATTCCATTAACAGTTTCTCAGCTAATTATGCCTGCTTCTTATTTTCAGAGACCTTGACACTGGGCTCAGTCCCTTCTGATTCTGTTTTCTCTTTGGGTCTGCTCTGGGGTATCCTGCCTCAGCCCTGGCCGACACAGCTTTCTCTTAGACCAAAAACACCGCCTTCTGAACTACTCAGCAGCATCCAGCAGTGCTCGCCGAAGATGAAGCTGCTCAGGAGACGAGGAGGCACGTTTGCGGTAAGGGCTCAATCTGACAACCACAGTGCAGACACGTCCGGGGGAACTGGCAAGAAGCCAAATCCCCGCTGACCTGCCTCAGCTCCAAACCCGGACCTGGTGGGGGTCCAATTACCGCCCTCCGTGTGCACCCCTTTCTCCACGTAGGTCTCAGCGCTCACTGTTTGTTGGGTTCTTCTCGCGCGGTTAGAAACCCACACACAGTAAGTTTAGGAAAATATGGAAAACTAGTGATAAACAAATCACCTTGAAACACCACCACTCAAGTGGGGCAAATTTCCAAGATAAAAACAGGGTTCCAAAAGACTCCTACTCCATGCAAAAGGCAAAAGAGGTGACTCACAGAGTGAGTTTAAAAAGAGGCTAGAAGGGCAGTGAGTAATGTGACCCGGTTATCACAGGAAATCAGCAATGGGCCGAAATAGATTTTCAGCTTCTGGCTAACAGAGTCTGGGAATACACGATTGCATAAATACACACACTGCACACAGAATTATCTTAACCGCTGAAAACCTTCAGAGAGTGCTTCTTTCACTGCTACCACGAACCTACCAGGAACCAAGCCTCAGACAAACAAAAGGTTCCTTACCTAAATGCTAAAAAAGCTAACGAGCGCTACACTTCATGGGTTCAATTCAATTCAGCTCTGTGTTGAACACCAGATGGGTCTCAGGCAGGGGCAGAACTGCTTTCATGGGGCCTGAAACTTACTGCTTGGAAGGTGGAAAGGGTGTTGTTTAATGGGAAAAAATACACAATGTATTTTATTTTTGAAAATTTAATAAAAAGCGTAACCATGTGAACACATTTCTAGGCTCCTCCCAGTCTTGGAAAGGACTCATGAATGGAGAATGAGAGTGTGTGTGTGTTGTGTGTGTGTGTGTGTGTGTGTGTGCATGTGCACGTGTGCGCAGGTGGGGGGAAGGGCAAGAAAGGCTTCCTAGACGAGGGGGTGTTCAGGGAGAAATCAACCTGGAGGAGGTACAGGAGACCTCCAGGCTCAGGGAACAAGTCCAATGGTGGGAATAAAAAAAAAAAAACTTCAACTACTCTCATTAACAAATGAATGCAAATGAGCAGCATATAATACCAATTAGGGCCTCTTAGATTAAAATTAAAATGTGCTTCCATGGTGGCTCAGTTGGTAAAGAATCCACCTGCAATGGAGGAGACCCCGTTGGATCCCTGGGTCTGGAAGACCCCCAGGAGAAGGAAATGGCAGCCCACTCCAGGATTCTTGCCTGGAAAATCCCAGAGAAGCCTAGTGGGCTACAGTCCACGGCGTTGCAACAGTCGGACACAACTTAGCGACTAAACCACAACCACAGATTAAAATTACAAAGAGTAAGAAAATATTGGTGGGCCTTCCCTGGTGGTTCCACGGCCAAGACTCCACAGATGCAAGGGGCCCAAGTTCGATACTCGGTCAGGGAACTAGATCCCACATGCCGCAATTAAAGAGTTCATACAGGGCAACTAAAAAACCCATGTCACACAACTAAGACCTATGGAGCCATACAAATACATATGCATTTTTAAAAAAAGAAAGGGTTGTTCAAAGACGCAGATGCAGTGTGGCAGATACAGTGTGGTTGAGTTTTTTCTTTTTCCCCTCTTAAATAAACCTCTTATACAAAGTATTAGATTTTAAATTATGGAACATTCATACAGTGTACTACACAGCAGTCATTAGAAACAATATTAAGCTGAAAAATCAAGCTGCTGCTGCTGCTGCTAAGTCGTGTCAGCCGTGTCTGACTCTGTGAGACCCCAGAGACAGCAGCCCACCAGGCTCCCCCGTCCCTGGGATTCTCCAGGCAAGAACACTGGAGTAGGTTGCCATTGCCTTCTCCAATGCATGAAAGTGAAAAGTGAAAGTGAAGTCACTCAGTCGTGTCCGACTCTTTAGGACCCCATGGATGGCAGCCTACCAGGCTCCTCCGTCCATGGGATTTTCCAGGCAAGAGTACTGGAGTGGGGTGCCATTGCCTTCTCCAAAAAATCAAGCTACAGTAACTCAAAAGATGTCTGTACCCTATGTTCACAGCAACATTATTCAATAGCCAAAAACTGAAACAGCCTAAGTGTCCACCAATGAATGAATAAAGAAGTCATGGTGCATATAAACAATGGACTATTACTCAGCCATAAAAAATAAGGAAATCCTGCCATTTCCAACAGCATGGACGGACCCTGAGGGCATCATGCTAAGTGAAATAAGTCAGACAGAGAAAGGCAAATACTGTATCATCTCACTCGTATGTGGAATCTTAAAAAAAAAAAAAAAAAAAAAAACTCATAGGAAAAAAGATCAGACACGTGGTTAGCAGAAGGAGGGGCTTAGGGAACGGGGACCTGAAGGAAGCTGGTCAAAAGGTACGAGCTTCCAGGGACCTCCCTAGTGGTCCGGGGGTTGGGAATCCACCTTCCAATTAGGGAGCTAAGACCTCACATGCCACAGGGCAACTACTAAGCCCAACTACCATGCCACAACCAGAGAGAAGCCGGCGAGCCACAATGACGATCCCACGTGCTACAACTAAGACCCAACCCAGCCAAATAAATAAAACCTTTTTAAAGATGTACAAGCTTCCAGTTATGAGACATGTAAGTACTCTGCATATATGTACAACGTGATGACCACTGTTAACACTGCCATAGGACACATAGGAAAGCTGTTAGGAGAATAAACCCTGAGTTCTCATCACAAGGAAAAGAATTTTTTTTCATTTTTTGCTTTTTCTCTTTATTGCATGTAAATGAGATGATGGATGCTAACTAAATTTACTGTGGTAAGCATTTCACATTAAGTCAAATCGCTACGTTGCACATCTTAAACTTACACAGTGATATCTCAATAAAACTAGCAAAAAGGGGAAAAGTCAGGTTACAAAATCGTGTGTCAAATAATCCCATTAAAAAATATATAATAAAAATAATACAACAAAAAACACAAAAAACTGCTTTATTAATAGAAAAGCGTTCTGGCAGGATACATTAAAACATTAAAATACACAATTCAACAACAGAGACACGAAGAATCCAATTAAAAAATGGGCATAGGATTTGAGCAGGCATTTCTCCAAAGAATATAAACAAATGGCCAATAAGGGCATGAAAAAATGCTCAATATGATTAGTCTTTCGTGAAATACAAATCCCGACCACAAGACGCCACTTCACAGCCACCAGCACAGCTATCATCAGAAAGTCAGCTCAGAAGTGCCGGTGAAGATGCAGAGAAATCAGAACCCTTGTTCACTACTGGAAGGAATGTAAAACGAGGCAGACGCTTTGGAAAACAGCTCAGCAGCTCCTCAAAATGTTACACATAGAGTTACCATAGGAACTAGCAAATCCACTCTTATATACTTAACAGAATTAAAAACATATGTCCACACAAAAGCCTGTACACCAATGTTCACAGCAGCACTATTTGTAAGAGTCAAGAGCTTGAAATATCCGAACGTACACCGACTGATGAATGAATGGACAAAAGACGGTGCCTCCACATAAAGGCTCATTATTTGGTACCACAAAGGAGAGAAGTCCCGACAGATGCCACAACCTGGGAAAGCAGGAGAACATCCTGCTGAACGGAAGAAGCCGCTCACAAGACTGACCGGATAGGACACGATTCCATTCATGTGAAATATTCAGAACACAAGTCTGCAGAGACAGAAAGCAGACTCGTGAGCGGTCGTCAGGGGCTGGAGTGGAGGGATGCGAAGTGACGGGAAATGGGTGTGAGGTTTCTTTTCAGGGTGATGAGGATGTTCTAAAATTAGATAGTGGCGTGAACTGCACACTGTTAATAGTCTAAAAACCACGGAACTGTACACCTTAACAGGAGGCATTTACCAGGCATTGTGTGAACCATGTCTCAATAAAGCCACTTTTTAAAACATGTTTCTTCAAATTTATTTTTTATTGAAGTATAGCTGAATTATGTGTTAATTACTGCTATACAGCAAAGTGACTCAGTTACACGCATACGTGTATTTACATACATATATATATATATTCTTCTTCATATCCTTTCCCATTCTGGCTTATCACAGGAAATTGAATATAGTTCCCTGTGCTATACAGTAGGACCTTGTTATTTATCTGTATCTACATACGCCACTTAGTATCTGCTAATCCCAGCTCCCAACCCTCTCCCACCCACTTCCACTTATAATTGATTTTCAGTGTTGTGTTAGTTTCTGGTGTACAGCAAAGTCATTCAGTACATATATATTTTATATATGTACATACACATATTCAGATATATCTCTCTCTCTCTATATATATATAGTTGCTATTTTTAAAAATACAGTAGTTATTTCCATACTTTACATAGCTGTAATTTTCTTTATATTTCATAATATTTTCTAAGAAAAAATTAACACCAGCTGGGCAAGCTTGAGTTAGTACTAACTTTAACTTTGGTTTCCTGTTATTAAATGAGGATAGCAGCAGTACCCATTTTAACAGCATCTAACTTATAGCTTTTTCAAAGCAGTAAATGAGATTCCAAATGTAACGGGGCTGCTTCCCAGGTGGCACAGTTGTAAAGAATCTGCCTGCCACTGCAGGAGACACAGGTTCAATTCCTGGGGCGGGAAGATCTCCTGGAGACGGAAATGGTAACCCACTCCAGTCTTCTTGCCTGGAGAATCCCATGGACAGAAGAGCCTGGACAGCTACAGTCCCTGGGGTCACAAAGAGTTGGACATGACTGAGCGACTAAGCACGGGCGCTTGCACAAACACACCATGAAGTAAGCACTTAAAAATCAGCTATTGACTCAATGGACATGGGTCTGGGTAGACTCTGGGAGCTGGTAATGGACAGGGAGGCCTGGCGTGCTGCAGGCCATGGGGTCGCAAAGAGTCGGACACGACTGAGCGACTGAACTGAACTGAACTGAACTGAATGAAGTGAAGTGAAAGTCACTCAGCTGTGTCCGACTCTTTGTGACCCCATGGACTATACAGTCTGTGGAATTCTCCAGGCCAGAACACTGGAATGGGTAGCCTTTCCGTTCTCCAGGGGCTCTTCCCAGCCCAGGGATTGAACCCAGGTCTCCCGCATTGCAGGTGGATTTTTTACCAGCTGAGCCACCAGGGAAGCCCAGCTATTATTATAACCTTTAAAATTAAAAATGATTTCTATTTTGAAAACAGAAACATGGCCTCCTACTGACATCACGATTGCCGGGAGAAATATCAATAACCTCAGACACGCAGATGACACCACCCTTATAGCAGGAAGTGAAGAGCTAAAGAGTCTCTTGATGAAAGTGAAAGAGGAGAGTGAAGAAGTTGGCTTAAAGCTCAACATTCAGAAAACTAAGATCATGGCATCTGGTCCCATCACCTCATGGCAAATAGAGGGAGAAACAATGGAAACAGTGAGAGACTTCATTTTTCAGGGCTCCCAGATCACTGCAGATGGTGACTGCAGCCATGAAATTAAAAGATGCTTGCTCCTTGGAAGAAAAGCTATGACCAACCTAGACAGCATATTAAAAAGCAAAACATTACTTTACCAACAAAGGTCCATCTAGTCAAAGCTATGGTTTTTCCAGTAGTCATGTGTGGATGTGAGAGTTGGACTATAAAGAAAGCCGAGCGCCGAAGAATTGATGCTTTTAAACTGTGATGTTGGAGAAGACTCTTGAGAGTCCCTTGGACTGCAAGGAGATCCAGTCAATCCTACAGGAAATCAGTCCTGAATATTCATTGAATATTCACTGATGCTAAAGCTGAAACTCCAGTACTCTGGCCACCTGATGCGAAGAACCAACTCACTGGAAAAGACCCTGATGCTGGGAAAGACTGAAAGCCAGAGAAGTGGACGACGGAGGATGAGATGGTTGGATGGCATCACCGACTCGATGGATGTGAGTCTGAGTAGGCTCCAGGAGTTGGTGATGGACAGGGAAGGCTGGCATGCTGCAGTCCACGTGTGTGGACACGACTGAGCGACCGAACTGAACTGACATCACTAACACGTTCTTGACTCGTTTCTCATCATTTAAGAGGCAGGGATGGCGTCAGCTGAGACAAATGCCAAGCGCAAAGTAAACAAGGTGCAGGAGTAACAGGGCCCCTTCCTGACGACAGCCTCCAGCTGAGTGCCCTGTATGCAGTCTGCATTCCCAGCATGCTCTGGGAAACGTATCAGTAGGCCCCTTTTAAAAGAAGGAAATCAGAGCTTGCAGGGGTTTATTTGACCAAGGTTGCCCAAGGCAAGGGGCTAAACCAGGATTCAAACCTAGGTTTATACTTCCAAAGCTTATACTTTGCCATATCCAAGGGGCAACTGATACCTGGAAAAAAAAAAAAAAAGAGCTCAAAGGAATCTATTTAAAGTCCACAAAAGTGAGAGAGAGAGAAAAAAAAAAAACAAAGACAGACAGACTTATCTGGGACTTTAACCTTCAAAACACTAAGCTACAAAAATCAACGTTTTATATTTAATAAATTCTGTTATAATTCTAACCATGCCCTAAATCTCAGTAGAAACAAAGTCAGAAGTTGAGAATTTTTAGTGTAATTGCTGACAAATACTAGCATGATATGACAGAAGTAATTTTTGCTAAAACATTTAAGGGCTGTATTAATTTTCATTAAACATTAAATATTATTTTCACTACACATAATTTTAATTAAATATTAAGGGCGTGCCTTGATGCTCTGACATTTAAACCCCCCTCTTCTGAAGCATCAAACATATCATCTGTGTCAATTTTCTCTTCTTCAGTCGTGAACTCAAAGACACTGGCTACCAGTCAGAAGGGACCTTGATGGAACAGAAGCTAGTATTAAGCAGGAAGGCATGTCTGAATGGAGACCAACTTTACAAGTGCTACATTTATTATTAAATATCTTACATTATGACAGCTTCCGCAATACTATGCAAACTCAGTACTGAAAGTCAGAGAAGAAGCAAGAAAACGGGTTTCCCTGGTGGCTTAGACGGTAAAGCATCTGCCTGCAATGCGCGAGACCTGGATTCAATCCTGGGTCGGGAAGATCCCCTGGAGAAGGAAACGGCAACCCACTCCAGTACTCTTGCCTGGAGAATCCCATGGACACAGGAGCCTGGTGGGCTACAGTCCATGGGGTCACAAAGAGTCGGACACGACTGAGCAACTTCACACGGTCACGGTCAAGAATACCTATGCTGTTTTCCCAATACCGGATCTGCTCACATAATGTAACCAAATGCGTTCTGTCCTTTTTCAATCTTCAATTTACTTTTTTATTAAGTATATTTTGATTGTAGTATCTGTTCAAATTATCAAACAATTCAAAAAAGATAGAGATCCCATCCTACCTACTCGAGACCTAGAACCAAAAGAATTAGCGTCTGGTAGTCAAATCTCACGGTTCTCTCTAATGAGCACACAAACGTGCTCAGGTAATGGTGTCAGGAAAAGGCACACACCAATTCCCCCTCACATTACCATGACACAGAATATCTGCACACGCAAACAGCTTGCAGCAGGAGGTCCCAGAGTACCCTGACCTTCTCCAGGGCCACATGTGCTGCTTCAGGCATTCCCAAGCTGTCTAGACTCCTTGATAATCAGAACCAGCAGATAAAAATGAAAATTAGCAAAAGATAAGGGCATACCTGAGCGTGACAAACTGGTGAGTTAAAACCCCAGCAATATCTGCTGATAAATGCAAAGCGCCTGCATATCTAAACTGGAAGACATTCTCTGAGCAGGAAGGCAGATGACAGGGAGATATCAGGAATGTTATCGACAAAGGCTCAGAGAAGACTGGGCCTGGAAAAGTTAAGCGATCTTTAAAAACAAAGAAGAGCGAGCATTTTTGAACACCATATTAATATTTGGCAACTATCCTTTTTTGTTAAAATACTCCTGACACACTTAAAAATACAGAATTGTGTCATCTTTCCAGGAATTTTACCTAAAGAAAAAGTAAGTAAATAAATGACATCTGTCTTCCTCCTCATCCTTGCCCCTGTGATGGGCCTGAATGTTTTTGTTTGCATAATCCCAAAAAGGATTTGGAAAAGCTGTGTACTGCACACATTTTGAAGCTAACATTTAAAATCTCACATTGTCATTTTAAGTGGATGCAGAGAAGATAACTTCTTACTTGTGAATATTGTTTTAAATAAAACTACTATATCACTTTTAAATATATATCTTCCAGTCTAAATTCTATCATCTTCTACCAAGATATATCTAAAAAGTAAACGAATCAACCAAGAGCTGGCAACTGTACATAATTTTCCTTTCTCCTTGAGTTCATCTTCCCATTCCACTCTCCCCAGACTACTGAATCTCAATACACTTTTATGCATTAAAGTCCCTCACACCTCAAAAACCTGTAAATAATTTGAGATTTACATATCTAACCATAAAAATCAGTCTTAAAAGTTTCTTCTAAACTGAGGTAAATGCAATTAGTATTGTAAGGACAAAACTGACCAAAGAAATATCACAAATTATTCTAAGTAAAATTGTATTGGAAATGTACATCTGAACGACATGGATGGTACTCCCCCTCCCGTTAGTTTATTCTGTGTAGAAGATTATTACTTATTACTGGAATAAGACAAGATACCGCATGCAAGATTGTTTAGTTCTTACAGATGCACGCACTGAGAAGATGAGCGCACACAAACAGGCAGATGGACATGGAAAAAGATAGTTCTAGCAAAGCAAAATACTACGCATCCATGGCAGTGATACTCAAAGTGTCTCAGCTGGCCACTCAGTCGGCCTCCTTTCAATTTTACTGAAAGTAAAGAAAGGCGAATTTATTTGCAGAGGACCTTCACCCAGTGCTTAGAGTCATTCACTTTCAGCAGTCACACCAGTTTTTTCATCATCCCTTTGCTGGGCATCAGATGGTGAGAGGTGGGTGAGAGGTGGTAATTCTGTAAGGAGCAGGCCACCCGGCCCACAGGCATTTTCTCAGGCAGGTCAATTCTAAGGCTGGTCACACGCAAGCCTGAAGAATCTGAAATGGATTCCCTTTAAATGACAGGTGCCAGTATATCCGGGGGAAAAGGCTTCACCAGGCGTGTATCCTCCTGGCTCTGAAGGCCGCAGCTCTAAGAAGCACAGGATGGAGATTAAGAAAAAATTACCCCAAATCTGATTCTAATCTGGGCCGTTTCATACACATATTCTTTGATGAAGCAGAGTCAGGTATCAAAATTACAACGTAAGGCTGAGTGTTTTCATATCCTCTCACATTATCAGACATGCCGCCAACTTTAAATGAAAATGTAGACTTCTACAAAATAAACATGTGGTCCCTTTCCTGACAGATCATATTCCAGTGAGCAAGAGGAGAACAAGAGCTCCATATACAAAGTTTTTAAGTTATTTCAAAGAGGCCATTTAAAGTAAACATTAAATCAAATCTTTAATTCAAGGAAACCTATAGGAGACATCTTTAATCAGTGTGTGCTGGGAATGCATTTAGTGAATATATAGAGGTGAGAAGAAAGTATTAAACGAGAAGACATTTACAAAACCTAGCACATCGTGTGATGCACAGGGGAATCTCAGTAACTGCTTCACAAGTTCTGAATCTAGGATTCAAATGGGAGGCACGTCAATACAATTTTCTAACTATACCATTCAGTCTTCATTGCCTTCTTTCATTTGACTTCTCAGATTAAAAAACATGTTAACACGCTGAAAGACAGGTATAAGACATACAAAATTTGATACTTCCACACCCCAACTTTTCTAATCCTTCCGGCTCAAACCTCAGAGCTCTCTTTGTTAAAATTATGAAAATACTGTAAGCAAACAGTCAACGCAACCCATGGCGGGGTAAAAGCTGAAAACTGTGTCTGCCTCCCTGTCACTTCCATACACCCAAACATCCCCATCACACCCAAATCCAATCCGGAGAGGCAATGCTGAATGCTATCTGATTTTTTCCCATCAACTTCTTATCTAAGCATCATTAAATGTGACTCACTGCTTCTTTTATACTCTCTCAAACCCACTCAGGTTCTACCAAGTCCCTCCTGCTGCTGCTGCTGCTAAGTCACTTCAGTCGTGTCCGACCCTGTGCGACCCCATAGATGGCAGCCCACGAGGCTCCCCCATCCCTGGGATTCTCCAGGCAAGAACACTGGAGTGGGTTGCCATTTCCTTCTCCAATGCATGAAAGTGAAAAGAGAAAGTGAAGGACACGCTCAGTCGTGTCCAACTCTTAGCAACCCCATGGACTGCAGCCCACCAGGCTCCTCCGTCCATGGGATTTTCCAGGCAAGAATACTGGAGTGGGGTGCCATCGCCTTCTCCGAAGTCCCTCCTAGGTCAGGCCTTTACCAGTTTCCCTGGACTGCGCTCAGGGTCTTTTGGCTGACCCCCTGCCCCGTGCCGGCTTCCCCACAATCTACCGTGTGCGTGTGTCAGGTTCTTAGCTGCCAATCACAGAATCCATTCTACATGTTTCACAGGCACTTCTGCAGCGGAGGACGAAGCTGTCACCCCGGGCCTAGGATCCAGGCTGAACCACATTACAGGCTGGGTCCTGTAAGGGAGCCAGAAACACCCAGCTCTACTGAGATAGAAGCCACCTCTGAAGCCGCATCAGCATCAAATGGGCATTTCCAGCCCCGCCGGCATTTGTCACACTTCAGTTTCAAATCCAAGTCTTGCCAGGGGCTCACATTCTAGCTGGCAGCACTCAGGTCAAATGTCTGCAGCCTAACAGCAAGAGAGGTTGGTAATACAGTGCGAGGGGTTCTTCGGTTTGGGGGTTTTGTTGTGCATCCTCTGGGGAAAGTCAGAATTCACAATATAGAGAGATACCCAGATATGACAAGGATGTTCAGAAGATTCAGGGAAACCACAAAAGAAAAGGGGTCAACGGCAACGAGAAGAAATTCATCTTTCTAAATGATCACTTTGACCACAGTCTTCTACGAAAGAAAAGGATGGTGGGCATGGAGATGCTCAACCAGAGGGCGGTGGGCAGACAGTCGCCAGGGCCTACAGGGTCTGCCTGGACCACCCATCAAAAACACGCCCTTCAAAGGGCAGGCCATACCCACTGACTGATGGAGATGGGGGACAAGGGCCCAATTTTTTCAGCCCAAGCCTGGACCACTCTGATGGGCCATAAACACTCTGAAGCTCCCTGGAGTGCTGGCCAAGACTCCGCAGACCCACTGGGCAGCTGGCTCCTCCCTCTGCCCCACCCTGCTTCTGCCCCCTCCCTTCCACAGGCGTTAATCCTTCATAAATATCCCTCACACCAAACTCCAGCTCAGCATCTACTCCTGGGAACCCACAGGGAGACAGAAACCACTGTCAAGAGCTTCCGGTTACAGTTATGAGGATGGCTTTTACTCTCCCATCCTGTCTCCTCCTCCATTCCAGTCTTAAATCTGCAAACAGAATACAAAACACTCACCCTCAATCATCTTACTAAAGCTTCCCCAGACACTGCTTGGTTAAATGAAGTTCATTCTCTCACAAACTCCTCCACAAGGGCATAAAGATGCAGAACTTCCTGAGGTGGTGTACGTTTAAAACTGGTTTTCTGGCTTTGATACTTGAAGGACAAGACAAGCATCAGAAGCCTGTCTGGATATGAATCCATGATTACCATTTTAAGATCTTCTGCAAATGCTGCTCCACTGTGGCCTTGCTTTTTACGTGTCATTTTGAGGAATGAGATGATAAGCAAATCCTTATCGCCCTTGTGCCTTATTCAATCTTTTTGCAAGGAGTCCTTGAGAATTTTTTTTTTTTTCTCTTTTCTTTGAAGTCTAATACTTTTTCTTTAGAATATATCTCCAATTGGATCTTTTTGGGTTAATTTCCCCAGGTACTTGACAGGCTCTTCCAATTCACAAATTCAAGTCTTGTTTTATTTTTGGAAAGTTTTCCTGGATTTTAAATATTAGTACCACCAAACAACTTTGTTTTTCTCCTTCACAGTCCAATCATACATGTTTCTTTGCTATCATCTTCTACTTCACTTTTTCTCTGATCCTTTTTGCTTCATGAAAAAGTTTTAATTCCTCACACAAGAATTCAACCTGCCCTGGTGGCTCAGTGGTAAAGAATCTGCCTGCCAAGACAGGAGACACAGGTTCGATCCCTGATCCATGAAGATCCTACAGGCCTCGAAGCAACTAAGCCTGTGCGCCGTTAACTCCTGAGCCTGCGCTCCAGAGCCCTGAAGCCACAGCTTCTGAGGCTGCAAGCACTGAAGCCCGCGCACCCGAGCCCATGCTCCACAACAGAAGTCACCACGACGAGAAGCCTGCACGTCGAGGCTAGAGAAGAGCTGCCACAGCCAGGGAAAAGCCCGCAGCAACAAAGACCCCAGCACAGCCAAAAACAGGCATATCAAAACCTGGCATAACACACCCACGTGACTTATGTTTGCCACACCAATAAAACCCCTCTGCTCTGGCCGGAGGTGCTCTGGCAGAATTCTGGGTCTTGCTTCCAATTTGATGCCCAAATTGATCTGATTCCTCTCAAGTCCTCTCCTGCTCACTGATGAGTCTCTCTCTTACCTCCATTTTTCTGAATCCTTATTATTTTATTGTTCACTTCATTTTAGTGGCATGAGATATATTAGTGGGAAATAAACTTATCAGATCAGATCAGTCGTTCAGTCGTGTCCGACTCTTTGCAACCCCATGAATCACAGCACGCCAGGCCTCCCTGTCCATCACCGACTCCCGGAATTCATTGAGACTCACGTCCATCGAGTCAGTGATGCCATCCAGCCATCTCATCCTCTGTCGTCCCCTTCTCCTCTTGCCCCCAATCCCTCCCAGCATCAGAGTCTTTTCCAATGAGTCAACTCTTCGCATGAGGTGGTCAAAGTATTGGAGTTTCAGCTTTAGCATCATTCCTTCCAAAGAACACCCAGGACTGATCTCCCTTAGAATGGACTGGTTGGATCTCCTTGCAGTCCAAGGGACTCTCAGGAGTCTTCTCCAACACCACAGTTCAGAAGCATCAACTCTTCGGCGCTCAGCCTTCTTCACAGCACTCTCTATACCACTGATGTGTCATGAGGCTTACAACTCATTCTTCCAAACAGAATGACAGCCTGAATACGGAGAATCACGACTTAACATTTTTCTTTTCTTTTCAGTACATAACATGCTTTCAAATTCTAATTCAAGTGATACACAAATGTGTGTACACTTGCATTTTCTGAATCCTTATTATTTTATTGTTCACTTCATTTTAGTGGCATGAGATATATCAGCAGGAAATAAACTTACAGTACTCTTATACCACTGATGTGTCATGGGGCTTACAACTCATTTTTCCAAACAGAATGAATTATAAAGAATTTAATTCTTTATAATTAAAGAATGAGTTTAGAGTTTAGGAGTTGAATACAGACAGGTATTGCTACTGCTGCTGCTAAGTCGCTTCAGTCATGTCTGACTCTGTGAGAACCAATGGACGGCAGCCCACCAGGCTCCCCCGTCCCTGGGATTCTCCAGGCAAGAACACTGGAGTGGGTTGCCATTTCCTTCTCCAATGCATGAAAGTGAAAGTGAAGTCGCTCAGTCGAGTCCGACTCTTAGCGACCCCATGGACTGCAGCCTTCCAGGCTCCTCCATCCATGGGATTCTTCAGGCAAGAGTACTGCAGTAGGGTGCCACTGCCTTCTCCGATAGACAGGTATTACCTGCATCTATTTACGGGCAAAAATACATGTAGGTTGTGCCGATCCCCTCTCCAAGGTCCCCGGACACTCACTCTCACACTACAATGCGCTCCTGGCCAGCCCCAGCCCCCCTCTCACAGGCCCCCTGGAACCCCAAGCTCTGCCACTGCTCAGCGACGCTGCTCACTCTGGAAAACAAGCTAAGATTTAAGTGAGCACATCTATCCTTGACAAAGGCATCTTGTCGGGCTGAAGTGATGAAGAGGCTCAGAGTCAACAATTCTGTTTTTCATATACCCTAAATTTCATTCATTTGTAGGAAAAAGCCTTTTGACAGGAGAAAATCTGATAACTTTGTTTAAAGAATTTTTTGCTAGTTCATGGAATGAATGAAAACACAAAAAATCATCACTTATAAGCTAGTATTACAACTCAGATTAACCAAGCCACAAAATAATTATTCTAACAAGTCAATATTTTCCTTGCTTAGGATAAAATACAACCAACCAATGCATTTAGCTTTCATTATTCACTTAAAAGCAAAGACATATATATATATATATATATATATATATATATATATATATAAATAACTGAAAAGCATTGAGTTTTCTGTTTCCTCTTCCTTATTAAAGATTTGCTTCTAGTCTCAGCTGTGATTCTTCCATTAACATAACCTGATACTCATGACCCTCAATCATTTTCAAAGCACTTCCATAACCAGCACAGTATTAAATTCTTACAGTGAGGCTGCCAAGGTACACAAGTAGCCTTATTTTGCATGTGGTGAAGTAAACTCAGCAATCAAATGACTTGCCCCAAGTCACATCACTAGCAAGGGGCAGGACCCAGGTTCCCTCGATCCTTGTCCTGGCTCTGGCCACGAAACTGAATTAAAGCATGAATTTAATACACACCTAACACTTTTTCTTAACTATTTAGTATTTAGGTTTATCCCATATATATCCTAACAATTCTTTCAAAGCTATATCCTAGTACTTGCTTTAAATAGAACTTAGAATAAATAATGACTGAATTTGAAAACGACAGTCACTGAGACAGAATCTACTCATTTCACCGTGTTTTAAACAGCCATCCATTAGCCACTTAGCCTAGTCAATTCTACCCTACTTAATATGGTTAGTCCTGTCTCGGCTTATGTTTAAAAGCTACGTTATGCTCCAAGGGCAAGAAGGAATAATAACCAAAATCCCTGAAATGTGAAAATTCTCTTGCATTCTAAAAAGCTGTAAGGGAAAAAGTGAACTGAACAAGAAAGTTATAGCAATGGAAAACATCACATGAACATTTGCTAAGTGTTAACAGTTCTTGAGAAATTTCCTAAGTGAAAAAGTACTCTTCGAGTTAAAGTGTAAGAAAATGAAATTAGGTCTTTAGCTTCAATTTACAGTGTATATAGTTTAAGATTAACCTTGAGGCATCTCTGAGTTTTTCCAACTAAAAATAAATCTCAAGCATTTGGGTCAAGAGAAATAAACATAGCCAGGAAGGCTGGGGAAAAAAAAAAAAAAAAAGAACATCCTACAAGATGAGACTTTGTAGTAACTGGCTTTCTAGAAATTTCATCTCTAGGAACAGGGTCATGGACCCCATGCTCATCCTCCTAACACACGGGAATAATGTGAAAAATCTAAGATGCGGATTTCCCAGGAGTGATGATGGAGACTCAAAGCACTCGCAGGGCAGAGGGATCAAATCACAAGAAGTTAACAAACACTGACCACTGTAAGCAGTCAGTCCAAGCAATCTGTGCAAACTGTCTCCACACCAGGACAGCATAATTGAAATCAGCTTCACAAGACCATCTCAATCATTTCCAATGTGCTCCTTATCAGCAGCTCCCTTCAAAAGTAATGCTCAAATGAACTTTTTCAGTGGAGCTCTTATTAAATGAATTTCAGCCATATTAAAAGCTTCTGTGGTTTAATGCCTGGTTTAACACATAACTCATAAATCAACCAACTTATTAGTTAATATGTCAATGAACCTTTGTGTGACATCCCAAAGAGGTGAAACCAATCTTATATTCCAGGAATTTGGGATCTGGTTCAGTTCAGTCACTCGGTTGTGTCCAACTCTTTTCGATCCCATGAATCACAGCACACCAGTCCATCACCAACTCCCGGAGTTCACTCAAACTCATGTCTATTGAGTCAGTGATGCCATCCAGTCATCTCATCCTCTGTCGTCCCCTTCTCCTCCTGCCCCCAATCCCTGCCAGCATCAGAGTCTTTTCCAATGAGTCAACTCTTCGCATGAGGTGGCCAAAGTATTGGAGTTTCAGCTTCAGCATCAGTCCTTCCAATGAACACCTAGGACTGATCTCCTTTAGGAGGGACTGGTTGGATCTCCTTGCAGTCCAAGGGACTCTCAAGAGTCTTCTCCAGCACCACAGTTCAAAGGCATCAATTCTTCGGCGCTCAGCTTTCTTCACAGTCCGACTCTCACATCCATACATGACTACTGGAAAAACCATAGCCTTGACTAGACGGACCTTTGTTGGCAAAGTAATATCTGTGCTTTTCAATATGCTATCTAGGTTGGTCATAACTTTCCTTCCAAGGAGTAAGCGTCTTTTAATTTCATGGCTGCAATCACCATCTGCAGTGATTTTGGAGCCCCCAAAAATAAAGTCTGACACTGTTTCCACTGTTTCCCCATCTACTTCCCATGAAGTGATGGGACCAGATGCCATGATCTTAGTTTTCTGAATGTTGACCTTTAAGCCAACTTTTTCACTCTCCTCTTTCACTTTCATCAAGAGGCTTTTGAGTTCCTCTTCACTTTCTGCCATAAGGGTGGGATCATTTGCATATCTGAGGTGATTGATATTTCTCTCAGCAATCTTGATTCCAGCTTGTGCCTCTTCCAGCCCAGCATTTCTCATGATGTACTCTGCATATACTTTAAATAAGCAGGGTGACAATATACAGCCTTGACGTACTCCTTTTCCTATTTGGAACCAGTCTGTTGTTCCATGTCCAGTTCTAACTGTTGCTCCCTGACCTGCATATAGGTTTCTCAAGAGGCAGGTCAGGTGGTCTGGTATTCCGATCTCTCAGAATTTTCCATAGTTTATTGTGATCCACACAGTCAAAGGCTTTGGCATAGTCAATAAGGCAGAAATAGACGTTTTTCTGGAACTCTCTTGCTTTTACTAACAAGTAAAATTTGACAACAAGGAAGATGCTGGCTACCAACAGCTGTTTTTTCCTTCTTCCTTAAAAGAAATGCTTAACTAGGCATATGGCTGTAGAAGACTCCTTTCCCCAGCCTGTCCTGCAACTGAGATGCAGTCACGTGACTAAGTTCTGGAAATGAGATGTGTGTTGAAATTTGGGGACTACCTCCAGGAAGTGACCTGGGGGAGGGGGTAGCCAAAAGCTACTGCAGCACCTTCCTCCTCCATGGGACAGACATGAACGGGACCCCCAACACGGAACCATCACATCAGCCCTGACCTGCCCGCTGGGCTCTCAGATAAACAGCCTCAAGGTGAACGTCTGTCCTGTTTACCCCACTGACATCCTGTTTATGGCACTGAGTTTGTCTCATGAAGCTGATTCTGGCCCTAATACGCCACTTCCCTAGGGAGCAGAGCAGACGCAGCAATAGTAAGAACAGCAGTGACATCTGCACATACCTGGACAGCACTCACCACTCCCCAGGAAAGTACAGTGGGCATTCTGCACACACTACTGAACACTTTCCACAGCCTCATGAGGTGGGCGTTCTAAGTCCCATGCCCTCATTAGCCATCCTGCACGGGTTGACCAGGAGCCCCCCCGTGGTGTCTTCACTAGTGACCTGACCTGTTCCCCACCAGTCTCAATGCCTCCCAAGAGAAGCCTTCAAGAACCAATCTTTTCTCCTTACTGGTCTGAAGACCCACAGTATACTTGGAGGATCCCTTCAGAGCCAGGTTGTAGGCTTTCCTTGGTCTCCTTCATCAGTCACCATCTTCATCTATTTTCAATCTTCCAGGATTTTTTAGAAATTTCTTATCAACTGGTAACTCCTCTCCCAAACACTTGTATACTGTGGGCTTTTTCTACCTTTTAAATTTCTATCCTGTCATATTAAATGAGGTCTGGGGAGAGAGAGGAGACTAAGTCACATGGTCATTTGGGACTCAATTTTCACAACTAGGGGAAAAAAGTGCCTGTGTGTTTGTGTATGTGTGTGTAATTTTCTTTTGGCTCAAAAGGCTAGTGAGTGAAGTAAAGTCTCTCAGTCGTGTCCAACTCTTTGGGACCCCATGGACTGTAGCCTACCAGGCTTCTCCATCCATGGGATTCTCCAGGCAAGAATACTGGAGTGGGTTGCCATTGCCTTCTCCAGGGGATCTTCCCGACCCAGGGATCAAACCCGGGTCTCCCACATTGGAGGCAGATGCTTTAACCTCTGAGCCACCAGGCTAATACAGGTCTAAATCAACAGAATGAAACCTTATAAGACCCAATGTAAATACTTACATTTAAAGTGTTATTTTTTTAAAGAGGGCAGTTGACTACCTGAGTAAATATTAAGAAAGAGAACTGGCAAAAAGAAGAAAAAGGATACAAGAAAAAGAAAGGCTTAAAGGCTTTTGTTTTGTTTTGCATTTGTTCCTGTTTTCATCTGGCCATAAGATCAACACAGTCTAAGCAGGAAGGGACTGTGCAGATGTCCTCATGAAATTCTTAGGCTTCATTAAAACAAAGAGAGTCCAGACAGAAATTAGTTCTCTCCATGTGGCACCGTTCAGATCTCAACTGAATTCTTTATCCAGGACTGGTCAAACTCTCAAAAAAGTTCTGATCAAGTTAACATCAGAGCTGAAAAACAATGAGGAATAATTTAGCCTGGAGATGTTCAATCAAGAGATGAGATTTGACAACTGTCTCTCAAACCTGTGAAGAACTCTGTCCTCCAGGAGACAGGGCTGTCTCGTTCTGCGTGGCTTCAGGCTGCGGGGACGCAGCTGGTGGAGGCCAAGCCAGTGGATGGGAACCCAGCTCAGGACAGCCCAGCAACGAGACCATCAACCACGGGAAGCCAGCCTCGGAGGAGGCGCGCTCCCCATCACCAGGAGAGGTCAAGCCGAGGCTGAATAACCAATCAAGCGTAGAGGACGCTATAGCAGGACTGACTTCTTCACTGGCAGGAGGTCAGACGACTCCCAGCAGGCCTGAGGCTCCAGAGGACATGCCTGGGCCTGGTAATAGGAGCTGAGGGGACGGCAGGCGCTGGTGGCTGCCACACCTCCAGGAGCCTGCAGGGACTCCAGCGTCTGCCATCTCTGCATCACCAACCCTGGGAAAGGGACCAGCGCTCACAAGGCATAAGGCGTAATCTCAGAGCCATAAAACAGTGCATTTAGGCCTGGCCCAGCCCTCAATATCAATACTCACAGAAGAAGAAAAAAAATGCCTAAGATAAGCCAGATAAAGGTTTTGGAAAGTCAGAGGCAGCCCAAGTTCTCTACTAAAACTGCATTCCAAGAGAAAGACAACAGGAACAGGCTGCCACACTACAAGGCACACCCGGCCGGGCTGTGCGGGACTGGGACATTTCTCTCAACTCCAAAGGGCTTTTTTTTTTTCCCAAGAAGGGCTGGCAAAAGCTCCAAGCTGATACAACTGCAAAGTTTGGAAAGACCCTCTCGCATATGCTGTGTAAACTTCCAAATGGCAACTTCTTGATTTCCAGCTTCTAACTATTAGTTTCCAAAGTGATTGAAAGAGGAAAGCATGAGGGCGAGTGGCAGCCCCAGCCTCCCCCAGAAGGACTGAGTGAGAAGATCCTAGGGTCCCGGAGGACCACGGCATTTCAACTCTTTCTTGTTTGCACTCTGCATACATACTAAGGCAGGAAATAATTTGCATCTTGTGAAGACAGAGTTTAAAAGAACTGTATTCACCCTCTACCTCCCTACCCACCCCAAAAATACACACATGTTTCTCTCTCACACATAGTGCAATGCCCATGTATGCTGTGCAATACCCATACTAAAGAATGGGCAGCCTCTCTTCCAGAATCCTGCAAAAAACATTTTTATGAACCAATTCACTCACACACATGTTCCAAGATTTCAAATGAACCAGCGAGCCGGAAACGAGACAGAGGGGCGGGAGAGCTGGCCTGGGCCCGGCTCTGCGGCTGCAACCTTGCTTCTCTGCCTAGAGTGGACTTTGAGGAACAGTTTCTAGCAGGGCAGGGCCCCTCACTATCTCCCTCACCCTCTTTGGGCAAAAGATGATAAAGGACTGGAGGGAAAGGGCTTCCTGCACAGGCCCCCGGGGACCCCTGTCTCTGCCCAGAACCCACTGGGCAGGGCGTGTGGATAAGGCAAGATGCTCTCCCTCTGGCCTCCACTCTCCTCTCCCAGCCACCCCCTCAAACTTACACAGACTCAGAGAACAGCAGGTAGACAGAAAAGGAGCTTTGCCTTAAATCTGAAAATGTGAAAAGGCAGGGAAGGCAACACAGTGTTTTTCTTAATTTAGCCAGCAACTTCGAAATGCTGAAACACTGGCCTCTGCTATCAAAAGCTTTAAGGATGCCAACAGAAGCTGCATCTCGGAAAAACGGCATTGGGTGTCCATTCTACAATGTTTACACGTTTCCTTTATGTTTGAAAAGTGTCAAGAGAAGAAATTTCTGCATTTTGAAAGGCATCTCTGGGAACACAGATGAAACGGTAAAAAATGGGAAAGAGCAGTCTTTGATAGCGATCCAGGTGCTGATGTTTGCCAGCACTTTCTAATTTCAGGGCTTCCCTGGTGGCTCAGAGGATAAAGCGTCTGCCTACAATGTGGGAGACCCGGGTTTGATCCCTGGGTCGGGAAGATCCCCTGGAGAAGGCAATGGCAACCCACTCCAGTACTCTTGCCTGGAAAATCCCATGGACTGAGAAGCCTGGTAGGCTGCAGTCCATGGGGTCGCAAAGAGTCAGACACGACTGAGCAACTTCACTTTCAGGATTTCCCTGGTGGCTCAGATGGTAAAGCGTCTGTCTATCAATGTAGGAGACCTGGGTTTGATCCCTAGGTTGGGAAGATTCCCTGGAGAAGGAAATGGCAAGCCACTCCACTCTTACCTAGAAAATCCCATGGACGGAGGAGCCTGGTGCAGGCTACTGCCCATGGGGTCGCAAAGAGTCGGACACAAACGCTGTGAGCTCAAAGCCCAAGTTAACTTTCTTTTATAGAACAGGACCCAGTGGCACCAGTAGACGCGTTTCAACTACGGCGTGGAAAATGCTCTGAGATGCAGACTTCAAAAATACATCTTTAAATATATGGACAACAAAATATAAGGCCTAATTTAACCAAATTAACTCTCTAGGCAGACGATTCTATGGAGCAAAAAGTTTCAAACTGGGAGAGAGTCTCGGGTTTGTGATCTGTTTATCTCAGGGGCTGCAGACGAGACGCCTAAAACACAGGTCTAACAGGATGTTTTCAGCTTCAAGCAGCACGAAGCTGAACTTGAAACAAGGTAAACAGGAGCGTTTCTCTCACATGACTCACAAGACCCACCGCCTGGAGCACACAGTCCCCGGAGGTCTGTCTGGTTCAGCAGCTCGGGGACATCGCGGGACCCGTGCAATCTTTCTGCCCAGCATCACAGCCTCAGCAGTGCTCCAGGGACCTGGGGAGGATGCTCCTCCAAGTCCCCAAAAGTGTTCCCTTCAAAACCGTCCTCATAACGTCCAGTCTTAAACCAGTCCCGGGCAAAAGTGAGGGGACAACTGTGACACGGCCGTGGTCCCTGCACACACACATCCGTGCAGATGGGGCTGACTCAGGCTGACTGCACGCTGCCTCGGGGGCTACGGGAGGGGTGGCCGTGGGAGGCGCACCAGCTGAATGATGACATGGGGGGGTCTTGAAAGAAAAATACCCCTGTGCCTCCGGGAACCTCCCCAACCCTGGGGGAACAAGGCAGCCTGTGTCTATCATTTGTCTACCTGACTTCTACAGAAAATTCTGCTTAGGTAAAGCATTCAGTGATTTAAATGTTTTCTAAGTGATTTACAGTTTTTTAAAACTGTTCTTTAGGCTCAGCTTCTAGCCAAGGATTATTTGGTACCATTCTAAAGAATTCCTGTCCATTAAAGCCAAAGCCCGATCTATGTTGACACCATGACTCCAAATGGTCTTCTCTCCAACCCACGCTTTCTGACCCCAGCTACCCCACCCCAGGGCCCCGGGCCCCACTGATCCTCAAGGGAAGGGATTCAGCTTCAAGCTTCTTCTCTGGCCAGGGCGGGCCACTCCCTAACCCTAAGGCACAGCCACATCCTTTAACAGGCCGAAGCATGTCACACTTGTCTGATAAAGAGCTACTACGCCTACCCTGGTGCCCCTCACACCTCCCCAGGATGGAGCAAGGAAAGGGTAGACAGCTGGCAGAGCCCTGTCAGACAAGAGCCAGGGTTCAGAGCACTGCCCTCCCCTGAGGCCACGAGCTCTCTCCCGCCCCTCTGAAACCCAGCTCCAGGTAACCAAACAGCTCTGCAGGTGACCGGCCTCAAGCAAGGTCTACTACTGGACTGAACCACCTTCCGGGAGGGGCTCTCCTGCTTAGCTGCGATTAGGGAATGTGGTTAGCTACTCTCAGTCTATTTCCCCTCTTCACTGTGAGTTTCCCTAAGCCAAGGTGCCTTATTTTTTAATGTACCTTACGGTATAATATGGTATACGTATAATTACGGTATAGTAAAACCAGAAATAACATTTCACCACCAAATGAAAACACTATAACAACTTCTAGCATATTCCTCCAGACTACCCAAGTGCTTCTGTGCAGCGTCACACAGGTAGTTCCGCCTTTGGGGCAGCAGGCCCGGGAGCTGTCAGAAGAACAAAACAGAGTAACACACAAGGAAGCTTATCACAGTACCTGGCACAGACCCACCGAGCCAACAGCACCCTCTAAGACAAATGACTCCATCATTGAAGTACAACTGACATACGACATTATTATTAGTCTCATGTGTACAAACATACTGACATTTGTATAGACTGCAAAATAAGCAGCACAGTAAGTCTAGTTAACATCCGTCTGTAATTTTTTTCTATTAAAAATTCACTATCATGAACCTCTTTCTCTTGCAAACATTTCACTGCCACCTATATGAATGTACTGTGGGATACATGCACTGTTCCTAATTCTTTCCCCATAGAAATTAGGTTGTTCTCAATTTTTTCTCACCATAGAAAGAAGAATATCATTTTACGTAAGTCTTTGTAAAACAGTCTGCTGTTTATTAAGACACATAGTATAATGTCTTTAAAGCATGTACACGCTCTGATACGTGCTGCATATTCCATGCTGAAGAGGTTCTTTTACACATAACCCCTTTAACCCTCACTTGATCCCGTGACTGTCCCAGTTTCACAGATGAGAAAACTGAGGCTCTAGATCTCACAGCTGGTAAAGCCACACAAACAGGGTTCAAACTCTGAGCCTGGGGCCTTGGCTGCTCTAGTGCTGACTTCTCAAATGCAACCATTCATTTAAAAAGCATGCTCCCCTGCAGAAGGGGCGGGTGCAGCCAGAGCAGGGCCCCTTGATACAGAGGCAGCCACAGCTGAAACGAGGACGACCTTCTCCACCTCGGAGCAGGTGAGACTGGAGCTCCTACACGCGCGGGACTGTTGCAAATACCACACCGTACTTATTTCTTACAACAAACTCCGCAGGAGGTATTATTCATAACACCTATTTGAGAGAAGAGGAAAGGCTCCTCCACTCCCATCCACAACTCCTCAACCTCCCCACGTCACACTTTCTCTGTTCCTCCCCCACCAGCCCCAATTCAATGTCATAGGAAGCCCAGGGAAGATGTAAATAAAAAGAACTAAGCTGACAACCCAGGGCATAAACACACATTAATCCAGGTGTCCTCAAAGTCACGCGTTCCTTCCCTTAAAATGATGCACAATCCTTGAGAGCAGATCCTGCGTTCATAATGTCCTAGTTTAACCAGCACACTTCAGGGCTTTCCAGAAATATGAAATACCAGCTTCCTATTACTGGCATGTTATCTTTTAACCACTGAGTACAGCAGAAGTCATTTTCCCCAGGTAAAATGTAGGAAATATGAGCTATTTTATGGATAACCTTAAAACTCAAACAATGATTTAAGCAAAGTTTGAGCACATCTATTAATGTCTATTCAGTTCAGTTGCTCAGTCGAGTCCGACTCTTTGCGACCCCATGAATCACAGCACACCAGGCCTCCCTGTCCATCACCAACTCCCAGAGTTCACTCAGACTCACGTCCATCGAGTCGGTGATGCCATCCAGCCATCTCATCCTCTCATCCTCTGTCGTCCCCTTCTCTTCCTGCCCCCAATCCCTCCCAGCATCAGGGTCTTTTCCAATGAGTCAACTCTTCGCATCAGGCGGCCAAAGTACTGGAGTTTCAGCTTCAGCATCAGTCCTTCCAATGAACACCCAGAACTGATCTCCTTTAGGATGGACTGGTTGGTCATTTATTAATTATTATTAATCTCATTAATAGTCATTTATTAATGACTATTCAAAATAGTCGTTGAAAACATCTCCAGCTGAAACATCATTAAAATTTGTAAAATGTAAAGACCTGAATAAGGGTGGATGAAAACACAGATCTTCAGCAAGCTCCCTCTATTTTTAATCCAGGGTGAACTCAAGAGAAAAATAATACTACACATTTAATTATTAAGAATTACCTACAATCCAACCAACAGGCTAATTTGTAAGTCACCATCACGGTGGATATTAGATCAATTCCCTTGGGCTAAATTATGTATTTTTTCACTGTTCTTTTAATCTTTAGGTCAAAGATCCCATAACTCAGTGCTGCATTTTCCAGCTTACATGGATTAACAACATTTCAATACATGTAAACAAATGGCACTATTCCATCTTGTTTTTCTTGTTCTACTCATCTTAGAATAAAAGGAAACTAGAGCAGGAAGACAGAAATGAGAGCAAGTGAGAATTTTCTAATTCTTCTATTAATCATTGACATCACACCTATAGATGGGAGAAACCCAAAGTCTGGTGGTTTGACAGCTGGACTCCCATCTCAGCTCCACTCCTCTCGGCTGTGGGAGAACTCAGGCCTCTAGAGGCACAGCCTCCGAGTCACAGCAGAATGGAGAGACAGCTACTTCCTCTTGGCCTATGAATTAAACAAGCTGATACTTGGAAAACCACTAGAATAGAAATGTTCAATGTTCAACAAATGTCAGTTCTCTACACACAGAATCTTGGTGTCTCCGTTACAAGGTCAGATGGATCAAATGAGAACACAAAGCTATGTGCTTTACACTGAAAAGTGCAACAGGTTAGCAAGTGCACAGGAAAACCAGTATGCTAAAGCATGCTTAAAGAATTAACGTTTTAATTAATACCTAAGTGGATTTTTAAGGCTACAAAAGGAATAATGCTCAGTATAATAAAAACTGTAGCAAGCAGAGCCAAGTTCAGGACGTGCCCATATGGTGCTTTTGTACAAACTTGAATGAGACACCCCCTCTGGAGGACACAGCTCCAAGGGCAGAGGGCCAGTCTGACAACCCCATGTGCGGCGGCATATACAACGTCAAATGGTCACGTCAACCTCCCCTCCTAGCCCTCGTCCCTGAAGACCAGAACTAACTTGACTTTTCAGGTCTTTTCATAAGAAATAAAAGCTAAATATTTACTTACTATAGTAAGCATGCTAAAGTCTTACTCAGGTTTCTATTTTACAGTAGAAGTAACATGCACTGAGTGTCACCAAACACATCCAGAACTAGACATTACAGGAAAAATACTCCAAAAGCTATACACGTTTAGAAAACTTACATACTGTAATAGCCTAAGTAATTTTCAGATACTGAGAATCTTTATTTGGGAAACCAAAAAGAAACCTTAAAAAAAAAAAAAAAAACTACTCTATAGAAGTACGGAAGTTCTATTCACCATGAGGTTACATCCAGACAAACTCACTGTAAGTTAAAAATGCATTTAATACACCTAACCCACCAAACACCAGCGATTGCTTAGTCCAGCCTACTTTAAAGGTGCTCAGAACACTTACGTTAGCCCACAGTTAAGCAAAGTCATGTACCAACAAAGCCTATTTGATAATAAAGTATTGAGGATCTCATATAGTTGATGGAACACTGTACTAAAAGTGGGGAGCAGAATGGCTGTCAGTGTATCAGCTACTTCCCCTTGTGATGGCAGAGCTGATGGGAGCTATGGCCACCCCACCCAGCATCATGAGATCGAATGCCACCTCCTATCACTAGCCTAGGAAAAGACAAAAACTCAAAACTCCAAATACAATTCCTACTGAATGTGTATCACTTTCACGACACTGTAAAGTGGAAAAATTGTAAACTGAACTATCCTAAGTCAGAGACCATCTGTACTACTAAAAAGCAACACAGAGATAAACTATATAAAATGTGTATGGAGAGCTTTTACTATGTTTAAAAAAAAAAAATGCAAACCATACAAATTGGAAAAAAATGACTAGTGTGACAACATATTTAAAGTTGTTGCTAAACAGGAATAAAGTGATTTTTACCAACCACCTGAAGGATTTTACTTATAGAGGGACAGAAAACTGACATAGGTCACTAAGAAAGCAATACAAAAGACTGGAGACTTAATTAACACCTTAACCACCAACACCTATAACCACCATCTACCTGATCAAAATTCCAAGCTGCAAGGAAGGCACAGACCCCCAAATGCATGCAATCCAGACCCTCTATCTAGCTGGTTTTTTTTTTTTTTTCTTGTCCCAGTTTCTTATTCCATTTACTTCCCCCTTCCCTCCTTTTATTAGTCAGTATTACAGGTGTGCAGGTCTCCTGAAGCATCTCTCTCCTTCTCCAGTTTCCCCTTTAACCCCCAATTCAAAAGCAGAAATAAAAAGAAAATGTAAATAGTGTGCATTTAAGTGAGAGATGCTCCTTAAACTCAGCAAGAGACCAGGTTACTTCATAGGTGTGTGTCCACGAACTCTACACCACATGCCACAAACATACTTAACTGGGTTCTGTTTTTGTCATGCCTGTTTCTTTTGGTTGTCAGCTCGCTTTTTCAACCTGGAATTTCAGTTTCCAACAGGGAGCAACACATTTTTAATGGATTCTTGCTGTACCCACGGTAACTTTAAGGAGTTTAGGCAATTAGGAATAACCTCCCTCCCTTAATTATGGTCTAAATGTGGTGAATTAATGAAACCTCTTCAAGCTACCTAAATATATTTCAAATTAAAACGAAGCCTGAATTTACAAACCAGGTTAAATGGATTAAAAGATTAAGGGATAGAGCACAAGAGCTTTCTCCACCTCATTCTCACATTTCAACCTCAAATTACCCCAGCCCTCTAATGACTAGAGGAGTCACTGAGAAGGCACCTAATTACCCATGAATTACGCCAACCGTAACCAATTTCAAGATCACAGATCAGATGTTCCCAAAGCATTAATCTACTAATTCAAGTTACATGAAAGTCAAACCAACAGGCAATTTGAATGGAACATCCATCCACCTGAAAGGAGACTGCTAGATGAAGTATTAAAGTCCACAGCACCAGCACCGATGCCTCACGGTTGGCACTCTCAGACACCTGGGTAACCGCAGGCCAAGTACACGAAGCAGAAAAAGACTCATGCTGATTTAAGCACTTCCAGGGAACAACAAAAGGATTCTCCCTTCAAACTGATGAATGGCTCACAAGGATCTGCTTCAGCATGTGGGTCAACCCACACGGATTCACTTGCTGGGTTTAAACTGGGAATGAAACCTGTTTAAGGTACGTCCACACACCCCAACACAGCACACACCGCCCGGCAGCAGTTTCAGTAATTGTGTTTTTCTGAATTCTAACCTAAGGACTGTGGTTTGATTGCAAGGCTTTGCCTATTTGCTAAGCTTCGGTGTATACTGAAATATTCTTCCACCTTCCCACTTTTTCCACCGAGTTAAAAAAAAAAATCATAAAAAAATACTTGTACTTGGTGTCCACAATTTGGTGTAAAAAAAAAAAAAAAAAGGAATTCCCATGGATGTGCTCTTACAAATACAGCTGCATAACTATAAGTGCAGCTCTCAGAATGCAAACGCCCAGCCCAACACCAGTTAATTCCTAGAAGGCCCAGAGTCAGGGAAGGGCACGGGATGTGGGTGAGGAGACCCTCGAAAGGCTCACAAATGAGCCTCTGTACATAATACGTTGAACTGTGTCCCCCTAAGATGACACGCTGACATCCTAGCCGCCAGGACCTCAGAATGAGACCTTACGGGAAACAGGGTCGCTGAAATGATTAGTTAAGATCAGGTTATCCTGGGGTAGGGCGGTCCCCTGACTCAGTATGCTGCTGTTCTGAGACAGCCATGTGCAGATACCGAGACAGCACAGGGAGCCGGAGGAATGCAGCTGCAAGCCGGAGTGGCGAAGGTCATGGCCCAAGAAGCAGAAGCTAAGAGGGGGAAGGAGGGAGTCCCTGCGGGTTCCGGAGGCAGAGGGGCGCTGCTCTGACTCCTGGTCTCCAGGACTGAGAATAAACTTCTGTTGTTTCAAGCTACTGGTAAATCCTTTGCTATGGCCGCCCTAGGAAGCGAACACAGCACGCTTCAGCTTGGGCTTCCGCCTCCTGCCCCTTCTGGGGGCAAAAGCCCCCACTGCGCCACGAGAGCCCCGGGAAATCCCTGTCTGGTCTGGCTGGCGGAGGCCTCCCCCCTCCCAAGGCTCCGCCGCCCCAGGCCCCGGCCCCAACCATCGCCCTTCTCTCCAGCTCCCCCAACCCGAGGGTCCCATCCCGGCTCCTGCAGCCAGGCCGGCACCCTGACGGGGCTGGGGTGTGAGGCGGGATGGCCAGGTGCCCCCCAGAGTGGGCGGCGCCCCTGCCGCTCCCCACGACCCCAGGTCCTCACAGAGTATTTAGAACATTTCTCTCAGTTTTTACTTAATATCCTCCTGCCCCAACAAACCCCCTACAGACTCGTGCTCGCTCTCTCTCGCTCTCGCGCGCGCGCTCTCTCTCTCTCTCACACTCACACACACACACTCACACACACACACACACACAGAGCCACGTGCCTAGAGGGAGCTGGGCCAGGGACAGATGCGCGCTCACACACACCCTGTACCGCCGGTGGCCACTCCCCTCCCATAACTGAGACTTTCTGTTACTGGGCCAAGGTTTTCTGCCAGACTCACTTCCCCTTATAATGAATGAATTATCCCCAGAAAGTTCCTCCCTCCTCCCAGGAAGCCGACCTCGACGGCCTGCGGGGACACGGTGGGCCCGGGTGGGGGACCCGCCCGGCCCATCACCAGGACAGAGCTCGTTTAGGAGAAACGCATCGGCGCGCGCGCATGAAGGGCGTGCAGGCATCCGAGGTTTGAGCCCAGCCCGGGGCGGCCCGTGCGCGCGCTGAGCGCAGGCGGCCTCCCGGCTTCACCTCCGAGACGGCCTCCCCCGCCCATCATTGCACCTTCAACCCAAGGTGTGTCTTGAAATGTGCCGTTTCGGAGGCCTCGGCTGGACCTCCCGCGCCAGAATCACCCGGAGGGCTGTGAAAACAGGTCGCAGATCCCGCCCCGGAGCTTCTGATTCAGAAGCCGGGCTGGGTGGGGTCTGGGAGCCGGCCTAACAGGTTCCCAGGTGGTGCAGATTCTGCTGGTTCCAGGACTGCCCGTCCAGAAACGCTGCCCGGGCCGCAAGTGACGAGCTGCTGGCACCCCTACAGCCAGCCTGCCCTCCCTCCCCTTTCACCCACCCACCTCAAAGACAAAGCCTGCGCCAGGCAGGGAGCACCCCTTCCAAGCCTAGCAGCCCCACCACGACCGACGCCCGGGAGGGGTTCAGGCTGAGATGGACCTATTTTGAAGTGTGAGGCGTAAGGGGAAGTCGCTGAGGAGTGCTCCTGAGAAAGGGGCCCAGGAGGCAGGTTCTTCACCTGCCCACGGATGCTCACCCAGGCAGTGAGCACCACCCGGGCGCGGTGGGACGCAGCAGCGAGGACAAGTGGGAAGGGCTGCCGCGGCCAACGCCCACTGCTCAGCAAATCCAACCAGCACCACCCTGCCTCCTGGTTTCTTGTTAGGTGACATAACTCCTTCATTGTTTGAGCTTGTTGAGTCAGGACTTTCTGTTACTTGAAGCTGAAAATCACAAAGCAAGCTAACAGGATAACATGTCCATCCAGGACAGAGGGCAACCTCTGAGCATGTATTACACAGGCATGTGTTCCACCAAGTACTAAAAGTCCAGATATGCACTTTCCAGACTATTCCAAAAGCTACGGAGCTGACAGGCAGTGGGTGAGCAGCACCTAGAAACAATGTAAACTGACGAAGCTATCTGCTGCTGCTGCTAAGTCGCTTCAGTCGTGTCCGACTCTGTGTGACCCCAGAGACAGCAACCCACCAGGCTGCCCCGTCCCTAGGATTCCCCAGGCAAGAACACTGGAGTGGGTTGCCACTGCCTTCTCCAGTGCATGAAAGTGAAAAGTGAAAGTGAAGTTGCTCAGTCGTGTCTGACTCTTCTCGACCCCATGGACTGCAGCCTACCAGGCTCCTCCGCCCATGGGATTTTCCAGGCAAGAGTAGTGGAGTGGGGTGCCACTGCCTTCTCCAGAAGAAGCTATCTAGCAGCCCGTGCAGGCTGACTGAAGACCCAGCTCTGGGTCTGTCTTACAAGTGCCATGCTCCTTTGTTTCAGGGGGTTTGCCAGGTACACTACACTACCAAAGCTTACTAGAGAGTTGGACCGCTTTCACCCATCAATCCCAGGCACCAGTACATCTAACTGGGAGAAGAGTCATCTAACCGATTCCTCTTTAGAGACAAGACAGACGGGTATATCTACAAAGAGGACACTTCCACTTACGGGCCTGCCACCACACAGCTCTGTGATCTTCAACTGCTGGGTTTTATGAACTCGTTCCTCAGCTACAAAATGGGAAAACCAGCACACATCCACCTGGTTTTCTAAGAACAATGCACGAGAAAGGACTCTGCAAACTCTAAGTACAAGGGCAATGACTTAAATCTGATTTTGAACGGATTAACTGGATTGACATGGCCTGATTTTAAGAGAGAAAGATGAATCATGTTCCCAGAAGAATTACTCCACCAAAAATTCACAGTATGTACACACACACCTGCTGTAACTTATCACTTGGAACACTGCTGCATTGTTATTCAAACTGGACTTCACCTATTATCAACAATTTAGTGGCAGCTAAATAAAGGAATGAACATTCACAGGGTAGCACAATCCTGAAAGTCACTGTTGTACCAGGCATGACATCAACATGAATTAACGTGCACATTTTCACAAAGGTCAACTTGGGAGGTCACACACTGTGGCCTTTGCTGTTCCCTAGGAACTACTTCAAGCACAGCAGTGGGCACTTCCGGACATACCACAAATAGCAAATCATCTTTCCTACTGGAGAAGTGTGGTTTTAGCCCAACAGCCACATGCTCTGAAGGCAGAGCTGTGTTTACTTGAACAAACGGGTAGAAACAACGGGACTTCGAGTAAGGGGTAAAAGCAGGAAGGGCACTAAACCCACGCTTCTCAGACTGGGGTAAGCATCATCTGTGTAGCAGAGAAGAGATAATGCCAGAAGGTACACAGGCTATCTGTGTTCCTGAAACATGGATTTTATCAAAAGATTTCAGAAGGAAAAAAAAAAAAAGGAATAATCAGTGAGTAATTTTTAAATGACTGAAAATTCTCAATAAGTTGTTTAATTTAAAAGAATTTTCATACCCACAGCAGACTTTTCAAAACTACATTCCCACTACTTTGGGGGAAAACATTGGGAAGGACTACAGTTCACAAATGAGACTTTTTCTCACATCATTTACAAAGTAGATGCAATGGTAAATCCTAAAGCAATGGTTCCAAAAACATCTTTATTGAGCACCTCTATGAAACACTGTCCAGACTACTGCAGTAATTATTTGTAAAGTGGCAATGTTCTTTTGTCACATTTACTGGGGAGGAGGGATCACTATTACTCTGGAGTCCTATTTCCTATGTGCAAGACTCTAACAACAAACTAATAATTTGATGACAATTCATTTAAAAGTAACAAGCTCCCAGGAGACCCCATTATCTCATTACTGGTGTTCCCAGACACAGAATACTGCCTTGGGAAATTATATTTCTTTGAACCTTGAAATCCCAGGCTCTGCCACCTTAAGCAGTAAGAGGCTTGATGTCACAGCACGTCTCCAACATCTTTACAGAACTTTACAGAAACGTAGTAAGTAACCAGGCAGGCCACGCGATGGCCTAGGGAAGGACGCTGGTGAGGCCGGGCCTTCAGTACCGAGTTAAGCGACTTCTCCTAAAGGCGACTTGATCAAGTCTAAGTTAATGGACACAGAGGTTCTTAAGAAACACACCCAACCTCTCCAATGCCCCTTTTCTGTTTCGGGATCTCCAAGTCCCCTTTTTTATTTCGGGAATATCAACATTAAGGACACGTTTTGTCTGTTCTAAACTAACCCTTCAAAATACACCTGGAATCATTAAAGCTAGCTCAAATATCCTGTTTAATTAAAGATACAAATTAGCACAAGTCTAATCACGCCAGTGTCATATCTTTTTGCCTTTTCATACTGTTCATGGGGTGCAAGAAGATACAACCAGTCCATCCTAAAGGAAATCAGTCCTGAATATTCACTGGAAGGACTGATGCTGAAGCTGAAGCTCCAATACTTTGGCCACCTGATGTGAAGAGCTGACTCACTGGAAAAGACCCTGATGCTGGGAAAGATTGGAGGCAGGAGGAGAAGGGGATGACAGAGGATGAGATGGTTGGATGGCATCACTGACTCAATGGACATGAGTTTGAGCAAGCTCTGGGAGACAGTGAAGGACAGGAAAGCCTGGTGTGCTGCAGTCCACGGGGTTGCAAAGAGTCAAACACGACTGAGGGACTGAACTGAACTGAATCACACCAGAGTGTGTGAAAAATATATATTCAAGAAAAGCAAAACTTTCCGTGAAAATCAGTATAAGATTCTGATCTTATTATACCATTTTCCCAAGTGATTTCAGTTGAGGCCTAAAAATTATATAAGTGTCAAAAAAGCTTTGCTAGAAATTTCACCACCTAAAACAGATGAAAAGGATTTTGTGGCTTAACAAATTTAATAAGTACAAAGAACCCTGTTTAAAAGCTTGTAATCCTAAGGCCAACACCCAAATTATGAGCCCTATTACAGTCTAAGGAAATTCACTTCACACTGTCACAGCCACGAAAACCATGACTGAACACGTCCACTCCGCACCCCTCAGGCCCCACGACCCTGCAGAAGGCACCGCAGGGCACAGGGACAGAGCTAACAACCCATTCTCATTAAAAACATACCAACTGCAACAATCCAATTTAAAAACCACAACCCCTAGTAGGAATACCAGTACCGTGGTTTCAGTGAGAAGTATGGTTTGTGTGCTTGGATACGAAAGGCACATGAAGTATGACAAGCGATCAATTTCAGAGACTTAAAGATAGGAGGGTTTGTCCCTTCATTTAGCAGATCCTCTCCTAGGTGTTAGCCAGTGGTTAGGTGCTGGGGGATCCGTTGACTGAGACTCAAGACAGATAGGTGACTTTAAACACAGGAGTAGCGCCGGAGCCAGCAGAACTGCCCTGGTCCCTGCAGAGCAGGACCAACAGAGCTGGGTCAGGGCCTTGCCGGGGAAGAGACAAGCGTTCCTGCAGAGGGAAAGGGGCCACATGCACGAGAGGAAGCAAGAAGCGTGGGGGGGTAAAGTGTGCAGAGGAGAGCGGCATCACAAAAGGCCTCTGTGCCAGGCTCAGAAGGCAAGGGGTCCCCGAAAGGCCGCTTGTAAGAGGAAAGGCAGGCAAGGACGCGCCCAAGTTTTAGATACATGACTTGGATAGGGACGTGGAGAACAGGCTAGGGTAGCTGTAAAACCCAGGCAGCAGACCGTGTGAAAAAGATGCAGCCAGACGTAGCAACCCCCTGGGGACAAGGAGCAGACAGGAGGCGAGGGAAACGCTGTTTCTGGCTTGTAGATGACCGCGGGGCGCGGGTCAGCGGAGGGGGCGGCTCCTGAGGGCGGAGGCGTGCTCCTCCAGGACTGCGCAGTGCCACCCGGGGCAGGAGGTGCCACCGGGTTCAAGTCCCTCCTCCATGAAAACCCGGGAGAGGAGGCAGAGGCAAGCTCAGGTTAAAAATGCACGACCCTATCAACAGACAAGGAACTCCAGGGCTGAAAACAAAGAAGAGTTTCGGAAAGTTGTTCCGTTCCTGTGGGGGCTCTGAGACCGAGTCATTGCCAAAAGGAAGCTTCCCTGAAGATTAAGCCATTACTGTCTGCAATTACATCTTTCAGAATGTTGCTGAAAGGTTAACGAGATTTTCTTCATGTTCTGACTCTCCTCTAACTAATGGAGAGGGTTTCATTAGAACATATGTTGCCGCTGCTACCAGACAAAAGTACATTAAAAACAACAACCACCTTCCCCCGACACCCCAGAGCCAGTCAGAATGGATAAGTTTTACATAACCATTTTAAAAGAGGAAATAACATACTATTTATACTTTGCCAACGCTTAAATTTTTCACATTCTAACAAACTGACCCCAAAAAGGCTTTTCAGAGATGCATCCAGAGAGCAGCCAGTTCTAAGAAGGGCTGAAGCCAGCCAGCTCCCCTTTGCTCCCACCACTGAATCCCCAACAGCAATCCTTCTCAGCAGAGGAGCAGATTACTGCTGATATCTGAGAACACCCAGGAGAAAAATGGGGATGGAGAAGAGCGAGGGGAGAAAGTTTTTCAAATATTGCTTTTCTGGCTTTCAACCAAGTACAATTACATAGCATTCACAGAAGATGAAGTCAAGATAATATAAACAAAATCTTCAATGAGGCCAATTACCCTAAAAGCTTTCCCAAACTCTGTCTGAGATCACAGGCAAGCTGCTCTAGAAACCCCACACCCCAGAATCTACAGTAGTCAGCGAGGACCCCGCCCTGGCTAGTCTGGAGGGAAACACAGAGCCCCCTTCTCTGTCTGCACTCTCTCCAGTGCCAGAGGTCAGGGCCACCGCCACTTTTCCGAGAACGTACTGAGACTGTTTTGTGGTCAAATCTATTGCCCAAGTTAGCAGCTGTTCCTCTACACAGGTTCTCTCAGAGACAGAGCATTCATTCTGTGGAATTCATATGTGCTGCCTGCACTGACTTCCAGTTCACCTCGATGTCATTAACGCTGGCACAGCAGGGTAGTAATTAAAATGAAAATCACAAAAATGTTTGAAAAATGTGTAAGGACATACTAATGACTTTATAAATAAGGTTAAGAATAAAGGGTGTTAAAATAGCAGGGCAGGGCTTCCCTTGTGGCTCAGTGGTAAAGAATCTGCCTACCAATGCAGGAGACGTAGGTTCGATCCCTGATATGGAAAGATCCCACACACCACAGAGCAACTAAGCCCGTGCACCACAATTACTAAGCCTGTGCTCTAGAGCCCAGGAGCCACAAATACTGAGCTCTCGTGCCGCAACTATTGAAGCCTGAGCACACTAGGGCCCTTGCTCTACAGCAAGAGCAGCTGCCACAACGCACCGAGAGGGTAGCCCCCAGTCACTGTGGCTAGAGAAATGCCCGAGCGGCAATGAAGACTCAGCACAGCCAAAAATAAATAAAATAAAAAGTCAAAATAGCAGCACAACCCTACTATTGGACTATCATCCAAAGTATAAAATAAACATCCATGACATAAATAAATGACTGAATAAATCAGTAAGAGAGAACAGACAAATCTCCCATATGGAGGAATTCTAAACAATTTATGTAAGTGGAGCTTATTCTACTTAATGACTTGCCTCCAAAGAGGGCAATGTGGAAAGAGGTAAGCAAAGAAGTTTCCAGTCGACAGAGCTGACAAACAGTACCTCTGCCAGGTGGTCAAGGTCAGCACTGAAGGGGTGTCCCGTTGACGGCCAACACCCTTGCTGTGTGACAAGAACGGCAGTTTGTAACTGAGGTCTTCCTCCCCCATAACCTCAATCTAACCACGAGGAAAAACCTCAGACAACCCCAAATTGAAGGATGAACTCCTCAAAACTGCCATGGTTTCGAAAACAAGGGAACTCTGACCGACTGTCACAACGAAAAGGACCTTAAGACACGACAACTAAAAGTCATGTGGGTTCCTGGACAGGATCCTAGGACACAGAACGTTAGGGGAAAACCAGGGAAATCCGAATCAAGCGTGGAGCTGAGTTCACAGTCACATACCCACACTGGTTTCTGAGTTGTGGTCAATGGACCACAGTAACATAAGGGATTACCACTGGGGTAAACTGCGCCAAGGGCAGACAGGAACTCCCTGTACCATCTTTACAACTTTCCCATAAACCTACATCTATTCTAAAGCAAAAGGCTTAATTTAAAAGTAGCAAGAGGGACTTCTCTGGTAGTTCATTGGTTAAGACTCTGTGCTTCCACGGCATGGGGACACAGGTTCCATCCCTGGTTGGGGAACTAGGATCCCTCATACTGCATGATGCAGCCAAAAAAAATTTGTTTAATTTAAAAAAAAAAAAAAAAAGGAGCAAGAGAATCTACGAGCTTTGAAAGTACTAAAAATCTTCATTTAAAAAAAAGTTCCAACTGCACAGTAGAAGGTAAATGAACAGTAAGACCCATCCCAGGATGTAAGACTTACAGAGAATTCATGGTGAAATCGCCAGAAGCAACATTTTCAGAAAATGGACACAGAGAAGGTTTTCTGGTTGCAGCATCCAACCTTCATCATGATCTTGCCTTTACACAAAAGGAAAACAACTCAACAACAACAACAGAAAAACCCAAGAGGCTTGGAAGTCCAGCTAAAAGGAAAGCAACGAGGGATAAAGTAACAGCAAAACGCTGGAATACTGGTGCTTGAGAAGATTAAAACATACAAATCAGGGTTGAGCCAACAGTGAGTCATGATGAAGGAGTTCTGCAATCAGTTCGGCAGTGGCAGCCGGTGTTTTTTCAATGAAAGAGAATGAAACAACCTCTGTGGAGCCGAGAGCTGCACGACAGTGTGAATATACTCAGCACCACAGAAGCGCACACTTCAGACTGGCTGAAGTGGTGGGGTTCCACGGATTTTGCCACAATTTTTTAAAATGGAGAAGAAAACAGAGTACACCACAGGCAGCACAGGTTAAGTGCTATTTTACAAATAAATAAGCAGGAGTACATAGTCATACACCCCATTAACTGCCTGTGGGTAGTAAGTAATCACAGTGTAAAAGGTCTCTCACTGAGCTGCTGTCCCTAAGTCTGAAAGCCACTGACTCAACGCCCCCTACACCCGCACGCCAATTATCCACGTCAAAAGAGGAAGAAGGGCAAAATCGACTCCATATCTTTAAGTGTGGCGGGAAACTGGTGAGAAGAAACTAGTTCTTAGTAATAAGAAAGAAGCATCTATGAAAGCAGAAATCCAGGGCAAAAGTACAAAGGACAAGGCCCCTGAAGACGCAGGCTGGCCTCCCTAGCCCACACTCATCCCCCAGCTCCCAGCAGCTCACACTCACTCCCGAGCCCACACTGCCTCCTGTCTCATCAAGTCTGAGATTCCTAGGAGGCAGCCAAGCAGAGTTCCCGCCTGCCCTGCGCCAGACCTTTCCCACCACATCATCGCTGCTCCAGGCTTGTCTCCATCTCCACAACTGAGTCAACCAAAGCTCACCGCAGAACTGCCCGTGTCTTCCGTCCCCCCCGCTGCCAGCCACGCTGGAACCACCATCGGCACTCAGCTGCTCTTGCTCCCAGACCCTCAAACTGGACTGTGACAAACTTCAAGCTTTGACCCATATATTTAAGGAATCTCAAACAGCTAAAATGTTATATATACCGTGAATCTAAATGTTTACAAAAAATGTAATTTCTGACATATTGTAAATACTGGCGATTTTAATCCGACTCACACTTTTACAATTATATTCAAAGGAATCTAAATACCACTGCAATAACTTTCATAATCATCAAAATATACAGATGGACTTTCCTGTACTGCTGGATATTCTCTCAAAAGGATTTTAACCTAAAATAGCTTTATGTTCAAAGCCTCTTTCAACAAAACTATGGGCTCTAATTGAGATTTCAGGATTTTTTAAAATATCTTATGACCATAGGATCTAAGTGTTCATTTTTTTCTTCTGAATTATCATTATAATTGTATTAGCACACAACTGATCAAACCAAGAAATTTTACAAATTTTCAGAGGTAATTGAACATAATTTTATTGAAATTGCATCCTTTAATGAGATGAATAAACTGTCTTTTCCCTCCTAATTGATGTATGTGATTACTGTTAGAATGAGACAAGTTTAATTAGCATCAATTTGTTCTTATTTTCCTTGTCCTTTTTTTTTTTTAATGTAAGCACTGAGAAAGTTTGTTCATATAGGTGTGAATGGAAGAACGACCTTTGCTACAGCACTGTCCCGACATGCTCTAAACTCCCTCAGCATTTTAGCCAAAAGTCTATCATTAAAAACAACTTTTAAGAGAAAATATTTGCAAACAAAGCACCTGACAAGGGATTAATCTCCAAAATGTACAAACAGTTCCTGCAGCTCAATATTGAAAAAGCAAAAACCCCAATCAAAATATGGTGAAAGATCTAAACTGACAGTTCTCCAAAGCGCACATACAGACGGCCGACGAGCACGCGAAAATATGCTCGACATCACTAATTATTAGAGAAATGCAAATCAAAGCTATAAGAAGGCATCACCTCATACCGGCCAGAATGGCCATTATCAAAAAAATCTACAAACAATAAATGCTAGAGAGGGTGTGGAGAAAAGGAAACTCTCTCACACTGTTGGTGGGAATATAAATTGGTACAGTCATTGTGGAGAATAGTAACAGTTTTAGTTTTAAAAAACTAAAAATAGAACTACCATATGACCCAGCAATCCCACTCCTGGGCATGCATCCAGAGAAAACCAAAATTCAGAAAGATACATGCACCCCAATATCCACTGCAGTGCTATTTACAATAGACAGGAAACGAAGCAACCCTAATGTCCATCAACAGAAGAATGGATAAAGAAGATATGGTGTACATACATACCATGGAGTATTACTCAGCCACAAAAAGACATGACACTGCAATTTGCAGACAGGTGGGTGGACAGAGAGACTGGCATACAGAGCAAAGGAGTCAGAAAGAGAAAAGCATATAGTATGGTTAACGTGGAAGCTAGAAAAATGCTACAGATGAGCTTATCCGCAAAGCAGACACAGAGACACAGACACACAGATCCTATGGATACCAGGGAAAGAAGGGGGAGCAGGAAGAACTGAGAGATTGGGGCTGACGTATATATACTACTGTGCATACGATCTGGAGGAGGGCACAGCAACCCACTCCAGTATTCCTGCCTAGACAATCCCATGGACAGAGGAGCCCAGCAGGCTACAGTCCACAGTGCGGCACAGAGTTGGATACGACTGAAGGGACTTAGCATGCATGCGTGCATGTATCAAACCGGTAACTAATGAGGACAGGTAACCAAACTCAGAGCACAGGCAACCCTACTCAATGCTCTGTGGTGACCTACACGGGAAGGAAATCCAAAAAAGGGGGCATGTATGTATATGCTTAGCTGATTCACTTTGCTATACATTGCACAGCAATGTTCTGTACAGTGTTCTAACACAACATTATAAAGCAACTATACACCAGCAAAAATTAATAAAAAGAAAAAGAACTTTTGATAGTCTAAACAACTGCCAATTTGATTGGGTCCGCTCAGAAGGTAAAGCGTCTGCCTGCAATGCGGGAGACCCAGGTTCTATTCTTGGGTCGGGAAGATCCCCTGGAGAAGGAAATGGCAATCCACTCCAGCACTCTTGCCTGGAAAATCCCATGGACAGAGAAGCCTGATAGGCTATGGTCCATGGGGTCGCAGAGTCGGACACAACTGAGCGACTTCACTTCACTTCCTTCAATTTTATAGAAAGTAAAGACGGGAAAACCACTAGAGTTACCAATGACACTGTGATCCAATCAGAGTTAAATCATTTTCTCCTAACCAGTAACAGTATTTTAAACTGTCCCTTTGCCCAAGGCGAAGCACAAAGGAAGATGAGGCCCCGGTCAAAGGCATGCCTTTCTTCGGCAAAGCAGAGGAGTGAGATTGTGAGAGAAGAGGTGGGAAACGATGACTTGCGATCTCAGATCAGTTTCAGGACGGTACACGGATGCTGGGAAGCCAGAAGCCGATTCTCTGAAACATACCCCCTTGCCCAGGCACCACTTAGAGAGTACTGAGGTCCTTCCAAGGTACCAGATACCCCAGTTTGACAGCAGTGAACCCAGGGGGGCCCTGGGACCAAAGATTCTCTTAAAAATGGACTTTACATCTTTTGATTTGCCGGCCACTTTTACCCACTCACCTCACGCTTACAAAAATACAGCTGCATCTCGTCACTGCGGTCTCCTCTCAGGTCCCGCCTCACCCGATCCTACAGAAACGCACTGGCCGTCTCCAGGCCCCTGCACCGCCTCCAGTGCCTCCCACCGCGGGCCCTGGCACCCTCCCTTCCTTCCGCCCGGCACGTGGCTGCCCCCACGCATTCCCACACTTCAGCTCCAGCGTCACCTCCGACCACCTGTCCACGTGACCCACCGCACTCATCTCTCCCACAGCAGTTGAATTACTGATAGTTCTTATTATAAACATAACTGTTTTGCTTTATTTACAGTAATGTCTGGCTTCCCTACTGCACACAAGCAGGTCTTAGTCAAAGTGTTGTGTTCGGCTCCTAGCACCGTGATGACCAACAGGTGTGTGTAGACAGAACCGAGCGTGTACAGCACGGAGCGTGCAAGGACGTCACAGGAGCGTGAAGCTGGGACAGGGGATGTCTCCAGAGCTTTCAGTGCAACTTCATTTTAAAACAAAACCGTATTATTAGAGAGTCCAGATACCCCAAATGTCAAAAAGAAACATTTCTCACAGGTATTATTAAATACATAAACACACATTCCAAGATGTGAGACAGCATCCAAAGCGGGCAGGGAGCTTTACCCGGATTCGCTCCCATCCTTTCCTTACCTCTGTTCTTGAGACTGCTCCTCTGTGTCGTCTTCAGAATCACCCTATTGAGAAAGAACATGCTTTAGCAGCTGTTTCAGAGAAACACACCATCTCCCAAAAAAACAAAAATAAAACCTTCTTCAAATCCCGCAAGGGTGATGAACTTGTCTAAAACAGTGCCTGCCACACAGCACACACTCAATAAACACTTACTGAAAAGAATGACACTATAATGGTGCACTGACAGCCGGAGCCCACCCAGTGATCCCTCAGATGCGCACTGCAAGCAGACGGTCTACCTGTTTAAGACTGCCAGCAAAGCACAGTCTCAAAGCTGGCAGGACACCACTCTCCTCTCCAAAAGCCTTTTTCTGACGTTCAAGCTTAATCACACCAAAGTTTAATGATAATTAAAATCCCCAAATATAAAAACTGTACTGAATAGCTCAGAATCCCCTATATGAACACCCTATATATGTCGACTCCAACATAAAAAAGCTGACCATGCTATGAATGGCATAAACACTGAACTCCGATCCACTTCCAAAACCTCTGCGACCTACCATGCCACACTGTGGCCAGGAGACACGCACCAAGAGGGTGAAAAGACAAGGCACTTGCAACAGGAGCAAAAGGGCAGGTCCACTTCAGCGCTGCGCGGGCGCGTGCGGGCACTCACGCCCTTGGCTTCTGTCCTCTCCCGAAGCCGCACCGTGGGCGGCTTTCTACCCAGCCCTCCTCCTCCTCCGCACCCCAGCCCCAGCCCCCCGCCCTGCCGGCCGCCCTGCCCCCCCGGCCGCCCTGCCCCCTGAGCCCAGACCTCCATGCACTGACGCCCTCTGACTGTTAACCTGCTCCTGGAGCCACAGGGCCCAAATCCCTGTCTATAGCCCCAACCTCTCACTCAAACACGTTTACATCAATGCCCACCTTCCTATGAAAGCTGAGGCTCAAACAAGCTAAGTCAGACCCCACAGGATGGGAAGGACCAGTTAACTTAGCTGCAGCGCCACCACCAAACAGCTCCAGGGTCTGCACACCATCTCCCCGGAAACAGCCACACCAGACTCGCAACGTCAGGGGTCCCTGCCAAGGGCCCACTCATGTCCAGGAGGCCCTCACACCCCCTGACCCCTGGGCAAACCTGTCACCCCCAAGCAGAGGATCTGTCCCCTCAGCAGACCTGTCCTTCTCCACCCCTTCTGCCTGCAAATGAGCCCGAGCCACCAGCGCCCAGGCCTACATGACCACTGTGACGGCTTTCCAGGCTGTGGAAGGCTGCTGCCTTTCCGGGACGTGGAGAAAAGGAAACCCTCCTCTACTGCTGGTGGGAATGGGGGTTACAGAGAGCATTACAGAGGTTTCTCAAAAAACTAAAAACAGAAGTACCATATAGCCAGCAGTTCCACTCGAGTATGTATCTGAGAAAAACAAAAACACTGATTCGAAAAAGATACACGCACCCGCGTTCACAGCACCTCTATTTCCAAGAGCTAAGATATGGACACGGCCCAAATGCCCATCAACACATGAACGGATGAAGATGTGATACATACACACACACACACACACACACACACACGCACAGACAAATGGAATACTACTCAGCCATAAAAAATGAAAATAAGACAGAGAAAGACAAATACTGTATGATATCACTTGCATGTGGAATCTAAAAAAAATTACAACTAGGGAATACAAAAAAAAACATGCACTGATACAGAGAAGAAACTAGGAGTCGGCACAGGAGAGGGACAAGATGGGGGCAGAAGAATCACTTCAATTTATCTAATACTGACATCAGTTATACCTCAATAAAAAAAAAATTTAAAGATTGCCACTGAGTCTGCATACAAAATCAGACAGAAGGAGAAAAGATATCTATGTTAACACATATACGTGGGATTTAAACAATGGTGTAGATGAACCAAGTAAGCAGAGCAGGAACAGAGATGCAGAAATAGGAAACGGACATGTGGCCACGTGGTGTGGGAAGGAGAGGAGGTGGGAGGAATCGGGAAATTAGGGCTGACAAATACATACACTACCATGAGTAAATCCGATTGCTAGTGGGAAGCTGCTATATACGCAGGAAGCTCATCTCGGTGCTCTGAGATGACCTAGAGAGGGGGGAGGGTGGGAGGCTCAAGAGGGAAGGGATGCGTGAATACGTATAGCTGACTCTTCACCACTGGAGACACGGGTTCAATCCCTGGATCAAGAAGATCCCCTGGAATAGGAAATGGCAACTGGCTCCAGAGGAGGCTGGAGGGCTACAGTCCATGGGGTTGCAGAGAGTCAGACATGACTGAGCAACTGAGTATGAACACACACACACACACACACACACACACACACACAGCTGATTCACTTCATTGTACAGTGGAACTAACACAGTATTGTAAAGCAATTATACTCCAATAAAAAATAATAATAACATTTTAACAAATAAAAAGACTGCTGCACTCAACCCATCCTGTGTGTCAGTCCCTGAGTGGCCCATCTTCCTCAACATCAGTCATTACTTACAGACCTGGCAGTCAAGGTCACCACGTTAATCTCTGCTCAAGAACCTGGCTCCAAGCTCCTGAACTGGGAACTGAGCAACCGACACTTGACTTTGACACACTCACCCCAATCTCTACAGCCACACTTCTGCAGGGTTCTGGCTCCCATTCAAAACACAAGCATAAAACATGCCCCCCTGTGACAGCAGGACTCTAAGTGGACCACAGCAAAGAAAGAGAGGAAAACAACAGAATGGGAAAGACCAGAGATCTCAAGAAAATTACAAATACCAACATTTCACGCAAAGATGGGCATAATAAAGGGCAGAAACAGCAGAAGAGATTAAGAAGAGGTGATAAGAATACAGAACTATACAAAAAAGGTCTTATGATCTAGATAATCAAAATGGTGTGCTCACTCACCTAGAGCCAGACATACCAGAGTATGAAGTCAAGTGGGCCTTAGGAAGCATCACTACAAAGTTACTGGAGGTGATGGAATTCCAGCTGAGCTATTTCAAATTCTAAAAGATGATGCTGTGAAAGTGCTGTCCTCAATATGCCAGCAAATTTGGAAAACTCAGCAGTGGCCACAGGACTGGAAAAGGTCAGTTTTCACTTCAATACCAAAGAAAGGCAATGCCAAAGAATGTTCAAACTACCGCATAATTGCACTCATCTCACACGCTAGCACAGACAAGGCAATGGCACCCCACTCCAGTACTCTTGCCTGGAAACTCCCATGGATGGAGGAGCCTGGTAGGCTGCAGGCCATGGGGTCGCTAAGAGTTGGACACAACTGAGCAACTTCACTTTCACTTTTCACTTTCATGCATTGGAGAAGGAAATGGCAACCCACTCCAGTGTTCTTGCCTGGAGAATCCCAGGGACAGGGGAGCCTGGTGGGGTGCCGTATATGGGGTCGCACAGAGTCGGACACGACTGAATCAACTTAGCAGCAACAACAGCAGCACATGCTAGCAAAGTAATGCTCAGAATTCTCCAAGCCAAGCTTCAACAGTATGTCAACTGTGAACTTCCAGATGTTCAAGCTGGATTTAGAAAAGGCAGAGGAACCAGAGATCAAATTGCCAACATCTACTGGATCACAGAAAAAGACAGACAGTTCTTGCTTTTTGTTAGTCTCCTGCTTTATTGACTACACCAAAGCCTTTGACTGTGTGGATCACAACAGACTATGGAAAATTCTTCAAGAGATGGGAATACCAGACCACCTCACCTGCCTCCTGAGAAATTTGTATGCAGGTCAAGTAGCAACAGTTAGAACTGGACATGGAACCGAAAGGTTCCAAATCAGGAAAGGAGTACCTCAAGGCTGCATATTGTCATTCTGCTTATTTAACTTATACGCAGAGTACATCACACAAAATACAGACTGGATGAAGCATAAGCTGGAATCAAGACTGCCAGGAGAAATATCAATAACCTCAGATATGCAGATGATACCACCCTTATGGCAGAAAGTGAAGAACTAAAGAGCGTCTTGATTTCTGAAAGTAAAAAGAGGAGAGTGAAAAAGTTGGCTTAAAACCCAACATTCAGAAAATTAAGATCATGGGATCCAGTCCCATCACTGCATGGCAAACAGATAGGGAAACAAGGACAGGCTTTATTTTTGGGGGCTCCAAAATCACTGCAGATGGTGACAGCAGCCATGAAATTAAAGGACGCTTGCTCCTTGGAAGAAAAGCTATGACAAACCAAGACAGCATATTAAAAAGCAGAGAAATTACTTTGCCAACAAAGGTCCATCTAGTCGCAAAGCTATGGTTTTTCCAGTGGTCATGTATGGATGTGAGAGGTGGACTATAAAGAAAGCTGAGCGCCGAAGAATAGATGCTTTTGAACTGTTGTGTTGGAGAAGACTCTTCAGAGTCCCTTGGACTGCGAGGAGATCCAACCAGTCAATCCTAAAGGAAATCAGTCCTGAATATTTATTGGAAGGACTGATGCTGAAGATGAAACTCCAGTACTTTGGCCACCTAATGCGAAGAACTGACTCATCTGAAAAGACCCTGATGCTGGGAAAGACTGAAGGTGGGAGGAGAAAGGGACAACAGAGGGTGAGATGGTTGGATGGCTCACCAACGTGACGGACACGAGTTTGAGTAAGCTCCAGGAGTTGGTGATGGACAGGGAAGCCTGGCATGCTGCAGTCCGTGGGGTCACAAAGAGCATGACTGAGCAACTGAACTGAACTGACATGTCCATCCCAAGCTCCCTAATTATCCCTTCCCCTCATCCTACCCCCTGGCAACCATAAGTTCATTCTCTGAGTCTGTAAATCCCTGTTTTGTAAAGAAGTTAATTTTATCATTTCTTTCTAGATGCTACATATAAAGGATATCATATGATATATCTTTTCTAACTTCACTCAATGACAATTTCCAGGTCCATCCATGTGGCACTGTTTCATTCTTTTTAATGCTGCAGTACACTGCATACATGCAGCACATCTTCCTGATTCGTTCCTCGGCTGATGGACATCGAGGCTGCGTCCATGTGTTGGCTATTGTAAACAGTGCTGCAGGGAACACTGGGGCACACGTATCCTTTTAGATCATGTTTTTCTCTTGATACTCGCCCAGGCGTGGGACTGCAGAGTCATATGCTTACCTTGACCTCTTAAATTAAAACTGTAATTCCTATTGTCCAAATCTTCCTCCGGTCTGCCACCACATTATCACTGATGCCCTTCTAACAGACTACATAACTTACAATTTTGTCTACTTCTCATTTATCACCCATGTGCCTCCATTAAACAAGCAGCTCAGTGCAGGCAGTGGTTTTCTTTCCTTGTTCCCCGTGACAGCCTCAGCACCTCAAACAGTGCTCAGCCCACAGTATGTGTGCATAAATGTCTGCAGGGCTAAGCACAATCTGTTTCCTAAATACTAGTGAGTACTGCCCCATACCTGTCAGAAGGCTATTACCAAAAAGACAAAAGATCACAAAGGTTGGAGAAGATGTGGAAAAAAGGGAACACTCGGGCACTGCCGGTGGGATGTACCGTGGTGCAGCCACTATGGAAACAGTACGGAGGTTCCGCAAAAAATTAAAACCAGAACTACCATACGATCCAGCAACTCCATGTCTGAGTATTGATCCAAAGAAACTAAAACAGTAACTTGAAAAGATATATAATAGATAGACAGATATACACATCTAAGCTGACTGCAGCATTATTTACAGTAGCCAACACAAAGACACAACCTAAGTAGTAATCTAAGTGTCCACTGATGGATGGATGGATGAAGAACATGTGGTATGAAAACACACTGGAATATTACTCAGCCATATTAAAAACATGAAATCTTGCCATTTGTAACAACATGAACAGACTTTGAGGGCATTATGCAAGGTGAAATAAGTCGAAGACCAAATTCCGTATGATCTCGCTTATTTGTGGAATCTTTAACAAAACAAAACAAAAAAACAGAACACCAAATTCACAGATACAGGGAACAGATTGGTGGTTCCCAGGGGCAGGGGGATGGGGGTTGGGCAAAATGAATGAAGGATGTCAAAAGGTGCGGACTTCATTTATAAAATGAGTAATTTGTCACAAGGATATAATGTAGAGCCTGGTGACCACAGTAAATAATATTGTACAGCATATGTGAAATTGGCTGAGAAGGTAAATCTTAAAAGTTCTCATCACAAGAAAAAAACGTTTGTTACTAGGTATGGTAATAGATGTTAACTAGACTTATTGAGACTTCCCCGGTGGGCCAGTGGTTAGGACTCCAGGCTTCCAATACAGGGGGTGCGGGTTCAATCCCTAGTTGGTGAAGTAAGATTCATATGGCATGGCCAAAAATTAAAAAATAAATAAAAGTTAACTAGACTGACTGTGGTGATCATTTTTCAGCAGCTCCAAGTATATTATTATTATGGTATAAACCTAAAACTCATGGAACATTTTATGTCAATTATAGCTCAATAAAAATTTTTTCCAATTAAAAATGTTAATAGCAGTAGATATAACTACTTTTTAAAACTCAATTAGGCAAATTTTTAAAATTTGAAACTGAACATCCATTTTTTCTCTCAGACATGGGCACTTTATCAGCACCACAGTATTTTTCTGGTCAGACGGTGCTAAAACTCACACAGGAGCAAGGGGGCCAAAAGCCTGATCTCACGCTGAACGTCTCCAGGGTTCAAATTCCATGACTGCTGCGTGCTTATCACCTTGGACAAGTTACTTACCCACTGTGGGGTCTCAACTTCCTCATCTGAAATCCGCTCTCAACACTTCATAGCTTCTGGAGTCTTAGCATGAGTTAACATCCGAGGCTGTTATAGAATGGGAAAGACTAGAGATCTCTTCAAGAAAATTACAGAGACACCAAGGGAACATTTCATGCAAAGATGGGCACAATACAAGACAGAAATGGTATGGACCTAACAGAAGGAGAAGATATTAAGAAGAGGTGGCAAGAATACACATAAGAACTGTACAAAAAAGATCTTCATGAGCCAGATAATCACAATGGTGTGATCACTCTCCTGGAGCCAGATATCCTGGAATGTGAAGTCAAGTAGGCCTTAGGAAGCATCACTACGAACAAAGCTAGTGGAGGTGATGGAATTCCAGTTGAGCTATTCCAAATCCTAAAAGATGATGCTGTGAAAGTGCTGCACTCAATATGCCAGCAAATTTGGAATACTCAGCAGTGGCCACAGGACTGGAAAAGGTCAGTTTTCATTTCAGTCCCAAAGAGAGGCAATGCCAAAGAATGCTCAAACTACCACACAATTGCAATCATCTCACCCGCCAGCAAAGTAATGCTCAAAATTCTCTAAGCCAAGCTTCAACAGTACGTCAACCGTGAACTTCCAGATGTTCAAACTGGATTTAGAAAAGGCAGAGGAACCAGAGATCAAACTGCCAACATCCACTGGATCACAGAAAAATTCAGACAGTTCTTCTTTTTGTTAGTCTCCTGCTTTATTGACTACACCAAAGCCTCTGACTGTGTGAATCACAACAAACTATGGAAAATTCTTAAGAGAGATGGGAATACCAGACCACCTGACCTGCCTCCTGAGAAATCTGCATGCAGGTCAAGAAGCAACGTTAGAAACAGACATGGAACAACGGACGGGTTCCAAATAGGGAAAGGAGTACATCAAGGCTCTATATTGTCACCCTGCTTATTTAATTTATATGCAGAGTACATCGTGTGAAATGCCGGGCTGGATGAAGCACAAACTAGAACCAAGAAGGCTTGGAAAAATATCAATAACCTCAGATATTCAGATGATACCACCCTTATGGCAGAAAGTGAAGAAGAACTAAAAAGATTCTTAATGAAAGTAAAAGAGGAGAGTAAAAAAGCTGGCTTAAAACTCAACATTCAAAAACCTAAGACCATGGCATCCAGTTTCATCATGGCAAACAGATGGGGAAACAATGACAGACTTTATTTTCTTAGACTCCAAAATCACTGCAGATGGTGACTGCAGCCATAAAATTGAAAGACGCTTGCCCCTTTGAAGAAAAGCTATGACAAACCTAGACAGTATATTAAAAAGCAGAGACATTACTTTGCCTACAAAGATCTGTCTAATCAAAGCTATGGTTTTTCCGGTGGTCATGTATGGATGTGAGAGTTGGACCATAAAGAAAGCTGAGCACAAAAGAACTGACGCTTTTGAACTGTGGTGTTGGAGAAGACTCCTGAGAGTCCCTTGGACTGCCAGGAGATCCAACCAGTCCATCCTAAAGGATATCAGTCCTGAATGTTCACTGGAAGGACTGATGCTGAAGCTGAAACTCCAGTACTTGGGCCACCTGATGCAAAGAGCTAACTCATTTGAAAAGACCCTGATGCCGGGAAAGAGTGAAGGTGGGAAGAGAAGGGAACAACAGAGGATGAGATGGCTGGATGGCATCACCGACTCAATGGACATGAGTTTGAGCGAGCTCCGGGAGTTGGTGATGGACAGGGAGGCCTGGTGTGCTGCAGTCCATGGGGTCACAAAGAGTCAGACACGACGGAGTGACTGAACTGAACAACTCGAGGGCTTTTAAACAATGCCAGCAGTATTCATCCCATGTTAGTATTTTTTGACGTTAACAGTGGAATCTGATGTAACCAAAAATAAAACTCTATGACAAAAAGCTTTCCAAATACTAGGCGGTGCTTCCTGGCCTGGAGCAAGAGGCTATTTCCTTAGTACCTGAGATACTCTGCTATTTCCTGTTTCACTTTTCCACTGATTTCCGTTATCTACACACTCAGGCTTGAGAGGGTAAAATAAACAAGCTGTGGGATTTTTAAAGGCAAAAACATTTCTTATTCAACACTGTACTATCTGAACCCAGGTCAGCTCTTTGCTAGATGGACCAACCAGGCCAGAAGAGCGTGGCCTCCCCATCCCATCCCACCCCATCCCAAACCAACACGCTTCTGGACCAGGTAACAGCTGCTCCTCCTCAGCAGCCATGTTCAAGGCTCAGACCCTTAGGAGTGAGGCTTCTCACCCCAGCAAAGGCTGAAGAGACTAAATTAATAAATTCTAGATTGCCCTTCTTGTGCCTAGAACTAATAGAAATGTGATTATTAATAATAAGAACTCAATGTCTAAGATAGTCCATCGGCCATCTTTGAGAAAGACTAACCTCCTAAACAGGGAACTAGAAAAGACACTGACCACTGCTCCTCTTTCAGCAGGAAGAACCCCTGAATGCCCCACAATGGGGCCACCAAGCGTAGACGCCCAAACTCTCTTAAGGGAAACCCAATTAGGGCAACAAGGCATACACAAGAGAAAGAAAACAAATCCATACCCTCAAAGAACTCAAAGAGGTAAGAGAAATGTAGACAGTGCCAATGCCAAGGTAGGGGTCAGGAAGGACTGGTCTTGGATAGACGGCAAGGCAACAGAATTCGTGGTTCCATTCAACAGACCCATGTTGGGCCTGGCTAGCCAAGGGGCAGACGAGTGTCCTGGAGGAGCGAGCAAGGCCATGGACAAGGTCAGATCACAAAAGGCCTCAGGCCCAGAATAGGTCAAATGGTTCACAGGGAATCCCAGAAGTTTCTGACCTTGGAGGAAGAGTAAGAAGGGGCACACAGCAGTGTCTTGCACACACGCAACTACTTCTTGACAATAAAATATTTGACAAAAGCATTTGCTTGGGAGTTGGCATGGTGAAAGCCTGGATGAAGCACAATCAGAGGAGAGGGAAAATTCTGTAAATCTAACTGTAAAATAACATGTTTTCTTCTCCCTTCTTGTTATCAACACAGATCAAGTTTTAATGTCCTTAGACCAAAATATTTTACAAAACAAGAGTATATAACAAAAAGATATGAATAATATAACTTACCTATGCAATTGCTGGGCACATAATAAATGTGAGTTGCTCAGTTGTGTCTGACTCTTCAACCCCATGGACTGTAACCTGCCAGGCTCCTCTGTCCATGGAATTCTCCAGGCAAGAATACTGGAGTGGGTTGCCATTCCCTTCTCCAGGGGATCTTCCTGACCCAGGGATTGAACCCGGGTCTCCTGTACTGCAGGCAGACTCTTGCAACAGTCTGAGCCACTATGCAATTGCTAGGCACATACTACTGCTCAGTTATCTGCACTGGCTCAGCCCCTTCAAAGCAGGAAAGCTGTTGCACACTCTCCAGTGACCAAATATAGGGGTCAGATGAGAATACTGCCACAATAATAGGAAACCTGTATTAAGCACTAAGTTCAAGGCACTTAATCGGCACAAAATCCTGAGATCAGCACCACTATTAACCCCATTCTGCGGATGAAGAAACAGGATAGAGAGGCGGGAAGAACGGAGCCCCGAGTCAAACCCTGGAGGTCTGGCAGCTTATAACAACTCAGTTATATTTGGTTTTACTAATGATGCATTATTCAAGTTCTTGGTCCGTTAAGAGAGCCATTAGAAAAAGAAAAAAAGAAAAAAGGCCCAATTGACAAAAAAACATTTCCAAAAGAGAGAACTGTGCAAATGACAAGTGTCGGCCAGTGTTAGTATTCAATTTTGCAACACCACAGCTTCGGACACTCCTATCTTACAACCACTGACAAATCTTAGCTTCCGAAGCCATCTTTAAGTCTTCCTGAAAGCAACCCAACTTACAAATTCATTAAGCAGAAAACCTTCAAATTTACATAACACCTATAAATAGTCTACTTTGAACTGACTCCATAACACATATGAGGGGAACGTTTTCTGAAAAAATTCAAACTACTTTGAAAAGAATTCCCTAAAAATAACTCTCTTCAGAATTCTCTGCAGTTTACACTTACACTGACACACACACACACACACACACACACACACACACATACACGAGCCATTGAGACAGACATGCAGCTTAGATAGATAAATACAAATAGACCCACATCTATCCCTACCCCTACCCAGGTACATGCACGGTAAAACAATTTCAAAAAAATACACATACACACAGAGATGAAATATTTAGAAAATGATTTTGAACATCAGTTTCACTTTCATTACAGCTTTGATTAAAATAGCTTAGGTATAAACGCTTCTATAGTGAACATGCCAGAGGGACAGCTTCTGAAATTCTAACACTATTTTACCAAAACAAACTATATTATACATATAAACAAAACCAGAAATTAAGAATTAAATAAAATCACTTTTAAGCCTATAAATAAAACCCTTCATCATATCAGAGACTGACATTTCCACCTCTGAGGACAGTGACTGGGCCTTCCGCTACTGCTGTAACAAATGAAAGTCTATAATTTACTTTCCTTTCAGTCTGGGTTGGCTGTCAACACTAACCAGTTAAGAGGTAGAGGGTACAATTGAGTAAAAATGCAAATATGTATAGATATACACCAGTGCTTCTCAACCCAGGCAATTCTGCTCCCGAGAGACATTTGGCAACGTCTAGAGACATTTTTAGCTGTCACAAATTGGGGAGGAAGGGGGAGGACAAGGGGGAGAGAGAAGTAAGAGCCACTGGCATCCAGTGGATAGAGGCAGATGCTCTAATGGCGTGACAGCACGCCAGCCCCCAACAATAAAGAATCCTCCAGCCCCAAATGTTACTAACACCTCTGTGGAAAACTCTGATATACACAAATATGACCATACTTTATTTGTTAAAAGTAAATATGTCAAATGTTAAGTATGGTTCTCTCATCAGGAACTGAATGATTTCTATTTTGTTCTTTTTATCTTATTGCATTTTTTAACACTACACATTCGCCATTTACAATGGGGGTGGGGGGGTGGGGATCCATTTATTCCTTTTAAGAATAAATGTCCTCCATTTAAGAGGACAAACTGTTGATCCCTATCCCGACAGGAGTTTTTCTCCTAGGACTGGTCTTATGCAGCACCCTGGCCTTCAGCGAAGGGTCAGGAAATTTTTCCTCTAAAAAAATTACCTCTCCACCTTGAAGCTGTTATTCATTAGCACTGTATTAAAACGAATATTCCAAATATCTAGCAGCGCTCTGAAATGTAAAACTGCACAGCGTCACCAATTTCCAGCTACACATCCTGTTTTCTAAACAGCCACAAGAGACAACATAGAATTAAGTGCTACCACCAATGGAGGAAGTAATGAGCATCCTCAAAACTATGGCACACAAACTGACTATTCCCTGAGGATTCAAAGCACTCCCCCACGTACCCAAAACATGCATCTCCCATGCCGTGCATGCATACTGTCGCTGCTCAAAGACACTCAACAATATCACATTTAAATATGTACATCTGCAGTCAATGAAAATTTCTCCTGAAGTTAAAAAACCTTAAACACAAAGGCTTTGCTGTACTCTATGGCAGTGGTAAATCCTGGATGATGCCAAATGTCCAACCAATCTTTACCAACGACTTTTCCACGTGCCATCATTATATCGCATGGGGTGGGAGTGGGGGCCTTAAATTCGAGTTCTTAACAAGAGGCTGTATTTTAACACAAATTAAAGGGACTTGGAAAAGATCCAAGATCACCATCCTTTAAAGTCCCATCTTCATCCAAACAAAGCTACTTAAGGCCAATGGCAAGGACCGCTCACTAACATTTCTGCAATCAACACTGCATCCTCCGGTGGTCCTCAGGCACACAGCACGGCTCACCGAGAGATCAGGGCACAGGCCCCTCGCCCACCCTGGACCACAGCCGGCCGAGGGGCCCGCCCTGTCCCTGGGCACCGGCGCCGCGAGCCGCGGCCCTGCTGAGGTGGCCTCGGCTCCCACCTCCTGAACTTGGGGCCGGCGTGACTCACGCCCTGTCACATGGCGCGGGAGGAGGCCGCGCAGGCCACCGTGGCCAGGTGTTCAGGCTCGGCCCGACCGTTTATTTGTCTTGCAAAGTGGCCCAAGCGCCCGCGCCGCGGGGGGGCCGCGGCCTCGGAGCCTCTCCCCCTCCCCCCGCCCCGCTCCCCGGCAGCCGCCCTGTCACCTCGGCCGTCCTCACCTGAGTGGGCAGCAGGAGTTCCCCTTCCTCCGCCTGCCACAGCTCCACCACGTTCGGCATGGGCTCGATCGCTGCACCAACACCAAAAAACATACCGCGGTTTTAATGCACGGAAAAGAAACGCTTCCTGTTTCCCGATCGTCTCCTCCGTGCACCCGCCTCACCAAAACAAGCCTCCCTTCCCTTCCAGAAGCGGAGGCCACCCGAAGAGCCAGCCGCAGATCGGAACACAATGCACCCGGTGCGAGCCGGCAGCCCCTCGGACTGTGAGGCGACTGCGTGCGGGCTCGCGGGTTCTCGCGCTTGGGGGCAAGGCAGGCCACCCCGCGGAACCCCGCGCTCCGCATCCCGCAGCAGCTGCAGCGGGCGAGTGCGGGACGCGGCCCTGGCGGCCGGGCTCCGGGAACAAAGCTGCAGGAAACCGGGCCGCGGCGGGGCCCCAGCGCGCGCCACACAAAGCGGGGGCTGCGCCCGGGGCGCCCGGGGCCCGCGCACAAAGGCTCCGGGGCGCGCGCGGCTAGCGGTCCGCGCCGCGGTCCCCGAGCCCCGCGACTGCCCAGCTTTCGGGTGGCCGGGGGCGCGGGAGCGGACGCCGCGGGGGGCGGAGGGCACCAGCCCGGAATTGCAGGCTCTCCTTCCCCCTTTCCCGTTCCTCCCCTCGCCCTCTTACAGATCTCAGCGGTTCCCCCAAAAGAAAGAGGGGGGGGCGGGGTGGAGAGAGGAGCCCGCGGAGCGGCGCCAGGCTGACCTTGTCCCTGAGCCCCTCCCGGGCGGCCGCAGGGCAGGAGAACGTGGAAGACGCCCAGCAGGAGGTTCACGGCCGCGGCGGTGCGGCGGTAGCAGCCGGGCTGCGGGCGTCGGGGCCCCGCCATGCTGCTGCTCGCGCTCCTCTCGGCTGCTCGCCGCGCTCGCCGCCCGCTCGCTGGCGCCCCGGCCGCCTCGCCCGGGCCCGCCCCCGCGCCGCCCGCTCGCCCCGCCCCGCCCCGCGCCGCCGCGCCGCCCCCGCCGCCGCCGCCGCCGCCGCCGCAGCTGCTGCCTGCCCGCCTCGGGCGCGCCGCTCGCTCCGCGCGTGTGCGCCACAGATAGGGAGGGACGGAACGCCGAGGGGCGCGGGGAACGTGGACAATGCGAACGCCGCGGCCGCCGCCCCGCCCCGCGCGGAATGCACGGCCGCGGGCCCGGCTCGAGGCCCCTTGGCGGCCGCCTTCCCCGAGGCGGGGGCTCCGGGCATTTTCCGCGACCGTGACAGGGGCTCTGAGAGCCGGCGGAAGGGATCCCGGGCCACTGTCGCCAGGAACTTTGAGGTGGTTTCTGCTTGGTTTGGGCACGCGGGCCACGATCGCGTCATGACCCACGGGGACGCCGGGTGATGGTGGGTGGTGGGATGAGGAGTCGCCCAGCTGGAGGCCCTGGGCAGGCTATTAGTGGAAATAATGCACTGGTTGTCCGGAAAGGCGAGTGCAGCCACATGGCTACTGCCAGTCTGCAACGAGGGTATCCGGTGGCTGCGAAGTCTGTAATTTAGCATAAAAAGAGCTCCCGCAAGACCCGAGAGGCTGACCTCAGCGCCGCGTGGCGGTGGCGCGCCCGGCACCCTCGGTGGAGACCGTCCAGTTGTGACAGGTGGGGAAGCCTCTTCGGAGAGGATTTACAGTTTCAAAGACCCTGCACACACTCCTCTTCGGATTCCTATTGCAAAATTTAGCCAGCCTCTTCTGAAATCTGGCTGCGGTCTGGGACGTGGTCAGTTGCCTGTCTCTAACATTCCCGCGGAAATATAAGTGATACTCGGAAATGTGTTTTCTGGCTCCATTTTTTGATGCCTAGAACCAAAAAGTACACATAAGATCGGAGATCTCTTTTAAGTTAATGCTATGCCAACGGGATCAACAGCAAAGGTTTATTCAGGAAGCCATCTACACAAGCTGGAAGTATTGGCAGTCTTAAGATATTTTTAGTTAATTTGCTGCTTCCAGAGTAGCTTGTATGAAATTCAGAAAATAAAAGCAATATAAAGAGGGGAAGTGACCGGGGCACACCTGTCTGCTTACATTGATCCTCTGTTTAATTGCTTCTGGTGCCTTAGAGTCTAGACAATGGCAAAGCAGTGGTCGAATAGCAGGACAGATGCGGAGGGAACTAAGTCAATTACGGATCCTCTCTTTCCCAAGGACATAATACAGTACTGTGTACCCAGCCTCACACTGTCTGGGCATAACTCTAAACAAGGTTAAATAGCATAATGGCTTGGCCAGAACTTAACATTTAAGAAGATTAGCATAAATATAAAACGTCCATGTTAAAAATACAAAGCATGTTGCATTATCTACTCTCTGGTATCCTCCCCTCCCTTGCCTTTTTTTCCCACTTGCCTGCCAGCATCTACCTTTCCTTAGCAATAATCTCCAGTCCCAAACCAGCATGTCCGTTTTTTCTCTTCATTTCACTTCTCTAGGTTTGCTTTTGCCCCTTTGGCTCTGAAGGTCTATCTTCTCCTGTGTTAAGGAGGCCTCTTAAGAATACTTGCTTAGTCCACTTAGGTAGTAACTGCACCTTCGAAGTATGTTTTTACATGAAAGTTCCCTCATTGACCTGTTTATTTACAATATGTATTTTTTCTAAGATTTTTTTTGAAGTAAATAATTTTTAAAGTGTTTTTTGAATTTGTTACAGTATTGCTTCTGTTTTATGTTTTCTGGGTTTTGGCCAAGAAGCATGTGGGATCCACCTGACCAGGGATCAAACTTCCACCCTCTACATTGGAAAATGATATCTTAACCACTGGACTGCCAGGCAAGTCCCTACAATGTGTATTTATATGTCTCTGACCATACTACTTAGAAAGAAAAGCAAGCAAACATCGGCAACCTAACAGGTTTTATTAAATAGTTTAATAAACAGTCACAGGCAAAAACTTTTTTTTTTACTAATTTTTAAACTGTTTTACTTTTTACTGAAACTTTTTCACACCAGCCAATACCATAGAATCAATGAAAATGGCTTAACAGATAGAAGAAAATGGCTATAGACAGTATGTAAATACAGCTCTATTTTGTATTTCTACTGAAGCTTTTTAAAGGTCAGCTTAATTTTTCAAGTTGTGGTCTTGTGGACTTTACAGAGTTGGTAATGCTATTTGACTGTTGTTCAAAAGCCAGAAGTATGTCTGCAGTGCCATGGGGTTGGAGAGGGATACAGGATTACACAGCTGTCTTCTTAGATAAATCTGACCTACTTAGCCTTCTCTGGAGGTATTTTTCATGCTGACTCATGAACAACAGGAAAGTTATGGCCCATTAAGTAGCATCCCTGTTTTGAAGTAAACTTCTTCTCCAGAAAAGACTCCTGTGTCATTCATGCTATATTTCTATTATTCCCCTGTGATAATAGGTATTCTATTAGAGCTAGAAAAACTTTGCTATAAAATAATAGCCTAACTGCCTCATTTTACAGAAGAAACTGAAGCCCAGAAAAGATGAGAAATATCCACGTTACAGTGGCAGAGTTATGGAGAAGTATGAAATAATGTTAGCTGAAAAAAATTAATGTAAACATGATTTAACTTGATATGCAAATTATATACAGAAGATCAAAGCATGGAAGAGACATGGAAGGTAAAAAGAGACATTTTACCAGAGTATATCAGTTTTAAATTAGATCTATATGTTTTTTTTTAAACCACGTCTAAGAGCAACTAAATCTACCTTTACTTTAAACATGCAAGATACTGACCATGCTTTTGACTTACTTTACCCTTGTTCTTTTTTTTTTTTTTAACAAGTACAGATGAAAACCAAGCCAGTTTATAAATATGAGTTATATCTCATCATATCCTACAGAAAATTGACAGGGAAGGGTCAAGCCCAAATCATTTCTCTCTAATCCAGAGAAGATTCAACACACCAGGTTACAAGGTGGTTGTGAAGATTAAATGAGAGACTGTAGGGTAAGCATCCAGGAGGTGGGCTCACTAAATGCTTGTAGTGGCATTACCATATGCTCACCCTGTGGGGATGTGCCAGACTTTCATGTATATGGTAAGTTTGATACTGACGTTCAGTTACTTGCATTACCTATTCATTGCCATTCACTGTCATCTCTTATCACTCAGACATGCTGGAAATGGGAATGATTAATGAAAATGTACACGTAACAGCTGTTTTCTAGTTCATTTATTCATTTACATTCATGGCCTCACCCCAGTGGAGACAACAAAGCTAAGTCTCCTATCAAATCATCACTGCAGTCACTGCTGGGACACAAGCCTCTTCCTAGCCTGGGAAGAAAAGCACAGAAGGGATGGTTCTTGAGCTTAGCAGAAACCTAAGGATTAAGGTCGAGAACTCTTGAGATGCAGCCTGCCCCCATGACTCAAGAGGACCCTTCTCACTCTTTATTCCACTTGAACTCATTGCTGGAATTCTCCAGGCCAGAATACTGGAGTGGATAGCCTTTAGCTTCTCCAGGAGATCTTCCCAACCCAGAGATTGAACCCAGGTCTCCCGCATTGCAGGCAGATTCTTTACCAGCTGAACCTCAAAGGAAGCCCTTATCTCATCTCAGGAAGCATCAATTAAGTATTCACACCTTTTTCCAACTACACATTTTGTTGAATAACTGTCCTTTCCCACTGTTGGAACATCAGGCAATTTGGCAGGAGCAGCAGTAGCCACAGTTAAAAACTCATCTTTTCTGTGTTTTTTAAAAATTCATAAAACCATGCAGTAAAAAACGTACATTTTTACAGTATAAAAATTAACTGATTAAATTTTATTAGATAGCTTCCAATAAAATTAAAGTAAAAAACTTTAAAGAGAAGCTAGAATGTGATTTACACAGGATGCCTTGAGTGTGGTCCTGCTACATGTTTAGTTATGATTAAATGAATGAGAAATGAATAAAAAAAGTAGTCACCTTCCCAGCCTCCTTTGCAACTTGGCATGGCTATTTGGCCAATTTCTGGTCAATGTGATGTAAGCAGACTTCTACTGGCATGGCTTCAAGAAAAGTTATCGTTTTCCTGATGAAGAGGAACAGACTCAGCTAGTACAAGAGTTTTGCTCCGTGTTCTTCTTCCTGCTGGAATATAGATACAGTGCCCTGAGGTTTGGCAGCCTTCAGATAAGCCTGAGGAAGCAAACCCTTGCTGAGGATGGTGCATTGGAAAGGTGAAGTGTTGATCCTAGAGGATTTCTAGAATTGCTGGATTGTCTACCTTTCAACATCTTGTTTGTAAGCAGAAATAACCCCTTCTTATTGTAGTCAAGTTTTCTGTTACTTCCAGTCAAAAACAATCCCAAGTGAAGGAAAGAAAAAATCAATACAAAAATGGAAGTGAACCATAATCATTTACAAGAACCAGTCTCAAAGATATTAACAGAATGCTCATAAAACAAGAGGAAACAGTAAAGTAATACTTGGTTTGTTTTACAAGTGCAAATTAAAAGAACTATCATATCATTTTATAGCAACTAAGTTAGCAAAATAAATGAAAGCAACAAAAATAAATACTGATTGATAGCTGCAGAGGAACAGTGTTTATTACTTAGTAAACTAGTTTATTCTCCAGAGAGGAGCCTGTCCCCCCAGGGCCGTCCCTGTAAGTCTGTGGGAACCACACACCCAGCCCCCGTGATAGACAGCTCTATACCGTCCAGGAAGTTGTCCTCACCTCTTCAATCTACTTTGCAGCCATTACCTCCTAAGCCCAACCTTTGAAAGTAAGAGGACTCAGGTCTTGGTCGTGTATTCTTTCTCTCTCTCTAGATCCAGCCCTGTGCCTTTAATTATTATTTATAAGCTAAAAGTCTCAAGTTTAGAATTTTAGCCTAAACCTAAGGTTCCACACTTACATATCCAACTGCCTCTTGCCATATCCATTTGAATGGCTAATAAGTGTCTCAAACTGAACATGTCCAAACTCTTGACTGCATCCATCCAAACCTGTTATATCCCTACTCTTCTTAACCTCCCGCCCATGGCAGTGCCATCTACCTGTGCATGTGTGCCTGACTATTTGTGACCCCATAGACTGTAGCCCGCCAGGCTCCTCTGTCTGCAGGATTTCCCAGGTAAGAGTACTGGAGTAGGTTGCCATTTCCTCCTCCAGGGGATCTTTCCGACCCAGGGATCAAGTCTGAGTCTCCTGTATCTCCTGCATTGTAGGCAGATTTTTTTACCCGCTGAGCCATCAGGGAAGCCATCTACCCAGTTGCTGAAACCAAAAGTCAAGGAGTCATTTTTTTTAATTAGTCTTTTTTTTTAATTATATAGTTGCTTTACAGTGTTGTGTTGGTCTCTGCTGTATAACAAAGGGAATCAGCTATATGCATATGTATATCCCCTCCCTCTTGGGCTTCTCTCCCACTCCACCGGCCCTGTCTTCCCACCCCTCTAGGTCATCAGTGAGCATTGAGCTGAGCTCCCTGTGCTATACAGCAGGTTCTTACCCGCTATCTGTTTTACACATGGGAGCGTGTATATGCAATCCTAATCTCCCAATTCATTCCACACGCCCTTCTCCCACTGCGTCCACATATCCATTCTCTATGCATCTCTACTCCTGCCCTGCAAGTAGGTTCATCGCTACCGTTTTTCTCGATTTCATATGTGTGTTAATATGCGATATTTGTTTTTCTCTTTCTGATTTACTTCACTCCATATGCAGACTCTAGGTCCATCCATGTCTCTACAAATGACCCAGATTCGTTCCTCTTTATGGCTGTAATATGCAAGGTGAAAGTGAAAGTTGCTCAGTTGTGTCGGACTCTTTGCAACCTCATGGACGGTATGCAAGGAGTCTATTTAATTCCACTTTCCTTTATAGCCTCTAACTCTCTGAGCAAGTCCTGAGGCACTCCCCTCTCCTTTATTCCTCAGCCACTAGCCCGACCTCTGAATCTTGGGACGTCAGCACCCCGTCGCTCATGGAGACACCCGAGGTTACCTTCTACTGGTCCCTCTGCTTCCACGCTCATCACATATCTTGGCTGGACTGTGGCCAAAATGATCTTTGTAACATAGATTTCATATCATCTATAAAACCCTTTGGTGGTTTCCCATATAATTAGGATAAAATCTAAACTCCTGTCCTCATCCTGCAAGGAACTGATCTGTCTGGCCTTGCCTGCCTTTCTGGCCTCATCTTCCACAGGCTTCCCCTTGATAACTGCTCTTCAGCCTGGGGACTGTGTGTCCCCCAAGCTCACCAGGCTTGATCCCCACCCCAGGGCCTTTGTACTTGCTGTGTTCTCTTCTCAGAAATCCCTCTGTCCTTACAAGCACACGTCTGGCTCCTCCTCATCACAGACACAGGGCTGCTGCTGTGCATGCTCATGTCTGTGGAGCCCAGGGACTGGACTCCAGCTCAAACGCACCAAGCCAGGCCCTGGCTCCAGGGTTCCTGCAGTGAGAGGAGCTGCCTTCTGATTCCGCAGGGGCACTGACAGCCCAAAACACAGACCCAGGACACTGCGTGCTCCATCCTCCGGGAAGAGGCAGCTTTTTCTAATCAAAATATTCTTTTTTTTATTGAAGTATAGTTGATTTACAATGTTGTGTTCATTTCTGCTGTACATCAAAGTGACTCAGATACATATATGTGTATATATAAACTCCCTTTTTCATATTCTTTCCCATGATGGTTTATCACAGGATATTGAATGTAGTTCCTATGCTGGATAGTAGGACTTTGTTGTTTATCCATCCTATATATAACAGTTTGCCTCTGCTAATCCCAAACTCCCACTCCATCCTTCCCTCACCAGCCCTTTGGCAAACCCAGTCTGTTCCATGTGTCTGTAAGTCTGTCTCTGTTTCGTACTTGAGTTCATTTGCGTCACGTGGCTCAGATGATAAAGAATCCACCCACAATGCAGGAGACCCAGGTTGCACCCCTGGGTCGGGAAGATCCCCCGGAGAAGGGAGTGGCTACCCACTCCAGTACTCTTGCCTGGAGAATTCATGGACAGAGGAGCCTGGCGGGCTACAGTCCATGTGTCCACCGAGAGTCTGACTCGACTGAGCAACTAACACTTTCACTTTGGATCCCACGTATAAGTGATAACATAATGTATTTGTCTTCCTCTGTCTGATAATCTCTAGGTCTATCCATGTTGCTGCAAATGGCATTATTTCATCCTTTTTCATTGCTATGTATTATTCCATTGTATGTATGTACCACATCTTTATCCATTCATTTGTCGGTGGACATTTAGTTTGTCTCCATGTCTTGGCTATTGTGAATAGTTCTGCTATGAATATAGGGGTACGTGTATCTTTTATTATTATAGTTTTGTCTGGATCTATGCCCAGGAGTGGGGTGGCTGGATCATATATCAACTCTATCTTTAGTTTTCTGAGGAACCTCCATACTGTTTTCCACAGTGGCCACCAATGTAGGAGGGTTCTCTTTTTGCACGCCCTCTCCAGCACAAAATATTATTTCTTACGTCTAAAGAGAGAGGAGGGGCTTCCCTGATGGTCCAGTGGTTAAGAATCAACCTTGCAAGGCAAGGGACGCGGGTTCAATCGCTGGTCTAGGAAGATCCCACATGCCGCCAGGCAGCTGAGCCTGTGAGTGACAACTACAGAACTCACACGCTGCAACTACGGAAGCCCGTGAGCCTCGAGTCCACACTCCCCAGCAAGAGAAGCCACCACAGTGAGAAGCCTGTGCATTGAAACGAGAGGGTGGCCCCCACTCACTGCAGCTGGGGAAAACCCACACGCAGCAGCAAAGACCCAGCATGGCCAAAAAGTAAGCAAATCTTTGAAAAATACAAAAGAGAAGCGAGAACTGTCACTGGGCACTCACTTTATATGCAGCTCTTACATAAACCTTGCAAAAATGAGGTGGGATTAGCCTTATTGTCCTTATTTCACTTGCTACAAACCGAAACTGACTGTGAACTGTTGCTCTGGAGTTAAAGTTGGACTCCGGCTCTACTGCGTCATACAGTCTCCAAAGATAAAGGAGAACTCACTTGGAAACTTCCATTCCACCACCACCCCGCCCCCCGCCCGTGTTTTAATTCTACTTATTTTAGGATGCTTGTAGGAAGGTTTAGAAAAGTCTATGAAGGCCCAGCTGTAGTCACTAAGAATGAGTTACTATTGCATGTATAGCTACAAAACATACCCCATCTATGCACCTGCCAGGTGACAAATTAAGGTCAAGATGAAATTCAGTAAAAATCTCTCATTTTTCTTTGGAGCCACAACACTTTTGGACTTACCGATCTTGTCCCTTTACTGACCTTTGTACATACTAGCTTACAGTCTATTTGAGAAGGTTATTTGTGTAAACCTCTAAAATAATGACTGCGTTAACTTATTTGTTTATACATGCTATTAAAATGTTCTACTTGGGAACTCAAAATGTAGAACAAAGAATAGAATTTATTTTTCTCTTCCTTTCTTATTTGTTATCGGAAAAGATAGAGATTTCATTTAAAAGGTTGGCAAGAATTCCAATTCTCAGTAGTGGCATTGCTGGGTCGTATGGCAGTTCTATTTCCAGTTTCTTAAGGAATCTCCACACTGTTCTCCATAGTGGCTGTACTAGTTTGCATTCCCACCAACAGTGTAAGAGGGTTCCCTTTTCTCCACACCCTCACCAGCATTTATTGCTTGTAGACTTTTGGGTAGCAGCCATTCTGACTGGCATGAAATGGTACCTTATTGTGGTTTTGATTTTCATTTCTCTGACAATAAGTGATGTTGAACATCTTTTCATGTGTTTGTTAGCCATCTGTATGTCTTCTTTGGAGAAATGTCTGTTTATTTTTTATTTTTTTTTTTTAAGGATAACACAGTATTATTTATTCAAAGACATGTACAGTAAATAAATCCATGTTCTTTTGGTATTATTGGCTCAGTTCAGTTCAGTCACTCAGTCGTGTCCGACTCTTTGCAACCCCATGAATTGCAGCACGCCAGGCCTCCCCGTCCATCACCAGCTACCGGAATTCACTCAGACTCACGTCCATCGAGTCAGCGACGCCATCCAGCCACCCCACCCCCCCGTCGTCCCCTTCTCCCCCTCCCCTCAATCCCTCCCAGCATCAGAGTCCTTTCCAATGAGTCAACTCTTCGCATGAGGTCGCCAAAGTACCGGAGCTTCAGCTTCAGCATCATTCCTTCCAAAGAACACCCAGGGCTGGTCTCCTCTAGAATGGACTGGCTGGATCTCCCCGCAGTCCAAGGGACTCTCAAGAGTCTTCTCCAGCCCCACAGTTCAAAAGCATCAACTCTTCAGCACCCAGGTCTCTTCACAGTCCAACTCCCACATCCACACATGACTACTGGAAAAACCATAGCCTTGACCAGACAGACCTTTGCTGGCAAAGCAATGTCTGTGCTCTTCAACACACTATCTAGGTTGGCCAAAACTCCTCCTGCAGGGAGCAAGTGTCTTTTAATTTCATGGCTGCAACCACCATCCGCAGCGATCCCGGAGCCCCAAAAAACAAAGTCTGACACTGTTTCCACTGTTTCCCCACCCACTTCCCATGAAGTGATGGGACCAGATGCCATGATCTTCATTTTCCGAACGCTGAGCCCAAGCCAACTCTTTCACTCTCCTCCCTCACCTTGCTCAAGAGAAATGTCTGTTTAGTTCTTTGGCCCATTTTTTGATTGGGTCGTTTATTTTTCTGGCATTGAGCTACAGGAGTTGCTTGTATATTTTTGAGATTAGTTCTTTGTCAGTTGCTTCATTTGCTATTATTTTCTCCCATTCTGAAGGCTGTCTTTTCACCTTGCTTATAGTTTCATCGCAACACTGTTTACAATAGCCAGGACATGGAAGCAACCTAGATGTCCATCAGCAGATGAATGGATAAGAAAACTGTGGTACATATACACAATGGAGTATTACTCAGCCATTAAAAAGAATACATTTGAATCAGTTCTAATGAGGTGGATGAAACTTGAGCCTATTATACAGAGTGAAGTAAGCCAGAAAGAAAAACACCAATACAGTATACTAACGCATATATATGGAATTTAGAAAGATGGTAATGATAACTCTGTATGCGAGACAGCAAAAGAGACACAGATGTATAGAACAATCTTTTGGACTCTGTGGGAGAGGGAGAGGGTGGGACAATTTGGGAGAATGGCATTGAGACATGTATAATATCATATATGAAATGAATCGCCAGTCCAGGTTCGATGCAGGATACAGGATGCTTGGGGCTGGTGCACTGGGATGACCCAGAGGGATGGTATGGGGAGGGAGGGGGAAGGGGGGTTCAGGATGGGGAACACGTGTACACCCATGGCGGATTCATGTTGATGTATGGCAAAACCAATACAATATTGTAAAATTGAAAAAAAAAAAAAAGAATTCCAATTCTGTAAATTGAGTCAATTTCTTAGAAGATGATCTTGGAAAAACTATTTTTTTAAGGTCTGACTTAAGCTGTAATAAAACAAGGCCCAGCCTTCATCTGGGAAGCAGAAATAGTACTTTTTCAGCTCCATTTAACAGTCTGAAGTGATTCCATTATAATTCAGCTTCCTCTTCTAGAAATAACGATGACCTTCATACGGTGCTTATGCTAAGCCCTATCCTAAAAGTGTTGCTTGTACTAAGTCACTTAATCCTGCCATCAACCCTGTGGGGTATGGGTACTATTGTCCCTATTTTACTGATGGAAAAATTGAGGCACAGATAGGCGAGGGGGAACTAACAAAGAACTGACTCGTTGGAAAAGACTCTGATGCTGGGAAAGATTGAAGGCAGGAGGAGAAGGGGACGACAGAGGATGAGATGGTTGGATGGCATCACCGACTCGATGGACATGAGTTTGAGCAAACTCCGGTAGTTGGTGATGGACAGGGAGGCCTGGCGTGCAGCAGTCCGTGGGGTGAACTGAGTGACTGAACTCAACTCAACTCAACTAGCCCAAGGTCACAAAGCAATAAGGTGCAAACCTAGGCTGATTTGGAAACCACATTTTTCACCATCAGAGAAAAACCACCTTTATCCTCATGTGAATGGAAAGTGAAGGAATGGTAATCATTAGAAATGTATGCAAAGCACACGGGAATTGGAAACACTGATTAAAGGCCATAATGGCACTAAGAAGACTAACAATTGTCTTTGAGAGGATGTTGATACTGTGCAACCAATTTCTGGATGTTGAATGTGTCATGGTTCCAGAAAGAATGGCATGCTTAGTGTTGAAAATGGATCTGTCTATGTGAGGTAATCTTGATATAGGATATGAAATAAGCCATATGAACCTATGTTGCTATAGGAACTCCCCGAACTAATGCCATGAGTTCCTTAACTAGATAGCATCCTAATAGTAGCATTTCAGCAACACTTAGCTGACTTACCCATCTAAACAATCTAACTGCAATTCATGACCTTGAACAAGGCACTTCAGATCGCTGAGCTTTTTTTTCTTGACTTTAAGTGAAGCCATAAAATATGACCTCTAATGTCCTTTACATGTTATGTAAAGAATGTTGAATGATTTTCTGTCCAGACTTGATGACTTGAGAGCAGGAAGCCTGCTTTTTTTTTTTTATTATTATTCATCATTTCTTACTATTCCAAAATCCACTGAGTAAAGCAGCTTCACAGCTTCCTGAATCTGCGTGCTTTCAGATTACAATCATGTTAAGTTTGGCACATCAAATTCAAATAAAAAACTGCCAGGTCAGCAGCAGGGAGCCAGATGTTATGGTTCTGAGATAAGGGGGACTCTTCTTTCTGCAGCTTCAGACCTGGACTTCCAGGCTTGGGCCACTGGCTAAGAGCACAGCCAGCAGAGTCCAGGGTCCTAGCTGGGGAGTCCAGGCCAGTTACCTTGCTTCTCTGCACCTCAGTTTCTCACCTGTAAAATGGAGATAATCGTCTACCTCGTAAGTTGCAGCAGAAAACTGAGCTCCTATATATAAGCCTGTAGAAGAGCGCCTGGCACATGTTAGTTGGTTGTTATTTCCTGTATTAAGAAAAAACGGGAGCTTGAAGGAGGTCAGGTGGAAGCGTGGGTAGGATCACAGCAGGAGAGTTGCTCAGGGGATGGCCTTGAAGATGCTTCTACCAGTCACCGTTAGTGCCAGTGTAAACCGAGTGCCCTCAGGTTGTGAAAGGGCCCCACTTCAGTTATTTTATTGTGACTTGTGTTTCAATTCCCAGGTGCCCAAGCCAATATAGGACTTCCTTATTTTTCCTTCAACTGCAAAGTAAAACTACCCACCCACTGGAAAAGGAACGTCTCCGTTAAGATCTGATCTGGATTATCGAACCATTCCCGCTCAGGGTGCACAAGGACTCCACATCCTGCTAAACCCAGAGCTCCCACACCCCTCCCTAGGGAAAGGAACTGCAGACACGCAACCAGGGAGAGTCTTTACTGCGCACAAAATCAGTTCCCTGCACCTGGCCATTCTAGGGATCCCCTGACCGCCAGCAGCGCGGGAGAGCAAGCCCTAGAAACCAAGCAGCAGGCAGACAAAAGACAGGGAACACAACCTTGAGTAAGCCTGCCACCAACAACAGCTTGGAGTGAGAGCAGGAGCATCCCGAACTGGGGTTCAGCTCTTCCAGCGCAGCGAGAGGCCAAGGGCAGAATCACGCACAGCGGCAGGTGAGCCTTGCACAGTGGCTGCGGTGCCTACAGCTGAAGGGCTGGAGGGAGAGCCTCCAACATCAGCCAGCAGCTCTTCCGAGGCATCTGGATTCTCAGAAAGTGGTGAGAAGCGCAAGATGCAGGAGAAAGCTCGGTAAACAGGCTGTGCCCCTGACCCTTCCCCCACCCTATTTCCTCTGTGAGCTCTTTAAACTGGTGGTGGTGGGGGTTCATGCCTAAGTCATGTCCGACTCTTTGAGACCCCATGGACTGTAGCCCGCCAGGCTTCTCTGTCCATAGGATTCTCCAGGCAAGAATACTGGAGTGGGTAGCCATTCCCTTCTCTAGGGGATCTTCCCAACCCAGGAATCCAACCTAGGTCTCCTGCATTGCAGGCAGATTCTTTATCAACTAAGCCATAAACCAGAGCTGTGGGTAAAGGACCTGGAGAGTAGAAGGTTGGTGAATTTGTTAAGAGACTTTGGCAGTCACCGGTGAGGAGAGAAGACTCTAGACCAGAGTGGTAATGGCAATTTTGGCTAAACAGCCATCAAGAGTTTCTCCCTGCCAGCGTGTAGGCAAATTCTTCTGAGTCGGCCTGATAAATTTGAAAACGTGACCCACTCCCACTCCACTTGGAAGTTACTTTTGCTCTACGTTAAATTATTATTTTGCTCTACATTTCAGTCTTGACATTTTTTTATTGACAGGTCAGCCTCACTTAGAATTGAAATAAGTTCCCAGTGGCATTTCATGATGGTTAAATGAATGACAACAACAAAGCAAATTATTAGAAAACCCAGTGTTGGGAGGAATTCAAAGAAGCCCACTCTAAACAGTGCCCAGGGTAGGACAAACGGATACTTCTTGAGGGTAACCTGAATACAGAACAAGAGCTGTGAAAATGACCTTACCATTTGACATAGTAATATTCTTGGAAGTTTGTTTTGAGGAAATAATTTTAAATGAAAGATATTTATGGCCATGTTCCTTGTAAATAGCTCCAAATTGGAAATACCCAAAATAAATCCACTAACTCGGAAATGGCAAAGATAACTATGATAGATTCTGTGAAAAGCTACTCAGAACAATGACAATATGTAAAAGATTTTTACAAAGAAAAAAAGTGCACCGTGTAGTTTAGTTGGAGCAAAAGGGACTTGTGGCAACAAAGCCGGGAGAGGGTAGAGAATGGTGTTTCATTTGGGCAGAACCTGGGGCTTGTGAAAGGGGAAGGGACATGCAACTCCACTTGGAAGGCTGTGAGTGCCAGGATCAACAATGACGAGGCGTGTGGATTTAAACACAAACCACGGGACTTCTCTGGTGGCCCAGTGGGTAAGACTCCATGTTCCCAATGCAGGGGCCCGGGCTCTATCCCTGGTCAGGGAACTAGATCCCACACGCTGCAACTAAGAGTTCATATGCCTCAGCTGAGACCCAGCACGGCCAAATAAATAAAAAATGTTTAAAAAACAAACAGAAACCAAGACCTGAAAACTCAGGAGGTCGTGATGTGAAGTGAAATTCTCCCAGTCGTGTCTGACTCTCTGCGACCCCATGGATTATACAGTCCATGGAATTCTCCAGGCCAGAATACTGGAGTGGATAGCCTTTCACATCTCCAGGGAATCTTCCCAACCCAGGGATCAAACCCAGGTCTCCCATATTGCAGGTGGATTCTTTACCAGCTGAGCCACAAGAGAAGTCCAAGAATAAGGAGTGGGTAGCCTATCCCTTCTCCAGTGGATCTTCCCGACCCAGGACTTGAACCGGGGTGTCTTGCACTGCAGGCAGATTCTTTACCAACTGAGCCATCAAGGAAGCCCAGGAGGTCATAGTCATAAACAGTCGGAAGACTGCAGAAGAGGAGGTGGTGAGGAGTGCGGTTGATCACCTCAGTGGCCATGGGCTCAGTGGCCAGTCCTCTCTCTGCCCCTCCAGTGAGTGACTAACAAAAAGCAGCCCTGAGGCCGGAAGCCAGTGTGCAGGTCAGTGGCTTAGAGCAGGCAGGACTCTGAACAGGAAATGGCTAAGACAGCCTTTCTAGCTGTCAAAGGAAGTTGACGTAATGAAGACAGGGCTCTGGGAAGATGTTGCTCAATTATTAAGACCTAACACTTCAGATCACCTTTGAAAAAGAAGCCCAGGTGGTAACTTTAAAAGGTAAGACGCAGGTCGAGAGGATTAGATACAATATAGGTGAGGCCCTGTGCCAACTGGAAAAGGCTCCTCTGGAGACGAGGGAGTCACTCTATGAAAAAGGCCGCAAAGTTAGCTGGTGTGTTCTTAATTCTAACCCTACATGGATAGGTGGCTTTATAAATTCTTTCAGTTCTAGTTTTGAACAAGTAGTGGCAAAATTGTATGCTTGTATCTTTGACTCTTTTTCAAGAGATTTCTCGTGATCTTTAAGCCAGTCTATTTAAATGAATTAACTGAATTAGAGAAACAGTCTAAAACACCAAATCAGCCATGATTGGCTCCATGAGGTTTGTATTCTGAGTATTTTAATTGCACGACCGCTCCATTCATCATTCGTGCATTCAGGGCAATCTGGAGAGGAGTACGTAGGGTAAAGTGTAAAGAAACAGGTACAGAATGCTACAGATGACAGAAACAGAGAAATACGAAAGTAGGGACACGTTATACAGATTGTCCTTCCTGCTGACCACAATGAGTAAATAACTCACCTCGTTGGAAAGAACAACGTTTGATCTTTCTTGTCTAAGCGTATCACGTGGCTCCACGAGGCCGGGACCTTCTGCTCGCTGCATACTTGCACTTACATGTCTCCTTACCGTTTGGCTCGCCAGCCAGGTCTCCGCTTCTGCTTCACGCTTCAGAGAGATCAAGTTTCAGTTCCCGTTGTTTGACTCTTCTGTACCTCCCCGCAACGCACCCACCTTCTGTGTCTTATAAAAATGAACACTTTCTTTTGATTTCCTTCTTGTAAACACAGGTCTAAGGCTGTTTTCTCTCCCTGCTGCTGTGAACCATCACGTGTTACCAGTTGTCTGAAGAGATAGAGCAGGACTTCTAGCTGAGAAAGGTAGTCATCTTGACTTGATACCAGTTTATCCTTGTGATGAAAATACCATTTCATTTTTGATGGCCTTAATTTAGCATTTATCCTGGAGGCTGGGTTTTGTGTTGCCTTTATAAACAAGCGCACGCACAGAGCCTAGTTCTCTTTAGACACTTCTCCAGCTGTGAGTTTAGCAAGCCTTTCTGGTAATGGGGAGACAGACAGAATTACTGCTCCAAACATTCCCCTGCCACTGATCCAGAACATGTGTTATCATATCACACACTGTAAATTGATTCCGAATTCTTGCCAACGGGGCAGAGTCTGCATTCCAAATACCTAAGACCCTGGGACAGTGAGTTGTAAAAGAGAAATATGCCATGCTTCCTTCTTTAGTTTGAAGTGAGCACAAGTAAGTTTGCTAAACATATTTGAGTCTCAGAATATGTTTTTTTTTTTTTTCTGAAAACATAGAACAAGCCCGTGAAATCTCTATATCTCAGTGAAAATAGACTTTATCCTGAAAGCTCCCAGGTCCCCTGATTGTTAATGTCACTTCCAATCTCTTGGTGAAGGGTGGTTGACAGGAAGGAGGGCAAGATGGAGGGGGGTTCACATTTAAGATAATAAAGTCACTCTCGTTCAGCTGGTGAGAGACATAAACAGTCTGACTGTGATGGTCTCCTGGGAGTAGAGGTCTAGGATTTCAAATGGTATATAAACAGTTGCAGAATCTCTGAAATTACTCTGGAAATTAACTCCTAGCCCAGATGGTAACGTGAGGAATAAACATCTATTTTCAGTCCTGTGCTGTCCTGTATGAATGCCCTGAGCTACCATCAATTTATTTCTTGTTCATAATAATTGTAGATTATGGAACAAATATCTCCAAAACATCTCTTTATTTTTGTAACTCTTGAGGACTGAAGGGTGGGAACTGGGAGAAGAGAGTAAGTGTCACTAGGAACTTGGCATTGGGAATACCCCGGGGATAAGCAGGCAGGCTGATCTCCTCAGAAGTTCAAAGTCCCAACTTGGTTACCATGGTGATACCATTCCACTCCATAATTTCACCTGACAAGGTCTCCATTGTGTCTTCACTCCTGAAGACTAGCCCATCCCACTCTTCTTTGATCCAGGTCTTCCTCATTAGATCCTAAGAAATAGTCATAAATACACACATAGGTACAGGGAGTTAATACTTGTGACAAACGAGTGGGTGAATTGCCAGATCAGTTACTCACACTTTACAGCCGTGGCACATTCTCAAATCTCACTGTACGTGTAAGAGTGGTGGTATCGTGGTGCATGGCTTGGTTTTCCCTGAGCGTAACAGCTAGTGCTAACTAATGAAATCTGGCTAGCTGCATAATTACCCCAGTTGATTTTCAGGTTGGTCTGGTATAATAACGACATTATCTGCCAGCCTTGGGGAGGCCTGGCTTCCAGAACCAGCTTGTGGTCAGTGAGCTGAGTGATTCCTACTCACACTCTCGAGGGCTCTAGTTCTTTAACAGTAAGGTGGAGGAGTCAAGCTGGTGTTGCAGCCTGAAGCTGCCCCATAGATCTCAAGTCCAGTGATTCCTTGCCTTATTGTTTCTTTCTTCTCTGAGATTAATGCTTTTACTGTACATTTCTAGGCTGATTTGTTTGATCTTGCTAATTTTAAACCTTTAGGAAATGAAAACAATAATGTTTGAAGGAGGAAGTGTATATTCTCAAAATAAAGGAATTTGAAGCTTATTATACAATTTTTAAAGGTGTAATTATGTTTGTTTGGGAGAGGCAATATATAAGATTATAATAGAAAAGAATGATTCAAGTCTGTTTAAGTATAATAGGTGTTTACATTTCCTGAGAATCAAGTTGTGAATCATGTTTATAAAACTAGATTTAAAGTCTGTAGCAACGTAAGTGGATTCTTCTTAGGTCAAGACAAGTCTATATATTAGAAGTCTCTCTTGAGGAATGTTCTCCTATGTTTATTTCTTTGCATCTTGATACAGGGCTTCCCTGGTGGCTCAGCTGTAAAGAATCCGCCTGCTGATGCAGGAGACATAAAAGACTTGGGTTCGATCATTGACTGGGGAAGATCCCCTGGAGGAGGGCATGGCAACCCACTCCAGAATTCTTGCCTTAAGAATCCCATGGACGGAAGAGACTGGCCGGCTACAGTCCATGGAGTCGCAAAGGGTCAGACACCACTGAAGTGACTTAGCACACACGCATACCCACCCTGTTACAACGTATGTCATGGTCAGCATTTTGCTATAAAAGCCCCTGACTGTAAGCACTTGGACTCGTTGGCCTGGGTCCCACCATAGCATGTTGGAAGGAAGGAGGTCTGCCCTAGCTGGTTGTGAGATGAGAATATTTAAGAAGCATCTGTAACAAGGGCTGGAGGAAATTCTCCTGTGTAACTTGGAGGAGGAGATGATTGTTGGTGGTGCAGTGGCATGCAGGCCTTTAAAACATGACATTTGAACAGAGTTAACTTGGCAACTATATGGGGGAAGAGCATTTTGGGCAGAGTATGGGCCAGGGCCGGGGCAGGGGCCTGTGGGAGGCCAGAGTGGTAAGAGAGAGAAAGTTTGGAAGATGAGCTCAGAGGCTGAAGAGTCGGGCGGAGTGAGCCTGGCCTCCTGGGCTACTGGCAGGGCTTTTGCTTTGCAAAGAGAGCAGAGTGGCCTGATCTGATGGGCGTTTTGGGGGTCCTCCTGGCGCAATGTTGACAGTAGACTGTCCGAGGGCAAGGGTCAGACAGCCCGTGTGAGGTCCCAGTTGAGCTGGCCATCTAGCTTAGAGGTTTTACTGACTTGGAGCAGGTGTGAGCAGGAGGGACTCAGAGATAGTCAGATGCCAGATTTTAAAAGAAGAGTTTGTGGGATGTGACTTTTAAAAGTGAAGCCAAGAGTGATTCCAAGCAACCCAAAAAGTGGACTCGTCTTCACCTAAGATGGTGATAAAATGAAACTTCCAACTCCCCCCACAAATCTGTATTTTCCCATTTTAAAAAACGGGCAGGGGACCTTCCCTGGTGGTCCACTGGTTAGGAATCTGCCCAACAATGCAGAGGACACAGGTTCAACCCCTGGTCTGGAAACTAGGATCTCCCATGCCACGGGTCAGCTGAGCTCTGTACGCCGACTGTGGAAACCCGCATGCCCTGGAGCCTGTGCTCTGCAGCAAGAGAAGCCCCCACAAGGAGAAGCCTGCGCACCACAACCAGAGAGGAGGCCCAGCCGGCTGCAACTAGAGAAAGCCCTCACAGCAACAAGGACCCAGCGCAGTCAAAAATAAATAAATAAAATTTAAAAATAATTTGTTGTTTTTTCAGTCGCTCAGTCGTCTCTGACTCTTTGTGACCCCATGGACTGCAGCACGCCAGGCTTCCTTGTCCTTCACCATCTCCCAGGGCTTGCTCAAACTCATGTCCATTGAGTGGGTGATGCCATCCAACCATCTCATCTTCTGTTGTCCCCTTCTCCTGCCCTGAATCTTTCCCAGCATCAGGGTCTTTTCCAATGAGTCAGCTCTTTGCATCAGGTGGCCGAAGTACTGGAGTTTCAGCTTCAACATCAGTCCTTCCAATGAACACCCAGGACTGATCTCCTTTAGGATGGACTGGTTAGATCTCAGGTTGCTGAAATAGCCACTTTCATTTCAATTATCACTTCAGTTTGTTCACAAGCTTGTCTCTTTTGTTCACACCATTCTGTGTGAGACCACATCTCTTCCCTTCTCTCTCTGCGTGCGCCTAAAGGGCTAGTTCAAGTTCCACATCCTGGAGAACACCTCCCCTGACTGCATCCCCAGCAAGATATTTCTGCTGATCTCTTCAATGTGCTTATCTGTCAAGGCTTATTTTAATCAAGTAATAATATTCATGGGATGACTGTTGAGTTTGTTTCCTCAACAGCTATTTCTCCCTCCAGTTTTTAGTCTTCCACTTCTTGCCCCTGACTCCCTCCATTTATTGAGATACAATTGACATGAACTAAAGCAGGTTAGACATAAGAGACTCATGTTCGATCCCTGGGTGGGGAAGATCCCCTAGAGGAGGGCATGGCAACCCTCTCCAGTATTCTTGCCTGGAGAATCCCATGGACAGAGGAGCCTGGCGGGCTACAGCCCACGGGGTCTCAAAGAGTTGGACACGACTGAGCGACTTGGCATGCACATAGGTATTAGTTTTGGGCTTCCCTGGTGGCTCAGATGGTAAAGAATCTGTCTGCACTGCAGAAGACCAGGGTTCAGTTCCCAGGTTGGGAGGATGCCCTGGAGAAGGAAATGGCTACCCACTCCAGTATTTTTGCCTGGAGAATCTCATGGTCTCCTGTCTGCCAGGCTATAGTCCATAGTGTACCGAGGAGCGGACATGACTGAGCGACTAAGCACGTCACAGTATCAGTTTTAGGCACACTATACAGTGACTTCATATGTGTGTACATCGTGAAATAAGTTTAGCCACTGTAAGTTTAGCTAACACTCACCGCCTCACATCGTCACACATTTTTCGTGCGTGATGAGACCTTTAAGACCCACTCTTAGCCACTTTCAAACGTGTAATATATTGCTCACTAGTGCTGTACGTTACATTCCCAAGACTTACTCATCTTATGACAGGAGTTTCTAATTACCGACTCTCTTCACCTGCTTCACTCACTCACCATCCCCGACGTCTGGCAGGCACCCGTTTTCCTGTCTATTCTTCAACTTTTTTTTTTTTAACATTTAAAATTTTATTTATTTACTCGGCCATGTTGGTCTTAGTTGCGGCACGCGGGGTCTTGGTTGCGTCCTGTAGGATCTTTTGTTGCGGCTCAAGGACGCAGTAGTTGCTCTGAGGCATGTGGGATTTTAGCTCCCCAACAGGGATCAAACTCGCGTCCTTTGCATTGCAAGGCAGATTCTTCGCCACTGGACCGCTGGGAAGTCCCGTTCTTCAATGCCTCCTTTTACTCCTCTTCCTCACTGAGAAGTCACTCAGCAGTGACTGGCGCAGTCTGCGTTCCCTCAGACTTTGTCACTGTCGTGCCCCAGGCCTGTGTTGCGCCTTCAAGCCTGACGTCCTGCATCCCGCCGGGGGTCTCTTCCTTCGGTCGCCCCTGGAAACCGCTGGGACGGCTTGTCATCACCACGTCTTCAGACGTTTCGAGACAGTTAGTGATGAGAGCCCTGCTGACTCGCTGCTCGGGCTCCTGGCGCGGGGCTTGGAGCGGAGATGTTTCGGGGCTGTGCATGTTGCACAGGGGTGAGCAGATTCCACACAAGAGCCTGCCTCACTGAGTCCACACAGCACTCAGCTCCCAGAGAAACTTCCCGGAACCTGGACGGGTGGCTCATCTGTCACAGTGCAGGAGGTAAAGAACTCTGGGGAAGATTCTGGTGTCATTTCCACTCACTTGTCCTGCTGTTTAGGTATCTGTATCACAGGGAGCAAGGCAGTGAACTTTACAAAGGGGGCAGGGAATCTCCATTTCCCAGGCTCACTGTTTCTCTCCCTCCAAGTAAAGGCTCTGGGCTCCCCATCGGGGCACATGCTTCTGACTCCCACCCCCGACTGTGTCTCTGGGCCCAGCTTCTCTTCTGAGCATCATACTACTGACCACAAACCCACGGCTGTCCCTGGAAATGTGTAGGCTCCTCAGACTCCAAGTATTCAGAATCGAGTGAGTAATCTCTCCTTCCCCGGCTGCTTCTCTTCTTCGATTACGTCTCTTGGTTTTTGGCTCAGTGTCAAACTAAACTAGAAACTTGATGTCATTTTCAACTCTTTCTATTCTCTTAATACTGGTTGTAGTGCTGCTCCGACTTTTCCCATTAATGTCTGGCCCTCTATTCCCCCGTCACACAAGGGCTGATGCGTGTTCCCTGAAATGCCCACCTTGATGTTGCCACCAGGGATCCCTCTAAGGCACAGACTTGATCATTTCCCTGCTTTAAGGCTTTGAATGGGCTCCTCCTGCCTATGCGATCATGTCCACCTTCTTAGCAGAGCCTGCGAGGCTGTCCTCCCTGAAGCCTGGTCACACTTCAGCACTTCTTTACTCCCTCCCTTCCCCTACTCACCCCAAGTTTGCATTTCTGGTCTCACTGAATTTTCCAGTTCTCTGTTTTTCTCTATTGTGCTCTTTTCACACAGAGTAACTTAGCCGTTTCTTTCTTTTTTTGGCTGCACCATGCAGCGTGTGGGATCTTAGTTCCCCAACCAGGAATTGAACCCGTGCCCCTCCCATGGAAGAGTGGATTCTCAACCACTGGACTGCCAGGGAGGTCCCATCTATTCACCTTTCAAGACGAAATGATGAAAATCTGTAATTTCGAAAATAAGTATAGCAGAGATCACCCTATGCCTAGTAGTGTACAAAGCTACACCCTAAAATCTGTCACAAGCACCCCTGCCCTCAAGGAGCAGCAGAGTAGTGGAGCCAGGTGGATGGACAGTGGCTTTTGTAACCACACAGAATGACCGGTGCTGGTGGGCCAGTCCTCGTCACCTGGGGGTGTCTCTCTCAGGAGGGCTGGCACCTCTCTCGTCCATAGAGGCAGAGCTCTTCACCATCTCCTCTCTGTTTGCCTCAAGTATACTCGATCACCCTTTTTTTATTTTACTGGTCTTTGGAGCCCTAGCCTCGGTATGTCTTCTGCATGTGTTTCAGAGCCCGTGGCGGTATCCTCAGGAACACTGACCAGAGCCCCCTGTGTCCTCCAAACGGCAGCAAGCGTGGGGATGGCAGCTGGAGACATCCCCTCCCAGCATCCTCCGATAGGTCTAGAACAAATGCCATTCCTCTAGCAAACTTTCTAAATCTTCTTTAAACCTCTGACGCATTTTTATCATGTCTTTCCCCTACAGAATCTATAGTGGCTTCCTGTGGCTGAGAACAGGACTATAACCCAGTTACCAAGTCACTGATTCCTTCACTTCCACCCTGATGGTGGGGAGAGGAGAACATTGCCCAGAACTGGTGCAGATTCATCCCATTGGTTACATTCACTGAGGTTAAGAGTCCCTCTTCTGAGACACAAATGTGTCTATCTGGTGTTCAGACTCAGAGCACAGTATTTCAACCAAGTAATTTCAAGCACGTATTGACTTTGAAGCACGTGGTGACCATGGCTTATGTGTGTGTAGGGAATGTGATCTGATGCTTTTCCAGTTCTGAGGAATTGGAATCTTTACTCGAAGGGCATACCTAAGACAAAGTGCGGCTTGAAGAATATTCTTGTTCTGGGTGTGGTTGTGTTGGTGTGAAGGGCCAGGGCTCCTGGAGGACACTGAACAATCAGGATTGTGCCCACGGAGGGCGACAAGCATGGAAAGTTCAGGGAAAAGAGAACTAATTAATAAATTCTTCTCTCCCTTTAATTATTTAATTCTTATTTAGGATTCTGACGGGATACATTCTTTGCAAACCAGTTGTACATCTTTTGGGGTGGTCACAACCTAAAGGGTACAAGTCAAATTCAAACTCATTCAGAACTTCTGCTTCCCCACTTGAACCACATCCTCACCTTAGGTCACAAGCTACCTGCACTTCAACTTGCCATACCTGCCCTTACTTCTGATTTTGGACTGCTGTGCTTACCCAGGGCTAGAATGTTACCTAACACCTACCACCTCTCATTCATTTACTCAGTCAATAAATATTCACCGAGGGTCCATGTTTGTGGGATGACGCTGGGAGGGGCCATGAGCACCCGTGTGCATCAAGCAGGTCTCCACGGCAACCTTGCTCTTGTTTGGGTGCTTTCTCCTCCATTAAAATTTTAATAGTCCAGCCAATGTTCCTTTCTATTTTTTTAAAGATTTTTTTTTCATGCGGACCATTTTTAAAGTCTTTATTGAGTTTGTTACAATATTGCTTCTGTTTTTATGTTCTGTTTTTTGGGCATGAGGCATGTGGGATCTTAGCTCTTTGACCAGGGATCGAAACCGTACCTCTGCATTGGAAGGGGAAGTCTCACCCCCTGGATAGCCAGGGAAATCCCTGAGCCTATATTTTCTGAACCAAAAAACAAGTAAAACACCTGCCATGAGGTATGATGATGGATCAGGATATATGAAATCCAGTCTGCTCTGGAAAGTGTAGGGCTTCCAAAGTGGTGCTATTGGTAAAAAACCAGCCTGCCAATGCAGGAGACCTAAGAGACACGGGTTCGATCCCTGAGTAGGGAAGATCCTCTGAAGGAGGGCATGGCAACCCACTCCAGTATTCTGGCCTGGAGAATCCCATCGACAGAGGAGCCTGGCGGACTATGGTCTATAGGGTCACAAAGAGTTGGACACAACTGAAGTGACATAGCATGCACCACGCTGCTCTGGAAAGCATAACCAGCACCCTCCTTTCTGTGCGTACAGACATACTGTCTCCACTAAGAGCGGGAACTAAGGGAAGAAACATTTTTCTATTAGTAGACAAAGAAATGGAAGTCGCCTAGCTTGGGGGACAGCAGGTTTAGGATAAACTTAATCATGATCTTTAGTGGATAAAAGACCACAGAGGAGAAACGGACCATTATGAAATGGTCTGTGTTTTTAGAAAGGGATGATGGTGATGGTTTAGTCGCTAAGTCGTGTACAACTATACAGTCCATGAGACCCCGTGGACTGAAGTCCACCAGACTCCTCCGTCCATGGAATTTTCCAGGCAAGGCTATGGAGTGGGTTGCCTTTCTTTCTCCAGGGGATCTTGCCGACCCAGAGATCAAACCCGGGTCTCCCACATTGCAGGTGGTTTCCTGCATTTCAGGTAGATTCTTTATCAACTGAGGCACCAGGGAAGCCCCAAAAAGGAGTGATAGAAAACTCATAATTTTGTGAAGTTGAAAAATGAAAGGTCCCTGAACACTGTTCAGGGTGTGATCTATACAAAATAGGAAGGAGCCTCTGCATTCAGAGGAGTAAAGGATTTTTAAAATAGCCATCAAGTGTACTTAATGCCTCTGAACGATGCCCCTAAAAATGGTCAAAATGGTAAATTTATGTTAGATATATTTTAAACACACACACACACATATCCATGAAAGAAGGCTAGAGCTAATACACTTCCAATTGTTAAGTATGTCCCTTTTAGGAAAACTATTTCATAGCACTCAAAATATACCCTGGTAGCTTGGTTGTTAAAGAATCCACCTTTAATAGGAGACCCTGGTTTGATTCCTGGGTTAGGAAGATCCACTGGAGAGGGGATAGGCTACCCACTCCAGTATTCTTGGGCTTCTCTGGTGGCTCAGATGGTAAAGAATCCACCTGCAATGTAGGAGACCTGGGTTTGGTCCCTGGGTTGGGAAAATCCCCTGGAGAAGGGAATAGCTGCCTACTCCAGTATTCTGGCCTGGAGAATTCCATGGACTATATAGTCCAGGGGGTCACAAAGAGTCAGACACGACTGAGTGACTTTCACTTCACTTTAAAATATATCAACTCCCCAATATTTCTAAGGCTCATATAATATCCTCAGTTTTCCTGCAAAAGCAGAGCACTCTTAAAAGAAGAAACACAAACTGTTAGCACATAGTCTTCTGGCTTGAATCCAGATGCAGAATGATTGGATATCGTGGTCAAAGCATTGTCTCTTTAACTTCGTCTGTGCAGAATTTCAGTCAAGGCTGGGGAAGAGTATACCTATGAGGCTGGCTGGGTTGGACAATATTTTTTACATCAGATAAAAACGTCTAAGAACTGAGTGGAGAAATACGCATTCTTGGGCGCTCTTCATTCTTGACTTTTCCCCTTCCAGATCCTCTTTCCTCCACTCCTCAAGTTAGAAGTCCCTTCCACTTTGTTCATGGAACAATCAGGAGCCTAACTTGTAAGTTGAAACTACAGTGGCTACACCGTTTTGTCTTCCAGCTGTCTTGACAAGAACACTGACTTTCTTGTCCTGCTTGAAAAGAGAAATCTTTCTAGTTTCAACCTTCCAGAAAATGATGTCAATTAAAACAGCTCAGGATGAGACCTCCCTGATGGTCCATTGGTTAAGACTCCGAGCTTCTCATGCAGGAGGCATGGGTCTGATCCCTGGTGGAACAGCTAAGATCCTGCAGCCTTGCCGCCTCAGTAGGGTGAAAGAAAAAAAAAAAAGGACTTAAAAAAAAAAAATCTATGAAAACAAAAACAAAACAAAACAAAAAACACCAACTCAGGATGACTTGTAAGAAACACAAGTGTTCCCTCAAAAGAAAATCTTATCTAAATCTTTAAGAATCTATCTAAATGGATATATCTGTATATCTAAAAATCTTTAAAAGGTCAAAAAACTCGTGTCTTCCATCCCCCTACTGTAGTCTTTTGAATTATTTCCATGGGTACTGTGTCTGTGCACTGACTGCTGTGAACGCTCCTGTTTTTTCAGGCTCCTGCTCTGGGTGTGATGAGATGGGCCGGTGGGTTACTGACAAGCCCTGCCTCATTTCACAACAGAGACTCCAGAGTCCACTGAGTTTGGGAGATGATTTTCAGAGCCAGCTGGTCATTTCAAAACACAAAGTTGGACTCAGCTTGCCGTTACTGCAGGCACCCTATCTACAGTGACTTAAGAAGGACTTTTTGATTTGGAGGGAATAAGGTCAAAAGCCACTTCAAAAGCATCTTTAGAGCTGGTAGTTCAGTTCAGTCCAGTCGCTCAGTCATGTCACTCTTTGTGATCCCATGGACTGCAGCACGCCAGGCTTCTCTGTTCATCACCAGTTCCCGAAGCTTGCTCAAATTCATGTCCATCAAGTTAGTGATGCCATCCAACCATCTCATCCTCTGTCATCCCCTTCTCCTCCTGCCTTCAATCTTTCCCAGCAGCAGGGTCTTTTCTGATGAGTCAGTTCTTCGCAGTTTTTAGAGCTGGTAAGGCGAGTCTTATTTCAGTAAAAAGCATAAACTTTTGAAATTAAGGTTAGAGCTGAGAGGAGAAAAGTTACAAATTTCTTTAAATCATTTGCTTTAAAAACCAGAACACAGCTCGAAAATCAAACTGTCCAAAATCTGGGTCCGAGAAAGGTATTCCTGTGTCAGGAATTCTACTTGAAAGATCAAAGGCATGCCTTGTCCCTTTTTTTTTTTTGCTCACATATGTTATACTCTTATAGGGGCTCAGGAGCAAAGAGAGAAGCGGTGGGGCAGGAGTCAAGGGAACTGAGGCTTAAGCTCAGTGCTCAGTCTCATCCATTAATGGATGGCCTCTTGTCTGTATAAAAAGAACCTATCCCAGGAACTAAGAGCCCTCGAACAAGGCCTTTAAAGTCCAGCCTCTTTTGCAACCAAATAAATGCTTTAAAATGTATTTGCTGCTGCAGCAGTTTTTAAAAAGTGATATAGGTATATCACTTTTTTTTTTTTTAAGAAAAGAAGACTTTGCATCATGCTGCTAAGTCGCTTCAGTCGTGTCCGACTCTGTGCGACCCCATAGACGGCAGCCCACCAGGCTCCCCTGTCCCTGGGATTCTCTAGGCAAGAACATGGGAGTGGCTTGCCATTTCCTTCTCCAATGCGTAAAAGTGAAAAGTGAAAGGGAAGTCGCTCAGTTGTGTCCGACTCTTCTCAACCCCATGGACTGCAGCCTACCAGGCTCCTCCGTCCATGGGATTTTCCAGGCAAGAGTACTGGAGTGGGGTGCCATTGCCTTCTCCATGACTCCCACTTAAAACATGCAGGTCCATTCAACTTTCAACCGGCAGCAGTTCTGGTCCACAGCACACGGGGAACAGTGTGTGCTCAGTCACTCGGTTGTGTCCGACTCTGAGAGACCCTAGGGACTCTAGCCCGCCAGGCTGCTCTGTCCTTGTGATTTTCCAGGCAAGAATCCTGGAGTGGGTTGCCATGTCCTTCTCCAAGCATGTACAGTATGCTAAATTAAATAAGCCAGTCACAAAAGAATGCTGATTCCACTTATGTGAAGGATCTAGAAGAGTCAATTCATAGGATGTATTCAGTAGAATTGTGAGGTTTCGAGGGGCTGGGGAAGAGGAAATGTGAGTTATTGTTTAATAGGTACAGATTCTCAGTTTGGGAAGATAAGAATGTTGTGGACACGGATGGTGGTGATGGTGGCACAATAATGTGAAGGCACTTAATAGAACCAAGCTCTACACTTAAAAATAGTTAAAATGGTAAATTTGATGTTGTATCTGATTCCCCACAATGTAAAACATCAAGTGTAGGCCCTCCTCTGGTAACAGGTATCTTTCCTAGTTATTTTAAGGTGGTGTTATCTACATCTGGTTCCCAAAACATACTGCAAGGCTGGTAAATTTAGTTTCTCTCTTAGAAAATACTTCTCTGGTGGCTCAGTGGAACAGAATCTGCCTGTTGGTGCAGGAGACACAGGTTCGATCCCTGCCTCAGGGATGCCACATGCCTCAGAGCAACTAAGCCACGGCTGTTGAGCCCACGGGCTGCAGCTACTGAAGCCCGTGCTCCCCAGAGCCTGCGCTCTGCGATGAGAGAAGCCACCACCATGGGAAGTGCCGTAACCATAGAGAATGGCCCCTGCTGCACCCCACTAGAGACAGCCTGAGCATCGGCGAAGACCCAGCCTGGCCAGAAATAAATACATAAATACAATTACTAAAAACTGTGTATTTGAATGTTGCCAAGGGAGTAGATCTTAAAAGTTCCCACCACAAGAAAAAAAATGTATGTGAGGTGACCGATGTGAACAATGTGGCTATCAATTCACAAAATAAATATACAAATATCCAATCATTTTGTTGTACACCTTAAACTTATAGAATGTTATATATCAATCCTACCTCAATAAAACTGGAAAATGGGTCTCCTTGTTAAATTCTTGTGATGTATTTAAGGGCTCTGTTAGTTAGGTTTCAACATAGTATGTGAATAAAGAAATGTTACATTAATGTTTTATTAGGAACTCAACCCACTCCAGTGTTTTTGCCTGGAGAATCCCAGGGAAGGGGGAGCCTGGTGGGCTGCGGTCTATGGGGTTGCGCAGAGTCGGACACGACTGAAGTGACTTAGCAGTAGCAGCAGCATCAGATCTGAATGAGTCGTGCTCATAAATTTGGTTCAGCTCTTAGGAAATATGTTTTGAATCACAACTGGGCACTCGGTGACTCTCAGATCGCACTTACTGTCTGCCTGCAGCGGGGGAGGTACACAGCTCTTTTCATAATTAGCCTCGAGCAAGAGTTGATGAAACCCTTGATAAAATACCTTCTTGGAAGACGCTGCTTTCCTCCTATTTTCCCACCCCTCTTTCCCTCTTTTCTTCCCACATGAACACCACACAAAAATTACAGTTTGTAATTCTTTTTCCTTTCCTTTTTTTTTTTTAAGTATTAGCGTCAGTGTTGGATGAGAACGTCATTTCTTTCTAAATGTCCACGTTCTGGTCTGGGACCACGTCTGATTCCTCCCCAGCCTAGGCAGTGACCTTTTAAAGAGCTGGCAGATCATCCACCATCAAATCAGAACCTTTGGTGCAAAGGACACTGCCTGGGTATCTTTCCCCCAGTGTGGTTGCTTCTTCAGGGGAGGTGGGCGGGGAGCGCGCTGGGAAATGCAGGCCTCTGGTCCCTGAGTTCCTCTTTCTATTTCTGCAGTTCTCACTTCCCTTCCCATCAGAACCCCCTGGTGGTGGGAGCGCTCTCTCCTCTCCTTTCCCCGTCATGTCCCTGTCTTGTCTTCCTCGACACCTCTTCTGGCCTGCTCCCTGCGGCCCTGCCACAGCTGCTTTCTCTGTCTTCACACCTTGAGTTCCATTTCCCTCAAGGTACTGGCGGCGGTTCCTACAGTAAACTCAACTCCACTTTCAAGATCTGCTTCACATGTGCAAGCCCGCTGGGACATTCCCAGCTCTTCTGCCCTGCAGACACTGGGGAAGAGAGTCAGTCCTGCCTTCAGGGTCCTGTCACTGGCTAGCCTACACCAGCCGCCTGGGGTGAAAGCAAGGTAGCTTGTGTGTAGGTCCCTGATGCCCCCCGAGGGTCAGAGAGAGATTTTAGGGAAGTCTTTACCTCCTGCTGTTTCTGGGTGCTACAGGTCCCCATTTTACTGTAACGGTGTCTTTTGGAAAAATAGAAATGAAATAATATATTGGGTAAGCTGCCTCTGAGGGCTTCCCTGGTGGCTCAGATGGTAAAGAATCCACCTGCAATGCAGGAGACCCAGGTTCAATTCCTGGGTCAGGAAGATCCCCTGGAAAAGGGAATGGCTACCCACTTTCTGCCTGGAAAACCCCACGGACAGAGGAGCCCAGCGGGCTACAGTCCATGGGGTCATAGAGAGTTGTACTCTACTGAGCGACTTTCACACCTGTCACACACACACAAGCTGCCTCTGAAGCGTAAAATCTCATGAGGGCCTTTGCAACTGGGCAGAAATTCCAGTCCCGTACAAGCGTCTAAATTCCGTCTCGGCTGACTCTGCTTAAAGGATTCCTGCTTGAAAACTCTTTGTGCATCTTTTCATTCTACCGTGCTGGCTTGGTTAAGCCCCGCTCATCCACGTACTGCTATTCTGGGATGTGTACAATTGCCTAGACATGCTCAACTGGTTTATTTCTGCACTTTATACTCAAAAAAAAAAAAAAAAAAGTCTGCCCTTGGTAGTGGTTACATTACATATCAGTCCACAAATATATTTTTGCAAGAATATAATTTTGTGTTCTACCTCAACTTCTTTTCCATTTCCTGCCCTGTCCTGCAGTGGGGCAGAGTTGATCTCTGCCCTTCCTGAGGTTCTCCTGGCCCTGATCCCGAGATTGTGCTGCAGGTCTGGGGTCTCACCGGGCGTGGGGCCCAGCAGCGGGCCTCTGTACACAGAAGCTCCCTGCCACAGCACCGTTGGCCTCGGCCTGGCAGCTCTCAGCTGCTGCGGTGCTGTGTCTGGGACGTGGGGCTCCTTGCCCATCGACATGCTTCTTCCCCTTAGGAGTGCAGCTAAGCAACAGCGTCCAGCTGCCCTCAACTCCAGGACCCCCAGCTTTCCCCTTCTTTCCTCTTCTTCCTAGCAGTGGGAATTTCTAGTAGCAGGTAAGTCTTCCCTTTGTGTTCTGGCCAAGGTGCTTTCACTACACCCTCTAATCCTCTCCCCCTTGCCTTCAAACCAACAGTTTCCTCTAACTAGGAATCCACTCCCTTCTCTAGGGCTCAAGCCTTTGGGGAAAGAAAAAAACACAATAAAGCCAGTATTTCTGCTTTCCAGCGTGGCCCCCTAAACGGCAAGCAGGAGGCCCCAGCTGAACAGTAAAGGGAACCCCAACTCTCATTTCAAGTCACACTTTCAGCAGGAGATTCTGAACATGAGCATGAAGGATTTTAATTTTATTTATTTATTTAGGGGTGATTAAAATATATATTGAAGGGCTACTAGGAGCATAAATTTATAGGCATACAAAAAGGTATTCTCAGTTCTCAATGCATGCTCAGCTGCGTCCAGCTCTTTGCAGCCCCATGGACTGTAGCCCTGCCAGGCTCCTCTGTCCATGGGATTCTCCAGGCAAGAATACTGGAGTGGGTTGCCATTTGCTACTCCAGGGGATCTTCCTGATTCAGGGACCGAACCCGGGTCTCCTGTGTATCCTGCTCTGCAGGTGGATTCTTTACACAAAAATGTGTAGTCACCCCCAATTTCCAGGAATTTATTTTTTACATCAGTTTTTAAAAATCTAAGTATAGCTGATTAACACAGTGTTGTGTTAATCTCTGCTGCACAGGGTCTTCCAGGCGGTCCAGCTGCTACAATGCAAGGGGCCTGGGGTTCGATCCCTGGTCAGGGAACTGGATCCCACGTGCCACAGCTAGGGGTATGCAAGCCACAACTAAAGATCCTTGATGCTGCAGCGAAGACTGAAGATCCCATGTGCCTCAACTAAGACTCAGCTCAGCCAAATTAAAAAAAAGAATTCTACTGTACAGAAAAGTGGTTCAGTTACACATACATACATTCTTTTCTTAATTATATATTCTCTTCCATTATGGTTTATCATAGGATATTGAATATAGCTTTCTGTGTTATATGTAGGACTTTGTTGTTTATTCATTTTGTATATAAAAGCTTACATCTCCCAAACCAAGAATTTTTAGGTCTCTAATTAAGGAATACCCTTCTTTCCGAAGCTGTTGTCTAGTCTTTATATAAACATGTGTGCATACAGTAAAAAGTTGCACGTCTCAAAAATTAGTTCATGAGTTATTCAAACTCTCTTTTCTGGAGAAAATTAGAAAGGCATTTCTAGGTTTTTGAATAATATTCCCCCTATACTTTAAGATGGCCGAACAGGCCCACACCTCTGGCTTGTCTACTCATTTCTATAAGTAAAAAAGTGAAAAGTAATTACAAACAACTCACAGGTATAGAAAATCTATTTTCATTCAGTGCACGTCTAGGAGAAGCACCCTGCTTCCATCCTAAACGTCCTCAGCAGACCTTTAATTATGGCGCAGGGCTGGTCATGATGCTTTCCCCATCTCATTTAATGATTGATTCAGTTCCCACACAAGCAGCTACTTCAGGAGCACTTTAAAATAATTTCGTTTTCAGGATATTAATGGATATTAGTATAGGAACCCACAGTTTACAGAATACTCTAGATCTATGATTTTTTGGCTCCTCATAATCACTGAGAGTAGTTGTGGGTTTTTTTGAAGGACTTTTAAAATAGCATCTGCAGCTGATATTTGCCTACAGATAAGTGCTGAGGATGGGCTTACTTAATGAGGGGATTCCCAGCCAGCTCTCTGGGGATGTACAGAAGATGCCTGCCTTTGACATATTAGCATAACCATAACTCCTCCCATTTTTGTCATTTTTGTGGAAATCTGTGAATAGCTTTACTTTGAATATACTACGTACTGAAATACTCAAGTGGTTCTGAAAGTGTACTAAGAAAAGGGTTATAAAATAAGATGAGTGGGGAAAAGAGTTCTAATTTATACAAGCGTGTGTGCATGCTAAGTTGCTTCAGTCGTGTCCAACTCTTTGCAACTCCATGGACTGTAGCCCACCAGTCTCCTCTGTCCATGGGATTCTCCAGGCAAGAATACTAGAGTGGGGTGCCATGCCCTCTTGCAGAGGATCTTCCCTACCCAGGGATCAAACCCAAGTCTCTTATGTCTCTTGCATTGCCAGGTGGGTTCTTTACCACTAGTGCCACCTGGGAAGCCCTAATTTATACACACACACACATATATAATTTTATATGTAATTTATATATAATTTAAATATGGGAAACCCTAGTGGCTCAACAATAAAGAATTCACCTGCAATATAGGAGATGCTGGTTCGATCCCTGGGCTGGGAAGATCCCCTGGAAAAGGAAATGGCAACCCACACCAGTTTTCTTGCCTGGGAGATCCCATGGACAGGGGAGCCTGGTGAGCTACGGTCCATTGGGTCACAAAGAGTTGGAAACGACTTAGCAACTAGACAACAAGAGCAACACAATTTAAATATCTATGTCACAATCAAAATTGCAAATAAGTTTTACAACCCAGAAGGTATTCAGTCCTAGAGAGTGAGTGAGAGAGAGAGAGAGAGACAAAACAAGAGAGAGAGAGAGAAATCTTGCCTTTCTCTTAATAAGATTTCTAAATCTTGGAACTTCCCCTCCTTAGAGACATAAAGGGTAAGAGCAGAAAACATGAGAGTTAGAGGCAATCTTTCTTACAAAAATAAACATTTACTGTCTCTCTCTCACACACACACACACCCCCGCTAAAATGACAGGAAGAGTTCCTCATTTCTTTTTTGTCTCCAAAATGTAAACGGCAGGCTTCTTTTATCCAGCTGTATTTCCAGGGCGAGTTACTGGAGCCAGAGACTAGAAGTCGCCATCGAGTCCGCTCTCCTCCCCTCCCCGACCCGACCCCAGCCGACCAGACCTTCAGTCTCCTCTGCCCATCCTGGAAGGTACCTTTACGGTCTGTGGACATCTCTTCCTCCTCGCCCTAATCTAAGCCTCCACCGCTCTGAGCCGAATTATCACACAACCCGTCTCCCCCGCCGCCCCGCGCAGCCAGGAGCCTCCCAAACGGACCTGCCGCTGCAGAGCCGTAAAAGAGGCCGTGGACCGTGGGACGAAATGCTTAGAACTTCAACTTCTCTCATCCTTTAAAATGACTATTTTGTATCCTATAATCCACACATGATTTAAGGATAAACTTGCCTATATTGGTGTGCAGGTTGTAACTTTTATTCATGCTGCTGCTGATAAGTAGCTTCAGTCGTGTCCGACTCTGTGCGACCCTATAGACGGCAGCCACCAGGCTCCCCCGTCCCTGGGTTCTCCAGGCAAGAACACTGGAGTGGGTTGCCATTTCCTTCACCAATGCATGAAAGTGAAAAGTGAAAGTGGATTTGCTCAATCGTGTCTGACTCTTAGCGACCCCATGGACTGCAGCCCACCAGGCTCCTCCATCCATGGGATTTTCCAGGCAAGAGTACTGGAGTGGGGTGCCATCGCCTTCTCCGAACTGTTATTGATAGCGGTGTACTATTTAAAAAGTTCGGTGGCCACTACTCTACACGGCAGTCAGCGTGAATTTTAAAAATGCAGATCAGATCTTGTTGATTCTTTAGCTTAAACTGCTCAATGGCTTCCCGTCATCCACAGAGGCCAAAACCTGTGGCAGCTCCTACAAACCTGGAAGCATGTGCCTCGTCTCTGACCCTGCGACTCTGCCCCTGTCCTAGGCGTGGGGCTCTGTGCCCCCTGCCTCTCGGCTCCTCCTCTGAAGCCAGGTTTTTCCCCATGGGAAAGCACACATGCCCTGCCCTCTGCCTCTGTGAAGCTTTGTGAGTGTATTTGTTAGTCGCTCAGTTGTGTCCAACTCTTTGTGACCCCACGGACTGCAAACCGCCAGGCTCCTCTGTCCACGGGATTAGGTCTCAGGTGTAATATCTCTTCCCTGACAACCCCTGCCCTACACACCGTCCTCTCTCTCCTAGTCCCTGTGTTCAACTCTCTTAGCACCCTGCATGCTCCATCATGGGACTTAGCAGGGTTGCTATTATACATGTATAGTGTTTTGTTCAATGCCTTCCACACGAGGCCATAATCTTCATGAGAACCTCTTTACCACTGTAACTCCCAGCACCTAATAAGGGCACAAAAGAAGAACAAAAGAATGAATTCAAGTAACAACTCCTACACTCACACTTGATTCCTGAGAGTGAGAGGGCCTGGGAGGGTCCGCAGAGCATCACCTCAGGAACCTCTGGCATTTCTGGGGTTCCTCTTCCTTGCTCCAGACAATGTAATTCTGGGTCCCAATGAACCATGTTTCTATATGAGGCCTTTTGAGAGGCCCCTGAACAATGCCTCCCTAGCATCCTCTGGAAAGCTTTATCCCATCACTTAGGGATAAGTGAAAAGAGAAAGTCGCTCAGTTGTGTCTGACTATTTGTGACCCCATGGACTATACAGTCCATGGAATTCTCCAAGCCAGCATACTAGAGTGGGTAGCCTATCCCTTCTCCAGGGGATCTTCCCAACCCAGGAACTGAACCAGGGTCTCCTGCATCGCAGGCGGCGTCTTTACCAGCCGAGCTATCAGGGAGTCACCTCCTTTCCCTTCTGTTTCTGCACCAAGATTGACTGTCTTCAGGACTTGGAGCTTATCATTTATCTCTGGGACTGGTGTAAAGGAGGCATTTCGTAAGTGACTGGAGATCTCTGGTATTATAGGTCCTTTTATTAAAAAAGAAAAAGAAATGCTTCAACTTGTTTAATTTCCAGAATTCTCAAAAAGTTAAATCTATTCCTTAGACAAGGCAAATGCATTGGGAGGGGTATCTTTATTTTCAAAAATTTCGTTGAAGTAAGGTTGATTTACAATGCTGTGTGTTAATCTCTGCTGTACAGCACAGTGATTTAGTTATGCATGTATTCTTCTCCATGATGGCTTATCACAGGCTGTCTAATACAGTCCCTGTGCTCTACAGCAGGACCTTGTTATTTATCCATCCTATGTATACTAGTTGGCATCTGCAAACTAGAAAGATGTAGGAAGGGGGGGATATAAAATGTAGTGTTTCACAGACACAGCACATTTAGAAAATGCTAAATCTAAGGCAAATCAGTGGCCCATAAGCAGGGTGACCATACAGCCGGTCTGCCTGGCTCAGTCTTGATTCACACCCGTCACTCTGGCTCCATTAGAATCAGCCCTCGTGTTCACTCTCAAGAGGGTCCCAACTGGAATGCCAAAGCATTCGGTCACCTCCAGTGCGCAAATCCCAATCCCACTACCCGACCTGCTCCCTCTTTGTTCTCTGTGTCTATGAGTCTGTTCCTGTTTTGTAGATATGTTCCTTTGTGTCATATTTTATATTTCACATATAAGTGATATCATATGGTATTTGTATTTCTCTGACTTAACTTTGCTTAGTATGATAATCTCTAGGCCCATTCATGTTGCTGTAAATGGCATCATTTCACTCTTTTTATGGCTAAGTACTATTCCATTGACTTCCCTGGTGGCTCAGATGGTAAAGCGTAAAAATATTCCATTGTGTAAATATGCCGTATCTTCTTTATCCATTCATCTGTGGATGGACATTCAGATTGCTTCCGCGTCTTGGCTATTTACTTTTGGCCGTGCCAGGTCTTCATTGCTTGCCTGGACTGTCTCCAGTCACGGAGAGTGGGGGCTCCTCTCTTGCTGGGGTGCAGGCCTCTCACTGCGGTGGCTTCCCTTGTTGAGAGCGCAGGCTCTAGGGCGCCCGGGCTTCAGTAGTTGCGGCACGCAGGCTCAGTGGCTGGTCTCGCAGGCCCTAGAGTGTGCTCTCAGTGGTTGCAGCGCTTGAGCTTAGCTGCTCAGAGGCACGTGGAATTTTCCCAGACCAGGGATCGAACCGGTGTCCCCTGCCCTGCAGGTGGATTCTTATCTACTGTGCCCCCAGGGGAGTCCTTGGCTATTTTAAGTAGTGAACATAGGGGTGTGTGTATCTTTTCAAATGATAGTTTTGCCTGGGTGCACGTCCAGGAGTGGGGCTGCTGGGTCATATGGCAACTCTATTTTTAATTTTTTAGGGAATCGTCATACTGTTTCCCATAATGGCTGTACCAGTTTCCACTCCGGGTGGAATATAAGACTTGCTTTGATATATTAAATGCTTCTTTTACCCTTCTTAAGAACTGGCTTTGTTGAGGGGGTGGAATAAGAGAATTAACAGTCTGCCTGGTTCTGCTTTTTTCTTCTCCCTCTCAGAGAAACTAACTTAAAAGGGAGGGTGACTCAAGGACCGAGCGTAAGCCTGGAATAAACGGAGAGTACATGGACATTGCTTTTGCCACATCCATAGGCCATAAGAAAGAAAAGGAAGGAAAAGACATTCTTGATGCTCTTTGCGGTAATTACACAACATGGAAACATTAGGTAGTTAGAAAAATGCTTTCTTGGAACTTAGAATGAATTTAAAACACAACAAGTAATTGTTTGTTTTTATGACACCAACCTCATACAGATCACTTATATTCATACCTAATAGGTTGGTCCCAAACCAAACATATTTGATTCATGTAGTATCTACTGGATTCTACTCACAGGAGATTCTTAATCTTAGCCCCTGAGCTGTTTAACTTTTAAGCTTGGATCCTAATAAGGGTTCAACTTGCTTGCTTCAGTACCAAGAACTGCGGTGGAACAGTTACCATACAAGGGCAGGAAGGCTTCCAGGGGGACGGGGGCGGGGGCGCAGCTCGGGCACAGCGTTATGTAACCACAGGGGGAGTGCTGCGAAGGGAAAAGCTCCGTCTTCCTTCAAAATATTAAATGCTAAAAATGTCTCAAAGACACCTAACAAGCACATCTGAGTTGCTGGAGTTAGCAGCTCAAACATAATTAGACCCAGAAAATCAGTTCAAGCTGATGGGTTTATGGACTGCTATTTCAGATAACTTTAGATACTTGGTGTCCCCAAGAGACAGTTGTAAAAATGTATGTACAGTATGTTTCAGTAAGAGAAATGTCATTTCCTTTTTCATTGACAATGAGTTATGCAAGCTGACCTACAGACCGTCTCCAAACGAGCTGCATTCCAACAGCTCCCTCCTAAGTCAGTGGTTGGGCCGGAACATAGTTTCCCATGGAAACAATTTTAGATATGGTGGTTCAGATGGCCAGATATGGCCAAGAAGCCCATTAACCTAATTTTGCTACGAACTCTGACCACCATGTGTGACAGACAATGCTTTTCTGTAAGAAAATGTTTCCTAGCTTCTCAGCTGGGATTCCTGTAACTCACCTTTCCTGGCCGGCAGGAGTGGGAACGCCCTGAAGGCAGAGGCTGCTGGGGCGGGCGGTGGACGCTGGCCCGGGGCGAGGTGGGCTCCTCCACAGCAGCAGCAGGGCCCCCGAGGTGACCCGAGGCCTGGGGGTGCGAGGCCCTGGAGGCCAGTGTACCTGTGAAGGAAACCGCCATCACTGTGTTGGCAGTATTTTATTTCCTTTTGGCAAGAACTTCCTGAATGCTCAGAAGAGTGTGACCACCTTCCGCTGAGCACGTACTCTGCACTAGAGCACAGCGTTCACTGCTCTGTCCACATCATTTCGCTTGATTTTCCAAGCAAAGTCAAGATCTTTGAGGCCAGGTGTTTCATCCAGATTTAAGAAACAGGCGGGGTGAGAGGGGTAGGAAGGGCCACAGATGGGTTGGGGAGTGGGCTGGGCGTGCTCCGTCACGTCTGACTGCTTGTGACCCCATGGACTGTATGCAGCCCGGCAGGTTGCTCTGTCCATGGGATTCTCCAGGCAGGAATACTGGAGTGGGTAGCCAGGCCCTCCTCCAGGGGATCTTCCTGATCCAGGGATCGAACTCACGTCTCCCGCGTCGGCAGGCGGATTCTTTACCTACTGAGCCACCTGGGAAGCAGGGCAGCCCTGGGGAGTGGGGACCGAGGCACAAACTATTGGGGGTAGGGTAGGCTCAGGCCTATTGTGCAACACAGGGAACACAGCCAGTATTTTGCAATAACTGTAAATGTCAAGTAACTTTTAAAAATTGTATAAAATTTTTTAAAAAAGAAAAAATGGGGCAGGAAAGCATAGGGACATTAACTTGCCTAAATTCAGAGTGAGAGCCAGTATGTGAACTCAAGGTTGTCTGATTCAAATCCATATTGTTTCCCAGGGACTTAGGGAACACTTCCAACAGCTCATTTTCATTCAGTGGTTTTCATTAGGACAGTAATTATCCCCCTCAGCAAGTGGACAGGATTAATTGATTCAAGAAATACTAAGAGCTTTATATGTGGATGATGCAAGGCTGTATGAGCTAGGAATCGAGTGGATATAGGACGTCCAAACACGAACGTTACTTAGGTGGCGTTAGAGCAGCTGGGCAGTGCTGCATGAGCGGACGTGCCTTGTATAGAGCAGTGGCTCACGGGAGGTTTCTGTGACTGAAGGCCTGGCACAGAAGGCCTCGTGAAGAATGCTGGTCTCAAGCTGCTCTCCAAAGAAACAGAGTCTAGATGGAGGACACGCTTGATGAAGGGCTCAGATGAGCAAAACTTGCTTGCTAATGATTCTTTGATTAAGAGATAAGACTACCTTGATTTGTTTCATGCTGCAGAGAAGTGCAAAGTAAGACTGAAAAGTTGGGGCCAGATGGTGCAGAGACCTCTGGGATTTCTTTGTTGTAATTCAACTTCCGGAACAAACAATATACAAAAATATTTGAACAGGCAACATTCAAAAATAAAATTTATAGCAAGGAGAAGAGGAAGAATTCCTCCCTTTCACATGCGATTCATGGGGTCACAAGGAGTCGGACACGACTGAGCGACTGATCTGATCTGATCTGATGTGAAGCCTCTTGTGCCTCCTTTCGGTGCGTGTGTGTGTGTGTGTGGACACGAGCAATCACAAACACATGTGTTATTTTCCCCCTTTACTTATTTATTTTTTTGACCACATGGCAGTGAAATCACCAAGTTCTAAGCACTGGACCGTCCAGGGTTTCCCCTTGTATTAAATGGTAGCATATGCTCTGTAGAAACTTTGGATAGCAGTAATTTACTTATGTACATATTTTTTCTTACTATTTAAAATGATCATTTCCTTATTAAAATATAATGGCATTTCCCACTGTGGATTTATAAAACGAACACCAAGAACTGGGATCTGGAAGAGGGACAGTGATATCCTGGGGTGGACCTACCCAGCGCCAGCTTTGTATCTGTGGATCTAAATCCCAGGAAGCGGGACTGTGGGTTGATGCGGCGGTCTTCCCCGTCCGCACCCCGACGCCTGTACACCCCTTGCCTGTGCTCTCTTCAGCGTTATAATTCCCTGCTTGTGCGTCTGCCTCATTTACTTAGTTGGAACCCTTTGAGAAAGGACTATAGAACTCATTTATCTTTGGATCATCAACTTCTAATGTCATGCCTGGCAAACATGAGATTATTAAATGAGTGTTCAAATGATTTCATAAATGGAGAAAAAGTGACTCTAATGTTCAAAAATGACTTAAACGATTTAGCTGAATCCTAGGTTCCTGGTGGCTCAGATGGTAAAGCGTCTGCCTACAATGCGGGAGACCCGGGTTTGATTCCTGGGTGGGGAAGATCCCCTGGAGAAGGAAATGGCACCCCGCCATTTCCTGGAGAATCCCATGGACGGAGGAGCCTGTGGGCTATGGAGTCGGACACGACTGAGCGACTTCACCTCACTTTAGCTTATTAGAATAAAAGGAGAAGAAATGGTATCTCCTCCTACCCGGCGATGTGTTCTGATGCAACAGTGTGGAGGTGTGTTAAGACCAGGCAGTAGGAAGGAAGAGTGAGGGAGGAGGGAGGGAAAGAGGAGGAAAATGAAGCAAAGCAAGGCCTCGGAGCAACCAGGAGGGAGCTGGGTCGTGGACAGCCGTGGAGACCCCGTCTAGGCAGAAGGATGGCTGTGGCAGCAACTGGAAGAGGGGCTGTTAGGGAGTTGAGATTATGCTTGAAGAGCTCAAGCTTAAATAGAACACTTTTTTTTTTTTAAATAGAGAAAATTGAGGAAAGTAGAATTGAGTAGAGAGGCCTGAGTGGGAAATGTCTGAAATAGTTTTAGGGACTGAGAGGAAAAGCTGACTGAAAGTCACAGCTGCTTTATAGCCTTTCTGGAGTAAGGCCAGTTATAGTTGAAGTAAAAGTGTTGGTAAGCAATGATGAGAGTCCATTCAAAGCAGGAGATGATGAAATTGTCGTTCTTTTGTGTCAAATACTACATGAGGTGCTCTGGGCCTAAAGAGATGAAAAACCAACATGCCCTCAAAGAGCTTTTGTCTAGTAGGGAAAAAACTATCTTCCAAATATACTTAGTTCCAACGTCACTGCCTTACTTTTTAAACGGTCTTATTATAACATAGTTAACACTGCACTATAATATGGCTTCTTCATACTCTGTCCACGTATGAGAAAAGCAATCTCTTAGGCCCTTTCAGTTATGGTTATGCAGAATAATTTTGGCATACAGGTATGTTATTTCCTGAGGCTGTGCTATGTCAAATATTGACACCATTCCAAAAAAGAAGTTATCTTTCTGGACCTATTAAGAAAATTGTCATTAAAGTATATTTTTAATCGGTTAAAAACAAACAGGTCATTTCAGTCTCCATAAATACAAACTGATTTTATTAGGGTCCTTAAAAGCAAAGTATTTGTTCCGGTTGACCTCAGAATCAAACCAAATCTGCTCTGACGGAAACTTGCTAATGAGAAAGTTAAAGTCAGTCAGGTGTGGGTCCCCAGAGCTCACACAACACAGGAAACGCATGTAAGCCAGAAGTACGGTGACTTAAGCATGTAACAACCACAACTGGACACAAAAAATTACGTATCTGTTCAGTGTAAATGTGCAAAAAGTTCCCATAGTTACTTTTCCAAACGTCATGGGAAACATGATGCCTTCCAAGTCAGGGCTTGTAAAGTAACTCGCCCTTTCTGCATCAAACCCAAACTCCAAATCGGCAAGGTACATTTTAGAGAAGTTTTCAGAAAGCATTTGGCATTCAGCCTTTAAAAGCTAATCTTTAACCTAAAGACATCTGAGCATTAATTACACATTTTTTTTCTAATTAATACATTTCAACTAAAAGGCAGTAATTTTTACAAATCTGTTTTTGATAATAGAGTCCCAGCACAGTTTTTTACAAATTGTTTCAATAAAAAATTACCTAGAATTCATTTCTGAAAACCCATTGAAAAAGCAATTTAAAAAGTCCTCAAAGCCATTACCCTGCCCCTTCTTTTCTATAAAACTCAGCTCTATCTTATATTACTTATAGTCTTTGTGGAGGATCAGTTCTTCATGAATAGTCTTACTGAGTAAAAAACAAACTCAAAAGAGCTTCTTTTTTTCTCTTGTCAAGAACTCCCATGAATGCACAAACAGATGTTTGGAAATGTTCTATGAAAATACCATCTGAAATAGCATGCTGCTGAAAACAAACCAAATGTCTATAAATCTTAGTACATCTTTATGAAGAAATAATATATAGCAAGTAAAACAAATTTTTTGAACAAAATTTTCAAACTCTTAAGTGAAAAGCAAAATAGCATTGATTCATATGTTCAGAATGATCCAATTTTTGGTTTTGTTGTTGAAAATTATAGTTGAACATCTTTAGAAGCCAGGTAATCCCAGTGTTACATAAATTGTTTCAGAGCAGATGAAAGAAAACTTGCAAATCCTTTTTAAGAAGGATTAACATTAGTATAACACTGATATCCAAACCTGTAGAGATAGCACCTAAAGAAAAATTATAGACCAGTATCACTTATGAATATTGATGCAAAAACTCTAAACTATTAATATCAATAAACTATTAATATCTATATAATATCTAACTCTAATATCACATTAGGAAAATAATTCACCATGGCTAAGTAGGTTTTATGCCAGGAATGTACAGATAGATGAGTGTGAAAAATTTATTAATATCATTCACCTTATTAATAGATTTTAAAAGAAAGATCCTATGCTTATCTCCATAAATGGGGAAAACTCCAACAAATTTAACAAGCATTCCTGATACAAATCCTTGAGAAAGCAGGGTATTTCCTTAACGTTACCAATTAAAGGCCAGCATTTTACTTAATGCAGAATTATAAGGCGTTCCTACTGAAGTCAGAAATAAGATAGATGTTCCTACCTCTATTACAGTTTTATGAGTGGTATTAGCTGATACAATCAGGTAAGAGAAAACAATGAGAAAAGAAGAATTAAAACTATGCCTATTTGAATATGATATGACAGGATACCTGGAAAACTTCGGAGAACTAATTACAAAACAAACTCAAAAAAGAATTTAGCAAGATGGCAGGATGCAAAATTAATATGCAAAACTGCCTTCAGATACATAAATAATAACTAGTTAGAAAAACCTCCATTTAAAATGGGAATAAAAGATAAAATACTTAGGAATACATTTAAGAAATGTAAAAATTTTATATGAAGAAAACTATAAAACCACTGGAAAAACTAAGTGTGTGTTAGTTGCTTAGTCGTGTCTGACTCTTTGCGACCCCATGGACTGTGGCCCACCAGGCTCCTCTGTCCATGGGGATTCTCCAGGCAACAATACTGGAGTGGGTTACCATGCCCTTCTCCAGGGGATCTTCCCGACCCAGGGATCGAATGCAGGTCTCCCACACTGCAGGCAGATTGTTTACTGTCTGCGTCACCAGCGAAGCCCATCTACAGAACTACAGGAAAAACTAAAAGCATGTTTGAGCATATGGAAAGACATCGCTTGTTTGTGCATAGAATGTTTCATCATCAAGATGTCAGTTCTATGTTAGGTTAAACATTTAATACAAAAAAATGGCACCGGGATTTTCCTTCTGGGATTTGAAAAGTTGAAACTAAAGTTTGATCTCAAGTCAGTTTGTCACCTTGGAACAGCAGAGTGACTTCAGGAAGAAAGCTGTGCTCGGCATTCCTCTAAGAGATGACCCCGCCCCCCGAGCCGGTCCCTCACCTCCGGCGGAGGCGCAGCCATGGGGGCTGCTCGGTCATTCAGCTTTCAGAAGAAGCTCGAGACGCCCGTGACGTTTCACATGTGGCTGTGTTGACAACCAGCTTAAATGAAAAGTAAAACACAGGTTAGGCAAAACATGCCTCGCATGTCTATCTAGACCACAGGCTGTCAGCTTTTGATCTTTTCAGAGTTGACAAACTTTTTCTGTAAAGGTTCAGCTGGTAAATATTTCAGGTTTTGTAGGCTACATACCACCTCTGTTGCTCACTCCTATGTTTACATCATTTAAAAAGTGTAAAAAGGCATTCTTAGCTCCAGGGCTGTAAAAAACAGGCCTTGAAGTTGGCTCTTGGGATGGTAGTTTGCCATTCTTGGTTAATAGAAATCATTAGCCTCACCTGGCCTCTTATCTCTTACAAAAAATTTTTTAAAAATCAAGCTGGAGTAAGTATAATATAAATTCACTGCAGTGGGACAGTTCATAATGCAGCACATTTTCCTCCTAGCATACAGACAGCATTCAGGAGGCACACCCTGAAAGGGGATTTATGTATAATTTTGAGATACCCTCCCATCACCTGTCCCATTGTAACTGCTCTTACAATGATGGCATATTAGCAGGAAAATGTTTTCTATTTTACTCCAGTCATGTTCTTAAACCAACAAAAAAACCAAAAAAACAGTATTATCAGGTTTACAATTTAGATTTTTCTGATCAAGAATTATTAGGGTGGTTCTTGCTTCTTGGCTGTACTTGCCTTTTCTAATCCCTTCAAATCATGTTTGAAAAAGTTTAGGATAATAGCATCAATTTCTGAGACAGGCCAAGAACTTTCTAATCCTATTAGACTAATGATGCGGCAAACATCAGAGGAAAAGTGGTATCCAATTTATCCTTATGGATTTCTTTGGTCCTGGCCCAACCTCAGAAGTGACATTTCAGCGATCTGATCTGGCCCGGAAAATTGAAACTCATTAGGAGACTGTAAAATTTTTCCTAGGGTTCTTTAAAAGATAGGTAGTGAGATTTTAATAATAACTACATGTGAAGAAGGATGTTAAGATGGAAGTCATCTCTCAAATGCCTTTTAAACTTCTCAATTCACTGAAAGGACATCGGGAGTGTCAATCATACAATACTGAATCAGATTTGATCCTGAATCACTAGCAATTTGACTCTAGGTCTACCCAAGTTGTCCTCAGTCTTCAGGTCAATTACAAACCGACCCAGGACTAAGGATTACCTGGATTTTGCTGGGCCAGGGCCCCTGGGCTTCTTAATCAGTATCTCCAATTTCAGGGACGAGCAAACTCAGAAGCAGCTCTTCAAGATTAAGAAGAGTGATGTGCCGCAGTAGGCAAGCCAACAGTTAATGGGCCAGCTGTTACTACAGCCATCTCCACGATGAAACCACAGAAACTATGCATTCAGAACAACAGCACTAAAACAAAAAACTCCTCGCTCCCTAATTATTTCACATTTTACCCTTATCTATGCTCTAGAGGATTTACAGCTACTGTATCTGCACGGAAGAAATACCACCTGATACCCAGCATCTTTCTCCAACCTGGCACCGTCATCATGTTGGTAATCTGCAATTCTCTACGCTGGGTGTATTTACATCACACAAATAGCCACCTTCTATAAACCAGGCCCCAACTCACTTTCCAAAGACTCAGTTTAGTTAAACATCTACTAGAGCACTGCTGGCTTAGGAGGGTACCACAGTCTCTGGGGGGCTCATGAACAGACTCCGTCTCAATCATTCTCAGGCTATGTGCTTAGTCGCTCAGTCGTGTCCAACTCTCTGCGACCCCATGGACTGTCACCAGGTTCCTCTGTGCATGAAATTTTTCAGGCAAGAATACCGGAGTGGGTTGTCATTTTTTATTCCCCTTCCCAACCCAGAGATCAAACCTCCATCTCTTGCGTCTCCTGTACTGGCAGGCAGATTCTTTACCACTGTGCCACATGAGAAGCCTGCATACTACACTTGATCTTAGGCAAATACTGAGAAGTGATTCTCAGGCTAGCCCCATAAGATAGTTAAAAAAAAAAATATGTTGAAGCTACCTAAATATTTATGAAATAGAATCTTTTAAGCCATTAGAAATGGCTTTCTTTTTGAACATATATACCTTCTAAAGAGGAAAGTACCTTTTAATTTTTTTAATTAAAAAAATTTTTTTGGCCATGCCATGCAGCTTGTGGGATCTTTGTTCCCGTTTGACCAGGGATCAAGCCTGGGCCCTCAGCAGAAAGAGCACAGTCTCCTAACCACTGGCATGCAGTGATGCGAAATCGCTTCAGTCGTGTCCGATTCTTTGTGACCCTGTGGACTGTAGCTGCCAGGCTCCTCTGTCCCTGGGATTCTCCAGGCAAGAATACTGGAGTGGGTTGCCATGCCTCCAGGACATCTTCCTGATGCAGGGATGGAACCCGTACTTCTTATGTCTTCTGCGTTGGCAGGTGGGTTCTTTACCACTAGCGCCACCAGGGAAGCCTCAGCCACTGGACTGCCAGGGAATTCTCAGAAGCATCTTTTCCAAGAAACAGCAAATGAGGTCTGAGAAATTTTGGAATTCCCATTAGTGTATTAGGGAAAGGCTTACGATGGGTTATTTTTATTTTTTGTCCTTTGTCTTTTACATCAAATACTTTCTCCTGTGAGAAGAGCTACTGCCCTAAGGCAACATAGACTGGCTTTGAGAACAAAGTTGGACCAGTAAGCTCCGGCCCACATCCAGGAAGTGATTAAGTAGGCCCCTGGCAACTCCACACAATTCAAAGACCAGATTCACTAACAAATGGTGTGGATACCATCTGGGTCACTTCAAACATATGGAGCGCCTCATTCAAGTTACTTAAAAGAATATCAAAATTGGACTGTGTGAAGAAAAATTAAGGCATGTATGGAAAGGGCATTGAACACACTAGTCTTGATTTTTCTTTTCTTTAAGTTTGTCCTGCAAATACCCTAAATGCCAAAGTTGAACTGGAAAAAGATATACACACAAGACATACATTATTTTTAACCTATTCTTTTTTGAAGGTAGATGGAAAAAAAAAATTCCTGAACTCAGCTGAGTATGCATGCTATACTAACACCACTATATCATCTTACAAGTGTATAAATTAGGACAAAGGGCATGTTTTGTTCTTTACAGCAGAAAGGCATCAAACATTAAAAAAAAAGTAGCTTTCATGTTTGAGGAATTACTATCTAACGCTAAATTTAAGGAACATCAACTTTCTGTATTTTTTCCTGTGGGAAATTTGCAAATATGATGCAATTACTGAGACTCAATCAGACACATTTTCCACTAAATACTGAGAAATATTAATAGTAAAGCAGCCATTAGTTTTGAAAGTTATTTCCAAGCATGTATAATACAGTCTTCAGAGGTACTTTTAGTTCTTAATATTTGAATAAAACTAAAAAATGTTATGTCATGATGGCTTTGATCTATTAAAAAAAAAATTATTGGTAAGCCTAACAGACTTGCATTCTCCTAATTCTGATGAGCACTGAGGATAATCAAAAAGAGTGAAAACATCCACACTCTGACTTTATTTAAACTTAACAAAACAATAAAGACAGTTACAGGTAAATGACAATTCAGTGCATTTAGCTGGATAATATAAAAATTTACATATTCACGAGCACATAGCTCCTTCACCATCAACAACATGGAACGTTTTAGTCTATGTAGTCAAAGTCTTCTGGAATTCCAAAATTTTTATCAATTTTATTTTCTTCAAATCCAAATTTTCTTTTGGCCCAAGATTTTATGGCAAATATGTTATCTATAAAGAAAATTGAGAAATATTTTTGAGAATTGGAAACACAATCACAAAAGTTCAAATATAATTATACTCATTTTTAAAAAAAAACTTCTATTATTTTAGAAGTATCAAAATAAGGAATTTTCTGTATTTTTAGGAGTTGTTGTTTAGTCGCTAAGTCGTGTCCAACTCTTGTGACCCCATGGACTACAGCCCGCCAGGCTCCTCTGTCCATGGGATCTCCTGGGAAAGAATACTGGTGTGGGTTGCCGTTTCCTTCTCCAGGGGATATACCTGACCCAGGGATTGAACCCACATCTCCTGCACTGCAGGTGGGTTCTTTACCACTAAGCCACCAGGGAAACCCATTTAAAAGTAACGACAATTAACTTTCAGAATAAATAAAATATTAGTGATTGTTTTGAATAAACAGATTTCATATTCAAAAAATTCAGTAAATCAGTTGCCACCGAAGAATACCTGACTTAAAGAATAATCCAAAGACAGGGAGAGGCTGATGGTACCTCTTTAACATCTCCAGAGCCGAGGCAGGGTTCTGTTACCTCAGGAATTAGAGCTGCTCCTGTCCCAGAGGGCACCCCTTTCCTTCCCTCCCCCAGCACAGAAGTGGCTTCTAGACAGCCAGGCTAGGGAGAAGGGGTGAAGAGGAGGGAAGGGGTCACTGAAGGCTAAAAGGAGCAGATACAGCCTTAATGTCTTCTAGGGAATTTAAGTGCATCTTACCACTGAAAAAAGTGTTATGTCTATCTAAGGGGACTCAAAGGAAACAAACTGTGTACAAGATTTATGATCAAATCTTCATCCCAAGGTAACAAAAGAAAAAAATACAAGTAATCTAAATGTCCAATCACCCAGAAGGGTGTCTATGCAAGGCAGTACCAGTGTGCTCCTATGTCGGCACTTAGAACAGGAATGACAGTGAGTTTTCTTTTTGTAATTTAAAATATTCTGTTTAATGTACATATGCCATCTTTATAATGAATATGCACTAAGACTATAAATATAGACAAACCATGGTACACAACTTTCTGGTTCATAGTGCTCTATAAACGTTAAGCGCTGCGTTAGTTGTGATAATGAAATGAAGGATTAAAATAGGTTCTTCTGGAGTGTTATTGGCTGAATTAGTACCTCCCCCAAATTCATATGTTTTAGACCTTAATTCCGCTCCTTCAGAATGTGACTGTATTTGGAAACTGGGTCTTTAGAGGTGATTAAATTAAAATGAGCCCACTGGGGTGGACCCTGATCCAGTTTAACTGGCAGTGTTGCAAGAAGAGGAGGGTGGACACACTGAGGCGCCAGGGGCAGGCGCTGGAGAGGCTGTAAGGACGCGGAGGAAGGCGGCCACCTGCCAGCCACGGGGAGGGACACTCAGGAAACCACGCCTGCCAACCGTGCTTCTGGACGCTCAGCCTCCAGAACTGTGAGAAAACCAATTTCTTCATTTAAGTCACTTGGTCTGAAGTATACTGTTATACTGCACGGTATCATTAGGAAGTTATTATATGGAGTTTGATCACTTTAAAGAATACTGTTTTAGGAAGTTGAATTCCAAGTATCAAGTAATAATAATTAAATGGTTTGAATAAAGTTAACTGCTGAGGTGAATACTGCTATATCAAATAGAATGTTAATAAAATAGTCTCATTTCTGTAATTGTTATAGAGTATCAACAGATACTAAAACAAATCTTTATGTTAACAATCTAAACCAAATCTCTACTTTCCATAAGAACCTAAGTGAGAAAACTAATAGCAAGAGGTACTCTAGAATGGTCTGTTTAATTTGGTTAATGTCTGCATAACCTACGCATTCTTGAGAGTCACAACAAATACTGCTACATAAGACAGTTATTAAGTATATTACAGGTCTCGCAGAACATAAAGAGCCTATGCCTTCAAACTGACACAAGAAAGAGAAAAATTAACGCTAAACAATTCCAAAGTGGTATGTATGCTAGAGACAAAAGATCAAGTGTTATATGTACTGTTTCCAGACTCTGTGAGACTCTAAGAATACAGAAAGATTTGCAGAAAATAAGAGGACAACTGCGACACTGCAGGAACCTTGGAGGGATGGACTTCAAGCCGGGATCAGGAGAGAAGAAGGAAACGAGGCACCAGAGTGAGGCTGGAGCCTCTGCAGGAAGGAATACTGGTTCATGTGACGGCAAGAAACCATTCTACAGGCCTTCAAAGACTAAGAATAAACAAACAAACAAAAAGCCTCTCTACACAATTCTTAATGAATCAATTAAAAGCGACTGATTGAATATGTCCTTGGGCCACTGGATGTCTGCCTTTAAGACAGTGTTATCTGAAATTTTGACAGTTCGTACCTGTCAATTTTTCTGTTGTGTGGAAACGTTTATAAATGGATTAAAAACTTTTTCTTATTTTTTATCGAAGGGTAATTGTTTTATAGAATTTTATTTTCTGTCAAGCCTCAACATGAATCAGCCATAGGTATACATATATCCCCTCCCTTTTGAACTTCCCTCCCATCTCCCGCCCCATTCCACCCTCTAGGCTGATGCAGAGCCCGTTTTTGAGTTTGCTGTAAGCAAATTCCCATTGGCTATGGATTCTACATATGGTAATATAAGTTCCCATGTTACTCTTTCCACACATCTCACCCTCTCCCATGTCCATAAGTCTATTCTCTATGTCTGTTTCTCCATTGCTGCCCTGCAAATAAATTCTTTATTTTCTAGATTCCATACATGTGCATTAGAATACATATTTCTCTTTCTCTTTCTGACTCACTTCACTCTGTAAAGTAGGTTCTAGGTTCATCCACCTCATCAGAACTGACTCAAATGCATTCCTTTTAACGGCTGAGTACTATTCCATTGTGTATATGCAGCACAACTTCTTTATCCATTCATCTGTCGATGGACATCTAGGTTGCTTCCATATTCTAGCTACTGTAAACAGTGCTGCAAAGAACAGTGGGATACATGTGCCTTTTTCACTTTTGGCTTCCTCAGGGTATATGCCTAGGAGTGGGATTGCTGGGTCATATGGTGGCTTTATCCCTAGTTTTTTAAGGAATCTCCATATGTCTTCCATAGTGGCTGTATCAATTTACATTCCCACCAACTGTGCAAGAGCATTCCCTTTTCTCCACACCTTCTCCAGCATTTACTGTAGACTTTTTCATGATGGCCATTCTGACCGATGTGAGGTGATATCTCATTGTGATTTTGATTTGCATTTCTCTAATAATGAGTGATGTTTACCATCTTCTCATGTGTTTGTTAGCCATCTGTATGTCTTTTTTGGAGAAATGTCTGTTTAGGTCTCTTTTCCACTTTTTGATTGGGTTGTTTGTTTTCCTGGTATTGAGTTGCATGAGCTGCTTGTGTATTTTGGAAATTAAACCTTTGTCAGTCGTTTCATTTGCTATTATTTTCTCCCATTCTGAGGGCTGTCTTTTCATCTCGCTTATAGTTTCCTTTGCTGTGCAAAAGCTTTTAAGTTTAATCAGGTCCCACTTGTTTACTTTGGAAAAATCTTATTTTTTTAAAAAAAGAAACAGTTTTAAGAGGGGTAGAATTCGTGTTAGTCTATATGATGGCAAACCCAGGATAAATGCAGGACTAGGACGGGCAGTATCACACGCATGGGTCTACACCAGGACGTCACAAAACCTATCCCCCTCACTCACCAAGAAGTCTCCCATAAAAAGTCATAAAAACTCCACTATCTTCATTATCAGGCAAGGTTTTGTATAATTTCATAAATCACATTTAAAGTTACTTAATGTCACAAAACACTATTTATACCCTGATTTCTCATACTACAAAACTGAAATACTGAAAAGTAAATATGCTCAATTTTACATACATTTTAGGAATCTCTTTCATATGAAGAAACCAAATCTTAATAATTACATAACAATCTTTAGTTATAAATTGTACTGATGTTTTCTTTTTGTTTGTTTTGAAAACAGGAAGGTTTTCTGAGGTGTAATGTAACTCCATGATTTTTTCATAGCACTTTTATGTTGGAAGGAGCTAGTCATAAACTCAAATGGAAATATGGTTCTTAACAGCTGTTTCTGCTCTTCTAAAAATATCATCCGTCCTACATGATTTTAAAAGTTTTAGGTTCTTTCTCAGCTAGTAACACAACGGAAAAAGAAGTTGTTCACATTTTTTTAATTATAATTTTTGAAGTTTACGATCAATTGGAAAACATAAAAGGATTTTTTTAAAAGAGGGAAAATAGGAGTATTTGTTTATCAATGTGTCTAATGGTGTGCTAAAGGGCTTACAAACTGCTTTATTGAATCCTCCTGAAATGTTGAGGCAAACATTATCCACACTGAACAGATGAAGAAGGAAGCTCAGAGAGGTTCAGTGAGTCACACGGCAAATACTGAGCACAACAGGGTTCCTTTCAAAGTCAGGTTCCTCTCTCACCATATACACAGGCCTCCTGTTCCTACTGCTTGTTAACTGCGGGAAATCACTTTGTAACTCTTGATTTATTTTTAACGTAAAAAATCCATTTGCCTTTTTTCCACTCAAAATTTTGTATTTCTCAAACCTATACGGTATCACTGTATTTACTGGTTATGTATACTTTATTGGGCACACATTTCACTGGTCCCTTTTATTTAATATTACTTGGCTGTTTTTACCCTCTCTGCTCTTATCAGTAAAGCATCATACCATTTAGGAAATAACTTTGTAATAAGTAAGACTGCAATTTTACAGGAGCCAAAGGCCATTTATATTGATTTTAATTCTAAAACAGACAAGGAAAAATGATTCTTAAGCTTTCTGTGAAGCACAGAAGCCTGAATATGGAATCAGGGAAATCTGGCATAAGGCCCTGTTCTTCCAGTGACTAATCACCTTGGACTTTAGTAAGGCAGCTACTTCAAGCTTTCTGCATCTCGGCGTCAATGTGATCTTATCCATACGCTCCCAGAGAAACAGAACCAGGATGAGTAACACACATAACGGCACTGAAGACTCTTACCAGGATGGGAAAGCCCAATTACCATTATTTTATAATTAAATACTGGAGACGCATCACTGTAACTTCCAGGTAGGTTTTAAAAATAGTAATCATACTGGTATATAATTCACAACAATCACTATTTATTAATTTTCTTCTAAACTTTAAGATACATAAATAATACCCTATAAATTACCATCTCTTAGAATATCCCTGGCATACACCAGAGGGTGTATCCATTGGCACATGGATTAATGAGGCATTTACATGAAAGCAGGTACACAGAGAAGACTATTCTGTGTAGGGGGTGAGAGCCTGGACTCTGAAATCTAATTCTTATTCCAATGCTTAGCACCTGTGTGACTGTGGGATCCCAGTGGCCTCAGTTTCACCTCTAAAATTAGGGATAATAATCCTATCTACCTCACAAGATTGCTGTGGCAATAAAATGAGAATGTGCCATAGACAGGCTTTACAATGCCTAGCTCATAGTCAGTCCTCAACAAATTAATATTATGAACAAGAAGACAAATCTTTCACATTCCACAAAGCTCTTAAAAGTTGTATCTTGCATTAATATATATGAAGGATAAGTGATTGGTCTAAGTGATTTATTGGGAAAAAGCTATATAAAACTTAAACTGAAAGCAATCACTTGTTTTACAAAAATGTCTCCTACTTTACAAAATAACTCATAAGACTTTTTAAAATGATTTAAGATATAAAAACTTGATTAATACATACACTTCCAGAAATGTCTTTTCTTAAACAAAACTAGGCACAATAGCTTCTGCATTTCACATCCTAGAAAGTGCACAAGAGTTTGACTAGTTTACCAGTAGTAACACACTGGTATATATTACCATTGTAATACATACCAGTCCATCTGTTCGCAGCTTCTTTGGCCACTTGATTTGCTTGACCTGAAAAAAATATATATAATATATATATATTTTTTCCCATCATTTTTTTGGGGGAAAAAAAAAGCTCAATAAGTGACAATGTATTTCACAAACCTGCTCAACTTCCCAAAGAAATTTTAGATAGCTGCAGTTACATAAGATGAACACAAAGTCAACTTGACTAGTATCTCTTTCCTAAATGTCCCCTACTATTATTGTACTTGCTCTTTAAAAACAAAATGTTTAACTGAGATGTTTCTCAAATAATTTACAACACCAGAAGAGGATAAAATAAGTTTAATGATAAGCACTTTAGTATATACATATTTGTTGTTGTTTAGTTGCTAAGTCATGTCCAACTCCCTCAAGACCCTATGGATGCAGCCCGCCAGGCTCCTCTGTCCATGGGATTTCCCAGGCAAGAATACTGGAGTGGGTTGCTATTTCCTTTTCCAGGGGATCTTCCGGATTTAGGGATTGAACCCATGTCTCCCGCAGGTGGATTGGGAGGTGGATTGTTTACCACTGAGCCACCAGGGAAGCCCGTATACATATTAGATCACAATAAACCTGACAATAAAATGTTAATGGTCATACAGTAGTAGCCCTGAAGGAGGAAATATTTACTTTATATTATATATCTTGCTATTAAATGTATCTGTATCTATTTTATGTTGTTCAAGTTAATCTACACAGCACATAACAATGCCATGACCAAATGGGTATAAACATTAGTCAGAATGAGAGCATTTATTTATTGAAATAAGATTTATATACCACAGAACTCACCATATTAAAGCATCCAATTCAGTGATTTTTAGTATATTTACAAGGTTGTACAACCATCACCCCTGCCTATCTTCAGACCTCTCATCACCCGAAAGGAAATCCCATGTCTATTAGGAGTCACTCCACAGTCCTACTCCCTCTAGTGTCTGGAGACCACTCTCTACTTTCTGTCTCTATGGCTTTGCCTGTGCTGGACATTTCATGAAACCATGTGTCTGGCTTCTTTTCACTTGGCACAATGTTTTCAAGGTTGGGCAACTGTGGTATGTATCAGAACTTCATTCCTTTTCATTATCAAATCATTGTATAGATATCCCACCGTTTGTTTAGTGGCTCATCAGCTGATGGACATTTGGGCTGTTATGACTAATATGAGTAACAATTTTTGTGTGAACATGTTTTCAATTCTTTTTGGTATATATACCTGGGAGTGGAATTGCTGGCTCAAATGGTAACTGTATGTACATTTTGGGGAACAGATAACTTGTTTTCCAAAGTGGCTGCATCATTTTCACAACCCCACCAGCAACCTAAGAGTTCCAACTTTTCCACCACCTCACCGACAATTATTTTGCCTTCCTTTTATCACAGCCATCCTAATGAGTATCTCCCTGTGTTGTGATCTGCATTTCCCTCACGGCCAATGATGCCGAGTTTCTTTGCATATGCTCATTGGCCATTTGTATATTTTCCTTGGAAAAATGTATTCAAATCTTTTGTGTGTGTTAGTTGCTCAGTTGTGCCCAACTCTTTGTGACCCCATGGACTATAGCCTGCCAGGCTCTTCTGTCCATAGAATTTTCCAGGTAACAGCACTGGAGTGGGTAGCCATTCCCTTCTCCAGGCGATCTTCCCGACCCAGGGCTCCTGCATTGCGGGCAGATTCTTTACCATCCGAGCCACCAGGGAAGACCATTTGCCAGTGTTTAAATTTTTTATTGTTGAATCATAAGAGTTCTTTTCAGATATAGGATTTGAAACTAGTTTTTCCTACTCTGTGGGTTTTCTTTTCACTTTCGTGACAATGTACTTTGACATAAAAAAGTTGTCAATTTCGATGAAGTCAAATTTATCTACTTTTTATATGACTGCTTGACCTTTTGATGTCATATCTAAAACAAGGGTACAGACACAGCTATGTTTTTTCCCCTAAGAGTTCAAGAGTTTTAGCTCTTGCATTTAAGTCTCTGCTCCACTTGAGTTAATGTTTGTATACGGTGTGAAGTGGGAGGCCAGGACAATTCATGTGGTGCCCAAGTGTCATTCGTTGAAAACACTCTTTGTCCTGATTGAATGGTCTTGGTACCCTTGTCAAAACTTTACTTCTGGACTCTCAAGTCTATTTCATTAACCTATACGTTTATTCATTTACTAGTACCAAATCGCCTTGATTACTCTAGTTTTTTTTTAAATTAATTTTTATTAAATTTTTAACTTTTTGGCTGCACCCCACAGTATGTGGGATCTTAGTTCCCTGATCAGGATCGAACCCACACCCACACTATATTGGAAGGCATAGTCTTAACCACTGGACCGCCAGGCAAGTCCCCAAACTTTTTATTTTGTACTGGAGTATAGCCAGCTAACAATGTTGTGATAATTTCAGGTGGACAGCAAAGGGACTCAGCCATACATATACAGGTATCCATTCTCCCCCTAACTCCCCTCCCATCAAGGCTGCCACACAGCATTGAGCAGAGCTCCCTGGGCTGTATAGTAGGTCCTTGTTGGTTATCCATTTTAATAGCAAGTGTATACCTGTCCATCCCAAACTCCCTAATTATCCCTTCCTCTCATCCTTCCCCCTGGCAACCCTAAGTTTGTTCTCTGTGAGTCTACTTTGGAAATAAGCTCATTTGCATCATTTCTTTTTAGACTGCATGTAAGGGACGTTACGTGGTGTCTCTGCTTCTGTCTGCCTTACTCAGAAGGACAACCTCTAGGTCCGCCCATGTTGCTGCAAATGACACTAGTATTTTTGCTGCCCGAGTTGATTACTCGAGTTTTGTAATAAGTTTTGAAATTGGGAAATTTGAGTCTTCCAACTCTTTTTCTCCAAGATTCTTTTGGCTGTTTTGGGTCTCTTGCATTTTCATATGAATTTTAGAACCAACAACAATTTCTGCAAAAAAGAAATTGGAATTTTGAAAATTTGAGTTAATCTTTAGATTGACTGGAGGAGTATTTCCACCCTAAAAATACAGATCTTTAACTTCATTAAAAGTTTAGTTTTCAGTACACATCTTGTACTTCTTCAATTAATTTTACTCTTAAGCATTTTATTCATTTTGATGCTATTATAAGTGGAATTTTTTCTCAATTTCATTTTCAGGCTGTATATTGAGGGTTTATAAAATACAAGTATTTTTTACACATTGATTTTCTATTTTGCCATCAGCTGAACTCACTTGTGAACTCTAATAGTTGTATTCTGTTGTTGTTTCATGGATTGTTTAGGGCTAAGATCATGTCAACTGCAAACAGCTTTGCTTTTTTCTTTTTAACACGGATGCTTTTTATTTCCCTTTCTTGCCTGGTCGCCCTGGCTTGCATTTCCAGTACAATAATGAATAGATGTGGTAAGACTGGACATCCTTGGAGAAAGCATAGTCTTTCACCACTCGTTATGTTAGCTGTGCATTTTTTACAGACACCCTTTTATTAGATTGAGGAAGTTCACTTCTATTCCCAGTTTGAGTGTTTTTTTATCATGAAAGGGTGTTGGATGTTATCAAATACTTTGTCTATTGACACAATCTTGTGGAGTTCCCCCACCTTCATTCTACCAATATGTTGCATTAGATTGATTTTTGTATGTTGGGTCAACTTTTCATTCCTGACAAATGTTACTTAATCAGGGTGTATAATCTTTTTTTATGTACTGCTGGATTTGATTTACTAGTACTTTGTCAAGAATTTTTACATTTGTAAATGATACTTAACTACAGTTGTTTTTTTTTTTTTCCTTATGATGTCTTTGGTTTGGGTATCAGAGTAACATTGATGTCAAAGAATAAGTTAGGAAGTGTTTTCTCTTTTCTAGGTTTTTTTTTTTCATTGAAGAGTTCCTTCTTTAAACTGATAGAATTCACCAGTATAGACTTAGTTTTTCATTGTAAGAACTTAACTCAATCTCTTAACATGTTACACATCTATTTGTTGTTGTTCAGTTGCTCAGTCGGATCTCTTTTGTGACCCCATGGACTGTAGCCCACCAGGCTCCTCTGCCCATGGGATTTCTCAGGCAAGGATACTGGAGTGGGTTCCATCTCCTTTTCCAAGGGATCTTCCTGACCCAGGGATTGAACTCACATCTCTTGCATTGGCAGGCAGCCTCTTTATCACTGAGTCACTAGGCAAGCCCATACATCTATTTGCAGAGTTCATTTCTACTTGAGATGGTTTTGGTACTTTGTATCCTTTCAGAAACTTGTTCACTTCATACACCTTGTCAAATTTATTGACATACAAACATCGCTCATGGTATTCCTTTACGATCCTTTTCATATCTATGAGGTCAGTAATGGTCTTTCTCTTTCATCCCGATTTTAGTAATTTAAATCTTCCTTCTTTCTTGAACAGCCAAAGGTTTGTCAAGTTTGCTGATCTGATAAAAGGACCACCTTTTGGCTTCACTGACTTTCTTGTTTTTTTGATTCTCCATTTCTCTTATTGCTGTTCTAGTCATTTTATTTCCTTCCTTATATTTGCTTGGGTTCAATTTGCTCTTCTTTTTCTAGAATAAGATAGAAGGCTAGGCTTTTGAGAGCTGTCCCTATTTTTAACACAATCATTACAATATTAATATAAGTTTTCCACTGAACAATGCCTTCATTGCATCCAGTAAGGTTTTTTTATGTTTTCATTTTCACTATCTCCCAGTATTTCCCAATTTCCCTTGTGATTTTCTTTGAGCTATCCCTCTTATGAGTGTGTTGATTTATTTCAACATATTTGTGAATTTCTCAAATTTCCTTCTGTTAATTATCTTTTACATTCCACTATTATCAGAAAGCATACTTTGTATTATCAACCCATTTAAATTTATTGAGATGTAAGCTTAACATATGATCTATCTTTAAGAATATTTCATGTGTACTTGAGAAGAATAAAGCTTCCCTGTTGGCTCAACTGGTGAAGAATCCATCTGCCAAGGCAGGAGATGCAAGAGACCCAGGTTCAATCCCTGGGTCTTCCCTGGGAAGATCCCCTGGGGAAGGAAATGGCAGCCACTCCAGTATTCTTGCTTGGGAAATCTCATGGACAGAGGAGCCTGGTGGGCTACAGTCCATGGGGTCCACACAGTCCATCGGGTCGCAGAGAGTGAGACACAACTGAGTGACTAGGCACATGAGAAGCATAAGTCTTCTGGTGTTGCGGAGTGTCCCACAGAGATGCAGTTGGTCTGCAGCTTTAGCCTTCTAATTTCTTGCTTAAGTTCCATCTTTTTGTTCCATTCTTTATTCAAAATGGAGAACTGAAATTTTGAACTATTATTGTTGAATTGTCTATCCCCTCAATAATTTGGGGTTTTAAGTATTTCAGTTCTCTATTGTTTGCTGTATATGTGTTTATAATTGTCATATCATCTTGAAGAGTTGACCCCTTTATCATTATAAACTGTACTTGTCTCCAGCAACAATTTTTGTTTTAAAGTCTATTTTCTCTGGTATTGGTTTAGCCACTCTAGCTTGCTTTTGGTTACTGTTTTCATGTAATATCTTTTTCCAGCTTTTACTTTTACCATATTTGTGTCTTTGAGTCAAATGTGAGTCTTTTGTAGACAGTAGTTTATGTGTTTTCAATCTATCATTTCCGCCTTTGAATGAGAGATTTTAATCTACTTACATTTAATGTAATTACTGATAAAGTAGGATTTTGAGTGAACTCCTTGGTGATGGACAGGGAGGCCTGGCGTGCTGCAATTCACAGGTTGGAAAGAGTCAGACACGACTGAGCGACTGAACTGAACTGAAGGATTTTCATTTGCCAATTGCTATTTTCTCTAAGTCATATAAATTTTTCTTCCTCAGTTCCTCCACAATTGCTTCATTTTATGTTAAATGGTAATTTTTAGTATATCATTTTAATTCCTTTATTTCTTTTACCAAATATTTTTGGGTTATTTTCTTAGTGATTGCCCTAGGGATGACTATTAACATTTTAATTAGAATTACTACCAGTGTCAATAGTATACAAAAGTTTCGCTCCTATATAGCTCCATTTTCTCCCCACTTTTATGCTGTTACTGTCACAAAATGTATTTTATACATTGCATGTCCTAAAACATCTTCATCATTATTGCTTTATGCAGCTATAATTTAAATTGGATAGGAGAATGTAAGAGATACAAACAAAAATACACAATACTGTCCTTTAGATTTACTTATATAAATCTCCTTTTTTCTTCATGTTGATCAAGTTACTGTCTACTATTCTTTCACTCCAACCAAAAGGAATTCTATATTTTTTTAGTGACAAACTCTTTCAATTATTTACCTGAGAATATCTTAGCCTGGTTTTCATTTTTGAAGAAAAATATTTCCAGATATAGAATTCTTGGTTGACAGCTTTTCATCATTTTGAATATGTCATTTTAATATCTCTGGCATCTATGGCTTCTAAGAATCTGATTGAAGATCCATTAAATATGTTGAGTTACTTTTTTTATTGCTTTCAATTGACAATTTGACCATTATGAGTTTATGTATGGATCTCTTTGAGGCTGTCCTAACTGGAGTTTGTTAAGCCTTTTCGAAGTGTAAATTAAAGTTTTTCATCAGATTTGGGACATTTTCAGCTTTTATTCCCTTGGCAGCTTTCTCTCTGATCTCCTTCTGGGACAGCCATTATGGGAATCTTGGCATTTCTGATACCATACCATAGGTTTGTGAGACTCTGTTAATGTTTTTTCATTCTTTCTAATATCTGTTTCTCAGATTGGATTATATCAACAGAACTATCTTCAAGTTGCTGAAGATAACTTTCTTTTGCCTGCTCAAATCTGCTGTTAATCCTTCCAGTGAATGTTTCAGCTACTTACTATAGTTTTCAGCTCCAGAATTTCTATTTGGTTCCTTCTTTATTCTACCTCTTTATTTATATTCTCTACAGTAAATGCCTTTCATATGAACCTTCCAACATGCAAACATGTGTTCACATGTCCACTCATGTAAGTCAGTTCACGTGCACAGCGCAGAATGTCACGTGCACGCGTCCTCTACAAGTGGCTGTGTTTCTGTGTACTTTACTGTACAGTAGTGTATGGAGTACAGTAGAACAAGATCTTTATTTCAAGTCCAGGATGTCCAAGAGCAAGCACAAAAGCAGTGGTAATGCAGCTGGTGCTGCTAAGAAGCCCCAAGTGATAATGATGGAAACAAAAGTGAAAATAATCGAGAGTGGAGCGAGGCAAAAAAATGGAACAGGGGGTCCAGAGAAAGAACAGAGACAGACAAGGACTAGCTGAGGAAATTTTCGATGCAGGAAATGGCAAGGTAGAAGGATACACAGAAGCTGCAGCAGCTCTTCAGACGCAACCCAACACTGCCACGTCATCGTCTATGATGAGAAAACAAGAGCTGCTACCCAGGCATCACTGGGTCTTTTTTCAAGAAGGTAGATAGAACTGAAGCTAGCAAGGAACCAGAACCTGTGCCATCATCAGGCATGAGCGAAACTGCAGCTTGCCCTCCATCTCCTACTGCTGACAATACTTCAACTCTACCATCTCCCACCTTCTCTCCAGTCGGTAACTCGTCTTGCCTGTTCACTAGATGCCAGTTCCTAATATGTCAGCTGTGTACTACACTATTGTACTTTTCAAGGTACTGTATAGTTAAGATTAAAAATGTTTTATTTTTTGTGTTTTTTTAAATGTATTATTTGTGTGAAAAGTATTATAGCATATTACAGTATATAGTATAGTACTATATAGCCAATTGTGTTGCTTGGTACCTAGACTAACTGTTGGACTTACGAATGCGCTCTTGGAATGGAACTCATTTGTATGTAGGGGATTACTGTATTTGATGAGATATCATTTACAGATTTTCCTTTAGTTCAGTTCAGTTGCTCAGTCATGTCCGACTCTTTGTGACCCCATGGACTGCAGCACGTCAGGCTTCCCTGTCCATTATCAACTCCCGGAGCTTGCTCAAACTTGTGCCCATTGAGTCGGTGATACCATCCAATCATCTCATCCTCTGTTGTCCCCTTCTCCTCCCATCTTCAATCTTTCCCAGGATCAGGGTCTTTTCAAATGAGTCAGTTCTTCACATCAGGTAGCCAAAGTACGAGAGTTTCAACTTCAGCATCAGTCCTTCCCATGAATATTCAGGACTGATTTCCTTTAGGATGGACTGGTTGGATCTCCTTGCAGTCCAAGGGACTCTCAAGAGTCTTCTCCAACACCACACTTCAAAAGCATCAATTCTTTTGCACTCAGTGTTCTTTATAGTCCAACTCTCATATCCATACGTGACTACTGGAAAAACCATAGCTTTGACTAGACAGGACTTTGTTGGCCAAGTATTGTCTCTGCTTTTTAATATGCTGTCTAGGTTGATCAGAGCTTTTCTTCAAAGGAGCAACCGTCTTTTAGTTTCATGACTGCAGTCACCATCTGCAGTGATTTTGGAGCCCCCCAAATAAAATGTCACTGTTTCCATTGTTTCCCCATCTATTTGCCATGAAGTGAGGGGACCAGATGCCATAATCTCAGTTTTCTGAATGTTGAGTTATAAGCCACCTTTTTCACTCTCCTCTTTTCCACTTTCATCAAGAGGTTCTTTAGTTCTTCTTCACTTTCTGTCATAAGGGTGGTGTCATCTGCATATCTGAGGTTATTGATATTTCTCCCAGCAATCTTGATTGCAGCTTATGTGGCATTTCTCATGATTTACTCTGCTTTAGACAGATCATTTTTTATTTAAAAAAAATGTATTTATTTTTGGTCGCACTGGGTCTTCATTGCTGCGTGAGGGCTTTCTCTAGCTGCAGCGCACAGGGGCTCCTCTTTGCTGCAGTGGTGGTGCACTTCAAAGTGCGCTTCACTGTGGTGGTCTCTCTCACTGCAGAGCACAGGCTCTAGGCACATGGGCTTCAGCAGTGCCTAGTGGGCTTGCAGGCTTAGTTGCTCCACAACATGTGGACTCTTCCTGGACTGGGGATTGAACCGGTGTCCCCGGCATTGGCAGGTGGATTTGTATCTACTGTACCACCAGGGAAGTCCAACATATTTTTCTTTAGCTCTTTTAACATATTTAAACAGCTGATTTAAAGTTCAAAATCATGCATGAGGTATATTTTCTTATTTCTTTGCATATCTTGCAATTTTTTCAGTGGAAACTGGACATTTACAATAATATAACGCTTCAACTTTGGAAATCTGATTCTTCCCACGTTCCCAGGGTTGTTGTTGCGGCTACTAGTTATTGTTTAGCTAGTGATTTCTCTGAACTAATTCTGTTAAGTCTGTATTTTTTGTTATATATGGCTACTGAAGTCTCCAGTCAGTTTGCTTACTGGTCAGCCAGTGACTGAATAGGGACTTCCTTAAACACCTGGACTAAATCTTCACATCTCTGCTGAGATGCTGCATGTGTGTGTTTGAGCATGTTCCAACAATATTCAGTTAGGTGATTTACAACTCTGCTCTAGCCTCCACCTCTACACAGAGCGTCAAGGTCAGCAGGCAGTGGGAGGCTAGGACCGCTTCAGGTCTTCTATGAGAATGAGCATAGCCCAACGTGTGTATGGGCATTTAGATTTCTAGGAATATGTTGATTTCAAGGTATCTAAGAACATCTCTTTTGGCTTCTCCTTTAAAATTTTTTGGTTAGCCCACTGTTTTTGTTAACTTATTCATCACCCAAGAGAGCTGTGACATTAAAATTCTTGCCTGTAACAGTTTTAGACAAACACTTCTGAGGGATGCTCCCCTGTTAGTGATGGGCATATTCCAAGTCAGGTCAAAAAAAGGCAATACTTTCTATTGGTAGCTTGTAGGGGAGCATCAAAGATGGCAAATAATGACAACAGTTCTTTGGCATGAGGGTCTTAAAGAGCTCCAGGTCCATTCTACTCCCTCTGATACTAACAATGCAGGGCTGATATTTCTCAAGGTTACTGTTGAGCTGGAGAGCAGGAGATGAGAGTAGGGCAAGTTGAAACCACAAAGTTTGCTCTTCTTACAGAGATTTGGCCATTTTTCTTGACTAGGTAAGTCTTTGGTTAGTTTCTAGAGTTCTGGAAAAGCTGTAATAATTTTTCCAGTTTTCATGGAAGGGTACATTTTCAAAGGTCCTTACTCCACCATTTTCATTGTCATCTGGGCATTTATTTCTAAGAAAAATCTCTTAAGTACTTATAAGATTTACTTTCCAAACCTTTTACTGTGAGAATTCATTTTTACTACAATTTATTTTATCTGTTCTCACTTTAATTCAATTAGCATGATGAAATATAAATATTTCCTACAGGGATTACTGAGAAATAAAAGATAATACATAGCTGTATCTACATGGACATATGGGTTATAGCTATTACCCGCAGAAAAACTGTTTCAAAATAAGCCATTATAAACTTAGAGACAAGCCTGATTGTTATAATTTGGGTGCTATAGCCATGCTATTAAGAACAAAATCCTATTAAAATCAATTTGTGAAACTCATAATCCTTTAATCTGTTCTGCAATAATATGATAGCCAAATCCTGGGAAGTACCTCATTACCAAAAAGCACATTTTAAAAACAATAATCTCATTGAGGAAAGAGGATTTCTGGTCAGTCAAGTTAAAGCCTAAAAATTCTCTAGATTTAGTGATAAGAAAATTACTGCCATTTACTACCTACATATTTAAATTTCTTGAATCTGTGGGTTTACAGTTTTAATCAAATTTGAAAAAAATTTCACTTTTATTTCCTCAGATACTTTTCTGAACTGAAACATCCCTACCATGCCCCCATCCCCAATATACACTCCTTCTGGGACTCCAATTACACATATATTAGGGTCACTGAAGTTGTCTTATGTTTCACAGATGCTATTTTCATTAAAAATTTTTCTTTTCCTCTGAGTTTCATTTTGGATCATATTCATTGCCATAGTCTTTAAATACACTAATCCTGCAAGTTTAATCTGCTATTAATCCAATCCAGTGCATTCTTCTTTTCAGACACTGTAGTGTTCATTTCCAGAAGTTTGACTTGGATCTTTTTTATGTCTTCAATGCTTCTACTTACCTTTTGAACATATAGAATACATTTAGAATCCGCCTGCAATGCAGGAGACTTGGGTTCAATCCCTGGGTTGGGAAGATCCCCTGGAGAAGAGAAAGGCTATCCACTTCAGTATTCTGGCCTGGAGAATTCCATGGACTGTATAGTCCATGAGGTTGCAAAGAGTCAGACACAACTGAGCAACTTTCATTTACATTTATGGTCTTCTAATTCCATTATCTATGTCAATTCTGGATCAGTTTTGATTGAAGGAGTATTCTCACTAATGAACATATTTTTCCTACTTCTTTGTATATGCCTGGTAATCATTCATTGTATGCCAGACATTATGAATTTTACACGGCTGGGTGCTGGGTATTTTTGTGTATTACTGAACTTTGTCTGGAATGCATTTAAGTTATTTTGCAATAATTTGATGCTTTCAAGACTTGCTCTTACGGTTTGTGAGTTGGGTTGAGAGTAGAGTTCAGTCCATCTTGGATACTCTACTCAGTGCCTCGTGAATTACAAATGCTTCTAATCCGGCTGGTGAGAACAGACACTATTCCTGGTCCTCTCGGACTGCCTGGCACTGGTTTCCTCCTGGCCCTCTGTGATCGTTCTTTCCTCAGCTTTGGGTAGTCTCCTCATAAGCGTGCACAGAATAGCTGAGAGGAGCTCTCTCTAGACACCAGGGCTCTCTGTCTGTGTCACTCTCTGCTCTCCAGTATGCTGTCCTGTGAACTCTATCCACGCTGGTCTCCCTGACTCAGTTTCATCCTGACTCAGAAAGTCTGCAGGGCTCTTCCAAAGTTCTCCTTCCTTGTGCTGCAGCCAGGAAACTCCCTCAAAAAAAATTAGTTGGGATAATTGTAAGGCTTACTTTGTCTGTTTCCTTTTTCTAGGAATCACTTTTCTTTGCCATCTAATTTCAAGTATCTTGGAAACCATTATTTCGCATTTTTTTGTTTTTATGTGTGCATGAATTCAGTACATTACTACTTTATCTTGGCTGAAAGCCAAAGTGCCACATTTGAATAAACTTTTGTGAGCTGTTCTGAATTTTAAAAGCAGAGGACTAGGCATTTCTCTATAAAAGTATGAACTAAAGTTAGTCTAAAAATTCTTTCTATAGGTATATAGGTCCTGATAGCTTTTTTTTTTTCATTCTGATTGTAGTTCTATAGTTTCCTATAGTATAGGAAAAAATACTCTACCTCACATCTACAATACATTTTTGAAATAATGTAATTATCCTACACATCTACTGTCTATTTAATATGCAGTTTTCTATAATTATATATTTTATAAAAATAGATGATTTTTTTAATGGAATGAAAAAGTAATAGCACAAAGCCAGGAAAGACTCTTATCCTCTCATTCTATTACGGTAAAAAAATGTACAATGTGAAAATGTCAAAAGTTCATATATGTGTAATAGATTCGTGATTATAAATTCTATAGGACCCAAATACAGATTCACCGTATATGGTTGCAACTATGCCAGACTCAACTCAACTCTCCACAAAATCCATCACCTTTAATATACCTGAAACTTCTCCCTTCAAGTTTTATCACCTTTCTAAGAAGCGATGCACTTGCCAAAATTGCTCTTTGGTTCAGAGGTACAAGGAATGTCAAATCTGAAGTTACATGCTCGAAATAAGTTTTCCCACTTTATGAATTAGTCTGGCACAAAATCCTTACTGATTTTCTGCACTATAAGATCTACTGGCTTAGGATCACCATCAGTGAGGGTCAGAGTGATTCTGAAAGCCTAAGTAAGAGTTTTTAGTCATTCCTGAGTGGACAGATACAATCTAACTGTGGAAAGGTCTGTAAAAATGGGAGGTTACAAGTGCAGGTGGTATTAGTCACAGTCATCTGCCCAGGGAAAGAGCTGTGGCAAGACAATGGGGACCACAAAGTGAAAAGCAGAAGCCGTGGCTGGGTGTGGCTACGAGCTGTGGGTCCCTAGACAGAAAAGAGAATGAGGCAGGTAAGCAAAGAGTTGACACTTCAAGAAAAAAGTCCAAGAATTAGACAAAACTAAAATCAGAAAGGTAGATCCAAGTGAAAGTAATAGGCGAAAGATCATATTTGGTTCCTGAAACAGAATTTTCATGATCAACTGCCAGAGGGAATAGCCAGGCTGATTCTGAAAATAAGCCACCAGAAGTATTACAAATCTGGGTAAGAAAACTGTTCTTAAAAGTGCTCTTTGATGAGACACTGCTCTGGGTAGGATACACAATACTTGCTGTCCTCTCTAACAAGCAGTCTGTGTTTCCTCTTACAGGTGGCTCACAGCGAGGCCTCGCTTCCTAGTAGTGAACGCCTAGCCTGTCTCCTGCTGCTCTGATGTGCCTGTGTACACTGAGGCTCACTTGACATTAGTTAAAACTTTAATAAAACAGATTAGAGTGGTTAATTCTGAAGCAGATTTGGTTAGTATCAATAGTTTCATCTGTAGGAAGATGATACACGAAACGAAACCATGGCAGCATGAAAGAGTCAATGTTATCTCCTCAAATAATTAACAGAAAATGACTGGCAGAGGGTTGTTCTTTCAAAGTCTCCACTTTGCTTTGAAAATCATCCTGGGTAATCAGCTGAATCAGGGCTAATATATATTATCTAGGCTGTGTACTACATATATTTGAATGGCACCTCTTGGAGTTGTGCAAAGTGGAATCAATCTCTAAAATTAATTTAAACTTTAGATTACACTAACTGAACTGCTTAACATTTTAGTTATAAATAACACCATCAAACTTAACTGTAATCAAACTGTCCTCAGATTAATTTAAAAACACTAAATATTTTCAATTTTCTCTCAAAGCCTTCAATCACATACTATAATATCCATTTTTCTAAATGTTTCACTTGATAGTTTCCTAAATGCAAAGACAATCTAAGACAGAAAAACATGAAAAAAGTTATGCATATTTTTCTAAACAATTAAGTATAATATCTTTCATTTCCTCAAATATTCAAAATTCTATCTTTATATAAATGTACAAAAAAATATTGAAAATGAAGCTTTGGGGACTCTGCTTTAAAAGTAAGGAAAAACATCACTGGAACATTCAAATGGAAAATCAACACACGGATTAATTTTCTGCAACTTGTAAACTCAAATCTTTTGGTATTCTTTTCCTATAACAGTGTATTTCTTTCTGGATACAAGGTACTTGAGGTCAACTTAGCCCCTTCTCTGACTCCTCAGTTTCCTAAGCTTACATTTTCTGTCTTTATCCTACCCCACCAGCTCTCCTTATTCTTGAAATGCTCAGTTTTGACTGTTCAGGGCTTTAACATTAAGACTCCTTAATGGAAATATTAATGCAATAGTAATAGCATTAAGGGCTTTATTTTCTCATATACATGGAGGATGGTTACAAGGCAACTAGAAGTATAAAGTATCTTTCATCAGCAAAGTTAAGAACTTTCAGGGAGTAACACAAACTTACGTATTTCTTCCACAACTTGTGGGTCACATTCTCTGTATTTTTCTACTTCAGCCTTTAGCTGTTCCCTTTGGTCTCGAAGTGAAGAAAGCTCTTTTGCTAGCATAGTTCGCTCTTCCTGCATTCAAAATAACATTATGTCCAATAAGACAAACAAAATGCCATGTTGTAAGATTATACATTTTACAAACATTTTTATCTTATTTCTCATAACTGATATTAATTGGGCTTTTGACAACATTAATATTAGTATATACACATACATACATATATTCACAGTATAAGAACAAACTCAATTCTCATTTTTCTCTGCAATCTCCAATTATCTTATGTATATGTTAACTGAATGGAAACTCAAAGATGATTGTTATTACATAATAGTTGTCATTTGTCATTACATGACAAATGGTAATTTTTTGGAGAGTTTCACAAGATTGTGTATACACACACACACACACACACACACACACTATATATATGTATGTAAATTTTATGGCAACATCAGACAGTATAAAGTTTTCCTTAAAAAAAAAGTGTTCTAGATAATTTTCTAGTCTTCAAGAATGATTAACTTTAAAAAATATTTAAAGATATCAGAAACAATAGAACTGTGACCTCCCATCACTTTCCTTTAAAGGTAAACCAAAATAAAACTTTGAAACAAAAAATTATCCAATAAACAGTATTTGAAATTTCTAGCCACAGTTTTCATTAACAGGTAGAAGTCACAGTGCTGTTAGTATTCAGTTTATGTGTGTGAAAAATAAGCCCAAACCAAAAGCAAACACTGGAAAAGGTTATGGTATAGAATTATAGGATAAGTGTTACTCGCTCAGTCGTGCCCGACTCTTGGCGACCCCATGTACTATAGCCGACCAGGCTCCTCCGTCCACGAGATTTTCAGGGCAAGGATACTGGAGTGAGTTGCCATTTCCTTCTCCAATTATAGGATAAGTTTGAGGCAAAATTAAATAGAGTTCAAGGTCTCTAATGGGACTCGTTTAAGGTTCCTTGCTAGCTTGTATTTTTGTACTTGTATTTTTCTACTTTTGCCTTCAGTTGCTCTCTTTGGCTCCTTTTCCTAGCATCGATGCAACAGAATGCATGTACAGAGCTCTGATGTAGCAGAGTCCAATAGAACTCTGCAATAATAGAAATGTTCTAGATCTGTGTTCTCCAGTGCAGGAAACATTAACCACATGGGGCTACTAAGTACATGAAATGTGACTCTTATTACTGAGAAACCAAATTTAATTGTATTTAATTTTAACTGTTTAGCTGTTCAAAAGTAAACAGCTATATATGATTAAGGTAGGCTATATTAGCACAGTTTAGGAGTGATTTAAAATAACCACAAGATATGCTGATCATTATTTGCTATAAATGCCCAAATCATACATAATCCTCAATGAAAAATGAGAGGAGAAAAAGCTAAGGAAGCCAGGTGAAGCAAGTGCTGAGTGTCTATGTGAATACAGGGACAGCTCTCTGGATATCCTGAACTGGGAGCCGTCCCAGACTGGTTATTAGCAACAAGACCTTTGCCACATCACTTAACCTTTTTGTGCTTTCAGTTCCTCAAATGTAAAAACGAAGACGGTAATAGAGGCCACCTTCTTGGACTACTGGCAAAATTCAATACAGAAAATGCCTTTGGAACAGCACCTGCCTGGCTCACAGTAAGCAGAATATATATGACAGCTATGTCTTCTTCACTGTCATTGTCAGCAGTATCATCATCACCAGGAATACTACCTAATAGGTAGAAAAAGCTTCCAGCTATTTCTGAAAACTCCTGACTAGCGAACTCAGGATGAACGTAAGGGTCCATCTTTCTGGGAGCCACTCTGAACTCCCATTACTACAATCTGATAGCTGTAGGCACCAACCAGGTTTGCCAGTGGTTTCCCCTAGTTTCAGTGGTTAAAGTGGACTGGGTAATCTCAGCAGCCTGACTATTATGGGCATGAGTATGTCACCGTTAGTTGAAGGTGCTTCTATAGGTTATTGCCAAATCAAAGGAAAAAAACCACGACTGAATTTTAAAAAGTGGCACTTGTTGCCAAATGAAGAAATAAAACTTTCAGGTTGTGTCCAGAACTCACCTTCCCTTAAATATTCTTTAGCAATTACCATTCTCCAATTCCTATCCGTGGCTGTGCTGACTACTCACATGAAAGAATATACATAAAATAACTTTGAAAAGCATAAAGCCATGTAAATCTGTGATGTATTCTTCTGTACAATGTGACCAGTTTTTGAGTGTCTTTCACAACAAGTGGTACAGAGGCTGCTATGAAGGGCTTAGAGGTTCATGTTGATCTTCAACATTTTTTCAAGTCATAAGTTCAAACTTGAGATAATGATAAAACTAAAAAGTAAAGTGATTTTAAAAAACCCCTAATATAATACTTTATTTTTTTTAATTTAAATTTATTTATTTTAATTAGAGGCTAATTACTTTACAATATTGTATTGGTTTTGCCATACATCAACATGAAAAAAAACCCTAATATAATACTTTAGAGAACACTGTACTTTAAAAAATAAAACAGGTCAATATTCATTTAAAAATATTACAAGACCAAAAGGACCCTATATTGACAGTTTTCAATTGGTTCTGTGCCAAGACTTAAAAATCCCAACTCTTAAAAATTTACATTAACATTTATACAGGGCTTACTTTGTGCCAGGCTCTCTTCTAAGTGCTTTGCAAATATTAGCTAGCTTAATCAAACAATAACTCAATGAAGCAGATTTTATTATTCCCCATTTTACAACTGAGAAAACGGAGCAGAGAGAGTTTAGGAGACGAAAACCCAGGCAGTCTGGCTCCGGGGTTTGTGTTTCTTTGCTACACTGCCGTATATAATACAATAATAAAAAATCTAGGTTCACAGTCAGCGGGTCAGGTCAAATGTTCACAGCCTTTGCTGGGACTTGCTTCTTTTCTAGTAGGAACAGCATCCTCCTCACAGGAAGCACTATTGCTTTCATTACGCTTAGAACCGACATTATTAAAGAATATACAGATAGACACTTACCGTTTCATGTCTGCCAACTTTAGCTTTCTCGATGCTTTTCTGTAGGTTTGCATACTTTTGGTTTCCCTCAGATAACTATAAAATTGAAACAAAGAAAATGGCTTGCTAAGATCAACTGGCTTAACATAAAGTTTATGAATCAAAAAGACAAAATAAGATTTGCCTTCAGCCCAAGTCAGCATAACAAAAAATGTCAAAGACTACTTGGGAACTGACTTCTCTAACTTGAAGAAAAGCAAGTACTATGAATCACTAGGGCAGACTGAAAAAGTTTAAAATATTTCTTCTTATCCTATACAAAAAAAATGAATATGTTATCAATCTTTTCAGTCTTCATTCATCAGATTCCCTGCCTCCATCACAAACAACCTGAAGTATATTAAAATTTTAATTTGAAAGTTCAAAAAAATCTTGTTTTATATAAATTCTCTCTTCAAATTTCATTTCACTTCAGACTAAAGTCTTTTTGAAACACTCTGTTTCTTATAGACTGGTAGTACTGTGACCTGTTTCACTAATAGAGAGTCAAAAATGAAACTATTCTTAATTATTCTTCTTAAATAAGGTACTTTATGAGGAATTATACACTAAGTTCTTAGACGAGAAAAATCTATCAGACAAACGTACTGCCAATTTGGGCTTCCCCAGTAGCTCAGTTGGTGAAGAATCACCTGCAATGCAGGAGACCCTGGTTTGATCCCTGGGTCAGGAAGATCCCCTGGAGAAGGGATAGGCTACACACCCCAGTATTCATGGGCTTCCTTGGTGGCTCAGATGGTAAAGAATCCATCTGCAATGCGGGAGACCTGGGTTCAATCCCTGGGTTGGGAAGATCCCCAGGACGAAGGTATGGCAACCCACTCCAGTACTCTTGCATAGAGAATTCCCATTGACAGAGGAGCCTGGCAGGCTATGGTCCATGGAGTCACAAAGAGCTGAACATGACTAAGCACAGCACAGCATTGCCAATATTACACGTTTTAGATATCTTAAAAGTAACCAGTTTAAACATACAAGCTTAGAAAGTAGTAAGTTATATTGAAAATGGATTAAATAACACAAGCATAAAGAGACCTTAGACATAGAATATTCATTAGCATGTGGTTGAGCCCACACCAAAAGGGATTGGTTAATTTCAGAACATTGCTTCCCGTCTCAATTTTATTAATCTCACCTGGGCCCCAAACTAAATAAATAATCACGGGAAATTCTCTACCACATCTTTTGCGGTAAACTAGTTAGAAATCTTAGACTCATTGATTGGGTGAAAGTGAAAGTTGCTCAGTTGTGTCTGACTCTTTGCGACCCCCTGGACTCTACAGTCCATGGAATTCTCTAGGCCAGAATACTGGAGTGGGTAGCCTTTCCCTTCTCCAGGGGATCTTCCCAACCCAGGGATCGAACTCTGGTCTCCCACACTGCAGGCCGATTCTTTACCAGCTGAGCCACAAGGGAAGCCCCTTGGGTAAGGGCTTTCTTAAAATATATTCTACTCTTCATTCACTCTTAAGTTATAAACATTTGGAAAATAATTAACAAACGGAAGAGTAATTTCTTTTGGCTGATTGTAAAAAAAACTGATCTTTCACAATATGACTTCGTTATATGTAGAGAGGGTGAATCATACTTAGATACCCTTTTTTGCTTAAAAATCACAAACAGTATCTTCAAAAAGTTGGTAGCTTTACCCTGACTTTAAGAAATCTTCCACTTCTCAATATGTACAAAGGGAATATTGTTAGTATTCATTTGGCTGTCTAGTCCCTGATTCTGATCCATAGCACGAGCAAGATCCATCTGTGATGACAAGAGGACATCACCACCAAACCAGTTATACCTCTTCTAGAGAGAGTAATTATCTTCCTAAGTTGAAATACAAAAATCTGCTGTAGAGTTAAGAGCCAAAATAAGCTTTAAAGCCCTAAATTTAGCAAGACCTTGTTCTTTAAAACAAGAGTTCTCATTTATAAAATAACACCATGTTTAAAATGTTAATATTCCACCCTGAAGGACCCACCTGAAATAATTTAGTAAATGCATGTAATATATACATTTAGGAGTATTTTCCAATGAAAAAATACATGTAGGTATTAGCACAACATTTTTATATTACAAATGTTTAAAAACTAACCAGATAGGTAGATGTTACTCCCTAAATGAAGAACTATGTAAAAATAAGCCAATAATTAATGGACATATTAATATATGTTCATTAATTATATTCATTATAATTAATGAATTATATATGTTCATTAATTAATTATATTAATGAAATGTCTCCCAGATATTGTATGTCTGCTTGTAATTATTTACAATTTAAAAGCTTTTGAAAGAGAGCTAATTCAGGAATTTCTTAACTCTGAAAATAATCTTACGTATTTTAGATGTGATTTCATGATTTGTCACTTTAACTATCTCTGTTAAATGATGGTATCAAATGAGAAGCTTCTGCTAATTATCCTAAGCACTGAAACAGTTTGGTTCAACTTAGTAGGGAAGGAATCTTGGCTCTATGTTTATTTCCTAAAATCTCAATTGCTCGAAACAATGAAAGCAACTTCTGTGTGGCAGCCCATGCTATCCGTTTCTCATCTACACACCTCTTAGAAGCAATATTGCCATAGTTCCTAACACATACCTTGGAATTAAACCAAATCTAGGCCTTCAGTGATTAAGAGCCAAGATTTCAGCCACTGTAGATATTATCTAAACCAGTAGTCCTAAACTTGAGTGCACATCAGGGTCACCCAAAGGACGTGTTAAAGCCCAGGCTGCTGGGCGCCCCCTCTCGCTTTGAACAGAAGAGGTCTAGGGCAGAGCCTAACAATGTGCATTTCTAACATGCTCCCAGGCGATGGGATGCTGACGCTTCCGATTAGGGGCATCACACTTTTGAGAACTACTAACTACTACAGAAATCTGTTTTTTTTTTTTTTGCAGTAACAAACCCAACTAAAATACACAAGATATTAATATATGGGAGAATATTACCTAGTTCATCAGCAACAATGATTTAATGCTAAGCACTGTAGTCTGAACCAGAAACAAAGTATCTCAGTATTTGTCACTGAGAGAAACACAAAAGTCTACATTCACAAAATTAGAAAAAGAAGTGCTATTCTATAATGAGAAAAAATATTCACCACAGGACTCCTTTAAAGAGCAAACTCTCTTGACATATTTCTGTAACATAAAACAAGAACTAACTACATACTATAACAACCTACTTCCAACTTTCACTAAAGCAAATAACTTCTAAAACCGAAGTAACTCAGAGAAAACAGCAGCAGCAGCAACAACAAAAATGACTTATAATTAGTAAGAACAGGATTTCATCTTTAGACTTGAGGAAGGATCTGACAATGCTTCTCTTTTAACACATTCCAGTCCACCTATACAGACTCTGAGGCTTCAGAGACATAATGCCAATGTTTTCTAAAGGGCTAATTCACTGCCTGGACGAACAGAAAGATTGATTCAAGCTGGCTGCATTGGAATTCTGATTTGCTCCTTTTTAGAAATAAAATTTCAAAGCTTTTGAAAGAAATACAGAAGCCCTCATAGGTGGGAAAGAATGTCAAAGGAGGTTGGGGAAAAAAGGTAACAGTAAAAGAAACCAGGTAAGTCTACTGCTTTATCAAAACTCATGCACAATATGGTATGGAAAAAAGAGGTTCTATGTCTTGTTTCTCCTCAAAAAAAAAAAAAAAGAGCGCCAGTATAATTTAAGATTTTATATATTTAAAAAGTCTCATTAGTGTATCTGGGGCTCCTCAGGTGGCGTTGGTGGTAAAGAACCCGCCTGCCAATGCAGGAGATGTAAGAGACTCAGGTTCAATCCTTGGGTCGGACAGATACCCTGGAGGAGGGCATGGGAACCCACTCCAGTATTCTTGGCTGGAGAATCCGAGAAGCCTTGCAAGGCTACAGTAAATAGAGTTGCAGAGTCAGATACGACTGAAGCGACTTAGCACACACACATATGGTGTATCTACAATTTTAAAATTAAGATGATATTCCATTTAGGAATCAATCATAACAAAATAATGAGTAATATAAAAATGAATTTATATATAAAGAAGGGGGTTATGTAATTGTCTTAACAATAGAGAAATATTAAATTGCTATTTCATGGTATTGATGTGTCACAATTATGTAGCCAAAGTAAACATTTTAGAAGAACTTTTAATGACACCAATATAGAGTTTTAAAAAAGCTGGAAACAAAACTGTCAATACATTTGAGAGACTGTGTGCTGCGCTTAGTCGCTCAGTCAGGTCGGACTCTGTGACCCCATGGACTAGCCTGCCAGGCACCTCTGTCCTTGGGGATTCTCCAGGTAAGAATACCGGAGTGAGTTGCCATGATCTTCTCAACCCAGGGATTGAACGCAGGTCTCCCACATCGCAGGCAGATTCTTTACTGTCTGAGACACCAGGGAAGCCCTTTGAGAGACTATGTATGATCCAAAAACCAACCCCCCAGAATAAAAACCTGTAAGAAAATGCACAAAACTTGAAAATGTTATCTTTGTACTGTGAAACATAAAATTTCCTATATTGTGATCATATTTATTATTTTAGAAATCCTTTTCCTGGGTAAGGGGGTAGGAGAAGAAAGGAATAGGTGAGGGAGATTAAGAGGTACAAACTTCCAGTTGCAAAATAAATGACTCACGGGTATGAAATGTACAGTGTGTGGAATGCAGTCAGTCACTGTACTACGTCTGTAAGGTGACATATCCTGACTATACTTACCATGGTGATCAGTTTGAAATGTACAGAAATATAGAATCACAATGTTGTGTAACAGGAACCAACAAAGTATCAGTTCAGTTCAGTCGATCAGTCCTGTCCAACTCTGCGACCCCATGAATCACAGCACGCCAGGCCTCCCTGTCCATCACCAACTCCTGGATTTCACTCAGACTCACGTCCATTGAGTCAGTGATGCCATCCAGCCATCTCATCCTCTGTCGTCCCCTTCTCCTCCTGCCCCCAATCCCTCCCAGCATCAGAGTCTTTTCCAATGAGTCAACTCTTCACATGAGGTGGCCAAAGTACTGGAGTTTCAGCTTTAGCATCATTCCTTCCAAAGAAATCCCAGGGCTGATCTCCTTCAGAATGGACTGGTTGGATCTCCTTGCAGTCCAAGGGACTCTCAAGAGTCTTCTCCAACACCACAGTTCAAAAGCATCAATTCTTCAGCACTCAGCCTTCTTCACAGTCCAACTCTCACATCCATACATGACCACAGAAAAACCATAGCCTTGACTAGACGGACCTTTGTTGGGAAAGTAATGTCTCTGCTTTTGAATATGCTATCTAGGTTGGTCATAACTTTCCTTCCAAGGAGTAAGCGTCTTTTAATTTCATGGCTGCAGTCACCATCTGCAGTGATTTTGGAGCCCCCCCCGCCCAAAAAAGGTCTGACACTGTTTCCCCATCTATTTGCCATGAAGTGATGGGATCAGATGCCATGATCTTCGTTTTCTGAATGTTGAGCTTTAGGCCAACTTTTTCACTTTCCACTTTCACTTTCATCAAGAGGCTTTTCAGTTCCTTTTCACTTTCTGCCATAAGGGTGGTGTCATCTGCATATCTGAGGTTATTGATATTTCTCCTGGCAATCTTGATTCCAGCTTGTGTTTCTTCCAGTCCAGCATTTCTCAACAAAGTATAGTGACTCATAGAAAAAGACCAAATTTGTGGTTACCAGAGACGGGGGTATGTGGGGGGAATTGGATGAGGGCAGTCAAAAGGTACACACTTTTAAAAAAATTAATTCATTTATTTTAATTGGAGACTAATTACTTTACAATATTGTGGTGGTTTTTGCCTTACATCTACATGAATCAGCCACGGGTGCACGTGTCTCCCCATCCTGAACCCCCCAGTCTGTTCCCTACGTCTGAAAAGATACACACTTCTAGTTATTATTTGTACCAGGGATATAATGCACAACATGATAAATACAATTAGCAATGTGTATGTTACATATGAAAGTTAAGACAGTAAATCCTAGGAATTCTCATCCAAAAAAATTTTTTTTCTATTTCTTTGGTATCTATAGGAGACGATGAATATTCACTAAATTTATTGTGGTAATCACTGCATGATGTATGTTAATCAAATCATTATGCTGTACACTTTAAATTTATATAGTTATGCCAACCATATCTCAATAAAACTAAAAGAAAAATTACTTTCCTATTATAAGCAATATATGAATATATTTTCAAGATATTAAAATGAGTTTTTTTAAAAAAAGACTCAAACATCGTAGTACTCAACAAAGTCAATAGGCTGCTTCTTACAAAACTTTAATCATATGATCCAGCAACAGCATTCCTTGAGATTTACCCAAGAATTTCATTCCTTTTAAAGACTAAATAAATATTCCACTTTTGTACATAACACATTTTGTTTATCGATTCACCTGGTGATTAACCTTTGGGTTGTTTCCACCTTTTCACTACTGTGAATAACACTGCTCTGAACACTGTTACACCCGAGACCTCTTCCTGTTTTTAGTTCTTTGGGGGTATACACTTTGAAGTGGAACTGCTGGGTTATATGGTAATTCTGTTTAACTTTCTGGGGAAACACCATACTGTTTTCCATGACGACTTCACCATTTTACATTCCCATCAGCAATGCACAAGGTTCAATTTCTCCAACACTTAGCATTTTTTCTTTTTCATCACAGCTATCCTAATGGGTGTGACATGAATGCTGAACGTTTGTTCATTTTTGTCCTTCACCAACTGTATAAAACAAGTTTACTCTCTGTGGGTTTCCCCAAAATGGATACTGGCAATAGCTTAAAAGAATGATAATCTGATGGCTGAAAAATGACATTCCATTATTGTTTAAATTTGTATGTCTTTGATTTTCAAGATTTAGCATCTCTTCATATGTCTAGTCGGAGAAGGCAATGGTACCCCACTCCAGTACTCTTGCCTGGAAAATCCCATGGATGGAGGAGCCTGGTAGGCTGTAATCCATGGGGTCGCTAAGAGTCGGACACGACTGAGCGACTTCCTTTTCACTTTTCACTTTCAGGCATTGGAGAAGGAAATGGCAACCCACTCCAGTGTTCTTGCCTGGAGAATCCCAAGGACGGGGGAGCCTGGTGGGCTTCCGTCTCTGGGGTCACACAGAGTCGGATACGACTGAAGCGACTTAGCAGCATATGTCTAGTGATTATGTAAATGTATTTCTTCACTGACTTCGTTAATACTGTCCTACGACCATTATTTCATTGCATTGTTTACCCTTTTCTCATGTATTTTTAGGGACTGTCTATATGTAGAAGATGGTAATTACTTGGTTAGAAATGTTTAACTTTTAATGTTATGTTCCAATATGCAAATTTTTATTATTTGTGCAAATGCATCAACTTTTTGGCTTTTAGATTCTGCGTCTTGCTTTGAAAAGCCTCTCAAACTAATACTGTACAAATACTTTCCTCCTATTATTATATTCTTTTGATCTTTCACTCTTTAAAAGGCCTCTGGTTTATTCTGGAAAAGGGCTGGGGTAGGGCTCTAACTTTAATTCATTTCAATGGATACCCAATTATCCCTACACCTTACTGAACAGTCTGGCCTTTTCCCTCAGAATTGATAAAGATGTATTGCATCTTTATCATCAAGTAGACAGGTATACAAAAGCCTGCTTATAGCTTCTTTGTATGGCTATACTTCTCTGTCTATTCTTACACAAGTAATAAGTTTTAAAAAATATTTATTTGGCTGTGTCAAGGCTTAGTGGCGGCACGCGAGATCTTTTGTTAGCCTGGTTAGGCTCTCCAGTTGTGGTGCAAGGACTCAAAAGTTGCAGCATGCACAGGCTTGGTTTCTCCACGGCTTGTGGGATCTTAGTTTCCTGACCAGGGATGGGACCCTCATCCCCCACCGTGAGATGGACTCTTAACCACTGGACCACCAGGGAAGTCTTGCAAGTTTTAGTTACTACAGTATTATATACTGATATCTGATAGGGAAAATCCTACCCCATTGTTCTTCCTTTCTAAAATACTTTCTTGGTCCTTCTTCTTAGTATTTACTTACGTATTTATTTGGCTGTGCCAGGTCTTGGCTGCGGTACGCAGGATTCTAGTCTTCATCAAGGCATAAGGGATCTTTTTAGTTGTGCAAACTCTCAGTTGTGCGTGTGGGCTATAGTTCTCTGAGCAGGGAGTGAACCGGGCCCCCTGTATTGGGAGCGTGGAGCCCCAGCCACTGGACCACCAGGGGAGTCCCTCTCAGTCCTTCTTGCAGTTTCCTTACTATATGAATATGAGAATTAGCCACAAAAATCTAGTAGGATTCTGGCTACTGTAACATATAAATGATATATAATAAATTGACATTTTTATAGCTGAGTTTAGTCATTCATGAATATGCTGCTCCTTTAGTCAAGAGTTCTTTCGTGTCCTTCAGTAGAGTTCTGCAAACTTCACGACTGTCTTGCCCATTTCTGGTTAGGGTTTAATACTGGTTTTGGTGCTGAGGGACAGGCAATTACCCTAGGCCTAAGCCTACCATTGTAAGCAATGTTCTTTGCCACCGTGGTTGATTTCAAGTGTTAAATTTGGATAAGATCAGAGTCTTGTTCAATGACTGTGGTGAACAATTTTCTCCTGCCCTCTGGATTGTAATCCGCATAGCTACAAGGAAGCAAACGGTCCACGTTACTGCTGGCAGCCCTCTTGTAACCATGAAGAAAGCCAGCGTGAGGAAAAAGGCATTATACAAGAGGCCAAACCAAGAGAAACAGAGTCAGACTCCAGGGAAATACGTTTACGTATGCTCTACCTTTGAAATATTTTAATTTAAATGAGACATAGCATCAAAAGTGCCATTACTGCTCATACCAAGTCAACCCGGGATTTCTACCTTCACTACAGTACACATTTTAACTATTACAGTAGATAGTGCTTTAACAATAGCCTGTTTCATATAGTGCTGACCAGCTATGACAGCTGTGAAATATTTTGGAAGACATCAAACGTCAACATTCTTATTCCTCTGTGCTGGGAATATATGCTGGGAATATGAGTAGAATAAAGTAATGTATGCCAGGAAGGCTCTTCATTCAGTAAACATTTATGAAATGCTCAATGTACATATGGTTACAGTAATATTGGCTCAAACCTTTCCACTGAATACAGTAACAAATAACTCAAGGCATGGATGAGCACTGAATGTTAAATATTTTTGAAATATTTTCTTTATGCTACAAGACAATGCTCATTAAAAGGTAACACTCTCTGAAGCTAGTAAAAATACAGCAGATTAATATTCCACTTAACCAAGAGATCAAACTTCCAGCAGTGCAACCCTGTGGAACACACTTCAGAACCTGAGAAAAGTATAGCAGGAATCCTAAATAACGGACACAGAAAAAACAGGGGAATACCAACAGGAAAGCAACATAAGGGGAAAGTGAAGCCACTCAGTAAGTACATGCTTGAGGAGAACTCTGACACGCACACGTAGCACCTGATGAGGAGATCACGATGAACGTTACAGTGTAAAAAACAAACTGCTGGAGCAGTGCACAGCAAGCGGGATTAGCATTCCTTCAAGGAGAAATATCAGGAATCTGTTCAGTCAGTCAGAGAACTAAAGAAATTATAAGGAAAAAAAGGTAAGATGACTTGAAAACTATTGCAAATGAACTATTTTTAAATTCTAGAGTCTTTGTGTGGATCACAATAAACTGTGGAAAATTCTGAAAGAGATGGGAATACCACACCACCTGACCTGCCTCTCGAGAAATCTGTATGCAGGTCAGGAAGCAACAGTTAGAACTGGACATGGAACAACAGACTGGCTCCAAATAGGAAAAGGAGTTCGTCAAGGCTGTATATTGTCACCCTGCTTATTTAACTTATATGCAGAGTACATCATGAGAAACGCTGGGCTGGAAGAAACACAAGCTGGAATCAAGATTGCCGGGAGAAATATCAATTACCTCAGATACGCAGATGACACCACCCTTATGGCAGAAAGTGAAGAGGAACTAAAAAGCCTCTTGATGAAAGTGAAAGAGGAGAGTGAAAAAGTTGGCTTAAAGCTCAACATTCAGAAAACGAAGATCATGGCATCCAGTCCCATCACTTCATGGCAAAAAGATGGGGAAACAGTGGAAACAGTGTCAGACTTTATTTTTCTGGGCTCCAAAATTATTGCAGATAGTGACTGTAGCCATGAAATTAAAAGACGCTTACTCCTTGGAAGGAAAGTTATGACCAACCTAGATAGCATATTCAAAAGCAGAGACATTACTTTCCCAACAAAGGTCCGTCTAGTCAAGGCTATGGTTTTTCTGTGGTCATGTATGGATGTGACAGTTGGATTGTGAAGAAGGCTGAGCGCTGAATTGATGCTTTTGAACTGTGGTGTTGGAGAAGACTCTTGAGAGTCCCTTGGACTGCAAGGAGATCCAACCAGTCCATTCTGAAGGAGATCAGCCCTGGGATTTCTTTGGAAGGAATGATGCTAAAGCTGAAACTCCAGTACTATGGCCACCTCATGTGAAGAGTTGACTCATTGGAAAAGACTCTGATGCTGGGAGGGATTGGGGGCAGGAGGAGAAGGGGAAGACAGAGGATGAGATGGCTGGATGGCATCACTGACTCGATGGACGTGAGTCTGAGTGAACTCTGGGAGTTGGTGATGGACAGGGAGGTCTGGCGTGCTGCGATTCATGGGGTCGCAAAGAGTTGGACACAACTGAGTGACTGAACTGAACTGAACTGAGGAAGCAATAAAAATATAAAGAAGTAGTTAAGAGAAACAGATGATAAGGAGGTCCAACGAAGCCTTAAGTCATGAGAGTTAAGTCAGAAATTGTGACTACAGTCAAAGCCTTATACAGAATCCAACTGGAAGTCAGTCAGATATTTTGAAAGCCAAAGACATGCAAAATCCAATTGATACTGAGAGGGAAATTAGATACAGTTATGGAGGATTATAGACTCTTTAAACATGAGAACTGGGCTCTAATATGACAAACACAGAACTGAGGACTAAGCATGAGGGCTACTAATTGTCTACCAACTCCCATTATTTCTTAGTAATAGGACCTCAGACAATAGTGAAAATAAATAAGGAATTATTGTCTGTCAGTGCCATCAGCAAGAATATGTCCTAGATAGAGAGTCTCTGTTAAGAAATCCATCTTAAGGCTTCCCTGGTGGCTCAGTGGTGAAGAATCCACCTGCCAATGCAGGAGACACAGGTCTGATCCCTGATCTGAGAGGATCCCACACATCAGGGCAGCTAAGCCCGTGTGCCACAGCTGTTAAGCCAGTGCTCTAGAGCTCAGGAGCTGCAACTACTGAGCCCATGCACCCTAGAGCCTGTGCACCACAACAACAGGAGCCACTGCGTGAGAAGCCGCACACCACAAGTAAAGGGTAGCCCCTACTCTCTGTAATTAGAGAAAAGCCCGCTCAGCAGGGAAGACCCAGCACAACCAAAAATAAACATTTAGGTTGGTGCAAAAGTACTGCCATTTTGCATTGTTGAAGTTTGCTGTTTGATATTGAAATACATTCTTAAACAAATGTGGTTATGTTATATATCATTTTTTTTGTTTGTTTGTTTTTAATTTTATTTTATTTTTAAACTTTACATAATTGTATTAGTTTTGCCAAATATCAAAATGAATCCGCCACAGGTATACATGTGTTCCCCATCCTGAACCCTCCTCCCTCCTCCCTCCCCATACCATCCCTCTGGGTCGTCCCCATGCACTAGCCCCAAACATCCAGTATCGTTCATCGAACCTGGACTGGCATCTCGTTTCATACATGATATTTTACATGTTTCAATGCCATTCTCCCAAATCTTCCCACCCTCTCCCTCTCCCACAGAGTCCATAAGATTGTTCCATACATCAGTGTCTCTTTTGCTGTCTCGTACACAGGGTTATTGTTATATATATCATTTTAATGAGCATTTCTTGCTTTATATTTTTATGCTAATGACTTACTACTTCCTGTTTACTTCATATTTATTTTAGACTAGAGAAATGATGTTAAGGCAAAAGGCAAATTTGAGTGATTTTCTTATTCGCATTTTCTTATTGTAGTTCGAGAAGTTTTGCAGAGGAGATGAGAGCCTTGAAGATGAGAAGCACGGTGGCCAGCCACTGGAAGCTGACAATGACTAACTGAGAGGATCATCAAAGCTGATCCTCCTACAAGTACATAAGAAGTTGCTGAAGAAGTCAGCATCAACCATTCTACGGTCGTTCGGCATTTGAAGCAAATTGGAAAGGTGAGAAAGTTCAGTAAGTGGGTGCCTGCCTCATGAACTGACTGAAAATAAAAAAAATCATTGTTTAGAAGTGTCTTCTCTTATGCTATGCAACAACAACGAACCATTTCTCAATCGGATTGTGACATGCGATGAAAAGAGATTTTATACAACAACCACCGACAACCAGCCTGAAGCTCCAAAGCACTTCCCAGAGCCAAACTTGCACCAAAAAAAGGTCATGGCCACTGTTTGGTGGTCTGCTACCTGTCTGATCCACTATCGCTTTCTGAATCCCAGCAAAACCATTACATCTGAGAAGTATGCTCAGCAAACTGATGAGGATGTATCAAAAACCACAATGCCTGCAGCCAGCACTGGTCAACAGAAAGGGCGAACTCTTCTCTAAAACAACGCCCGATCACACGTCATACAGACAACGCTTCAAAAACCGAATGAATTAGGCTATGAAGTTTTGCCTCACCTGGCACATTTACCTGACCTCTTGCCAACTGACTGCCACTTCTTAAAGCATTTCAACAACTTTTGCAAGGAAAATGCTTTCACAACCAGCAGGAGGGAGAAAATGCTTTCCAAGAGTTTGCTGAATCCCGAGACACAGATTTTTATGCTACAGGAATAACAAACTTAATCTCATTGGCAAAAATGTACTGATTGTAATGGTTCTTATTTTGATGATTTAAAATTCATGGTCTGAAATTGCAATTACTTTTTCACCAACCTAAATAAATAAATAAAATAAAAAGGATATCTTAAAAAAAAAATCCATTTGGGAAGAAAACTCAAAATCTACTTGGAAGGCCAACCCTTTAATTATCTGGAATGACAGAACTGTTTAACAAGTTAATTTTTTAAATCAAGGGGAGATTTTAAATTAATTATAAAGATGAGTAGATTTGTATTATTAATATTTTTGTGATAAGAAATAACCTATACATATTTTGCACTGCATTTTGCATAACCTGGCTTGATTTAGCCAGTAAAGAATCAGCCTGCAATGCAGGAGACCTGGGTTCGATCTGTGGGTCAGGTCAATCTCCTGGAGAAGGGAATGGAAACCCACTCCACTATTCTTGCCTGGAGAATCTCATAGACAGAGGGGCTGTGCAGGCTACAGTCCATGGGGTCACAAAGGGTTGGACATGACTAAGCATGCATGCATTTTGCACTGTACTCATAGGGTAAAACTACAGATGCAACCTAATTCCTCCCCACAACTGCCAATACTTCAGTGAGGGAAGTGCTTCCTTTGCCAGTAAACGAAGAATTGAGAGTCCCATGAATTTTTGATCACTCTTAATCAAGATCTACAATTTTTTTAGGTTGGCAAACAAAGCCTTAATTCAGAAATGAGAATGTCTAACATAACAATCAACACTTCAACTCTTGATTTAAAGCTAAGACTTTTCAGCAACCACAGGCTGCCAGTGGGTTTTACCAGAAAGGGTGCATTGTCCTTCTCTCTCTCCTAGTCTAGAGTTTCTGTCCTCCCTTCAGTCCAGTGACTGCAGTTTCTGCCTCCTGTCCTCCACCTCTACCCAGCCTGGAGAAGGGGAGAGAGAACAGAACAGGTAAAGGGAACTAGAAATACCATATTTAGGTAGCAGTAAGATGCCTCGGTGCTCTTGGGCCTGACATGTCTGCTAGGTCCTTGCATGGCTGTGCTGCTGGGTTCTTTGCCAGCTTCTCTGCTGGCTTTCCCTATCTGTAACTTCCATGATGCAGGAGACACACTCCAGGGAGACTGGACAACATTTCCCCTTCACCGACCCCCTTCTCTAGCTTGCCTTGCACTCCCTTCCAGCTTGATTTTTAGATTCATGACACACACACACACACACACAGTCTCTCTCTCTCTCTCTCCCTCCCTCCATGGAGGGTATCAATGCCCTCTGGAACAGAATGTAATGTGCCTCCCAATGGGCTCCTGTTCTCTCACTTTTGAGAGTCGGTTTAAATAGAGTCCATGGGGACACTCATGTATGCAACAAGCTCCAGAATTGCTGGCCCATACTTTTATATAATAACTGACAGAATCTACCAATAGATCTACATAGATGTTAAAATCAGCAAAATTACTTTTACATAAGGAATAACTTATTTTCCTAGTTTTTCAAGAGTATTGGGAAATGATATGCTCACATTTCAGTTCTAACATTTATGAATTCCTCTTGTGAGAATTAAGACTGTCCACTATTCAAATTGCTAATAAAAATGTTACTTAAATACTATTTAAAATGTTTTGATCCAGTAAGTTTTTCAGTGTAAGTAATTTAATTTCATTAGAATCTACCCATCAAAAATATAACAAGTTACCTGCTTAGAAGCACTAAAGTGCTTAAGTTCAAGTTTCTATTTAACTTAAATATAATTAACAAATTTAAAGCTTTAAATTTCTTTCTAGGCCAGGTTATAATAAACTTCACATAAAACTTATAAAGCCAAAGAAAAAGTCATGAGACAACACTGCTGAGAAATAGTGAGGAGAACGTAGCTGCCCATAAAGGCTTTTCTCTTCTGAAAAGAAAGATGCTCTTTTCTTTCTATTTCTGCCTTGTATACTGGAAAGATTTAAGAGAACTTGGATTTTAAAGGGCTAAAAAAGCAAATGAAAGCTGCTTCTTCCATAGTCTAAGCAGTTCCAGCAGAATGAAGAGGGCAACCTAACACATTTGGATGGTAGCCTAACTCAAGAGCCGAGAGCAGTCAACCACACTAAGATTTGTGGCAAGTTTAAGTGTTAGAAATTTTTGAAAAAGTAGAAGGTATTTAACTTTAAAAATTATAATAATTAAAAAAAATTTAAATTGAGGTTTGTTTTTTTTTGCATCCAATCTAAATTTTTACCAAAGTTATAGACTAGGAAATTTATGGTTATAATTAAACATAAATACTACGGAACCCAAACAAAGCCCTATATTTGAATCTGATTAAATGCAAGCCTGGAAGTTTGAACCCATGCCCTTTGGTCAAGTAAGAACCACACTTTAAACGAAAAAAGCACCCCACTGATAGAGCTATTTTTGTGAAACTTCCAAATACATAAAACAGCCAGAAACATTATAAATGTTGAAATACCAAAATGTACAAAACACTGATGTAGTTTCTGAAGGCAAAACAAGACAAATAAAATCAGGGCTATCCCAGGAAGCTGAGGATCCGCATGTCTTTGACACTGCCGCCGCCTGGTGGCATGACATCAACAGTGCAGCTCCAGTTTTTTGTGGAATAAACCTTTTCCAGGTTGGTTGATTCGGGGAGAAAACAGTTATGAATGAGAATGGCTGTTCCAGACGTGCAATTCATATGAAGCACAGAAGAATGTTTGGGGTATGGTACAGGGAATTCTATAGCTCTGGAGTCAGGCTTCTCAAACCCATCCAGCAAGTAGCTCCAACAGCCAAGGAGAATAACTAACAGGGACAGTTCAGAAGCTACCTGCTTTGAAGCTACCAGCCCAGAGCTATCTGCTACAAAGGTGTTCAACAGCACTGAAACTAGGCGATGCTTTATTGATGTATGCATTCATTCAAGATTTGTCTCTCTGCATCTCAGTAACTGCATTTACATGCTGGGGATAAAATATGGTTAAGATATTCCTGCTCTCAGAATGTCTGCCATGGTAACAGAGCACATAGACTTCGTTCTACAAAAGAAATGTACGTAAGACAGTCAAAGCACAAAGGAGTAATCAACTCAGCTGAGGAGGGGATAAAAACTTCCCAGAAGAAAAGACTTCTGATGTAAGTCTTAAATATCTCTGGTTAATGGACAGCTTGAAGTTTGTTAGCAGACAAGCAAAAAGAGCTAGTCAGGTGCAGCGTGTGAAAACACAAGATATGAAATGAGCAGAGTTGTAAACAATTAGGTTAGCTGGCGTGCAGGGTTGGAGAAGGCAAACAGCAGGTTATTAGGCTGGCCAGTGGCAGGAGCCAGATTATAGAGAGCCTTAAAGTCAGGCTGTGGAATCTAGACTTGTTATTTAGAGACAGGAAACTATCCAAAGGGCATTTAAAACACTACTATAGCACATAAATGAAAGTAAAGACTAGTAACAGGGAGACCAGTAAAGACTACATCAGGTCTCTGGTTTGGATGACTAAGTAGACTGTAGTTTCAGAATCTACAAGACACAGAGGGACAGGTTTGGGTAAAGAAGTGAGTCCTGAACGTACTGAATGTGGGCTGCCGATCAGCCACTCAAGCAGAGATGTCTAGTAAGTAGCCGAACACATACACAGGTGTGGAGTTCAGTGCAGAGGCATAGTCAGGAGATGAAAACCAGGGACTCAGAAGTATACAGGAGGCAACGGAAGCCACAAGAGTAGAGGCCTCCCAGAAGAGTGTGCAGAGCGAGGGACCGGAACTGAGGACGAAAGGCTAGGGTCCAGTCTGGCGGTCCTTAGTATGTCAACAGTGGTTGCCTGGATTTGAGGTTTCCCCCTCATGTCAAAACATTTTACAGAAAACATGTACTTACTTAAGATGTGGCTACAAAAACTAGCTAAAATCTCATGAATGATACTTGTAAATAGCAATTCTTAAAAAATGAGACTCTAATGGAAAGAATAATCCTTTGTTATAATTAGGGAGATTAGAGTATTATTTTTAAAACCTAGATTTATATCAACTAAAGTAAGTTAGTACTAGTTATTTCACATCAATTTTGAAAAGCTCTTATTGGTGTCAGAGACTTCCCTGGCTCAGACGGTAAAGTGTCTGTCTGCCTACAGTGCGGGAGACCTGAGTTCAATCCCTGGGTCAGGAAGATCCTCTGGAGCAGGAAATGGCAACCCACTCCAGTACTCTTGCCTGGAAAATACCATGGATGGAGGAGTGCTGTAGGCTACAGTCCATGCAGTTGCAAAGAGTTGGACACGACTGAGTGACTTCACTTATTGGTGTCATATAAATCTCCAGTTTAAAAAAAATGGGGAAAAATAATTCAAAATGCAATGAGGAACAGAAATAAATAAAACAGAGACAAATCAATAAAACTAAGAGCTGGTGCACTGAAGAGATAAACAAAACTGATAAACCTTTCGCCAGACTCATCAAGAAGAGATGACTCAAATTCAGAAATGAAAAAGAAGTTACAACTGAAACCACAGAAATACAAAAGATCCTAAGAGATAATTATATGCCAGTAATATGGGCAAGCTAGAAACATAAAATCTCCCAAGACTGAATCAGGGAAAAATAGAAAATATATAGAGATCATTTACCAGTACTAAAATTAAATCAGTTTAAAAGAAAAGGAAAATTTCCAACAAGCAAAAGTTCAGGTTTCATTGGGGAGTTCAACCAAGTAAAGAAGAATTAATGCCTAGATCTCTCAAACTATGCTAACGAGGAAGGAACACTTCTGAACTCATTCTGTGAAGTTAGCAATACCCTTATACCAAAACCAAAGACCACACACACAAAAAATTACAGGACAATATCACGGATGAACATAGATGCAAAAATCCTCATCAAAATATTAGCAAATAGAATTTGAATTTGACAATACATTAATAGGATCATATACCATGATCAAGTAGGAGTTATTCTAGGAATGCAAGGATGGTTCAATATACACAACTCAGTCAATGTGATATACAATCTTAACAACCTGAAGAATAAAAATCATATGATTACCTCAGCATGTACAAAAAAAGCTTTTGGCAAAATTTGACATTCATTTATGATTATAAAAACTCTCAACAAAGTGGATATAGAGGAAACATAGCTCAACATAATATAGGCCATTAATGACAAACCTACAGATAACATCACACTTAATGGTGATAAGTTGAAAGCATTTCCTTCAAGATCAGGAACAAGACAACAATGTCCACTTTCACAACTTTTACTCAACACAATATTGGAAGTACTAGCCACAGCAGTCAGTCAAGAAAAAGAATCCAAATTGGAAAGAAGTAACACTGTCACTGCAGTAGACATGACACAATATTAAAAAAAAATCTCAAAAACTCTACCAAAAACTGTTAGAATAAAATAACTCACTAAAGCTGCAGGATACAAAATCAGCATAAAGATTCTATTGTGTTTCTATGTTGCTGGTATTGTTTAGTCACTAAGTTGTGTCTGACTCTTTTGCAACCCCGTGGACTGTGGCCCACCAGGCTCCTCTGTCCATAGCACTTCCCTGGCAAGAATGCTTGAGTGGGTTGCCATTTCCTTCTCCAGGGAATCTTACTGACCTAGGAATTGAATATGCATCTCCTGCATTGCCGATGAATTCCTTACCACTGAGCCACTGGGGAAGCCCTTTTTTTCTATACACTAACAATAAACTATCAGAAAGAGAAATTAAGAAAACATTACTACTTACAGTTGCATCAAAAAATGTAAATCAACTAGGAATAAGTCTAACTAAGGAAGTAAAGACTTGTACTATGAAAACTGTAAGACACAGATGAAAGAAACTGGACAAAATACATACCATGCTCATGGACTGGAAGAATGTTAAAATGACCATGCTCCTAGAGGCAATCTACAGATTTAATGCAACAAATATCAAAATACCATTGGAAATTTTCAGAACTAGAACAAATAATTCCAAAATTTGTAAAAACAACAACAACAAAACATGAAAGGCCCAAATAGTCAAAACAATCTTAAGAAAGAAGAATAAAATTAGAGGGACCATGATTTCAAACTACACTACAAAGCTACAGTAATCAAAACAGTATGCCACAAAAAACAGACTCACAGATCAATGGAACAGAATGTGTGTGTGTGCTTAGTTGTGTCCAACTTTTTGTGACTCCACGGACTGTGGCCCAGCAGGCTCCTCTGTCCACACGATTTTCCAGGCAAGAACACTGGAGTGGGTTGCCATTTCCTCCTCCAGATGGAACAGAACAGACAGACCAGAAATGAACCCATGCAATTACGGTCAATTAATCTATGACATGGAGAAGACAATGGCAACCCACTCCAGTACTCTTGCCTGGAGAATCCCAGGGATGGAGAAGCCTGGTGGGCTGCCGTCTATGGGGTTGCACAGAATTGGACACGACTGAAGCGACTTAGCAGTAGCAGCAATCTATGACAAAGGAGGCAAGAATACACAATGTGGAAAAGACAAATCTCTTTGCTAAGTGGTGCTCAGAAAACTGGATAGCTACATATACAAGAATCAAACTAAAACTCTCATACCATATAAAAAGAAAGACTTAAGGTGTAAAACATGAACCCATACAACTATTAGAAGAAAACATGAGCAATATGCTCCGTGACATCAATCTTAGAAAGATTTTTGGGGAGGATATGTGTCCTAAGGCAAGGGAAACAAAAACAAAAATAAACAAATGGGACTACATCAAACTAAAAAGCTTTTGCACAGTGCAGGACACTAGCAACAAAACAAAAAGGGTACCTACTAAATGCGAAAAGATATTTGCAAATGATACATCCAATGGTGGTGGTTTAGTCACTAAGTCATGTCCAATTCACGCAATTCCACGGACTGTAGCCTGTGAGGCTCCTCTGTCCATGGGATTCTCTAGGCGGCAATACTGGAGTGGGTTGCCATTTCCCTCTCCAGAGGATCTTCCTGACCCAGGAATCAAACCTAGGTCTCCTGAAATGCAGGCAGATTCTTTACCGACTGAGCTATGGATATATTCAACAAAGGGTTACTATCCAAAATATACCAAAAACTCATATAGTAGTGTTAGTCGCTCAGTCATGTCCAACTCTTTGGGACCCCATGGCCTGTAACCCACCTGGCTCCTCTGTCCATGAGATTCTCCAGGCAAGAATACTGGAGTGAACTGCCATTTCCTTTTCCAGAGGATCTTCCCAACCCACAGATCAAACCTGGGTCTCCTGCATTGCAGGCGGATTCTTTACTGTCTGAGCTACAGGGAAGATCCTAAGAATTCATATAACCCGATATTAAAAAACAAATAACTCAATGAGCAGAATATCTAAATAGATAATTTTCCAAAGAAGATATACAAATGGCCAACAGACAAATGAAAAGATGCTCAAAATCACTAATCAATAAAGAAATGCAAATCAAAACCACAGTGAGGGCTTCCCTGGTGGCCAGTGGTAAAGAGTCTGCATGCCAACCCAAGGTCACAGGTTCAATCCCTGGTCCAAGAAGATCCCACATGCCGTGGAGCAACTAAGCCCCTGCACCACAACTACTGAGCCTTACGTCCCAACTAGAGAGTAGCCCCTGCTCGACACAACTGGAGAAGGCCCACATGCAGCAGCAAAGACCCAGAGCAGCCATTAAAAAACAAAAGACAGTATCACCTCACACCTGTCAAAACAGTATCATCGAAAATACAAGAAAGAAGTGTTGGTGAGGATGACGAGAAATGCTGGAGTTGATGAAGCACAAGTTGGAATCAAGATTACCGGGAGAAATATCAGTAACCTCAGATATGCAGATGACACCACCCTTATGGCAGAAAGTGAAGAAGAACTAAAGAGCCTCTTGATGAAAGTGAAAGAGGAGAATGAAAAACTGGCTTAAAACTCAACATTCAGAAAACTAAGATCATGGCATCCAGTCCCATCACTTCATGGCAAATAGATGGGGAAACAGTGGAAACAGTGGCAGACTTTATTTTGGGGGGCTCCAAAATCACTACAGATGGTGATTGCAGCTGTGAAATTAAAAGATGCTTGCTCCTTGAAAGAAAAGTTATGACCAACCTAGACAGCTTATTAAAAAGCAGAGACATTACTTTGCCAACAAAGGTCCATCTAGTCAAAGCAATGGTTTTACCCGTACTCATGTATGGATGTGAGAGTTGGACTATAAAGAAAGCTGAGCACCGAAGAATTGATGTTTTTGAACTGTGGCGTTGGAGAAGACTCTTGAGCGTCCCTTGGACTGCAAGGAGATCCAACCAGTCCGTCCTAAAGGAAATCAGTCCTGAATATTCATTGGAAGGGCTAATGCTGAAGTGGAAACCGAATACTTTGGCCACCTGATGCGAAGAACTGACTCATTTGAAAAGACCCTGATGCTGGGAAAGACTGAAGGTGGGAGGAGAAGGGGACAACAGAGGATGAGATGGTTGGATGGCATCACTGACTCGATGGACATGAGTTTGAGTAGGCTCCAGGAGTTGGTGATGGACAGGGAGGCCTGATGTGCTGCAGTCCATGGGGTCACAAAGAGTCGGACACGACTGAGCAACTGAACTGAACTGAGGACATGGAGAAAAGAGAACCCTAGTGCACTGCTGGTGGAAATGTAAACTGGCATTGCTACTATTGAAAAATGGTATGGAGTTTCCTCAAAAAATTAAAACTAGAACTACCATACAACTTAGCAATTCCACTTCTGGGTATTTCTCCAAAGAAACCAAATTACTAATCAAAAAGATACATGCACCCCTATGTTCATTGCAGCAATAGTCACAATAGCCAAGATATGGGAGCAACGTAAGTGCTCATCAATGGAAAACACACAGACTCGCCATAAGGTATGACAAGCACAAGTGGCCTTGGTGAAGAAAGACAGTAGGTTTAAAAATGTCCATATGAAAAGTTTGAAAAGCTAAGACCTAATGCTCTTAATCTTTTCCATCAAGAAGGGGGCAATATCAAAATTCCTAAAAGAACTGGCAATTTTACTTAAGAACTACAAATAGTAAGTAGCTTTGTAATTTAGCTTATTAAAGAGGAGAAATGAAAAGTTGCCAACTTTGTTTTTTAATTTGTGAACTTAAAGATATCAAATGTCACAAAAATAAAAAGTTCTTTCTTATTTTTTGAAAGAGATACCAAAAATTATAAATAAAAAATGGAATCATTAAAATGTCTAGTGGTGACTTTTAATCCTTATTAAAAATTACCTGAAAAGGTTATAGCCCAATACAATCAAAATAGAAAGAACTTCCACTGAGAAAAACTGGCATGATTTGATATATTACTTCTCCTAGTTTTACTGGCTAGGAAAAGTCCATTTTGGAACACAGGTTAAGTATAGTTAGGAAATTTATAATGTGATTATGCCATTAGGTGATGACCCTCTGGCTTACCATTGCAAAACAGTAGAATTCTCCCATTAACAAAGGTATATGGGGCCAGTAAGCGAGAGATAAATATAAAACTTTTTTTTTAAGAGAGAGAAAGTTGAACTATCTTCTACAAAATAAACACTTTAATAAACTGAATATAACTTGATAATCCTAACTAAGGAAGCAAGTAATTTCACTTCAAAAAAGTTTTGTCACATTCTTCATTTTCTCTTCCCTCCTTCAAGTAAATAAAAACAATGATGAGCAACAAACTACAAATGCGACAAGCCATACAGTTTCCGCTTACTCTCCATTGTCAGCAGTCACTTATCTGTTACAACAGCTACCACTGAGTGCCTCCAGAGAACCAGGCCTATAGAGGATGCAGCACATACATGACCTCACTGGAAGTTTTAATACTGCCATTTTACAGATTAAGAAACTGAGATCCAGAGAGACTAGGTAATTTGACCAGGTAGTAAATGGCAATGCTGCTAGTTTAATCCAGATCATCTGGATATCAAAGGCTATGTTTTTCACTGAGCATCCTATCCCTCTGGGCACCATACTAACACATTAAATTTGTCAACATTCTAAATAAAAAACATCCAGAACAATTTCAAGTGAGGCAACTTTAAGAAAAAAAAAAAACATATATGCTGGACGTCCCTGGTGGTGCAGTGGTTAACAATCCACCTGCCAATGCAGGGGACATAAGTTCTGTCCCTGATGTGGGAAGAATCCATATGTTGTGGAGCAACTAAGCCCATGCGTCCTAACTACTGAGCCTGTGCATCGAGACTACAGAAGCCCGCACGCTCTAGAGCCTGCGGTCCACAACGGAAGCCACCACAATGAGAAGCCCGTGCACCGCAAACAGAGAGCAGCCCCAGTCGTCGCTCAGTCGTGTCCGACTCTTCACGACCCCATGGACTGCAGCACGCCAGGCCTCCTTGTCCATCACCAACTCCCGGAGTTTGCTCAAACTCAAGTCCGTAGAGTCGGTGATGCCATCCAACCATCTTATCCTCTGTCGTCCCCTTCTCCTCACGACTTCAATCTTTCTCAGCGTCAGGGTCTTTTCAAATGAGTCAGTTCTTCACATCAGGTGGCCAAAGTACTGGAGTTTCAGCTTTAGCATCAGTTCTTCCAATGAACACCCAGGACTGATCTCCTTTAGGACGGACTGGTTGGATCTCCTTGCAGTCCAAGGAACTCTCAAGAGTCTTCTCCAGCATTATAGTTCAAAAGCATCAATTCTTCGGCACTCAGGTTTCTTTATAGTCCTTTATATTTATATATTATAAATATATTTTTATAGATTAGTCCCTGCTCACCACAACTAGAGCAAGCCCGCCTGCAACAACAAAGATCCGGCACAGTCAAAAATAGATTTTAAAAATATGTCCGTATAAAAAACTACATTTTGAGCTATATAGCATAGTTCAGTTCAGTTTAGTCGCTCAGTCGTGTCCGACTCTGCGACCCCATGAAATCACAGCACGCCAGGCCTCCCTGTCCATCACCAACTCCTGGAGTTCACCCAGACCCACATCCATCGAGTTAGTGATGCCATCCAGCCATCTCATCCTCTGTCGTCCCCTTCTCCTCTTGCCCCCAATCCCTCCCAGCATCAGAGTCTTTTCCAATGAGTCAACTCTTTGCATCAGGTGGCCAAAGTACTGGAGTTTCAGCTTAAGCATCATTCCCTCCAAAGAAATCCCAGGGCTGATCTCCTTCAGAATAGACTGGTTGGATCTCCTTGCAGTCCAAGGGACTCTCAAGAGTCTTCTCCAACACCACAGTTCAAAAGCATCAATTCTTCGGCACTCAGCCTTCTTCACAATCCAACTCTCACATCCATACATGACCACAGGAAAAACCATAGCCTTGACTAGATGGACCTTTGTTGGCAAAGTAATGTCTCTGCTTTTGAATATGCTATCTAGGTTGGTCATAACTTTCCTTCCAAGGAGTAAGCATCTTTTAATTTCATGGCTGCAGTCACCATCTGCAATGATTTTGGAGCCCCAAAAATAAAGTCTGACACTGTTTCCACTGTTTCCCTATCTATTTCCCATGAAGTGATGGGACTGTATGCCATGATCTTTGTTTTCTGAAGCCAAGCTTTAAGCCAACTTTTTCACTCTCCACTTTCACTTTCATCAAGAGGCTTTTGAGTTCCTCTTCACTTTCTGCCATAAGGGTGGTGTCATCTGCATATCTAAGATTATTGATATTTCTCCCGGCAATCTTGATTCCGGCTTGTGTTTCTTCCAGTCCAGCGTTTCTCATGATGTACTCTGCATATAAGTTAAATAAGCAGGGTGATAAATATACAGCCTTGACATACTCCTTTTCCTATTTGGAACCAGTCTGTTGTTCCATGTCCAGTTATAACTGTTGCTTCCTGACCTGCATAGAGGTTTCTCAAGAGGCAGGTCAGGTGGTCTGGTATTCCCATCTCTTTCAGAATTTTCCACAGTTGTGATCCACACAGTCAAAAGCTTTGGCATAGTCAATAAAGCAGAAATAGATGTTTTTCTGGGACTCTCTTGCTTTTTCCATGATCCAGCGGATGTTGGCAATTTGATCTCTGGTTCCTCTGCCTTTTCTAAAACCAGCTTGAACATCAGGAAGTTCACGGTTCACGTATTGCTGAAGCCTGGCCTGGAGAATTTTGAGCATTACTTTACTAGCATGTGAGATGAGTGCAATTGTGCGGTAGTTTGAGCAGTCTTTGGCATTGCCTTTCTTTGGGATTGGAATGAAAACTGACCTTTTCTAGTCCTGTGGCCACTGCTGAGTTTTCCAAATTTGCTGGCATATTGAGTGCAACACTTTCACAGCATCATCTTTCAGGATTTGGAATAGCTCAACTGGAATTCCATCACCTCCACTAGCTTTGTTCGTAGTGATGCTTTCTAAGGCCCACTTGACTTCACATTCCAGGATATCTGGCTCTAGGTCAGTGATCACATCATCGTGATTATCTGGGTCATGAAGATCTTTTTTGTACAGTTCTTCTGTGTATTCTTGCCACCTCTTCTTAATATCTTCTGCTTCTGTTAGGTCCATACCATTTCTGTCCTTTATCGAGCCCATCTTTGCATGAAATGTCCCCTTGGTATCTCTAATTTTCTTAAGAGATCTCTAGTCTTTCCCATCCTGTTGTTTTCGTCTATTTCTTTGCATTGATCACTGAGGAAGGCTTTCTTATCTCTTCTTGCTATTCTTTGGAACTCTGCATTCAGATGCTTATATCTTTCCTTTTTTCCTTTGCTTTTTGCTTCTCTTCTTTTCACAGCTATTTGTAGGGCCTCCCCAGACAGCCATTTTGCTTTTTTGCATTTCTTTTCCATGGGGATGGTCTTAATCCCTGTCTCCTGTACAATGTCACGAACCTCATTCCATAGTTCATCATGCACTCTATCTATCAGATCTAGGCCCTTAAATCTATTTCTCACTTCCACTGTGTTAATCATAAGGGATTTGATTTAGGTCATACCTGAATGGTCTAGTGGTTTTCCCTACTTTCTTCAATTTCAGTCTGAATTTGGTAATAAGGAGTTCATGATCTGAGCCACAGTCAACTCCTGGTCTTGTTTTTGTTGACTGTATAGAGCTTCTCCATCTTTGGCTGCGAAGAATATAATCAATCTAATTTCGGTGTTGACCATCTTGCTATGAAACAAAGGCGGATAAATGGTATTTTTGATAAAGAAAAACCTTTCAATGAAGAAACTAAAATTTCTAAAACAAATAAGAGTCTCTGATACTTTTTAAAAGAAAAATCTCAGTAGACAAAATGTGAAGACATATCAACAAAAATGTATTTGTACAGCTTCCCGGGTGGCTCAGACAGTAAAGAATCTGCCTGCAATGCAGAAGACCTGGGTTCGATCCCTGGTTTGGGAAGATCCCCTGGAGAAGGAACGGCTATCCACTCCAGTATTCTTGCCAGGAGAATTCCATGGACAGAGGAGCCTGGCAGGCCCCAGTACATCGGGTCGCAGAGAGTCAGGACACGACTGAGCGACTTTCACTTTCACATCGAAAATAGCAAAAAAAAAGGGCTTATCTATACAAGTAAGAAATTGGCCAAGTATTTCTCTATTGAAAGGAAATGTCAAAATACAAATATCATTTTGTTGATGCCTTGCATCACCCCTGCAATGAGAGGGAAAAAAGTCAGTGATACAGCAGAATGTTTTCTGTACAGCTCACGTATTCACTGAGAACAGACTACATTACCATTAAACACTACTATCTTATCAACTGTGCTGCAGTTACAGAACTTTACACTCTCATAAAATAGCACCCTATTTATAACACTATGCCTACAATCCTTTTGGTTGAGTGACTCATCTAAGCCATTCCTAACCTCCTTCCTTCCTTACCCACTTCCACGCCTAGTTTCCTCTACAGAGAGGAAACTACAGTGTTTAGAGAGACACTGTTTCAGTTTACAGATTTAAGCCAAAGCCTATTGGAGAGGTCTGAGAAAGTTTTCTTTTGTATTCCTGTTAAGAGACAACATTCCTGTAACTTCCCTCTCCCCTCTGCCATACCATTCTTCAGCTATGACAAGAGTAGCTCTGCTGGCCATCTCATAACCATAACGGACCCCACAGATGCTGACGGATACCACTGAGACACTGATCAACATTAACAGATACCTACCTTTTGACTTAATGTGAGAAAGATAAACTTCCATTTATTTAAGCCTCTGTTAGTCAGACATTCCATTTATTTCTAGACAAAAGCATTCTTTATCAAATATTTTTACTAAACATCAATTTACAGGCTGGTAAGATGGTTTAGAAGCTGGCTAGTTGTGTGATGTACTCATTCACTCATTTAAGTTTACATGATTAAATGCCTACTTAGGATTAGTATTAGGTTTGGGGGAGAGAAAATTGAAGACATGGCTTTTATCTTATGTTTGAGACACATACCTAATACAAGAGAGAGGTCTGTAAATACGACAAGAGTAATAAATGCTCTAGCCGAGCCTGAACAAACTTCAGTGACAGCACACAGTGGAACCATGAGATTTTTTTTCTTTTTGTTCTTTCAAAAGTCAAAGTCTAGGTTTATGCCAGAAAAATATCAGACCAGCCAGAACCAGTCCTGTTCTGTCCTCTTCAAACGACAAATTGAAGACAGAAGACGCAGGAGTCTAGGAAGAAAGGAAGAACATTAGACACTGTTGAGAGTTCCTGAGAAGGGCCCTGAGTTACCCTCTCTGGTACTGTAAGATTAGCTACAACTACAGAAAGAGGAGTGCAACTACAGAGCCCCTAGAAAACCTGCAGGGTACAGGAATAGAGAGAATCTATCACTTTCGATCTAGAACCCCAGGAAGAAGCAGCCCCACAGGTACCATCCATACCATCATGGCACAGGAGGTGCAAAGAAGCCCTTTTATCTGGAGCACAGTGGGCCTGGGACAGCCACTAGCTGGGAATTTCACAGTGCACACTCCTACATGGCCTCCATACTGCCAACAGGAGCGTCTTTCTTAAATAAGGCTCTGATCATTTCACTTCCCTACTCAAAATCCTTCAGCTTCATACACAGAGCCCTTCATTATCAGGCTTCCTTGGTGGGTCAGTGGTAAAGAATCTGCCAATGTAGGAGGCGCAAATTTGATGCCTAGGTCAGGAAGATCCCCTGGAAAAGGAAATGGCCAACCCACTCCAGTATTCTTGCTTGGGAAATCACAAGGACAGTGGATCCCAGCGAGCTTAAGTCCATGGGGTCGCAAGAGTTGGACATGCCTTAGCGGCTGAACAATAACAACATTCACCCCTCACATTCAACTGAGCAGTACAAAACAACTCAAGATTTTCTCATATATTATGCAGTTCTATACATATCTATCCAGTCCTGGCATATAATAACAAGTTAAAGCACTTACTATGGATTAGTCATTGTTGTACGCAGTTATACACAACACATTTAATTGTCACAAGCAACCTGTGAAGTAGGAAATATTAGGACCACTTAACAGAGAAGACAGAGACACAAGATGTTTCTAGTAAATGGAAGAAGTAGGAGTTGAGTCTGGGGTCTGGGTCTAGAGTCCACTCTTGTAAGCCACTGTGCTCCACTACTTTAACATACGGGTCTCTGTACCCAGCATGTCCTTCACCCTCAACTCCCTTCTGGACTCACACATCTTTCCAGAACAGACCTAAACGTCTCCTTCCTTAACTGTAAAGCCTTTCCTCAGCAGAATGTTCACCCTCTACCATCCTCCCCCATGCTGTACATTATTCCACCATGTGGCGGGGGTCTGTTGACCGGGGTCTCTCCTCACCAGGCTGTGAGGTCCTGGAGGACCGGAGCTACCTCATTCACCATTACCCCTCTCAGTCACAACGCCTGCCATAGCAAGCATTCAGTATACATTTACTGAACTGAACGAATTTCAATAAAGGTAAACGCCTATTTTTATTCAAAACCATTTCAAGTTGTCCACACAGCTTGAGTGGACCTATTCTTTACCAGCTCAGTTTTAGCAATAAATGATTTTATGTACTGATGGTTCCCAACTTATGACGGTTTGACTGAATGATTTTACAACTTTATGATGGTGCAAAAGCAGTCCACATTCAGTAGAAACCATATTTGGAACTTGGAGTTCAGTTCTCGTCCTGGTCTAGTGACAGGCAGCACACACTCCCCATGACGCTGCACGCTGGACACAGGCAGTGAGCCGCAGCTCCCGCTCAGCTGCGTCACCGCCACGGTGCGCAACCAACACACCGACAACCACTCTGTACCCAGACAACACCTCCGGTTTCACTTTCAGTATCCAATAAACTATATAAGATACTCAACACTTTATTATACAAGTCTTTGTGACAGATGATTTTGTCCAACTGTAGGCTCATGTTTAAATGTTCTGAGCCCTTATAAGATAGGCTTGGCTACACTATGATGCTTGGTGGGTTAGGTGTATTAAATGCATTTTTTTGACTTAAAACAGTTTTAACTTCCCATGGGGTTGACAGCATAACCCCACTGTAAGAAGTAGAGGAAGATCTGTATTCATTTCTAAAAAATGATAAAATTAAAAAAAAAATTATTCTGAGAATCTCTTAGTGTCTCCCCAAACCCATACCCTGGGTCTGAAATCCAATTTAGTGTGGATTTCAAAATGAAATGCTGGTGATAAATCAAAAACCTGACCCCCAAACTACCTTCCACTAGTAATAAATGGGTTGCAAATCAGAACTTGGATGAAGAACTGAGGAAGGTCTCAGCAGAGCAAGAAAACAAAAGAAAGAGCATGATTTCCACAGTTCTGACCCTTTAAACAAGGAAACATCCGTTTAAACCCCACACAGAGTTGCAGCAGCACCAGGGAAACTGCGCCAGCGGGCTGCTCTCATTCAGACAACCTCACACCTTCGTTTCTTCTACCTTTCATTCACTTCCAGCCTCTGGAACTATGAGAAACAAGTTTCTGTTGTTTATAAGCTACCAAATCTGTGGTATTTTGTTACAGCAGCCCGAATGGACTAAGACAAACTCTTCAAACTCCCTGGCTGACTGCTCAGTAAAGTCTGGCTATCATCATCAAGAGCATCAGTGGCTCCCGCTGTCCCCCTCAGTAATCTCCTCCATCCATCTACACTGAGGCAACTTTCAGCTCAAAAAACCATTTCTAAGAAGTCTCCCTTAACTATATAGACTTCTTTTTCATAAAAGTTAATTAACAATGTCTTTTCATTACAAGTTAATTAACTGTATATTTATCTTGCCTTACCAAGTAAATATAAATTATCTCAACACGAAACACATCATTTTTTATATCGCTCAAAGAACTCAGTACTGCACATAAACAGAGGAGGCACACAGTTTCTGTTGAAGCAGTTAATGCAATCCACACGCAGTTATAGCTTCTTTGCTATCTTAGAAAATGTTCAAGAGAAACATAAATTATAACCATGAGGCTTTTTTAGACTGTCTTTAACAGTGATCAACACATACAACCTAAAGGCAAGAGAGAAAAATGTTTCCTGATTTTCACACTTGCAAAAAAAAGCCCATTCTCAAGAGACAAGTACATTCCTGTACTTAATTGGAATCACTGGCGGAACCAAAGCAGAACAGAATGATGGGGGTGATGGGGGGAAACAAAGAGCTCCCTCTCTCTAATCTGGAAGTAATTAACAAGAAACTCAAAAGAAGTTAACATTTTACTTTGGCAATATGTTGAACAAACTGATCTTTCAGTGCAACCTTGAATTTGGAATCTGCTTCAATTCAACATTAACAGTGGCTTCTATATATAAATCCCATGACCTCTTGCAACACTTTTAATCTCTATCGCTCGTTCGGCAGTCAGCCACTTACTACTTCTCCTCTCCAATTCACTCTTTCACTTGTATGTGTCTTATCTTCAGCACAGGTTACAGGTTCTTTCTTAGTAAAGTGTGTAAAGATACCGATTTCTGCTTTTTTGAATTACCTCCAGTGTCTGGTAAAATGTTTTGCACATAGTAGACCCTCAAATATATTTTTTGATTGAACAAATAAACTTAAGAGTATACACTCCTGGATGAGCACTAATTTAGTCAAACCTCCAGCCACCTTACACAGTGCCTATGCACACTGGCACTTGACATAGACTACTTAATCCACACAACCCTTTGAAGTAAGTATAATCCCTCTTTTTTTTTTTTTTTTAACAAATTTGGGAAACTTTAAGGCTTTAAAAGCTTAAGAAACTTTTCCAAGATCCTTACAACTAGCAAAAAGTTAAAACTGTGATTTCAATCCATCTTCGATTTCTAACTACTTCTCTTCCCATTAAGCTTTACTGTTTCTCTAAAATGATAAGCTCTCTTCAGAACCATAGTTGAGGGGCATAGTATGATACTGGCATTCCTTCTCAAATTTCAGTGAAAAAATAAAGTAGGTTTAAGTCAGTGAAATGGTACTGAGTGTTTGTTTCTTAAAAAAACGTATTTACTGCAAATGCCAAATGCTATCAATCTCTTATGAATGACATATCAAAATCTCACTCTGCAAAGCTGAGAACAGAAGGTATTGGACCTACTACTTATGTAATGGCCTCTGACTTGAACTGTGACTCCTGCAGGAAGTATGTGAGATTAAGCTTTGATCTCCAGCTTGTAAATGGGGCATCGGGAACAGGAGTATGTCACAAAAAACACTTGATCCCAACTTTCAAACCAGTAGGGAGAGAAAAATATTGACAGAAGCTAATTAGAACTATTCTATCCTATCTATATAGAATAAATGTATATTTACATATATACCATTTATTATATATATTTATATTTATATATAAATATATATTATTTATTCTATATATAGACTAAATAATATTAAGTTCACTTATTAAAAATAAATTCATTATACTAGCAAGAATCTCTTGCTTACTTTTTTTGCAAAACTCCTTCACTTGCTAAATAGAATTATGCTACATCCAGAGGCAAAGAAATAAAAAGCATACATTGCTCCAGATTATCTCTGGTTTACAAAGTCAAAAAAGAAATGCTTAATTAGCACTTGTTAGGCCTAATTTCTGGAGAAGGAAATGGCAACCCACTCCAGTGTTCTTGCCTGGAGAATCCCAGGGACGAGGAGCCTGGTGGGCTGCCGTCTAAGGGGTCGCACAGAGTCGGACACGACTGAAGTGACTTAGCAGCAGCAGCAGCAGGCCTAATTTCAGGCATGAGTAACGTCTGGAAGAAGGTAAGATAACACCACCAGAAACACTAACCATAAAGAAACAAGTTGATAGATAAACTGCTGCTGCAATTTCCATTTCTCCAGGTTAATTCTTTGCACATTCTAGATACAAATCCTTTATCAGACAAATGCTTTCCAAATGTTTTCTCCCAGTCTTTGGTTGTGTTTTCGTTTACTTAACTGTGTTTAGAAGAGCCGATATTTTAAGTTTTGGGGAAGTCCAGTTTATCTATCCGGAGAAGGTGATGGCACCCCACTCCAGGACTCTTGCCTGGAAAATCCCATGGATGGAGGAGCCTGGTGGGCTGCAGACCATGGGGTCGCGAAGAGTCGGGCACGACGGAGCAACTTCACTTTCACGCATTGGAGATATCACTACACACTTACTAGAAGGGGTGTCATCCCAAGCATCAGTGAGCACATGGAGAGACCGGAACACACACACTGCTGGTAGGAATGGAAAGTGGCGCAGACACTTTGAACACCCTCTGGCAACCTCTTAGAAAGCTAATCATACCCCTACCATATGATCCAGCCATTCTGTTCCTAGGTATTTACCCAATATAAATGAAAACATATTTCCATACAAAGACATATATACATATTCATAGAAGCTTTATTTCTAATAACCGAAAACTAAAACAAACAAAACCCCTAATGTCCATCAACAGGTAAATAACTGTTGTAAATCTACACAACGAAATACCACTTAACAATAAAAATGTATGAGTAATATATACAGCAACATGGATACATCTTAGTTATGCTGAGTAAAAGAAGGCAGGAAGAGTATGTACTGCATGATCCATTGATATAAAATTCTAGGAAATATAAACTAATGTATAATGACAGAAAGTAAATCAGCAGTTGCCTGGGGAATGGAGCAGGGGAAGCAGTGTGTGTCAGGGATTGGGGCTAGGCAGGAGAGAGAGAACGGGAATGAAGAAATTCTAAGGGTGATGGGTATGCTCCTTAGCTTGATTATGGTGATGTTTCCCCGGATGTACACGTATGTCAAAACTTAACAGTTTATAAACTTTAAATATGGTTTGGGTACGTCAGTTATTCCTCAATAAAGCCTTTTTTTTTAAATAAAAAGATTTATACATTTGAGAAGTTAGAACAATGAAAAACTTGTGGTATGTATCCTTTAAGATGGTCCCAATGATCCTTGTCTCTTGGTATTTATGCCCATGTATAATCTCTCCCTGAGTGTGAACTGAATTTAAGATCTGTGTCTAGGGAACAGAATGAGGCAGAGGTGAGTCACTTCCAAGATTAAGTCACAACAACCCCTGTGGCTCGTGTCTGGGACTCTCCACGCACATCTGCTGTGAGGGAAGGCTGCTGCCACACGTGAGCTGTCCTATGGGAAAACCACAATTCGAGGAGGCAGGGAGGGAGGTGCTAAACGCTACCAAGGAATCCAGGCCACCAACCCAACAGACTTCCAGGAACTGAAGATCTCAGCCCAACAACCATCAAGGAACTAAATCCAATAACCATTAAGACTGAGCTCAGAAGTAAATCTCCCAGATGTGCCTTCTGATGAGAATAGAGCCCTGGCCAACAGTCTGATCACAGCCTCATGTGAGACTTTTTTTTAAAATATGTATTTATTTGGCTTTGTCAGGCCTTAGTTGTGGCACACATGACCTCTGTTGCATCACGTGGGATCTTTCTTGCGGTGCACTGATTCTCTGGTTGTGGCACAGGCTTAGTTGCTCCACAGCATGTGGGATCTTCCCAGACCAGGGACTGAACCTGGGTCCCCTGCACTGTAAGACGGATTCTTTTATTATTTTTTAAATTTACAATATTGTATTGGTTTTGCCATACATCAACATGCAACCGCCACGGGTGTACACGTGTTCCCCATCCCGAACCCCCCCTCCCACCTCTCTCCCCATACCATCCCTCTGGGTCATCCCAGTGCACCAGCCCCAAGCTTCCTGTATCCTGCATCAAACCTGGATTGGAGATTCGTTTCTTATATATTATACATGTTTTAATGCCGTTCTCCCAAATCACCCGCCCCCCTCCCTCTCCCAGAGTCCAAAAGACTGTTCTATACATCAGTGTCTCTTTTGCTGTCTCGCATACAGGGTTGTCATTACCATCTTTCTAAATTCCATATATATGCGTTAGTATACTGTATTGGTGTTTTTCTCTCTGGCTTACTTCACTCTGTATAATAGGCTCCAGTTTCATCCACCTCATTAGAACTGATTCAAATGTATTCTTTTTAATGGCTGAGTAATACTCCATTGTGTATATGTACCAAAGCTTTCTTATCCATTCATCTGCTGATGGACATCTAGGTTGCTTCCGTGTCCTGGCTATTATAAACAGTGCTGCGATGAACATTGGGGTACACGTGTCTCTTTCCCTTCTGGTTTCCTCAGTGTGTATGCCCAGCAGTGGGATTGCTGGGTCGTATGGCAGTTCTATTTCCAGTTTTTTAAGGAATCTCCACACTGTTCTCCATAGTGGCTGTACTAGTTTGCATTCCCACCAACAGTGTAAGAGGGTTCCCTTTTCTCCACACCCTCTCCAGCATTCATTGCTTGTAGACTTTTGGATCGCAGCCATTCTGACTGGTGTGAAATGGTACCTCATAGTGGTTTTGATTTGCATTTCTCTGATAATGAGTGATGTTGAGCATCTTTTCATGTGTTTGTTACCATCTGTATGTCTTCTTTGGAGAAGTCTATTTAGTTCTTTAACCCATTTTTTGATTGGGTCGTTTATTTTTCTGGAATTGAGCTGCAGGAGTTGCTTGTATATTTTTGAGGTTAGTTGTTTGTCAGTTGCTTCATTTGCTATTATTTTCTCCCATTCTGAAGGCTGTCTTTTCACCTTGCTTATAGTTTCTTTTGTTGTGCAGAAGCTTTTAATTTTAATTAGATCCCATTTGTTTATTTTTGCTTTTATTTCCAATATTCTGGGAGGTGGGTCATAGAGGATCCTGCTGTGATGTATGTCAGAGTGTTTTGCCTATGTTCTCCTCTAAGATTTCTATAGTTTCTGGTCTTACGTTTAGATCTTTAATCCATTTTGAGTTTATTTTTGTGTATGGTGTTAGAAAGTGTTCTAGTTTCATTCTTTTACAAGTGGTTGACCAGTTTTCCCAGCACCACTTGTTAAAGAGATTGTCTTTTCTCCATTGTATATTCTTGCCTCCTTTGTCAAAGATAAGGTGTCCATAGTTGCGTGGGTTTATCTCTGGGCTTTCTATTTTGTTCCATTGATCTATATTTCTGTCTTTGTGCCAGTACCATACTGTGTAAGACGGATTCTTAACCACTGGACCACCAGGGAAGTCCCCTCACATGAGCTTTGAGTCTAACTAAACCATGCCTGGATTCCTGACCTACAGAAATGGTGATACACTAATGTTTGTTTCTTTAAGTCATGAAGTTTTGGGGCATGCAGTTCTGTTCCACGGCAATAGATAATACAAGAGCTAAGTCACATTTAAATTAAAAAGAAATTTAAAGCAAATTTACCCACTTAGAATACATCCTTTTAGAATATAAAGAGAGTATTTGACTAAAACTAGATGAAAGTGAAGTGAAAGTGAAGTCGCTCAGTCATGTCCGACTGTGACCCCACGGACTGTAGTCCAACAGAAGCAGGGGTTAATTTTCTTATGCAACGTGAAGTCCAGAGGTGAGGCAGTCCAAGGCTCGTGCAGCGTGTCAAAACGCCACCGGGGACCCAAGCCCTGTCAACTCAGGCCTGGCCATTCGAGGAACATCGGCACAGTACAATCTCAGGGCCGTATCGTGGAAAAGAGGAAGAAAGGGTTCTGCCTTTACCATGAAAGTGACCATCTTCCCAGAAACCACAAAGCCTCTCTTCACTTACATCTCACTCATCAAATCTGTCTCCCACTGCCATTCACAGATGCAAGGGAATCTGGGAAGGTTAATGTTTTCTGCTCCTTCAACACAGCAATGAAAAAGGGGACAATGTTTATTGGACAGCCAGAAATATTTGCCAAAGCTGTACATTTTATTTATGGTAAGACCAAAAATACTACAGGAGTTTAGAGAAGGACAAGAACATAGTAAGCTAAGGGAGCTTGAGAAAGCCTCTGAGAAGAGACGTTTAGAACTAAGTAGAAAGGAAAGACAAGGGAATTTTCAAAGGGGATAAGAACAAAAAACCATGAAGACAGGAAAATGTAATAAGGCCTAAAAAGAAATCACCTTATATAAAGTTTTTAATTGCATAAGTTAAAAAAACCGCTGAGTGATGAATACGTATGCTATTTCCTAGCAAGGAAAAAATGCAGCATCTTAAACAACAAGGTCCTACTGTGTAATAAAGTGTAAGGGAAAAGAATCTGAAAAAGAATAAACACACACACATACGTATAAACCTGAGGTTATCTTCTGAGGTCAGCAAGGCCAAGTTGGGTGCAATGTTTGAAGCAGCAGTATCCTCACCAGAAAGGCTTCATGGTGTGTTCTGGTAGGAGTTTGGCTGTGTACCTTCCCTCAGTTCCTGCCTACTTTTAGAACTGTGTCCATCCTTCCCAGTGACTCTGCAAGTCCATCTTACATCTTTTAATAAATTTCTTTTCTGCTAATGTCAACCAGAGTTAGTTTGTGTTGCTTGTAATTAAGAACACGGACTTTATGGTTCCCCACAAAGTTGAACACAGGAGCATCATTTAAAAAAGTGGTGTTTCAGGACGAGTTTCCTGTGAATAAACACAATCTCACACAACCTCCAGAGAGAAATTAATTTACTATTGTTAATTAACTTTTCCTGTTATTGTTACCTTCCAGAAAATCAGGACTCTTCCTCCCTTCCCAAAAAAGTCCACAGTACTTTCCCTAAAATTTCACCCCTTGCCTATAGAGTAGAGTCCCCTTTTATCTGTGGTTTCAGTTCCCATGGTTTCAGTCACCTGTGGTCAAGTATAGTGCAAAAATATCGGATGGAAAATTCTAGAAATAAACAGTTCAGAAGTTTTAAATTGTGTGCTATTCTGAGTAGCGTGATGAAACCTTGCCCCGTCCGGCTCCATCCCACACGGGACATGAGTCATTCCTCTGTGCAGCGTATCTTGCCTGTTACTCACTTAGCAGTCACGCTGGCTACGGAGTTACTGTCATGGTGCCACAGCGCCTGTACTCACGTGACCATTATTCTACTTGATAATGGCTCCAAAGCACAAGAGTGCTGATGCACACAACTCAGATATGCTAAAGAGAAGCTGCAAAGAACTTCCTTTAAGTGAAAAGGTGAAAGTTCTTAGTAAGGAAGGAAAAAAATCGTATGCTGAGCTTGCAAAGACTGTGAGAATGAATCTTCTCTCCATGAAACTGTGAAGAAGGCAAAAGAAATTTGGGCTAGTTCTGCTGTTGCACCTCAAACTGTAAAAGATACAGCCCCAGGACATGACAAGTGCTTCATTAAGACGGAAAGGGCACTAAATTTGCACAATAAGATGTTTTGAGAGAGAGACCACATTCACATTGTTATTGGTACAGCTGTTCTATTTCACAACTAGTTGTTGTTCATATCTTACGGTGCCTAATTTCTAAGTTAAACTGTATCACAGGTATGTATACATAAGAAAAAACGCAGCATGTATAGGATTCAGGACTTTCCATGGTTTCAGGCATCCACTGGGGGTCTTGGCAAGTATTTCCTCAGATAAGGGTGGGACCACTGCATCGTAAGTTCTACATGATAATTCATGCCATCAGTCTTGTAAAGGATACAAAAGAGCTCATCAAAATGTGATGGAATCTGGAACTACACTCTTGGAAACAACCAAGAGCTCCTTTAATAGCTGAATGAGTAAACGAACTGTGGCACATACAATGGGATGGAATATTATTCATCAGTCAAAAGAAATGAGCTACCAAGCCACCAAGACATGGAGGAAACTTAAAATGCACACTACTAAGTGAAAAAAGCCAGTCTTCTTTCTTCTGAAAAGCCTGCAGACTATGATTCCAACCAGATGACACTCTGGAAAAAGCAAAACTTTAGAGATCTTAAAAATATCAGTTGTTGCAAGGGGCTAGAGGAGAGGAAAGGACGGAGGAATAAGTAAAGCAAAGGAGACTTTTAGGGCAGTGAACTACGCTGCATGATACTATAATGTTGGATACATGACGTTTATAGATTGGTCAAAACTCACAATGCACAAGACATTGTGAAAATGAGCCTCTAATGTCAACTATGGACTTTAGTGAATAATAAGGTATCAACATTGGCTCGTCAACTGTGACAACTGAATCACACTAATACTAGATGTGAATAATAAGGGAAACTGTGTATTTGGGTGCAGGGGGCATGGGTGTATTTGGGAACTCTCTGTACCCGCCCATAAATTTTTCTGTAAACCTAAAAAGAACTAAAATACTAGAAAACAATATCATGGCATGTGAGATGAGAGTTAGAACATTCTACGGTCTTTGCTCCCCTTGGAAAAAACGAGATTTTGATTATCTTTAGACTGAGTCAAATAATGCACGTTAAAAATGTAACAGAAACCACTAAATAGGAAGAGGATTAAATAAAACAAATTTCTTTCTTAAAAAACAAATCTATTATTTTAAATTGTGGTGGCCTACCTGAGAATCCAGAACCTCCAACTTACGTTTCCTGGCATGAAGAGCTTTACTTGGAAAAGCCCAGTAATAATTAGATGTTCCAATTCTCTCACAGTCAACCATACCATCATCAACCAAACTTTGAAGGACTTCTTTTACTGACATAGCAGCTGAGAGAGATAATTTTTAAAGACTTCATATTAAGACATATCATAAATCAAATTAAAGGCTAGTAACTGGGGAAACACTTGCAATAAATATTATAGATTGAGTTAATACATTAATAAATAAGGAGCTTTTAAAAATAATTACATAAAAGGCAAATACTCCAAGAGAAAAACAAAATACATCAATAAGCATCTATAAAACACGCATGGGCAATAAACAAGGAAAGTGGTCAAACCGGCTAATAATCGAAGAAATGTAAAATAAAGCATGAGACAGGATTTTTTGACTACTTAAAACACTAAAAATTATAATAAAGGATTCAGAGATGTAAGTACTCCTCAACATGGTAGAAAAATATAGCAAAAATAGATTTATGCATAACTCTTACAAAGAAATTCTACTTTTACAAATTTAGCTAAAGAAAATAATGCTTAAGGATGCTCATTAAATCACTGTTTTTCATAGCAAAACCCTGGAAATTAGTACAATAACTGGACTCTTAAAATTCTGGATAAATATACTATGCATTCATTAAATTTACTTTATAAAATATTTAATGGCTTGGATATATGTACATCCAAAACATACTGTATAGAAAACTAAGTTAGAAGACAGTATTCAGTAATGTGACAGTAGTTATGCAGAATGCAAGGTTAAGAGGGAAATTTTTATTTCCTTCTTTTTGCTCATTTTTCTTATTTTTTTCCAATAATAAACACGCATTACCTTATTTGCTAAGGAAACTAAAAGAAAACTACTATGAAAAATTAAGCAATAAAGAAATAAACTGGATGTTATAGTTAGGGGTAAGATTGAAAATCAGAAAAGAGTTTTAAAAATACCATGTAAAAATACAAAGTCATATTTCACAAATGTTTGAAATTCATAGACCATTCTTATTTTTTTTTAAAGTATTTACTTGGCTGCACTCGTTGGGCTGGTCATGTGGGTGCCCCTAGGCATGTAGGACCTTACTTCCCCAACCAGGGATTGAACCCTAGTCCCCTGCATTGCAAGCCAGATTCTTAACCACTGAACCACCAGGGAAGTCCCCATTCTTACTTTTTATTAATAGAACTATACCAAGAAATTATCCATAGAGTCCGTTTTAATTTTTCCTAGAGCAGACCCCCAAATTTAATAAAATCCATTAAAAACTTAAAAAGATTTAATAAAAAGAAAATCTCCACCAAATGCAAAACATTCAACCTCATTTATAAAAAAGTACAAGCTGAAATGTCAAAGACTTCTAAAAATGGTAACAGTTCTGAGAAATGAATTTGAGTATAATAGCCTTTCCTGAAGGCCATTTAAGAATCCATCTAAAAAGCCTAAAACTATACAGTCTCTTTCTACTCTATTTCTAGGGACGTTTCCTAATGAAGTAATATGTGGAAAAAAGTTTTCGGCAAGGGGAAAGGAAAGGATGAATAGGTGGAAGAGCACATAGGATTTTTAGGGAAGGGAAAATACTGTATGTGATACCATAACCGTGGATCCGTGTGTACAAGCCCACAGAAATGCACAACACTGAGAGTGATTAGTAATGTAAATTACGGATTCAGTGTGATTATGACGTGCCTATGCAGGCTATCAATTGTAACAAATGCATGATGGTGAGTGGTGTTGATAACAGGGGAAGCTGTGTATGTGTGGGGGGCAGGAAGTACGTGAGAAACACTGTACCTTCCTCTCAGTTTGGCTGTGAACCTAAAAATACTCTAAAAAATAAGTCATTTAGAAAAAAATTTAAGAATGACATGCTAATTATCTTAACTTTAGCAAGAAAATTTGGGAACACATCTAGATGGGCAACAATAGCTAATGGACTAAGCAAATTATGGCACAATGGGTGGTCACAGAAAAAATATTAGGAAATACAGATGCTGTAAATCATTTTTTTTTAAAGCAAATGACATCGGTAGACGATACAATGTTATATGAAAAAAATACATGAACACAAAACAGTATTTGCAGCATGGCTTCCTCTCTGAGAAATGGACAGATATATAACACAAACACAGATAAACAGAAGCTAAGAATAAGACATCAAAATATACCATGTTACCATTTATACAATGGAATCTTACCCAGCCATTAAAAAAATGAAATAATGCCGTTTGCAGCAACATTGATGGACCTAGAGATTGTCATACTGAGTGAGTAAGTCAGACAGAGAAATATCGTATGACATCCCTTACATGTGGACCCTAAAAAGAACTGATACAAATGAACTTACAAAACAGAAAGATACAGAGGCAGAGAATGCACTGACGTTTGCCGCTACACACTGTTCCATTTAAAACGGATAATCAGCAAGAACCCACTGCGGAGCACACGGACTCTCCCAGTGCTACGTGGCAGCCTGGAGGGGCAGGGGTCTGCAGGGAGAGCAGACACATGTACGTAGACAAGGCTGAGTCCCTCTGCTGTCCACCTGAAACTACCACCACACTGCTAACTGCCTGTACGCCTACACAAAATGAAAAGCTTAAAAAAAAGTGGTAATGTCAGTAGAGGGATTATGAACAACTGTATTTTCATTATATCTTTATATAACTTCCAAATCTGTTAAACATGTATAGCTTATACAATCAGAAAAGTAAGGTTTAAAAAATATATGTATCATATATAATGGGCTTAAGAGTGACTCCTCAAAAGATAAACCCCAGAACCTCTGAATGCAACCTTAATTTGGAAAAGGGTCTATACAGATGTAATTAAGGGTCTCATGATAAAATCATCCTGGATTTAGGGTGGGTCCCAAATGAAACGTGTCCTTATAAGACACAGAAGGGGAGGGGAAAAAAGGGGAGGCCATGTGAAGGCAGAGGCAGAGATTAGAATGATGCATCTAGAAGCCAAGCACTGCTGGTGACTCCCAGAAGCCAGGAGAGAAGCGTGAAGAGGAAACTCCCTCAGAGCCTCCGGAAGGAACCAGCCCCACCGACACCTCTACTTCAGGTTTCTGGCCTCCAGGACTATGAGGGAATAAAAGCTCCATTGTGCTCAGCCACCAAGTTACAGTAATTTGTTTCAGCAGCTGTAGAACACTAACACACCAGGCAAATCCCATTAACAAATACCAGAACATACATGAACAGCTTTACTTCTTTTGAAGTCAATTACACACATAAATGGGCTTGTGTATAACTATGTGTATTATACATGTGTGTGTGTGTGCATACAGGCATGCATGTATATGTCACCTTAGTTTTCCTAGAGCAGATACTCTGAACACAAGAATCATGGTCATGGCCCAGAAACCTTATATAAGGACTTTAACAAACATTCTTCATCTCTAGAAATTTATGCTTCCATGAAGTGAAAGATCTGCAGGAAAGATAACCAGTATTCATCAAAACATTCTGGCACATCTTTGATACTTACTAATGCCTTTTTCTTTGGGAGCAATCTTCTCCATGTCTTTTAGTTGAAATACATCTTTCTGTTTAAAAGAGTTAAAAAAAGATGAAAAACATCTATTTACTTTCTACTACATATTTATAGTCACCATAATTATGTTTATAAAATATTGTATTAGAAAACTATGCCTGGAAAAGAACAGTGAAATAGAATCAAGAATTGTAGAGCTAGAAGAAATTGTAATTATATTGTTCAATACCTTCAACAGAACTTAAAATGGACAGATTTTGCATGAACATACAATCCCGTAAAGTAACTGGAGGGCAGAACATAAAGGACATCTTCCCAATAAAGCATAAAATCTAGTTATGATGAATCATTTGTTAACATGAGATAATTGGCTTCTCTGACACTTTGATTTACAGAAAATACAAATAGTGCTTTGCTTAGTATATACCATACATCACAGATTTAGCAGCTCTAACTAAGACAGACAGCTGTCAAGGTTTGTTTACATTTAAGGTTTCATGGAAGAGCTGGACCTAAATAAGAAAATCATGCAATTCATGGCTGCCTATCCATCATTAACCTATACAGGCTATGCCACCACACGCAGAGCAAAACCTTGTGGGGAAGATACACACATAGAATATTCAATCCTACGGCTGGAAAAACAAATCTAGGCAGAACACTCCTTTCTTCCTGTAATAAGCTTTGGTTGAACAGGTCAAAAGAACTTGGATAATAGAAGTGAAACATTTGAAAAGACTTAAAGTGAAAGTGAAAGTGAAGTCATGTCCGACTCTTCACGACCCCATGGACTGTAGCCTACCAGGCTCCTCTGTCCATGGGATTTTCCAGGCAATAGTACTGCAGTGGATTGCCATTTCCTTCTCCAGGGGATCTTCCCGACCCAGGGATCGAACCCGGGTCTCCCACATTGTAGACAGATGCTTTACCATCTGAGCCACCAGGGAAGCCCCCTTAACAGAGGCAGAGAAGACTTAAGTATTCAGTAATTAGAATTATTGTGATTACTGTTATGGAAATCTGGGATCTATTTCTCCTAATATAAACTTGAACTGATAACTTCAATAGGATGCAAATTTGGCATCATAAAAATTTAAAACATGCTCATTCAAGGGCACTATAACTGAAAAGACCAGAAGAAAATATTCACAAAACATACCTGACAAAAGAACAGTACCCCAGAAATACAACCCCCGCAAAAAAAGATGAACTGACAGATGGATACAAGAATGGATAGATGAATATATATGATAAAGCAAGTAGAGTATAAAATGTTAATGGTGGAATCTAGAGTGGGCATACAGGTATTCACTGTGAAATTCTTTCATCTTCAATTATAAAATGTTGGAAAAAGTAACTTCATCTCAGTACACTTAAGATTTAGTAAATTCAAGAAAATACTAAGTCACTGGTCCTATTAATAGATTGTGAAACAAAATTTTGCACACCTGGGATCAACTATTTAAAGAAAGTTCTGTAGAGTCTCAGAGAACATGCAATAACTTACTAACTTTAGGCCTTTTATGCATTAAAAAAATCAATTAATCAAACCTATTTGCAAATACCTTAGATTCTCTGGAAAAAGAACATGAATGCATTGAGACATCTGCCTACATGTGGTCATCAAGGAATAGCCCCAGACATACCAACTGCCCCACTGGTGTTGCTGTGTAAAGAAATAGGCTTGCAAAGAACTAGCCTCAGAACTGAAGTGTGGTCATTTAAGAGAACAAAGAAAATGGTCCCAAGTAAATATTGGTTCTCCCCTACATTACACAGAGATAATAAAGAAAAGAACACAATGGTTCTAACTTTCAAAATCAAAACTATGAATAAAGATACCACTGAAGACACACAGTTATAATACTAAATTAACTTCTAATTAAGCACTTATGACCTGGGCATCGTAATGTTTCACAGATGATTTCATTTAATCCCTATACCAACTATGTGAAGCAGGTACAAGTTACTATTAGCCTTTTGCTTCTTCAGTCAAATAATCTGTTTAAAGCCACAAAGCTATTAGATAAAACAGACTTTGGGTACCAGTCCTCTGTCTCTGAGTTGTATTGTTGCCATCGTCTTCCTAAGAGTAACAGGCAAAGAATTCTTTTTCTATTACATTAGCAACTTCAAATAAATCTATATATGTATTCATGTGAACGAATAGGAATATATGAACATATAATGTATGTATTCATATGAACAATGAGATCAAACCAGTCATTCCTAAAGGAAATCAACCCTGAATCTGGAAGGACTTTTGCTGAAGCTGAAGCGCCAATACTTTGGCCACCTGATGCAAAGAGCTGACTCACTGCAAAAGACTGTGATGCTGGGAAAGATTGAGGGCAGGAGCAGAAGGGGGCAACAGAGGATGAGATGGTTGGAATGGCACCACTGACTCAATGGACATGAGTTCGAGCAAACTCAGGGAGATAGTGAAGGACAGGGAAGCCCAGCCTGCTGCCATTCACGGGGTCACAAAGAGAGGGACACAATTTAGTGACCAAACAACAACAGCAACAATTCATATGAATGAAAATGTATAGGAATATATGAACTGGAATCAGTCAATTAATACAATAAATTCTATCTTTACATAAAAACCAATTATTTAACTTCTTTAACCTGCTAATACTTGTTACAGTCACAGCATCTTAGTCATCATGTCTTAATGTTATAGAAAGCAGAGTTGAAAATGTTTAATCAGAAACAGCAATTTTGGCATTTGAGAAAATTAACAATATCATAAAGGACAAAATAATCTCCCCAGCCTTCCACTGCCTGGTAGGAATTAAATATACTTTTCTGGCTCTGAGACCATAGGAAAAATATTTCAACTCAGCAGAATAAATAGTCATAATTATGAGGCTATGTTCTGGATTGCCAATGACTTTTATTAAGTCATTATATGTAAGGAAGATTTGTAAGATTTCACTTAGAGGGCAAACAGGTAAAAAAACTCACAATATTTCATGTGTTTCACTGAGAGTCTGCATTACCAAAATGAAAGTATTATCATTATTTTAAATTTCATATTTTATTTTGCCATTTCCCCACCTACTTCATATTTGTAAATAATGAAAACAGCCAGTAGACTGGGCCAAGCTAGACTTTGAAGATCCTGCCAAGACATAAAACATAGGAAATTAATATTTTTGTAGGTCGAAAGTTTGGATTTTAACCTGAAAATGAAGCCACCATATAGCAACATGGTGAAGAAAAGTCCCTGGAGCCAGGAGACAGGGTTTGAGTCCTGGCTTTGCCACACAGGAGCAGAAACCTCAAACGTACTTCCTGTCGGTGGCAGGCACAAACGCCTGGAATAAAGGAAGGAGGTCCAGGGAGCATCACATCACGTGTTACACCAGCAGCTCTCAGCCTTTTGACACCAGGGACCAGCTTCATGGAAGACAATCGTTCCACAGATGGGGTTTAGGAGGTAACACGAGCGATGCAGAGCAAGGGGGAGGGTTAGACGAGGCTTCAGAAGAAGCTTCACTTGCTTCACCTCCTGCTGTGGCCCAGCTCCCAGGCTGGGGAACCCTATGTTATACCACACCCAGGCTGACAAATGTAAAGAGGCTGTATTTAGCACTGTCTTTATAATCAGATGATCCTCCCTGGGTTTTTATCCTATCCTATCCTATCCTAGTTTTTTCTGACAGAATGTGGTCCACTGGAGAAGGGAATGGCAAACCACTTCAGTATTCTTGCCTTGAGAACCCCATGAACAGTATGAAAAGGCAAAAAGATAGGATACTGAAAAAGAAACTCCCCAGGTCAGTAGGTGCCCAATGTGCTACTGGAGATCAGTGGAGAAATAACTCCAGAAAGAATGAAGGGATGGAGCCAAAGCAAAAACAATACCCAGCTGTGGATGTGACTGGTGATAGAAGCAAGGTCCGATGCTGTAAAGGGCAATATTGCACAGGAACCTGGAATGTCAGATCCATGAATCAAAGCAAATTGGAAGTGGTCAAACTTCCAAACTTCCAAGAGATGGCAAGAGTGAATGTCAACATTCTAGGAATCAGCGAACTGAAATGGACTGGAATGGGTGAATTTAACTCAGATGACCATTATATCTACTACTGCGGGCAGGAATCCCTCAGAAGAAATGGAGTAGCCATCATGGTCAACAAAAGAGTCCGAAATGCAGTACTTGGATGCAATCTCAAAAATGACAGAACGATCTCTGTTCGTTTCCAAGGCAAACCATTCAATATCACAGTAATCCAAGTCTATGCCCCAACCAGTAATGCTGAAGAAGCTGAAGTTGAACGGTTCTATGAAGACCTACAAGGCCTTTTAGAACTAACACCCAAAAAAGATGTCCTTTTCATTACAGGGGACTAGAATGCAAAAGTAGGAAGTCAAGAAACACCTGGAGTGACAGGCTAATTTGGCCTTGGAATACGGAATGAAGCAGGCAAAGACTAATAGAGTTTTGCAAAGAAAATGCACTGGTCATAACAAACACCCTCTTCCAACAACACAAGAGAAGACTCTCTACATGGACATCACCAGATGGTCAACACTGAAATCAGATTGATTATATTCTTTGCAGCCGAAGATGGGAGAAGCTCTATACAGTCAGCAAAAACAAGACCAGGAGCCGACTATGGCTCAGACCATGAACTCCTTATTGCCCAATTCAGACTTAAATTGAAGAAAGTAGGGAAAACCATTAGACCATTCAGGTATGACCTAAATCAAATCCCTTATGATTATACAGTGGAAGTGAGAAATAGATTTAAGGGCCTAGATCTGATAGATAGAGTGCCTGATGAACTATGGAATGAGGTTCGTGACATTGTATAGGAGACAGGGCCATCTCCATGGAAAAGAAATGCAAAAAAGCAAAATGGCTGTCTGGGGAGGCCTTACAAATAGCTGTGAAAAGAAGAGAAGCGAAAAGCAAAGGAGAAAAGGAAAGATATAAACATCTGAATGCAGAGTTCCAAAGGATAGCAAGAAGAGATAAGAAAGCCTTCTTCAGTGATCAATGCAAAGAAATAGAGGAAAACAACAGAATGGGAAAGACTAGAGGTCTCTTCAAGAAAATCAGAGATACCAAAGGAACATTTCATATGAAGGTGGGCTTGATAAAGGACAGAAATGGTATGGACCTAGCAGAAGATATTAAGAAGAGATGGCAAGAATACACAGAAGAACTGTACAAAAAAGAGCTTCATGACCCAGATAATCACAATGCTGTGATCACTGACCTAGAGCCAGACATCCTGGAATGTGAAGTCAAGTGGGCCTTAGAAAGCATCACTATGAACAAAGCTAGTGGAGGTGATGGAATTCCAGTTGAGCTATTCCAAATCCGGAAAGAAAAGCTAGTGGAGGTGATGGAATTCCAGTTGAGCTATTCCAAATCCTGAAAGATGATGCTGTGAAAGTGCTGCACTCAATATGCCAGCAAATTTGGAAAACTCAGCAGTGGCCACGGGACTGGAAAAGCTCAGTTTTCATTCCAATCCCAAAGAAAGGCAATGCCAAAGAATGCTCAAACTACCGCACAATTGCACTCATCTCACACGCTAGTAAAGTAATGCTCAAAATTCTCCAAGCCAGGCTTCAGCAATATGTGAACCATGAACTTCCTGATGTTCAAGCTGGTTTTAGAAAAGGCAGAGGAACCAGAGATCAAATTGCCAACATCTGCTGGATCATGGAAAAAGCAAGAAAATTCCAGAAAAACATCTATTTCTGCTTTATTGACTAGGCCAAAGCCTTTGACTCTGTGGATCACAATCAACTGTGGAAAATTCTGAAAGACATGGGAATACCAGACCACCTGACCTGCCTCTTGAGAAATCTGTATGCAGGTCAGGAAGCAACAGTTAGAACTGGACATGGAACAACAGACTGCTTCCAAATAGGAAAAGGAGTACGTCAAGGCTGTATATTGTCATCCTGTTTATTTAACTTCTATGCAGAGTACATCGTGAGAAACGCTGGACTGGAAAAAACACAAGCTGGAATCAAGATTGCCGGGAGAAATATCAATAACCTCAGATATGCAGATGACACCACCCTTATGGCAGAAAGTGAAGAGGAATTAAAAAGCCTCTTGATGAAAGTGAAAGTGGAGAGTGAAAAAGTTGGCTTAAAGTTTGGCTTCAGAAAACGAAGATCATGGCATCTGGTCCCATCACTTCATGGGAAATAGATGGGGAAACAGTGGAAATAGTGTCAGACTTTATTTTTCTGGGCTCCAAAATCACTGCAGATGGTGACTGTAGCCATGAAATTAAAAGACGCTTACTTCTTGGAAGGAAAGTTATGACCAACCTAGATAGCATATTCAAAAGCAGAGACATTACTTTGCCAACAAAGGTTCGTCTAGTCAAGGCTATGGTTTTTCCTGTGGTCGTGTATGGATGTGAGAGTTGGACTGTGAAGAAAGCTGAGCGCTGAAGAATTGATGCTTTTGAACTGTGGTGTTGGAGAAGACTCTTGAGAGTCCCTTGGACTGCAAGGAGATCCACCAGTCCATTCTGAAGGAGATCAGCCCTGGGATTTCTTTGGAAGGAATGATGCTAAAGCTGAAACTCCAGTACTTTGGCCACTTCGTGCGAAGAGTTGACTCACTGGAAAAGACTCTGAAGCTGGGAGGGATTGGGGGCAGGAGGAGAAGGGGACGACAGAGGATGAGATGGCTGGATGGCATCACTGACTCGATGGACATGAGTCTGAGTGAACTCCGGGAGTTGGTGATGGACAGGGAGGCCTGGCGTGCTGTGATTTCATGGGGTCGCAAAGAGTCGGACACGACTGAGCGACTGATCTGATCTGATAATGCAGTCTGTTCCTTCCTGAGGTAATTGTAAGGATTAAATGAGCTCTTAGAAGAGTGTCTTCCTTGCATCCCGTTAGACTCTATTACACTGTTACCCTGTTTCAGGAACATCAAAACATCAGCATTACTTTTCTGCTTCCCTGAATTAGAATCGAAGCTCCATGAGGGCATGGCCTTTGTCCATCTACTTCATTGTTATGTCTACAGATTCTAGAAAAGTTTCCAACCTTGTTCTAAGTCCTTAATACATATTTTGGGGCTGTTATTACTATTAATAAATCTCATATCCAGATATAAGTGAACAATATACAGCAGCATAATTAATGTGAAAAAAACAAGATGTGAGACCAAGCAGTAACACAAGTTTCTTCTGTGCACAACTTCTCTGATCATCTGCTTAGCAAACACCACCCTTCCCGTTTTAAAGGTGCTGTGAAGCCTTTCCTGAGCCACTGCATTGAGACTCATGCTCCTGCAGTGTTTGGCACAGGAGTCCATCTAAGCAGTTGTCCCTCTATGCCGTAAGGGAGATCCCTGTGTATGTATCAACAAATCACTCTGCTGTACCTGAAACTAACACAGCTCTGTTAGTCAACTATGCTCCAATATAAAGGTAAAAAAAATTATGGTGCCAGAGGGTAGGGCAGTCTGCACAGAAAAGTGAAAGTCGCTCAGTCGTGTCTGACTCTTTGCGAGTCCATGGACTGTAGAGTCCATGGTAGTCTCCAGGCCAGAATACTGGAGTGGGTAGCCGTTCCCTTCTCCATGGGATCTTCTCAACCCAGGGATTGAACCCAGGTCTCCCGCATTGCAGGCGGATTCTTTACCAGCTGAGCCACAAGGGAAGACCAAGAATACTGGAGTGGGTAGCCTATTCCTTCTCCAGGGGGTCTTCCCGACCCAGGAATCGAACCCAGGTCTCCTGCATTGCAGGCAGGAGCTATTTACCAACTGAGCTATCAGGGAAGCCCCTGAATAGGAGAGACTCTACAAACACTGGGATAGGGTTCTTTCATGCTCCACAGCCCACAGGAACCACAAATGTTGGCTGAATTTTACTCATTCTTCAGGAAATTGGTCGGTATTGATTTCTAGTGAAAAGGTACAGTTAACACTGGATGGCATATACTTACAGAGAAAATTGCACAAAGTACTAAAAATCTTAAGGGAAACAACTTACCGTCTCATAAAATATTTCCATCATGCGGGTTCTCTTTTCCTCTGCACTTAGTCCTTTTTTCTTCGACTAAAGCACAAAAGTTAGGCATAAAAGTTAAAAAGTAAACTGCTTTAAAACCAAAAACCAATGCTTTTTAAGACAACTTGGTTCGAAACATTATTAGAAATAATGCACGATCTCGTCTGAGACAAGAGGGTTAATAAATCCCATAGCCAGGCCTCGTGGTAGGTGCTGCCACTATAACAACAACTGTGGCTGAGACAGTCTGGCATTTTGTAGAAATTCAATATGTATCAAGTGATCAATAAATCACTGTATCTACCTTCAAAAGAGTTAATCTCTCAAAGAAAATAAACAGCCATAAAATGCTTCTCATTGATGAACAGGTACATGCATAAATTGCTATCCAAGACAGAATGAATTAATTCTACCCAGGAAAGAGAGAAGGGTTAGCTCGGGAGGCAAGAGATGAGCGGGATTTTGGCAAGTTGAGAAACAGTGAAGAGGGTATCCTGGACAGACCACACACAGGCACAGGGTTATGGAAGTTCATGGAATGCTCCAGAGAGACAAACACTTAGGGATGCTTATCAAACGAATGAGGGTGTACAGGGAGTGGCAGATGAGATGAGAGAGGTTGTCTGGGGCCAGATTACAGCAGGCTGACTGTCTAGGCAACTGAGAAGCGACAGGGCAATTTCTAAAACAGGGAGTCAGAGTAACATGGCATTGTGGAGGGCAGACAGGAGGAAGGAAAACATATGCAAGTAGAAAATAAAAGCCTACTTCAGGAGATTATTATCCTACTCTTTAGCCAATCTGAAGTTAAGAAAGGAATTTGGAATTGCCGTTGTGAATGCATTCCAGAATATACGGCCTAGAAACGCACACATTCATTTTCACAGCAAATTATCCAGTGTTCCTTGATGATTGTATAGGTAAAATAAGTAGCTTCAAAGTTAATATTTCTCTCTTTTCCCTCTGTTCATTCTCAAATACTACAGTTCCCCAGGTTCTTTCTCTATTGATCCCCTCATATTCTTTCTTTGATCTTACCTGTTTTCATGCTAAGACCTCAAACCTTTACATCCCTGGGCTAGATGGGGGCCTGAACTCCAATCACATTTAATTACCTGCCTGCTGAACAGCCTCAAACTTGAAGTCTAAACTGACCTCTTCGTCTCCCACACCTCCTTCCAAACCTGCTCTTCTGGATCCTGAGTTCAGTTCAACGCCACTTGTTACCCAAGCCAGAGGCCTGGCCATCACCCTAGACTCCTTCATCTCCATTTCACATCCAACCAGTTACCAAGTCCTGCCAATCTCCGTGCTAAGCTGTTTCTCAAATCTATCCTGTCTGCTCCACCCCTCATGCCTCCACCTAAGCTCAGGCCTACTTTAGATCTGCAGTCTGCTCACCACACTCTGTCCCTCCAAGGCCACATTCCATGCTGTCAAAAGGCAAATCTAACGATGCCTCTCCCTTGCTTAAAACTTTTCAGTGGCTGCCAAGCATCCAGGAGTATCCAGTCACCCTCGAATGACAGACAAGGCTCTCTACCATCTGATCCCAACCTACCTCTCACAGGTCCACTCCCCACCTCAAGTTTACCATAACACGAAAAGCTACGCAAGTTAAGCTGTAATACAAAAACCACTTGTAGTTCTCCACCTGCAGCATGCTCTTTCCCATTTCTGTGCCTTTTTTGGGTCCCGTGCCATAAGGCGCAGCTTGTGTGACCTGGGATTGAACCTGGGCCCTCTGCAGCGAAAGCACAGATTCCCAACCACTGGACCACCGGGGAATTCCCTCTGTGCTTTTACAAAATGCTGTTCTACCTAAAACACTTTCCTCTCATGCAAATCAAAACCACAGTGAGATACTCACCACACCTGTCAGAACGGCCATTATCAAAAAGACCGCGAATAACAAATGCTGGTGAGGATGTGGGGAAAAGGGAACCCTCGTATACTTCAGTGGGAATGTATACTGGTGCAAAAACTGTGGAAAACAGTACAGAGCTTTCTCAAAAAACTAAAAATATAATCCAGCAATTCCACTCCTGTGTGTATATATCCCAAAGAAGCACAAATTCAAAAAGATACACGCACCCCAATGCTCATCGTAGCATTATTTACATTTGCCAAGATATGGAAGTAACCTGTGTCCCTCAAGGATGAATGGATAAAGATGTGGTGTATACACACACACACACACACACACACACACACAGACTCTTATGACTTGATCATAAAAAAGCAGCAACATGGACTGACTTGGAAGGCTAAGTGAAATAAGTCAAAGAAAGACAAACAATATATGATAACACCTAAATGTGGAATCTAGAAAATACAACTAGTCAACAAAACAAAAAAGCAGCAGACTCCCAGATAAAGAGAACAAACTAGCAGCTGCCATTGGGGAGGAGGAGGGAAGGGCACACAGGGGTAGGGGGAAACGGGGGCTATTATGGGATTATATGTGCCCCAGGATTGAGAAAACAGTTTTTCTCAGCCTAGAATCCGGAGGTTAAGTTAGGGGCACTGCGGGGCTCCTAGGGCTTCAGTCTGTGGCTGCATCACTGGAAAGAGATCTAATGCTTTCGAAAAGGCTCCTAACACGTTGGTGTTATAAACTGTTCCTTGAGAGAGCCTGGGCTCCGCAAGAATTTGCCACGCAGAGGCAGGCAATGGGGAGAACCTAGCGTCCTGAGGGCACAGTTTGAGGAAAGCGCTTATCACTCAGCTCAGCAGCTTATGAAAGTGACTTAAGAAACACGGAGGAGCTCCCCAGGTGGCACCAGTGGAAAAGATCCTGCCTGCCAACGCAGGAGACACAGGACACACGGCTTTGTTCCCTCGGTCAGGAAATCCCCAGAGGAGGGCATGGCAACCCACTCCAGTATTCTTGCGTGGAGAATCCCACGGACAGAGGAGCCTGGCGGGCTACGATGCATGGGGTCACAAAGAGTCCGGACACAACTGAAGCGACTTAGCATGCACACACGTTATCATCCGTTAACATTGGTTTCAAGCTCATTTATTCATCACTCTCCTTAACCACTACAAAGAATGTTTATTACTAACCACGGTAGGAGAGTATCATGGCCAGAGTTAAAATAACTAATGTAAAAGGATGCCACATTACTTCACATTTAGAAATTTCTCCAAAAAAATCAACAAGGGCTCACGTAAAATTTAAGATGAAAGGAAATCTCCTGAAAGTGTAAGTTAGAGATTCACTCAACACTTGACTTTAGGAAAATGAAAGGAATCTTCTCTTATTATAAGTTAAAAAAATCCTAAAGTCAGGAATTCCCTGAAAGGCCAGTGATTTGGGACCCAGTGCTTCCACTGCAGGAGGCAGTTTCGATTCCTTGTCAGGGAATTAAGATCCTACATGCTGTGCAGTCCAAAAAAAAAAAAAAAAAGAAATCCTAAAGTCAGCCCTGTTGATCACTAGTAAAATTTTGAAAAATTAAAAGCAGATGATAGCTGCTGCCCTCATAAGTGGCAGACCACAACACCTATCTCTAATTTCAAAAACATGCTTGGACTTAAAACAATTGTCTACCCAGCAAGCATAACCAAACTGAAGCAACCAGCAATTAATTAACAATCAGGAAAGAGAAGAAAGGTTATCTTTGTATAACACTAAACTTATTTCTTAATGATACATGAAAAGTGGGAAATATGTCTCTTACAAAAAATTTTGCTTCATGTTTCTCCATTACCAGAGGTAAACATCAGAAAAGAGTTAAAGGCAAATTAAACCATTTACTATTAGAAGGTGATGCAGGTGTAGAGTCAGTCGGTAAAAAGACAAAAACAAAAAAAGTTAACGCAGTAGTCAGTTGTATCTGGCTAGTAACTATAAACAGAAGTCTATGAGGGCGCATTGGTACCAGATTTAAGTGTGTGCTTGTTTGGCTTCCTACATCATTGTATGCCCAGGTGGCTGGGCTGTTAGTCTAACCACAAAGAAGCCGTTATCAGTTATGATTACATCTGGACAATTACCTTCAAATAAACACTGAACAACCTAGATCCCCATCCACCACTAGCTTGGCAAAATAACGGCCACTTAAATACGAAAGTAAAATCTTTGATCCATTTCATTAGACGTTGATTCTCTGCTAACAGAAAGGGGCGGGGGGGCGGGCAGCGAGAGTAGAAAGGTTTATGAAAATGATTTGATGAGCAGAAAGACATTAAACTCGCAAAAACAAAGAGATGGTTTGGAACCTAACCAAGACAGAACTCACTGGGCCACACAAGACCACGTCTGACCAAGTCAGTGCAGTTTCATGAGCGTGCTCAGCCGTGTCAGACTCTGTCACCCAATGGACTGCAGCCCGCCAAGCTCCTCTGTCCATGGAATTCTCCAGCCAAGAACACTGGAGTGGGTTGCCATTCTCTTCTCTGGGGGGTGGCTTTCCCACCCAGGGGTCCAACCCGGGTCTCCTGCATTGTAGGCAGATTCTTCCCAGTCTGAGCCACCGGGGAAGCCCGGGTGCTTCCCTAATACAGCAACTTTAGAAGTGAGTCCTGCCCTTCAGTAAAAAAGGAGCATTTTCACAGAAATCCTCTAACTGGCATATAAAGTGGGGATTCTTGAGGTCACTTTAGAAACTGTGAGGGATTCTGAAATGTGCTCTACAGGCTACAATGCACAAAACCAATAATCGTCAGGGATCAAGCGAAGCCCTTGGGCCCTCAATGCCGCTTCCCCCAAGATTCTCAAGCGGGGGCGGCGCCTTCTGGAGGCCGGAGGCGGGGAGCCCGGACACGGCTTCTGAAGCGACTCTTGGCCTTGCTGACAGACTGCTGAGCCTGAGACACTCGGGGCACGTTCTCGAACGCTCCGCGTTTAATCTAACCCGCCCGGGAGGGCGCGGGGGGCATAAAGCGGGGGTCCCGGAGCTGCATGCCTGCCTTGGACTGGAGCAGCGGCAGCCGGAAAGCGCGGGGCGGACGCAGCGTTTGACCCGGCCGGGGAGCCGGCCCCTGCAGCCACCCCAGGAGCCCAGAGCCAGCCAGGCCGGGGTCCCACACGGCCGGAGGATTAAGCGGCCGGACCTCGGGGAGGAAGTGGACCGGGAAACGCGCCTCCGGCTCTTACCATGGCGCCGGCGGCTTGTCTTCCGGCGGCGGGACCGGCACGCGGCGAGAGGCGGGGCCGGCTCGGGCGGGTTTGATTTTGGCGCCTACACCGCCCCGCGGGCGGAGCAGCGAGGAGGAGGGGAAGAAAGACCAGCCCTCGCTCCTGCGGCGCGCAGCGACCCCTGGCGGCGGCGGCGAGCGGCCGGTCGGGTGTGGGCGGGGCCTATCCTGTGGGCGGGGCCTGCTTGGTCCCGCCCGTCAGCGCTCCAGAGGCTGGCCGACAGGCTCTCACAGCTGCTTCCGTTTTCCGTCCTCGGTGCTGAGTGTAATCCCACTTTTTTTTCCGAGGAAGTCTTGAGCCCTCGCCTTTGACGTCATTCTTCACTCAGCGGAAACCGCCCCAAGTTTGCCTTAAGAAACTGATGCCTTTTGGCCGCTGGGCAGGAAATACTGCCTCCGTCCATCCGGATTTGCCTGATCTGGGGCGGATTTTCTTTCCTCTTAATTTTATGCTCCAGCTTTTACCGCTATGCACTGCTTTTGCAGATTTTAAAAATCCCCTTGTTTATATGTTTGCCTTTCTTTTAGTTTTTTTTTTTTAATACAAGAGAGTGAATTTCAAATCAAAAGTCAAAAATATGCTACCTCATTATTTGACAAGGTGCTAGAAAATTAACTGATTTTTCAGTTATTCTGAAAATTGTATTATCTTGAACCATTTTAAAGTATAATGATTTCACTAGAAATTTGCATTGTAATAGAGACGAACCTTTGAATCTTATTATAAATTAATAACTAAAGGGATGTTGCCTATAAGCTCAACTGGGTATAATGACTCATCTCTGGGAACCTTGCTTCCCAGGTAATGAGCATTAAACTAAAATACCAATGTTAAACTCACTGGAAACCTCATGAGCAGACCCACCTGTGAATGACTGCAAGAAGGAAGAAATTAACACACCCCTGGTGACTCTGCTTAAAGTGCAGGAGACTCAGGTTGGGTCCCTGGGTCAGGCATATCCCCTAGCTGCTGCTGCTGCTAAGTCGCTTCAGTCGTGTCCGACTGTGTGTGACCCCATAGACGGCAGCCCACCAGGCTTCCCCGTCCCTGGGATTCTCCAGGCAAGAACACTGGACTGGGTTGCCATTTCCTTCTCCAATGCATGAAAGTGAAAAGTAAAAGTGAAGTCGCTCAGTCGTGTCTGACTCTAGCGACCCCATGGACTGCAGCCTAGCAGGGTCCTCCGTCCATGGGATTTTCTAGGCAAAAGTACTGGAGTGGGGTGCCATTGCCTTCTCCGATATCCCCTAGAGAAGGGAATGAATGGCAATCCATCCAGGATTCTTGCCTGGAGAAGTCCATGGACAGAGGAGCCTGGTGAACTACAGTTACAGTTCTTGGAGTCACAAAGAGTCAGACATGACTGAGAGACTTTCACACTTTCCAGAGGCTGATGGAAACCAGGAAGCGTTTGACTTTACTCCCTCTCCTTTTAGTAGAAAAGTGAAGTCGCTCAGTCGTGTCCGACTCTTTGCGACCCTGTGGACTGTAGCCCACCAGGCTCTTCTGTCCATGGGATTCTCCAGGCAAGAATACTGGAGTGGGTTACCATTTCCTTCTCCAGGGGATCTCCCCGACCCAGGGATAGAACCCAGGTCTCCCACATTGCGGGCAGACACTTTAACCTTTGAGCCACCCGGGAAGCCCTTTAGTAGAAAAGGAACCTGAATTCTAACTCAGGCACGATTGGTCCTTGGGGCACAAGCCCACCATCTTCTCGGTTTGCTGGCTTTTTGAATAAAGTCACTTTATTGAATAAAGCCAATTTCTCGCCCCAACACATTGTCTCTTGATTACTGGCATGTTGTGCAGTGAGCAGTATGAGCTTAGACTCGGTAACAGCATCTCCTGTTGCTTCTGACAGAAGCAGGATAAGGATATATTGAATTACTTCGAGTTCCATTAATTTGGTCTTTCCTAGAGTTCAGTATAATTCTGTTGATGGTATGTAAGATGATTTTAAAATAATAAAAGGCTATCCACTTAATGTTTTAATATTAGTACTAGAAAATGTATAATTAATGCACCATACCCTAGATTTTTCAAAGGGCTTCCTAGGTGGTACAGTGACAAAGAATCCACCCGCCAATGCAGGAGACACAAGAGATGCAGATTCGATCCCTGGGTGGAGAAGATCCCCTGGAGGAGGAAATGGCAACCTGCTCCAGTATTCTTGCCTGGAAAATCCCATGGACAGAGGAGCCTGGTGGGCTACAGTCCACGGGGTCACAAAGAGTTGGCTACGACTGAGCACACATGCATGCACAATGACCCTAGATTTCTCATGCATTGCTCAAGATACATCGAAAATAAGTATGTCAGTAAAAAATTAAAGTGATATTTAAGACAAATATTAAACAACTATACTGGTGTTTATATGAAGTTGTCAGAATAAAGGTGGCATTTGTGGGAAGATTTAACCATATTAAAAAGCAGAGACATTACTTTGCCAACAAAGGCCCATGTTATCAAAGCTATGGTTTTTCCTGTGGTCATGTATGGATGTGAGAGTTGGATTATGAAGAAAGCTGAGTGCTGAAGAATTGATGCTTTTGAACTGTGGTGTGGGAGAAGACTCTTGAGAGTTCCTTGGACTGCAAGGAGATCCAACCAGTCCATTCTAAAGGAGATCAGTCCTGGGTGTTTATTGGAAGGACTGATGTTGAAGCTGAAACTCCTGTACTTTGGCCACCTAATGCGAAGAGCTGACTCATTTGAAAAGACCCTGATGCTGGGAAAGATTGAAGGTGAGAGAAGGGGACAGAGGATGAGATGGTTGGATGGCATCACTGACTCAATGGACATGAGTTTGAGTAAACTCTGGGAGTTGGTGATGAACACGGAGGCCTGGCATGCTGCAGTTCATGGGGTCCCAAAGAGTCTGACACGACTGAGTGGCTGAACTGAACTGAACTTACCTTATCTGCTCTCAGACTGCCATACCTTCTGCTCCATCAAGAACAGCCTTTCTTGGGAAATCCTCTTTGGTCCAGTAAGGTTAGGACTTAGCGCTTTCACTGCCATGGCCTGGGTTCAATCCCTGGTCAGGGAAGTAAAATCCCACAAGCCATTCCCATTCTTCCATCCTTTAAATGCTCAGGTAGGCCTCTGAGTCTTTTTCTCTCTGCTTCCTCACACCTCCCCACAAGATAGGATCTCTGTACAGTTTTATCACAGCACCCCGATTCACTTTGTAATTATTTACTTGGACAGCTTCCCTCTAATATCAAACTCCTTTCTGTGGCAAAAACTGAGCCAACCATTTGGTATCACCAAGGCTTAATAAAGTGCCTGACACATGATGGACACTCAATAAATGTATATTAAATAAATTACCAGGTTTCCAAGAACGTCACCTAGTCATTGGCTTAGGGATAACTAGATACGGCTTTCAGGTGAAAAAACAAAGGATATTTTATTTGGAAAAATCTATATATTTGCATCGAGTAGTGCTTTCCCATTTACTATTTTCACCAACAGAGTTCTGAAACTATCTGATAGACCATTCAGATGTCTTGAGATGCTCCAAGTTTTGCAATATTATGGGGCAGGCTGCTGCTAAGTCACTTCAGTCGTGTCCAACTCTGTGCGACCCCAGAGATGGCAGCCCACCAGGCTCCGCCGTCCCTGGCGTTCTCCAGGCAAGAACACTGGAGTGGGTTGCCATTTCCTTCTCCAATGCATGAAAGTGGAAAGTGAAAGTGAAGTCGCTCAGTCGTGTCCGACTCCTAGCAACCCCATGGACTGCAGCCTACCAGGCTCCTCCGTCCATGGATTCTCCAGGAAGAGGTAGTATATAAGCTGAGTATGAAAGCAAATACATATTTGTAGCATCATGAATTTGGATCAAGTATCCACCACCTAGCATTTGTTATAGTACTCAAATGGCATTGGTTTATTAAACAGATTGGTGTTTTACAAAAACCTTAAGCACACATTAATTTCATTTAAAAAAATTTGAATATCTGTGCCTGCAGAGAATGTGAGGATGAACCAGACACCTTTGAGGATGAACCACTCCTTTCAGTGTGGCCTTTATGTTCCAGGCAGTGCTGCCCTTCCATCTGGGTGACTGCCACTTGCCCTAGACCTTACTCTGTAGAGGGGCATGTTGGCCCCACTCCAGCCACATCACTCCCCACGGCCAAGGAGTGTGCAGGCCCAAAGGGACATACCTATCTGTAACCCACAACTTTTCTTCTAGACCAGGAATCTGATGGTGGTTTAGTCACTAAGTTATGTCCGACTCTTGTGACCCCACGGATTGTAGCCTACCAGGCTCCTCTGTTGGAGAAGGCAATGGCAACCCACTCCAGTACTCTTGCCTGGAAAATCCCATGGACAAAGGAGCCTGGTGGGCTGCAGTCCATGGGGTCGCTAAGAGTCGGACATGACTGAGCAACTTCACTTTCACTTTTCACTTTCCTGCATTGGAGAAGGAACTGGCAACCCACTCCAGTGTTCTTGCCTGGAGAATCCCAGGGATGGGGGAGCCTCGTGGGCTGACATCTATGGGGTCACACAGAGTCGGACACGACTGAAGTGACTTAGCAGCAGCAGCAGCAGGCTCGTCTGTCGGTGGAACTTCCCAGGCAAGAATACTGGAGTGGGTTGGTATTTCCTTCTCCAGGGGATCTTCCCAACCCAGGTATCGAACCCAGGTCTCCTGCATTGCAGGCAGATTCTTTACCAACTGAGCTACCAGGGAATCCCTACAGGAATCTGGGGAACTCAGTATTCCTTGCCTGTCTACGTTTGAGTTCCTGGAAGAAGAGAACCTGCGGCAGAAATGTGCTGAAACAGGCACAGCTCTTTATCATGCTTTGCTTTCTTGCACGTAGCAGACACTGTTTTGTACACATTGAAGGTTTGTGTCAACTCTGTCGAGCAAGTCTATTAGCACTATTTTCCCAATGGCATTTGGTCATTTTGTGTCTCTATTGCACATTTGGGTAATTCTTCCAATATTTCAAACTTTTTAATCATTATTCTATCTGTTATGGTGACCTGTAATCATTGATGCTACTATTGTTAATTGTTTTAGGACACTATGAACCATGCCCATATAAGACAGAAGACTTAACTGATATGTGTTGTGTGTGTTCTGACTGCTCCACCGACCAACCGGCCATTTCCTCATCTTTCTGTCTCCCCTTAGGGCTCCCTCTTCCCTCAGACAAAACAATATTGAAGCTAGGCCAGTTACTAACCTTAAAATGGCTTCTAAGTGTTCAAGTGAAAGGAAGAGTCACAAGTCTCTCACTTTAAATCAAAAGCTAGGAATGATTAAGCTTAGTGAGGAAGGCATGTCGGGAGCAGAGACAGGCTGAAACTAAGTTCTCCTTCACCAAACAGCCAAGTTGTGGGTGCAAAGAAAAATTTCTTGAAGGAAATGAAAAGTGCTGCTCCAGTGAACACGTGAATGATGAGGAAGCGGAACAGCCTTCTTGCTGATGTGGAGAAAGTCTGAGGGATCCGGAGAGACAACCGAAGCAGCCACATTCCCTAAAGCCAAAGCCTAGTCTATGGCAAGGTTGTAAGCTATGCTAAGTCACTTCAGTCGTGTCCGACTCTGTGTGACCCCATAGACGGCAGCCCACCAGGCTTCCCCGTCCCTGGGATTCTCCAGGCAAGAACACTGGAGTGGGTTGCCATTTCCTTCTCCAATGCATGAAAGTGAAAAGTGAAAGTGAAGTCACTCAGTCATGTCTGACTCTTCTCGACCCCATGGACTGCAGCCCACCAGGCTCCTCCATCCATGGGATTTTCCAGGCAAGAGTACTGGAGTGGGGTGCCATTGCCTTCTCCATGGCAAGGTTGTAAACCTCCTCAATTCCCTGAAGGCTGAGAGAGGTGAGGAAGCTGCAGAAGACAAGTTTGAAGCTGGCCGAGGTTGGTTCATGAGGCCTGGCTTCAAAGGACAGGCCGATACTCTTATTAGGGGCTAATGTAGCTGGTGACTTTAAGTCAAAGCCAGTGCTCACCCACCATCTGAAAATTCTAGGGCCCTGAAGAATCATGCTCGATCTGCTCTGCCTCTGCTCTATAAATGGAAGAACAAAGCTTGGATAACAGCACATCTGTTTGCAACATGGTTTAACTGAATATTTTAAACCCACTGTTGAGACCTACTGCTCAGAAAAAATATTATTTCAAGATATTGCAGCTCATTGACAATGTACCTGGTCACCCAAGAACTCTGACAGAGATGTACAATGAGATTAATGTTTTAATGCCTGGTAACACAACATCCATTCTGCAGTCCATGGATCAAAGAGTAGTTTCTATAATACTTTCAAGCATTATTAAGAAATACATTTTGTAAGGCCATAGTTGCCATAGGCAGTGATTTCTGTGGTGTATCTGGGCAAAGTCAATTGAAAACCTTCTGGAAAGGATTCACCATTCTAGATGCCACTAAGAACATGTGTGGTTTATGGGAAGAGGTCAAAATATCAACAGTAAGAGGAGTTTGAGAAAAGTTGATTCCAACTCTCTTGTATGACTTTGAGGGGTTTAAGCCTTCAGTGGAGGAAGGAACTACAAATGTACTGGAAACAGCAAGAGAGCTAGAATTCAAAGTGGAGCCTGAAGATGTGGCGGAATTGCTGCAATTCATGGTAAAATTTGAATGAATGAGGAGTTGCTTCTTATGGATGAGTAAAGAAAGTAGTTTCTTGAGCTGGAATCTACTCCTGGAGAAGATGCTGTGAAGACTGCTGAAATGACAACAAAGGATTTAGAACATTACATAAACTTAGTTGATCAAGCAATGGCAGAGTTTGAGAGGACTGGCTCCAATTTTGAAAGGAGTTTTCTGTGAGTAAAACGCTATCAAACAGCACCACATGCCACAGAGAAATCATTCATTAAAGAATCAATGCAGCAGACTTCACTGTCTTATTTCAAGACTACCACCCTGATCAGTCAGCAGACACCACCCTGGAGGCAAGATCTTCCACCAGCAACAAGACTACAACTCATTGAAGGCTCAGGTAATGGCTAGCATTTTTTCTAAAAAATTTATTAAAGTATTTTTTAGTGATGTTTTTAAATTATGGTATGTATATTGTTTTTTAAGACATAATTCTACTTCACACTTAATAGGCTACAGTGTAGTGTAAACATAACTTTCCTCAGCACTGGAAAACCAAAAATTTCATGTGACTTTATGATTCATTTGGGAGTGAGGAAGCAGTGAAGATGAGACAGGAGAGGAGGAAAGGTGTGTGTATTTCCACTAAAGGTACGTACATTTCTCTGGCATTTAAAAATCTTTACAAACTCATCTTTTTTTTTTTGCCCAAGAGAATGGAAGTTTGTGGAAGTCTCAGGTGAACACAGAGGAGAGAGCTTGTCCCCACCCAACATGTGAAAACCTGGACCTTTCCATCACGGTTATTGACATTTCTTTTATGACACCTACCTTAATTTGTTCTGTACTATAGGTATTAATGCTCTTTGAATCTTTCCATCTGGGATATAAACTCCTTGAAAACAGGGACACTAACTCTTTCTGTTAACCCTGCCTCATCTCTCATCGTTTCTTCTCGAGCATTGTCTAGCCTCACGATACTGAACTATTAGTTCTCCCCTGGAGAGCTTGCTCTCTTGCCCTCTTTTAGCAAGCCTGGGTTGGCGGTCCCCACTAACACCTCTCTGCCTTCCCCCTGGGTGAGTTAACAGCTGCTAGCATCCTTGGCCCCTCTCAACAGCCCATCATCCTCCATTCTCAGGGGGGTGATGACTGGGCACGTGGAGCAAGTCTGAGTCATGGTGGGAGCCTCAGGTGTATGTGAGCGTCCTCACGCACCAGGTGAATATCCCTCTGTCCCAGGGACTGTGACGTTACGTAGCAAATAAACACCACCACAGGCTTAAACAGACACCACAGAAAGAAGGGAAAAGTCTTTCCATTCTTTTGAATGAGGGGTCCTGCATTTTCATTTTGTACCAGGCATTATTAATTATGTAGCCAGCTCTGTACATATTCATTTAAGTCTCATTCCAGTAGGATAAAGCTCCATGGGAACTGGGACCTTTTTTTTTGGTTTACTGCTATTCCCTAGTAGCTAGAATGGGACCCTAGACTCAGTAAATATTTGCTAATGAAGGTATATAAAAGCAGTTCATAGTGTTGTAATTACCTGGTGTAGTTCAACAACCACACTGTAAGCTCTTAAGAGACTACAGGTCTTATTATTTGTCCTAGCAGCCCTTAACACACAGCCCAAAGCCTAGTATCCACAGGTGCATGGGCATCTGTTCAGACCACAGCAGCAAAGCAGAGGCAGGAGGCGGGCTGAGGGCAGACTGCCACTGTCCGTCCTCTTACCCTCTTATCCTGTGATAACAAACCGCCTTTAACTGAGCCTTTGTCTGCTCTGGAAAGTGGCGTCTCTGGCTTTACATGAACCGAGATTATGGGTATAATCCGAGATGTACTAAAGCCTGGGCAAGTGCCTCACTCACTTCCAAAGAGCCCACCACCACAACCTCCTACTTGCTTAAATGGAAAGAGTAAGTGAAAAACAGAGTTAGGTGTCAATAATACTAATTTCACAATTACTAGTTAGCACTGTAACGTTCGGTCTTTTGCTCATTTTTATTGTTTCATCTCTCCTTCCCAGACTAACTCAGGTCACCTCTTTCAGACTTTCCATCTGTTATGGAAATTTAACCCTCCAAGAAGTAACACAGGGAAGTTTTTGTAGTGTTCCTCTATTTTTAACAAAGGCTACTCTAATCATAACAACTTTTAGTGTTATCTCATCACACAAAACATAAATCATGGACTTAATGAAAAACCAAAAAGCCCATAAATAAATCAGGAAAAATGCTCTATGCATATGTTTAAACCAATGACTTGTTTATAATCAATGAAGAAAGACATGAGTCCTTCCTAAGAGAACAAATGAATAAGCATCAAGTTCATACACTACTCAAGACTGAGAGCTTACCTATTCTCAGGCGTTGTGGGGCACCACAGGTCAGATGGGATGGAGTTCCCAAGATGGGGCAGAAAGACCTCGGGTTTACCTCCTCTCAAGGGCGCACCAAAATCACAACTCTAAGCACTAAGCACTATTGCTGAAAAGACCGAAACCCACCAGAAAAGATCCTCTCTAACTGAAGAAATAAACAAGGAACTAAGGGAACTGTGAGACAGGCAGGAGGCGCAGAGCTGCAATACAGTCGAGACTCCTACCCCTGGCTGGGTGACCTCCACACAAGAGAATTATGGTTGCAGAGCTTCTCTCAAAGGAGAGAGCTTCTCTCAAAGGTCCAAACCCTAGCTTTGAGGTTCCCAGCCCAGGGGTCCTGCAGTGGGGAGACAACCCCTCAGTATTTGGCCTTGAAGGCCAGTAGGGCTTACTTTTGGGAGACCCAGAGGACTAAGGGAAATAGAGATTCCACTCTTAAAGGGTACACACAAAATCTCACATGCTTCAGGACCCACAGAAGAAGGTTAGACCCACCTGCTAATCTTGGAGAGTCCTTTTAGAGACGCAGGAGGCAGCTGGAGCTCACTCTGGACTCACAGACACTGGTGGCAGCCTTTTGGAAAACTCAGTCTCCCACAAAGACACTGGAGCTGGCAAGTGCCATTTTGGAGTCCTTCTTCAGCCTGTTAGCCTCAAGACCCACTCCGCAACTACTGACCAGCCTGGAGGCACCAGTGCTGGGGCATGTAAGGTGAAGCGACTAACTGCACAGGGACACAGCCCCATCCAAGAGCAGAGAGGCAGCCTTAAGAATCCCTGAGCCCACAGCCATCCCTGGACATGGCCTTGCCCACCAGAAGGCTGAAGACCCAGCATCACATACCAGGACACGGGCATTAGACCTGGAACCCCCAGGGCCCTGCAGCCAGAGAATCCTAGGACCAAGCTCTGCCGACCAGCAGGCAGGTGCCAGTCCCACAGTTTGCTGGGCCTTGGGTCCACCCATTAGTAAGCTGCTCCAGCCTTCAGACCAGCCTCACCCACCACAGGGGAAACACAAGCCCTGGGACGATGGCAGTCCTGCGGGCTGCTATGACAGGCCCCAGTCAACATGTCAGCACCAGACCTGGGCCTGGGGGAGGGGGCTGTCTTGCCCACCAGCAGGTCAACACAAACTCTGGAACACCCCAGACCCCACTGTCAGTTGTGGCAAGAACTGGCCCCACCTACTGGTTATATAACACCAGCTCTGGGACCCATGCATCCTGCAGCCAGACCCCAGGACCAAGCTCGCTCACAGACCAATTACCATTACCAAAATAAATCAGTTAAAAAAAAAAACCCAACCCCCCCAAACCTCCCAACAATCAAAAGTCCAGGACCAGATGGCTTTACAGGTGAATTCTATGAAACATTTAGAGAATGTTCTGAAATTATTCCAAAATATTGCAGAGGAAGAAAAGCTTTCTGAACTCATGCTACAAGGCCAGCAGCATCCTGAAACTAAAACCAGACAAAGATTCCACAAAACAAGAAAATTATAGGCCAATTCCACTACCCACCCCAGTATTCTTGCCTGGAGAATTCCATGGACAGAGGAGCCTGGTGGGCTACAGTCCACGGGGTTGCAATGCGTCAGACACAACTAAAGAGACTTAACGTGTATGCAATACTGAGGAACACAGGTGCAAAAATCCTCAACAAAGTATTAGCAAGCTGAATTTAACCATACATTGAAAGAACCATACACCATGATCAAGTGGGATTTATCCCAAGGCTGCAAGGATGGTTCAACATCCACAAATCAAGAACAGAAATTATATAATGATCTCAACAGGTGCAGACAGCTTTTGACAAAAATCAGCATCAATTTATAATAAAAACTCTCAACAAAATGGGTATAGAGGAGCTATACTGGTAAGCCCACAGCTAACATTATACTTAATATGCTCCGCAGTGAAAAGCTGAAAGCATTACCTCAAAGATCAGAAAAAAAACCAAAGATGACTGCTCTGATCACTTTTATTCAACATAGTATTGGGTAGCCACAGCAGTCAGACCAGAAAAAGGAATAAAAGGAATCCAAACTGGAAAGAAGTAATTAAAAGCATCACTGTTTGCAGACCACATGATGCCAGAACACAGAACATCTTCAAGATGCCACCACAAAGGTACCAGCATGAACAACTGAATTCAGTAAAGCTGCAGGGCACAAAACTAACAGAAATGTGCTGCATTTCTAGATACCAATAACAGACTATCAGAAAGAGAACCTAAGAAAACACTCCCATTAACTAAACCTTTTCTCACTCGTATGAACAGTTTGATTAAGGTATTGATATCTTCCACATGTTCTAGAAAGTGTCTTCACTTTCCTTCACTGAGAGAGAGAACGGCAGGTTAAAAAAATGAACATTCAGCCTAGAAATGGAGAAAACAAGCTTTATTATAATGGTTTGAGATTTTGTGTATGGTAAAGATATACACATGAATCTTGTTTCTCCTATGTTTCAAGACAGAATTAATTTAAAGATTTATTGTAGACTAAAGCATCCAAAATACTGTGGTACGTATGTAGCTACGAACATACAAACACTTTGATGCACGGCGTTTATTCTCTTCTTTAAATAGGCAGTCAGCATTTTGATTCATAAAAGAACAATGATGAGAATATATCAGTACCAATGTCAAAGAGCGCAAGATTTAGTGTTCTATACACAAAATATATGAAACAGACCTATAAAGATGGAATGTACAAAATTTTAAAAGAAAAAAAAAGGAAACAAAAATCCCTCATACTCATACATAGGATTGAAAGGCTATAGAATTGAAAATGATCTAAAGAATTCTAAGAATAAAGTCTTTTGATGACCGAACATTCCCATGTCATAAAGCAAAAACATTTTAAGGCTGTGTTGCTTTCAAAAGTTATTGGAAGTGCTGTACATTCATTGGAACAACATAGCCAATTTATTCATCTATCTTAGAATATTAATAGCTTCCATACATTCTCCACAAACAGACTATACAATCACTGCCACACAATTCATCTTCAGAAAGTTTAACATCATGATTTGTAGCTTACTGTCATTTAAAACAAAACAAAAAATTATTTATTTATACCAAACAAATCTTTAATGGGCACTTAGTTTCCTTTATGGCAATGCTAGATTCCTAGTTATCAAAAATATTAAAATAATTGTAAGTTTAAAACCCTGTAACATTTACAGAATGCAACAATATCACGACTTTCAATTTTAAGCAAAATGAAACAATGTTTGCAGCAAATACCTTCAATTTTATCTTACCTGGAAATGTCTTACTTTTAAATTATTAAACTAAAAATATTCCTCCCTTTTTCAGAAGCTGGTGAATAAGGAGGATACCGTACAGTTCAAATGTACATAAAGATTTTTTCCATCTGAAGTAATCTGCAGATTACCTGATGTTTATTTGCTGTTTCCTCCAATTAACTTAGTATTACCAAAGCATTTATGTGACCCCTTTAGTATTAAGGATCCATAGACACTTGCTAGCATACTGCTATTCCAGTTAACTCCCTTAGTACATACCCTGTATATTTAGTAGTAGAAGCAAGTGTATTCTAGTTGCATGGACCTGTTAGTATTTATTTGCCTCAAATCTAGTCGAAGAGTAAATTAAAAGAAGGTAACCTGGGGACTTTAGTCACTGGAGACTAAAGTTTGATCAAGATACTAAGAACCATTTTTTTTTTTTTTAATGGCTAAGCGTCATAAAGGCTTTTTATTCATCTAAGTGGTCAAGTGACTCCACCCACCTCCCCATGTCCAGCAGGGGAGGTCTGTATCAGAGATACAGTTACTAATATCTGTAACTGGGGAGGGACTGCATCGTCACCGACCATTACATTCTAACTGGCAACGTTTTGCCGTAAGTGCCCAGGGGAAATTTGAATGGGTAGTTTTTCAGTGCTACTTATCATGAATGTATGACAGGTTCTGTACACGTGACAAACAGAAATCAAACAAAAATGGAAGAACAGAAACAAAAAGTCACTTATTTTATATCCTTCTCAGTTTACTAGAAACCATTTAGAATGTGACAAAACTCCATTTAAATCTTGTCTATTCATCTTAGCAGCAGCACTTTCCCCCTAAAATATGCTTACCAAGAGATACAGTAAATGCACATATGTATCCAAATTCGAAATGTTATTTATACTTTAACATATAGGATTATATATATTTTGGGGAAATATAGTGTTTCCTGGAGTGCCCATAGCATGTGTTTTAGGAACAGGTAGTGGGACAGGTCTGAATCAAAGTATCTCTTCTTTTATTCCAGTTTCGTTCCAATATTGACATGTAAAAAAATCAGCTTTGTGTTCCTTCTATTAAGGTACCCAGTCTAATACGTTATGATGGGTGGTTAATTTCTAAATTCACAAGAATAATTTGAATGTGCAAAAAACCCCTTTAAGTAAACGAGCTTTAAGATCCATGGCCTATGACAGAGTCTACAGAGGAAGCTACTTTCACTGGTGAAAATAAACTGAAATTAATTTAACTAGTTTAAAACCTTTCCTTTTAAACATTTCAGGAATTATCGAGTCTAGCTTATCTTTTATGCAGAAGGTTAGTTAATGGTGAAATGACATTCCTGCCCTACAGTGTAAGCTTCAAAGGGGCAGGGAGCTTTGTTTGTTTTATCCATGACTTTATACCCAGTGCCTTGAATAGTCTCTGGCACCCAGGAAGTGCTCGTTAAACATCAATGTTTAAATTCAAAGACTCATTTCACCACTGACATTAGGAAAAAAGAAACATCACATTCACATAGTTATACATGTGGGAAATGTTTTTTTATAGTACAGTTTTAAGGTGCTTTCAGTGAAAAAGGTCCCCAAGTCATTATCGAAAATGCCAAACATGACATCCTATTTGGTAGAACTGAGTAGAAAATCAAACAGTGGAAATACACCACATCTTATTTTACAGAATCAGATTTGACTAAATTATTCTTACCATGTCTCAAAATGCGTTTATACTTAAATGTAACTCAAGTTCAACTTTGTTTCTTTCGACCTGTTTTTCGTTTTGTTTTTGAAAGCACAGAAGGCCATTTTCTGACTAGAAGTCAACCAATACCAGCACTCCTGGAAAATGGCAAAAATGAAACCTGCTTTAGGGCTTGCTCTATGAGGACGGCTTTAAACGGTGCAGTTGAGGAATGTGCTGAAGCTGCTTCTGTCTTTCAGAGTGCTGCCTACTTCAATACACCAAAGGTTCAGCTAAATATATATATGATACATTCTACCTTACCCTAATCATGTATACATAGTCCTTTAATGCCTCTACTAGTCATTAGACAATGATAAATAACCATAACATGCCCTTACCTGTAATGCCTTCGCGATAACACGACTTTGGTAACACTTGCTTTCTAAGGGGAGACCACTGATCAATGACATGCCTTTGGTTGACACCATCCGTCCTCCAAAGGGCTGCTTATGGCTCTCTGTCCTAGGATACTGGTGTCCTACTACATGTGCTGACATTTTGCAAGAGGTAAAGCTTTCGCATTCGTGAAGTGGGAGAGGAGAGACACGTGTGAGCGCACGGCACAGAGAATGTGACTGACTTTGCCTTGGTTACATTCCAGTGCATTAACCTGGAGTTAACGGGGCCCGCTGGTTTACCAAAAGGTAGCATTACTGTCGTAAAATGCCTTTCAAAGTATCAGGAATTTCAGGTTTCCCTGAAAATGAACTTTGTTTTTAGATACAAGGTGAGCAGGAGCGAGGTGCAAAGAAACACATGAAGAAGATCTTTGATCAAACTCAGAAAGGGTGGGAGATTTGCATTGATTTTTTAAGTGCTAAACTCAAGAGGCTTGCTAATCCCAGGTGGGAGGATTTTGTAAGACAGCTTTCGTTTTTTCCCAAAGTAATGTTATATGTAGTTACTGATAAACAAAAAATGTCACAAGACTAATCTCTACTGTAAAAGTGAGGTTAGAAGATCCCCTGGGTCTTGTGACCAAGGTTAAATAAAGTATATAACTATAACAGATTTTGTTTTCATCTTGTTTTTGGAAGCTCTGCACAAAAGCTATCACTCACAGGATTAACAAATGCCTTTAAATATTCTAGTTTTTTTTTAATGCTTGTTTGATTTGCAAAATTAGTTAAACTACATAAATCCCTGTCCTATATGACATAGTTCACAGGTGTAAAACTTTGCAGTTTTTATAGATTCAGTAGAAGAGATTTTTTTTTTTTTAACTCTAAACGTGGATTATGGAAATCAGATATGCAGTTTTTAAGGAAATTGTTACATTCAGAAATAACCTTGGAAAGTTCACCGATGATTCCTTCTAGCAAGAAAAGTCTAGTATCATCTGGTCCTGTGTCAGGAGATCCATTCCAGTTTATGGTGTAAGATCTTTGTAAGGGGGTGTCCAGTCGCCCACTGTTACTGTAAGTACCGGTAGACCTTGAAACAGTGGTTTCCAGAGTCTGCAACCACCACGTGGCCGTCTGAAGTTAGGGCCAGGCCCTGGGGGCCATAGAGTGGATCAGCAGACGTGTTAATGTAGGACAAAAACGACCCACTTCCATCAAACACCTGTAAACATAAAGTCAGAGTGTGACAGGAGAAGTTTGAGGAACAGGAAGAAGCCGGGGTTAGGAAACCTCTGATGCTGACGTTTCTTACCTGGAAACACGGGCGCAGCCCCCAGGCTTGTTTAGGCCGCACTCACCCACAGCCCCTCCCTCCACTCACCGTGCCTGCCCCCACCTCACTCTCTGTGCCCCGTGTGAGCTGACACGCTCACAGAGGTCCCATGTGAGGGGAACGGCTCTGGATGGGGCCCGAAGAACAAACCACCCTTCTGTCTCACCCTGAGCTTTCACTTCTCCCCTTCCAGCCTCACTATCTTCTTTTATTCCCAAGCACAAGAGGGAAAAATTGGCAACTAGACCACAGAAGAATGTCCTGAGTCAACATGCAACAAGAAAATCGTACATTTGGACAGAAAGTGGTCTTTTTTGGTCAGTAAGCTTCTGCTATGATGCAATAAAAAGACCTCTTTCCCTTCCCAGGCCCAGACTGGTTTCTTCTGGCCATTCTGTTTGGCTTATAGGGTGTTTCAAAAGGCAGGTGTGATGAGGGCCACGGCACAAACAGCCGAGCATCTGTGGCCCTATTCAGCACTGCCTCCTGACTGTAGCCCCTTGTCTGCTTCTGGCTTCCCATCAGATACAGAACACCTTTTTCAAAAGTAGATGTCCACTGGGATAATTAAGCAAGATAAATACCCTGGAGAAATTAAAGTATGCAGTGTTACATTTAAAGTCTTGACCCCTTTCCTGAGAAGAGGACATCCATCATCAGATTCAACTGCCGAACACTGCTGTTCTCAGAGCGACTTGGGAATGCTCCTTGATTTGCCCAGAGCACCCTGGGTTGACTTGTTTCTATTCCACCTTCCTTAGTTTGGAACTTCTGGTTAGACTGTTTACAGCCTAATCACCTAACCAATGAACAAATGGAAAACATTCCAGGTTGGGGGACTTCACTTTCAACAAACAGCGATCACTCTAAACAAATAAATCCGTCTACCTGGATCCTGCTGTTCCCCCAGTCGGCTACGATGATGTTTCCATTTGAATCCACTGCTACGCCCGTGGGAGCATTAAACTGCCCGTTTCCTTCTCCATTTGAGCCAAACTTCAACATGAATTCGCCTTCCTGATTAAACACCTGTACGAGATATTTTTAAGTTATTTTAAACTAAGATAGTTAAGCAAACATTCTGGTTTTTAAAAAATATCTGAGCAGATTATTTAAGACATTCTTCAAAAACGGGGAGTTTACAAACTAGACCCCACATATCACTTGTGGTTCCCAAATTTACTATCTAAATCTGATTTACTATTTGTTAAACCACTTCTTTTTCTAGCTTATATCCGGTTGTATTACTATGTGAAAAATACTTCTGTTATAAATTATCAAAAGTATACAAATATAAGGTACTATGAGTAAGTAGAGATGTAATTTCCAAACACATTATTCTTTTTGCATTTAAATAAATATCTAATTTCAAGAATAGAAATTGTATTTCTAACAGGATGGACAATTGCTCAAAGTTGAATCAGAAAGTAAGAGCTTTTTGTTAGGCCAGATATTCAGAATTTACTACGATTTTACCAAGTCAACATAACAAGAAATGTGGCTGGACCACACATTTATAGCAAGGAAAATCCAAGTGAGTATGTGTGTGCGTGTGTGTGTGATAGCAGCAACTGAGGAATAAGAAAATGGCTTTTTAAAATAGATTTTCTCAGAATATTTTAGTTAGAATAGATAGCCATAAGCTTTGATGAATACAGCCCATGAAGGAGGATGATGGAAGAGGGAGCTAAACGAAACTGCAGAATTCTCAAATTCTCTAATATCTGATAATAGCCAAGCACTGGACTATTGTGGTTAATTAAATATTCTTATTAATAGAGTGTTACAGTATATGTACCAATTGTAGATTACTCAGATTACTAACATTGAGAGAATTAGCATTTTAATATGTGTTTAATGATAAGACTAGTAAGCATAACTTTATCTTGAAGATCTGGTTTTGAACACGTTCAGGATGTTCTCTTATGCCTTCATTATCATGCAACACATGTAGAAAAACTCACTGACAAATCAAAAAGTGTTATATGCAAGGCACCCATGAGCGTGAGGTTTCTAAAATGAGGACACGAGAGAGGTCACTAAGCCTGAGCACAGATCTAATCTGAAGGTGCTTTCAGAACCTTTTCAAGATTCTCTTACTGCCATCTCTGTGATCATGAAAGAGTAAAATGATGCTATTTCTTTTAGTTTCTTATGATGGGGAAGTGAGACGCTTCCAACTCTAAAGCCTAAATTTTCTTTAAGGTAAAATGAAAAAGTCGTGACTGCTTTCTGAATTAGTTACATGCTTGCCAAGTAAATAAGCTACCTCTTTGGTTCTTTGAAAGGACAGAGACAAGAATCAACTTTTACTAAGATGCCGTGTCTTTAAAATCTTTTCTGATTCTTTTTATCTCCTTCACATAATTTTGGGATTAACATGTACCTACTACTATATACAAAATAGATAATCAACAAGGATCTAATGCAGCACAGGGAATGCTACTCAATATTCTGTAATAAACTAAATGGGAAAAGAATCTGAAAAAGAAAAGATGTGTATGTATAAAAGATGTATGTATATGTATAACTGAATAACCTTGCTGTACACCTGACACTCATACAATGTTGTAAATCCAATGTTGTTGTGGTTTAGCCGCTAAGTCACGTCCGAACTTTGTGACCCCACCGGGCTCCTCTGTCCGTGGGACCCCATGGACTACAGCCCACCGGGCTCCTCTGTCCGTGGGATTTCCCAGGCAAGATTATTGGAGTGGGATTTCCTTTTTCAGGGGATCTTCCTGACCCAGGGATCAAACCTGTGTCTTTGGCTGGGCAGGGGGATTCTTTACCATTGGGTCCTATACTCCAATACAAAATAAAAATGAAAAAAAAAAAGCTATACAAATAATCATTTTGTTTGCTTATCTCTCTAAGTCAGCATGTTTTCCTTGACATAATTCAAACAGTTTACACGCTTCTGCTCCATTCTGAAATTATGAAGGCTAATTTAATCTTGTTTTGCAATGAGGAAAATGTATATCGTGAAGGTAGCTAAAGAACTAATTAGCCCACTTGTTACCCTTGACCTATAGTTCAGGTTTTTATGTTTATCAACAGAGAAGTGACTTAAATCAAGAATTCTTGTTAACTGCCCACGTTATATAAAGAAAAAAAGCCCAACTATTTAATAAAAGCTACATGGCAACAATTGTCAAAGAGAAGAGAAAAATCAAAATGACTGGGTTTTTTCCCTCTAAATGAGAGAAAAGTTGAGTTTAAATAACTGCCTCTACAGTACTGAAAACCTGAAATGTTTTCACAATTTTAATGACTTTAAATTTCTCATATTTTCTATTTTTCCCACCTAAAATGTCATTTAATTATTTATAACTTATTCAGATGAAAGCATACTAAGAGGCAGAAGTATGAGCTGAAATCATTTTTATAGTTTTCTTTTTTGATAAATTTTTACTGTAGGTTTTTATCATTTTGATGACAGTCCTTTTCTGATTTCAAAATTTTGTTCACCTCAATACCACCTCCACTTGGAAGTCTTCCCTGGTAAGTCTTAATTATGGAAATCTTCTCTTTTTTTTCTGGATATTTAGAGAACTTTATGTGTACCTATTCTTTCTGTATTTTTTGGCCATGCATCTCTTTTGGCCGTTCAGTCCCGACCAGGGGATTGAACTCATGCCCCTGCACTAGAGGCAGAGTCCTAACCACTGGACCACCAGGGGAGTCCCTATACATACCCATTCTTAAAAAAGGCATTTGTTGCTCTCTGCCTTGCATTTTGGCTACTTACATATGTTTTCTTTCTTCCTACAATGTTAGGACTGGTAAATAGGAATCCTCCCACTCACCGAGGCCAGCTGGCTCACACAGTTGCCTCGAGCAAAGGGAAAGGAGAGGCTCTGAGCCCCAGCTATGCTCAGTGGAAAAGGGCAGCCTGGCCACTGTCACGTCTTCTGCTGGGCGTGGTGGCACCTAGGCCAGGCCTCGCTGGCCCTGGCACCACTGAGACCTATATGGGTTTCCTTCTTGTTCAATGCACAACGGTTAAATGAAGGGGCCGCTCTATAAACAGAGTGCAGAGGAGGGAGCATCATGATGGCCCATGTGGTCCTTTTCTAGTTATGCTCGTCCACAGGACTGTGACAGCCCCCTGGGAGAACGGCCACAGGCCGAGGCTCCGCTGCCACTTTGCTGTGTGCATCCCTCATTCTCAAAAGACCTTCCCATTGTTCTCTTCCTCTTACCAAGCCTGGGCAGGTGTGTGTATGTGGAGGGGGGCACGGATGGAGCCCTGCCACTCAGGCAGCAACTCTGGAGAGACCCATGGCAGGAAGCGGCCTTTCAAGGAAGCAGCAACGGTGGGCATCCTTCCCCTCAGCCTGCCCCAGCACCACGGCCCACTGTGCTCCCCTCTCTGCACGGAGACTTGGCCCCATCTCCAAAGCACGAGGCCTTTCCATTTATCTACCCAGCTTCAAGACACCTTCTTCCAGGAAGAGCTGGGGAAAAGCAGCAGTGAAGAGCGTTCCTTTGGTGTCAGAATCCTATCCCTATTTAGCTCTTCCAGTCATCCACACTGCAGACTGATGTTTAGATTTGAGTGCTCAATGGTTGTCTCTAAGCGCAAACTTGACTCACTGGCCTCCCCTATGCTGTCTTCTACCCTCCCTCACATCTGCAGTGCCTGACTTTAAAACATTTAAGTGAGCTTACTTACACTTCTAGGATCAGTGCAAACCTGTATCACTTGATGTAAACAGAAGGTAACCCTAAAAACAGACAAAGAACTCTGAAAGGAAAAGTGTCTGTCAGGGCACTGCCCAGGCCACCCGACATTGCACACGTTACACGTGGAGCACACGTTACACGTGGAGCACACGTTACACGTGGAGCACACGTTACACTCGGATAAGCTTGGTCTAGAATGCTAGCAAGCGTTTTCTCGTTCCAGTAAGTGAGACACTGGTTTTAAACCACTCTATTTTCTCCTGATTTGCTCATAATAGAGGTCAAATCTTTCTCCCCACTCTACCTACTAAGGAAGATGTACTACAGTGTTTGGGGGAGGGGTGGGGAGCACCACGTGTGTGAAGGATGTATGAAGGACACTCTATGAACGGATGCCAGGGCTGTTTCCCTCCCCAAATCTATTGCGGCAGCAGAGTTCTAATATCTACTTTTGTTTGTAAGGCCGTAGGTGCAGAAAACTGAAAAAAGTCATCTGTTTTAATTTACCAAATAGCCACAAAATATTAAGCTTCAGAAAGTTCTGCCTCTCTCAGTTCAAGCAACTGCTTTTTAAAGTTTAATTTTCAAGTCATCTCCATTTACACCAGTTTCAAATTAAGAAACTTATTGGCACAATATTTTGTTCACTTTTCTGACTCTGCAAAGTCTGTGTGTCCAAATTAAAACCTGCATCTTTTAGGAGAAGCAAAGATCTGCTCTTTTAGGTTAATCCCCTAGGTCCTGTGTGTATAGGTGAGTCTCATGTTTTCTCCCAGACTGATTCCTGTATTAAAGCAATTGAAAGTTAACAACAATTGATGTGTTTATGGTACCTTGACAGAATGATTATGGAAATCTGTAACAATAATCTCATTATTGCTATTTACAGCTGCAAAATGGGGACCTGAAATAAAAATAAGAAAAAAACATGTGATAACCATAACAACAAAAATGATTACAACAACACAGTAGTTACAGAACTTCATATATTAACTTAGTTATTTAAGAAAAAACAAAGAACTATAGACTCGGTTCTTAAAAGGTCATTCAGCCAGACCTCTGGCTTCAGATAACACAGATTCGATAGCATTCTACACTTGTGGCTGTCTGCTCTGCCTTCTTCCAAATCAAGCTGACAGTTCCAGCAGCCCTCATGGAGTGGAATGAGCAGTAAGCATCAGAATTCCTTCTCCACACCACCAACTGAAAGTCACCTCTGCCAGCTTCCCCGACAGTCACACAGGGAGGACCCTCAGCTCCCACCGAAGAGAGACATGGTAACTCTTGGGAGCACCGAGGGAAAAATATCCAGCGTGTAATAATTTTTTTTCAAGTAGCTCAGAAACCCACACTTTATAATTTTGGGCGACATTCAGAATTTGGCAGAACTGGAGACAAAGCATAAAGAAAGATTATGCAAATTAATGTGAACCGCCAAAAGCATCCTTCTCAAAAGAAGTAATCAACTGTTTTCAGCCTCTTGCAGATGTAAAAAAAAAAACGAGGTAAGCCTGTGACTGCAAAGTGGCACACCAAAGAGAAAAGTAAAAGAAACCGCCTTCCCTGTGCTATTCCACACTTCTGCTCTCGTATAACCACTTAGGTGAAAAATATTCTCATTCAGAAACTTAAATAAAGCAACAGTCAGGTGGAAACAGGAGGCTCTCCATAGTTCCTCAAACATTTTCATTTAAAAACTATTTTATTCAATGTTAATATCTGAAGATTAGACTTCTGGGTTGCCACCAGTAAAAGCCCATACGGGCTGCAGTAGGACTTACTGCGGGTAAAGTCCCTGAGAAGCATCTAACCATGCTTTCGCTTAGATTCCATCCCCAGTGTCTTTCCCAAAGCCGGCAAACACACTGGGGATGCGGCGTCCTCAACATGCTCCAACATCATGCAACTGTGAGCAGAAGAAGCATAAAAAAGGGGGTTTACATATTACCATCGAGTGTACCTGCAAACTGCCTGTCCCCATTGCCTCGGCTACCAAACCTGGTGACTATTTTCCCATTCGGCTGGAAGATGAAGACGCAGCACGCCTTGTTATCCACCACGATGATGTGCCCGTTGCGGTCCACAGACACTCCTTTGGGCCCCATCAACTTTCCCGATCCGATTTTTGTCTGTTAGAAACAAGTGTGGAAATGAAGGTGAAAGCACTGCAGAGCATGAAGACAGATGAGGGTGTCAGCAAACGCTGACCTGGCTGTTCAAACAGGCGCATAGCTACTCAGGGGCCACAATCATCTGTCTTGAAAATTGTCTTTTTCACATCCATTATCTGTTACTGATATTTATATGAAATCATTTTTTTAAGGAATCACCACCAAAAATGTTCTAGAATCCCCTTAACCGGAGTCACAATTCCTCTGTAAGGAGGCAGTTTGGTGGAGCAAGGGACCACTGGATTAGGAGTGGGAAGACAGTCTCATGCTTGTCACTCACTTTGTGTCCATTTTGCTATAGCATCTGCCATAGCACACATTAATTTTTTTTCCTTAAGTTTTAGATTCTTAAGTATTATAAATGTCAAAAAGTGGCCTTAATCACTCCCACTGCTACTTCTGGAATATGTATAAAGTAAAATAAAGTAAGTAAAGCATTTAGAGTACAGTACATATTAAGCAGTCTTTAAAAGGAAGCAGTCACTTTCTTTATTAAATATCATAATTAATATCAAAGTGGCCAGGCATCTGCCATTGGACTAGAGCTCCACACAGGTGGATATCATGTCTGTTTCATCCAGCACTGTGTACTCAGAGCCTAGCACACTTCCTAACAAGTACTCAACAAATATTCACTCAATATATTAACTTGAAAAGTCTAGCATTATTGCAGGGTAATTCATTAAATGGTTCCAGTCTTTGCAGTATTTTAAAATGGGATAAAAGCATTAGATTTCTATAAAACATATACCATACGCATTTAAGACCTTACTCTTCTGAGTATAGTGTGTGTATCAATGCCTGTTTGTTGTAAGATGCATGTCTTATATCTTCAATAATTTTGTTTCCTAGAGTACTCATAAAGACGGGCTTTATTCATTCGCCCATTTATTTATTAATTCCACAAACGCTGATCGAGCCCCAGTGTGCGCCCTGTGGTAGAGGTAGAAACAGCACCTGCCCTCAGCGACGCCTCAGGGCACTGTCTACTGTGCCCCGTTGGAAGTGCCCAGTGTCAAGGGTTAACTTTGGTAGATTTGCGAGAATTCAATAGGCCATCTCAGAAGCCACGAGGAACAATACCCCAATGATACAGGTCACACACAAGGGAGCAGAAGGCGCATCTAAGGTGAGGGAGCAGGGGGAAAGGGTCTGGGAGGTGACAGGGAGGCAAGAACCACAGTCCTCCCTGGCACCAGGCTCGGAAAATGTCAGCTGAAGCAGAGCTCTCTGTGCTTTAATGAAAACCTTCAGATACTGAAAAAGGCAAGGTACAGAACAGTACCCCACCTGTATTAAATATGTGTTTACATGTGTATACATTCCTGGAAGAGAAATTAAGAAACCACATAGTGTCTATATGACACAAAGTGGTATTAATGGTGGCAGGAAAAACTCTTTTCATTTTATACTCTCCTCTGTAGACTTATTTGAAAAATCTATTTGCATATATTACATGTTAACTTAAAAACTTAAACTCTGAAAAACATTACATTCTCAAAGGTTCTGTTTTAGACCCCTTATTTTCCCTTTCTCTGTTAGTGCTATTCTGATAGGAATATAACATAAGTTTCGCATGTAACTTAAAGTTTGCTAGTAGCCACATCAAAAAGAAAAAAGAAACAGGGAAAATTCATTTTAATTATGTATTTATTTAATCTAATATACAGTAAGTCCCCTACAAATGAACAAGTTCCATTCCAAGAGCGCATTCATATATCCGACAAAGTTAGCCGAGGTACCCAACTAATACAATCGGCCATACTGTACTGAAATAAAATTGGATGTATTGTAATAGGTTTATAGTACTTTTCACACAAATAGTACATTAAAAAAATAAAGAAAACGTTTCTAATCTTACAGTACAGTACCTTGAAAAGTACAGGAGTACAGTGAAGAGCTGGTGCTTCTTAGCAATACCAACCACGTCACCATTGCTTTCATGCCTACTTCTGACATCCCGGGCTTGAAATAAAGATATTGCACTACTGTACTCTATAAAGTACACAAAAGCACCACCTGCAGAGGATGCGCACAGGCAACAATGTGCACCAGACATGCTGGGAACACATGCTCGCATCTGTGGAAGTCTGCAACTTGAAGGTTCATATGTAGAGGACTTACTATATCCAGAATTTACCATTTCAATAAGTGATCAATATAAAAGTTATTAATGAACTGGTTTACATTCTTTGGGGGGATTAAATCTTTGAAATCCAGTGTATACTTTACACTCATGGTACAACTCAATTCAGACTAGTCCCCTTTCAAGAACTCTGTATTCACAAGTGGCTTGTAGCTACTATATTGGACAGCTCAACTCTACACACTTCTAAAATCTTATTTATGCTATGGCATCAGCTTTCACTGCCATGTGTAAGATTCTCAAATCTGTATCTTTAGCCATGGCTGATTTTATCTCAAACTCAACCAACATCAAACCATTTAAAAAAACAGAAAGAGATTAAAAAAAGAAAACACCCCAAACTAGCACCTCTGAATTTCCTAATTTCTTTTATGACACCACAGTTTGTCCAGTCACCTAGGATCAAAACTTCAGAGCAAAGTTCATTCTGTCACCATTCTGAACCTCAGTTTCCTCATCTACAAAACGGCAGCGATGACATTTGCCTCCTGGGTCATGCAGATCCTGGAGGATAAAGGAGTGTCAGACACACTCTCCCTCTCTCCCACTCTCTTCAGTTGATATTATACCTGACGGGCAGGATTATCTTCTGTCCCCACAGAGACATGCAGATGCATGCAGAGAGAAGTGGAGAGAGGGAGGCGGGCCCCCCCCCACCCCCACAGTGGAGCTTCAGGCTCAGCGCTGTGCTCTATGTTGCTTCAGTCATGATCAGCTCAGACCCCATGGACTGTAGAGGAGCACGGGATTATCCAGGCAAGAATACTGGAGTGGGTTGCCATGTAGGATTTTTCATTCTTGTAAGTTTATAAATTACTGAGATTCAGATCTGATCTCTTTGGAACAAAGAGATACAGTTATTCAGAAAGGAAATACTGGCATTCTTGCAAGGGAATCTGTTGGTTAATTTAATTCTGATATTTGCAATCTAGCTCAAAGACCAGAGACTATAACATAAGAGCCTGCAAAAAAACCTTATATACTTTCATGTGTGAATGGAAGTTATGGCAGTAGAGATCAAAGCTAAAAGAGGGAACTCAGATGCTTAACAAGAACATCATTATTACCTAATACTATGAACAATGGTTGTTACTTAGAATGACTCAGTCACATAATACCAAGTGGATGATAATTATGTAGCATAAAAACAGAAAATAAGGGATAACAGCCATTTGAGAACTAGCACATGTCTAAAAGAAAACAATGCAAATGTTGAACCAAAACCTCTTTTTCCTTCCACTTCCGTTCATCACTGCTGATTAGCTGCACTAGATTCTCCCAAGTGAAATAAGAATTACTGACAATGTGTCCCCCATTTAAACAGAATACTAAGCAAAGATATTTTAGACCCTGGCTTTGGAAAAGTTAAACGAAAATATTTAACTCAAGAAATGTGTCCTTAAATTGAAAGAAAAGATGAGGTATTTTAGAATATGGTGGCCAGGGGTCTCTTTATCTGTTCTGAGGTCACAAAAGGTTCCCAGATGGACTGGAAGATGTAAGTCAGGAGGGAAGATGGAAAGGAAAAACTTAAGAGGCAGAGAGGAATAAAATTAGGCCTAAGAAGTTGGTGAGTAAAACAAAGAAAAGGAGATAAGAAACTATATCCTTAGAACTATTAGGAATAAATACAGAGAATCTAAATGTGTGTTAAGAGTTTGTTTTCCTGAGCATCTGTTTAATTTTACTGAATTCCACCAAAGAAGAAAATAAATATCTCTCTGTTTATGGTCATGGGCATCACACTTGGATGAAATCTCATTAAAGTACAAATGTTTTTTCACTTCATAACCTTCTAGTCTTTGGATTTTGATTTAAAAAAAAAAAGGAGTATGTTGCAACTATACCATATCCATTCCCCCAAACCTCTAGGGGGCATAAGTGTTCCTTCATGTTTATTCCAATTATTACCAACAGTCTTCCCACTATCAGAATCCAGTTCTTCAAGAAGAAAGCCTATTACATACAGAATACTGAACCACTGAATTAGAAATGTTTGATACAGGAAACCTTGCTTTCTTAAATATAAAACTACTGTTTCAAGTTGTTTTAATATAATAGATATAAAATATTTCAGATATAAAACTTTCAGTAACTATTTTAGTGTTAGTTTTTAAATTTGAAACAACAGGTCATGGTTTTGCTAGAGTATTAAACTAGAATAAATGGGTTATCTCCAAATTAGAAGAGTATTTTCAAGAGGTCACTGAAGAGTGTTCATTCTAGTAATGATAAAGCTGTCATATTTGGGTAAGCCTTACCACAAATACAACTATGAATACAAGAGGACGAAGTTAGAGACACAGCAAGACAAGAGAACTTGTGCATATTGCCATGATACAGTCATTAAATTAGCAGTGGAACAAAAAAATAAAGGACAACTGAAGATTGGTATGCAATATGGTGGAATTAGAGTTGATAGTTTTTTATTCTCCAAGTCTGAACAAAAGCTGCCCCACGAAAACAGAGGCTCCAACCTGAGGGTTAATAAGTACGTAACTTTTTAAAATTAAACTGATGGGGTGACTGTTGTGATCTAACAAACACACAAAGGAAAATACAAATTCTTCCAGTAAGAGACTAAGTGAATTTCACGCATCTTTAGGATTTCAGAATAGATTATGAAGAGCACCGTCCCCGTATAAGTCTGGACAAAGAAGGAATGAGCACCAGGAGCCAGCATGAGGTCATGAAGGCGGAATCGTAGCTGATCCAACAGACGGGATGCTTTGGACAGGCACTGGAAAAGAACGCTTCCTGGATGCCTATTTCACACCAGGCACATATAAAATCCAGAAATAATATCTCATGTAATCCTTATCCAAATCCTGTAAGTCAGATTTTTTTTAAATCCAAATTTGCAACACGAGGCCATCAAGGCTTAAGAAAGTCATGCAATCTGCCAAACGTCAAACAGTTAATAAGCCGCAGAGCTGGTATTCCAATGAGTTAAAGTTCATGCTGTCCACTGACAAAGAAGCCTGGACCAGCCGGGGCCGGGGACGATACTGCACACGGCCTGCAAGACACTGCTTGTGACAAAGTGTTGCATCATCGTGGGAACAAATGTAGAAAATGGGTTGGAGATGATCTTGTTGGAAAAGAGATTTCTGTTGTCATCAAACAGCACTCTATTCCTCAGTGATCGGCGGAAGACACAGAAGATGATGCTGGGAGTGACAACAAGTACACTGAACGATGGGTTCCCTGCAGGTAATAGCTCAGCTCACATTTTCTCTTTGGAGACAGCCCCCGTTTTCTTTTCCTTTCAGTTCTTACATTATGAACCACAACACTATGGTTCAAAATTGTACCAAACAATTTGTGACTGACTAAAGGCTGACATGGTATGGACCTGACAGAAGCAGAAGATATTAAGAAGAGGTGGCAAGAATACACAGAAGAGCTGTGCAAAAAAGATCTTCACGACCCAGATAATCATGATGGTGTGATCACTCACCTAGAGCCAGACATCCTGGAATGTGAAGTCAAGTGGGCCTTAGAAAGCATCGCTATGAACAAAGCTAGTGGAGGTGATGGAATTCCAGTTCAGCTATTCCAAATCCTGAAGGATGATGCTGTGAAAGTGCTGCACTCAATGTGCCAGCAAATTTGGAAAACTCAGCAGTGGCCACGGGACTGGAAAAGGTCAGTTTTCATTCCAATCCCAAACAAAGGCAATGCCAAAGAATGCTCAAACTACCGCACAATTGCACTCATCTCACACGCTATCAAAGCAATGCTCAAAATTCTCCAAGCCAGGCTTCAGCAATATGTGAACCATGAACTTCCTGATGTTCATGCTGGTTTTAGAAAAGGCAGAGGAACCACAGATCAAATTGCCAACATCCACTGGATCATGGAAAAAGCAAGAGAGTTCCAGAATAACATCTATTTCTGCTTTATGGACTAGGCCAAAGCCTTTGACTGTGTGGATCACAAAAAACTGTGGAAAATTCCAAAAGAGATGGGAATACCAGACCACCTGACCTGCCTCTTGAGAAATCTGTATGCAGGTCAGGAAGCAACAGTTAGAACTGGACATGAAACAACAGACTGGTTCCAAATAGGAAAAGGAGTACGTCAAGGCTGTATATTGTCACCCTGCTTATTTAATTTACATGCAGAGTACATCATGAGAAACAATGGACTGGAAGAAACACAAGCTGGAACCAAGTTTGCTGGGAGAAATATCAATCACCTCAGATATGCAGATGACACCACCCTTATGGCAGAAAGTGAAGAGGAACTCAAAAGCCTCTTGATGAAAGTGAAAGTGGAGAGTGAAAAAGTTGCTTAAAGCTCAACATTCAGAAAACGAAGATCATGGCATCCAGTCCCATCACTTCATGGGAAATAGATGGGCAAACAATGGAAACAGTGTCAGACTTTATTTTTTTGGGCTCCAAAATGACTGCAGATGGTGACTGTAGCCATGAAATTAAAAGACGCTTACTCCTTGGAAGGAAAGTTATGTCCAGCCTAGATAGCATATTCAAAAGCAGAGACATTACTTTGTCAACAAAGGTTCGTCTAGTCAAGGCTATGGTTTTTCCTGTGGTCGTGTATGGAAGTGAGAGTTCGACTGTGAAGAAGCTGAGCGCCCAAGAACTGATGCTTTTCAACTGTGGTGCTGGAGAAGACTCTTGAGAGTCCCTTGGACTGCAAGGAGATCCAACCAGTCCATTCTGAAGGAGATCAGCCCTGGGATTTCTTTGGAAGGAATGATGCTAAAGCTGAAACTCCAGTACTTTGGCCACCTCATGCGAAGAGTTGACTCATTGGAAAAGACTCTGATGCTGGGAGGGATTGGGGGCAGGAGGAGAAGGGGACGACAGAGGATGAGATGGCTGGATGGCATCACTGACTTGATGGACATGAGTCTGAGTGAACTCCGGGAGTTGGTGATGGACAGGGAGGCCTGGCGTGTTGCGATTCATGGGGTCGCAAAGAGTCAGACACGACTGAGCGACTGAACTGAACTGACCTGAAAGGCTGACATGTGTAGAGTCTTCTCTTGTGTTGTTGGAAGAGACTGTTTGCTATGACTAGTATGTTCTCTTGGCAAAACCCTGTTAGCCTTTGCCCTGCTTCATTCTGTACTGCAAGGCCAAATTTGCCTGTTACTCCAGGTGTTTCTTGACTTTCTACTTTTGCATTCCAGTCCCTTATAATGAAAAGGACATCTTTTTTGTGTTTTAGTTCTAAATGGTCTTGTAGGTCTTCACAGAACCATTCAGCTTTCACAACAACACAGGAGAAGACTCTACACATGGACATCACCAGATGGTCAATACTGAAATCAGATAGATTATATTCTGCAAGCAGCCAAAGATGGAGAAGCTCTATAAAGTCAGCAAAAACAAGACTAGGAGCTGACTGTGGCTCAGATCATGAACTCCTTATTGCCAAATTCAGACTTAAAGAAAGTAGGGAAAACCATTAGATCACTTGGGTATGACCTAAATCAAATTCCTTACGATTATAAAGTGGAAGTGAGAAATAGATTTAAGGGACTAGATCTGATAGACAGAGTGCCCGATGAGCTATGGATGGAGCTTCGTGACACTGTATAGGAGACAGGGATAAGACCATCCCCAAGAAAAAGAAATGCAAAAAAGCAAAATGGCTGTCTGAGGAGGCCTTACAAATAGCTGTGAAGAGAAGAGAAGCAAAAGGCAAAGAAGAAAAGGAAAGATATTCCCATCTAAATGCAGAGTTTCAAAGAATAGTGAAAGGAGAGATAAGAAAGCCTTCCTCAGTGATCAGTGCAAAGAAATAGAGAAAAATCAGAGATACCAAGGGAACATTTCATGCAATGATGGGCTCAATAAAGGACAGAAATGGTACGGACCTAACAGAAGCAGAAGATGTTAAGAGGAGGTGGCAAGAATACACAGAAGAACTGTACAAAAGAGATGTTCATGACCCAGGTAATCATGATGGTGTGATCACTGACCTAGAGCCAGACATCCTGGAATGTGAAGTCAAGTGGGCCCTAGGAAGCATCACTACAAACAAAGCTAGTGGAGGTGATGGAATTCCAGTTCAGCTATTCCAAATCCTGACGGATGATGCTGTGAAAGTGCTGCACTCAATGTGCCAGCAAATTTGGAAAACTCAGCAGTGGCCACGGGACTGGAAAAGGTCAGTTTTCATTCCAATCCCTAAGAAAAGCAATGCCAAAGAATGCTCAAACTACTGCACAATTGCACTCATCTCACACACTATCAAAGTAATACTCAAAATTCTCCAAGCCAGGCTTCAACAATACATGAACCGTGAACTTCCTGATGTTCATGCTGGTTTTAGAAAAGGCAGAGGAACCAGAGATCAAATTGCCAACATCTGCTGGATCATGGAAAAAGCAAGAGAGTTCCAAAAAAACATCTATTTCTGCTTTATGGACTAGGCCAAAGCCTTTGACTGTGTGGATCACAATAAACTGTGGAAAATTCCAAAAGAGATGGGAATACCAGACCACCTGACCTGCCTCTTGAGAAATCTGTATGCAGGTCAGGAAGCAACAGTTAGAACTGGACATGGAACAAAAGACTGGTTCCAAATAGGAAAAGGAGTACATCAAGGCTGTATATTGTCACCCTGCTTATTTAACTTATATGCAGAGTACATCATGGGAAACACTTGGCTGGATGAAGCACAAGCTAGAATCAAGATTGCTGGGAGAAATATCAATAACCTCAGATATGCAGATAACACCACCTTTATGGCAGAAAGTGAAGAAGAACTAAAAAGCCTCTTGATTAAAGTGAAAGAGCAAAGTGAAAAAGTTGGCTTAAAGCTGAACATTCAGAAAAAGAAGATCATGGCATGCAGTCCCATCACTTCATGGGAAATAGATGGGGAAACAGTGGAAACAGTGACAGACTTTATTTTGGGGGCTCCAAAATGACTGCAGATGGTGACTGCAGCCATGAAATTAAAAGACGCTTACTCCTTGGAAGGGAAGTTATGACCAGCTAGACAGCATATTAAAAAGCAGAGACATTATTTTGCCAACAAAGGTCTGTCTAGTCAAGGCTATGGTTTTTCCAGTAGTCATGTATGGACGTGAGAGTTGAACTATAAAGAAAGCTGAGTGCCGAAGAATTGATGCTTTTGAACTGTGGTGTTGGAGAAGACTCTTGAGAGTCCCTTGGACTGCAAGGAGATCCAACCAGTCCATCCTAAAGGAGATCAGTCCTGAGTGTTCATTGGAAGGACTGATGTTGAAGCTGAAAGTCCAATACTTTGGTCACCTGATGCAAAGAACTGACTCATTGGAAAAGACCCTGATGTTGGGAATGACTGAAGGTGGGAGGAGAAGGGGATGACAGAGGATGAGATGGCTGGATGGCATCACCAACTCAATGGACATGAGTTTGAGTAAGCTCTGGGAGCTGGTGATGGACAGGGAGGCCTGGAGTGCTGCAGTCCATGGGGTCACAAAGAGTCGGACAGGACTGAGCGACTGAACTGAACGGAAAGGCTGACGTGAATTGTTTTCTATCATTTCCATGTTATCTGTCTTTTTTCCTCAAAAGGCTTCTATATTTTTAAAGAGTAGGGACAATGTGTTAATAATTCTGTTTCTCCCATATCATCATCTATCACAGGCCTGAAGGAACTTCATAAATGATAATCTGTAGGCTAATTTGGGAAATATAAATTGCCTCAATAACCTTTTATAAAAATTGTTGTTTTTTTGAATGGAGGTAAACCTGATGATATTAAAAAAAGAAAAACAAGAAGCACTACCCATGACATTTTTCACAGAACTAGAACAGATAATCCATAACTTATATGGAACTATAAAAGACCCAGAATCGCCAAAGCAATCTTGCGGAAAAAAACAAAGCAGGAGGCATAACTCTCCCAAACTTTAGACAAAACTGCAAAGCTACAGTGGTCAAAACAGTGGTTTTGGTACAAAAGCAGACAGATGGATCAATGGCACAGAATAGCCAGCCCAGGAATAAACCCATACACAAAGGTGGTGGTCATGGTTTGGTCGCTGTGTCCTTTCCAACTCTTGAGACCCCATACTCTAGCCCACCAGGCTCCTCTGTCCATGGGATTTCCCAGGCAAGAATATTGGAGTGGGTTGCCATTTCCTCCTTCAGGATCCTGACCCAGGGACTGATCCAACATCTCCTGCACTGCAGGCAGATTTCTTATTGCTGAGCCACCAGGGAAGCTCACGCACAAAACAGGGGCAAGAATATAAAGTTGGAAAAAAGACAGTCTCTTCAGGAAGTGGTGCTGGGCAAGTTGGACAGCTGCACATAAATCAATGAAGTTAGAACACATCCTCACACTATGCACAAAAATAAACTTAAAATGGCTTAAAGACTTAAACATAAGACATGACACCATAAAACTCCTAGAAGACAGCATAGGCAGAACATTCTCCAACATAAATTGTACCAATGTTTTTCTTAGGTCAGTCCCCCAAGGCAACAGAAATAAAAACAAAAATAAATAAATGGGACCTAATCAAACTTACAAGCTTCTGCACAGCAAAGGAAACCATAAAAAACACAGATACACACAAACAAAAAGACAGTCTACAGAATGGGAGAAAATATTTGCAAATGAGATGACTAACAAGGACTTAATCTCCAAAATATACAAACAGCTCATAGAACTCAACCACCAAATAAAACCCAATCGAAAAACAGGCAGAAGATATTAACAGACATTTCTCCAAACAAGACATACAGATGGCCAGTGGGTACATGAAAAGATGTTCAACATCATTAATAATTAGAGAAATGCAAATCAAGACTACAATGAGGTACCACCTCATACCAGTCAGAGCGGCCGTCATTAAAATGTCTACAAATAACAGATGCTGGAGAGGATGTGGAGAAAAGGGCACCCTCCTTCAGTGCTGGTGCGAGTATAAATTGTACAGCCACTGTGGGGAACAGTATGGAGGGTCCTCAAAAAACTAAAAATAGAGCTACCACATGATCCAGCAATCACACTCCTGGGCACATACCCAGACAAATCTAGGATTCAAAAAGATAAACACAACCCTCTATTTGTGTGTGCGTGCTCAGTTGCTTCATTTTTATCCAACTCTTTGTGACCCCATGGACTGTAATCCACCAGGCTCCTCTGTCCATGGGATTTTCCCAGCAAGAATAGTGGAGTGGGTTGCTGTGCCCTCCTCCAGGGGATCTTCCCGACCCACAGATCGAACCTGTGTCTCCTGCATCTCCTGCACTGCAGGCAGACACTGGAGAAGCCCACCCTAGGCTCATAGCAGCACTGTTTACAAGACCCAAGACATGGAAACAACCTAAATATCCATGAACAGATGATGGATAAAGAAAAGGTAGTACATATAAACAATGGAATACTAGTCAGTCATAAAAAGAATGAAATAATGCCATTTGCAGCAACATGGATGCAACTGGAGATTATCATACTAAATGAAGTCAGAAAGGGAAAGACAAATACCACACGGTATCACTTATATGTGGAATCCAAAATACAGCACAAATGAAGCTACCTACAAACCAGAAACAGGTTCATGAACACAGAGAACAGACTTGTGGTTGTGAAAGGGGAGACGGACCGGACTGCAGTTTGGAGAAAGTAGACACAAACTACTGCATTTAGCATGAATACATGGAGTTAGAAGATGCAAACTATTCCATTTAACATGAACACACCACCAGGTCCTACTCTATAGTACAGGGAACTACATCCAACCCCCTGGGATAAGCTATAATGAAAAAGAGCATTTAAAAAGAATGTAATTTAAAAGAGCAACTGAGCAAACTAACTGCTTTATAAAACAAAGCCATATTTAGGATATACATGAGTAGATTTATAACAATATCACTGTGACACTCGCTTTGTTAAACTTAGATGTGACAAAGTCAAGATGTTCTGCGTATGAAAAACTGTTGAACATTTTATTGGATCTGTGAGACCCCCCAGAATAGACAATTTTATCTTGTATTCCCTATTCCTTCTCTCAACTGGTCAGTTGTAGTTAATCTCACCTTAAACTTGCCATCTGATGAGAAGATGCTAACCCATTTGTTATCATAATCAGCAATGATTATGTCCCCACTGGGATGCACGGCTACTCCTGTGGGACGCTGCAGCTGCCCAGGAGAGCGTCCTCGTATGCCAAAACGACTTTTGAACTGTCCATCATTGGAAAATATCTGAAAAACAAAGTACATTCATTGCAATGTGAGCTAGCACAGAAATCATCAGGGCAAAAACAGGGAAGAATATTTGTCGTAAGGACTACAGGGCAGAACATACAAGCCCTATTTGAAGTAAAGCCTACACACACAAGATTAGCTTCCCTTTCTTTTCTTGCATCTTAGGCCTTAAGTTGGAGAAGGCGATAGCACCCCACTCCAGTACTCTTGCCTGGAAAATCCCATGGACTGGGGAGCCTCGTAAGCTGCAGTCCGTGGGGTCACGAAGAGTCAGACACGACTGCGCGACTTCCCTTTCACTTTTCACTTTCATGCATTGGAGAAGGAAATGGCAACTCCAGTGTTCTTGCCTGGAGACGGTGGGGTCGCACAGAGTCGGACACGACTGAAGCGACTTAGCAGCAGCAGCAGGCCTTAAGTGGAAAACTGCACCTGTATCTACGTTATCAATACAAGTTGTTAAAGGTATACAATTAGGAGCCATACCTGCACACACTGGTTGTTACTGTCAGCAATCAGTATCTTTCCATTTGTAGATGCCGCTACCCCTTGAAGATTTGTGAATTCCCCTTTATTTCTTCCTTTGGTACCTAAAAATAAATGACAAAACCATAGACAATTAGGAATTTCCTTGGCGGTCCACTGGTTAAGACTTCATGCTTCCATTGCAGGGGGCACAGGTTTGATTCCTGGCTGGGGGACTAAGATCCTACGTGACACATGGAGTAGCCAAAATAACAAAACAAACAAACAAATACCATAGAAAATTAAACAACAGAGAGTTAGATTTCTCAGCTATAGCAAGAAAATTATTCAGTCCTCTATAAGTAGCCTGAGAATGCAATGTTTTTTAAATTACACTTAAAAAAAAGAGGAACCCTTCCCACTGACCTAATCTATATTCTATTAAACTTGTCTTCCGGACCAATAAAGTATTTGCAACATCACATTATGGGGGGCAAATATCAATCTTTTCTTATTAAACTGTGGCTGCAGACTAATATGATTAAAATATATTTAGATTCCACAAAGACATGATTATAAAAACAAATATTACAATACTGAGGATATTTAGTAGCAAAGGGTCTTATTTTGGGGTTGTGCCAAAATTCCTTCTCCAATTCAGCATCTCTTAGAAACCTGGACACTTGACTTCGAGCAATTTTAACTAACCACAAGGTCACAGGTGTTACAAAACCAGCAGGCTGATATTCAACCACTGGAGTTATCTATGAACTATTTTCAAAGACTCAGTGTCTCATTAAGCTTATCTCTCCTATAAAAGATATCCTGACGTGCTTTCTAGATTAAATAACTAAGAAAGGCAAAAGAAAATTAATCAATGTAAGTAAAGCCCCTCATCCTTCTTAGAGTTTTTTACTGAAGAGATGAAGAGGGAAAAAAAGCTTAAAGATGTCTACGGTTAACAGATGTTTGTTTTTATTTCAAAAGAAGTATTTATAACTTATTTTAATAGGACCATGTAAATATTAACAGATGGAAATAAAAGGAACTTTGCTCAGAAATGACCGGGAAGGAGGTTTAAATTTTCACAGTTGGAGAGTGAGAGCTATGCCTCAGTTTTATAATTTCATTTACATTCAAAAGAGAAACTTGATATTTGTTTTTAGACATCAATGCAATTCCCCAGGAGAGCAAAAACAGGCTGCCAGTGGCCAATGTCAAGGCCCTATTGAGGTGCTTAAGAACAGGGAGACTCTTCAGAAACTGGCTTCTGCATTTAGAAAGTGAAACTGTGACAGAATTAAACTTAGAACAAAATCGACCAACAGAATCTCTGGGTGAATCATCTGATCAGCTACTGCTAACTGCTAAGTCACTTCAGTCGTGTCCGACTCTGTGAGACCCCATAGACGGCAGCCCACCAGGCTCCCCCATCCCTGGGATTCTCCAGGCAAGAACACTGGAGTGGGTTGCCATTTCCTTCTCCAATGCATGAAAGTGAAAAGGGAAAGTCAAGTCGCTCAGTCATGTCTGACTCTTCACGACCCCATGGACTGCAGCCTACCAGGCTCCTCCGTCCATGGGATTTTCCAGGCAAGAGTACTGGAATGGGGTGCCATTGCCTTCTCCGGTCAGCTGGTTCTTATCAAATCCACAAGATAGTTGTTTTATTGAGATCCTGGGCCCTAACATGATGACTCATGATCTCTGTCTCTTTTTATAACATGAAATAAAAATCTGATCCTCAAAAGAACGTCTTGCACGCTGTAGGACAAACGGTTCTATTTAATTTCAGATGTTTCAGAAAAGATGATCTTTATACTTGATCTTCACAAAATCCCTTGAATATGAAGGTCCATGGGATCAGCTAATACTTTAAAAATGGTATGTTGATATCTGTTTGTGTTGGAGGGAGGGGCAGGAAAAGAGGTGGTAGGCCCTTAAAAGAGGTACGTGACAGCATGGTATTAGCTTTGGGGCATTGAAGTCTGAATAACAGCTGAGTAACAGGCACAGCAAAACAAAAGGATGGACTAAAAGCAACAATTCTTCTAAAATGCTCAGTCTGTACTTTTTAAAAGGCAGTAGGGGCAAGGCCAGGGTCTGCAGAGAATAAAAGGTTAATTTATCAAGAACGTTGATAAACAAAAGCATGGAAGTTATTAGCAAGATAGGGAACTGAGGACCAAACAAAGAAACATAATACAAGAGTCCTACCAGTGGACTGGAAAAGAGGTGACGGTAAAGAAAACCCAGGCTGTTTTGTAAAACTGGAAGTTTACCCATGGCCCAGAGGGCATGCAGGCAGAGGAAAGAAATACTGAAAACGGGACGGGAGTAAGAAGCACGTGGACAGAGTGGACAGCACTGGTTTGCTGTTTAAACCCGCCTGCTGTCCTCTTTTCTTTAACTTTTGGCCCACGCTGCTGACAATGTGTGTGAGTCTCTCAGTCCTGTCTGACTCTTTGCAACCTCCTGGACTATACTGTCCATGGAATTCTCTAGGCTAGAATACTGGAGTGGGTATCCTTCCCTTCTCCAGGGGATCTTCCCAACCCAGGGACTGAACCCAGGCCTTCCACACTGCAGGAGGATTCTTTACCAGCTGAGCCACAAGGGAAGCCCCATTCTGCTAAGACAAAGCCTATTCTATTCAGAGAAGGCTCTGCAGGCAGCAGCAGTTGAGGTTTGAAAGGAAGGAAAAAAACAGAGACTAGTGGTTCCGTAGATGTTCAGCAGTTCCTCTGTCAAAAAGATTTAATTGTCCTTCTAAAAAACGGAAGTGATGCAGAAGGAGGGAATATCTGAGCAAAAAAACTATGGACACCTTTTTTTGCTCTGCAGAAATAAACACACATTTTTGAGGGTCAGTAGAAATGGGAAACAACTGTATGAGGGACCATAATTTTAAAATTCGGTCAGACGTATAATTGGCCTCTGTATCAATATTGTTTGGAACAAGGGGAGAGAAGCCTCTGCCAGTCTGAAATGGATGCGAGATGCTCCGTACAGGCTCTGAGAGGAAAGCATCTACAGTACAGAGGCCCACCCTGCTGGGGCAGGTCCTCCCACCCCCACCACGCCCAGGCTTCTGTGCGGGCCCAGCTGTCACTCTCGGTCTCAAGTTAACGAGAGAGCTTGAGTCTGCTGCCCCGCATGTCAATAAAACCCCAGGGCTGGAGGCACATCTGTTAGATGGCTTATATATTTTTAAAAAAAATTAGATGGAACAGGCATTGCCATTTCCTGAGGATTAAAGGAAATCCAGCAACATACTTGAGGGACAACTCGTGTTGACTATATTTACAAGGAAAATCTTAATGGTGAGTAGCGATACGCACGGAATCATTATGCTGAAATGCCCAAAGTCCAAGTGTTTAAAAGTGTCTTGGGTCCAAAGGAAACAGAAATTCCAGAAGTTAGAAATAATTTGGAGTGATGCGTTCCTCTTCAATATAGTAAATAGTATTTAGTCCAGAGAAAAATGTCTAGCCTGCCACAAAGTATTCTAAATAAATAAGGAAAACCAGTTCTTTCATAACAAATATAAGTGAAGTATAAAACATATATAGTCATCATAAAATCTTTCCCTGTCTAATGGCTACATTTGGGCTAGTAAAATGAGTAATCTGAGTTTTTAAAGTAATTATAAACAATTTGGTAACAATTCCATAAGATAATTATATTTGTTTAATTATAATTATATTTGGTAACAATTCCATAAGATTTTAAACTAGCCTATGACACACAGAATGACTTTTTATCAGCTTCTTATCCATGCTCCTGCCCATGCCTCTAGGAAGATTACAGAAGTAAGGTAATAAGTTCCTGGGCTGAAATAGGTGATCACAACTGCAAACCTCTTCCCACTCCCACTCCAACCTAGTAAGAAAATTAACACTAAATAAACCTAGATACTTAAGAGTCGGATAACGCTAAAGGACGAAACAGCCAGACACAGGGTTTAACACAGGATCTTCAACCAAATAGGTGCTTAGCATACATTTGCTGAATGAATGGGTCTCTAAATGAATTATGAATGACTGAGTAAACGACAACCCACATTACGTCATGGGAAAAGGAAGTGTTCAGTAATATTGACAGCACTTTCATATACATTCTCTGATGCACTCCCTGTAACAACCCCAAGAGTCATCAGCAGGATAAATATTATCATTCCATTTTAAAGATGAGGAATTGAAGCTAGACATATCACAGAGTTAGCAAAGAGACAGAGCAATGAATAAAACCTGGTTCTCCTAACCCTTTACAAAATACATATTTTTAATACATACATTGCTTCTCTCTAATTGGGTATCAGGTTTCTGAAGTGAGGACAATTATTCTCTGGGTTCACATGAGCCATGCTTGCTCCATAAAAATCTTTGAGGAAATTCTGTTTTAACTGGTTCACTGTCTCCCTCACTAAACCATGAGCTCCCCAGGGGAAGCTGCAACATCTGTCCTGTTCTCTGGAGCAGCTTACAATACAGCGCAGTGCCTGGTACTTGGTAAACAGCAGTGGCATCTTTCCACATGTGAAATGCAAGAGACGTTCCCAAGAATGAGTTTCTCAAGCAGTAGGTCAGGGTTCCTATAAAAACCTCAGATGCCAAATTAGCACACTCTCCTTCCTCAGGGATTTTAGAGAGGGAAGATGATGCCTTGCAGAAATGAGGCAGGGAAGAGGGGTATAAATTATCATATCTTCCTGTAAAGCCTCTGAACACATGCTAAGTGATTTTATACAGCCATCTGCTCTCACAAGAAAGCACATTGATCTAGAGAACAAATGAATGGTTCATTCACCACTTCCCAAGGACTCATTAAGGTATGGTTGGATGAATTGCATAATTTGAAACAATTCATCTGTAATTCTTTCATTCCCTCCCACCTCTTCAGCTTCCCCTTTGTTCAATGCTTTTCTTAAATAGCTCACAAAACCACCTCATGGCTTTTAGTCAGCAAACTCTGACAGTGCAGGGAAAAACAATCTCTTGATGTTTTAAGTCTTTATCAACAGATGCGCTAAGCCACTCCCCTGTACTCCTTCAGGTTTGTTTTGCAATTTAGCATTCAGTTTAGTTCACTTTAGTTCAATCGCTCAGTCGTGTCCGACTCTTTGCGACCCCATGAATCGCAGCACGCCAGGCCTCCCTGTCCATCACCGACTCCTGGAGTTCACTCAGACTCACGTCCATCGAGTCAGTGATGCCATCCAGCCATCTCATCCTCTATCGTCCCCTTCTCCTCCTGCCCCCAATCCCTCCCAGCATCAGAGTCTTTTCCAATGAGTCAATCCTTCGCATGAGGTGGCCAAAGTACTGGAGTTTCAGCTTTAGCATCATTCCTTCCAAAGAAATCCCAGGGCTGATCTCCTTCAGAATGGACTGGTTCCTTGCAGTCCAAGGAACTCTCAAGAGTCTTCTCCAACACCACAGTTCAAAAGCATCAATTCTTCGGCACTCAGCTTTCTTCACAGTCCAACTCTCACATCTATATATGACCACAGGAAAAACCATAGCCTTGACTAGATGAACCTTTATTGGCAAAGTAACGTCTCTGCTTTTGAATATGCTATCTAGGTTGGTCATAACTTTCCTTCCAAGGAGTAAGCGTCTTTTAATTTCATGGCTGCAGTCACCATCTGCAGTGATTTTGGAGCCCCAAAAATAAAGTCTGACACTTTCCACTGTTTCCCTATCTATTTCCCATGATGGGACCGGATGCCATGATCTTAGTTTTCTGAATGTTGAGCTTTAAGCCAACTTTTTCACTCTCCTCTTTCACTTTCATCAAGAGGCTTTTTAATTCCTCTTCACTTTCTGCCATAAGGATGGTGTCATCTGCATATCTGAGGTTATTGATATTTCTCCTGGCAATCTTGATTCCAGCTTGTGCTTCTTCCAGCCAAGCATTTCTCCTGATGTACTCTGCATATAAGTTAAATAAGCAGGGTGACAATATGCAGCCTTGATGTACTCCTTTTCCTATTTGGAACCAGTCTGTTGTTCCATGTCCAGTTCTAACTGTTGCTTCCTGACCTGCATACACATTTCTCAAGAGGCAGATCAGGTGGTCTGGTATTCCCATCTCTTTCAGAATTTTCCACAGTTTATCGTGATCCACACAGTCAAAGGCTTTGGCCTAGTCAATAAAGCAGAAATAGATGTATTTCTGGAACCCTCTTGCTTTTTCCATGATCCAGCAGATGTTGGATATGATCTGCTGGTTCCTCTGCCTTTTCTAAAACCCGCTTGAACATCAGGAAGAGTAAGACTATAATTCACTCACCGTGGGCATATGTTACATTTTCACGTGTGGGAGGTGTCAAGTATCTCAACTTTGGAAAACTGCGGAAGTTGAAGGACATTTCAGATGAAGAGGAATTACTGTGCAATTAAAAAGGCAGAGGCCTCAGAGTCACAGGTGGCTTGGTTCCTACTCGGGCTCTCCCGAGCCTCCATTCCTTCAAAGCTAAGGATGATTATATGTTGTCCTGGTAATTTGGTTCATGAGGGTCAAGAGCTGTAGGGCTGGGGAGGAGCTCTGATTTCTACCACTAGCCCTTTCTACTGTGTAAGAGCTCCCTTCATGGCTGATATCAATGAATTCAGTAAAGCTGCAGATACAAAATTAACATACAAAATTCAGTAGCATTTCCATACACTAACAATCAATTTTCTGAAAAAGAAACAAAGAACTTGATTCCACTGATAATAGCATCAAAAACAATAAAGTACTTAAAAATAAATTTAACTAAGGAGCTGAAAGATTTCTTATCTGAAATCTACAAGATATTGATGAAAGAAATTGAAAAAGACACAAAGTGGAAAGATATTCCATATTCATGGATTGGAAGAATTAATATTATTAAAATGTCAATACTACCAAACAACATCTATAGATTCAATGCAATCTCTATCAAGAGTCCAATGGTATTTTTTACAGATGTTGAAAAAACACTCCTAAAATTTATATGGAACCACAAAAGACCCTGGATAGTCAAAGAAATTCTGAGGAAGGGGTACAAAACAGGAGGCCTCACATCCCCTGATTTCAAGCTATAATATAAAGCTATTGAAATCAAAATAGTATGGTACTGGCATTAAAAACCAATAGACCAGGACAGAATTGAGCCCAGAAAAAATACCCAAATATACACAGTCAACCAATATTTTGACAAAGGAGCCAAGAAAAGACAGTGGCTTCAACAAATAGTGCCAGGATAACTGAATACTCACATAAAAGAATCAAACTGGACCTCTGTCTTCCATCATAGACAAAAGTTAACTAGAAAGGGATTAAAGATTTAAATATAAGTCCTGAAATCAGGTCTTATTTCTTCCTAGAAGAAAACACAGGAATAAAGCTCCCTGACATGAGCCTTGGTGAAGATTTTTTGGATAGGATACCTAAGGCATAAGCAAAGAATGCAAAAATAAACAAGCAGGACCATATCAAACTAAAAAGTTTTTGTTAGCGAGCAAAAGAAACCATCAGCAATGTGAAAAAACAAAAAACGGAACGGGAAGAAATATTTCAAACTATGTATCTAATAAGGGATTAATATCCAAAATATAGAAAGAACTTACACAATTCAACAGCAAAAACCCAAATAACCCAATTAAAAACTGGGGGAAAGACCTGAATAGATATTTTTCCAAAGCACAGTCACAAAGGTCACATGAAAAGAAGCTCAGGATCACAGCGATCAGGGAAATGCAAAGCAAAACCACAATAAGACGCCCCTCATGCCTGTTAAAATGGTCACCATCAAAAGACAAGAGACAAAGCATGGTGGCATGCTCAGCTAAAGATCCCTCACGCTGCAATGAAAAGCCGGCCCAAATTAAACAAACGGTGCGTGGATGTGGACTGCTGGTCCTCGTGCCCTCTTGGTAAACTGGTAAAGCCACTATGGAAAAACTGGATAAAGGATCTTTGAAAAGTAAAAATAGAACTACCGTATGATCCAGCTTTTCCACTTCTGGGTATGTTCCATGTCTGGTTCAATAGTGTGACTACTATTCAGACATAAAAGAGAGAAAATCCTACCATTTGCAACAGTATGGGCGGATCTTGAATGCATTATGCTAACTGAAGTCAGTGAGACAAAGACAAGTACTGTATGATCTCACTTACATGTGAAATCTAAAGCAAAATAAAACAGGACTTCCCTGGTGGTACAGTGGGTAAGAATCCTCCTGCCAATACAGGGACAGAGGTTCGATCCCCAGTCTGGGAAGATCCCACATGCTGCAGGGCCACTAAGGCTGGGAGCCACAGCTCCTGAGCCCACGCTCTGGGGCCTGAGCGTGGCAACTCCTGAGCCCACGTCCCTAGAGCCTGTGCTCTGCAACAAGAGAAACCACAGCAATGAGAAGCTTGTGCACCACACCTAGGGAGTGGTGTCTGCTTGTCACGACTAGAGAAACCCCTTGAGCAGCAATGAAGACCCAGTGCAGCCAAAAATAGTAAATAAATAAAATGAAAACAAAACAGAACTCACAAAAAGAGATCAGACTTGTGGTTACCAGAGGCAGGAGGGTAGGGGAGAGGCCACTGGAGATGAAGGAACTTCCCTGGTTGTGTGGCTGTGAAAGTGGCGCTGCTGGGGCTGGAACCGGGGCCATCCAGCCCCCACGCCCACAGCCTTGACCATTCACTCTTCAAGCCCGCATTTCTGCATCACTGGAGTCAAACGGCCGGAAGCTCTGCTGGGTCCTAAACTCCTGCCTGCTCCCTCCTAAGGATGTTGCTGCTGCTAAGTCGCTTCAGTCGTGTCCGACTCTGTGCGACCCCAGAGATGGCAGCCCACCAGGCTCCCCCTCCCTGGGATTCTCCAGGCAAGAACACTGGAGTGGGTTGCCACTTCCTTCTCCAACGCATGAAAGTGAAAAGTGAAAGCGAAGTCATTCAGTCGTGTCCGACTCTTTGTAACCCCATGGCCTGCAGCCTACCAGGCTCCTCCATCCATGGGATTTTCCAGGCAAGAGTACTGGAGTGGGTTGCCATTGCCTTCTCCGCCTAAGGATGTTAGGAATCTGCATTTCCTCTCCACTCGCTGCATCACTCAATCCTAGCACTTGTAACAGCTCACGTGACTGCTGCAACAGGAAGCAGGCCCCTGCCTCCGGGGGAACACTGCCAGTAGATCCCTAGGCTCTCTGGAAATTAGTATCTCAGTAAGTCACCACATCACACCATACTGTTCAGCGCCCTCCCCTTCATCCACACCGATATGGTTCTCAAACCTCAGTGCGTAGACGGGTTGTGGAGCTGGAGGCATGCAGATTTCTGGTCCCTTCCCCAGAGATTCTGATTCTGTAAATGCAACTTGGAATCCAGCAATTCTCATTTTTGCCAAGCACCCCAAGGAACTCAAGTAGTCTATGGGAAACACAGGTATACAGATCAAAGTTTCTGCTTAGCAAGGAAACAGAACTTTTGCTTTCTTCACTTTATTTCATGCTTCAGATAATGGAATCATTTTGGTTCTTCGAATTACTCAGTGTCTGATCTTCTTCCCCTTCACCTAAATCTCCCCTTTCCTCCTCCTAACTGGCAGACTCTTTGTCCTTCAAAGCCGGCTTAGGTTTAGGTGTCATCTCTAGAACCTTCCTTAACTCCCTGCTACCTGTCAGCCTCCCCATCCCGCCTACCTCTGAAGGTGCTCCTTCTGAAGGCACCACATCCGTCATGTCTGTCCCCTTCTGGAGTGTGGCCTCCCCTAGGTCAGGCTCTGATCCCTCTCTCTACATTGCTGCCCAGCCATGTGTTGGGCACACAGCAGAAGCTCAAACAGCAGAGTCCCATTTAACTAGGGGCTGGGTGACGAGGGACAAGAGGGAAAATGTAAGTCAAAACTACCCTGGAAGATCTTTTCTATTATCCAGAAAGTAACAGTTCACCTTCACAAATACACACAGGTGTTCAGGTATATACACAGCATATCTGTCATGTATCTGCCCTTACGTATCTGTTATAAGCTGAACTGTATCTCCACAAAATTCATATGCTGAAGTCCAGTCTCAACCTCCAGTACCTCAGAATGGAACTGCTTTTGGAGTTAAGATCTTTAGAGGTGATTAACTTAAAGCAAGGCCCTAATCCAGAATGACTGGTGTCCTTATGAGAAGAGGGAGAAACACCAGGAGTGTGTGAGCACAGGGGGAACCTTCAGAGGGCAAAGCAACGAGCAGGCGGAGAGGCCTTCGGGGAAACCGAGCCCGCCGCCTCCTTGAGCCTGGGCTTTTAGCCTCCAGAACTGGGAGAAAATCAGTCTCCTCCAGTTTGCCACACAGTCTGTGGTATTGTTATGGCGGCCCTAGCAAACTTAGACATCACCTTTACTTCATTAACAAACTTAGTGGACTTAGTGCTATATGCAGGGACTGTGCTAAGTGCCTCACAAATGTCTAAACATTTAAACACCTTCCCCCCAACGCCAGTGAATCTCCAAGGGTGAGTGTCTCAATGGGTAGGAGGGGAGAAGAGGGGATCCCCTTCCCCTGGGGCGGGGCTGGGCATTCATAATATAACCAGGGGAAAAACCCCTAAGAGACATGTCTCTTTCCTCGGGTGACACTCATAGGTGGAATGGTGACAACTGAAAATAGTAAAAGGACGGCCATCTTTAACTCAGCAGTTACTGCACATAGGCAAAGGCCAGCCCTAAGAATTCCTGCTTGTTTCACCCCCACGGCAACCTTAAGAATTAGCTAAGATTTCATTCCCTGTATGTTACCGGAAGAAACTGGGTTAAGAAGGGAGAATGAGAATCAGGCCCAGATCCGGCCCTCTCGCCACTCTGCACACTGCCTGGGAAGCGGACCCAGGAACTCGGCTGGGGGAGGGGAGATTCCAAATGCAAGACTGAGTTTGCTCTTGATGCAGATCAATGGGGAGCAGCAAGGTCAATTGTTTTAGAAGAAAAGGCAGCAGGGAACATCTAACAGCCTTAATAACAGCTCATGCAAAAACAATGGCTGTGGATGATTTAGCTCTTCCAATATGCCAGGCATTAAGCTTGGAACTTTGAACAGTTCTGAGAAGCAGATATTTTTATCTTTTCTTTTTATGGACATGGAAACTGAAGCCCAGGGAAGCTGGGAGACCTGCCCAAAGTTGAAGCAAGTGGCAGAACCGGAGTGGCAGGCCTGGGTAGCTCCAATCCTATGCCACCCAGCCCACCCGCTCTGCTTTGGCAAGTGTCTCAACAGCCTCTGCACCCAACCGCACAAATGGCCGTGAATGGACCAGGGTCTCCACACGCTGAGAAGGCAGCCTGCTTGCTATGTCACAGTCTTTACCAAGACTTATCCTGAAGAATAGTAAACAATATAGAGTATTAAATAATAAAGAGGAATGAATAATAAGTGGAGCAGCTCTTGCCCAAGAATGTTCCAAGGAGCCTTATTTTCCCAAGATGTCCACAGGAGAAGTGCTATGGTCAGAAGAGCTTGGAAGTGCTGCCTATTATCCCTCCACTGCCTGTGAGACTTGCAGTGCACGTCAGCAGATTCTGAAGGTACTTCGGCCAAAAGAAAAAAAATCTGTTTCCCTCACTTAAGCTAAACTTTCCCCAATCTGTCTGAACCACAGAACTGTTTTTCTGCCTGTGTCAGTGGCCATAGCTTAAAGACCTTTTTAGAGATATTGCAGTGGAGGACCAAAGAGGCAGAAAGAGAAGCAAGTGGGAGCCACTTTTGGATACAGTAGCTAACACACAGACTTTTTTTTTCTTAAGAATTATCAAATTGTGAGGACTTCCCTGGCTGTCCAATGCTTAAGACTCCATGCTATCAATGCAGGGGGCCTGGGTTCGATACCTGGTCAGGTAACTAGATCTCACATGCCACATGGCATGCCACAAAATAAAAAAGAAAATTTTAATATATAAAAGAATTAGTAAAGTAGTGGTTGTTTACATTTAGTTTGTTTAGAAAATAAACAGCGTAAAAAAAAATTGGAGGCAATAAAGCTGACAAGGGAAGGACAATTTGCATTCCCAAATCTCTTGGCTCATCCTAAGCCTTCTTGCTTCCATCCCAACCCCATTCTATTCTCCAGGTTTCCACCCACCCTCTCCTCTTGAGGCTGCTCTCCAGCTACACGCAAATGGACATAACCACAGCTTGCAATGCACCATGCCCCTTGTCCCCAGGTCTTACAATGTGGAAGCAGTGACAAGCATCAGACCCTCTGCCCACAGTTACCTCCCGCGCTGGCACATTCCAGAGAAACCATGAAGTTATCTGATAGAAGCATGTCTCTGCCTTTGGGTTAGGCAGAAGAACTCTAAAGACATTATTCCCATGGTGGGGGAAAGATTGCCAACATTTCCTTTAAAATGTGAAGATTATGTACACACTGTTATATTTAAAATGGATAACCAAAAAGGACCTACAGTATAGCAAAGGGAACTGTGTTCAGTATTATGTAACAAAAGAATCTGAAAAGAATAGATAGATACATGTATATATGTAACTGAATCACTTTGCTGTACATGCGGAACTAACATTCTTAATCACCTACATTCAAACATGAAATGAAAAGCTAAAAAAAAAAAAAAAACTGCTACCAAAAAAAAAGTCCAGATTATGAGTGCTGTATTTTTCTAACTCTCTTTTAGCTTATTTTCAGCTTCTGATTTTCCATAATAAATAGGAGCGCTGGCGTGGTGAAGGGGAGGAGAAGGAGGGGAAGAAAGAGGGAGGGGAGGGAGGAAGAGAGAGAAGGGAAGGAGGAGGGAACAGGGAGCAGGAGAAGGAAGAGAAGGACACAAACATTCTCCGGAGAAGAAGCCTGCATGAGCTCACCTAATAAAATACACCAGTTTATCTCCCACACCATCAGCCCGAGCTGCGACCTGCCAAGTTGCAAGTCGACACTTCCCCAGTCCCGCCTTGAGCCAAGCAAAATTCCGCATGCGGCCGCATCGCCGCCCGCCCCTTACCCACTCGGAAGATCAGGTCGTCTTCGATGGGGTTCTCTTTTCGCTTCCCGGTGCTGTACATGCTGGCGGGCCTCTTGACAGCCTTCTGCTTCACATGGCCGCTGCCAGGGGACTTCACTCGCCGCTTCACGCCCTCGGTGGTGGGGGACACATCCGCCGAGCGGATCACCTTCAGCTTGAACGGGCTGCCGCGGATGTGCTGGTCGTAGAGCCGCAGCGACAGCGTGAAGTCGCCCTCCTTCTGCACGGTGTACAGGAACTCGTACGTGCCGTTCTTGTTGTCCAGGATCTCCCCATCGGCCACGCTGCCGTCGGGCGTGCTCAGCTCGGCCGTGAGGTAGGCGTTGCCCGTTTTGCACAGCTCGCCGTCTTTGTCCTTGGTTGTTATGGTAACAGACATGGGCTGCCCGATGATGGTCTGCCGCAGCCCCTCGCCCGTCGCCACCGTCTCGGAGGCGACGGCATTGGTGGTCAGAATCGTCCCGAGGTTGTGGATGGACTTCTTGAGCCCCTCGGTCTCCACGATGAAGTCCAGTTGGTCGTTTTCTCGCGGGTGCAGCGGGAAATCTTGGTCCGCCAGTTCATTGAGCTTCTCGCTCATTTGCTTCTTCACCAGCAGCACCTCCGTCTCCGTGCCGTGGTTCAGGGCCTGTGCCGTGAAGTTGCTGCAGCTCTTGATGCTCTCCTGCCCCTCGAGCAGGGTGTCCAGCTGTGACTGGAGGACCTGTGGGGAAAGCGAGCAGCTGAGCGCCGCCCACGGAGTGCCCCGGGGCGAGGTTCCGTTTAACCCAGTGAACCCGGCTGTAATGCTAAATCCTAAATCGCCTTCCCAGCCCCTTCTCTTTCCTGTCCTCCTCGCCTCATCTCTCCCACACACATATTTCTGGGATCATGTGTCTGGGGTGAGCTGAAACGTCACCCAGAGCGTGGCGACAGAGTGCTATGCCTGACATCTGAAGTATTCATTACTCAGTCTCTTTTAATGTTCAAAGTTCTCCTGTCATCAGCTCAAGGAACAGAAACCAGACAAATGAAAGCTCCACATCTGAATATCAGAAGCTTTTATCCCTGGTTTTGTGATGGGACGTGCAGAGTTAAACAGAGGCTGCAGTCAGGGTTCACTCTGAAGTTGACTAACAGGTTGGTGTGGGTGAGAGAGTCATCAAGAGACTATTAGACATTATAATTAAGGAAGGAAAACAATCCAGTTTAACCCTAAATCCTGAAAGTATTACTTTATACTCAACCTTGTCTTTTATGTAGTCAAGTTATAAAGTGGTACTTAAGGCCACAGAATCATAGTTTTGGTGAAAACAAGAAGGAAAACATAGCTGGAAACAGGAAAAAATATGCTGTTAAGTAAAAGCTGCTGCTGCTGCTGCTAAGTCGCTTCAGTCGTGTCCAACTCTGTGCGACCCCACAGACTGCAGCCCACCAGGCTCCCCCGTCCCTGGGATTCTCCAGGCAAGAACACTGAAGTGGGTTGCCATTTCCTTCTCCAATGCATGAAAGTGAAAAGGGAAAGTGAAGTCGCTCAGTTGTGTCCAACTCTTAGCAACCCCATGGACTGCAGCCCACCAGGCTCCTCTGTCCGTGGGATTTTCCAGGCAAGAGTACTAGAGTGGGGTGCCATTGCCTTCTCCAAGTAAAAGCTACTCTTTACCAAACAACAGTGACACTTAAGAACCCATTTGAGTCCCCTTTGCTGCTGGTGGAACAGTACGCTGGCGTCAGGGAGGCCCAGGATCAAGCCTCCTATGGGATGTCCTAAGAATGGCTGGAGTCTTACTTTGTGTTTGAGGCCATAGTTGACTTCCAGCTCCATGAGCAGCACACTCTTGCGCACGTTTAAAGTCTTCTGGAGTTCATCAAAGGTAGAATGGATGTCGTCCACAATACTGGCCTTCTGGTTGGTTAACTGATGGATGATTTCCGAGATGAACTGAAGAGCTGAATCTATTTCTGGGAGCCTGGAGGACAGTTGTCAGAGTTTGTTATTCTAGTAACATCCACAGGGAAATAGTAAAACAAAAACAAAACTATCCAAACACTATATTTTGTCAAGAAACATTTTCTATGCCTTTCATCATCTTTAAAAAGTAAAAACTGAAGAACAGAATCATAAGACATGCCATAATCACTGCCTTTGAGAAAAGAGATTTTGAAGATCCATGTCTTATTTCAATCTACCTCAGTCATTTATTTATAATAATTGATGGTACAAAACCTCAAAGCTCTAAGAACCCCTCGGCTTTTTCTCTCCCACTCTAAATCAGGCATACTCTACAGTGGACAAGCCCAAGGTCCCACTGTATAGCACAGAGAGCTATATTCAAAATCCTATGATACAGCAAAATGGAAAAGATTATTACGTATTACAGGATGTTTAACAGCATCCTTTCCTCTACTCCTCCCTCACACACAGTTGTGACACCAAATTGTCTCCAGACATTGCCAGTGTCCCCTAGGGGATATCATGGCCCATGCCCAAGGACCACTGTTCTAAATAGACAGCTATATCTTTTTCCCCAATCACATGAAAAACTGACCCAAACTCAGAGTTTCCTGTGAACTTCTTGCAAGTTTCCAAATTCTTTCAATTAGTACAGAACAGCCACACTTTTCTCACTTCAACTATTGGTAAAGATTTATTTTCAGCTGGCTGTTTATTTCCTCCCTTTGATCTTTCTCATATCACACAGCTACCCTTGCCAAATAAAGAGCCTGGAGGCAAGGAAGCAGAAGGAAAACTGAGCAATCGCTGCTGAAGACCTTTTTGTTGGGCTCAAGCAAAGGGGAGCCAGTCACAGTTGGCATAATGGCCTGTAAGTGAGTCAAGAACAGTAGCTAAGAAAGGCTCTTCAGAAAGCCTGGTTTCAGGCACAAATTTCAGAGATCTGAGAGCATTTTCCTCGAGTATATTTTGTTCATTTAATCATACAAAGGTGCTTTACTTATAACAAGGGGACTGGAATTTTACCAAAGGGCAGGGGATCACCCTTATCGCTCACTAGTTTATGACCACAGAGCTGTGATCAAAGGAGAATTTACTTAGGTGACATGAACCTTCTATCCCACTGGGACATGAAACCCGGAGGCCGCAGGTGGCCGGCCGTGAGCGCAGAGGGGGTGTGCACACCTTCTGTTGGCGGCGTCCAGCTGCACCTGGAGCGAAGCCTTGTGCTGCTCCACCACGTCCTTGAGGGGGACGGTGGGGTGCTCCGCGTGCTCCCCCTCTGTGCACTCCCGACACATGGCGGTCTCACAGGACTGGCAGTAGAAGTCCATCACCTGCGGGCGACACAAGAGCGGCTCCCGTTCTCCGCCACAGACTGAGCGCTGACCAGGTGCTGGGTCTTCCCCAGCATGTGTGCAGTAATTCCCACAGCCTCTCCAGGATCCAGCATCACAGGAGAAAAGGAAAGATAAACTTTTGTGTGCCAGGTCTCAAACAGAGGTGGATGGGATTCCAGAGCAGCTGCTACAGGCACAAACTCAGCTGTACTTGGCCACTGCCCCAAGGCAGAACAGCGCAGTGCTGTGGTTCTCAGATATTTGAGTCTCAGGACTCCTTTGCACTCTTTATAAATGACTGAGAGCTCGAAATGCTTTTTGTTTATGTGAGTTATATCTACAGCTGCTTATATTAAAAGTGGAAACTGAGAAACATTCCAGATATTAATTCATCAAAAGCAAAACTAAGCCCCATTAAATGTGAATATAAATAATATGATTTATGAAAAGTATATTTTGCAAAACAGAAAATCCTGTGAGAAGAATGGCACTGCTTTCCATATTTGAAAATCTCTTCAGGGTCTGGCTTCACAAAAGACAGCTGGATTCTCGTATCTGTTTGTGTTCAGTCTGTCCTGAAAGCACTGCCATACAGCCTCTGGAAAATGCCACTGTATACTCTTGAGAGATTGGGAGTGAAAAAGGTAAACAATGCTTAGTATTATCATACAGTTGGGATCTTGTGGATCCCCTGAAGTGGTCTGGGGACCCATGAGAGTTCCTGGATGGCACCTTGAGAACTGCTGCTGTTTGGGTAAGAGATGAGAGGGACAGAACACTTTCTGGCTCCATCACTTCCCATGACCTCACCGTGTCTCAATTTTCTCTCTGTCAAATGGAGACAATTGTGCAACCTACTAACCTATTTCACAGGGCTGCTATGAGGGTTCAGGGAGTAATTCGCAAAAAGAACTCAGACGATGCCTGGCACTGACAAACAGTAAGTTCCTATGCAGTAGCAGCGATGATAATGATCATGGTATCATTTGCTTACCTGAAAATAAAACCACTTTATCCTCATTAAAGATGAACTCTTGGTAATAATATAACATAAAGCCCAAAAGTTTCTTTGTGAAAGCATTCCCCTTATTCTCTCAAGCTGGAAATAACTTTTTCCAATATTGAATTCCCAAAGCACTTTGAAGGGGGGGATTTTTTTCTTGAAGTATAACACATATAAAAAAAAAATGGCATAAATCCTAACACAGATTGATTGATTTTTTCATAAAGTGAATGCATGCACTAAAGCAATTTTATTCATATCCCTTTTATGAAATATTTATAAGATTTTAAGTTACTGAGCACTGAAACAACTCAGAGCCTAGGTAATTCCTTATACGTAGTAGCTATAATAATAGTGCTGAATGTGTGAACTGTATGCTGTTTATAAGAGATTCACTTTTGGTTGAAGGTAAAAAGATGGAAAAAGATATTCCATGAAAATAGTAACCAAAAGAGAGCTGGAGCGGCTATTCTAATATTAGACAAAATGGACTGTAAGACAAAAGTTGTTATAACAGACAGGAAGAAAGAAAGAAAAGAAAGAAAGCGAAGTTGCTCAGTCATGTCCGACTCTTTGCGACCCCATGGACACCAGGCTCCTCCGTCCATGGGATTTTCTAGGCAAGAGTACTGGACTGGGTTGCCATTTCCTTCTCCAGGGGTATAACAGACAGAAAAGGACCATCAACTATACTTCAGTTAAATAAGGACGTTAATAATGACAAAATGGTCAATCTGTCAAGAAGAGATGACAATTATTAACAAAACAAAAACTGATAGAACTGAAGGGGGGAATGGACAGTTCAATAATAATGGCTGAAGATTTCAATATTGAACTTTCAGTAATGATAGAACTATTAGATGGAAGATCAGTAAAGAAATAGAGAATTTGAAAAACATTATAAGCCAACTTGATCTAACATCTACATATAGAACATTCTGTTCAATAACAATGCATTTTTGCCATGTACACATGGAACATTTTCCATAATAAACCATACACAAAAGTCTCAATAAATTTAAAATGATTGAAATCATATAAAGTATCTTCTCTGGCTATAATGGAATGAAATTAGAAATCAGTAACAGAAGGAAATCTGGAAAATTAACAAATACGTGGAAATTAAATAACATACACTTAAATAATGAGTCAAAGAAAAATTACAAAGGACATTAAAAAATAGCTTGAGATTTTTTTATTTAAAAATAACAACATGCCAAAATTTGAGAGACAGTACTCAGAGCAAATTTTATAGCGGTAAATGTCTACAATGAAAAAGAAGATCTCAAATCAATAAACCTAAGCTTCCACCTGAAGGAACTAGAAAAAGAAGAACTAAACCCAAAGCAAGCAGAAGAAAGGAAACAAAGATCAGAGTGGAGAATAGAAAATGAATCGCAAAATCAATGAAACCAAAAGTTGGTTCTTTGTAAAGATCAACAAAATTGACATAATACTATGGACTGCTGTAGGTCAACAGATTAAATAACCTAGATAAAATGGATAAATTCCTAGAAACACAGAATCTACTAAAACTAACTCCAAGAAGAAACAGAACATGTGAATAGACCTATAGTAAGTAAACAGACGAATCAATATTCAAAAAACCTCCAACAAAGAAAAGTCCAGGCCAAGATGGCTTCACTGGTGATTTCTACCAGACATTTAAGAATAATTAACACCAATCCTCAAAGTCTTCAAAAAGTAGAAGAAAAGGGAACATTCATTCATTCTAATAGGCCGGTAATATACTGACATCAAAGCCAAAAACATCATGGAAAAAGAAAATTATAGACTAATATTGCCTATGAATATAGGTGTAAAAATCCTTTACAAAATACTAGTAAACTTAATCCAGCTGCATATTAAAAGGACTAAACACATGACCAAGTGGAATTTATTTCAGAAATGCAAGGGTGATCCACATACAGTAATCAATATATGTAATACACCATGGTAATAGGATGAAGGGAAGAAAACCCATATGATTATATTAGCAAATGCAAAAAAAAAAGTATTGACAATACCAACATCCTTTCATGATAAAAAAAAAACACACTTATCAAATTAGAAGGAAAATTCCTCAACTTGCAAACGGGAATTTACAAAAACCCACAGCTTCTTTAATGGTAATTCCCTAAGATCAGAAATAAGAAAAGGATGTCCACATTTGCCACTTCTTTTTTTTCTCACTTCTGTCACTTCTATAACAATGTACTGGAAATTTTAACCGGAGCATATAGGCAAGAAAAATAAATAAAATGCATCCAAATTGGAAAAGAAGTAAAAATTCCTCTTTTCAGAGATGACTTATATATGGAAAATCCCCAAGAATACACACATGCACACACATACATACAATATTAGATCTAACAAATTTATTCAGTAAAGTTTTAGGATACAAGATCAAACAAACAAAAAACAGTTGTATTTCTATCCACTAACAATGAAAAATCAAAAAATGAATTTAAGAAAATTCCATTATAATAGCATCCAAAAGAATATAAAATATTTAAAGAATAAATTTACCTAAGAAAATGTTAAGACTTATACACTGAGAACTACAGAATATTGTTGGAAAAAATTAAAGAATAATGGAAATAAATGGAAAGATAACTTATGCTTATGCCTTGGAAGACTTAATATTGTTAAGAGCGCAGTATTCCCCAAACTGATCTACAAATTCAGTGAAACAGCTATCAAAATTCTAACTTCTTTTTTCACAAAAGTGAACAAGCTGTTCCTAAACTAACAGAGAACTGCACTGGGACCCTGAATAGCCAAAACAATCTTAAAAAAGAGTTTGAAGAGCAAAATTGGAAGGCTCATATTTCTAAATTTTGAAACTATGAAGCTAACGTAATTAAAATTGTGTGTTACCAGCATAAAAACAGGCATATAGATCAATGGAATAGATTTGAGAGTTCAGAAGTAAAACAATACATTTATGGTCAGTTGATTCTTGACAAGGATGCCAAGACCACTCAATGAGGGAAACAGTTTTTTCAAGAAATAATGTCAAAGCCACTGGGTATCTACATGTAAAAGAATGAAGCTGAAACCTTACTTCACTGCATATATAAAAATTAACTCAAAATAGATTAACAACCTAAATGTAAGGACTAAAACTATAAAAATCCTGGGAAAAAACCCATAGGGTTAAATCTTCATGACCTTGGACTTGGCAACAGATTCCTGGATATGAAACAAAAGCACAAGCCAAAATAAAAAAGATAAGTTGGACTTCATCAAATTAAAAATTTGTGTATCAAAGGGCAGTAACAGAAACATAAAAGGAATGGGGAAAATATTTCTTAGTTATACATCTGATAAGGATGCAGTATCCAGAACATATTAAAAAAAACCTGTAACTCAAGAACCCAATTCAAAAATTGTCAAAGGAATTAAATAGACTTTTCTTCAAAGAGGCTAAATGAAAGGCCAATTTTCACAGGAGAATACTTTCAACATCATTAGTCACTAAAAAATTGCAAATCAAAACCACAATGAGACATCACAGCACCTAGGAGGGCTAGACTCAAAAAATCAGATAATAACAAGTGTTGGTAAGAATATGGAAAATCAGAACTCTCATGCTTTGCTGGTGGTCAACTCTACCATATGACCCAGCAACCCATACGTGAATGTTTACAGCAGCTTTATTCATAACGGCTCAAAGTGGAAAGTGGAAACAACCCAAATATCCATCAACTCATGAACGGATAAATGAATTGTGGTAAATTATTTAGCCATAAAGAAACGAATGATGTTCTAATATTCACTACAATATAGATGAACCTTGAAAACCTTACGCTAAATGACAGAAGCTGGACTCAAAAGGCCACATATTGCAGGACTGCATTTATATCAAATGTCCATAATAGATCCTTAGAGACAGAAAGCAGGTGACAGGTGCCGAGGGTTGGGGTGGGGGGAGGGGATGAAGAATGACTGCTTAACAGGTACACAGTTTCTTTGGAGGATATAATGAAAAACGTCTGGAATTAGATAGTAGTGATGTTTACACAACCTTTTTAATATACTAAGAAGGACTTCAGTGGCGGTTCAGTGGTAAAGAATCCAGCTGCCAATGCAGATGTGGGTTTGATCCCTGGGCTGTGGGTTTGATCCCACGTGCTGTGGGTCAGCTGAGCCCACACGCTGCAGTTACTGCTCCACAAGAGAACCCACCACAATGAGAAGCCCACACACCACAATGAAGAGGAGCCCCTGCTCGCCACAACAAAGACCCAGTGCAGCCAAAATAAAAAGTGATGAAAACAGGGACTTCACTGGCAGTACAATGGTCAACTCTCCCAATGCAGAGGGTACAGGTCAGGGATTTAAGATTCCACATGCCTCTTGGCCAAAAAGACAAAACATAAAACACAGTATTGTAACAAATTCAGTAAAGACTTTTTAAAAAGATCCACATCAAGTAAAAATCTAAAAAACTAATAAAGTAGTTAGAAAGCTGAATTTTATGTTGAGTGATTTTTACCTCAATTTAAAAAAATTCTATCTTTGAAAAGACAGCAGCAGACCTGTGTAACTGTCCCTGGTACCGAGTCCTAGTTGTTTCCTGGGAAGCAAAGGCCCTGAAATCATTTTGAAACATCAACAACTAGTTATTCTCTAATGCTTGTCCTTGGTTCTGACAGCTTTGACTCAAGCTGAGACCTCACTGTAGGAGTGAGCGACCCAGCGGAGCTCGTCCATCTTGGGTGAGATTACTCTGGTGCTCCCAGTGCTGGGTGGCCTGGATGAGCTTGTGGCTGTTGACAGGTAGTCAAGTTTGGGTTCATTAGAAGACAGGATGGCAGGACTATATGCATAATAGTGAGCTATAAAGGATGGTCAGGGCCTTGCAGCCAATCCAGAGGCTTTTGGAAGTGGGGGCTGATTCTTGGCAAGGAATTCTTCATGAGGATCTCTCCTTCACACCTCTTAACGTCCTCCTTAGTAAGGCACCGAAGCCAGCAACAACAGGGCTTAAGGATTATTTGTGCTTTGGGACTTTAAGGCATGAGCTCAAATGTCTGGTTTAAGTGCAAAGAACCTCTTAAATCATTGACCATTATTCCCATTTTTCTTTGTATCTGAACAATGCAGCAGTGGCAGTTTAATTAGAAGACAGTGTCACAGCACTTAAAGTAAATGACAGGCTTTCATCCACATGTGCTAACCAGCACCAGGCAGTTTATGACGGCAACATCCTGCTTCATTGTTAATTACCCGATTTTATTAACCTTCAGACGCTTGAATTGTTTTTAAAGATTTACCCATGGCAATTAACCGCAGCCAATTATCTGTAATATTGCATGTATTTGGCTTGAATATGTAATGAGGACCCCTGTTTCAAAGCAGCGGCAGTGAACTCCTAGGATCCATAATGGAACAACAGAATGATTAAAGAAGCGCAGTTCATTTTCCAAGGCCTCTTGCTGGTTTACACATCTTACGATTCCAAAGAATCATAATGACTCAGCATAGAGAAAGTGCTCAAAACACCTCCAGGAGGATCTGACTCTTTAGAGTTAATTTTCAATGTGATGTGATGTGATATTTTTGGTAGAGAAACAAGGGAAAGTTTCACCCAAAGGCTTTTTTACCTTTGCTGGAATTAGCATCTTTGAGAGAGTTTCTTCTTAGCAGCCTGTGACATCCAAGGGTCTCTATTGCTTGGGCATGATCAGAAAACAATCTCGAAGAATTATTTGTGACACTTAACATTTATTTCCTCCTACGATTATCAACTGTTCATATCTCTTCTGCCTTTCTTAAAGTTCTGTGCTCATTTTCTTTTGTGATACTCATATTTTTCTTAATAAGTGCTCTTACATGGTAAAAGTTTGCTGGGGTATTTAAATAAGAATTGTACAGCTACTTTCATAAACTTAGTGACTCAAAGTTTTCTTATGTCTTCACTAGATTTTGGTGTCAAGAGTTATGAGTATATCATAGGTGAATTTGGGAGCTCCCTACCTTTTTTATGGTTCAGAAGTATACATACTACGAATCAGAATCATGTCTGTTTTATACAAGTTTGAAGGCATTCAGTGTTTGTTTGTTTGTTTTTTAGTATTTTTACTTACTTGGCTGCACTGAGTCTTAGTTGTTCCTACGGGATCTAGTTCCCCCATCAGGGATTGGATCTGCCCCACCCCAACTCCCGCACTGCCCTCCACCCCCACCTGGGAGGGCAGAGTCCCAGCCACTGGACCACCAGGAAAGTCCCCAAAGCATTCAGTTTTAAATTAACTTTCACCGGTTTCTTTTTTTTTTTTTTTTGAAGTTTTAAGTCACCTTGGGTTTTTTTGATCATTTTTAGTTTCCTAGGTGATGATCTATTTCATTCAGGCTTTCAATATCTTAGTCTTTAGCAGAGAACTGACTTGCTAATTTTAAAATCTTTTAATCTCTTTATTAGTCTCAATTAATTTATATTTACTGTTTGGTGCTCTATCAAATTATTTAATTAATAAAAAAGAGTTCAGCTCTTGGATTTATTCATCAACACAATTGTTTCAGGATTTTCAAACTCTCCAAGGTTGTCTTTTTTATTTTCGTTTATTTTGTGTTCCATATATTTATTTTATTGTTCTTTCCCTAACTTCTTGAAATGGAATATTTTTAAATAAAAGAAAATACTTAAACCTATAAAATTTTCTGAGTATAGATATGACTTTATATTATACATTTAATAAAGTTTCCACTTTCAATATTTTGTAAATAATCTAATTTTTCTATTTTCTTTGGTTAAATAATTATAAGCTTTTAAAAAAGATTTGAAGTCTATATCATGTTGCTAATGTAATTTTAGTTCATTGTGGTGTGGGAACTTGGTCTATACAAGAGAAAATTTTTTTTTAAGTGACTTATATGATCAATTTGAATTGCTCAAATTCTCACCATCTTAATAGCTTAATAGTTCAACACATTTTAGTATATGCCTTTTTATTTGTGGGGGGGTAGATTCTAAAGGGGCTTCCCAGGTGGCGCCAAAGGTAAAGAACCCACCTGCCAATGCAGGAGACAAAAAGATGTGGGTTTGATCCCTGGGTATGGGAGATCCCTTGGAGTAGGAAATGGCAACCCACTCCAATATTCTTGCCTAGAAAATTCCATGGACGGAGGAGCATGGTGGGCTACAGTCCATGGGGACTCAAAGAGTCAGACACGACTGAGCACAAACACACGCAGAGATGATCAAATAAAAGACTACTCTTTTCTCCGAAATTCATCCTTCATTCTCCAAATCCACTAATGCCCTTCTTGTTCTGTTATCATCTCTCATTTGGACAACTCAGTGCCAAACAGAACTGGTGTTGCAGCCTCCAATCTCTGCTGCTGTGTTCCTCCACAATGCCACATACCCATCTCCTGTTTAAAAGGTTTGAATGCTTCCTCACTGCCCATGGAGTGTAGGCCAGACCTTTCCTTGATGACACCCCCAGCCCATCACAATTTCTCTCCAGGCTCAGCCCTGTATTCTGTGGCCCACCAGTGTTCCACCTCACAGGCGCATCGCCATGCTCCAGTTGTGCTGCGCTGGGAGCTCGTTCCTGAATTCCACGACACACCTGGCGTTCCTTAGTGATGTAATCTTTTTAGCTACCATTATTTATCATTCCACACGGTTGTCTTTTATACCCCATTTTGGACCCAGGTCTACAGCAGTCTCCTAATGTTTCTAAAATGGTGCTTCTCTATCAAGTCAGATCTGCAGAAAGTTCCTTGCCTGGACTACACTTTAAGGAAATTCTTGTATGTGATAGAGACACCTTCTCAGACTAGTATTTAGAATGTGGGCCCCAGGAGGAGACAGCCTTAGCATTTACTAAGAGCTGTGGTTATAAGAAGGCACGCTTCAAGTTCCCTTGACAAAACTTACATGGTAATGCTCCCCTGGAGTACAGTGCACAGAAAACCTATAGTTATTGAGAGCATGGTATGGTTGCCATTTCTTTCTCCAGGGGATCTTCCCTGACCCAGGGATCAAACCCGGGTCTCCTGCACTGCAGGCAGATTCTTAACCAACCGAGCTACAAAGGAAGCCCATGCTTTCAATTAGATAATTAAAAAATGTAACACACAATGTCTCTCTTGTTTTGGCTACCAAAAAACTCAGGATGCTATTTCCTCTCGTCTAGCATTTATGATGTGTCAACTAGCTGTGTGACTTAAACTGGTCAATTCTCAGTTTCTTTATCTATAAAATGAAAGTAACCAATACCTACTTTACACAAAGAAATGTGTGAGAAACCAAGCATGGTGTCTGGTCACTTGTTCAAAAATATGTACTCTTGGCTTCTGAGAAACTGAACACTACAATGCACAGTGGTTGGACCATGTAAAAACAGAATTCTGACCACAATCTGCCCAGGAAACCAACCCCTGCATCTCCAAGGAAACAACCCACACCAACCAGTATCCTCAAGGAAACACCTCAGACCAACCCCTGTATCCTCAAGGAAACAATCCACACCAACCCCTGTATCCTCAAGGAAACAACCCACACCAAGCCCTGTATCCTCAAGGAAACACCTCAAACCAACCCCTGTATCCACAAGGAAACAATCCACACCAACCCCTGTATCCTCAAGGAAACACCTCAGACCAACCCCTGTATCCTCAAGGAAACACCTCAGACCAACCCCTGTATCCTCAAGGAAACAACCCACACCAGCCCTGTATCCTCAAGGAAACACCTCAAACCAACCCCTGTATCCACAAGGAAACAACCCACACCAAACCCTGTATCCTCAAGGAAACACCTCAGACCAACCCCCGTATCCACAAGGAAACAACCCACACCAGCCCTGTATCCTCAAGGAAACAACCCATACCAACCCTTGTATCCACAGGGAAACAACCCACACCAACCCCTGTATCCACAGGCAAACAACCACACCAACCCCTGTATCCTCAAGGAAACAACCCACACCAACCCCTGTATCCACAAGGAAACAACCCACACCAACCCCTGTATCCACAGAGAAACAACCCACACCAGCCCTGTATCCTCAAGGAAACAACCCACACCAACCCTGTATCCACAGGGAAACAACCCACACCAACCCCTGTATCCACAGGGAAACAACCACACCAACCCCTGTATCCTCAAGGAAACAACCCACACCAACACCTGTATCCTCAAGGAAACAACCCACACCAACCCCTGTATCCACAAGGAAACAACCCACACCAACCCCTGTATCCTCAAGGAAACAACCCACACCAACCTCTGTATCCTCAAGGAAACAACCCACACCAACACCTGTATCCTCAAGGAAACAACCCACACCAACCCCTGTATCCACAAGGAAACAACCCACACCAACCCCTGTATCCTCAAGGAAACAACCCACACCAACCTCTGTATCCTCAAGGAAACAACCCACACCAACACCTGTATCCTCAAGGAAACAACCCACACCAACACCTGTATCCATAGGAAACAACCCACACCAACCCCTGTATCCACAAGGAAACACCTCAGACCAACCCCTATATCCACAAGGAAACACCTCAGACCAACCCCTGTATCCTCAAGGAAACACCTCAGACCAACCCCTGTATTCACAAGGAAACAACACACACCAACCCCTGTATCCTCAAGGAAACACCTCAGACCAACCCCTATATCCACAAGGAAACACCTCAGACCAACCCCTGTATCCTCAAGGAAACACCTCAGACCAACCCCTGTATTCACAAGGAAACAACACACACCAACCCCTGTATCCACAAGGAAACACCTCAGACCAACCCCTGTATCCTCAAGGAAACACCTCAGACCAACCCCTGTATCCTCAAGGAAACAATCCACACCAACCCCTGTATCCTCAAGGAAACAATCCACACCAACCCCTGTATCCTCAAGGAAACAACCCACACCAACCCCTGTATCCTCAAGGAAACAACCCACACCAAGCCCTGTATCCTCAAGGAAACACCTCAAACCAACCCCTGTATCAAGGAAACAACCCACACCAACCCCTGTATCCTCAAAGGAACACCTCAGACCAACCCCCGTATCCACAAGGAAACAACCCACACCAACCCCTGTATCCACAGAGAAACAACCCACACCAGCCCTGTATCCTCAAGGAAACAACCCACACCAACCCTTGTATCCACAGGGAAACAACCCACACCAAACCTTGTATCCTCAAGAAAACAACCCAGGAAGCCAGGCTTCCATAAGTCACACTGCTTCTCTGGCAATAATCCCAAAAGCTAAATGATAACTTCTGCAACAACCGGCCCCTGAAGGCTAAGAGATATAACTGACATCTTTAATTTTTGTCTCTGCCTTCAACTTAGGACCAAGCTGAGAAAGTCAGATCTGCACCGGAGCAGTCACATAGAGTGCCCCCTTCTCATTAGTCCTCCTGCCTCCCCAGCTAGCCACTCCCCATCAGGGCACACCTGAAGCCTCCTCCTTTTTCCAGAGAGAGCTTCCCCACTCGTCTGCCTGACTCTGACAGAACACACGTGATGGTCCTGCTCTTTGTTTCAGCAAGTGCTGAGTAAGTAGCCTTTGCTTTGTCTCATCTGCCTGGCCTCTTTCTATACGTACACTTTCACGTGTAAGGCGCTGTGCTTACTGCCACCGGTATGATGAACAACACAGCCTCTCCCCCTGGGAGCTCACTCTCGAAGGAGAGCCAGCAAATACACAGATGGAGGCAGGCAGAACACTGAATGTCATGAAGGAAACCAAGACGGTGGTGAGCAGCGGGTAGCTGGGAGTCAGAGGTGGTCTGCCTCAGATGGTGGGCTAGACAGGACTGCTCTGTGGCGGAGAGCTGTGAGCTGGGGCACAGAGGGTGAGAATAAGCTGGCCACACAGACGGGGCAAAGAGCATTCCAGGCGTAAAGAACCAGAGAACAGTAAGGGCCCAAGGTGGGAAACCACTCGGCAGGTTCTAGGAGGCCAGTGAGACTGAGGCAAGGCGGGAAGAGAGTAAACGAACAATTATCAGCTATGGCTCATAGTTGTTGCTTTGCTAACAACCTCTGTTGCCTCAGTTCAGCTTGAAACACTCTGAAGACAACTTATCCATCTATCTATTCATGCGTTTGGCTGCCCCAGGGCTTTGCTGCGGCACTTGGGAGCGCCATCTCTGTTGCAGCGTGTGCAATCTCGTTTTTCAGCTGTAGCATGTGCCCTCGGCACTGGGCGCTCAGAGTCTTAGTCGTTTGACCGCCATGGAAGTCCCAGTTTCACACACTTTTGAAGTGGTCACTATGTTTTTGAAAAGTGAAGTAAGTCATTGTGTATGTGTGTTAGCTGCTCAGTGGTGTCTCTGACTCTTTGTGACCCCATGGACTGTAGCCTGCCAGACTCCTCTGGCTGTGCAATTTTCCAGGCCAGAATACTGGAGTGGGTTGCCATTCCCTTCTCCAGGGGATCTTCCCAACCCAGGGATTGAATCCACATCTGCTACATCTTTACCCTTTACTGTCTGAGTCACCAGGAAGCCATCATTAATTAGAAACAATTTCAATAGCTAATATTTATCGAGAGCTTACTGTCTATTTTCTAGGACTTAAATATTTAATTCTCTACTTAATCCTGTATGGTAGACTATTACTTTTTTTCTACCGATGAGGAAGTGGAACAGAGAGTTTAGTAAATCTGTCAAAGCTTTGCCAAATCCAACATAGGAAATGAGTTGCAGAGCAGGATTTGAATCAGCTGGCCATCAGCTGCTGTGCAGTGCTGCCTCTTCAGGCTACACAGCTCCTGTGAGTCCTCTTTTGATGAACACACAGGTCCTCCTGAATATGTAACAGTTACTATGCTTGCTGATGGCAGGACACAGTCTGGACTCCAGTCTATAATCTCTTATCAGGGATTCACATAACTTCAGATTATTTATGATTAAGTAACAGGATCTACGGAGAAGGCGATGGCACCCCACTCCAGTACTCTTGCCTGGAAAATCCCATGGATGGAGGAGCCTGGTAGGCTGCAGTCCATGGGGTCGATAAGAGTCAGACACGACTGAGTGACTTCACTTTCACTTTTCACTTTCATGCATTGGAGAAGGAAATGGCAACCCAGTCCAGGGTTCTTGCCTGGAGAATCCCAGGGACGGGGAGCCTGGTGGGCTGCCATCTATGGGTCGCACAGAGTTAGACACGACTGAAGCGACTTAGCAGCAGCAACAGCAACAGGATCTAATGGAGCATGAGAAAAATTTCCCTCACAAGAAAAATAAAACACTGTAACATTCTAATAATCATTCTCAGTTTGCAGAGCTTATCTACTATTTAATCTCTATCCATAATTTATAACACAGATGTTTCTATGGGTCAAACTATGCCCAGCTGGCAAATAGTTGTGAGTTTGCCCTCCTGGGGAAACACCAGCAATTAGTGCAAAGTGAACACAATGAAAACTGATTTTATTATTCACATAAATTTGGTCAGAGAAAGGAAGCAGGCAAAATAATCTGAGGATGGTAAAGGCATTGTTAACCACTCCTTTTCCAGGTGGAGTCCTGTTTCAGAGTTGATACCCTCTGATTGCCCCAAGCCTCCCCCGTCAAGCAGCCCCTCAGTCAGGACTGACTGCAGGGCCTCACTTACATTCCCATCGTGGTTTGGGCATGACAGAGGCTTCCCTGCAGCCACGGCGGTGACGGTCTCCAGAATGGAGGACTCCTCAGCGCTGCTGCCTGGAGATCGCTGCAGCACATCCATCAGGTTTGTGATGAAGAAGTTGTTCTGGAGCGCGGCCACCCCCTTCTCGGGCAGGATGGAGGTCTGGCGGCACACCGGGCAGGAGAGGGTTAAGCTGTGGGCGGGAATGTAGTTCTGCAGGCACCTGTCCAGGGCAGAAGCAGGGCTGTCAGCATGGTAGGGCTCCTGCGGTAGGCACAAAGCTGCTCTGCATAAACTTTCGTTGTGGTCTCCTTCGCTAGAAAAAGTGCATTTCTGAAGTCAACAGGTCACATTACATTGGACTGGTCAGCCATCTGGACAAGTGATGCTCAAGGAAAATCTCACTGATTCCAGTACTCTTGCCTGGGAAATCCCATAGACAGAGGAGCCTGGTAGGCTACAGTCCAAGGGGTCACAAAGAGTCGGACATGACTGAGCAACTTCAGTTTAGTTTAGTTTGGTACTGTTTCCAAGAGCTTTGCCACACAAGCAAAGTATGGTCCATGGTGAGCATCACTGGCCTCACCAGGGAGCTTGGAAAAAATGCAGACTCCAACTCACAGGGCCCACTCCAGGTCTGATGAATCAGACTCCCAGGCAATCTGTATGCCCATTTGAGGTTAAGAACATTGGCCTAGAGTGGCTGGTATGGCATTCACGAATTTGTGGAATTTTACACAAATTGGGGGAAACATGTCACTTTTTGTTCTTATTAGCATTGACACTCTGTACACACAAGATCATAAGCAGACTTCAGATATTAAAAACACATCGAAGTGGAAACGCTTTGTTTGAAATGGGGATGGGACATACCATCTCTTCTTACCTCTCCTTAAGAGCCATGAATTTCATTCACTTAATCAGCAAAGAAAGAAAGAGAGAGAGCGCCAAGTCGTGTCCAACTCTTGTGATCCCATGAACCTGCCAGGAGTCCGCCAGGCTCCTCCGTCCATGGGATTCTCCAGGCAAGAATACTGGAGTGGGTTGCCATTCCCTTCTCCAGGGGAACTTCCCCACCCAGGAATGAAACCAGGTCTCCCGAAATGCAGGCAGAAGCTTTACTGACTGAGCTACGCCACATTAATAATGATGGACCCACACACTTGTCACTAAATATAAAGTATAGTGGGCCCTTGCACAATGTGGAGTTAGGGGAGCTGACCCCCGGTGCAGTGGAAAATCCAAAAATCCACCCATGACTCAGAGCCAGCCCTTCAATTAGCCAGTTCCTACACATGCAGGGTTTACACCTACAGATTCAACCATCTGCAGATCTTGTCATTCTGTAGTATTAACTACTGAAAACAATATGCAAATGATAAACTCATGCGGTTCATGTGTTTGAGGGTCAACTATACTTCCAGTGATCCTGGGATCACTTTTACATGTATGAAGAAACACAGGCAGAGAGAGGGTAGGCTACTTGCCCAAGGGACTTAGATGTCCAAACCCAGGCGATCTGGCCCCAGAATCTAAGCTTGCCATAACTACAATGTTTCCCAGCTTCTATGACAAACAGAATTTGAAAACCTCTTATTTCTCCCCATTTCTCTTATTTTGCAGATGGGAAAACTGACATCAAGGAGGTTAACTGACTTTCCCAATTTCACACAGGGATTCCCAGGAGACCCAAATAATAAAGAACCTGCCTGCCAATAAGACATAAGGATGTGGCTTTGATCCCTGGATTGGGAAGATCCCCTGGAGGAGGAAACGACAACCCACTCCAGTATTCTTGCCTGGAGAATCCCATGGACTGAAGAGCCTGGAGACCAACAGTCTGTGAGGTTGCAGAGTCGGATACGACTGAAGTGACTCAGCACGCACGCACACATGTCACACAAGTAGAGAGCACTGAATCAGTATCAGGGATGAAATAACTTCTGCTGAGGTCACCAGCAACATTGAAATCTAACACACATTTTTCAATGCTGTCATTCATCAAGCTTGTCCACTCCCCCGCTCCCCACTCCTTTTTTATCTTTCCTTGCCTTATGATACCACACTCACCTGGCTCTCCTTCTGCCTGCTCTCTCTCTCCTACTGAAAGTCAGTATACTCTGGACTTCATCAAGGCTTATCATAAGCCCTCTTCTCTCCCTGGGGTATTATACTACATAACAATAAGCGTAACGCTCTCATATGTACGTTTCCTCCCATGGATGCCTCCTCTGAGCCCCATACCTGTACACCAACTGCTCTCTTGCATCTCTTCTTAGAGATCTCACAGGTCCTAAAACTCCACCTGTCCAAAATCAACCCCATGATCTTCCCACACTCTTTGTCCTCCTTCTTAGCAGTAAACTGCATCCCCATCCTTTCATCTAAGCAAACCCAAACCAGGAGTGGTTCTTAAAACAGTAAGAATTCCCTTACTGGTCTTCAGTGTTCATATCCAACCCATCACCGAAGCCCGAAAGTGTCTTTCCAGGCTGCCCAGGTCTCTTCATCTGTATCACACCACCCTTGCTTAGGTTTCTGCAGTCACCCTACCCCTGGTATACCGTCATCTACCTTGTATCCCCTTCATCATTCTCCATATTCTAACCAGAGTGGTCTTCCCCAAATGTAAAGTTTAATCTCCTCCCCTCATATCTAAGATGAAAGCCTTCCGTGGCTTCCACCGTTCTTACAGCCAAGACAAGAATCCACACGTGAGGATGTGGGTTGCACACCTATCTGATCTGGCATCTACATTTTCTGTCTTCCTCTAATTTGCTGCACATCTGTCACCCGAGGCTTATTTAAGTTCTTCCAAAGGTGTCATGGTCCCTCTCACTCTACACCTCTGCAACATACCTGAAATTCTTTTCTTCTGCTTACTCTGCTTTGCTAAACTAATTTTTCTTCATCCTTGGGATTTCTGCCTAATCATCGCTTCTACAGGGAAGCCTTCTGCATTAGAGCCACATTTCCTATTATACGGTTGCCTGTGTACTTCAGGTACGTGGCCGTTGTGACTGGTTTAATTTCCTATTAATCTGAGTGACTAGGTGGCTAATGACTGGCTGCTTCTCTTGGCTGGAAGCTTCATAAAGCCAGGGACTGTGTCTGCATCCTCCAAGCCCCACTGATGGCATTCTGGAAGAAATGAGAGTAAGAGAGTGGCTGTCCACCGAGCAGCCATTGTTTGTGCCCAGCAAGAGGTGGAGACAATGGTCCTGCATCTTCCTCTCCTCTGGCAGTGAGACAAGCCGTGAATTTCTGTCTCTACGTAAAATGTTCTCATTAAGGAAAGTTGCCAACACCTTGCAAAGGAAATCAGTTCAGTGCACATGATGCTCGAACAACTTTCACGTGGCATTCCCTAGGGACTCGCTTTGCTGGCTCTTGAAAACCTCCAGCGCTAGCTATTGGATGTGGAGTGGAAGTGGCCTGGGCTAGACCTAAGAGCGCAAGAGGGACAGCCAGGGCAGTCTGGAAGTGCTGCTTCTCACCAGTCAGAGCAAGGGAATGGGAACCAGACACCAGCCTGAGCAGGTACCAAACCCCGGCGGCTCTGCCAGGCTCAAGCCAAGTGGCTCTCAGCAGTGAGCATAAGAGTGCCCAGCTGTCCTGATTCCTGAATATCACATATGACCTTCCCATGTGAGCCCAGGGGCATGTCACAGTTAGCTGGTGGTCATGTTTCAGCCATGTCCACTGAGTCAGGGAGAAAAACCACTCTCCTTGTTGCCATTTTGGAATATGAATTACAAAGTACTCAGTACTTGTAATTATGTTCATAATTATAAAATTATGAATAAAGTACAAAGTATCAGTGCCCTATATACCACCGCTTAAAACAAACAAAAAACTGTACATGCACTTATGTGCATGCATGCACGCGCACACACACACACACAAAACAACCCAAAACAAAGAGAGCAAAACAGAACACCACAACCACCAGTAACAAATCCACTTTCTCATCCATCCGTCACCACCAAGGGTGTGGCTATCCTATTGTAATTGAGACTTTCCAAAGGAAATCAACTCAAAGCATGTTCAGGAAGACAACAAGTGTACATTAAACTGGATGGCAAATGTAATTAGCATTGATTTGAAGTCACTGAAAACACCAATTTTCTGTTCTATCATAGGAGGTAGAAAATTTTAATTATGTGTATTAAATAATAAAATGCTATATTTGCTGTATTACTAAATGCTATAACACATAATTAACATTTGTTAAGAAAAATATGCCAACTTACTAGGGAAATACTAAAATTAGATCACAGATAAACTAATTACCAACAATATTTTTTATGCCTAATTGCTGATGGGGTACATGAGGGTAAAAATATATTGTGAAAACTGGTTAACTCAGTGGAAAAAACTATTCAAGAACGAATACTCAGGTAATTTACAGTTATTTCACACATACACACACACACACACACATATATATAGATTTTTCTTCATCTGAAATATCATCATGTTCAAATACACCATTAGTATGTGTCTTCTGAAGTATCTCTGGAAGAAAACTCCTTTTAACTAACCCCTCATATACGCATGTATATTATCTGATTTGTTATGCTGGAGAAAATGATACATATTTAATTATGTAAATATAAACTCTTCACTCAGTTGTGTCTGACTCTTTGCGACCCCCATGGACTGTAGCCCACCAGGCTCCTCTGTCCATGGAATTCTCCAGCAAGAATACTGGAGAGTGTTGCCATTCCCTTCTCTAGGGGATCTTCCCAACTAAGGGATCAAACCCAGGTTCCCCTTGAACTATGGGCAGATTCTTTACCATCTGAGCACCTGGGAAGACTTTTAATTGGCCCTCATCAAAGATTCTCTATGAGGGCAAAAATGGTTTCACAAAGAACAAAGGGAGAAGTTTAAAAACCTGAATCTTAAAATATGTAATGCTCCATCTCCCGTGGAAATAAATCAGTAGCTACTGGATTGCTTCTGCCCACTTGTAGTTCCTTGAAAGTAAATTCTTTGCAACTCATGATTACGTTTCTAGATGTCTATCAGAAGCACAAAAGACTTATCATCTCCCATAGGTAACTGAAGAATTCTGGACAGCACCCTTTGGCAGGTAGTAGAAAGTCAGCCTGTGAAACCCCTTCTCCGAGCACAGAGGCTTACCTCTCGCAGAAAGTGTGCAGACAGGGGAGAACCTTGGGATTCTTGTACCTTTCCAGGCATATACTGCAAATCAGAAACTGCTTGTCAATCTGGCGCACCACAGGACTGGGGATGTTGGTGGCTTCACTGGCCATCCTAGACCACTGACATGGGGGGCCGGCTGTCTTTGACCCTGCACGCTGCTGCTGTCAGACAGAAAAACCAAAACGGAGACACATGTAATAATCTGCAAATACAAATCAATCATTGCTTCATTTGCTAGGGGCACTGCGCTCTGAATATGGGTAGGATTCCATATTGTGACCCCGGCGTAACCAACTGGCAGTGTTACAGAGGGTGTACAGTGAGGGGCCCGTTTTGTAAATCAATAAAATAATCATATGTCCACCAGGCAAACAAAAAAAAATTAGAATAAGGTAGCTTGCTGGGAGACTCACAGATATGGAGAACAAACCAGTGGTTACCAGTGAGGGGAGAGGCTGGGGGGACATACTGATACAGCAATGGGGGAGTGGAGGATACAAACTATTGGGGGAAAGACAGGCTCAAGGATGTACTGTACAACATGGGAAATGTAGCCAATATTTTGTAACCACTGTACATGGCAAGTAACCTTTAAAAATTGTATTAAAAATTAAATTGCTACAAGAAAAAAAAAGAGCTATCTTGCTGGATTTCAAAGCAGGGGCAGCTGAAGGGATAGATACTCACATAGCTCTGCCTGTTCACACCTTCAGCCTCGACTATATCCGAATATATATTTATAGTCTTATTAAAATATAGTCTATTATAGTCTATATTAAATAGAATAGTCTTATTAGGATAGAATGTGTTTTCTCAATTATTATACTTGAAGGGGGTCAAAATATGACACCTCCAAATCAGCCACTATGACCTAAGGATTATTTTGAGCTGGAGTCAATTGAGAAATAGCAGATGAAGAAGAGCTCTCTCCCTCTGCCATCTGTCTACAAAGGCAGGGCACCCATTCCCATTTGTAAAGATGCTGGGTATCTTCAATACCAGGAAGAGAAGACGCCTCTTAGTCACCAGAGTGGAGTCTGCACAACAGACTTGACTAAACAACCCTTATCCACCATTTACAGCCTGGTCACCTTCCCACAATTTACTGTCCCTAGGAGTCCAAACTTTTCCTTTGCCTAGCCAATTCTCCACAGTTTATGGTCTTTTACTGAAATAGTATATAAGCTCTTGGGTCTAACTGCCTCTTCTATTCTGTGAAGCTCCTATCAATGTAAAATTTTAAATATTAAATTGATAAAGTTCAATAAAATAAATTTTATCTTGAAAAAAAGAAATATCAATAAAATGTGTATATCTTTTTCTTCTGAAATCTGTCTTTTGCCACTTTAATTCACAGGCTTCAGGTATGAACTTAAGTGTATAGAAGAAAAATGGTTCCTTCCCTATATACTATTAATATGCAGGAATGGAATAATTAGAAGTTTTCAATAAAAATTCTGTATATAGTTCAAAGCATTTTCTTTACAACTAAAGGTTTATAGGCTTCATACTAATATGTATTTTTCATGAAGCAGGGACAAAGGCTAGAGGCAATCTCTATTATTTTAAGCAGTGTCTGTTGGTGTTCGTGTTGGGGTATCTGAGGGACTGGTGAAGTGAATTAATCCAGAGGAGGTTTCAAACTGTGACAGTTCAGGTCAGCAAAAGAGAATTGGAAGAGGGTAACAAAGAAAGCAGAGGGTTATGAAAGAATAGGGGAGGGTAAAATTATAACATAAAACACAACTCCATTTATCACCTTAAAGAATTTCTGGCTTCTGTCCCACAGGGGTGAACCAAGGCTGGGCTAAAATTCACTTACTAATTGTCTAATATTTGCCAAGGTGTCCACAGCTCCCGCCCCAAATCCCAATAGAAATGCTCTATTCAAAAAAAAAGTATGACCCTAGGTGGGAAGTAGGGAAGTACTTATGGATTGTTTAGGCTCAGTTAGGAAGTTTGCCAGAATGCCAAACCCATGACCTTTTCACCCTTTAAACCACTGTAAGTCTCCTAGACTTGGGTTTTCAGAAGGCTGTGCTATGGAAGCTTGGTTTACATACATTTTAACTTGATCCAGGACCGGTGTTCACAGAATCAACAATTTCACACTTTCTAAAAGAAATGTTATTTTCCAAGTACAAATGGTGTTTCTTCTTTCTCTCTACTAAATCAACTTTTAAAAAGGTATGTCAGCTTTTCTGCAGAAATCTATTGGAGAACGGATACAGACATGACACGCCCATTTTCCAGCTCTATGCCTTCTGGGTAAGTTCTCTAAAGAGGATGATTAATAAATAGATGGGGCTCGTAAAAGCACCCGCTGTACAAGTGTCACGTTCCAATGGAACTCACTGCATTAGTTACACGGCGTAGGTGAGACAGATCTAATTAGCCAGCATTATCTGCTAGACTTGCATAGAATGAAAGTACCAGCGTAGAGAGTGATACCCATTGCCTGAATTAAATGCAGCTCTTTTCTCAGGAGCTCAAAGTGCTAGCACATCATCTACTTTTCTTTGACTGCATCCCTAAGATATCCCCAAGAATAGGGAAGGGATGGATTTGTCTGGCCTTAAGATAAGGAAACCAAAGCCGGGGGTTTAAATGACTTGTCCAAGGTCATCCAGTAAAATCAGTGAATCAGAAAGTTTGGACTGCAAGCTTTCTGCCTTCTGATAAGTTCATGTTACCTAGTCGTAAGCAAGTTTAACACTTTACTGGGGTGTGTGTGTGTGCGTGTGACTTATAAAGATGATAGACTTCTCTTTTCAGCAGCATTTACACTGGAACAATACAGAAGACTGGTTTAGGCCCTGAGCAAGCATGACACACCAAGTGTTCCATATATATACATTTTAAATCATACTATATGGCTGATTCATGTTGAGGTTTGACAGGAAACAACAAAATTCTATAAAGCAATTACCCTTCAATTAAAAAATAAATACGACTTCCCTGCCGGTCCAAGGGTTAAGATTTTACGCTCCCAATGCAGGGGGCCCCGGTTCAATCCTTGGTCAGGGAACTAGATCTCACATGCTGCAACTGAAGATTCCATGTGTGACCACTAAGACTCAGCGTAGCCAAATAAATTTAAAAGGTTTTTAAATAAATAAATAAAATAAATTAATAAAATTTAAAAAATCATACTAAACTTTTCAGTTAAAATCAGTTAAAAAGAATTTTATTTTGAATAGCTTTTGGAAATGTTCACGCTAAAACGGAGCAGGATCAAATGGTCCTTGCCCCCATCATGTCCTCTGCCTACCTTTTGCCTGCGGAAAACTTTAGTCAAAGAATAAGTTCAATCAGAGAAGTGAGACATGCTGGAACAAAAGAAAGCAGTCAAAGAAGACTAAATAATAACAATGTCATTGAGCACAGTCAAGTCAAAGAGCATATTCATTGAAATAATCAGTCATGTTGAATACTGAAGTAAGCGGAAAGAAAACATCAAACTGGATTTTACTCTTTTTTTTAACCTTAAACTTTCAATTTTGGCAAGAAAAAAACATTTGTTCTAATCAAATGATCTATGCTGACTAAATGAAGTTTCCTGAGCAGACATTTTTATTCTCCAAAGAGGAAATAAAAAACATTTCATTCTAATTTTCACTCTAATTCCATGATAATTACTGTAGTGGGTGAGAGGGAGTCTTTGTTAGTATTGTTAATTTATATGGTAAATTAAGTTTATTCATTAACAGTAATTTAAAATCATGACAACATCACAATCAGTCACAAGTGAGCTGATGAAGACTTCTAGATCTTCAGGACTCCCAGAATCAAACAAAAGGTTTCCAACCCCCAAAGAGCTCCAAACCAAGACTTTGCCAAGATAATGATCATTCCCTGAATATAACCGGATAGCCACAGTAGAAAGAAATTTGACTGCTCCTGGAGGGAGAATGTGCTTAGAAAAACGGAGGCACAAAATGCACTCGTAAGCACTGTGGGACGCTTCCAACCATCTGAATATGCACAAGGAGTATCCACGAAACATCTGACGGCCTTTCTCCATCAAAGCATCTGGGCACAACTGCAGATTCTGGTCTCCTTGGATTAGAAAAGCTGTAAATACTTACTGGGTTTCCCTGGTGGCTCAGGGGTAAAGAATCTGCCTGCAATGCAGGAGCCATGGGAGACAAGGGTTCGACCCCTGGGTCAGGAAGATCCCCTGGAAGAGGGCATGACAACTCACTCCAGTATTCTTGCCTGAAAAATCCCATGGACAGAGGAGCCTGGCGGGCTACAGTCCATAGCGTCCCAAGGAGTTGGAGATAACTGAAGTGACTTAGCATGCACGCATGTAAATACTTATCTAGATTCTCAGCTACTGTCCTTTCCCCTTCTTGGTTTCTGAACTGTCTGAGATCCTTCTTACATACATAACCAGCAGAAATTAAGAGCATGGTAACAAAAATCAGAATACAGAACTACTCTTTAGCTGGGGATCCGCAAGACACACATGAACACACCTGGCTGTGCTCTGTCTCTGCAGGAGCCAGCCTGCTTCAGGATGCAGGAACCAGCAGCATCTGTTCACAGGAGGCCGAGAGAGGAACTGATACGGACGCCAGGGCAGAGCGAGCCATTTTGAAACCACACCAACAGCCAACGTCAGTGTAGTACCGACACGAGCCAGCTGTGAGAGCTCTTGCGTGGGGAGACTAGCTGAGGGTCCTTGCTGGTGGAAAACCAACAGAGCTGCTCACAGCGGGGCTCGCTCCCCACTCAGATCTTTGCTTTAATGTCCCCATCTCAGTCTGCCCACTCTTTAAAACTGATGCCTGCCCCAGTGTCCTAGCACTTAGCACCCCCGTCCTTGCTCCATTTTTCTCCCGAGCCCTCTGGTCCCTTTCCAATACAGGGTGCGATGTATTTATTGCGAATATTGCCTCATGCCCACCCCACCCCCACACTACGACATAAGATTCACAAAGGCAGGGATTTTTATCTGATTGCTCTGCAGTAGTCCCGGCACCCAGAACTGTGCTTGGTACATAGTACACACATTTTAAAAAATCTTTTTAGTTTGTATTGGGGCATAGCCAATTAAGATGTTGTGACAGTTTCAGGTGGACAGCAAAGGGACTCAGCTATACATATACATGCATCCATCACTTCCATGCAGGCTGCCACATAACATTGAGTAGAGGTCCATGTGCTAAACAGTAGGTCCTTGCTGGTTATCCATTTTAAATACAGCTTCTCCATTTTAATATGGAGAAGGAAATGGCAACCCACTCCAGTATTCTTGCCTAGAGAATCCCAGGGATGGAGGAGCCTGGTTGGCTTCCATCTATGGGATCACAGAGTCGGACACGACTGAAGTGACTTAGCAGCAGCAGCAGCAGCACCAGTGTGTACATGTCCATCCCGAACTCCGTAACTATCCTTTCTCCCCATCCTTCCCCCAGCAAGTTAGTTCTCTAAGTCTACGAGTCTCTTGACACATTTTTGTAAGTGGACTGAATGAAAGTGTAACACGGGAATAGACTCAGTCCCAGCAGAAAAGAGCAGCACTTGCTAAATTACAAGATGAAGAGCATGGTTATTACCGGGCATTTGAACATTTTCACCTGAAATCAGACATTACCTGTCTTCCCATGTAAGTCTAATGATTAGCAACATAAACCATGATCCAGAAGCTAAATATTTAGTGACATATTTGAACACTCTTACAAATGCAGGAAAAGAAATTGAGAACTACTAAAGACACATATGCATGGAAATTAAAAAAATCTAAGAAGGTTGACACATAAATTCCATGTTAGTAGGGGCTTGCCAACTAAACACAGCTTGTGTGGGTAAAAACAATGTAACCATCAGATAACAAAATCCTTGGGCAGAGAAAAATCCTGCCCCAGCATTTCCCTCCCCACATCATCTCTGGTATTTTGCCTGATTCACTTTCTCAAATCTACAACTTGGTGGAAATTACAACCAAATGGAAAAGAAGAATTTGATAGGAGGAGATGAAACGAAAGACAAATGCCTGCACCCACAATTCCACAGTTGAAACCGTATCTCCCACTCCAAATTACACCACTGAGATCGGAAAACTATCCCAACCCTTTATTTCTGACGGTAGAGTGATGAAGAGTAGGGAGAGAGGATAGAAGAGAAAAACAGACTGAAAACGTCTTCTGGAGAAAGGGAGATTGGTGAAAGCTTGTCTGGCTGGTCTAAGAAACACGGTTGGGAAACAGGTCAAGAATTCTTTGCAAAATCAAAATTTAACACGTGATTTGTGGGTAGGCGGCAGCACATTTGATTATATGTCATCCTAAAGACACTAGACTCCATTTCCATTGTTTAATTTTACGGCATTCCTGGATTATGGCTTCTCTTTGTGGAACTTAAATGAGTTTATTTGTTAATATAGCTACTTTTTTTTTAATTTTTCTTGGACCAACAACAATGGTGCAGATGTGCTTAGATTGACTTCCCAAGAAGCTAAAAGTCTTCTTTTACATTTATAGGAAGAAGCTCTTGAACCACTGGGATTACCTATAAACTCACAGTAAACTACCTTTTACCTGCCAGAGCAGGTGGTACCTGGAGCTCAAGGTATGGATTAAAATACAATTCAAAAAACAAGGTACTTTTAATTTTTCAAATTTATGAGCATGTTATTATCCACTTGCAATGAAATCTGCATTGTTACTGAGGACTCAACTGGAGGAAAGAAAAGAGGACAATCTTCAGTGAAATTAAAACAGGGTGACCTATTTCCAGTTCAATCAAGCCTCTATCCCAAATGGGCCATTTTGTAAATGAGAAAAGCCAGATGGAGTATCTTTCTTGATGGGAGGAATTTGAGTGTGCGTGGAGGCGGGGCAGGGGGCCTCAGGAAGCCATCGGCTTTAACTTCTGTCTCCAGGGAGGCGTGTGCCCAAGCTTTCCAAGGGTTCTCCTTCCCAGGGTCAGATGTATGACAGCTCCCCTAGACTGCTGAGCTTGACCATATGGAAGCTGATTTTTAAGCCAAGCCCCCAACTTGTGATATGACAGTTATGCCTGTTTCCTCTACCTCTTTCTTTAGTTTGCCAACGTTTGCCATTGCCTTCTTCCTGAAAGTACTCACCTTCCGTAGTCAGTTCTTAAGATCTGCTTTGGGTTTTCAAAGTTCCAGAAGGCTGGGTCTGTGTGATGGGGAGTGTTAAGTCGTCAGGCTAATTGACATTCATCTGACAGTGCCCTGGGACAGTCAGGGTGAGTGGGGTCTCCTCTCCCCACATCCATCACCTTGCCAAGTCTCTTCCCTTGCTTTCCTTGGGGACTACACAAAGAGGCTGAATATTCTGGGGAAAGGCAGAGGGCAGCCAGGGCCCTAAGCCCCAGGAGGTGGGTGAGATTAGCGAGAAAGGGGAAGAGAAATCTATTCTACATGGGAACTTCAACAGACACAGGCGTATATAGCAGCAATACGTTTTTCCCCCGGAAGCGTATTATTTAAATCTGTTGTTGATTAGAATAAATGTTTACTTAAACTAATAAGTTTCTAATAATAATAATAAAAGCACTTAGAAGAATGGAATTCTCAATAGAGAATATGAACGCAGAGTGGGTAAAGCAGAAAAGGGGAGCCTGGCATGTAAAGAGCAGGAATGAATATCTCCTCCAGTGATGTTATTTGAATAATTACATTTGGTTTCTTTTTCCTCAGTATTTGGTCTAATCTGAACCTGCAAATTCTTCAAGGAAGCCTGATCTGGTCAATTCTGATCAACTGCATAATAATGATATTCAAAGAACCCTAATAGAAAGCAGATCCTATAAATCTACACTAAAATTCTTATATAAGTAATAAAGGGACACAGATGGTATTAGATTTTTTTTTTGAAAAGTAATCATGGGTGTGTACAAATGAGAATTTTACCACAATTAGAAGTAACTTGGTCACATTTTTTAAAAGAAAAAAAAATGACTGTAAAAAATTTGTGGCAATTTTTAAGTTTGGAAGTATTTCTCTCCTATACATCTCAATAATACACATAAATATTTGGCTGAAGTCTTAGTTTTATCAGAGAGGTAATGAAAAAAAAGCACAAGGGAGTCTTAAAAATTAAGCTTAGTTAAATAAATAGCTACATGTTTAGGATTTTTTTCTACTTAATAAGAATAGGTAAAAGAAAGTCCTGAGTTTAGAGAAATTAATGTCTAAAGAAATCCAAGTGAAGGACATTTTTACTTTAGTAAGACAAAGAATGAGTATTTTTTTTTACCATATTTCACAAGCAACAAAATCACTCAACTTTTGTTATCATATAAATAAAAAAATTAAGTCATCCCAGGATTATAACATTAACTATGGTGAAAATATGTATAGATTTTATTCTCCATTTAAAAATGTGTGGGTTATATATACGCTGTATTCTTGTTTCTTGAAACAGCACATTCTACCAGAGAACATTTTTACATTCAGCAGTGTTTTAACCTTTCCAATGCCAACCCCTCATGTCTTTCTAGGAGAAAACTAGAAAGAAACACTTGGAGGTTTAGGAAAGGCCACTATTCACATCTCTGCAACAAAAAGCTGCTTTCTCCACCACGGCACACACGAAACTTCTCATTGTGTGCTTGCTCTGGAGGGGCGTGCATTACTTAACAACACAGTGGGTTAGGAAGGATGCTGCTAAAGCGTCTGTCCAAAAATACTGAAAGGCACCGGGAAACAGGTTCACAGTGGGCAGGAGTGAATCCTAATACTTAAGAAATCGATTGAAGAATCTGGGCAAACAAATGGCTTTCCTTACACAGTCTGATTAAAACAAAGCCGAGAACAAAAAACCACTCACAATTTACTCATGAGGAATAAAACTACTGTAAGATGATCTAAACCAAAGAATTGAACTAATAATTTTTAAAATGCCTTGTTCTGAATCTATGGACCTGTTCCTTAAAGCTGATAGTGAAACCATCTTTTCTTAAGACAGAAATATCATTTTACCTTTGGGTTCAGAAATCTACTAATTAACATTCCATTTTTAATTTAAAATAATAGCCTTCCTACTTGCTCTCCTAATCCCCTGCCCCCCACCCCAATAAGGAATAATGGCAGGGTGGGGCATCGTTGCACAAACAGCTCTTGGATACAAAAATGATGCCTACTGTTTCAGGAAGCAAACCTAAGGTCCAACCCAAGATTTTTTTTTCCCCTTTCTATGTAGTGCTGCCATTGAACTCCACCCAGATTTGAGTCTATTTCAAAGGCAGCAAAAAAAAAAAAAAAAAGTCAGAAAAGGCCCCAAATGTTCTCCTGCACATTTTCTGATCATCAATGGCATTCAGAATTCAGAGGGTCGAGTCATGCATTATGAATGACTGGGTTTCCAATGGTAACTGGGAACTGTGGCACTTAACCCCAGGGTTCCCTAACAGAGGACACAGTGGGGGAGGGTCGAATCACACAGTCTCCTCTACCCTGGAGTACCGAGGAAGGAATCCTGCAAATTAAACATTTCATCCCCATTTTTGTACCCAACAGCGAGAAGCACAGGGAAAAAAATCTTATATTTAAAATAGGCCTATATACACATTAAAATAAAACTAGTAAAAATAAAGATCCAGTTAGATCACATTAGAAACTTGATAAGAAAAATCTGGCATGATGATCGCCCTATTCTTGCTAATTTGATGCTTTTGTTTAAGCAGAGTGGGTCTCCCTCTGACTGATAGTTACAGAGCATACTACATCACCATTAGAGAGAAGAGAGGGGTAAACGCCAGAACAGAGGCAGCAGGATGAATTAGTTATTCCCCTGGCCTAAGACTAAGCAGCATGAACACCGAGGACCTACCCATTTCTGCAGACAGACTAATGAACGAGGCAAAGAACGACATCTTCCCCCACCTGGCGCTGCAGCCCGCAGCCACCCAAAAGAACAATGCACATTTCTGCTCACGTCTAGAGTCTGGAAGCACCATGCAAAGAGACTGGTTAAAATTCCCTACCATGCAGTGCAGCCATCATCAGCAGCCCAGCATATCTTCTGCTCTATGGAGTGATGTGCCAGCTCATGAACAGAAGAGAGGAAGAGAAAAATGGAGGAGACAAGAGAAGGCTCAGGAAAGTCGGCAGGGACGTTTCTGGGTCATTAACAAGTGGGAGACCCCTTTCGGTATTGAAACCAATCAACCTTTATCTCCCAGGACATCTTTTTCTCACTCAGCGTCTGTTGAAAAGACTGCAGCAGACCAAGCAAGGGATTATGGGATCGGGATGCAGCAGCGAGCTGCAATGAGATTCGTGGGTGGCTTGCGCTCCCCTCTGAGTCAGCAGTCAGCTGTTTCCACGCTCCTGTGCTGGGCCGAGGCACCATCACCAGAACCGGGCTGCACGGTTACCAGGGGGAGGACTGTCTGTGCACAGCTCCCTGCGCTCGCAGCCGACAGGCTTACTAACCGGAGAGCGGGTGTGCCGCCAAGTAAGCAAAAGGGGATGCAGTGGCCAAAGATCCCAGGAAGAAATTAGGCACGCGGGAGCTCAGTAGGAAAAGTTCGAATTTAGAAGACTGTTTGGGTGGAGTGTGAGAGCACAAACTCACTTCCCTTAGTAAGGAAAAAAAAAAATCTATTTCCTTAGATTTTTTAACTAGCTTGAAACACCAATGCAAATTTTTTTTAAAATGCAAAACAGCCCAGTTCAACAAGGCTCTACTTTTTCCTTTTTTGGTCTTACCCAGGAAAGGGTCTATAAAATACAGTTCCTCAAAGTCAAATCATGCAAATGATATTTCTCTGTTTTTTGTTGTTCTAATCATTCAGAAAAAAATCATGTAAGTCAATATTTATTTCAGGGGGCCAACAGAACCTTTTGTTTTTCTGATGAAGCCATAGTTCTCAAAGGTTAGAAACTTGTCAAACTTGACATATTAACATAACTCCTCTATCAGGTCATTTAACTGATCCTGAAAAGGCTTTGGTAACAAAAATGACCAGCAAGAAGCCACATAAAAAGTTAGGTCTTCATATTACAAATAATACTTTAGAATATAAAAATCCTATATATCAGAATGGAATCCATAATCATTCCCTTTCTATAGCAATGGAGCAGGGAAAGAAATGCATTGCTTTCTATTCCTTGGTTAGTTACTAGTTTAAAAGTAGACACTAATTATTTTATTTAAATGATAAAAACTGAATTTGCATGTTTAATAATATTAATATTCATTAAATCCTTTCCATGTAATCAGGCATTGCAGCAAGCCCGGTGAAGGGGCACTCAGCTCTGCAGAGGGGCAGGAGGGGAAGGTCACAAAGAATTTGGTGAACTTGACAAATCCAGAAAAATGCAGAGACATGCCCAAATTGGCGTAGTACACAGTTCTCAAAAGCTCAGGTTAACACCTGCTTTAGAAGTTCTGTTTTTTAACAGCTTTATTGAGATATAATTCACATACTACACAATTCACCCACTTCAAGTGTACAGTTTTCACCATTTAAAAGTCTACAAACAATAAATGCATGAGAGGGAGTAAAGAAAAAGTAACTCTCCAGCACTGCTGCTGAGAATGCAAACTGGTATAGCCACCATGGAGAACAGTATGGATACTCCTTAAAAAACTAAAAATAGTGTTGCCATATGATCCTGCAATCCTGCTTTTGAGTATTGATCTGGAGAAAACTCTAGTTTGAAAAGATACATGCACCCCAGTGTTCACAGTGGCACTGCTGACAACAGCCAAGACGTGGAAACAGCCTAAACGCCCATCGACAGGCAAATGGGTAGAGATGTGGTAACTATATACACATACATGCACCACAGAACATACTCAGCTATGAAAGGAAGGAATAGTGTCCTTAGCAGCAACATGGATGGACCCAGAGATGAACTTACTAAGTGAAATAAACCAGATAGAGACAAGCATCATGTGATGTTGTCAGGGGAAGCACACTGATAGAAACAGCCCACCCTGGCCAGGTACCACAGTAACCATTTGCATGAGCTGTTTTACGACAGGAGATCCTGATAAGGAATACGGAACTAATAAGCCACCACCAGCTGGAAGAGTTCGGGAAAGGTCGAAAGGAGACACCGCGTGTCCGTCCACTTCCCAGAATCCCTCTCGCTAGCATCCATCTTGGCTGAGCGATGCGTGCGCCACCAGGAAAGACTCTGAATTAGAATGATTGGCCAAAGACCACCTGGAAATTAATCCCATCACCATAAAACCCGACACTGAGAGCCACGTGGCAGAGCAGTTCTCCTGGGTTCCCTTACCCTACTGCTCTCCCCCTGGGTGCCCTTTCCCAATAAAATCTCTTGCTCTGTCAGCACATGTGTCTCCTCGGGCAATTCATTTCCCAGTGTTAGACAAGAGCCCAATTTCAGGCCCTGGAAGGGGTCCGCCTTCCTGCAACAATATCACTTATACATAGAATCTAAAAAAAAGATACAAATAAACTTATTCACAAAACAGAAAGAGACTCACAGACACAGGAAACAAACTTATGGTTACCAAAGGAGAGATAAATTAGGACTCTGAGATTAGCAGATACACATACAATTCTATATATTAGCAGATAGAAAATAGTTAAACAACAAGGTCCTACTGTATGGCACAGCAACTATATTCAACATCTTGTAATGAAGTATAATGGAAAAGAATCTGAAAAAAGTATAATTGAATCACTTTGCAGTACACTGGAAACTTAACACAACACTATAAATCAACTATACCTCAATTAAAAAAAAGTTTTTTAAAGCTGTTCCCTTTAGCTATTACTCCCTACTTTCCCATCCCCCACAGTCCTATGCAGCCACTCATCTACTTTTTGTCTCTATCTGTTCAGTTCAGTCGCTCAGTCATGTGCGACTCTTTGTGACCCCATGGATTGCAGCACACCAGGCTTCCTTGTCCATCACCAACTCCCAGAGCTTGCTCAAATTCATGTCCATCGAGTTGGTCATGCCGTCCAATTAAACCGTCCTCTGTCGTCCCCTTCTCCTGCCTTCAGTCTTTTGTCCCTACAGATTTCCCTATTCTGGCCTGTTACACAAATGGGATCATATAATAAATATATGGGGAAACAGTGCAAACAGTGTCAGACTTTATTTTTCTGGGCTCCAAAATCACTGCAGATGGTGACTGCAGCCATGAAATTAAAAGACGCTTACTCCTTGGAAGGAACGTTATGACCAACCTAGATAGCATATTCAAAAGCAGAGACATTACTTTGCCAACAAAGGTTCGTCTAGTCAAGGCTATGGTTTTTCCTGTGGTCGTGTATGGATGTGAGCTGGACTGTGAAGAAGGCTGAGCGCCGAAGAATTGATGCTTTTGAACTGTGGTGTTGGAGAAGACTCTTGAGAGTCCCTTGGACTGCAAGGAGATCCAACCAGTCCATTCTGAAGGAGATCAGCCCTGGGATTTCTTTGGAAGGAATGATGCTAAAGCTGAAGCTCCAGTACTTTGGCCACCTCATGCGAAGAGTTGACTCATTGGAAAAGACTCTGATGCTGGGAGGGATTGGGGGCAGGAGGAGAAGGGGACGACAGAGGATGAGATGGCTGGATGGCATCACTGACTCGCTGGACGTGAGGCTGAGTAAACTCCAGGAGTCGGTAATGGACAGGGAGGCCTGGCATGCTGCGATTCATGGGGTCGCAAAGAGTCGGACATAACTGAGCAACTGATCTGATCTGATCTGAATAATGTTGATCTAGGGGTTTGGCTTACTTCACTTACAGAACAGTTCCAAGGTTCATCCATGTGGCTTGTATCAGTACTTCATTCTTTTATATGGCTGAAAAATATTCCATTGTACAGATAAGCAGATGGATATTTTGTTTACGGACATTTGGGTTGTTTCAACTTTTTGGCTGTTATAAATAATGCTGCTATAAACATTCATATATGCTGCTGCTGCTGCTAAGTCGCTTCAGTAGTGTCCAATTCTGTGTGACCCCACAGACGGCAGCCCACCAGGCTCCCCCATCCCTGGGATTCTCCAGGCAAGAACACTGGAGTGGGTTGCCATTTCCTTCTCCAATGCATGAAAGTGAAAAGTGAAAGTGAAGTCGCTCAGTCGTGTCCGACTCCTAGCAACCCCATGGACTGAAGCCTACCTGTCTCCTCCATCCATGGGATGTTCCAGGCAAGAGTACTGGAGTGGGTTGCCATTGCCTTCTCCAATAAACATTCATATATAGGTGTTTGCTACAAGTTTACAATTTAATTAGAACCCACTCTGGTAACTAAAGGCAGGCACATCCCACGCCAAAGCTACGTCTTTTTCCTAAGACAGGCTATCACAACAGTCCCTGACTTCTTAAGACAGGCCTCTCCTCTCCTCTTGTGTTTCTGGTGAAATTTACTGACCATGATGAATCCAGTAGCCAAATTCATCGAAATCTAGTCCTCCCCTCTGACATCATTTCTTCTGACCCCTCCACTCAACCCAAACTGTGGGGCATACACTTGGAGTGAGTCTCGGTTCTCACAGGACGGTGAAAAAGTGGGAGAGATCCTTGGTCTTGTTGCCTGGCTTGCAGTCAGAGAAGCTTCACCTACTCACTCAATCACTGAATGTCTAGCATGTGCCAGGCATTGAGCAGGCTCTGAGGATACAGAGACGGACAGAACGGTGGCTCAGCCTTCAGGAAGATTATAGCTCAGAGTGGGAGATAGATGAGTAAGCAGACAATTGCAGTTGGGAATGGTAAGTCCTTGACTAGTGGTTTGTTTAGAAACCACTATAGAAAGAAACTATAGATTCTTTCTGGGTTGGAGTTGCATTGAGAACTTCTGCAGCCAGAGGGTAAAGCCCCAGGAGCAGAGATGAGCCCGAGATCCTTGTGAGTCTGCTGCGTGCCATGCAGACTTCGGGGTGCTGTCTCATCTCTCCCCAGTGTTTCCCTCCAGTTGAATAGACGTTAGAGAGCTAACTGTCCTCAGCCAGTTGGACTGCGGTCACTCAGGAAGTATACAGACAGTGCACACGTGTAAGACATGAGAGGTGCTAATAGAACTGGGCTTGGCAGGACCCTGGGAGATAGAGAACTGAAATTTATTGATGGATTACGTGTCAGGTTCAATTCAAAGTCCTTTGTGTACAGTCTACTTATCTCCAATCAAGGACATCTCTGCTAGAACATAAACTTCTTAGGATGGCATTTAGGGCCATTTATGATCTGCCCTCTGCCTTCCACATTTTTTTTTCCTTGTTGTAGCCTTCCCAGTGACACTCTGGTTCCTAAGTCATGCCACCATGCGTTTTTAAGCAGAATTTCTCAACCAGGGAAGGGCACCTATCCCCCTAATGGAGCGGTGGGGTATGCATTCATGAATGGGAAGGGGCATTTTTGACTGTCCTACTGATTATGTGTCTGGGGGCTGGGGGTGGGGAGATACTACTGAGGTTTAGTGCCTGAGGCAGGATGCCTGCCATCCCCCAGCACACGGGAGGGTCTCCTACAAGTATCTCTGTCCCCTCACTCTGCTGAAACCAATGCAAGAAACATACTGCTTGTTCTGAGAGGAACGCGCAAGCTCTTCTGACTCCTCTCCTGGGTTAACTCCTTCAAGTCCTCCAGAACTCCACAAAGACAGCCGCATTTTAGGAAGGATTCCCTGTGGCTCCTTCCATCCCAGACCCTCCCATCCCCGTGTGGACTGGATGTCTGCTCATGAGCTCCACAGCATCCCTTGCTGGAAACTACTGCCAGCTCCATCTCTTACCTCTAACCCCACAGCCCCGATGCAGTGCCTGTCACATAGCAAGCAGCCAGGAAGCAGATGTGCAATGACAGAGCCCTACAAACGGATGAGCAATACAGCATCATGGAAAGGTTCTGCTCATCTCAGAGCTGGAAAATAGATGGATCAGACACCATTATGGAAAGGCAATTCTTCGCACCTGCTTTGTGGTTTAGAATTTAGAAAGCACCTTCATAATACAAAGCAAAGCAAACCCAGAGACAGAATTTAACAGGGAAGGACAAATCTGACTCCATATTGGATCTGTTTCTTTTGCTTTAACTTTTGTATTCTGTTGCCTTTGCTCTAAGTTAAGAAGGCTGTCTACAGGCCTGAAATATACAGGATGGCCCTCTCTCAAGGTTCTGGCCTTTAAAAGTATAACACGTTTCCATTCATATAAGATAAAAAGTTGCAGAACAGAGAATAATGTCTTTTAGGAGGTTTACAGGAACATTTTGACTGGATAGCTGCAAGAACAAAGGATTCCGGCACCAAAAGGTTTGCTGCAACCAACCACACCCCTTCCCTTTTAGTAGAAAAGAAGCCCGGGGAATTCCCTGGCCACCCAGTGGTTAAGACTCTGCACTTTCACTGCTGTGGCCCTGGGTTTGATCCCGTCAGGAAACTGAGGTCCCTCAGTCTTGTCCGACTCTTTGCAACCCCATGGACTATAGCCCACCAGGCTCCTCTGTCCATGGAATTTTCCAGGCAAGAATACTGGAGTGGGTTGCCATTTTCTCCTCCACGGGATCTTCTTAACCCAGGGATTGAACCTGGGTCTCCTGTGTCTGCTGCATTGGCAGATGGATTCTTTACCACTGAGCCACCTGGGAAGCTGGAATGGTATAACCAAAAAATAGATAAATAAAACAAAATAAGGACTCTGTTGGAAAAAAAAAAAAAAAGCCTGAATTCTAACAGGGAAGATGGTTGTTTGGGGCACTAGTCCATCATCTTGACCTGCTGGCTTTCTGAATACAGTTGCTGCTCCTCGCCCCAACAACCTGCCTTACTTATCAGCCTGTCATGCTGCGGGCAGTAACAAGAGCAGGTATCTTATTACTTCAGTGGAAACCGAGGTTCAGAAGGTTTACAAGACCAGCCCAGAGTGCAGCGGCCATTGGGCAGTGAGCTGAACTAGAGTTCGGGCCTTATGGCTGGCATAGCTCTTCTTTCACGGTGCCACAATGTCCCTCAAGGATGGGCAAAGGCCGGGACAGGGGTCAGCCAATCCCACAGTGCCACAAACCCAGCTGGTTAGAGAGGGGATGTCTTTCAGGGAAAGATAAACGCAACCAACTAGGAGGAGGCAGCCTAAAACAAGGCGCCTATAAAGTCGACCTAATAAAATCGTCATTTAGTTTAGTTGTTGTTTTGTTTTATTTTATAATCTTTGTTTCCAAAAGCCTTTCTGAATATTGTTGCCAAATGGTCTTCTGAAAGAAGATGGTAAGGAATGATTATTTCCAGTCCAGGGTTGAGTGACTGGAGAAGAGATATTGTTAGGATGGATTTTACAGATCAGCACCCCACAAGTGACCCCTCAGAACCAGGCTCTTCTTGTCAGTCCAGACTCTTTGCAACCAACTTGAGTGAATGGTTTGGCTTGGGCCCCAGGAGGCAGTCCTCTCCTCTCCTTTGGCAGAGGCGGCACAGACTGCTCACCCTGGAGTCTAGGAGTCATTCTTCAGTGGGGTGGAGAGGTCCTATACCAAAGGGGACTGTTTGAAAATAATGGTTGATGAAGCAGAAACGATCTTCCCTATAAAAGTGTTCTTGCAAAGAGAGATGGTCCAAGTTGGCCTTAACCTAGTGGGGTTCTGTGGATGAAAACAGAACTAGCTGACCCAGTTGAAGCCCAGAAACTCACACCAGAACTCATCTTGGAATTACCATTTAATTTTTTTGGGGGGAGGGGAGCGGGGGTTACCATTTAATGTCATACATTTTACATATAATTATGTGCCAGGTGGTGCAGTAGGCAGTGATGACCCAAAAATACATGAGACATGAGCAGAACCTCTCAGAAGCACTCCTGGGGACAGAGTTTCCTGCCTCCAAGTCACAGGCATGTTGATTGGGTCCCAGGTGTCAGAACGGCCCTTCCTAGACAGGTCACACCCAAAGGTAGTGGGGTTTGCAATTTGAACATATCTTTTTGAGGGAGGTAATTCAACCCCTAGCCTCTACTATGGGTGAAAGGCTACCACAAGGCCTGGGCTGATGCAGACCCACCTGAGAAGGGCCTGGCTTTCCCGTAGCACCGTTCTCTCGTGAACAGAGTTGAGATACATGGAAGAATGTTACATCTGCCTCGTTCTGGTGTGCATGAGCGGAACTCCGAGGTGGCTGCACAACTGGAGTGGTGTAAAAGGTGGGTGGGAAAAGGGGCTACGACTTGTGCTCTCCTCCGCGGGCTTTTATCTCTGGTACACATCCCAAGTAGGGGAGCAGGGCAAGAAGCTCTGAGCCTCACAACATGGTGAAGGTGCTATGCTGCCTGCTTTGCCTCCTGTGCCGATGATTACTAACCATACTATAATATTAAAATCTCTGTGTCTTGTGGGTCTGGTTGGCAGCTTGAACCCACAACCACGCTGTGTTGCTGGCCTTTCCTTATCTGAGTTTCTTCTTGCCCTCAGAAGCCCCTTCTCAGCCCAAAGATGTCCTTCACACAAAAGACTGAAGCAGAACACGATTCTGCAATCCATCAGACATCCCAGCAGCATGCTAACCCTTCCTTATTCTTTGTCTTGCTCTGACTATGACAAAAATAACAAGCAAAAGCAAGCAAACAAAATGCTCTTTTGTTTTACTGTTCTTTGGCCTCACTAAGTTTAAGTCGACCATCTGTCCTGAGCATCCCTGGAAGAGAAGCTCCCAGTCCTAACTCTGGGTCCCTAATTACTGATGTCCATACTGATGAGCACATCAAGACCGAGGGTTGTTTTTCTCTCCGCCAGTTTCACAATCACACTTTCCATTTGGACAATTAAACCCAAGGCAGCGCCAAGTTCCGGCTTGCCTCAGCGGTTTACCTTGTTTAAGTAATCACTGCAGTGGCTCTGACTACCAGGTTGGGATTTAGAGTCAGGGATTCTAGGTGGCAAATTTCCCCCGGTGACTGCCCTGCCAAGGCCGGGGCTGAGGCCCAGCCACGACCTGAGCTGGGAGGGGCACGGCCCTGACCTGAAGGTCCCGGGGCGGCTGCGCTGCTGGTAACGCCTTGCTGGACCCGGACTCCCTCTTCCCCGCGTTCCTTCCTCTCTGTCCCATAAAAAGGATTATTTTTTAACCAAGATATAATTCAGAGAGAACCTTACAAAAGTTCATGTCTGTTGACCAAGTATTTCCGCTTCCAGAACTCTAGTCTAAGGAAATAATCCCAGGTGGCGGCCAATCTCCCAGAGCCTGGCTTCCAAGGCCAGGCGGTGCCCGGAAAACAGCCATCGGTCCAGACGCAGCCCCGCCGCGGTTCCTATGGCAACAGGCTCCGCCCCGAGGCGGCTAGCTCTGTAGAAGCATCCACCGCTCTGCTTGCACTCTGAATCTTTCTTTCTCTCCCTGGAGGCGTCCTTTTCTAACCTTATTTCTCACCAGGAGGCAAGATCACTGTATGAGATAACTGATTCATGTGGTGGTGATGGCAGCGCCGAGGAGGGCGGGGAGACTCAGGCTTTTTATTTGGGTGACAGCAATCAACGCTGTGACAGGGACCACCGAGGCCTGCCCCTCCTGCAATGCAGGTGCGCCCACTGCGGTTCTTTCCCATCCTCTGGGCTGCGCTTCACCTCTCCTGCCTTCCAGGCCGGCAGGCTTCTGCATCTGAGCTATCTTAACCAAGGTGCCACCGGGTCAAGGTGGGGTTTTCTCCTTTCACAGGCCTGAGTTTCCTGAGGTCAGTGCCCTAATGTGAAGGGTGGTACTCAAGGAGGAAGCTGGGCACCTTGGCAGAGGGAATAATCTGAGGATGGTGAAACTTGGCACCACCCGCAGGAAGCTGCCTCCCCCAGCACCTGTAACCAGAGGAGAGCATTTTCCTAAGCAGCCTGTGAGGCACACGCCACACTGGTCACCTTATTAGAATCATACTGCCAAAGTCAGCGTGCAGCTGTAATTTAGGCACTGGCTCTGGAGGCACATCTGTATTTGCTCTGTGCTCAGGCTGCTAATTGCCTCTGTAAGCTCCTTTGTGAACTGTCACTTCATAAGGCTGCTGTGATGATTCAATGATACAGCACAGAGGGGCCTGAGCGCCAGGCTCAGCGCACAACATGCTCAGCCCTCAAGTCACTGCGACCAGGGCAGTGGCGGGGAGTGTGGGCTGCAGTGCCAGGATGGGTTTGAGCCCCCACTCTGCCACTGATGAGTTTGAGCAAGTCCCTGAGCCTCTCTGTGCCTCAACTTCCTCATCCATACAATGGGCACAGTAACTTGGCTCACTGGGTTTGTGTGGGAACCGAATGGTTTAGTCTATGAAGAGAACCCACCCCAGTGCCTGACGCACAGCAAGGAGTCCGTTCACATACTAGGAGAGCAGAGGCGCTGGCAGTATCGCCTCTCCCAGGCTTGAGCTCCTTTAGGAATGACTAGTGACTCTCTTTTGTATTCTGAGAGCCTGGCTCATGTAGGGGCTCAATAAACATTGATTTTTTGGATGAAAAGTTACTTCTCTTCTTATGCCAACTAAAACAAGTCAGGAAACGAGAGTGGGCAGAATCATGCAAAGTCAGAAACGATGTAGCTGTCCACTTTTATCATCCTGGAAGGACAGCCTCCCTCAGCCTCAGCCACTTAGCAGTGGTGTCTCCCACTGGCTCTCACACATTTGAGGAAGAGGCTACAGCGCTACTCTGTTGCTCTGGGTGAGTCCTCACACTAACTCTTAAAGGTAGGCCAGCCCAGCAAAGAAGAAGGTCTCTGCTCACGTCCCTCTGGCTTGTTCTTATGAGAAAGAGCCCTGGTACTTTCTGCTGGTCAGCGGCCAGTGGACATGAGTCCTCACTGGTCAGCTGCTCGCCTTCAGACCCAGTAGCCTTCTTGGAAAGATAAGAAGAAAAAGGATTCCTTTTGGCACCTTTCCAGAGTCAACATTTCCCCTTTGAGGAAAGCCATCCTCTCTAGATGTGAGAATGGGGGCCCTCACTTCATGTCCTCCACTGAATGGACCTGCTCTAAACACTGACTCATCCAGCTTTCTCCCTCAGCAGTTAGCAGCATGTCTGGGCTGGGTGCCAGGAAACCACAGAGCAACCAGAGGTGAGGGGAGCAGGGGCAGGAGAGTAGGAGCAGCCAGACCATAGCAGAGGGGGTGTATGCATGGGTCAGGTCAGGCCTGGCAAGTCAAGGGCACCCTGTATCTGGTGCGGTAGGAGTCAGCTTGGTGCCAGGTGGAACCATCCATGGCCTGACGGCCAATGCCAGGGGCATCCCCACTCTTCCTCAATAATGTCTTTCCTCTTCCTGTCTCTCTTCTCCCCCTGTTCTCCTGCCCTCTCCCCACTGCCCACCCACTTCCTTTACTCCACTAGCTTTTAATTTCCCTCTACTATGTCCTGGGTGCTGCGCTGGGGTCCACATTCAGTCACCATCCTTAAGGGACTTGTGCACTCTTATGTGATGCATACATAAAGTCTCAATTAAACATAAATTAATGAAAATAAAAATAAATTTGATCTCAAACAACTTTTATCTATGGCCTCCACCTCAGACCCAGCAAGGATGCTCATGGGTGTCACTCCAGCTGACTGGGATGGCATTCTGCACTGGATGATATTCCAGACTCTGGAGTCAGACATGCTGCTGCTGCTGTTGCTACGTCACTTCAGTCATGTCAGACTCTGTGCAACCCCATAGACGGCAGCCCACCAGGCTCCCCGGTCCCTGGGATTCTCCAGGCAAGAACACTGGAGTGGGTTGCCATTTCCTTCTCCAATGCATGAAAGTGAAAAGTGGAAGTGAAGTCGCTCAGTCGTGTCTGACTCTTAGCGACCCCATGGACTGCAGCCTACCAGGCTCCTCCATCCATGAGATTCTCCAGGCAAGAGTACTGGAGTGGGTTGCCAAGACATATGTGTGTGCAAATCCAGCTCTGACATGGACCAGGGATATGATGTGGGGGAAATTACACTGCTCTGACCCTCCTTCTCCTTCTCTGTAAAATAGTGATAGAAGAGTTGCACCTGTAGGGTTGTTATGAGAATAAAATAAGTGGATGCCTGAAAGATGCTGAGCACGGTGCCTGGCACATAGTCAGACTCAAAAGACATCACTATGGTGGTGGTTTTAATAACTGAAGTCCAGGGGTCAGAAAGGTTTCTCTGGAAACATTTTAGACTCTGTGGGCCACACAGTTCCGTGTTCTCTGTTACAACTACTCAGCCTTGCTGTAGAGTGAAGCAGCCACAGACAGAATGTGAAGGGCCATAGCTGTGTTCCAGTCAAACCGCCTTTATAAACACTGATAACATCTGTAAATTTCACACGCACAGAAAATTACTTTTCTTCTGACTTTTCTTCTCGAACCATTACAGGGCAGTGGGTGGATGCAGCCCACAGGCCTTGGTTTGGGCACCCGGGAGCAAGCCTAATGAAAGGGTCGGCACTTCCTTTCACAGATTTTTGCCTCAAAGGGAAATCTAGTTGGTAGGTCCGTAATACCCACAGACAGTGTCTACTTCAAGCCCGGCTAACTTTAACAAGGGCACAGACCAACCCAGAGACAGGGAAAACCTCATAAAGGAAAAACAATACCTACCTTTATTTGTGCACAAGCAAAGACAAGTAAACAACACCTTCAATCTACTAGTGCCCAAGATCAAAGACCGGAGAGGGCAGTGGCACCCCACTCCAGTACTCTTGCCTGGAAAATCCCATGTGCGGAGGAGCCTGGTGGGCTGCAGTCCATGCGGTCGCTAAGAGTCGGGCAGGACTGAGCAACTTCACTTTCACTTTTCACTTTCATGCATTGGAGAAGGAAATGGCAACCCACTCCGGTGTTCTTACCTGGAGAATCCCAGGGATGAGGGAGCCTGGTGGGCTGCCGTCTATGGGGTCGAAAAGAGTCAGACACGACTGAAGTGACTTAGCAGTAGCCGCGGCAGCAAGATCAAAGATAGAAAAGACAATTCCCTCCTTAGGCACATGATCGCCCTGTGTTTTGTGGACAAAGGCAAGCTGTTTCCACAGGTGCGAGAACTGGCCCTGTGTGTACTTCACTTCTCAAGGCTGGGTGTGGAGACACCAGCTGTAGGAAATGTCACAGAGGGTCACAATACCCCTAAATTTTACATGGAGAGGATGAAAGACTACAGAATGGATGATGAGTGAAGAAGGCTGGGGAAAATGAGGGCAGGCAGTAGGGACCCGCAGGAAAACAGGCCCAGTCCCAAGCCCCCTGCAGATCAAAATGCAGATGATCCACTTGTACCACAGTCAGAGGCCCCAGTCGTGCTGGGCAATTCCTAGTCCCAGGCTCTCCCGCCTCCTCCCAAACTTCCTCAGTGTCTAAGGATGGAAACAGGAATGTGTGCTTCACTCTCCACTGCGATCTAGGATGGAGTTTATTCTCTAGTTCATATCAAATTCCTCGCAAGCCAGACAGTCTTTCTCGATGCTGTAAAAACACCATATTCCAGGTATACTGCAATTAACAGTTAACTTCTTTCCCTTGCTCCAGAGGAAATGCAAAGGCTTTCTTATAAAGCCATTCCAAGAATCCAATCTGTTCTTGTACATCTTTTAAAAACTATACACACTAATGTACTCAGTGCCACTGAACTGTACAGTTAAATATGGTTAAAATAGTATATTTTATATGATGTGACTTTTACTACAATAAAAAAACTTTAAACATACACACTCCTATATATAAAAAATAGATAACCAACAGAACATACTGTATAGCACAGGGAATGCTACTCAACAATATTTTTTAATAACCTATAAAGGAAAAGAATCTGAAAAAAACATACATATTCATGTATAACTGAATGACTGTGCTGTACACCGGAAACTAACACAACATTGTAAATTAACTATACCTCAATAAAAAATAAACTTCAAAAACAAGACTGTGTTATCTATGTTCTGGTCTCATTACTGGATGAAGAACCTACTAACCCTGACCCACTGAAGTGCTGACTGGCCCTCAAGGTCGGATGTCATGCTAACACCCTCTAGCTGGCGGGGACTCTCTAGCTGGCAGGGACTCTCTAGCTGGCGGGGACTCTCCTTGGGAGGGGCACGGCCCAGCCACAGACACATATATAGTTCAAGTCATCCCTAACCTGCTGGCTCCCTGCAGAACTGCCTCTTTAACTGCTCTCTAATGTGGAAAGCAAGCAAGGCTTCTTTAGAAAGAAAAAACTGAGAAGCTGGGCTTTGGGAAGGAACCTTGGCCAAGACTGCACCAATATCCCTCCCCTCCCCACCCTGTGAGCACAAGCCCGAGGTCAAAGAACCTGGCCTTTTCCTTCACCTCTCCCTACCGCAGGGCGCGGCACAGGTTCTCTCTCCAGGGACATAAGCCATCCCTCTGTCATACAGACTGTCACATGACCTGGATCAAGGGCAGAAACTGTCATTTTCTAGTCCCCCTGGGGGCGCAGGTCATCAGCCCAGCTCTTGGCCTGAATCCTGGTCCACCTTCCGTCTTGGCCTGGCAGAGCCTCTCCCCCAGTGACTGGAAGCAGGAAGGCACAAGACTCTCATCCTTTCATAGAATCAGAGGTATTTAAAGTTGCAAAGGAGGGCTTCCCTGGTGGTCCAGTGATAAAGAATCCGCCTGCCAATGCAGGAGACACGGGTTTGATCCCGGATCTGGGAAGATCCCACCTGCCGCAGAGTAACTAAGCCCATGCGTCACAACTAGTGCGCCTGTGCTCTGGAGCCCGGGGGCTGCAACTCCTGAGCTCACACGCTGCAGCTACTGGGGCCTGCATGCTCTGGTGCCCATGCTCTGCCGCAAGAGAAGCCACTGCAACGAGCAGGCCATCCACTGCAACTATGGCGTCCCCTGCACAAATAGAGGAGAGCCCGCATGGCAACAAAGACCCAGCACAGCCAAAGGTAAATAAATAAAATTGTATATATATATAAAAAACAGTAGGAAAGGACCAGAGAGATGACACAGTCCCATAGTTGGAAAGCAGCAAAATACTTTCTCTAAAGACCTGGTCCTGATCCTAGGGACCCTGCCAACATGCTTGCCTCACACTTTGCTCCGGGTCAGGGACCTGGAGATCTGTGGTCCCTACAGCAAGGCAATATCCACTCCAGATCATCATCATGTAGACAGAGAAACTGGCCTGGGGAGGTGATGGAACTCCCCCCAGGCCATCAGTTAGCGCGGCCAAGCCTGACCCTGGGCATGCCTCTGTCTCTCCAGCTGCCCCCTGTCCTCTCCGCATAGGCAGACCTGCGGAGCCATTTTGCAGGCTGCCCGGGTTTGATTATGATCCCACCAGGTTTCATCATGATTCTGTTAGTTTTCTGGAGGCTGATCCCAACAGAGATGACTAGAAATACAAGCACAGGTGTATTTCTTGGCAAGTGAAAATAGAAAACTATACCGAGCAATAACAAACAGCTCTCATACTACAGCTGGCCTGCTTGAAGAGTCAAAGGTTCAGAATTTATGAATATGCAAACCCTGCAGTCAAACAGCAGGAGTTCTCAAGATAGCAGAGAAACAGGAAGCCGCCTCAAAGGACGAGAGTACTAAAAGGTTAAAACGCTGGCCGTCCACTTGGCAAAGGGCAGGGAAAAAATAAACCACGACATCCTGTTGGAAGGGGATTCACAGAGGAGGCAGGCTCCTGGGAATAGAAAGGAAAAAAAAAAAAAAAAGATAGAAGACATAATAGAGGATTATCGACCAACTTTGCACAGCTAAGAAGGTATGTATCTTCAGGATGACCTTGACCATAAAAATCTGACACTAAAATAAACACAGAAGAGTGGAAGTTAAATCGGGAGCTGCTGTGTAGACTGCTCAGGAAGCCCTGTAAGCTAGTCAAATTTGAGAGGAGCAGAAAGTGGTAAAACCACACACACAGATTTACTCAAGAGAGTGCGGCTGGCATCAGATGGCCAATGTGTTCCGATCCTTCTCTCTTCTGTTCCCCGATGGCCCCAGTAGAATTTCCTTTCTATTTTAAAAAGCCATTAACTCATGCTTGCTTGCCCCCAGAAATGGAAGAACCTAGTCTTAATTTAGTCTTGCCCATAAAGCTGATTCGTGATAAACACAGGTTTCATTTCTTTCTTTTAACAGTCAGGGCTCTCCTAGCAGCATTCTAGGACCTTCCTTCCCATGCCATCAGGTTTCTGCTCTTCCCTGCATCATCCTTTCTCCATGATTTCTGGCTTTTCAAGAGCCAGTGAATTCACCACCTCATGTCCAAATTTTGAGATTTCAAGGCCAGAGGAAGAGGCTGCTTTTCATTGGTAAATGGCAAAATGGGTCTTCAGGAGGGAGGAGTAAGTTCCCTTCAGGGCATGCTGAGCCCACTGCCTTACTGCTTGGGGCCCCCATCCCCAGATGCAAGCTTGTCCCGGTACCCTTGGCTCTCTGCCCAAATGATGCCTCCTCGCTGGGGCCTCCCCGACCCTCTCATCATAAGTGGGTATCCCCTACCCTTTGTTTTTTAGCACTTTACTGTGTTGGAATGACACACAATTATTTGCACGCTTGCTTAGAGCCACCTTCCCCACCAACCTGTAAACTCCATGGGGACAGGGTCCTACCGCAACCATGGACAGGGTCCTACCCCAATGACGGACAGGGTCCTACCCCAACGATGGACAGGGTCCTATCGCAACGATGCCACAGCACACACGCAGTCCTGACATGTAGCTTCCAAAACCACAGGCTGAAGACCGACCAAGAGTCAGCCTGCCCACAAGTTCCCTGGCTGGACCAGCGTGCCTCGGAGAATAGTCTCGCTGGCCTGGTTCTCCTGTAAAATGCCTTCAGAAATACTTGTTATGACTGAACCTCCATTAAAGATACATTTGATATAGCTGATTCACTTCGTTGTACAGCAGAAACAAACGTAACATTGTAAAGCAATTATACTCCAATTTAAAAAAAAAAATAAAGATACCTTTGAGCTTTATTTGTAGAAGAGATCTGCCAGGAAAATGGTGTAAGCAAGACAGACGATCAGGACAGCCTAACCTGCTTAAGAGTTTACTTACTTACTTTCCAGGAAAAGAGTTTCATATCACTTACTGAAAATGTCTTCACCTGATCCTTAAGGTATGTGGGACTTCCCTGGTGGTCGAGTGGTTAAGAATCCTTGCTTCCACTGTAGGGGCACAGCTTCTATCCCTGGTCTAGAAACTAAGACTCCCCATGCCACAGGATCCAGCCGAAAAATAAATACAAAAATAAACAAATCCAAAAAAAGTATGCTTTATAACACATTTACATGATTACTGAATTTTGATAAATGTGATAGTGTTAGTTGCTCAGTCGTGTCTGACTCTTTGTGACCCCACAGTCTGCCAGGCTCCTCTGCCCATGGGATTCTCCAGGCAAGAATACTGGGATGGGTCGCTATTCCCTTATCCAAGGGATCTTCCCGCCCAGAGAACAAACCCAAGTCTCCTGCTCTACAGGTGAAATCTGTACCATCCGAGCCACCAGGGAAGCCCTACATGACTACCGGAAATATGTAAATACTAGGAGTAATAAAAGTAAACAGGGTTTTTGATACTCTGTAACTCACTCTTGCTTTTTCACGTATTCTCAATTAGTGAGCCCTCTCAACAGGCACAGTCCCAGAAGCAGCAGAGGAAAAGATACCACTGATCCCAGACTAAGTCCTTTCACAGAGGGTGAAGGTAGCCTAATTGTTAAAAGTTATTAATATTTGATTTTGCTTTTTTAAGTAAGAGGAAAATACTTACTGCTTAGGCAAATACATCATTTTGAAAGAGTTGTTCAAACTACAGTGTAAAACCTCTTTCTTTAAACAGGGAGCCTAAAAACATGTTGGAAAGAAAACATGATCAAGTAAGACGTCGTGCCTCATTGTTTTTATTGGGCGCCCTTAAGTGTTTGTAATCTTATCATTTTCAAATATAGGCTTGCAATCCTTATGCACAGTCTGGCAGTAATAATCTTTTATATTTAGGCCAAATGAGGAAATATGGATGTGAAATTCAGCTTTTATTTAGTGATCCTATCATGGCAGGAAGTTCAGATGCATTTCACACTGCTCTAAAACTTTGCTTCGGGACTTCCCTTGTGGGCCACTGGTTAAGGATCTGCCTTCCGGAGCAGGGAACTAAAATCCCACACACCACGGGCAACTGAGCCCAGTGCCGCAACTAGAGAGAGGCCCACTCGCTGCATAGAAGACTCGGCACAGCCAAAAGCAAAGCATCATAATAACAAGAATAAATCAAACTCTGCTTCCGATTAAGCTAAAGATGAATGAGGGAGCTATTGATAACAGTCATGTTTTTGTTGAAAAGAGGAAAGTAAAGAGAACAGGAGAAGGGAGCACGGCAGGCCACTGAGACACGACGGCCACCGATCCCTTCCCTCCCTGCACGTTCATGCAGCAATGACGTCATCTACCAGGCAGCAGGGGCTTCTACACGGAAGAGGATACAAAACAGCATGATGATGATTCTTTGACCAGTACAAATGAGCAAGTAACTTTTTCTATAGATTAGAAGGGACTAGAGAGAGATTAAGAAAACAGAAAGGCAAAGGAAAAAAACCTACCTTTAAGAGGCACGCATGTTGTATGCTAAGTCACATCAGTCGTGTCCGATTCTTTGCGCCCCTAGAGACTGGAGCCCTCTAGGCCCCTCTGTCCATGGGATTCTCCAGGCAAGAACACTGGAGTGGGGTGCCATGACCTCCTCCAGGGCATCTTCCCAACTCAGGGATCAAACACACGTCTATTATATCTCCTGCATTGGCAGGCGGGTTCTTTACCACCAGCACCACCTGGGAAGCCCATCTTGAAAACAATTCAATGAAAGTCAGTTACTTTCTAACTAGAAGATTGAGCACCAATCTCACCATGAGGGCCCCACCCTCATGACCCATCTATCCTAAGGACTTCCCAAAAGTCCCATCTATGACTGAGTACCAGCATATTAGAGGGTCACAGCTTCCAAATATGAATTTTGGGGAGATCAAACATTCAGTCCATTACAGGAGCCCTAAGATTTTGTACAAGAGGGTCTGGACCTCTTCGGCCTCTGGATCCAACCACCCCTGTGGTGACTAAAGCATCCAAACCGCTTCGGGTCGCTGGACACACTAAGAGCCCATGACCAACTGCACACGACATCTATGTGCCGCAGCTGCAGTGCATGTAACTGGGGTTGGATTTGCTACACTTGGTGATTCCAGGCTGGCCTCTAACAAGTGCTCTATAAAGGATTATAACTGCGCTCACTCTAGGCCTCCAGAGCCTCCCTGTGTCTTTTAAACCTTCGCATGCTTTCCCTCTGCCTGGAATCCTTTTCTTCTCTTGCTAGACATTCAATTGATGTGTCATTGCTATCCTGAAAACTCCCTGATAGCCCCTTCACTCAGGCAAGGTACTCAGCCCTCCTTGTATGTATTCAGGACATCTATCGCTGGACTTACCACTCTCTGCAGCAATCACTGGTTTAGATGTCTGTCTCTCCTACTAGAGAGTGAGCTCCTGGCCTGAGTCTTACTCATCTTTTTATCCCTGAATATAGCAGGGTCTAGATATAAGTAAGTCCTCAGTAAATTGCAGTCATTCAATGAATATTACTTTCCCCTTATATATATTCTGGTTCATGGTATGTGAAGAGCAAGGGAACTCACATTTATTTAGCACCTACTATGTACAAGGTTCTATGTTAAACACCCAATTTTATTCTTAAGATGTATTTGTAAGACAGGAATTGCTGGTCTGATAAAGCGGAGATTAAAGAACCATCTTATTAGAAATAAGAGTATTCAAAATGTCTAGGGACCAATTTGATCTGTTTTGGATTAATATTTCTGGAGCTTAGTTAAAATGTTAGTCACTCAGTTGTGTCTGACTCTTTGCAACCCCATGGACTGTAGCCCACTAGGCTCTTCTGTCCATGGGATTCTCCAGGCAAGAATACTGCAGTGGGTTGCCATGGCCTTCTCCAGGGGATCTTCCTGACCAGGAACTGATTCCAAGTTTCCTGCATTGTAGGCAGATTCTTTACCACTGAGCCACCAGAGAAGCACTTAGTTATCTCAACTCCAAAAGAGCAGTGACTGAAAATGGGGCCTTACAATCTCACTCCTAGGCATATATCCAGACAAAGCTATAATTACAAAAGATACATGTACCCTTATGTTCATTGCAGCACTATTTATAGACGAGACATGGAAACAATCTAAAAGTCCATGGACAGAGAAACAGATAAAGGGGGGTGTGTGTGTGTGTATGTATGAATACTACTCAGCCATAAAATGAATGAAATAAAGTCATTTTCACATCATGGATGGACCTAGAGATTATCGCACTAAGTGAAATAAGTCAGAAAGAAAAAGGCAAGTATTATATATGATATCATTTATATGTAGGCTTTAAATATGACACAGGGACTTTCCTCGTAGGGAATCTGCCCACCAGTGTGAGGGAAGCAGGTTCAATCTCTGGTTGGGTAACCAGGATCCCACATGCCAGGGGGCAACTCAGCCTGCATGCCTCAACTAAGATCTGACGCAGCCAAGAATGAATAAATAAATACATTAATTAATTAACATTAAAAACTATGACACCAGTAACCTATCCATGAAACAGAAACAGACTCCCAGATAGAGCAAACAGATCTGTGGCTGTGAAAGGCGGGGGAGAGGGAAGGACTGGGAGTTCGAATTAGCAGATGCAAACTATTATATACAGGACAAGGCCCTCTGTACATCACAGGGAACTATATTCAGTATCCTGTGTCAAACCACAGTAGAAAAGAATATGAGAAGAACACACACACACACACACATAAAACTGAATCACTTTGCAGTACAGCAGAAATTAACACAACAAATTTTTAAATAGTGCTTTAACAAGTAACATGTGTGTATAAATGACTGAAATTTAACATTTAGCATAGCTTGGACTTACCAAAACATGTAAATGACCAAGAACCACCTTGGCACTGACAGTTAAGACTGCCTTGTTGTCAGTGGAGTGGTCCACCATGATCCAGTCTACCCTGCATTCAAAGGATTGTGTTGTTACAACACCGCCCATTTGTCTTTGGAAGCTGGTGGATCACAGCGTCCCCACTCATATTGTGCCTTAGTGCAAATGTTCTTCAATTATCACACTGGCACAGTTTTAAAAACTGGATGAAAAACGTCTTTAAAAATAATTCCACTGTTTGGATGCTCCTGGTGTTCAGATGCCCAGATAAATAATCCGTTATTGCCCTGATTTTGTGGTCCCCCAGAACCAACATCAAAAGTACATAGAGGTTGTTTTTTGGTTATCACCAACATTTCCACATGTCTCTGGTGGCTCCCTCTAGTCAAGGCTATGGTTTTTCCAGTGGTCAGGTATGAATGTGAGAGTTGGACTATAAAGAAAGCTGAGCGCAGAAGAATTGATGCTTTTGAACTGTGGTGTTGGAGAAGACTCTTGAGAGTCCCTTGGACTGCAAGGAGATCCAACCAGTCCATTCTGAAGGAGATCAGTCCTGGGTGTTCATTGGTAGGACTGATGTTGAAGCTGAAACTCTAATACTTTGGCCACCTGATGCGAAGAGCTGACTCATTGGAAAAGACCCTGATGCTAGGAGGGATTGGGGGCAGGAGGAGAAGGGGATGACAGAGGATGAGATGGTTGGATGGCATCACAGACTCAATGGACATGAGTTTGGGTGGACTCCGGGAGTTGGTGGTGGACAGGGACCCCATGAACCTGCTGTGGTTCATAGGGTTGCAAAGGGTTGGACATGACTGAGCGACTGAACTGAACTGAACTGGTGGCTCAGACGGTAAAGAATCTGCCTGCAGTGCCAGAGACCTGGGTTCAATCTGTGGGTTGGGAAGATCCCTTGGAGAAGGGAATGGCAACCCACTCCAGTATTCTTGCCCGGAGAATCCCATGGACAGAAGAACCTGGAAAGCTACAGAGTCAGACACGACTAAGCAACTAACACAACACAACAACTCCTGTCATTAGGGCAGATGCGATATTTCACAATCTGCTTGGGTATAAACTGTGAAATGTGTTATGCCACACAGCATGCCTTAATCATTTTGGAAGTTAGGACTCATCAAAACATATACGCAACTTAGAACTGGCAAACTTTCCTTAAGAATTATGTGTTAATTTGGTTTGTAGATTTGGTTAATTTGTTTGTAAACTTGTTCCTGAGTCTTGTTTGGACTCAGACACAAAAAAGCTATAGCCACCACCACCTTAAGGCTCACCGTTACTCAGGGGTTAGATGGAAAGAGGGGCAGAAAGACAAACAAGTGAGAAGATCCAACCGTCTGGCCCTTTTGCTTTGAGGAAGGAGGTTCAGTTTCTTGTGGATTAAAGAAACTGAGCTTCAGACCATCTGCATCCAGACCAGCTCTGAAGGTCATTCCCCTGCCACATTCAACATGGCAGATCACCCGTAACACCTCAAGCTTCGCACAACCAGGAAAGCTGTAGATCCCAGGGGGATGGAATTGGAGAACAAACTACCAGTGGACCTTCTAGTCTTTGACAAAGAAAAGGCAAATTAGGTTTCAATGTTGGTAAGCCACTCATAGCCTGTCCTGATCCTCCAACTTTTTGCTGGATAATGTAGAGGACGCGTGCGTGTGCGCTCAGTTATATCAGACCCTTTGCAACCTCACGGACTGTAGCCCACGAGGCTCCTCTGTCCACAGAACTCTCCAGGCAAGAATACTGGAGTAGGTTGCCAGGCCCTCCTCCAGGGGATCTTCCCGACCCAGGGGCTGAACCCACATCTCTTATGTCTCCTCTATTGGCAGGCAGGTCCTTTACCACTGAGCCACGTGGGAAACCCAATATAGAGTATATGCACGTATATAAGCATATACCACTATCACCCCCCAATGTATGTGTGTATTAACAGCGCCACACTTCACACACTTTGACTCTTACTCCGTTTTATTAGTATGTATGCTCCTAAGTCACTAAGGCCCATGAACAGTAGACTTGAAGGTATATTAGTTCTAAAAGTAACCAAACCACCAATTAATCATTAATTCATCGAACATGTTTATTGACACCTGGTACAATGTGGTTATAACATGGTGCCCATGTACAGCTAGATGAACTATATTTAAGAGTCTAAAGGCAAGAGTTAAACTCTAATCTCTCCTACCCCAACCCCCAAAGATAAAGCAGCAAGCAGGCAGAGGGCCCAGTCTGGCTGATTCTCATTTCTGATCATTCCCTCAAACAAGAGAAATGACAAGCAACTTGATGTTCCAGACGCTGTAAAGTTTACATAGAAGTTTAAGACCCAATTCTTGGGCTCAATAAACTTGCTGTCAAAACCAAATACGCAGATAAGCTGCTGAATAGAGGACAATCGACAACCTTCTCCAGGAGACAGTTTGCAAACCACAGAGATACTCAAGGGTGCAAAAGAAGATGGAGCAGATTCGCTTTTGTTTATTTAAAAAATGGATCAGAGGGACTTTCTGGTCACACAGTGGATAGGAATCTGCCTGCCAACACAGAGGATCCAAGTTTGATCCCTGGTCCCGGAAGATCCCACATGCTGCAGAACAAGGAAGCCCCTGCTCCACATCCACTGGGGCCGCGCGCCCAGGGCCAGAGGAGCCCGAAGCCCCTGCTCCACACCCCTCGGGGCCGCGCACCCAGGGCCAGAGGAGCCTGCTCGCCGCAAGGAGAGAAAACCCTGTGCACAGCGACGAAGACGCAGCGCCACCCACACAGAAAAAAGGAATAAAATTTAAAAAAAAAAAAAAAATGGATCAGAAGAGGTTCTAGGATTGTCATGCAGTAAAACTGAAGGAGGCTTCACAGGGTTCGTGGGATGGTGAGAGGTAAAGATGAGGGGACGAAAAGTCAGCAGCTAAGGTGTTCGGTGTTTCCAGGCAGAAAGAGCCAGCATGCGTAAGCACACAGGCAGTGCAAGCAGCCTGGTTTTCCATGGCATAAGGTGGAGGAAAAAAAATAGAAAAGTCTGGAACACTAAACAGAAGCCGTCTCGGGGGTGGTCCTAACTGCTAATGTTAGCAGAGTACAGTGACTGGAGAAATGTGAGAAGCACAGGTAAATGACGGAACTCTAAGAGAACTAATCTAGTTGCAGTTAACAAAATGAGTTTCCTGAAAGAGAGATGGCAGGAACACCAGTCAGGAAGTAATTACATCCATTCAGTCATCAAGGATACATTTACGAATCATTAATATATTGTCAGGTATCTGCAAGTACTGAGGGACAGTTGCAGGAAGAAGAATGGGAAGGGTAATTGGTCAGCAGGAGCAGCTGGCGCAGACATTAATCGGACAACCAGACACGTTCGGGTCTGCGAGAAGCTCTGCTCCAGAGGAGGTAAACCGAATTTTAATTAAAAATTTATATTAAATAAACAATATATTGTTATATAATTATAACGATAATTATACTAAATAAACAGTGAACAGCCATTTATTCATTAAGCACTTAGTATGTGCTAGGCATTGTTCTTTATACACAATCATTCATTTAATCCTCACAACTCTATGAGGGAGACATTGCTATTCCCATTTTACAGATGCATAAACTTACTTCAAGTGCCTCAGAAGTTTGCTTCTCAGAATCACACAGCTATTGGGATTAACATATACACTATTATATATAAAAACAATAATCAAAAAAAACCTAGTGCATAGCACAGGGAACTCTGCTCAACATTCTGTAACAAACTATATGGAAAAAGAACCTGAAAAAGAATATATATAAATATATGTGCTGCTGCTAACTGCTGCTGCTCCTGCTTCAGTCATGTCTGACTCTGTGCAACCCCACAGACGGCAGCCCACCAGGCTCCCCTGTCCCTGGGATTCTCCAGGCAAGAAGACTGGAGTGGGTTGCCATTTCCTTCTCCATAAATATGTATTTATATATAAATCACTTTGCTGTACACATGAAACACAGTGTTTTAAATCAACTATATTGCATATAAAATGGGCTTCTTGGTGGCTGAGATGGTAAAGAATTTGCCTGCAATGCATGAGACCTGGGTTTGATGTCTGGCTTGGGAAGATCCCCTGGAGAAGGGAATGGCAACCCACTCCAGTATTCTCGCCTGGAGAATTCCATGGACAGAGGAGCCTGGTGGGCTATGGTCTGCGGAGTTGAAAAGAGTCGAACATGACAGAGTGACTAACACTTTCACTTTCAATTTCCAATTAAAAATAATAATAATAAAGCAACCAAAACAAATGAAAAACAAAATAAAAATTCTTTTTAGTACTTAAAAAAATCACACAGCTGTTAACTATTGACTAGGGGATTCAAACCTAAGTCTTTCTCTGTTGAAAACCAACCTTGAGCCCAAATGACAAGTCAAAGTGGTAGAACAGAAAGGTGGAGCAAGCATTCTAGGCACAAGAAACCTCAAGGCATGCATGCAGGCATGGGCAGAAGAAGCTCACCAGGCAGGCTGTGTGAAGCCCGAGGCTGAGTGGGCGAGACGAGGGTAGGGAGAGACGAGGTCCAGGCTGCGGTGGACCTCGCTTTGAATGCTGAGCGGTGTGGACGCTAACTTGGAATCCACGAGAGCCACTGAAGACATACAGACAGGACAGCCTGGAAGGGACGGTGGACACACAAGAGGCAAAGTGTGGTGAGCAGGGCAAGACTGTGGGCAGACTCTCACCAACCCAGCGAGGGTTGATGGGGACCTGCGCATAGAATTCTGCTCCTGGAAGAACGACTAAGATGCTGCTCAGACAGCCCGAGAGGACAGTGATGGACCCTCTCGTAGAAGAGTGGATTCCAGAGCAGAGGAGCCTGTGTGTTTGGGGGCAGGGGCAATGGGGCAGTTGGGGGCGGGGGGTGGCTTGGAGAGAGAAGGTGCTGATGAGTTTAAGTTTAGACTGTGGGGTTCATAGTTCCAGTCTCAGAAGAAAGGTCTGGGTTGGAAACAAAGGTCTGGGCTACAGATCTAGGTAGAAAAAGAAAGTATCATAATTGTGGACTATTAACCAGGAGCAGTCCATAATGCTTTGCACGCATTTTCTCTTTAATCTTTTCAACAATCATATGAAACAGATATTGTTATTACTAACATGCCCATTTTATAGACTACGGCTCCAACTAAGCCACAAAGACATTGGGTGACCTGCCAAGGGCCACACTATTGCTAAGTTGCTTCAGTCGTGTCTGACTCTGTGCGACCCCATAGATGGCAGCCCACCAGGCTGCCCCGTCCCTGGGATTCTCCAGGCAAGAACACTGGAGTGGGTTGCCATTTCCTTCTCCGATGCATGAAAGTGAAAAGTTAAAGTGCAGCCGCTTAGTCGTATCCGACTCCTAGCGACCCCATGGACTGCAGCCCACCAGGCTCCCCCGTTCCTGGGATTCTCCAGGCAAGAACCCTGGAGTGGGTTGCCATTTCCTTCTCCAATGCATGAAAGTGAAAAGTGAAAGAGAAGTCGCGCACAGACACATATTTTTCACTAAAACAAAAGTTTCATGATATCACACTTAGTTCCCTGCTGTCTTCCACCCTGTTTCTTTTTTTAAGTAGGCTGCCTGCAACCCACAACTTGGTTCGCAACCTGCTCATGAAACCTACAGTTTGAGAACAGGTGTTCAACACCCACTGTCTCCCGCACCTGAATCAGGCGGCCGAGGTGGAACCACAAAGGTGAGGAGCAGTGTCAGCCACACCCTAGACCACAGGAGAGAATCGACTGCAGGGTGACTCTGAGCCAAAAGCATAACACGATGAGACGTGACTCTCTTGCGCCAAATTACACCCGGAGGACATGTCTGTGGGAGCCAGCCCTTCGGCAATGAGTCATCCACTGGCTGCAATACACGTTTATGGGGATGGAAGCTTTTTTTGGCTGCCAAGTGTTTCCACTGTATGGGACAGGAAAAGATGCTGAGGCCTTGACTTTGGAGAACGATGAAGTTGTTAGCTCTAAAGTTGCTACAGTATTCAGTGGCAGCAGACTGCGGGCACACAGCCCACAGCACACCAGCCCTGTGCCTGCCCTTCACTTTGATGTAATTCTTGCAGACAGTAATTGCAATAGGAAATCATACCTCCAAGGGGGAAGTTATGGAATATGGCATTTAACATCTTGCTCAGCAGGAAATGATTCTGCTGGCAGGACTGTAAGAATCCACTCCCCAGATAGATCACAGAACCTGAATGTACAGACTCTTCCTGCTGCTCCATAGGAAGACAGGAATGTTCCTTTTCAGTAGAATTAAACCTTTCTGAGTGGCTCCAGGGTCTCATTCTCTCAGTTAAGCCTACATTCTTCTTTACTGCCATCATTTTCTCCTTTAACATAATTTCCCTCCCTTCTGAGTTCAAACAAACCCTGTTGTTGTTGAGTTGCCAAGTCATGTCCGCCTGTCCATGACCCCATATGCAGCATGCCAGGCTTCCTTGTCCGTCACCATCTCCCAGAGTTTGCCTGAGTTCACGTCCATCGAATCAGTGATGCCATCCAACCATCTCATTTCTTCTGTCACCCCCTTCTCCTCCTGCCCTCAATTTTCCCCAGCATAAGGGTCTTTTCCATTGAGTCGGCTATTCCCATCAAGTGGCCAAACTACTGGAGCTTCAGCTTCAGCATCAGTCCTTCCAGTGAGTATTCAGGGTTGATTTACTTAAGATTGATTGGCTTCATCTCCTTGCTGGCCAAGGGACTCTCAAGAGTCTTCTCCAGCACCAAATATGGAGAGCATCCATTCTTTAAGGTCCAACTCTCACATCTCTACATGACTACTGGAAAAACCACAGCTTTGACTATATGGACCCCGGTTTCCTCTCAGAAAGTCCCTCAGCAGGACAGAAGGTTAGGGGAGCAGAACCTGTTCTCTATCTTGATTGTGGTGCTTTGGGTGGTGGTGGTGGTTTCTATTCATAATCAATATGTTAAAAAAATTTGACTTCAAAATAAAACCCCCGACCGTTTTCTGAATCCTACTGCCCTGTGGCTACCATCTTTTCCTTGACACTTGCTCTCTCCAATGAATTCATCAACCCTGAATACTCATCGGAAGGACTGATGCTGAAGCGGAAGCTCCAATACTTTGACCATCTGATTCGAAGAGCTGACTGATCAGGTTCGAAGACCCTGATGCTGGGAGGGATTGGGGGCAGGAGGAGAAGGGGACGACAGAGGATGACATGGCTGGATGGCATCACCGACTCAATGGACATGGGTTTGAGCAAGCTCCAGGAGATGGTGAAGGACAAGGAAGCCCGGCGTGTTGCAGTTCATGGGGTCTCAAGAGTCGGACATGACTGAGCAACTGAAGAACAACAAAAATCCAAGTCTTCCCCAGGTTGACCCCCTGGTCAACTCTCCCCTAGTTGCTTTCTTGCCTCTACAGTGCGCGGTGCTGCAACTTTCTCTTCAGAACCTTGCTGTCTCTCCTCTACCTCTTTACACACTGCTGCTCCTCACGAGCAATGCCAGAATTCCCAGCCCACCACGCTCCCCTCGTGTGTCCGTTCCCTCGGGTATCTCACCCCATCTCCCAGGTCAGAGGCCAGCGTGTGTGCACCTGATGTCCGAATCCACTTCGAGAGAGAGGACAGCCGGCTCGGGTCCCCGTGACCCGCAGGTGCCTCCGCCCGGTCACTGCCTCACGTTTGGCACACGCAGCTGCCCTCACCCATGTGGATGGCTTCCCCGATGGTCCTCCTCCCAGGCCAGAGCCCTGGGATTCGACACGCTCATCAGATCAACGCACGTAGCACAGCAGAAAGGCTCTGTAAACTGCCATGTTCTAGAATGATTATCACTTCCACTCCTGAAAGCTGTTCAAATACTCCTTTGATATGTCTGTAGGTCTCACCTAATTTTTTGTCCAGCTTTTGGTACCCATCTGTATCTCTCTCCCTTGCCCCCAGGGTACTGTGTGTTCTGTTCTTTGTCTCTACTAAAATAACCTTTCCCCCTCTTACGCTGCAGTTCAAGACTCTTTAAAGGCTCCCGTTACGTGTCAAACTGTGTCTCCCACACCCCTCCCCACAAAAGATATGTTTCTGAAGTCCCCTAGTACCTCAGAATCGGAGAAGGCGATGGCACCCCACTCCAGTACTCTTGCCTGGGAAATCCCATGGACGGGGGAGGCTGGTAGGCTGCAGTCCATGAGGTCGCTAAGAGTCTGACATGACTGAGCGACTTCACTTTCACTTTTCACTTTCATGCATTGGAGAAGGAAATGGCAACCCACTCCAGTGTTCTTGCCTGGAGAAAACCAGGGACGGGGAGCCTGGTGGGCTGCCGTCTATGGGGTCGCACAGAGTCGGACACAACTGACGCGACTTAGCAGCAGCAGCAGCAGCACCTCAGAATATGACCTTATTTGGAAACAGATCTTCACAGAGGTGACAAAGTGAAAATGAAGCTGTCAAGTGGACACTAATGCAATATGTCTGGTGTGTGTGTGTTCAGTCGCTTCAGTGGTGTCTGACTCTTTGCAACCCCATGGACTATAGCCCATCAGGCTCCTCTGTCCATGGGATTCTCCAGGCAAGAATACTGGAGGAGGTAGCCATTTCCTTCTCCAAGAGATCTTCCCAACCCAAGGATTGAACCCAGGTCTCCCACATTGTAGGTGGATTCTTACCAGCTGAGCTACCAGGGAAGCCCCTAATATGTCTGATGTCCTTATAAAATAAAAAAAAAAAAAAAAAGGCAGTTTGGACACAGAGAAGGAGGACAAAGTGAAGACACAGGGAGAGCCCCATCCATAAGCCAAGGAAGGCCTGCGGCTGCTGGGAGCCAGAGACGCACTCCCACTGCCCAGAAGGGGCCGGCCCGGCCCACACATTTGATGCCATGTCTCTGTTTGGCCTTAAAATCTTTAATTTGACCCCTCCCTCTCCATCCAACCTTTATTCCCACAAGTTCCCTACTTCGGCCTTCCGGTCAGTCTCCGCACCAATCAGACGTGTCTCCCTCTAGTCCTTATCTGGAAATGGCTCTCCACCTTTGCTTGCGATGTCCCCCACCTGCTTCTCTCTGCCATCAAAACCTCACACATTCTTTAGTCTAATATCAGTCTCTCTTCCACCATCACAGTGTCACCAATCTTTCAGCCGATTGCCTTTTCGCCTTTCTCTAAACTGTCATTGTCAAGTCATCTGTATCTTATACACGGACACCCGATCACACTTGTTCACACAGTTCCCTAACGGTTTCTTTTGTGATGCTCTCAGGTCTTAAATCTCACATTTGCTCAAATGTGAGATTAAATCATGATTATCATTAATATTTGAGTAAAATTTTAAGTCCCTATTGGAAACCACTTTTCCAGACACCTCCCTAGATTTGTTTACTCAATAAAACATCTTTTTGACCAGAGCTTCCCACAGTTCTTCTATTATTTTATTACATAACATCTGATCAGACATTACTGAGCATTTGGGTCAATGAGGAACATCAAAGCTGTGAGTCCAAACTCTTCCTTTCCTCGAAAAGTCACTGGACTTCCTTACCTCTAAAATGTTACTTCTCAGAGTCCTTGTAAAGATAAGATGGAACAATTTACATGAAAGTGATTTTTAAAAGGTGAAGATTTGCTCAAACGTGAGATTAAATCATTATTATCACAGTGCCAGGTTAGCTCAGCTAGTTAGCTGCCCTGCTGAGGAAACTATGGGCTCGGGCCAAGTGAGCTGGCTCTTCTAGACCTGTGCCACAGCAGGCAATAAACTTCACAACTAACAGAGCGGGAGGAAGGATGGGGCAAACCATAGAGCACATCCAGGGGGTCAGCAGGGTTATCTTCATAAAGAAAAGACAGACAGTGTGCAGTCACCTCAGTCCCCCCGAGGGCACGCAGTACCCCAGGCTCTCCCTGACGCACAGCTCTGGTGCAATAAATCCACAGGTAACGCGTCATCCCCAAGTCAAGAGGTTTAACGCTGTATTCTGGTTTTATTTGGTCACTTAGTTCTACTGGTTTTATGACTGAAAGCTAATCAAGAATTGCCAAAACTGCTGAAATACAAAAAGCAGGTTGAGGACTTCCCTGGTGCTCCAGTGGCTAAGACTCCAGGCTCCCAGATCACGCAGCATGGGTTCTATCCCAAGCCAGGGAGCTAGATCCCACATGCCGCAACTAAGACCCGGCAGAGTCAAATAAATAAATTTTTTAAAAAAGCAGGTCGACCTCTGTCAATTTACAATCTCAATATGGTTCATTCCATGAGCATATCAAAAAAGCCAAAGTCCAGTTTCCAAAGAAGACACACTGTGGTGTTACATGGAGTCGATGCGTTTGGTGAGTATTCATGTTTCCAGACCAGCAATCTTTCCGCAGGCATATGAATTTAGACTTGTTTTTCTTAATTGAACGTTTCTTTTTAAAAGGGATTAAATTAACTTCTTTCATTTCACCTTTGATATTTGTTTCACAAACTTTAAACCTTGGCCAACAATTTTGCGTGGTCGGTCTCAAGTTTCAGATGCCAAATACAGACTGCATGTTAGTAAGTATTTCAGCTGTTTTTTATGTGTAAAATTCAGAAAACTGGGCTCTGGGTCTCTACGGCCTGGAAAATAGATCTAGGAGACAAGTAGGAGGTCTGAGTGTCTCCACTGGGAGTGACGCCATCTCTCTGGTCTGTTGGTGACCTCCTGTCCCTACTGACCACCTATCAACAGGTCCCCGCTGAATGGCTGAATAATGCAGACTGAATACTAAAAGACCCAGACCTGGCAGTGCTTTGGTGAATGCCTTTATCCAAGGGACTTGATGGAGAGGAAATGGTTTCGGAAAAATATCTAAGAAAAGAAATCTATTTAGTTCTACTTAGATTTAGTTCCAGCATGGAGCATCCTGTGTGGAATAAGCCCCAAACATGCCAAGAATATCTTGTACTACGTTGCAAATGAAAACCAGCTCCCATGCAGACGGAATTCAGAATTTCATAACTCAACATATCTGGCCCTCTCCCATTACAGAAACTGCTTTTAACTATTCAAAGCAAATTCTTAATTATTTCCCATTCTTGACATGCAAAGGCTTTTTAGAAAGTAGTGTGAATTTGATCTGTAATAGATGCTTATTAAAAATTCAGAAATTTTGTTTAAGCAGTTAGGTGGACTACAAGTAAAAGCCTTATAGAGGAAATCCCAGACAGATCCAAATGATTTTTTTCTTTCAATGAGATCATTTTAAAAATGAATAAAACATACCTTCCCCTGTGGGGTCTGGAGCTGAAGCAGAGACATTAAGAGTAATGGGGCAAAAAGGAATACTTTGCACAGACTCCCTCCCCCCACCACCCTCCCACTTCTTCCTGTTTCAAGCTCCTAGATCTTCTCCTGTTGTCTGGGTGGGGGGTGGGGCTTGGCAGCTTCCAGTGGGTTGTAGCCTTTAGGCATCAATTTCTTTGTACTTCAGATTTCTGGACTGAGATATTTGGGGAGGAAGGGGATGAAGGCCACTTTAAGGGTAATTGCTACTTGATGGCTGAAAATAGGCAAAAACAGAAGACCCCCCACCCCACCCCGTTAGCCTCTGCTCATCCTTCTTCTAAGCATATGGCACCCAGTCACATCACTGCCTTGTACAGCAAGACTATGTGACTTCTGTGTGATCTGGGACGAAAGAAAGTATCTGTCATCTCAGGCTCGTTTGTTCTAGGGTGTGTGGCACAACAGGCTGATGGGCACTGCTTCTCTAAAATGGAAATAACTTAGTGAAAAAAGACTTCTTCATGGCACCAGGTATCTGGAGGCTACATTCTGTAGCTATTTGTTAAGTTTGCCCTTGATCAGTGGTTTCATCGTTGGCTATGATTTACCAGAGAAAGACATGTAATTTTTGCCATTTCTGTTCTGCTGCTATCAAGACATAAACATTCAGCCTATTTGAGTATCTTTTTATCCACTTCTCGTGGGTAACTTCTGACTGGTCATGCTAAAAGAAGGGGGATATCCCGGCTTGTGCTCACATTCCTTAGAGGTTCACTTTTATTATCTCCTTCTTTCACTAATCTGGCAATTATTTTGCTTTTCATAAGCAGAATCCAAGGCAGGAATATCTAAATAGACATTTCTCCAAAGAAGACAAGCAGATGGTCAAAAAGCATATTTAAAGAAGCTCAGTATCGCTAATTAGTAGAGAAATGCAAACCAAAATGAGGTATCACTTCACACTGGTCAGAATGGCCATCATCAAAATGTCTACAAACAATAAATGCTGGTGGGACTGTAAATTACACAACTATTATGGAGACTAGTATGGAGGTTTCTTAAAAACTAAAAACAGAGCTACTATATGATCCAGCAATTCCACTTTAGGGGATACATCCAGAGAAAACCATAATTCTCAATGATACATACATCCCAATGTTCGTCTCAGCACTACTTACAATAGCCAAGACATGGAAATAACCTAGGTGTCCATCAACAGAGGAATGGATAAAGATGTGGCACATATACACAATGGAATATTACTCAGCCATAAAAAAGAATGGAATAATGCCATTTGCAGCAACATGGATGGATTATCATCCTAAGTGAAGTAAGTCAAAGACAAATATCATATGATATCACTTACATGTGAAATCTTAAAAAAAAAAGATACACATGAACTTACTTACAAAATAGAAACAGACTCACACAATATGGCTACAAAGGGGAAAGATGGGGGAGGGATAAATTAGGAGTTTGGGATTAACATATATAAGTCTCCTACCTACAAACTGTCAAGTTGTGAACTTTCAAAGATGTGATCACGCATTCCAACAATGTCAGGCATGAGACTGCAGCTTGCCCTTCATCTCCTGTTGTTGATGGTCCTTCAGCTCTACCATCGCCCACCCTCCTCTGCCTCCTCCAATCAGTAACTCCTTGCCTGTTTACTCGATGTCAGACTCTGTATGCCAGCTGTTGTACTGTACTACTGAACATTTCAAGGTACTATACTGTAAGATTTAAAAATTTTTTTGCATTTTTATGTATTATTTGTGTGAAAATTATTATAAAACTATTACCGTACAGTACTATATAGCCCACTGTGTTGCTTGGGTACCCAGGCTAACTTTGTTGGACTTACAAAACCAACTGGACTTGCAAATGCGCTCTCAAAATGGAACTTGGTATGTAGGGGGACTTACTGTTCACACTAGTATATATAAAATAGATAATAGATAAACAGCAAGGACCTACTGTATAGCACAGGGAACTCTACTCAGTATTCTATAATAACCTCTAGGGGATATAATCTGAAAAAGAATGTATATATGTATATGCATAAATGAATCACTTGGCTGTACACCTGAAATTAACACAATATTGTCAATTAACTATATTCCATTATAAAATAAAAAATAAATTAAAAAAAAAAGAATCCAATGCAGGAGGTAGGCAGAGGGCGCCCTGGACATATGCTGAACAATGCCAGGGTGCCAGTGGACCCAAGCTTCACCAGGAGACAATTCACTCACCAACACGAGGGAGACGATGCACACCGAGACAGGCTGTGCTGCAGGAAAAGATGCTCAGCATCTCTAATCACCAGAGAAATGCAAATCAAAACCATAATGAGGTATCACCTCACACCCGTCAGAATGTCCATCATCAAAAAGTCTACAGAGAATTCCCTGGTAGTCAAGGAGTAAGGGTTTAGCCCCTGGTTGGAGAACTAAGATCCCATAAGCTGTGAGGCACAGCCAGAAAAATAAAAATAATTAAAAATAAATAAAAAGTCTACAAATAAATGCTGGAGAGGATGTGGAGAAAAGGAAACCCTTCTACATTGCTGGGAATGTAAGTTGGTGTAGCCACTATGGAAAGCAGCATGCAAGTTCCCCAGAAAAGTAAAAATAGAATTTCCATATGATCCAACAAACCCATCCCTGGGCATACATCCAGACAAAACTGTAATTCAAAAAGATACATGCACCCCATCCATGGTCATAGCAGAAAATTCTCAATAGTCAAGACATGGAAACAACCTACATGTCCATCAACAGATGAATGGAGAGGAAGACAAGGCACATACATGCATTGGAGTAGTACTCAGCCGCAAAAAGAATGAAATAAGGCCACCTGCAACAACCTGGATGGACCTAGGGACCACCATTCGGAGGAAGTCAGAAAGACAAATACCATGTCACTTACACGTGGGATCAAAATACAAATAACCTATGAAGCAGAAACATAATCATGGACTTGTGGTTGCCAAGGGGGCGGGGTTTGGAAGAAGGATGGAGTGGGAGGTTGAGATTAGCAGAGGTAAGCTGTTACACGTAGAATGGATAGACAAGGTCCTACTCTATGGCACAGAGAACTACATTCGATATCCTATGATAAACCATAATGGAAAAGAATATTAAAAAAAGAATGTACATATATGTATGCATATGCAGAACTAAATCACTTTGCTGTACAGCAGAAATGAACACAACACTGCAAATCAACTATACTTGAATTAAAAACATATTAAAACTAAAGGAAACTGAGTTAACCTTGAACTACACAAAAAGGGAGGGGTCAGAACTGACCCCAAGCTTCCCTTCTTTTGAGTCCTGCAGGTTCCTGCCCTTTCCCGTCCCCTCCTGTGCCTCCAGTTCACTATCTCCACTCCCAGCAGAATTCTAACTGAGGCAGGCTGCCCAGCTACAAAGACAGCCAGGTGCCCTGCCATTGTGCCCAACAGCGAGGACATCCAGGCAAGCTAACAAGATGCAAATCCCCTGCAATGTGGCTAATGCCTTTTTTTTTTTTTAATCCCTCAGTGAAGGCCCAGAAAACTCATTCTTTCAGATGGGTTTATAATATAGTCTTCACACCATGGTCGAATGTTTAACACTAATTTAAATAAATTGCATGTGGTCAGTAAAAGAGAACATTCTGTCTTTGTTTAGTCTGAGAGGCTGTTTTCAAGATGAAAGAGACCTGATCCTGTCCTCTAAATTAAGGCAAATCTCAAGGACTGCTATGCCCCTATTATGGGTTATTTTGATATTAATGAACTGTTTGATGGCTGGGGAAGGAATATCACAGGAATGGAACCATGTACCGGACTGGGGATCGACAGAAAGTGTCACTTTATCCAGGTCGTGTTGAAGGGCCAAGAACACAACTTTTGCTGCCAAAGGAATCAACTCGCAGGCATCTGAGCTGAATTATAGAGGGGGCTCCTAGCCCAGCCCTAGACCTGGTTACCCAGGTAAGGAAATCAGTGAACAGGTGGGAGAAGGATGATCATTGATGTCTAATGGCACCACCAAAGCTTGAAAATTCCTTCAAGGCTCCTGCTCTGCCTTTTACACTATTGTACCTCTTAGATCATAAAGCAGTGGGTTTGAAACATAATATTTGTTCAACAAATCCTGTTGGTTGACAGATGGGGCTTGAAAAACAGCTTTCCTTTCTCCTACCTGATTGGACAGAACATTCTAAAACAAAACTGGGTGTAATCTTTCACATTTTTGGTCTTCCGTCAGATCTCTCTTTTCAGGAGTCTTAACCTGAGAGCCTTCCCGTGTTGTTTGTTTCCTGGTCCTTAAAACCAGCATCCTTGAAGGTCGGCAATGAAAGTTCTAAAACGCCAGTCCTGAGCCTAGAGGGGGACAAGCAGGTCGGCCAGACTTTATGCCTCTCTAGATAGTTTGGTTTAGAAAAACTGAAACCAAAAAAGACATTGCTCAAACAGCAGACGTTCTGAAACCTGAAAAACATTTCCCATAAAGATATAGTGATTTAAATGGCTAATCAACTTCCAGAACTCCAACTGCCTCCAGCATATTTGTGCAAATTGCTCTGGTGCCAGAAGTCTGCATGTTGATCATTGTACTGCAGGTAGGGCGGAAGTGAACCAGTTCCACAGCTTCTGAGACCTTCTACACTGTCATAAATGAGTAAAGATGCTGACCGACACAGTGTTTTTGTTTGACTCAAGGACACATCCTAATCTTTCTGGCCAGCTCTTCTGCCTAAATAAATTTCATCCAGACATCCAGTATGTTATGAAAAAAAAGAAAGTATTGTAAATTCTAGGGAGAGGATATTTCAGTTCTAGGATCAAGATGAGATTCAAAGAGAGGATATGCAAAACTAATAGTTTTACATAGCAAGGAGCCAGTATCCGTATTTGCCAAGGAGCTCACTTTCTGAGGTGGAATTACCACTCCACTCTTCAAAAATACATAAAAGCTGAGTGGCTGGTAAACAATTCGCTCAGTGTCATTAGATTTCCTCCCCTTCGTTTCCTCTCTAGCTACTTATCTCGAAGGCTGCATTTACCAATTCTTCTAACTCTAGGAACAAATACTAGCCATATCAAAGACTTACCATTTTCTTGCAGAGAAAATAAACTAAACTCTTAGATAACTGGCACTGACTTTTTTAGACCTGTCAACAGGCAGGCCAGTCTTAAGGTCTGATATCTAAGAGGATAAGAAATAATGCTGGTGATGGAAAACGACAGAGCCTCAGCTCTGACGCAAAATATTTAAGATAACAGTCTCAGAGAGGCCTCGCAAACAGATATCCACGAAGGTATTTTCTCATGAAACCCCAAAGGAAAACCATCACCGTTTCTATCTGCCTCATTAGCAGCAGCATCAAAAGCACCCTGCCAACACCTGCCAGCATCAACCTTCAGAACCTGTGCAAATCAAACTAAGGTCATCTTTGGGGGATTTACAATCCAAGATGGATTTACTGCAAACCAAGCAGTGTCATTTTCAGTAATAAGAGAAGGAGAAGGTTCTGATCATGTTATCTTCCCAGGTTTTAGGATTTCAGGACGGCACTTTGAAAGTGCCAATTACCAGACTGGGTTATATCTCTGTTGAGTAGGCCGAATTCTCATCAAGCAATAGCTGGAGTGGTGATGAGTTACTGCTGCTCAGACAAGGCCAAATAAACATATCACGCCTGAGCCCCAGGGTAAATATCCAGCCTCTTTCTAAAGCAAGCAGTGGACAGAAATTCCAAGGACAGAATTCAAGCCAAGGATAAACCAAATAAAAGGTCAGTGCGTATGCTCTGTTCAGTGTGAAGAAATGTGAGAAGAAAGGTGAGAAGTTCTTTCCATTTGTGTTTCAGTAGGAAGCAGGAACAAAAAGCTGACCAGGCAATCAGGAAACCATGCAAGTCAACATTAAAATGATGATGCAAGAAAAATAATTCAAGACCTATGGCACATACGGCTTCCCTGGTTGCTCAGATGGTAAAGAATCTGCCGGCAATGCAGGAGACACTGGTTCAATCCCTGGGTCAGGTTTACTTTTGAAAGATACAATGGAATTTCCAATGGAGGATTTGATAAAGAGTTTTCCAGGAAAACAAATGCAGGATTTGGGAAAATGTTCTAATACTGATAAGGGGACACAGTCAGCTAAACAAACTTGCCTCTAAAAGGTAGATATCCTAGATTCCATGAGCCAAAATAGAGTCATGGTATGTACCTAAATAAGACAGTATAAAAAATGGTGGAAAGAAAAAGGTAGGGTCCACAGAAAAGAATGTACAAACGTGGGCGTGAGTGAGACTGGTGCAGTCCCACCCCTCCCCAGCCCAAAATATGAATTATCTCCACCATGAAGACACTTCCTTAGTGTAAGCGGCCATGCCCCACTCAACCAAATCTGGGTTTACCCTAAAGGAGGAATGAGGTAGTTTTCTTTTAAAATTGTTGTTGTTTGTTGTTCAGCAGCTAGGTTGTGTCTGACTCTTTGGGACTCCATGGACTGCAGCATGCCGGGCTCCTCTGTCCTCCACTACCTCCTGGAGTCTCCTCAAATTCACATCCATTATTGACTCTTAATTGCTAGATACATTTGAAGAGGAAGGAAACAAGGTAATGTGCGTCATAAAGAACTCAATCAAATCCTTCGCATCTTTGGTTCAGGTTGTGGTAGCCCAAGGGTTCTGAGTCATTTCTGCTCTTTTGTTCCTTTCAATCCAAAGGCAACTAAATTTGCCAGGGATGAAATCACGTGGCCATCTGAGACCGGAGGTCAAGAGAACGACAGGTAGTGAACCCAGCAAGCACGGTAAAGGACCCGGAAACACCAACGAGTCGCGCAACAAACCCACCCTATATCCTATGGATTGATGCAAAAGTTACAAAAAAAGCATTGGTGAGCGTTGTTCCTATGACAATAGTCCCTCCCACCCGAGGGGCTCACCTACTCTTTGGATGTCTAGGTGCTTAAAATTAACCACTTAAAAAGCATTTGAATCTAAAGCTGTCTCTGCTCTTAAGGTTGGTGAATCCTGAGGGGAGGGGAAGGGTGGAGAGAGAACTAGCTTCCTGTGGGATTGGATTACAGGTGGAAACTAATTTAGGGTTCATAGAAACATGGGATCTGACAGGCGCTTTATGAGACCAGCCTTCCTCCCCACTCCCACTCTTACCTAATTTGTCCGCACCATGCGGTTTTCAACATGGGGCATGTATTTTCAGAAGGTATCAATCCACAAAAGCCCAGAAAACCCTCAAAAATCAACATCTCTCTCCTCCAAGAAGCCAGACTTGCAGTATCAACTTGGGCAGAGGATCAGAGTGGAAGCTACTTAGGAAGGAACCCGGTTTCAGGAGTTGGTTGGAGGAAAACAACCGAAATGTAACGAGACAGAGAGAAGGAAATCCATCTTTTCGACAGTTATTAAATCGCGCGCTGTAAGGTTACAGAATATCTTTTTCTCTCAGTTGCAAAATGACGAGGAAAGCGAGCTGGGCTCGCCCCTTTCCGGACTGGCGGAGGGTCTCGGCCCCCGGAGAGCGGGGCAGGCGCGGGGCGGGTGGCGGGTTCCCGGCTCCCGCAGCACCAGCCCCCGCCCCGGCCGGCGGACCAGGGCCCGGAAGCCGAGTCTCCGCCGGCTCCGCGCTCCGCGATCTCCGAGCCGGCGCCAGGAGGGGCGGCTCCGGGTGACGCGGCCCAGCCCACGGGCGCAGCCGCCCACGCGCAGCGCGGGCCGCCGTCCAGCAACCACGACTTACCGCGCGACGGCGACGCGCTCGGCGACTGGAGCGGCGTGTGCGGCCCGCGGCGGCTGAAGCCGCGCACCCGCCGGCGATTTCGGGCTCTAGGCTAAAGCTGCGAAAGCGGACGAGCCGAGGGAGCGCCGCCTCTCCGCTGGATCCCCGAGGGCCTGGACTCGGCGTCCTCGCTTCCAACAGGCTCTCGGGTCGGTCACTTCCATCCCGTGCTCAGGCCCGGGGCTGAGACATCTGTTTTCCATCAACCGCGCGGCCCCGGCAAATCCTGGATTACGCGCCGCCCGGCGCCCGCCGCTTTCCCGGCCCCGGCGCGGCGCTAATCCCCGCACAAAAGGCAGGCGAAGCGCACGCAATGCGGCGCCCCTGTCCAGACAGCTTCCCCCGCGCGCAGACTGCGGGCTCGGCGGCCGGCTCCCGGGGGAGGGCAGATCGCAGTCCTGGGGCAGGGGAAGGGTGGGCGCGGTCCTCGGGGCTGCTCCCGCGCACGCTTCCTCCCCCAGCTCTGTAAACACGCTGCAAAGTCTGTCCCTTCGGGGGAATGACTTCAGTTTGACGCGGCTGTAAAGGGCCAGCCTCCAGAACAGAATGGCTCATTATTCAAAGCGATCACAACCCCCAAAGGGAGAGAAGGAAAAAAACATCTCTGCGTTTAAGTAAATTCTGACAATGAGCACGGAAAACGAGGAGAAATTACTGTCTCAAGGTCTTCCATTTTATTCTGTAAATTAGATCGAGGTAGGGAATCTCCCCGCTCCGTCCCCTCCCCTTCCTTCCGCCTAGAAACATTTGCGTGCCTCCTCTGTGCCAGGCACGAGGCTGGGGAAACACTGACGGAAAAAACCTGAGGGCTCTACTCGAAAGTGCCTAACTAGTAGCAGGGCAGGGGAAGGGGAGTGGAAACCAATGATTTCAGCGGTTGTGAAACTGCTGTAATAGTCCATGTCCAGAGGGTTACAGGAACACTGAAATGGGTTTTGAATCATGCTGGAAATCAAGGCAGGCTTCCCCAGAGGAGGCTGCCATTGAGTTCTGAAGACTGAACGGGCATCAGGTGGAATGAAGAGGAAGAAGATCTGAACATCTGAATGACCGCAGAAAGCAGATGAGAGGTGCAATGGTGAGAGACGGGATTATGCAGGACAGCAAGGAGTCAGATCATAAAGATCTTATTGGCTCATTTCTGACCTTTGCACGCGGCGAGGCCTCTCTGAAGAATTTTAAAGCAGATAAGTGACTTGATTTGATTTGCGTTTCAGAGAGATCGGTTGTGCAAGGCATCTGAAGGAAGACAGTCTAGGAAAGGAGTGGAGGTGGGGCTGGGATGGATGAGAAGTACTCCAAAGATATGCCACAGGTGGAACCTTTAGGATTTGTTGCCAAGACGCAAGGGGGAGCAGAGCTGTAGGCAGGCACTCAGGCTTCTGACATGGCCAGCGGGGTAGATGGAGGGTGCCCCTCACCGAGAGACAAATGAAGACGAGGAAACAAGTGGTTTCTGGTTTCTGTGGGCTATCCAACTGCAAATGTTGCAGCAGGCAAGCCTGCCACATGGACCTATGCAGTATTTGGGGTATTACGAGCTAAAAATATAAATTAGACCATTTTCCATTTATAAGAGGGCTTCCCAGATGCCTCAGTGGTAAAAGAATCTGCCTGCCAACGCAGGTGGCGCAAGGAGACGCTGGTTCAATTTCTGGGTCCGGAAGATCCCCTGGAGGGAGAGATGGCAACCCACTCCAGTATTCTTGCCTGGAGAATCCCATTGTCAGAGGAGCCTGGTGGGCCCTAGTTTATAGGGTTGCAAAGAGTTGGACACAACTGAGCAACTGAACATGCAAACACACACCACTTAGAAGAAGAAGGTAAGTACAGGAGTAAAGGAAATACACAACATTTGTTAGAGCTTCCATACCACCAACGGAGTGGCTTAAACAACAGAAATTTATTGTCTCATAGTTCTAGAGGCTAAAGATCCAAGTTCAGTGGGTGAACAGAGCCATGCTCCCTTGAGGGCCCCAGGAAAGGATCTGTGCCAGGACTCTCCCCTGGCTTCTGATAGTTCCTGACTTGTGGCAGGATAACTTCAATCACAGGACCTTCTCCCTGTGTGAGGGTCTGCGTCCAATTGTCCCCTTTCTATAAAAACACCAGTGATACTGGACTGGGGCTTCCCAGGTGGTGCTAGTTGTAAAGAGCCTGCCTGCCAAGGCAAGAGATGAGACTTAAGAGACGCAGGTTTGATCCCTGGGGCGGGAAGATCCCTTAGAAGAGGGCAACCCACTGCAGTATTCCTTTCCTGGTGAATCCCATGGACAACTGAGCCTAACGGGCTACAGTCCATAGTGTTGCACAGAGTTAGACACGACTGAAGGGACTCAGCACGCACCCTGGATACTGGATTAGAGGTCACCCCACTCCAGTATCGGAGAAGGCAATGGCACCCCAGTCCAGTACTCTCGCCTGGAAAATCCCATGGATGGAAGAGCCTAGAAGGCTGCAGTCCATGGGGTCGCTGAGGGTCGGACACAACTGAGCGACTTCTCTTTCACTTTTCACTTTCATGCATTGGAGAAGGAAATGGCAACCCACTCCAGTGTTCTTGCCTGAAGAATCCCAGGGACAGGGGAGCCTGGTGGGCTGCCGTCTATGGGGTCACACAGAGTCAGACCCGACTGAAGTGACTTAGCAGTAGCAGCCACTCCAGTATGAACTCATTGTAACCACTTACATCTGCCCTTATTTCTATCTATTTTGAAATTGTATTTGCATAGAAAGTCACATTCTGAGGTACTGGCTGTGAGGATTTCAACAGAGGGATTTTAGTGGGACACAATTCAACCCATAACATTCACAGTGCAAATTAAGTTATCGAGTGGGATTCAATACGGAGTTGTAGAGAAACACCAGTTTGAAGTGGCTAAAAGAGCAGCTCTGGGTGGAAAGTGAGAAAAAGACGATTAGAAGGTACGAGAAGGATGACACAATGAAGAGACGTGTTGAGAGGGGTCATCAACATCGCCAAGTGCTTCCCAAGTCAGGCCAGACAGAGCTAGAAATCGCCATTGCCTCTGGCAGTGTGCTAGTCGTTGGACCTAATGATCAGAACACATGAGCTTCAAATACTTTGCTCCAGTATTTTGTGATCTTAAAATCATTGCCCAGGGAATTCCCTGGAGGTCCAGTCGTTAGGACTCAGTGCTGTCACTGCCGGGGCCTGGATTTGATCCCTGGTTGGGAAACTAAGGTCCTGCAAGCCGCACAGGACCTCAAAAAATAAAAAATAAATCTAAAAAACCCCATCATTATCCAGCAAACTCCCGGAGGGAACTGGGGGTAGTGGACATCAGTTTGACTCGTCCCCACGCCCAGCCTGCTTTCTCAGCCTCCTTTACGGCCGGGGCTTGACACCGTGGCCTAGGCTCTGGCAGTCGGGTGGATAGTTGCTAGGCTTCAGTCTGGATGAAAGCCATATGGGAAAGCAGACTCTAAGGACGCTGCTTTCTGTGAGGTGGTGGAATCTGGTAGAAAGATATGGAGGCCCAGGGCCAGCAGGGGTGAAGGTCCAAGACGCACATGCCCAGAGGAACAGTGCTGGGCTCATACCGGAACCTTCCTGTGACACAATGTAGGCATCGTTCTCAGTGGGGTAACCTCTAAGTCTAATTCTCTGGATTACTCGGAGATTCTCTGAGCCATGTAATAGTCTTGGAAAAAAAAAAAAAAAATAACTGGCTTTATTGAGATATAATTCACACACTATAAAATTCATCCATTTAAACTGTGTAATCCATATATAGATGCTAGATAACCAACAAGATACATATATGTGTGTGTATATGACTGAATCTCTTTGCTAGACACTGAAAGTAATGCAACACTGTAAATCAACTATACTTCAATTTTTAAAAAATGAATCTTCAAAAAAAGGGTACAACCCAGTGGCTTTTAGTATATTCACAAGATTGTGCAAGCATCTAAGTCCACTCTCTACGTCCAGGACGTTTTCATCACCCTGAAGAGAAACCTCACGTGCACCCGTGATCACTCCCCATTTCCCCCTCCTCCCAGCCCCGAGCCACCACTAATCTACTTTGTGTCTCTAGGGATTTGCCTGTTCTGGGCATTTCACATGAATGGAGGCATATACCATGTGGTCTTTTTGTTTTTGGTTCTGGCTTCTTTAACTGATGAAAAAATTTTTTAAGATTTATCCGTATTGTAGCACGAACGAGTGCATCATTCCTTGTATTGCCAAATAATATTTCATTGTCTGGATATACTACATTTCGTTTATTTCGTGGATTGTTTTCACTTTTTGGCTAGTATGAATAATGCTGTTTAAACATTTGTGTGCACGTTTTTGTATGAACATATATTTTCATTTATCTTGGGTATATATCTAGGAGAATTCCTGGGTCATAGGATAATTCTATGTTGAAAAATTTGAGGAACTGCCAGACTGTTTTCTAAAGCAGTTACATCATGTTACACTATCACTAGAAATACATTAGGGTTCTAATCTCCTAGTGGGCATAAAGTGGTATCTCATTGTGGTTTTGACTGGCATTTTCGTAATGACTAATTATGCTGAATATCTTTTCATGTGCTTCTTGACCATTTGTGTATCATCTCTGAAAAAATGTCTATTAAAATCCTTTACGTGTTAGGGGAACTGTCCCAAACTACCTGACCTGGCCAGGCACCATAGTAACCACCTGCACGAGTCATCCTGCAACAGGAGCTTCTGGTAAAGAACTTGAAACCAAGAGGCTGCCACCAACCAGAAGAATTCAGAACAGGTCCAAAGGACAGAGGAGATGCCAGTTCATATGTCCGGCCAAGCTCCCAGAATCCTTCTCAATAAGATCCATCCTGAGTGATGCTTGTTCCCCTCGGAAGAGCCCTGAGTCAGAATGACTGGCCAGAGGTAACCCGGCACCTAACCCGGGTTAGGGGGTTAGGTGGGGTTAGGTGGCTCACCTGAGACTGAGGCACGTGGAGCGCAGTCCTCCCGGGTCCCCCCGCCCTCTTGCTCTCTGCCCACGAGCCCCTTTTCCGATAAACGCTCTTGCTTTGTCAACACGAGGGTCTCTCTGAACAATTCATTTCCAAGTGTTAGGCAAGAGCCAACCCTCAGGCCCTGGAAGGGGTCCCCCTTTCTGCACCATACCCATTCGAATTTTTGTAAATTTGCTAAAAAAAAATCCACAATCGTAAGCACTTTAATCATTTTTAAGTGCACAGTTCAGTGATATTAAGTACATTTATTCACATTGTTGTGCAACCATCATTCTTTGCCCATTCTTAATTGTCTTTTTAAATTTATCTTTTAGTGTTTAATTTTTATATCCTGGAAATAAGTCTCTTAATGGAAAATGATTTGAGAATATTTCCTCTCATCCTGTAGGTTATTCTTTCACTGTCTTGAGGGTGTTTTAATAAAATTCTTTAATAAATTCTCTTCATGCTCAAACTAACTAGCATTGTCAGTATCTAAGAACATTGACAGATGCACTGGGTTGGGTTAAATACCATTTTTCCCCCCAAAACAACCTGTCTCATATCACATCTTATATCCATTACTGACTTAGAACTTTGGGTTTTGTTATTTTTCCTAAAGCCTTCCCTATTTTATCTGAATCCCACTCTATGATATTGTGATTTATAAGAAGAAGTACACATTCGGTCTTCGTTCCATTTCTGGCACAGAGCTTCCTAAAACCCTTGAACTGTCCTGAGTGATAAGACCCATAAGTGTGTCTTGTTATGTTAATGAGGTGACTTGTGGATCACACCGGAAGGATAGAGGCTGGCTGGAATGCTCAGTCCCACACCCTGACTTCTAGGGAGGAGAGAAGGGCTGGAGGTTGATCAGTTTCCACTGACCCGTGATTTAACCAATCATGCCTATGCAATGAAGCCTCCACAAAAACTCAGAAGGACATAGTTCTGAGAGCCAGGCTGGGGAGCACACGGAGATTCAGGGAGAGGAGTGTCCCTGGAGAGGCCCCAAGGCTCCTCAGCCTTCCCCCGCCCTCGCCCCGTGTCTCTCTCCACCCATCCCTTCCTGAGTTATATCCTTCCATAATACTGGTGATCTAGTAAGTAAAGCGTTTCTCTGAGTGCTGTGAGCTGCTCTAGCAAGTGAACTGACCCTAAGGAGGGGGTCATTTAAACCCCCACCTATAGGTGGTGGACCAGAAGCACAGGTGCTAACCTGGCCTTGTGACTGGCTTCAGAAGGGAGTGGCGGTAGGTGGGGGAGTGGAGGGTGCGGTCTTGTGAGACCAAACCCTTGGCCTGTGGGCTCTGATGCACTCGCTCTCCAGCGATCAGTGTCGGAACTGAATTGGACTGTAGGACACCCTGCTGGTGTTGCAGAAGATTGCTTGGTGGTGGTGGTGGGAACTGCTGCCTACCCCCCACCCCCATACAAGTGTAGCAAATTGTGCTCAGGATCCTCCTGTGCGACTCTTTGGTGACCCCGTGGATACTGTAGCCCACTGGCTCTTTTGTCCATAGGATTCCCCAGGCACGAATACTGGGTGGGTTGCCAGTGCCCTCCTCCAGGGATCTACCCAACCCAGGGATTGAATCCAAGTCTCTTGTGTCTCCACCACCCAATTATTTCTCATCTCTCTCTGGTCCCACCCCAGACTGCAGTCCTGTACGGTACCCCCCGCCCCCACCCCAAACACACATATGCCTCCATCCCTCTCCAGTCCTTCCCTTCCTGCTATAAGGCTATAGTCTCTCGGAATCTAATGAATGAGATTGATGTCCTGTTTAATCTTTGGATCATCCTCAGCGCCCAAGACAAGGCTTTGTGAAAACTTGCAGCACAGTAAACACATGTTCAAAGGAACTTAATCTTATGCCTTATTTCCTTACTCTCTTTGTTTTATTCTAAAATTATATTTATGCAGTCCTTGATTTTAATCTTTTCTCTAAATGAACACCTCTGGGGGATCTGAAATGGGTTGCAGGGCAAATCTATTGTGTTCAATTTATGATTGGAGAAATGGGATTCTTTGGGGAATTAATTAATCTCTACAAGTTTGTGAAACAGTGAGAGAAGGTAAAACTTCACAGATAAAGTTCTCAGGACCCAGAGAGGAAGTAAAGAGTAGTATTTGACACATCGTGTGTCTAAGTTGAAGGTATTCCCTGGCAGATTCTTGTGGAGGGCTGGGCTTCCTGACTGCTACTGCCCAGTGCTTTGGGACATCTCTAACCTCGCCTTCTGCTCCTCTGCCTGTAGAGCAGTCTTCAACTCCTCAGAGCAGGCACTGACTGCTGGGTACTGTTGGAAACAGCTGGAAAGAGCCCATGTTCATTCAGTTATAGGTCCATACACAGAAATCTGTCACATTTCTATACACTAACAACAAAAGATCAGAAAGAGAAATAAAGGAAATAATCCCATTTACCATCACATCAAAAATAAAATACATGGACACTTACATTACCATATGTAAAATAGATAGCCAATGGGAATTTGCTGTATGACTCAGGGAACTCAAACAGGGGCTCTGTATCAACCTAGAGGGGTGGGGTGGGGAGGGCGATGGGAGGGAGGGGACATATGTATACCTATTGATTCATGCTGATGTTTGACAGAAAACAACAAAATTCTGTAAAGCAATTATCCTTCAATTAAAATGAAATGCCTAGGAATAAACCTACCTAAGGAGGCAAAAGCCCTGTACTTCAAAACTTATAAGGCATTGATGAAAGAAATTGAAGCTGACACAGAGATGGAAAGATATATCATATTCTTGGACTGGAAGAATCAACATTGTCAAAAGACTATACTATTCAAGGCAATCTACAGATTCAATGCAGTGCTCTCAAATTACCAATGGCATTTTTCACAGAACTAGGGCAATAAAATTGTTAATTTCTATGGAAACACAAAAGACACTGCAGATTGCCACAGCAATCACACAAAAGGAAATTGGAGCTAGAGGAATCAAGCTCCCTGACTTCAGACTATACTGTAAAGCTACAGTCATCAAACCAGTAGGGTACTGATGCAAAAACAGACACAGATCAATGCAGCAGGATAGAAAGCTCAGAAATGGATCCATGTGCATATGGTCAATTCATCTATGACAAACAAGGTAAGAATACGCAGTGGAAAAAAGACAGTCTCTTCAATAAATGGTGCAGGGAAAACTGGACAGCTAAATGTAAAGAATGAAAGTTGAACATTCTCTAACACCATACACATATAGGCACAGGTCCAACTGTCTACTGAGCACACACATCATACAAGGTACTGCTCTGGGCACACAGAGGAATAAGATTTGTTTCCCATAATCAGGAGTTGGATGACAAATAGAAGGTCAAGACAAACACAATTAACTATCATCCAAAGCAGAACGGGCCTCCAATAAAAGAGGCATAAAAAACTGTTTTGAAGACTCAAGGGAAGAAGAAATCACCCACTTTTTCAAGTAGCAGGAAAGGCTTTATGGAAGGTGGGGAAGGAGAACTGGGCTTTTGCTCAGAAACTCAGGACCTCTAAGCCATAGTCCTTGTTCTCTGCTAGCTCCCAAACCAGTTGGGATGAATGTCATACATACAGCAGCTGCAATTCAAGACCATATATGTTAACACCAGTACAAAAGAATCACAGAAAAGCTAGAGATTGTTTCCTATTAGTCCAGGAAATTCTTTATGAAAGGGTGACTTGGGCCCTAAAAGATGAAACAGGTTTTATTAAAATGCTATTTTTGAATAAAAAGCAATTAAATGATCTAAAAATTTGGAAAACCCAGTAAGGTATAAAGAATAAAATAGAAATCATTTATAGGGCCACTACCTACAGATAAATACATTGCCATTCATGTAGTATGCATAACAAATATTTGTAATATAAATAAATATAATTTTTTTATTTTTTCCTCAAGTATATTTTTATTACATACATGATTTTGAGACTTGTTTTAAAAAACATATATTATGCAAACTTATCAGTAAAATTATTTGAAAACATTTTTAAACAGCTGAAGAGTATTCCATTAATTTATATATCATTTATGCAACCAGTTTTCAAAATGTTCACATTTAGATTGCTTCTAAACTTCCAATTATTATAAATTAAACTTCAATGGAATTCTTAAACACACACCTTTGTCGACACCTCTGTGTTATCAGCATAGATTCCTGTAAGTGGGATTACCAAATCAAGGTATATTAACATTTCTGGGGCACTAGAGAGAGCAAAACACTGCACAATTACTTTCTAGAAAGGCTGTACCAGTTTACATTCTCATTAGTTAGGTGTGCCATGAGACACACTCCTTCACCAGCAGTATTATTTTAAGATGTTTGCTAATCTGATAAGGAGAAAATAGTAATTCAATGATTTTAAATTTTGTCTTTACTTGATCATTAGTGATGGGGACATTTTAAATATGCTCCTTTCCATGAATATTTCCTTTGTGTTGCCAGTTCATATATTTACATCAAGTGTTGTAAGTGAAATACATATTTGGAGGAGGAAACTTGGAAAGAATCTACCGTTCTCTCAGTCTTGGTGCTCTGTGACCCGCTTTGGGTGAGTATCCTGCCATGGTCCGTGTGACCTTATTTTTCAAAGATGCACTCCCACCCATTCATTTTTCTCTCTCTCCCTCTCTCCGTCCCTTCTTTCTTTCCCTCCCTCCATTTTTTTCTCTCTCCCCCACAACACAGCCAGCTACACACTTCGTCTGGTGCTCAGTCAGAGAAACTGGTCTGTGGCAACACTGGAGGAAAAACTGCTGGTATTAGGGTTATTGAGACAAATGTCCAGACTGCCGAGGGCAACTTACTCAGTGACTCTTTTTAAGTGCTGATTTCAGAATTAACCTCCTCTTATACCATAAGACTGCTGATTTCCCTGGTGGCTCAGACGGTAAAGCATCTGTCTACAATGCAGGAGACCTGGGTTTGATCCCTGGGTCGGGAAGATCCCCTGGAGAAGGAAATGGCAATCCACTCCAGTACTATTGCCTGGAGAATCCCATGGACAGAGGAGCTTGGTAGGCTACAGTCCGTGGGGTCGCAAAGAGTCGGACATGACTGAGTGACTTCATTTTCATTTATACCATAAGAGCAGACTCCACAGTGTTCTGTCCTGACTCCTCAGTCTCAACCGAACTGCATACCGAACTTATACCATAAGAGCAGACTCCACAGTGTTCCCTCCTGACTCCTCAGTCTTAACTGAACTGCACTTCCCTGCCTCCATGGTGTCCGCTGAGCCTGGTGTGGTCTCGTCTACAGCTTCCCCAGTCCACAGCCTGCCTGTCCCTGATTGTGAAGCTCAGGTGGTGGCCTTTGGAGGAAGATACTCTTTTCCTCTGAATTCCATAGCACACTGCATTTTATTTAAACTATCTCCAGTCTCCAAGGTATTCTGGTGTTTTGTGCATGCAATTCATCTCTTTCATTACTTTATAGACTCCTGGAGGCATCTACTTGAGGAACGTCTGTGTCTTCTTTATGTCTGGATTCCCTTAGTACAGTCAGCAGAAACTCAAAAATGTTTTACAAAAGTTTAATTTAAAAAATGTTACTTTGAAAAGGAAAACAAAGTTTTGTTTGTTTCTTCTTGGCTATACTGTCTGGCTTGCTGGACCCTGTTCCCCAGTGAGGACTTAACCTGAGCCTAGCAGTGAAAGTACTGAGTCCTAACCACTGGATCGCCAGGGATGTCCATGAAACAAAGCTTAATTTTAATTGTAGTGACTCTGATATGGAGAAGGAAATGGCAACCCACTCCAGTATTCTTGCCTGGAGAATCCCGTGGACAGAGGAGCCTGGTGGGCTGCTGTCCATGGGGTCGCACAGAGTTGGACATGACTGCAGCAACTTAGCAGTGACTCTGGTAAGGCTATGGACTGAGCTGTGCCCTCCCGTAAATTCATATTTTGAAGCCCTTACCCCAGTTATTGCAGGGGTGTTTCGACATAGAGCCTTTTAGGGAAGTAATTAAGTTAAATGAGGTCATAGGTGAGGTCCTAGTCCAATAGGATTAGTGTCCTTATAGGAAGAGGAAGGGACACGGGAGCTTTCTCTCTCTCCAGAGCAAAAAGGCCATGTACAGACAGTGAGCAGGCTGCTTCTGCTAACCAGGAAGAGGGCTCGCATCAGAACCTGCTCCTGGAGGCACCTTGATCGTGAACTTCCAGTTTCAGAACTGAGAGAAAATTCATTTCTGTTATTTAAGCCACCCAGCCTGTGGTGTTTTGCGACGGCAGCCTAACACAGAGGTAATGGTGAGATATTAGGTAGAAATGGAAGAAAGTCAGCTCAAATAAAGGAATACTGGTAACTCAATCAAAGAACTCAAAGAATCTCATGTTGAGACACGGAGGGGTTAGAAACTAAAGGAAGAATCGGGAAACACGGCTTCTTTTGTCTCTTCATGAAAGGCCCTCATCCTGAAGCCACTTTGGTCCTCTGTGGCAGAGGAATAAAAACGGATGAAAATTACAACTAGAGTCAAGGAACTAAGAAATTGAATGGGGTTAAACAATTAATTTATATCAAACATAAAGTCATCAGAGGGAAATAAGCACTAAAATGATGTTTTAAAACAATTGGAAACTTAAGGAAATTGCTACTGGCTTCCATTAGAGTAAGAACGTACTTCCTTAGAATGTTTTCTTGAAAGGATGATATATTGATCTTCTTGGGCTGGATCCATTAGCCATGGAAAGATGTACCTGAGTCTTTAGGGACATTCCTGAATGCATCAGGCCATATCACAGAACCCACCACCTCAAAACCAAATATTAAGGAAGAACTTATTAGAAAAACAAGATAGAGCACAACTCTCTCTAGGACTGTAATCATTGTTCTCAAGTCCTTGCCAAACCTCATTCATCATAACCTTGCATGCTTTAAATATGTGTCATACTTTGGAAGTTTCAAACAAAAAAACTTTCTTGGAGAAAACAAAGACAAAAAAGGGACTTTTTCTGAACTGCATTTCTTAGTACTATTGTGGTTTAATGTCTAATTCTTGCATTAGAAGTGGAAAGAAAGAAGGAATCATGAAACTTTCTTTTTAAATGTCCTTTTAGCCAACATGTGGAGAAAATATGACGGCAACTGAGTCATTTTCCTGTTCTTTACAATGGATTCCAATATGTTCTATCTCCTAACTTCCAAAAGGTTATATTTGATAGTTTGTTTAAAAATAAACTTTTATGGGTGGAACACATGTACACCATGTGTAAACCATGTACACCCATGGCTGATTCATGTGAATCTATGGCAAAAATTACAATATTGTAAGGTAATTAGCTACCAATTAAAATAAATTTAAAAATAAATAAAAACAAAAAGAATTTAGGCTTCAATCAGAGGCCTAAGGGAGGGGGGCTTTTAAGTATAAATTACAAACAGAAAAGTACACAAGTTCTAAGGCAATAGCTTGATGGATTATTACAGGAAACCACAAAGGGTAAGCACTATCCCGACCAAGAAATAGAACATTGCCAGCACCCCAGATGCTTGCTTGAAAATGGAGTTTTGAGCCAGACATGTATTTTATTTTCTTAGAAATAATATTAATGATAGTTAATGCCCAGATTAACTGATACAAGTCCTAAAGGTACATAGACACATTGCTCAGAGGCTCATCCAACTCTTAGATTCCTTAGTCAATTGGACAGCATTCATGCGAACACAAATCAGCTAACTAGCCTTGGCCTTTGAAAAATAATTCTGTGATACGTATACAGATCCCTCCGGAGAAGGCAGTGGCACCCCACTCCAGTACTCTTGCCTGGAAAATCCCATGGACGGAGGGGCCTGGTGGGCTGCAGTCCATGGGGTCGCTAGGAGTCGGACACGACTGAGCGACTTCACTTTATTTTTTCACTTTCACGCACTGGAGAAGGAAATGGCAACCCACTCCAGTGTTCTTGCCTGGAGAATCCCAGGGACGGGGGAGCCTGGTGGGTTGCCGTCTATGGGTTCGCACAGAGTCGGACACGACTGAAGCGACTTAGCAGCAGCAGCAGAGACTCAAGAGCAGGGATGAGAAGAGAGGTTCGCGTCCTCCTGGGGGAGGGGGTGCGCAGTGACAGCGTCCATGGAAAGGACTGAGAGCGGCTCTGACGGGACCCCCTTCCCCACCTGGCTCCTAGAGCCTTCAGCAGTGTGGACAGGCGGACGTGGTCTCCATTCTACAGGAGCGGATTTAGCACCAGCCTTGGAAACCCGGAAGGTACTGAGGCGTTTCTCTGAGCTCAGTTCATGGCAAGGTCAAGGATCCGCGGCCCCAGTCCTTGCTTCCACCCGGTCCTGTTCCGCGCTGAGCCCAGGTCTCCTCCCTAGCAGCAGCTTCCCCCACCCCCGCCCCCGGGGGACCCTGCCCCTCGACAAGCGCACCAAGTCTGTGTTCAGACAGCAACGGGGGAACCCCGACGGGCAAGGAGGCCGGCGTTCCCTGAATGTCCGGGCCCACCTGGATGGGGGGAGCTGGGCCCGGCCCAGGCCCCCTCCGGCGCTGCTCCAGTGCCTGGGCTGAGAATGGGAAGATCACTGCTTTCCTCGGGCTGCCCCTGCCTTTCCTTGCCAAGTTCCAGCACGGCCTTGGGGGCTCTTTAGGGTCACTGCTGCCGTCTGTAGGGTCACACAGAGTCAGACACGACTGACGTGACTTAGCAGCAGCAGCACCAGCAGCAGCGACCTTCCAAGAGCCTTTCCACTTTCTTTTCCTAATGGTCCAGTATTAATTAAGATTTATGCTTTACCCCCTGCGTTCCCAGGTCACAGAGACTATCAGAAGACAATGGCTAGCCTCCCTGAGGGTATCCTGAAATGGGCCACATTTCTACGAAATCACTGATGGCTGCTATTTTCTGTTAAAAAATGCTCTTAATATACGGGGGAGGGAGGGTCAGGATGGGTGATTCATGTGAATGTATGGCAAAAACCACCATAATATTGTAAAGTAATTGGCCTCCAATTAAAATTTTTTAAAAAACCCATCGCAGTAATATCATGTACTTTTGCCACAGAATAATGCTGTTATGAGAAATAAATTGGATATGTCAAGTTCTAAAAAATAAAAATGCTGTTAAGATAATAGAATCATCCAGCGGTGATGAGCATGGGGCAAGACTCCTGTATTCCAGGGCCCTGGTTCTTGTCCCTTGGTCCACAGCGGAAGAACCTGTGTGTCAGTGACACAGCAAAGGGATTCAACTCTGCTGGGCATTCCCAGAAACGCGGAGATGGTCCCGGTGTCCCTGGAACCCTCCAGGACCCTGGAAGGAGCTGCCTTGCACATTTCACAGGACTTGTGCGGACAGAGGCGCCTCAGCAAGAGTCTGCTTAAAGTTCCTGTTGTTAAAATGAAATCACCCAGTGCTGCAACCAAGGAAACTATACTGACTTGAAATGACCTTGGTAAACACATGAGTAGGACTTCCCTGGTGGCTCAGATGGTAAAGCGTCTGTCTACAATGCAGGAGACCTGGGTTCGATCCCTGGGTCGGGAAGATTCCCTGGAGAAGGAAATGGCAACCCACTCCAGTACTCTTGCCTAGAAAATCCCATGGACGGAGGAGCCTGGTGCAGGCTACTGCCCATGGGGTCACAAAGAGTCAGACACGACTGAGTGACTTCACTTTAAACACATGAGTGCTCCTCATGGCACGTAGTTCTGAGGCCAACTTACTGCTTCAAAGTTCAGCATGAACTCAGTTTTACCCCTCTGGAGCAGAAGTCAGAGTGGGGCAAAAGCATGCAGTGAGAAGTCTGTCTTTGGAGGGCCCCTGGAGGAATCTCAGCGAGGATAGACTTAGCTGCCTGACACCTCAAAAAATGCACACTGGACACGGCCTGCCCTGTCCAGGCTTATACCAAGGCTTTGAGGATGCTGCAGACTTAAATATCTTCCTCCTACACACCCATTAAGGATGGACAGCACTTGTCACCTTAGTTACAGAGGCTGGTGTCAAGAAGCATCTCTGGTGTTTGTGAAGTCAGAGGTTGGCCCTCTGCTTCTTGTGGTTTCTGTAGAGTCCACAGTTCGAGGGACCTTCCATTCTGCACAACCGCTGTGAAACGTGACATGTGCTGTTCCCTCAGAGTCAACTCCTCAGGAACAGTACCAGAACACACCTGGTTGCTAAACACTTACATACCAGGAAACGCTGTCCTTGAAAGGAGACTGCCAGTGTGATAAGGGGTTGTGTTCCCAGGTGTGGCTTGAGATGAGATGATGCTTATCTAAATGGCTCCCAGGGGCTCCCCAGGGGATGAAATCTCAGTCTACTGTTCTGATTCCCTTTCCCTCTCTCTCCTTGGGACACTTTAATATCCAGGATGACCAAACCGCATGCTCATTAAGCATGAGTGATGGTGGGAGTGGCACTTCACTTAAAAATTTAGACAGAAACTACATGAAATGCCAGGGCTTATAAACGCAAATCAAATGGGGCTCCATGCTTTAGGTAGGGAGGCCTTGGACAGCCAAGGTCATGGGGTTTCCTGTTCTTCAGCCACCTGCAGAGCTAACTTTCCTAAACTCACATGTCTGTGGTGTGGATGTTTCTCAGGCCACTCACCTAGCCCCAGACTTGCTTCCAGCTCAGACCTTGCCTCGCATGTTCTTGCTTCTGTAACTTTCAGACTATTTTGAGGTTCTCTGTTTGGAACTCTCTACAGCATCATCTAGAAACCTCAGTCAGAATGGATGAGTGGGAAAAGGGATGATTCCATGACATTCTATGGAGGGATATCTGTATGGTCTATCTTTTCAATCCCCACAACAGCCCAGTGAGGTGGACGTTATTACTCCCATTTTCAGATGAAGAGAAGGAGAACTAGAGAAGTCCAGTGACTTGGCGAGGTCTCCAGTAGTCACCACACACCAGGAGACCTGGATCAAGTTCTGCTCTGTTTGAGCTATGTTCTGGTCTTGGTGCATCTATGGGCTAGCCTCCTTTTTACAAAAGTTATTAGTAAAAATGTAAACAAACACAGAAGTAGATGATGGATCCCTACACATCCATCACCCTGATAAAACAGTTGTCAAGATCTTGCCGCTTACGGAACAGTTTTCTTTGGCTTCATTTTCTATCAGCTTTGTCTCATCCAGGACCACTTGTTCACTCACACGCCAGGTTTCAACCAGACTGAACAAGCTGTTTAGTCGTTCTCTGACTCTGGGCCTTTGCACATGTTGATCCCTTTGACTCGGTTGCTTCCAACGCTGGTACACAGCTGCCCACAAGACCCACCACTGACCGACCACGTCAGAAACTGCTGGCGCTAGGCACCCTTCCCTCCATGCCCGCTTGACCCACTCTTCTCATTCTTCAAGACTTCCTTCTAGAATCCCCCCTCTCTACAAAGCCTTCACCGATGTCCCCAGTCTGGCTAAAGGTGCTTCTTCCAATCTCCACTGGGCCTCGCACATGTTTCTATCACAGGCTGGAACCAGGGGTGTCTGACTCAGCTGTGTTCTTTGGCTCCTCTGCTGTGTCATTCCTCGTAGGGTCCAGTGCCACACAGCACAGGCCCACTGTGGTGGGGCAGGGCCAGGCCCAAGGGCCCCCAGCCCCACGTATGGCCCTCCCTGGCACTTGGCTCGCTGGACAAGGCTGCTGTTCTTTGGTGCTCTTGATCATTTAAAGGAAGTGGTTCTTGGCTCTCTTTCCCAGCCACCAATTACGTTCCCACAGGAGGTCACATTTTGGTTGCAGTGATGGATTCTTGAAAAACTGTGAATATGAATGCCAGCTCTATTCCACAGAAACTCCTCACTTCATAACACAAGGTGATGTGCTGTGTACCTTCCGAATGATTCACATTTCAGGTCACTAATAAGCTGTGTGACTTTGGGCCAGTTACTTAACCTCTCTGTGCCCCAGTTTCTTTCTTTGTAAAATGAGAACTGTACTTCAAAGGGATTAGGGAGGACTGAGTGAGATAATGCGTGAAAAGGCCTGGCACATAGTAAGTGCTCAACAAATGATAGGTACTATTTCTGTTAGACTTTGTCATCGTCATAGTATTTCATCCACACAGGCTTGTTTCTTTGGTTTCATAATAGCCCTCAGTATTGAAAAGCTCTAGAAGGCTTCCCTGGTGGCTCAGACGATAACGAATCTGCCTGCAATACAGGAGACTCAGGTTTGATCCCTGGGTCGGCAAGATCCCCTGGAGAAGGGAATGGCTACCTAGTCCAGTATTCTTGCCTGGAGAATTCCAGGGACAGAGGAGCCTGGTGGGCTACAGTCTATGGCGTTGCAACGAGTCGGACACGACTGAGCGGCTAACACACATACAGAGAGGAATACTACTCTGTATTGTAAATCTTCTATTTTTATCCTAAGCATAAATTATGTACCTAAAAATGATGCTGTGTCTGAGATTTCCGGAGTCTGGCGTGCCCTCCATTCTGATAAAAGAAGGCAGGCAGAGGCTGTTTGTTTACATGGGATCTCCTGGAATTCACCCTGGGGCTCTCACCACCTCCTCCTGGTTCTTCCTCTCTCACCATCCCCTGGGGGTGCTTGTGGGGTAGAAACAGGAGAATACGATGACCTGAAGGAAGCCAGGATTTGGGAGGCCTGAGGCAGAAGGACAGGGCAATTCACACCTGTGAGCCCCACATCTCTGGGGCAGCACTGGCAGGGCCAGAAGCCCTGTTTCTGGACGACAGCACCCACGGGGCAACTCGCCCCCTTCCTCAGGCACCCAGACCATGGAAGGAGAGCCTGGGCGTTTGGAAATCACCAGGTGTCTTCACACACTGTGCTGAAACACTCATGATGCTCTGGGTCAACTTCATTAAAAAAAAAAAGTTTGCATCTGATTTAAGTCTTCCAGGAGCCCTACATCATGTTGGTTTTAAACATGCTGTGTCTGGATAATAAGTACTGAGGCCAGGGATTAGGTGAGGTGGGGAGATTTATAAAGCACTAGATGCATTAAAGCCCCATAATTCACCCTTTGTTTTGTCTAAAAATTGACCCATACCCCTTCCCCTTTTCAGGCTCCCGTACATATCAAGCAGAGACTGGGTTCACTGACTTTGCACCGTGAGGCTCCTGTGAAAGGCAAAGAGACAAAAGCCTCCCATCAAAGCTGCCATAGTGAGTTTCTGATCAGCAGGAGGCGGGAATTCTTGAAGCAATTCCCAGGGCTTTAGACGGCCCAGCCCCTGGCCCTTGCCTGCAGCCCAGTAACTGCGCACCTCCTCCCGGCTTGCCCCCTGTGGCCCTCTGCCCGAGGCGAGGTGCCTTGCTCCGCCTGAGCGGGGCGGGGGGCATCCACGATGCGGCAATCCGGGACCAGAGGCGGATGCCTGAAGGTTCTCCGCCCTCCCTCACTCACGCGGAAACCAGACAGAACGCCAGGAGGGCTGGCGCAGCCCCTTTCAGGGCTCGCTCCCGCCTCTCACGTGAGGTCCTCAGGCCCCCCGGGTTTCTCTCTCGGCTAGTCACGGACAAATGCTCTCATCGCCCCAGGCTTTCCCTCATTCCCAAGCCCCACTGCCGCGGCCTTAGTACCCTCTGAACACCTTAATGGGGCAGTAAAAACTTTACAGCCTGCAGCTCTAAACCGTTCTCACGTTTCTATATAGAACTATTTATGGCACACAAGATTACCACGGTTCGCCCTTTGAAAACCCCAGCAGATCCCAGACGCATTCAAAGGGGCTGACCGAGTTACACTGGCCAACAGCTGGCTTACAGAAATCCATAGTGGCAGAGCTAAATTCTGGCTGCGAACAGCTAAGTCAGAAGAGAAAACAGCCCTTGAATCTCACGGCATCACCGAGGCAGCCCCGCGCTTTGCCTCTTCCGTGTGGCTTTGGTGTCAAACCCGCTTGCGTGCGTGTCTCCCTGGATTTTTGCTTCCCTGCTCGGTTCTTGCCTGGGTCCACAGGGATCCCTGTGAGCTTCGTCAGCAAATCCAGAAATCCAATCTGTTCCTTCCGTCTTGAGCAGGCAGAAAATTAAAACCAGGAAAAAGCTAGCAACTCGATCACGACTCGTTTCTCCAAAACAGTGCCCAGGAGCCACCTGTGAGCCCAGAAAAGGCATCCCCGCGCCCTTAGAAGCGCCCTTACCGGTATTCCATATCCGCCTCTCCGGTGCATCAGAGACGGGCCCCAGCCTCCTTGGATGTGGGGCCTCGGCGCTCTGCAGCCCACAGACAATCGGGCCCATTATAGTCATCAGGCCGCCGAGTTAAAGGGTGGCCCTTAGAAAAATATAAACAGCTTGTCAGCGCCAGCCAAGGGGGCGGGGCTGCGGCATCAGGGGACAATGGGCGCCAATGACCAGCCTCTCTGGGCTCTGTTGGCTGAGGATATCGTGTTTCATTTTGAAGAAGGGGAGACAGAGAGCGAGGAACGCCGAATAAGAAGGGCCAGCCCCGCAGCATGAAAGGGGTCCGAGTTGAAAAGTTTAATCACTGCTCACAGAAGATCATTTTCAAGGAGGAGTTTGATGCCTCACACAAAATAATGCAAATTTTTAGAAGTCACAGACGTTCGTGTTGCATTAACCATCTCTGGTCTCCCGGGCTTAATAAATATAGTATTCACTGGGGTAGAAAGGACTTTTTCAATCAAACAACAAAGGAAAGGAACAAAGTCCAAGGAAGATGCTTTTATTACATGTTTATCTTTTTAAATAGAATATCAGATAAGTACTTACTACATTTACAGAAAAAATGCTTGATTTGATTGGTTTGTCTTCAGAACTCAGAGAAGTGGGCATATTTTATTCCCCAAATATAAATGCCTCATGTTAAAAAAAATACTCACAATCTGATCATACCTGCACACATAAAACAGGAGTTAACTCAGTGTATAGGGGAGAAGGCAAAGGCAATGGCTTTTTTCTCTCTTCTGAACTTAACTAAATCCTACTTGCAAAGCTACTAGGCCAGCTTAAACTGTCAAAACCCTATGATAATAACCAAGAACCAGAAAATAAATTATGGCTTTTTAAAATAAAATTTCTAAATAATACACTGAAGTAAGAAGAAGGTTAAGAGCTATTTGGCTGATTTGTGGTATTGTGTAAATTACAGGCATAAAATCTTTGAGAAAAGCACAGTCTTTAAAATTGGGAATAGTTCTCTTATTTATAAAGGAAGCAAAACAGCTATCAAAATTCACTAGCAGAGAAACGGAAAAATATTGAAATATAAGCATTTCCACAAATTTTGTATCGGGCTTTTCTGATTTTGATTATAAAAAGAATAATCCAAAGACACTGTCCTTTCTGATCTATGGTAGTTTAAAAATATTTATGATTCTGCCACTGATGTTTAATTATATTAAAGTCAGACTCCTCTGGTGCGTGTATGCGTGCTAAATCGCTCAGTCCTGTCTGACTCTTTCGACCCCATGGACTGTAGACTGCCAGGCTCCTCTGTCTGTGGGATTCTCTAGGCAAGAATACTGGAATGGATTGCCATTTCCTTCTCCAGGGGGATCTTCCCAACCCAGGGATCCAACCTGTGTGTCCTGCATTGCAGGCAGGTTCCTTACCACTAGCGCCACCTGGGAAGTGAGACTCCTTAAACTGAAGTGCAACTCACTTAAGTGAGACTCCCCTGCTAAGTCACTTCAGTCGTGTCCAACTCTGTGCAACCCCATAGACAACAGCCCACCAGGCTCCCCTGTCCCTGGGATTCTCCAGGCAAGAACACTGGAGTGGGTTGCCATTTCCTTCTCCAATGCATGAAAGTGAAAAGTGAAAGGGAAGTTGCTCAGTCGTGTCCGACCCTCAGCGACCCCATGGACTGCAGCCTTCCAGGCTTCTCCATCCATGGGATTTTCCAGGCAAGAGTACTGGAGTGTGGTGCCATTGCCTTCTCCAGAGACTCCCCTGGTATTCATCTAAGTAGTGCTTTGAGGCTGCTTCGGGTCCTTCTGTTCTTCCACTGATTATAAAGGAGCTTCTTATATCTGTATTTGCATGGCTCTGGATTTTAAAGTAAAGGTTACCTTCTGGAAAAGATCTAGTTTTCCTTTAATACTAATCAAGACCCTGTCATAAAAACACCAAAATTATGAAAAACTTCAGAACACCAAAAGTATGAAAAAAAGGAAAAATAGATAATTTTGACTTCATCAATATTAAAAAACCTCTGTGCATCAATTCTATCATCAAGAAAGTGGAAAGATAACCCACAGGAGAAATATATCAACATCATATATCTGATAAGGTCTAGTATGCAGAATATATAATGAACTCCTATAATTAAACAACAAAAATAGAAATAACCCGATTTAAAAATGAGCAAAGTTCTTGTATAGAGATTTCTCCAAAAATGATATACCAATGGCCAACCAGCACATGAAAGATGCTCAACATCATTAGCCATTAGGGAAATTCAAATCAAAACAAAAAGAGGTACCACTTCACAACTATTCAGTTCAGTTCAATTCAGTCGCTCAGTTGTGTCCAATTCCTTTCGACCCCATGAATCGCAGCACGCCAGGCCTCCCTGTCCATCACCAACTCCCGGAGTTCACTCAAACTCATGTCCATTGAGTTGGTGATGCCATCCAGCCATCTCATCCTCTGCTGTCCCCTTCCTCTCCTGCCCCCAATCACTCCCAGCATCAGAGTCTTTTCCAATGAGTCAACTCTTCGCATGAGGTGGCCAAAGTATTGGAGTTTCAGCTTCAGCATCAGTCCTTCCAAAGAACACCCAGGACAGATCTCCTTTAGAATGAACTGGTTGGATCTCCTTGCAGTCCAAGGGACTCTCAAGAGTCTTCTCCAACACCACAGTTCAAAAGCATCAATTCTTCAGCTCTCAGCTTTCTTCACAGTCAAACTCTCACATCCATACATGGCCACTGGAAAAACCATAGCCTTGACTAGACGGACCTTTGTTGGCAAAGTAATGTCTCTGCTCTTTAATATGCTATCTAGGTTGGTCATAACTTCCCTTCCAAGGAATAAGCGTCTTTTAATTTCATGGCTGCAGTCACCATCTGTAGTGATTTTGGAGCCCCCCAAAATAAAGTCTGACACTGTTTCCACTGTTTCCCCATCTATTTCCCATGAAGTGGTGGGACCGGATGCCATGATCTTCGTTTTCTGAATGTTGAGCTTTAAGCCAACTTTTTCATTCTCCTCTTTCACTTTCATCAAGAGGCTTTTTAGTTCCTCTTCACTTTCTGCCATAAGGGTGGTGTCATCTGCATATCTGAGGTTACTGATATTTCTCCCAGCAATCTTGATTCCAGCTTGTGCTTCTTCCAGCCCAGCATTTCTCATGATATACTTTGCGTATAAGTTAAATAAGCAGGGTGACAATATACAGCCTTGACGTACTCCTTTTCCTATTTGGAACCAGTCTGTTGTTCCATGTCCAGTTCTAACTATTGCTTCCTGACCTGCATATAGGTTTCTCAAGAGGCATGTTAGCTGGTATTCCCATCTCTTTCAGAATTTTCCACAGTTTATTGTGATCCACACAGTCAAAAGCTTTGGCATAGTCAATAAAGCAGAAATAGATGTTTTTCTGGAACTCTCTGGCTTTTTCCATGATCTAGTGGGTGTTGGCAATTTGATCTCTGGTTCCTCTGCCTTTTCTAAAACCAGCTTGAACATCTGGAAGTTCACAGTTCACGTACTGCTGAAGTCTGGCTTGGAGAATTTTGAGCATTACTTTGCTAGCATGTGAGATGAATGCAATTGTGCAGTAGTTTGAGCATTCTTTGACATTGCCTTTCTTTAGGATTGTAATGAAAACTGACCTTTTCCAGTCCTGTGGCCACTGCTGAGTTTTCCGAATTTGCTGGCATATTGAGTGCAGCACTTTCACAGCATCATCTTTCAGGATTTGAAATAGCTCATCTGGAATTCCATCACCTCCACTAGCTTTGTTCGTAGTGATGCTTTCTAAGGCCCACTTGACTTCACATTCCAGGATGTCTGGCTCTAGGTGACTGATCACACCATCATGATTATCTGGGTTGTGAAGCTCTTTTTTTGTACAGTTCTTCTGTGTATTCTTGCCACCTCTTCTTAATATCTTCTGCTTCTGTTAGGTCCATACCATTTCTGTCCTTTATTGAGCCCATCTTTGCATGAAATGTTCCCTTGGAATCTCTAATTTTCTTGAAGAGATCTCTAGTCTTTCCCATTCTGTTGTTTTCCTCTATTTCTTTGCATTGATCACTGAGGAAGGCTTTCTTATCTCTCCTTGCTATTCTTTGGAACTCTGCATTCAGATCCATATATCTTTTCTTTTCTCCTCTGCTTTTCACTTCTCATCTTTTCACAGCTATTTGTAAGGCCTCCTCAGACAGCCATTTTGCTTTTTTGCATTTCTTTTCCATGGGGATGGTCTTGATCCCTGTCTCCTGTACAATGTCATGAACCTCCATCCATAGTTCATCAGGGACTCTATCTATCAGATCTAGTCCCTTAAATCTATTTCTTACTTCCACTGTATAATCATAAGGGATTTGATTCACAACCATTAGGATGGCTATTAAAAAAAAAGCAAAAACAAGTGTGGAGGAGGATAAGGAGAAACTGGAACCTTTGCACACTGCTAGTGGGAATGTTGGGATTTTCCAGGCAAGAGTACTGGAGTGGGGTGCCACTGCCTTGCGACTACCTGTGAATAACGTTGCTATGAACATAAGTATACACGTATTTGTTTGAGTGCCTGTTTTCGGTTCTCTTGGCTATATACCCAGGAGTGGAATTGCCAGGTCACATGGTAGTTTTATGTTTGACGTTTTGAAGAACTGTAGGCCTGTTTTCCACAGTAGCTGAGCCATTTTACATTCCCAGTGCTTGCTGCTGCTTAGTCGCTTTAGTCGTGTCCAACTCTGTGCGACCCCACAGACGGCAGCCCACCAGGCTCCCCCGTCCCTGGGATTCTCCAGGCAAGAACACTGGAGTGGGTCACCATTTCCTTCTCCAATGCATGAAAGTAAAAGTGAAAGTGAAGTCACTCAGTCGTGTCCGACTCTTAGCCTGGTGGGCTGCCGTCTATGGGGTCGCACCGAGTCGGACACGACTGAAGCAACTTAGCAGCAGCAGCAGCAGCAGGGTTTATGTGGAGAAGGCAATGGCACCCCACTCCAGTACTCTTGCCTGGAAGATCCCATGGATGGAGGAGCCTGGAAGGCTGCAGTCCATGGGGCCGCTGAGGGTCGGACACGACTGAGCGACTTCACTTTCACTTTTCACTTTCATGCATTGGAGAAGGAAATGGCGACCCACTCAGTGTTCTTGCCTGGAGAATCCCAGGGACGGGGGAGCCTGGTGGGCTGCTGTCTGTGGGGTCGCACAGAGTCGGACACGACTGAAGTGACTCAGCAGCAGCAGTTCCAAGGTAGACACAACCTACACACCCATGCGGGTGTGTGTGTGTGTGTGTGTGTGTGCTGTCACTTCAGCTGTGTCCGACTAAAACTGTATGGACTGTAGTCCACCAGTCTCCACTGTTGATAGACTTCTCCAGGCAAGAACACTGGAGTGGGTTGCCATTTCCCTCTCCAAAAGCAACTATAGAAAGAAAGAAAGTGAAGTTGCTCAGTTGTGTCTGACTCTTTGCGACCCAGTGGACTGTAGCCCACCAGGCTCCTCCATCCATGGAATTCTCCAGGCCAGAGCACTGGAGTGGGGTGCCATTTCCTTCTCCCAGATAGAGATAGTAGTTGTACAACTGCAGATATATTATACGCCACTAAACTGTTCACTTTAGATGGCTAATTTTATGTTTCATTTTACTTTTTATAGTTTCTTCTGGGTTCAACAGGAGGCTTCCTTGAAACGTCATCCCATGAGTATACTGAAGATTTTTTTTTAAGATTTATTCAATTTATTCAATCATTTTTTGTGCATTGTTCAGTATGTGTTAAGCACCGGATACTGTGGGGCAGTGAGTACCAGGAGACCAATTTGCACCTTCTCTATTAAAGCTGAGAAAGAGCAGGATCATCCAGTAGGGAAAGGAACATGGCAGGCAGGGTGAGAGAAGGAATATTGTGTAAACGGCGGCGACCTGCCAGGTCATCTCTCGCTTGATCTCATTTACTCCTCAGAACCACCGGGAGTGGAGGTGGTAGGAACGATTATTCCCATATTATGGAGACAGAAACTGAGAATCAGAGTTAACTGCCTTCCCAAAGTCACCCTGCCCGTAGGCACTGGAGCAGGTTCTTCCTCTTCTGCCAGCTGCTCCCTGAGCAGAGGTAAGGAGCAGAATCCATTCACAACGAAGAAGGAAAAATATATAAACGACTTAAATTTACTAAGAAGCATTTTAGACATTAAAAAAAAAGGTAGGGTGGCTCTCTTTCTAGTGGGATAAAGACACAAACCAGGGAAAGAAATAAAATTGTCAAAGACTTACTCAGAAAGTTTCATTTTCAGAAAACAACCACATAACTTTAGACACAGAGGGATTTTCTAAGTAATCTGATCAGATACCCTTATATTTGTGATGGGAAATCTGATGCCCTGCAAAATTAAGTGACGTGCTCAGTTACATAGCAAAATAGCAGCAAAACCAGGGCTAGGAGTCAAGTTTCTTAACTCCTAGTCCAGCATTCCTTCTACTATGCCACACATGCAAAATTAAGAAACCAGTCCCAGTTTAACCTTTACTGAGCAGATCTCAAATTCTCTCTCTATATATAAATTAACAGACATAATAATTCCTACTCTCTGTAAACTCCAAGTGTAATGACCTATAGCACATATACAACATTCTTCAAGAGTCTACTATTTCTTTCTTCATATAGTTTGTTAAACACCAATAAAGAAGACGGCAATTCACAAGTTATAATTTGGGAAGGACTATATTCAGACTCAGTTGTTTTTAACACAGGTAAGCCTCTTGGAACAGGAAATGAACTGAGAACAAGGAGAAGCACTAGGCTCTGACAACCTAGAAAGAAAATTTTGCCAGGAATTTCGTCCAAGAAAACACAACCACACAGGACTGAAGACCCTTGAGCACACGGCCCCACATCCCACTGAGGCCTGGTCTTTCCTGACCCCCGTGTCCCTTGGCACTGGCCTACCGCTGTTATTAAACACAAAATAATTGCAGAGAGAGATGCATGTTCTTTCAAAAGAGGGGGAGATGACATCACTACTTTCTACATTTTAAATCACTTGATTATGCAATTCAGAAAATTGCCATATACCCTTTGAGAATGCTCATCATCCAATCAAAACTTTACCCTTGATCCAAAACAGCTGCCCCTTAGTCATCCACCTCTTGGCAACCTGAAGCTTCAATTACGCACAAGCAGAGAGCGTGTCACTCAACCCTCCGAAGAGCTGAGGCCCCACATCACTGACTTAGTTCAACATCCCCCTAGCGCCCTCCTTATCAAGCTCTTGAGCTGCCAAAAAGCACTGTACTGAGGGAAAACTACTCAACAGTCTACTGATTTTCTTTTTCTTGACTGTACCACATGGCATGTAGAACGTCTCCCACCAGGGATGGGGCGGGGTGGGGCGGGGCGGGGGGAAGCACAGAGTCTCAGTCACTGGACCACCTAGAAGTCCTGATATATATATTTTTAATGCACATATAATATAAGATTCTCATGTTAGGACAGCATATAGTTAATGGAACTGAGTAGTCAAAACAGAGATCCTTTGGATAAAATATGGATGAATGGTCAGATCCCTTAAGTTTTCTCAGAAGATTCTGGAAATTATAAACTTCTAAGACTAAATCCTTTACTTTCTTTTTTCTGGAAATAAAGTGGTGAATAGGTATTAATCAGATCAGATCAGATCAGATCAGTCGCTCAGTCGTGTCCAACTCTTTGCGACTCCATGAATTGCAGCACGCCAGGCCTCCCTGTCCATCACCAACTCCTGGAGTTCACTCAGACTCACGTCCATCGAGTCAGTGATGCCATCCAGCTATCTCACCCTCTGTCGTCCACTTATCCTCCTGCCCCCAATCCCTCCCAGCATCAGAGTCTTTTCCAATGAGTCAACTCTTCGCATGAGGTGGCCAAAGTACTGGAGCTTCAGCTTTAGCATCATTCCTTCCAAAGAAATCCCAGGGCTGATCTCCTTCAGAATGGACTGGTTGGATCTCCTTGCTGTCCAAGGGACTCTCAAGAGTCTTCTCCAACACCACAGTTCAAAAGCATCAATTCTTCGGCGCTCAGCCTTCTTCACAGTCCAACTCTCACATCCATACGTGACCACAGGAAAAACCATAGCCTTGACTAGACGAACCTTAGTTGGTAAAGTAATGTCTCTGCTTTTGAATATGCTATCTAGGTTGGTAATAACTTTCCTTCCAAGGAATAAGTGTCTTTTAATTTCATGGCTGCAGTCACCATCTGCAGTGATTTTGGAGCCCCAAAAATAAAGTCTGACACTGTTTCCACTGTTTCCCCATCTATTTCCCATGAAGTGATGGGACTGGATGCCATGATCTTCGTTTTCTGAATGTTGAGCTTTAAGCCAACTTTTTCATTCTCCTCTTTCACTTTCATCAAGAGGCTTTTTAGTTCCTCTTCACTTTCTGCCATAAGGGTGGTATCATCTGCATATCTGAGGTTATTGATATTTCTCCCAGCAATCTTGATTCCAGCTTGTGCTTCTTCCAGTCCAGTGTTTCTCACGATGTACTCTGCATATAAGTTAAATAAGCAGGGTGACAATATATAGCCTTGACGTACTTCTTTTCCTATTTGGGACCAGTCTGTTTTTCCATGTCCAGTTCTAACTGTTGCTTCCTGACCTGCATACACATTTCTCAAGAGGCAATCAGGTGGTCTGGTATTCCCATCTCTTTCAGAATTTTCCACAGTTTATTGTGATCCACACAGTCAAAGGCTTTGGCATAGTCAATAATAACATGGCTTAATAAAGAGGAGAAGCTGAAGGTCTACCCATCACTGACACTGAAGGACTTTGCAGAGAGAAGGAATGAGAATTAAAATCTTTTCGTGACTTGACAAGGCTTTTGATTTTGTTCTGCTTAGCTGTTCCTCAATGCATTGTCAATTACGGAAAAAATCATTCATTCTTTGGTCTGCCCACAACTTGTCAAAGAGGTAAAAATTCTAAACACATTTCACTAAACTTTCATCATCCTCAGATACATTTGTTCTTTGCAGATGAAGCAGTTTATGACTAATATGTAGATATTCCATATTTATTATTGTATATGAATTATTTGTATTTCTCTGAGAAAGACAGCAATTGTAAGGATTAAGGACAGTTCATATGAAGTTAGGCCATTAAGAGGGCCCTGCTGACCACACATCAACATGAATGAACTTTATTTTTCCTATCATGCTGGTGGATTGTTACAAGCCTCATATAGTCTTTTGCTCTGTCCCCAAATGCCAAATGGCTCATATTTGCAAAATAATGCATGAAGTTAGACTCTAGCCATGGAAATGACCAGTAAATCAACTTATATGGTGTACCAAGCAATGGCCTTGGGTCCATTTGCCATCACCCAGTCCACTGAGCTAAATCATGGCAACTTTTGACACCACAAAGGTGAAGATCAGGAGGGGACTCACTGAAAACCTAGCTCAGAGTTAATCCCAGGGCCTATAAGGAAAGGTCCTTCTAGGAATAGTGCAGTGTTTTCACCAATAACCCACATAATGGAGGCAAATGTATCACTAATTGTAAGGAAACTACAAGCTGACCCGTCCCTTTGGAAGCAGGAACAGAGGGTGGCCCAGTGACTAAGACTCCGTGCGCCCAGTTCAGGGTCCTGGGTTCGGTCCCCAGTCAGGGAACTAGATCTCATATGTTGCAACTAAGAGATCCTGCAGACCACAGCTAAGACCTGGTGCAGACAAAGCATGTGTTAAAAAATAGGAGCAGAACTTCATAATGAGGAACAGTATGTGCACAGCATCTGCTGTATGCCAGGTGCTGTTACAAGAACATACATATGCATTAACTCATTCAATCCTCCCAGCCAGCCCCAGGCAGCAGGAACTCACAGTCATTTCCCAGACAAGGAAACTGAAGGTTAGAGAGGTTAATGAATAACTCTCTAGTACAAGCAGCCAAATGCTAAGAAAATAAAGTTCTAACAGGACTAATTCAGAGAAGGAAAAACAAACAGCAGAAATAAGATATGGGTGGGAGGGAGGGTAGTTCCCTGGCAGTCTGGTGATTAGGACTTGGTGCCCTGGCGCCATAATCCCTGATGGGGAACTAAGATCCCACAAGCTGCGCACCACAGGCCAAAAAAAAAAAAAAAAAAAAACCCCACCAAAAGAGAGAAATAAGATATAGCGTTAGAACTAAACTAAGGATAGTAAGGAATAAAAATACCTAGGGGCTCTGCACTAACATTCTAGGGCTGTTACAACACATTTCTATAAGTGTAAAACAAGACAAATTTATTATTTTACAGTTCTGGAGGCCTGAAGTCCAAAACCAAGGTGTTGACAGGGTTGCTTTCTTCTGGAGGCTTGGCGAGAATCTGTACCGTGCCTCGCCACCTTGCGGTGGGTGCCAGCAGCCCTTGGCTTGCAGCCACGTCACGCCAATCTCTGCCTCTGTCTTCACACTGCCTTCCCCTCGTCTCCTCCTTTGATGTCTTTTTAAGACCACGTGTTATTGGATTTAGGGTGGGCCCTAATCCACAGTGATTGCATTTTGATATCTTTACCTTAATTGTAGCTACAAAGACCCTTATTCCAAATAAGGTCATATTAAAATATTTATGTATGTATTTATATACTTGTACATTTATTTGGCTGTGCCAGGTCTTAGCTGTGGCACACAGGGTCTGGTTCCCTAACCAGGGATGGAACCCTGGCCCTCTCCACTGGGAGCATGAAGTCTTAGCCACTGGATCACCAGGGAAGTTCCAAAGTCATATTTGAGGTTCCAAGCGAATATATCTCCAGGGTCAGGGAGGGTTCCTCATATCGGAAAGGGATTCAGGGGCAAGTGTCGTCAACCCTCTACAAGGGGAAACGTGCTGCGCAAAGATGTTTCTGTGGGCCTGCGTGCACGTGTGCTAAGTACTGCAGTTGTGTCTGACTCTTTGCGACCCCATGGACTGTAGCCCACCAGGCTCTTCTGTCCATGAGATTCTCCAGGCAAGAATACTGGAGTGGGTTGCCATGCCCTCCTCCAGGGGGTCTTCTCCACACAGGGATCGAACCATGTCTCTTAAGTCCCCTGCACTGCAGGCAGATTCTTTACCTCTGGTGCCACTTGGGAAGCTCAACGTTGTTTCTACCACTTAAATCCAAAACTAAAAAACAAAAACAAAAAAACAAAGAAGGAAAGAAATCATTTATTGAATCTTAGGAAAAGCCTTCAGAAAACAATCCCAAATAACAGATTTACAGGTTCGAACACCCGTTTCTTGTGTCTATTTTGATAGTTTTGACATAAATGTGCACCTGTGAAATCGTTACCTCAATCAAGATAGGAAGATTTCCATTGCCTCCAAAAGCTTCCATAATCCATCTTCCTGCCCCTTCCTGCACCCCAGCCCCAGCCCCAACTAACCATGGATCTACTTTCTGTTACTATCTGTTTATTTGCTTATCTGCAGCAGCCATCATACAGACCATACTTTTCTGTTTGGCTTCTGTGTTAGTCCTCTCAGGATGCTGGAACACAATACCACAGACTGAGTGGCTTACAAACAACAGACATTTATTTCCCTCAGTTCTGGAGGCTGAAAGTCCAAGATCAAGGAGGCAGCAGAGTCGAGTGAGGGCCCTCTTCCTGGTCATGGAGGTCTAGCTGTACCCGTATGGGGTGGAAGGGGTAGGAAAGTCTGAGGGAACTCTTTTATATCAGCACTAATCCACTCTCATGACTTAATCACCCTGCAAAGTCTCAGCCCTAACATCATCATCACATTGGGCATTAGGATTTCAACATACGAATTGGCTAGGGGAGAAGACAAACATTCAGATCACAGAAGCTTCTTTTGTTCTGCATTTTTCTGAGGTTCGTCTGGGTTGTTGGGAGTATCAATAGTTGTTCAGTCGCTCAGTCGTGTGACACCACGGACTGCAGCACGTTAGGCTTCCCTGTCCTCCGCTATCTCCCAGAGCTTGCTCAAACTCATGTCCATTGAGTCAGTGATGCTATCTAACCTTATCATCCTCTGCCTCCTTCCCCTTTTACCCCAAATCTTTCCCAGCATCAGAGTATCTTCCAATCAGTTGGCTCTTCGCATCAGGTGGCCAAAGTATGGGAGCTTCAGCTTCAGCATCAATCTTTCCAGTGAATAGTCAGGGTTGATTTCTTTTAGGATTGACTGGTTTGATCTCCTTGCAGTCCAAGGGGCTCTCAAGAGTCTTCACTAGCACCACACTTGAAAACATCAATTCTTCAATGCTCAGCACTTTATGTGGCCCAACTCTCACATCTGTACATGACTACTGGAAAAACCATAGCTTTGACTATAGGGACCTATGTCAGCAAAGCAATATCTCTGCTTTTTAATATGCTGTCTAGGTTTATCATAACTTTCCTTCTAAGGACCAAGCGTCTTTTATTTCATGGCTACAGTCACCGTCTGTAGTGATTTTGGAGCCCAGAAAATAAAGTCTGTCCCTGCTTCCACTTTCCCCTCCTTCTATTTGCTGTGAAGTGATTGGACTGGATGCCACGATCTTAGTTTTTTTGTTTTTAATTTACATATTTTAATTGGAAGATAATTACTTTACAATATTGTGGTGGTTTTTGCCATACATCGACATGAATCAACCACGGGTGTACATGTGTCCCCCATCCTGAACTCCTCTCCCACCTCCCTCCCCACCCCATCCCTCTGCATTGTCCCAGAGAACCAGTTTTGAGTGTCCTGCCCCATGCATTGAACTTGCACTGGTGATCTACTTTACACATGGTAATACACATGTTTCAATGCTATTCTCTCAAATCATCCCACCCTTGCCTCCTTCCACAGGGTCCAGAAGTCTGTTCTTTACATCTGTGTCTTTTTTGGTGCCTTGCATATAGGGTCACTGAGATCTTAGTTTTTTTTAATGTTGAGTTGTAAGCCAGATTTTTCACTCTCCTCTTTTACTCTCATCAAGAGGCTCTTTAGTTCCTCTTCACTTTCTGCCATTTGAATGGTATCATCTGCATATATGAGGTTATTTATATTTCTCCTGGTAATCTTGATTCCAGCTTGTGATTCATCCAGCCCAGCATTTCACATGATGTATTCTGCACAGAAATTAAATAAGCAGGGTGACAATAAGCAGGAATCCCATCACCTCCACTCGCTTTGTTAGTAGTAATGCCTAAGGCCCACTTGACTTCACACTCCAGGATGTCTGGCTACAGGTAAGTGATCACACTACTGTGGTTATCTGGGTCATTAAGACTTTTTTGGTATAGCTCTGTGTATTCCTGCTATCTCTTCTTAATCTCTTCTGCTTCTGTTAGGTATCAATAGTTCATACTTTTTTTTATTGCTGTGATGTCCTATTATATGAACACAGCACAGTTTGTTTATTCACTTCTTAAAAGATTTTCAGTTAATGAATTAATCTGATATTGCAAGATTGGAGGAGCGATGAGGGAACATGAAGGGTAATTTCTCAGATCTGATCTGGGTTTTCTCTTTCTTTCCTCCCTCTCTCTCCCTGCCTAACCTCCAGGTTACTCTCACATGCTCAGGCCACGCCCACACTTCTTTCCCCAGCCCTCATTGCTTCAGCCATTAGCCCAATGCTGGCCATTTGCTGCTAGATTCCAAATTGGAATGAAGGGTCCCAGTTAGGCAGCAGTTGAAACCTCATTTAGATGCTTCTCATCAGCCTCTCCTGAGGCCTGCCCTTCTCCCCATGTCTGCCTGGGTCCCCCACACCCTTGCTCTCACGTGCATAGCCTTCCTTCCTCTATTTTCCTCTTCTGAGTTGCCTACGTCAACTCGCCAGCACTTGGATGGGGTCCACTGCCTCTTCTCCAGCATCCATGCTCAACAGCCTTGCCCAGAAAGCACCCTGTTGCTGGCCCCAGCCCACATCCGCACAGTCTGGGGCTTCTGCTGGATATATCTCAGTCACTTAGTTAAGAGAGGCAGCATGGTGGTGTTCGAGAGTGCCGAACCTGGGGTAGGCCACCGTGTCCCAGCTGTGGGCGTGGGGCACCTGTCTCCTCATTAACAGGCTGGGGATGGTGATAGTCCTACTTCATACGGCCATCATGAAGAGCTGAGATTTATTTGTGAATAACTTAGAACAGTATTTAGCACTTAATAAGTACTGCTGACAAAGGTCCATGTAGTCAAAGCTAATTTTTCCAGAAGTCATGTACAAATGTGACAGCTGGACCATAAAGAAGGCTAAGCACCGAAGAACTGACGCTTTCAAATTGTGCTGGAGAAGAACCTTGAGAGTCCCCTAGCATGGAAATCAAACCGATCAATCCTAAAAGAAATCAATCCTGAATATTCATTGGAAGGACTGATGCAGGAGCTGAAATTCCAATACTATATTGGCTACCTGATGTGAAGAGTGGACTCATTGGAAAAGACCCTGGGAAAGGGTCTGCTGGGAAAAGGGAAAAGATGCTGGGAAAGACTGAGCACAGGAGGAGAAGGGGACACCAGAGGATGAGACGGTTGGATGGTATCACCAACTCAATGGACATGAGTTTGGGTAAACTCCGGGAGTTGGTGATGGACAGGGAGGCCTGGTGTGCTGCAGTCCATGGGGTCACTAAGAGTTGGACAAGACTGAGCGACTGAACCACAACAAAGCATTATATATGTTTTCCATAAAATAAAGGTAAATGTTCAAGTACTCTTTCTCACCACAAATAATTCTATTTGTATTCACAGATTTATTCATCCAAAGATTATTTATTGAGAGTCTCTCTGTGCCAGGAACTCTTCTAAGAGCTGGGGAATAAAGCAGTGAACACAACATAACACAAACTACTTTCTACTAGGGAAGAGAAACACACGAATTGACAACTAAAAATACAGACCATGTCTGTTAAGTGCTACGAGGAAATATATAGTAGTCTAAGAGGAGGACTTGGAATTCCCAAGGGTGGGTTGGAGTGGACTGGGCTGAACAAGAGGGCTATAGTTAGGTCAATCGGGAGGGGTCTTGCTGGGAAGGCACTCTCGGAGGGAAGACCCGGATGTGCTCAGGGAGGGTGCCACGGGCTGTCTTTGGAAAGCGCATCCTTGGCAGTGGAAATAACAGGGCAGAGGCCCAGAGGCCCTGGCACCCAGCGGTCCGGGGCCACTGCGGTTTGGCTGACCGTGCAGGGCTACAGTTTGCTGACTTTTCATTTCACATGTTCCATGTGCTGTTGGAACCGCTTGACCTTGATGTTTACATTTAAAAATGACTTTTGACATTCTGCACCCCACCCCCAAATGTTTAGAGATTGAGACTTTGATGGAATTTAGAGCCTCCACACTTCTCAGCATACAGATACAGTGCTGGACACGGTGCTATGGAAATGCGGTGAGCCGACAGCACGGCACTGTGGTTACACCACCACCGCGATGCTGGGACGCCTGGGGAGCAGGGCCGCTGGGAATGATGCTCTTATCCCCAGGGCCTCACTAGATGACTGACTGCATCCAAAGAGGAATTCGGAGATAGCTGAGGAGCTTGGCAGAGAGTAACTAAGATAATAAAAGAATTGGAAAATAAATTCAGGGGGGACATTTTAGGAGCGGAGCATGCAATTACTTAGCTGAAAGCAGAGATGCTTATGTGTTCTTATCCATTTCCACTGAGAACAAATCGGAAGAAAATTGGCTTAACTTGCAGCAAGATGACTTTAAGGATATTTGTAAAGCCACCACCAAACAAAAACAAAACAAAACAAAAACACTGCAGACTGTTTGACTCCCAGCCTCTAAAATTACTGAAAGGAGGCTAAGTCACTTCAGCTGTCTCTGTCTGCGACCCCATGGACTGCAGCATGTCAGCTACCCTGTCCTTCGCCATCTCCCAGAGCTTGCTCAAACTCACGTCCATTGAGGTTAATGACGCCATCCAACCATCTCATCCTCTGCAACCCTCTTCTCCTTTGCCTTCAATCTTTCGAGCATCAAAGTCTTTTCTAATATATATACTTTCCCCTTCCTTTCAATACACACACACATATTTTTATCCGTAATTTTTAACCTTGCTATCAGATTATTTCTAGAGCTATGTATTATTAAGCAAATCAGTCATTTAAAAACTACAAAAAGTAGGAAGCTTAGCTAACATCTCCCTAGAATTCTGCCTAATAGCAGGAAATCTGAGTACATTTCTCCAAGTATAGCTTATTGGCGTTCCACTGAACCTCTGCAGTACACTGAATCAGTTATACACTATGCAATTCTAATTTTAAAAAATTTAAGCTTAAAGATACCCATGTTCCTCATTATTGTGTTTTAGACATCCACTTGGTGGTCGTGGCCCAATTCATAGCCATTTCTCCCTCTCTGGAATGGCCTGTGACACAGCGGTGGCCCCTGAGGAAGCTGGTCTTGCCCGGGCTTTGGCTGGGCTTGCTGGCAGATCTTCGGTAGCTTTGTTAGTCACAAGGAGGTAACTGAACGCTCTGACAGTAGTCTGTGTTCACAGAGACCCTGCTGTGCCTCACACAGTTCTGAGATCCCTAAAGCATTATTCCCTTCTGCCCCACAACTTTATGAAATAGTGTTAGAAATGTAACATTGTACAGGTAAAACTTTAAAATACATGTGGTTGATTCATGTCGCCGTATGGCAAAACCCATCACAATATTCGATGCATAAGACAGGGCGCTCAGGGCTGCTGCACTGGGATGACCCTGAGGGATGGGATGGGGAGGGAGGTGGTGGGGGGTTTCAGGACGGGGAACACATGTACAGCCAAGGCTGACTCATGTGAATGTATGGCAAAAACCACTACAATACTGTAAAGTAATTAGCTTCCAATTAAAATAAATTAATTAAAAAATAAATTAATTAACAAAAAAAAGAAATGGAAAGGGAGAAAATATAACCCATGTTAATCCAATCTTTCAAAAGAACACAGAGTGCACTGAAAATCAGAGCTAGATCATTCATAAAAGTCTTCTGTAAGAAGCAACAAAGAAAGAAGTATAATAATTAAATTAACTTAGGAAAACCCAAAAAAGAGTAGAGAAATCAAAGAAGAATTAAATGTAAAAGTGTAGTTGTAAATACAACTAAATTTGAAATAAAAAATACATATGTATATGGATTTTTCCAAAAAGTTAAAAATATAAATATAAAAAATAAATAGGTGAAGGTTTGCTGAGCATTTTTAATACCAGGAAAATCTCATTCAGTAATTTGAATGCCTTATAAAGCAAAAAGCACAAACAATAACAGGGGAAAACTGATAACTAGAACTGTATCAAAATTTAAACACAACTGGTCTTCTGGGGAATTCTTTGGTGTCCAGTGGTTAGGACTCTGTACTTTCACTGCTGTGGCTCAAGTTCAATCTCTGATCACGGAACTAAGATCCCCTGCAAACTGTGAAGAGTAGCCAAAAAAGAAAATCTAGTCTCTAAAAGACACCATTAAGAAAATTAAAAGGCAAACAAACCACAGATTGGAAGAAAATATTAGCAACTCTATCTGACAAAGAACTTGTATCCAGACCATATAAAGACTCTTACAGCCCACTAATCAGAAAACAAATAACTCAATAAAAAAATTGGACAAAAAATTTGAACAGGCACCAGCAACAGAAAGTGTTGAACGGTCAATAAGCACATAACGGGACTTCCCTGGTGTCCCAGTGGTTAGGAACCTGCCTTCCAATGCAGGGGACATGGGATTTATCCCTGGTCAGAGAACTAAGGGTTTATAGCTTATAGCTCAGTCCGTAAAGAATCTGCCTGCAATGCAGAAGACTGGGGTTTGATTCCTAGGTCGGGAAGATCCCCTGGAGAAGGGAATGGCAACCCACTCCAGTATTCTTACCTGGAGAATCCCGTGAATAGAGGAGTCTGGCGGGCTACAGCCCATGGGGTCTCAAGAGCTGGGCATGACTTAGCGACCAAACCACCACCACCAGGGAACTAAGACCCCACACGCCTTGGAGTATATAAAGCTGCCTGCTGCAACTATGGTTCCATGAACCCGCAGCTAGAGAGAAGCCCGCGTGCTATAACAGAGATCCTGCGTGCCACAACTAGGGCCCGACTCAGCCAAGGATAAATAAACAATATTAAAAAGTAAGCACATAAGATGCTCAACACCATTAGCCATCTGGAAGATGGAAATTGAAACTACAATGAGAGATACCACTATATAACCACTAGAATAGCTAAAATTAAAAAGTTTAACATTGACATTACCAAAAGTTGTCAAAGATGTGGAGCTGGAATTCTTACACACTGTTTGTAGGAATAGAAAATAACACAACCACTAAAGGAAAATATTTTGATGATTTGTTATACAGGTGAACACATATGTATCATACAACCCAACAATTTCCACTCCTAGGTAATTACTCAGAAGAAATAAAGTCTTGTCTAATAAAGATTTGTAACAGAATGTTCATAGCCCATGTCTGGAAAAAACCCAGATGTCCATCCATAAAAGGACATTATGGAAAATAAACTATGGTATAATCCTTGCAATAGAGCACTATCCAGGAATAATGAGGAAGAAACTGCTGACATGCACAACATAGATAAATCTCAAAAATATTACACTGAGTGAGTGAAGCCAGACACAGAAGAATACATACTGTATGAATCCACTTGTATGAATGCCAATTAACCTGCAGTGGCAGAAGGGAGAAGACCAGTGCTTACCCGGGGCTGGGGGAGGATGCAGAATGGCAGTCAAGGGGCACAGGCGACTTTGGGGGATGGTGGAAGTACTGTGTGTGTTGATGGTGTGGGGGGTACGCAGGTGTTGATAAGTGGACAAACAAAGCCACCTGCTCTAGGAGTAAACAAAGGATGTGACAGCCATCAAGCCACCAGCCACTGCGGCCACCCTCATCTGGGCATCCTGAGGGGTCTGGGATGGAGAAATTAGGATACTGGCTCGAGATGGCTAAGGTCCTTCTCCAAGAAATGACATCAACTAAGTACCGATTCTTGCATCTTCCCATACATAGAAAAGCTCTAAGTTCATTAACTTGAGATGTCTGTTTTTCTTTAATCAACAGTAATTTTTTTGATGGTCCAACTACCTGGTTTTTGTTGCAAAAACTAGACATCCCAACCCACTCCAGTATTCTTGCCTGGAGAATCCCATGGACAGAGGAGCCTGGTGGGCTATGATCCATGGGGTCGTGGAAGAGTTGGACACAACTTAGTAACTAAACAACAACAAATAGCAACAAACTGTCAGCTTGGTGTGTAATCTTCCAGCATTTTTTAAAGTGAAAGACGCTTAACTGTACAATACCATACACAAACACACACTCCTAAAATTGCCTTTTCATTCTTATTTTGGAGACCTTTCTATGTCACCAGGGATACATTCGTCTCATTCTTTTTTTTTTCTTGCTCTGAATTTTATTATATTTTCAGCTGTTACTTGCTTTTAATGTTGAACAGAGTATGAGTCTTATGAAATACAGCCGGAGATGTGATTGGGGCCTTATTTTAAAAAGACTTAGCAGATTGGTGACATACTTATATAAACACAAGCATGATTGAAGGTGTTTGATCTGGGTTATGGAAAGATGAATAAAATATTTTAAGATTGAAAAAAAACCCCAAATCTAGGCATCCTGGCTCCTCCCTTCCCTCTTCCGAACAGTCTCTCAGAGCTACCTGAGGGGCTGGCTCCCAGACTTAGGTCCTCAGCTGCTGCTGCTAAGTCACTTCAATCGTGTCCAACTCTGTGTGACCCCATGGACTGCAGCCTACCAGGTTCCTCCGTCCATGGGATTTTCCAGGCAGTCTACCAAATAAAACATAATCCTCCACTTTTAGGCTGTACTTTTCTTTTTTCAGTCGACATACACTTGTCAAAGCTCAGTGATCTATGCACCAAAAACAGGAGCAGTTTATTGTAAGTTAGACCTCTTAACAGAGGCAATTTCACCTCTTCCAGTATGATGACAACCACTCTGACTCCTTGCTTTACTTAGGGCTTCTCCTTCCCTGGTTCCTTTATGCTTTCATCCTGGAAACCTGAGCGGAGCTATGAGGAAAGACTGAATTTTTTCTTCTTCTGGATTGTACTTCCTTCTCCCAGTGCTTGTGAGGTTTCTGACCTTCTAGAATTACCCCAAGGAGGGAGAATTGGGGAAAGATGGTCACAGGCTTTTGGTACAGATAGAATCGGACACTGGTACCCTAGGGGCCTGGCAGAGGCAGGGGCCTGAGGGTTGCTGGGTTGGGAGCCCCGGTTGGAATCCCCATGGTGTGGCTGCTGCTGAGCATCAGGGCCGCGTCACTCAGGGTCAGCCTCATGAAGACTCTCCCTTTGTCAAGGCCCAACCCCTCTTCCTCTCCCAATCATCCTCTCTGGAGCCAGGGCCTCTTGACATGGCTCCCACAGACCCTCAGGGGAGAGGGGCTGGCCCCACGGCTGGGGGGCAGCAGGACCCCCGATGTCACCGTCTCCTTCTCCCTCTGCTCTCACGCCAGTCCTTAGGCTCTTAGAGCATTTGCGATGAGCGTCAAATTTGGACAGGTCCCCTCCAATTTCCCTTTGTCACGTGGTAGTACTCTTGCCTGGAAAATCCCATGGATGGAGGAGCCTGGTAGGCTGCAATCCATGGGGTCGCTAAGAGTTGGACATGACTGAGCGACTTCACTTTCATTCATTGGAGAAGGAAATGGCAACCCACTCCAGTGTTCTTACCTGGAGAATCCCAGGGACGGGGTAGCCGGGTGGGCTGCCGTCTATGGGGTCGCACAGAGTCAGACACGACTGAAGCGACTTAGCAGCAGTAGCAGCAGCATAAGGTGAGCAAGAAGCACCCGGGCCCTCTGCCATGGGTGGGGGCTGGACAGGGAGGCTCACACGCTGATGACAAATCCAAAGAGCCAAAGAAGGCCTCGTGGTGGGTGACAGGCTGAGGGCCACGAGGCAGGCAAGTCCCCACCTTCGTAGTCCATCCCAGAGAGCTTACCTTGCTTTTGCTCCTGAGTGTGGGTAGCAACTGCTGATTTTTTCTTGATGTTTGGAGCCTCTGATCTCACTAACACAGAAAGCATTCTGTGTTGGCATTTTAGTTACATCCATAAGATTGGTGACCGTAAATATCTACAAACAAATCCTGATACTTCCATGAAAATACTATTCCAACACTCTGAAATTCAAATGGATCATCTTTATGACATGGTAATAGATCCTTTACAGTTATCATCATATAGAATTTTCTCTTTGTAAACAGCCAGTTTTACAAGTATGATTTGAATTTTTAATATTGGAAACTTTTTTTTTTACAATAGAAGAACAGTTCAGTTCAGTGGCTCAGTTGTGTCCGACTCTTTGCAACCCCATGAACCACAGCACGCCAGGCCTCCCTGTCTATCACCAACTCCTGGAGTCCACTCAAACCCATGTCCATTGAGTCAGTGATGCCATCCAGCCATCTCATTCTCTGTCGTCCCCTTCTCCTCCTGCCCTCAATCGTTCCCAGCATCACGGTCTTTGCAAATGAGTCAGCTCTTCGCATCAGGTGGCCAAAGTATTGGAGTTTCAGCTTGAACATCAGACCCTCCAATGAACATCCAGGACTGGTTTCCTTTAGGATGAACTGGTTGGATCTCCTTGCAGTCCAAGAGACTCTCAAGAGTCTTCTCCAACACCACAGTTCAAAAGCATCAATTCTTTGGCACTCAGCTTTCTTTATAGTCCAACTCTCACATCCATACATGACCACTGGAAAAACCATAGCCTTGACTAGACAGATCTTTGTTGGCAAAGTAATGTCTCTGCTTTTGAATATGCTGTCTAGGTTGATCATAACATTCCTTCCAAGGCGCAAGCATCTTTTAATTTCATGGATGGAGTCACCATCTGCAGTGATTTTGGAGCCAGAAAAATAAAGTCAGCCGCTGTTTCCACTGTTTCCCCATCTATTTGCCATGAAGAGATGGGACTGGATGCCATGATCTTAGTACAAGAACAGCCTTCACTATAACTTTTTGTGCCAAGGGAATTTTCTTAGAATCAATTGCTTTTTCTGAAAAGTACCAATAATGTAATACCATCAATTTATTTGGGCAACTCTGACAATTCATGTATTCTTTAGACCAGCTTCTCCATGTAGGCAAATCTTATTTTCTCATTCTTTCTCTTCTGGTTGTTTCTTAGGGTCTGGAAGAGCAGGCTCCTTTAGATAGGAAGAGAGATGGGTGGCAGACAGGGAGTGGCTCTGATTCAGTCAGAACTCAGGGAAGAAAGGCCCTGGCTCTGGAGAGCCGTGTTCCCTTCCAGTGCCTTGGCAGCTGGGGCAGCACTTGAAAAGCTGCCTTCAGCTGCACTGGCGCCATCTTAGATTCTGTGTAACTCTAGAAGAGCCTGTCGCGGGCTGTCCCCGGAGCCCTAACAAGAGTGCTGTCCACAGTGACAAAGCATGAGAATGAGGCTCTTCCAGTGCCTCTTACAGGTTTTATAAAGAGGATATGCTTCAAGTTTTTATAGATTCGCCTGAGGTTGAAGCAGTGTTTCCTTAACCCTCCACATTTCTTCTGCTTCAAAACCAGGAAATGGTGGAGATATCACATCCCATCTTTAATCTCCAGTTCGGGTCAGCCTCCCTGCATCACAGAATGTCAGAGCCAAACGTAACCCTAGAGGCCCTCACATCACAGATCAGGAGACCGTGACCCAGGGAGGCCCAGTGGCCCAGTTCCCACCGGTCAGATCAGACTGCAGACTCGCCAGGCTGTCCCCAGGGCTCTTGATACCTGCGCTGGAGAACTGCGCTGTGGGACTGCCCTGTGCACTGCAGGATGTTTAGCAGCATCCCTGGCCTCTCCCCACCTCTTCCCCCTCCTCCATGGCAGCAGCTCCACATGTCTCCAGACACTGCCCGATGCCCCATGGGGGTGCGGGAAGAACCGGCCCTGGCTGAGAACCACTGGTCTAGCGATTCTGTCGGCCCTCTGCCCACGGTGATAAGGGATGCCCAGTTTTAATGACCACAGTCATCATGTGACTTTCATGACGACTGGTGGCTGTCAGTGGCTAAGTGGCTTATTTAGCCAGTGGCTAAGTGGTCCAGTGGCTAAGACTCTATCCTCCCAATGCAGGGGGCCTGGGCTCCATCCCTGGTCAGGGAACTAGATCCCACGTGCCACAACTCAGGATCCCACATGCTGCAACAAAGACCAGGCACAGTCAAATAATGAAACAAATCTTTAAAAATAAATAAATAACAATGGTTCGGAGAAGAGAATGGAAACCCACTCCAGTATTCTTGCCTGGAGAATCCCATGGACAGAGGAGCCTGGTGGGATGCAGTCCATGGGGTCACAGAGCATCGGACATGACTGAGTGGCTAACACACACACGACAATGGCTGCCTCCACAAGTGCCCCTTCTGGAGGCCCCTTCCCACAGCCAACTGCTAATGGAACCCAGTCTTTCTCATCCAGCTGCTCCTCAGCGAGAGGCAGCCCTGGGTGGGTTCAGAGGCCGGTGGGAGTCAGGTTTGCTCACATGGCCTCCTGTCTCTGTACAGCCTCCCCGACGCCTTTCTGAGCTCCGGGGAGTGGGGGTGTGCCCTCCCTGACAGTGTACCTCACCCCACGGCCGCCCCTACCGCCTTCAGGGCTAGGGACAAAGCAGAAACACACCAAGGCCACTGGCTAAACAGCTCTTAGGGAGGCTCAGCTCTGTTCAAAAACAAAGGCACAGCTGCTTGGATCACACGTGGATATCAGAGCGAAGGTGAAAGGATCACCCCCTGGAAAGGGACTGGAGGGCAGCCCGCTATGGCTCAAGACCCACAGAGCCATCCGGGACCCTGCGGGCCGTGCACTCCGGAGCGGGGTAGGGGGAGCTGGGTGGGGGTGCGTAAGGCCTCCAAGCCCGACATTCTCTTTTCACTTGATGTAAATGAGGCTGGAACTGAGTAAACCTCAGGTAAGAAGACCAATACAGCAAAAATGAAATCACTCCTGAGATTTCCAAGTGCACATGCTAAGTAAATAGCTGTACGGTGAGGAGTCTGTCACTTGAGGAATAACTATATTAGGTGTTCTTTCGGTCAGAAAGCTTGTATGGAACTCTGCTGTCAGGAGACTACAGCCAATGAAAGAAACGTTCATTCATTCACCCATTCATTTCGGAATCACTGAATAAATACTCAGGAAGAATGTATGTGTAATTCCCTGGCTCACTGTGGAGCTGTGCTGCTGAGGCAACATCAGAATGCCCAGATGGGGAATTTATCTCGGAAAACGGTCACTGAAAATGGACACTACTTGACTCCCCAGACAAGGCACGGCATCCCCTCCACAGGGAAGGTAATGACGGGGCAGACGGTGCTCGGTGTGGCCATGCGACACCGGGTGTGAGGAGGGGGCTGCGCTTCTGCTGAGGGTCTCATGTCCGAGAGACTCCACACCACCTCCTGAGGACTGCTGGAAGCATCCTGGATTCTAGAGCGCCCATCTTGGCCAAGCACGCCGGGGACTATCACTGTGAGGCCAATCACGGAGCACAATGCTGGACCCAGTCACACCTGGGTCCTCACACCCGGGATCCAGAGCCAATGCGGCCCCTCCCAGTGCCCAGGGGACCTCCTGCTCCTCAAGCTGCTCCTTATCCTCATGGTTGTGGAATATTTGTTTTCCCCGCTTCACTTCATACCTTGAAGCCCTAATTCCCGTATGGCCACATTTGAAGACAGACCCTCAAGGAAGTAATAAAAGCTAAAAGAGGTCATAAGGGTGGGTCCTGATCTGACAGAATTAGTGTCCTCATAAGCAGAGAGCTCTGCTTTCTCTCTCTCCACTGAGGACACAGCAAGAAGGTGCCCGTCTGCAAGCCAGGAAGACAGAGAATTCTCCAGAACCCAGCCATGCTGGTACCCTGATCTCAGACTTATGAGAAAATAAATTTCTGTTGCTTAAGCCACCCAGGCTGTGGTATTTTGTTATGGTAGTCCTAGAAAACAAATACAGTCCAGGAATAACCCCTGCCCAAAGTAAAAGACCCTTGGTTGCCCCATTCCACTCCAGAAGCTCATCACCGTGCAGCCCAGAATTTACACTACTAAGTGGTCCTTCATGCTTTACCCCGATGCTCTACTGAATCTCTGTGAGGTTGGCAACTGTTATCCTCACTTTGCAGATGAAGAATATGAAGCTTAAAACAGTTAAGAAAGTTTCCCAAAATAAGACTGACCTGAGCTGGAATTACACAGAACACAGTTGTGAAAGCTCCTATGGTCCTCTGACCCACACCTGCAAGGCACCTCTGTTGGGATGTCTTTCTCACTGTGAATCTCTGACTTTCTTGCTTATTCCTTCGTGGGATGTCCTAGGCTGTCTCTCACCCACAGGCCAAGCCCCTGCATTCCTTGGCCTCTCTCCTAACTAAGCTTCCTACACACAGCTGCAGACTCAGATTGCACTTATCTGACCCCGATCCCGCACCATCCTCTCCCTTCCTCTCCAGCCCTTTGGACCATCCTGCCTTACCCCTTGGGTGTAGCCCAGGTTCACAGCACCTGCATGCAGAGCTGCGGCCGAATGTGTGGTCCCCATCCCTGTGTCGACCTTCGTCACCTTCTCAGCGCAGCCCTCCTCCAGCTCTCACGGATGCCCTCAGCAGACATCTCTTTCTTCTACTTTGCACAATGCATACCCTCCAAGAACATTCATCATCCTGCTGGGGCCATAGGGCTTTGTCATGGGAATGGAAAATAACGCAGTGGTGGAACATGCAGACGAGTGTGAGGGGGGGAAGCAGCCCATTCATCATCTCCCAGGGATGATCGAGACACAAAGACTGTGTGTTCAGAGAGAGGGTCGCAGTGCTCCAGCACAGGCAGGACAGGTTCCGGAGCAAGTGGCTCTGAGACATCATCATGTGGTGGGGTCCACACTTCGGGGAAAGACATCCGTTCATTTATGCATCAAATCTTTATTATGCTCCAGGTCCTGTGCTCAGTGTTGGCTATGCAGCAGTGAACAAGCTCCCTGGGGAAGTCAGACAACAGTTCGGTCTATGTCTGGACCACAGACTGGGACAAGGGCTCTGCAGGACTAACCAGGCTGATGTGATAGAGGGCCCAGGAGACAGGAGCGCATCAGGAGCAGCTGGGGGGAGGAGCAGGGCTCAGGTAGGAAAGCCCTTTTTCGAGCATGGGGAATGCAAAGAAGCCGATGGTGCTGGAAGACAGTGACAGTTTTTCTAATTTAACTCAAGAATTAAATTATTCTGAAACACCTAATGCTTTGAGGTGGAAATCCACAAAATCTATACGAACCATTCTATATTGTACTCATCCCAGATACTGAAAATGAAGTTTAAAAAATCTGATTGAAATATGGTTGATTTACAGTGTTGTGTGTTTCTGTGACTCATACACACATATAACCGAACTCCCACTCTACCCTTCCCCCGGCCCTCCATGGCAATCACGATTCTGTGTCTGTGAGTCTGCTTCCGTTTCTTAGGTAAGTTCACTTGGGACATATTTTCGATTCTACGTATAAGTGATATCATATGGTATTTGTCTTTGTCTGACTTACTTCACTTAGTATGATCATCTCTGGGTCCACTCATGTTCCTGCAAATGGCATGGTTCTGAGAATGAGCTCTGGTTCATCTTCAGTAACGCTGACACTGTGTGAGTGCTTACTGCACAGCAGGCTCTGTGCTCTCTGCCTTCATTTTCATTTAATAGCTCTCGTAATACTAATAACAGGCCTACGTGGTGGGCCCTACTCACAGAGGAGAAAACTGAGTCACAGGCACACACTGCCAAGGTCACACGGCTGAGGAATGGCAGACAGGGCTCAAACCCGTGCCTGTGCTCAGTCATCACACCACCTCTCGCGTCTTCCTCTAAGGCCCTTGGAGAAGGGCAGTTACATTAAGAAGCATGTCTGTACTCCAATCGCTTCACTATTTCCAAGTTCTATGACCTCAAAAAGTACTCAATACAACGGTTCAGGCTACAGCCTCAGGAGGCTCACCATCCTGGCACCCCACCGGTTCCACTCCTGATTCTGAACCACAGGGTTTCTTCTTCACCTGCTGCCACTCATCATGTGTTCAAGGGTCTCAGCTTCACCTGTAAAATGGGCTGTGAGTCCCCAAGTGGATAGGGAGCCTTCTTAGACCCTCCCCATCTCTCCCCTCTGACACCAGAAGGGGTCAGAGGCCCAGAGGAAGCAAGCTGCTCGTTAGGACCCAGTCACACCGTTTCCCAGAGAACGCCCATTTCTAAAGGCAGAGTGCTGCACTGCCAGACCCTCAGGGTGGGGAGCAGATGGCAGACAACTGTCTGGAGGGCGGAAACCCACGTCTCCCGACTCCTGAGCAGCACCTCCCCCAGGACAGGCTGCCCGGCGTCATCTGGGGACAGGCAGGCGGTAGCCATGAGCTGGGCCCTGGAAGGGGCAGGGCGGCCACCAAGCATCTGACAGCCCCAACCAGTGGGCAGCCATGCGTCTGCCAACGTGCAGCCTTGGTCTGCAGGGAGGCTGCAGACTCGTCACTGCCGCATCTCCACCTTCAGCATCCTGGCCCCAAGTTCTTTTTTTAATATATTTATTCATTTGGCCACGCTGGCCCTCAGTTGCAGCACATGGGATCTTGGAGTTTCACTGTGGCATGTGAGCTCTTAGGTGCAGCGTGTGGAATTTCATGGATCCTGGGGCCCCTGCGCTAGGAGCACGGAGCCTTACTGGCCTCTACTGCTTACCCTAGGTAGATGAGGAAAGGTTGAAACTGTCTTCAGACTGGCAGGAGGCAGGGTGTGGGGCCACAGCATCTGGAAGGTCTTTGTTTGGGGTTACTCTGCCTGATGTGTTCTTGGGGAAACAAAGAGCAGTGAATCTTTTTCTAAAAAATATTTTTATTATTATTTATTTACTTGGCTGCACCAGGTCTTAGCTGCAGCATGTGGGATCTTCAGTTTCGGCATGCCAACTCTTCCTCGTGGCACTTGGCATCAGGTTTCCTGACCAGGGATCGAACCCAGGTCTCTTGCACTGGGAGCCTGGAGTCTTAGCCACTGGACCACAGGGGAAGTCCCTGGGCAGTGACCCTTCACCCTGCTCAGTGGCCTTCCCAATCTGACTCAGACCTTGGCCATCACACGGTTACTGCCTGTGTGCTGGAAATGCTGCCCTGGCCTGAAACTTGTGATCGGAGCTCACAGGGCCTCCAGAATTGCCTCCTTCCCCTAGCCTGCCTCTTAAGGGCTTTCTGGAGAGGCAGTATGGTTGACTGGTTAATGGGAACTGTTTAGATGAGATCCCATCTCTTCTGTGAGATCTGGGCAGGTCACTAAACCCCTGTGGGCCTCTATTTCCTCCTCTGTAAAGTGGATTTAGCCATGGGATCCACTTCAGAGAGTGGTGATGAGAACACACAAGTTGGTACTTAGAAGGGGCAAGGCTTGCTATATGATGGTTAGCTCTTGTTATGATTATTACAATCACAAATGTTCATTCTCCTGTGGTCCTCTTCCTCAACTCTTGTCACACTCTACACCTCCAGAGGGCTCTATGGGACACTTGGGACAGGTGACAGGCACATCTCTGAGAGCTGGGCACCACTGGCACTCAGGACAATGCCTGGTACGGTGGGCACTTGGTATATATTTACTGAATGAATGAATGCAGATTTCTGCAGGACGCCTAGGATCTAGCAGGAGTAGGTACTCAGTATTTTTCCCAAGGGATTATTTTTGTTTTTTTAATTTATAGGCAAGACTGCGCCCCTCAAGCTGCCTTTCAAAGGCTTTCTGCTCGCACAGCTAAGACTTGGGACCAGGAACCCTGCCTTTGCTTACTGCCATGTCCCAATTAGTGCCAGAGCCTGTCTAGAGCCTCACAGGCGCGGCCATCCCCACTGCGGTCCCCAGCGGGTGTGCTGTGCACACCAGGTGTCCGGCCTTGCTGTACACTGCCACAAACAGGTGTCAATCTTCTGCACACTCCTTAGACACCACTGGAGTGTCAATCGACCTTGCCCACAGGACTGCAGCTTCTGTTGGCTTCCAAATTCAGCCCTCTAAAAAAATCTTGTCATTATGCTTTAAAATGTTTCATTTTCTGCACACTATGTACCATGAGAACCCAGAATCTTTGTATTAAGATGAAGCTAACTGCAGTTTAGTAAGGGCTTCATGACTCAATAGCATCCTTGATTTTCCAAGGTGGGCTCGATAGGACGGAAGCAAACAAGAGACAGCAGGAAAAATAAAAAGTTGGCAACAAGAAGGCTTGAAACAGGAGGGAAGGGGGCAGGGCACAACCTTTAAAAGAAGGACAGAGCTTGAGGACGAGACACAGGCTAGCCAGAACCAAACAGGCCCAAGATGGCGAACAAGCTGACTTCCACCAGACCTTGAGCCTCAGCATCTACACACTGGCACACATCGGTAAGATAGATGACACACCCACAGCCGCGTGCGACTGTGACAGTCCCACAGAGATCAAAAAGAGGGCTGCGGCCCAATTCCTGGAAGTCCCCGGCCCTTCCCCAAATACCGAAGAACGGATGCTTTCAAACTGTGGTGCTGGAGAAGACTCTTGAGAGTCCCTTGGACTGCAAGGAGATCAAACCAGTCAATTCTAAAGGAAATCAACCCTGTATATTTATTGGAAGGACCGATGCTGAAGCTCCAATACTTTGGCCACCTGATGCGAAGAGCTGACGCATTGAAAAAGACCCTGATGCTGGGAAAGATTGAGAGCAGGAGGAGAAGGGGACGACAAAGGATGAGATGGTTGGATAGCATTATGAAGTCAATGGACATGTGTTTGAGCAAACTTGGGGAGATAGTGAAAGACAGGGAAGCCTGGTGTGCTGCTGTTCATGGGGCTGCAAAGGCTGACATGACTGACTGAACAACAATTCCTCCAAGTCATTAGCCTATGAAATTATGCACTCCTATAAAAACTGACCACCTCATACCTTGGTGCAGCTCTTGCCTTCTAAGATGGCCTATACTCTGTGAAGTGTGTTTCTCTCTAAATAAATCCACTTCTTACCTATCACACTGTCTTTCATTAAATTCTTTCTGTGATGAGACATCAAGAACCCAGGCTTCATTAAGTCCTGTGACCTGGTGTGATCTCAGTTAAAAGACTGTGGGCAAGTCCCAATCTGAGTTATACCATTTCAGGCTGGGGACTTCGTTATGCAGAACTTCTCAGACCTTAGTGTATTATTATGTATTGTGACCCTCTAACAGAAGATTCGGAGAAGGTGATGGCACTCCACTCCAGTACTCTTGTCTGGAAAATCCCATGGATGGAGGAGCCTGGTGGGCTGAAGTCCATGGGGTCATGAAGAGTCGGACACGACTGAGCGACTTCACTTTCACGCACTGGAGAAGGAAATGGCAACCCACTTCAGTGTTCTTGCCTGGAGAATCCCAGGGACGGGGAGCCTGGTGGGCTGCTGTCTATGGGGTCGCACAGAGTCAGACATGACTGAAGCGACTTAGCAGCAGCAGCAGCAGCAACAGAAGATTATAGAGTACATGATCCTCAAGTTTGTTTGACCAGAAATCATTTTTCATTCCCCTTGCCTCAAAGCCAATGTCTCAAGGAACTATAAAAACTGCTTATTAGCATAGCAAACTTTCCCACAAAATAGGTCTTTTCACCCTCTATGAACTACAAAATGAATATTACTCTCATTTCTTGTAAACAGCCAGAAAAATATTACTCTTCTGCCCCAAAAGTATGGGAGGCAGCCAAGAGGCACTGAAGCCTTTCTTCTGACCCAAGAAATCCTCTTTAGTTGTTGTTTTTTAATAGTCTGTCCTCTTAGACCAAAGTCATTTCAGGGAATAATCAGAGTAACCGGTCATTGGCAAGCGAGTCTCCTACAGTTCGGCTGAGTGGGGTTGAGGGGCTGGTGGAGTGCTGTTTGCAGTGGCAGAGGATTATGGCACCAAAAGCCTGCAAATAGCGCCCACTGCCTTAGCTGAATTGTATCCAGGAGGATACAGCTAGGCCCTTGGGCCACAAGTTCATGGAGTTTGCTGGGCAGATGTTGTCTTTGTCAGGCGACCTCATCTGGTAAAGGCTGCTAATCGTTTGCCCACTGTCCATTGTCACTTTCTTTCATATATTTGAAGCCCTGATTTTTAAGTGGATCCAGGAATACCTATAATACAGGCTTCATGTCACAAGTTCTCTTGCAGCGAGGTGTGGCCAGAGACTATGTTTCCACCAATGAGATGTACACAGAAAGACTGAGTGATGGCTTCCAGGAGGTCTTGCTTTAGGACAGGTGATAAAGACCCTTTTGTTTCCCCATCTTTTACTTCAAGCACTTCCCTTCCTCCTGGTTGGAATGTGGGGAAATGGCTGGTACTCAAGCAGCCCTTTTGCTCCATGAGGTGAAAAACAGTTACTGAGGGTACCCAGGAAACATAAGCAGTGGAGCCCTAGACTCCGGCAGTTTTATGAACTGGACTGTTCACCTCTGGATTCCTTTTATCTGAGAGAGAAATATATTTTCCTCTTGATTAAGCTATTGTGGGTTTTCTGTAACAGTTGAATTCCATCTTAACTATACAGTAGATAGTGCCTAAAATATTTTTCATTGAGAAATAATATTAAACTTACAGAAAAGTAGCATGCCTATTACAGTGAATTCTGGTATACATTTTATGCAGATTTACCAATTTGTTAATATTTTGTCACATCTCTTGGTCTCACTTTCTCTTCATAGACACACACACAATTTTTAACCATTTGAGAAGGAATCATATACATCATGCTCCTTTTTTCTTAAATACTTCAGTGTGAACAAGGCTCCCATAAAACCATAGTCACCAAAGTCAGGAATTTTATTATTGGTAAAGTGCATGTATGCTAAGTCCCTTCAAGACTCTTTGTGACCCTATGAACCGTAGGGATTCTCCAGGCAAGAATGCTGGAGTGTGTTGCCATGCCCTCCTCCAGGGGATCTCCCTGATCCAGGGATCAAACCCACATCTCTTACGTCTCCTGCGTTGGCCAGCGTGTTCTTTACCAGGAGGTCCATCTGGGAAGGGCTACCGGTACAGTACTATTATCTAGTCTACAGTTCATATTCCAATTTTACCAACTGCCTCAATAATGTGTTTCCCAGTCCAAGATCCAATCAGAATCATATATTTATTAGTCACATCTCAGATAACCATTTTTAGAGAGTATTTCTCAAAAAAAAGAAAGAAAAAAGAAAAATCCAAATTAAAAAGCAATCAGATTATGTGCATTATCCATTCAGCTTACTGCCACTACCACCTCTTTACTAATTCACAAATCTGCCATTCTCCTGTGTCAAGCTCGATTCTAGACCTCTGCTTTCTGCCATCTTTCCCCGTTGCTATAACAGTGGGCATGAATATCCTGGCTAAAGCTCTCAAGAATACCAACAATGCTGAAAAGAGAGGCAATTGCCAGGTGCTTATCAGGCCACACTTCAAAGTCATCATCAGGTTTCCAACTGTGATGATGAAGCTCGGTTCAGTCACTCAGTTGTGTCCGACTCTTTGCGACCCCAAGGACTGCAGCACGCCAGGCCTCCCTGTCCATCAGCAACTCCTGGAGCTTCCTCAAACTCATGTCCATCCGTCCAGTTGTTGGTGATACCATTCCAACCATCTCATCCTCTCTCGTCCCCTTCTTCTCCTTCCTTCAATCTTGCCCGGCATCAGGGTCTTTTCTAATGAGTCAGTTCTTTGCATCAGGTGGCCAAAGTATTGGAGTTTCAGCTTCAGCAGCAGTCCTTCCAATGAATATTCAGGACTGATTTCCTTTGGATGGACTGGTTTGATCTTCTAGCTGTCCAAGGGACTCTCAAGAGTCTTCTTCAAAACCACAGTTCAAAAGCAGCAATTCTTTGGTGCTCAGCTTTCTTTATAGTCCAACTCTCACATCCATACATGATTACTGGAAAAACCAGAGCTCTGACTAGACGGACCTGTGTCAGCTTTTTAATATGCTATCTAGGTTGGTCATAGTTTTTCTTCCAAGGAGCAAGCATCTTTTAATTTCATGGCTGCAGTCACCATCTGCAATGATTTTGGAGCAAAAAAAAAAGTCTCTCACTGTTTCCATTGTTTCCCCATCTATTTGCCATGAAGTGATAGGACTGGATGCCATGATCTTAGTTTTCTGAATGTTGAGTTTTAAGCTAACTTTTTCAGTCTCCTCTTTCACTTTCAAAAAGAGGCTCTGTAGTTCTTTACTTTCTACCATAAGGGTGGTGTCATCTGCATATCTGAGGTTATTGATATTTCTCCCAGCAATCTTGATTCCAGCTTGTGCTTCTTCCAGCCCAGCATTTCTCATGATGTACTCTGCGTAGAAGTTAAATAAGCAGGGTGACAATATACAGCCTTGACTACTCCTTTCCCTATTTGGAACCAGTCTATTGTTCCATGTCGAGTTCTAACTGTTGCTTTTTGACCTGCATACGGAATTCTCAGGAGGCAGGTCAGGTGGTCTGGTGTTCCCATCGCTTTCATAATTTTCCACAGTTTACTGTGATCTACACAGTCAAAGGCTTTGACATAGTCAATAAAGGAGAAATAGATGTTTTTCTGGAACTCTCTTGCTTTTTCCATGATTCAGCAGATGTTGGCGATTTGATCTCTGGTTCCTCTGCCTTTTCTAAATCCAGCTTGAATGTCTGGAAGTTCACGTACTGTTGAAGCCTGGCTTGGAGAATTTTGAGCATTACTTTGCTAGCGTGTGAGACGAGTGCAATCGTGCAGTAGTTTGAACATTCTTTGGGACTGGAATGAAAACTGACCTTTTCCAGTCCTGTGGCCACTGCTGAGTTTTCCAAATTTGCTGGCATATTGAGGGCAGCACTTTCACAGCATCGTCTTTTAGGATTTGAAATAGCTCAACTGGAATTCCATCACCTTCACTAACTTTGTTCGTAGTGGTGCTTCCTAAGGCCCACTTGACTTCACACTCCAGGATGTCTGGCTCTAATCCATTGTTCACACCATTGTGGTTATCTGGGTCATAAAGATCTTTTTTGTACAGTTCTGTGTATTCTTGCCACCTCTTCTTAATATCTTCTGCTTCTGTTAGGTCCATATTATTTCTGTCCTTTATCGAGCCCATCTTTGCATGAAATGTTCCCTTGGAATCTCTAATTTTCTTGAAGGGATCTCTAGTCTTTCCCATTCTATTGTTTTCCTCTGTTTCTTTGCACTGATCACTGAGGAAGGCTTTCTTATCTCTCCTTGCTATTCTTTGGAACTCTGCATTCAAATGCTTGTATCTTTCCTTTTCTCCTTTGCCTTCAGTTTCTCTCCTTTTCTCAGCTATTTGTGAGGCCTCCTCAGACAACCATTTTGCATTTCTTTTTCTTGGGGATGGTCTTGATCTCTGTCTCCTGTACAATGTCATGAACCTCCATCCATAGTTCTTCAGGCACTCTGTCTATCAGATCGAATCCCTTGAATTGATTTCTCACTTTCACTGTATAATTGTTAGGTATCTGATTTATGCCATACCTGAATGGTCTAGCAGTTTTCCCTACTTTCTTCAATTTAAGTCTGAATTTGGCAATAAGGAGTTCATGATCTGAGCCACAATCAGTTCCAGGTCTTGTTTTTGCTGACTTTATAGAGATTCTCCATCTTCAGCCGCAAAGAATATAATCAATCTGATTTCAGTATTAACCATTGGTGATGTCCATGTATAGAGTCATCTCTTGTGTTGTTGGAAGAGAGTGTTTGCTATGACCAGTGCGTTCTCTTGGCAAAACTCTGTTAGCCTTTGCCCTGCTTCATTCTGTACTCCAAGGCCAAATTTGCCTGTTACTCCAGGTATCTCGACTTCCAACTTTTGCATTGCAGTCCCCTACGATGGAAAGGACATCTTTTTTGTGTGTTAGTTCTAGAAGGTCTTGTAGGTCTTCATAGAACCATTCAACTTCAGCATTACCAGTTGGGGCATAGACTTGGATTACTGTAATACTGAATGGTTTGTCTTGGAAACAAACAGAGATCATTTTGTCATTTTTGAGACTGCACCCAAGTACTCCATTTCAGACTCTTTTGTTGATTATGTGGGCTACTCCATTTCTTTAAGGAATTCTTGCCCACAGTAGTAGAAATCATGGTCATCTAAGTTAAATTCGCCCATTCCAGTCCATTTTAGTTCACTGATTCCTAAAATGTCGATGTTCACTCTTGCCATCTTCTGTTTGACCACTTCCAATTTACATTGAATCATGGACCTAACGTTCCTGGTTCCTATGTATGGTTCTTTACAGCATCCGATTTTCTTTCCATCACCTGTTGCTGCTGCTAAGTCACATCAGTTGTGTCTGACCCTGTGCAACCCCATAGACAGCAGCCCACCAGGCTCCCCCATCCCTGGGATTCTCCAGGGAAGAACACTGGAGTGGGTTGCCATTTCCTTCTCCAGTGCATGAAAGTGAAAAGTGAAAATGAAGTCACTCAGTCGTGTCTAACTCTTCGAGATCCCATGGACTGTAGCCTACCAGGCTCTGTCATCCATGGGATTTTCCATGCAAGAGGACTGAAGTGGGGTGCCACTGCCTTCTCCACCTTCTATCACCAGTCACATCCAAAACTGGGCATTGTTTTTGCTTTGGCTCCATCTCTTCATTCTTTCTGGAGTTATTTCTCCACTGATCTCCAGTAGCATACTGGGTACCTACTGGCCTGGGGAGTTCATCTTTCAGTGTCCTATCTTTTTGCCTTTTCATACTGTTTATGGGGTTCTCATGGTAAGAGTACTGAAGTGGTTTGCCATTCCCTTCTCCAGTGGACCATGTTTTGTCAGAACTCTCCACCATGTTTCTGAGAACTCTCAGAAGCATGGTAGTATTGGCTAATTTGAAATCATTGGTGATCACAGGGCTGGGAAAATTGCTGTGAATCTCACAGGCAGGCTAAGTAAATGTGGAGTGGTCAGCCCCAGATTTGATGTGCATCTCAAAGATCCAAGAAAATGGCCAAATAACCTTCTCCCATCCCATCAGTTTGGTTTCATTGTACTGACAACCTCAACTGACATCATGGACCATGAAGAAGCAAATGAAAACACACAGGAGGGAAAATCCTTGGATTCTTTTCCTAGGGACGTAATGCATCCAAAGAAAATGACTCAGTGGACAAAAAAATATTATAGACCCCTGAATACAGCAGCACCCACTCACCCCCAGCTCATCCCAATGTGATTCCCTAGACCTACCCACATCTCCTTCCCCCATTATTCCCACCCTGCTTCCAGGAGTTCTGCCCGTCCAGGGCACAGCGAGGCCACAGTAATTGCAGTGTTAGAAATTCTCACATATGGAGTGTGGAGAGAGATCAGTCCATTACGCACACCATTTCCAATAACCGCCTAATGGACTCAATGTACTGGAAATAGTTGCAGAGGCGCTTGACAACGAGGTGGGCTCGGGGACCCTTTAAGCCTCCTGGAGGTAAACAGCCATTAAACAGTTGTCTGAGCTTTGCTCAGATGTAGCAGCAATCAATATCTTGAATGCATTTGATGAGGTTGACTTAGGAGGTATGATTTATTCATCCTGGAGGGTTTATTTTCACTGTATCTGTCTCTATAGCAAGAATCACACTTGCTGACATTTCATTGCTGATGTACAGCAGAGCTCTCTGCACCTTCACTGGGCTTATTCTTTAGGCACCAGTCAATTCCTTGCATTTTATATAAAGAAAAGATAGGATTTTTTTAATAGTGAAATTTATTAAAAGGTATAGGTGGGTATATTACTAAAATAATCATCCTGTTCCCAGGAAACAGTTCCTGAGGAATCATAGTAGTGGCTGGCTACCACCTTGTAGGGAGGCTGGCGACCTGATAAATAGGCTGACAAGGACTCCCTCCCTCGGACACCCTGGAGGATCCTGCTGATGAGCCAGGGAAGCCCCACATCTAAAGATAACCCGACAGGCCGAGGGGACACATAGGCACTGTCTGTCTCCATTGAACTTGGGTCTCAGGCTGAAGCTGGAAAAGACAGGGGTGGAGGGGGAGGGTCATTTTTCTGGCAATGAAATGCACTGACTGCGCTTTCGGGAAGACCACCATCTGCATAATCGCCGTCACATTTTCAAACTGCAGTTTCGTTGATTCAGAATCACCAGGTGGGTGAGCAGATGGTGAGCGCAAATGTCTCCCCTGAGAAGGAGGCCGTCTTACAGCAGTTCCTGCTGTAGCTGCAGAGAGGGCACCCAGGCCGGCTTTGGGGGGAGCAGGAATCTGGGCTGGAAGGTGGAGGAAGAGGGGGTGGGCTGCTCACTCCTGTGGCCTGGCCCTTCCAGGTCTGTTTTTCCTGAGACCCCCGTGAGAAAGTGTCACCTGCATTCCTTTTTTAGGGCCTTGAATTTAATGATGGAGCCAGGGGTGCTCTGCCTTCTGTCCCCGTCCAGCTGTAGCCCCACCACGATGCTGCTGTATCTCCCACATTGGATACAGGGCGGGCACATGGAAGCCCTCCAGTACACATCTGTGTGCTGGAGGAACAGTTATGAGCTAGCCCAGAATCCCATCAACAGAGACACCGTCCCAGAGATACTGGGAGTGAAAAACGGACAACTGTGCACCATCAATACCCTCTAGGAAGTGTTTCCAGAGTCAGTTAAAAATCACTGAAATGAGTGGACTTTCCTGGCGGTCCAGTGGTTAAGAATCCACCTTCCAATGCAGGGGACATGGGTTCAATCCCTGGTTGGGGAACTAAGATCCTACATGCCTCGGGGCAACCAGGCCAGTGTGTCACAACTACTGAGCCCAGGTGCCACAACAAGAGGAGCCACGCACCCCAAAGAAGAGCCTGGGCACCGCAGCGCAGACCCAACGCAGCCAAATAAATAAATACCAAAAAACAAATGCCTGTTACTTTAAACAAAAACACTGGAATGAGAAGAATTCCTCGGTGGTCCATTGGTTAAGACTCCATACTTTCACTGCAGAGGATGAGGCGTGGGTTCGATCCATAGTCAGGAAACTAAAGTCTTGAATGCCACACAATATGGTAAAAAAAAGAGAAAGAAAATCACTGTAATGGGACAAATTCCTTGGTTTCTAAGGGAAAATAGAAAAGAAAAAGGGAAGGAAGGAGGGAAAGAAGGGGAAGGAGGAATGGGAGGAAGGAAAGAAGGAAAAAGGTAGAGAGGAAAAAAGAAAAAGTTACTAAAAATAGAGGCATGGGTGGGGGTATAAGACAACCAAACGCAACATGCAGGTAAGTTCCATTCTGATTCCACAAACTAAGTATTAAAAAATGCTTTGGTGGACTTCCCTGGCGGTCTAGTGGGTAAGAATCCGCTTGCCAGGGCAAGGGACATGGGTCCCATCCCTGGTCCGAGAAGATTCTACATGCCAAAGGGCAACTTCAAAGCCTGTGAGCCACAACTCCTGAGACTGCATGCGGAACTACTGAAGCCCCTGTGCCTGGAGCTCACGCTCTGCACAAGAGAAGCCACTGCAGAGAGAAGCCTGCGGGCTACAACTAGAGACGAGCCTCTGCTCGCTGCAGCTGGAGAAAGCCCGAGCACAGCAACAAAGACCCGGCACAGCCAAAAACAAATAAATGCCTTTGTGACAACCAGCTTGAAGTATTAGATGATATGAAAATATTATTATTAATGTGATTAGGTATGATAATTACATGGTAATTACGATGTTGTTTTTATGTCTTTGCTATTTATACTGAACATTTATAATTGAAATGACCTACCTGGGATTCACTTTAAAATATATCAGCAAAAACCAAAACTCAAACCAGGTCTCTGTATCCACCCAGAGGGGTAGGATGGGGAGGAAGATGGGAGAGAATTTTAAAAGGGAGGAGATACATGTATACTTATGGCTGATCCATGTTGAGGTTTGACAGAAAACAGCAAAATTCTGTAGAGCAATTATCCTTCCATAAAAATAAATTAATTTAAAAAATTTATCAGCAAAAACCAAAACAGCAAAAAGTTGGTAGGGAATGGACAAGGCTGGCAAAATGTTGCTAATTATCAACACTGGGTTTGAATTCATGTAGGTTCATTATACTATTCTTTCTATGTTGTATAGAAAGAAATTTACTTTTTATGTAACTTTGAAACCTTTCAAAAGAAAAACATTTTACAAGCAGAACTCACAGTCTCTAACCCCTGAACCAAGATGTACCATCTTTTTTCTGTTAGTTAATTTAATGCATGTTTACTGAAACTCTGCTATACAAAAAGCATTGAGGTAGGAGCTGTGAGGGATACAGAGCTATGTAAAACAAGATCAAACATCAAATATGTACAGGGTAAATATCTCTGATGGTTTATATTTGACTACCTGGGCATAGAAAACCCTGACTCTTCCCAGAAGCTGGGTATGCTCATCTGTAGCCAGCAGCCTCCTTTCTAAAGCTGGCCACACCCCTTACTAGCCAGGTCATCTTGGACAAGCCACTTACCTTTCCTAAGCCTCCGTTTCCTCGTTGATAAAAAGCTATTAATGGTAGGGACCACTTCGTGAGCTGGTTATGAGTATTAAGTACGATAATAACAGGCTTAGCCAAGTGTCTGCTTAGGCTATTGATAAAGAGCCAGTGACAACAGCTAGCATCGTGAGCTGGTTAGAGCAGCCTGTTTTTGACCAGTAGCTCTTTGAGCCATCAGGAGAAAGTACCCTTTTCTCAGGGCCATGAACAAGGGTGGAGGACTTGGCTGGTCTTAGCCCCTTGTGTAGGGCTCAATCTGTACCTCATATGTGGGGCCTCTGAAGATGTTTCCCAGACCCACCCTGATTCCCGTCAAATTTCCCAGAAGGAAGGAAAGCTCCAGAGCTTGCCTACAACTGAGCTTGTGGAAGAATGTGCTTAGCACTCAAAAAGCAGATGCTTGGCGCTGACCAACTTGTGTTTGGTGGTTGTTGCAGCAGGATAGCTGGGTTGAGAAAAAAACACCCCCCGCAAACCCCCTCTTCTTCCACCACCAGCCTTCACCTCACTGAGCCGGGGTCCTGTTAAACATGCCATTGCTAGTGCTCAATCCTCCTCATGCATTTTAAAACTGTTTTCATTTCTCCTCAGGGATGGTAACAGAAATAGTGACTAATGCAGATTAATGCTTTACATAGACTAATTGCTTGTTTCACTGGGAATGAAAGTTACTTTATCACTGGGCCTGATTATACCTTGTTTTATCTCCTCTTTCTTCTCCTTCTCCTCCTTCCCCCTAGTCCTTCCCCCGCCTCCACTTTAATTAAAAGGCAAATAGTGTTAGCACCACCAATCAAGCCATTCACTTCAGCACGTATTTTGCTACGGGGTGGATTGAAATGTACCAGCCACATCCCAGCTGCAGGCACCATCAATGCCTCCGCGGTCACACAAACGCGCATCTGTATTGGAGATGCAGATGAAGCTAGAGCCTGCCTGCGGGGATGCCTTTGTAAAGAGACACGTGCCTCATCCGTGCAAAGCACTGGGCTGCAGGGGAAATGTACATGGTTCACGTGCACCGTATCCAGGCACGGACAGACGCCACATGCAGACCTTTGGGAGTCAGAAATTCAAATCCATTAGAGACTATCTGGAAGGCTGGAGGAATACTTCACAAGGTTGGTGCTTTTGTCACTGTTATGACCAAGGATTATAAGGAGCCTTCATTAATATTAACATCTTTACAAATACTATGAGTTAGGGCTATCTTCTCTAGTAAAATGCCCTATAAATAAATATACATTTGTATACATCATCCGGTCCCATCACTTCATGGGAAATAGATGGGGAAACAGTGGAAACAGTGTCAGACTTTATTTTTTGGGCTCCAAAGTCACTGCAGATGGGGACTGCAGCCATGAAATTAAAAGACGCTTACTCCTTGGAAGGAAAGTTATAACCAACCTAGATAGCATATTCAAAAGCAGAGACATTACTTTGCCAACAAAGGTCCGTCTAGTCAAGGCTATGGTTTTTCCAGTCGTCATGTATGGATGTGAGAGTTGGACTGTGAAGAAGGCTGAGCGCCGAAGAATTGATGCTTTTGAACTGTGGTGTTGGAGAAGAGTCTTGAGAGTCCCTTGGACTGCAAGGAGATCCAACCAGTCCATTCTGAAGGAGATCAGCCCTGGGATTTCTTTGGAAGGAATGATGCTAAAGCTGAAACTCCAGTCCTTTGGCCACCTGATTCGAAGAGTTGACTCACTGGAAAAGACTCTGATGCTGGGAGGGATTAGGGGCAGGAGGAGAAGGGGACGACAGAGGAGGAGATGGCTGGATGGTATCACTGACTCGATGGACGTGAGTCTGGGTGAACTCCGGGAGTTAGTGATGGACAGGGAGGCCTGGTGTGCTGTGATTCATGGGGCCGCAAAGAGTCGGACATGACTGAGTGACTGAACTGAACTGATGGAGCTTCCCTGGTGGCTCAGACAGTAAAGAATCTGCCTGCAATGCAGGAAACCTGGGTTTGATCCCTGGGTTGGGAAGATCCCCTGGAGAAGGAAACAGCAACCCACTCCAGTATTCTTGCCTGGAGAATTCCATGGACAGAGGAGCCGCTATAGTCTGTGGGGTTGCAAAGAGCTGGGCATGACTGAGCGACTAAGCATATACACACACATATACATCTATAAATTTTGGATTGCATCAGAAGGATGACAGATAAAAAATGCTTCCTCAAATAGTCAAATGAAAATAAATTCAAATTCATACACTAAGGTAGATTGTAATAGCACAGCATATTACACAGGGGTTTTTTTTTTTTTTTTTGGCCACTCCGAGAGGCATGTGGGATCTTAGTTCCCTGAGCAGGGATCAAACCCGCACCTCTTGCAGTGGAAGCACAGTCTTAACCACTGAGCCACCAGGGAAGTCCCACAGAGTTTTTCTTCGAGTAAATTACTAAGACTACTGTCTTCCAGATAGCAAATATAGGGATAATTTTAAACAGCAAATAAGAAACGTTAAATCTATATTATAGTGAGAGTTTGTTTTCTGAGGCATGCCACTCACAATGACACACTTCTAAGAATCTGCCTGAAATATTGGCTCTAACTCTGTCAAAAGAGCAACCTCTCCACCCTTCAGTGTGGATTGATTTCTCAAAGAGAACAAAGTCCTTGCAGTGCACAGAATTTATATCAAATGAAAATCTTTTAAAGAAGTTTGAATAAGTGCTAGATTAGAATTGGAAAAATCAATAATTTGGGAATACCATTTAATGATTTTTTTAACAATGCAATTGAATCAACCACTAGACTTTGTAATTTAAAAAACATTTTTATATCTTTAAGCCTATTAAACTGGTTTCATTTGAGAAAATGGAAAATGAACATTTTAAGTTCTTTCAAAGAAGTTCTCTATGATTTTAATTTCAGTCAATCATGATTCTCCACTAAGTGTATATTAAGGTCATTTTCTTCTAATTTTATGCTTACCACTGCCAGCCTTTGGTCACTTTTTAGCCATATACATTTTTTTTCTAGTTTCAAAAGCAATAAACGTTCTTTGCAAAAATTCAACTATCATCTATTATCCTACCACAGAGAAATGATTACTAGACAATTTAGCATCACGTTATATGCTTTTCTAGTCAAACATACTATTAAAACAGTGCTTATTAAAACAACATAATTCACAGTAATTTATCATTTCTTTCACATCCTACCAATAACATGTCATGGATAACTTCCCTTATGGAACTGTTTGGTTCTATAAGCCCAATTTTCAGTGCATGGTTGCAGAGTATGCTGTTTTATGGATGTAGCATAACTTACTTAACTAACCCTCTAATGTGGATAAAACAATATTATAAACAAATGGGAAAATATCCTTGTACAAACACCTTTTCAAAGTTCTCTTATTTAAAATGCTTTCTTTCACTCCAGTGTTCTTGCCTAGAGAATCCCAGGGATGGGGGAGCCTGGTGGGCTGCCATCTATGGGGTCGCACAGAGTCGGACACGACTGTAGCGCCTTAGCAGCAGCAGCAGCTCACTATATTTTTGTGTTTTTTTAATCACCATAGATAAATCAAAAATTAAGTGACAACGAAATTGGCAAATGAGCCTTAGAAGGTACATGATTTCATATTTTAGATATCATTCAAACCCTTCATATTTTCTGTGGTTCTGAGCCAGAAAATCTGCAGAAGAGAAATTCTAGGTCGAGGGGTTTAGGGCCACTTTCAGCACTCAGCCTAGGCTCATTGTGGGACAGAACCCCAGGCCTGTCTCCTCCTTGGGTTGTGGTGTTAGGGGGTTTGGCCAGGATCTGCCTGCGTCTCTGCCCTCCTGCACTCTCTGGGGGCAGGTGCTCTGCTTCCATTTTTGCTGGGCTCCGTGTCAGGTTCTCTGCAGCCCACAATCACACCTTTCCCAGAGGCAAAAGGAATTCAGCAGCTGAGGACTTGCCCATGATAATTCTAAGTACGGAGTGTAGTGGTGAACTGGAAACAAACGACTTGTTAAAAATTCTGCATATGAAAAACGAGTAAGGTTTCAAAATAAATATTGTTTCCTTGCCATTTTGTTGGACTGCTTTTGATCCTTTTGTAACACAAAATTTTCATTCAGGGCTTCTTCCCATGTTGCAATTTGCCATTGCATCATCCTCGTGTCATGGTGTATTTCTCAATGGGCTATTTGTTTGGAGACTTTTTCCTTTTCTTTTTGCCAAATTCTGTGAACAATGATTTACTTCAGTGGGAAACTCCACACCATCTTTGCAGAAAGATCATGTGTGCAATTGTATTCCTTTGTGCTTTCATTGGTTTGGTTGTACAAGAGAAATCATTTTAAAAATATAAAGTCAATAATTCAGGTTAAAGAGAAATAAAATTTCAACATGTTCTTTTTCCTCCCTGGGCATTGAACTGTTCACCTTTAGCATGGAGTCATGAACTACAGGACTTAGGGAACTTGAGTGAGGTCACATAGCTGGTAACCATTGGAACCAAGATTTGAACCCAAACTTTCTGGCTACAGAGTCCAAATTCTTAATATTATTATATGGCTAATTCCACTATACACACCCAGTCTTGCGGCTAGGGAAGAAGTTAAAAAATTATTATTCACAAGGAGTATTTAATCTGAGGTTACCAGACCAACTCCTGGGAGGTCAGACAGAGCACACCAAACTGAAAGCTGTATACTGAATGATAGGCATTCCAGATTCCATTCTCTTTCTTGCTCTCAGAATGGTGGAAATTAATTGTATCTATCCAAAGCAGAAGTATTCTTAGGAGATGTAGTCATAGAAGAAACCAAATATTCCCATTAAAGAAAAATTCTTCCCACACTGCCTTTAGGAGTCTCTCAAAGAAAAACTTGGCTCACTGCCAGATCATTCTTCAAAGAAGGTCTGCCAATTACCAAACCCATCACACAAAACCTGCAATCAAAGGTCTTAGAGCCTCACTCTTAATGGTATGTGGACAGTCAAACTTCTCCAAACATGTGAGAACAGTCTGAAACAAACAAACAAATTGAAAAAATGGAACTCAGAGGCCACGGAAACAATACAGGGACGATAAAAAGGTTTTAAAACTGCACTGTATTTAACATCTTCAGAGCCAAACAAGAAGAGACTGCACCCATGAAATGACTAGATATTTTCTTAACAATTAAACAAGAATGACATTTTGGAAACTAAAAATTTGAAAACAAAGATCTCAGTAGCAGGAAAGATAAGAAAATCAGAAGATCAATTTAAGTGGTGTATTGTTTAGCTAAGCAGAGTTCCAGAACAGAAAACAGGAGAAAATGAAACAGAAGGAATTAGTTAAGTGAAAATAAAATAGATTTTCTCAGAAATGAAAGGCATGAGTTTTCATATTAAAAAGGACCAGATAATCAAAATAATTGATGAAAAAACACTCAAATCATGGCAAATCACAATACATAGGAAGAAAAAACACCGAAAGAGATGGAGAAAGGGAACAACAAAGGACTTTTCAGTAGCAAGAAAGGGTAGTGGAGGAGTCTTCAAAATTCTGGGAAAAATTATTTTCAGATAGGGATTTTATACCCTGCCAGACTATGAAATGCCTGGGGTAGAATAAAGACATTTTCAGAGATACAAGGACTCAAATGTACCTTGCATGTACCCTTTCTCTAAAAACCCCTTGAGGAAAAAACAGAATTAAATCAAGAAAGAAGAAGATATTGGGCTCCAGAAAAAGAGACTCCAACGTGGGAGAATTGACAAAAGCAAGTCCCTAAACAACAGCTCACTGGGAGCGGAGAAAAAACAAGAGAAACAAAACAAAACAAAAACCAGTCCAAATTGGAGTAGAATACAGGCCATGTGACACATGTGCTGGAAAGTCGGAAAAAAATATTAACAATAGGCTCATAGAAAATCTAAAGAAAAAAACGAAGTGTTTATTAGCTCTGGGTAAAATGAAATGCGGTATATAAACTATGTGGCTTGGGAGTGACAACTTTTATACAGTCATTATAATATAAACAGTGATTTCAGGAAGACTTGTCCTGTAACCAAGTTGTGGAGAAGGAAAGCAAGAAAACAGAGTATCAGAGAGAAAGCTAAATTCCCATCTCCTGTGGCTGAGTCAACAGATGATACCCAAGTTGACCAGTAAACAGTCGTGCATGTGTGCGAGTCGGTCTCAGGAAAAATATCTGAGGGGTGAGGGATGCTGGCTGCCTGCAGGGAGGGGGTCAGAAAGATTCAGGAGCAGGGAAAGGAGACTCTTTATTGTTTTTACCCTTTTTCTTTTTCTTTTGAACTATGTTGATATATTACCTTTTGGAATAAAGAAAAGAAATAATTAAAGGAGAAATAGCAGAAAGAGGATAATTTTTTAGAAACAGGAAACAATAGAAAAATGTAAGACTGTTCAAAGGGGTTGTTTTTAAGGAGGAGAACTGGGGGACGAGGTAAAAGGAAGATAAGAAGACTGCTGTATGCATTACAGGTATAAGCTTTAAAAAATTCAATTTTATTTTTAAAATTAAGTGCACGTATTTATATAAATAAAAAGTTAAAATAATTTTAGAATATGCGAACAACTATAGAGGTAAACTTGGTGAGGTGATTTAAAACTGGCTACAGTAGGAATTTATGCAGATGTCAACCCTGAGTGAGCAAAATGCTAATGTCCTTAATAAAACTTTTTCCTCTAATCACTTTTTGTCCAAAAAGGTACAGTAGAAAGTGAATTTGTATGTGAATAACAAAAAGAAATACTACTTAAATCTCAAAGAAAGGACATGTTCCTCAGCTTCTTCACTTTGCAGCACATTTTTAACACCTGATCCCATGACATGAGTTATGATTTTAGAGAATACATAATCTACAAATTTCAGAGGTCTACAGTAACCACCAAATTGCATTAAAACAACTAAAGAAAGTAGTCTTACATATGGCTACGTATACTTGGGCAACATAAAGGTTAATTTTTCCAATAGGTCTTGGAAAAGCTGGGTTCTTAACATGCTTTTATGATTCTGACTCCTAAAAAATACTTACCCCTTAACTTGGAGAGCATGGGATCTGTATCAACCCCTTTCATTCACTTGATTCAGTGGTAACTGATCACTTGGGTCCAAGGGACCCAAAGAAGGTTCTCTCAGAACCTTGGCATCAGAATCTGAGGTCTGTTGGAGCTGCCCCACAGGAAGAAGAGCCCTTTTTATTAGCAAGATGTCATTTTAACTGAAGTCTGCAGTAAGAGACCAATGCCTGACATTCCACTCGCTTTACCACAGTCCAGAAACTGCGGCTTTTCATTCACTCATTGTGATGGTTAATTCTATGTGTCAACCTGGCTGGGCCAAGTGTGCCCAGATAGCTAGTCAAACATCATTCTGGGTGTTGCTACACTGTGTTTTTGGATGAGATGAACATTTTAATTGATAGAGTAAAGCACATTGCCCTCCATACTGTCAGTGGGCCTCATCCCATCAGTTGAAGGACCGAATAGAACAAAAAGATGGACCCTCCTCCAAGTAAGAGAGAAATTTCTGGCAGACTGCCTTTGGACTTCATCTGCAATATTGATGCTTCCTGCCTGATGGCTTTTACCTGGAACATTGGCTCTCCCTGGGTCTCTAGCCTGCTTCCTCCTTACAGATTGGACTTACTGACCTCCATAATCATGTAAGCCAATTCCAATCAATCAATCAATTTCCTATTGGTTGTGTTTCTCTGGAGAACCCTAATACACTCATTCAAACAAATGTTTACTTAGCATAAACTGTGTGCCAAGCAACAAGCTAAGGGCCAGGATAAACAGGTAAAACAATGGTCCTTATCCTTGGAAATTTAGAAATCTGACACTAATTATGACAATAAGAATCTCTCCTAACCAAGTGGCTCAGTGGTAAAGAAGCCACCTGCCAACGCAGGAGATGTGGGTTTGATCCCTGGGTTAGGAAGATCCCCTGGAGGAGGAAATGTCAACCCACTCCAGTAATCTCGTCCACGTGCTGCAACTACTGGGGCCCCCACACACTAAAATCCCACGGACAGAGGAGCCTGGAGGGCTACGATCCATGGGGTCGCAAAGACTCGGACATGACTGCCCAACAGTCAGTCATCCAGGAAACGTGTGGGACCTGCCTTGTAGTGGTTGGTTTATGAGAACTAGATGATTCAAAGAAAACCAGTACTGGTCTCGTCTGTGAGAGTTCTTTGAGCGTGAACCATTCACTCATTCAGTTCAGTTCAGTTCAGTTGCTCAGTCGTGTCCGACTCTCTGCGACCCCATGGACTGCAGCACACCAGGCTTCCCTGTGCATTACATTCCCTCATTAGAGAACTCAAATGAAAGCCAAATCGGGGAGCAGAATATTCCAAAGGATTCTGCTCTGTATCTGCTGTATATAGAGTACACTAAAGTCAGGCAGGTCTGAGTCAAACCCCTGCACCTTCTTCTTGGTAGTTGGGAACCTTGGAGAGCTGATCCAACCTCTCTGACCTTCGAAGATGAGGACCAAATACCTTCCCATAGGGTTCCTGTCAGGACTCAGTGGGATCACAGGTGCCTGGTGACAAGGAGAGTGCCTGCTCTCCATCACACATGCTAACCCATGGCGGTTACCTTTCAACTTGCAGCGTTGGTGGATCTTTGATCCATCTCTGTGCTTGTAAAAGCAGCAGGGAGTGGTTATAAAAATCAGCTTGCAAAGTGTAGGATTACAGTTCTCATTTCAAAATTTTATGTTGAGCTTTTTGAACAAAAGACCCATGTTAGTTCCAAGTACATCAAAACCTTTGCTACTCAGAAAACTAATGGGTGGGAAGTGGATGTCCAAAGAATCTGGTCAATGAAGAGTTAATTCACATTGGCAAGAAGATGGTGCCTGGTCTCTCTCTCCCTCCTGGAGAACCATAAATTTGAATGAAAGAAAAGAAAACGGATGCCTTTACTGTTTGTTAGGCAGAGAACTGGCCCCCAGCCCCCCTCCACCCTTTAAAAACAAAGCCTGGAATATAATCATCTTCTAGAAATCCCAATATTACCTCACAAAACTGATTTGTTTTCCTTTGGGGAAGCTAATGACATCAGTGGCTTTTTTCCCCCCCTGGATTATCTCAGAAATGCTTATTTCTAGGACCTTGGTGAGCAGGGAGAGTCAGATAACACAATTTACTCCACTTGAAGATTATGTTTAACAAAGACAAACTCAAAGGAATTAGGGAAAGGAAGGAGGGGAGGAGTAGGGAGCAAAATTTCAGAGAAACATTCCACTCAGAAGAGTTATAAAAACACTTTCAAAACCCCAGTGTGAAGATAGCAAGTGACTCACATTCTAAAAATTGCACCAAACAATTCTGGAAAATTGTAAAATAGAGATATAACAATGGAAACATATTGCTCATTGCCAAACCAAAAGCATAGTAGAGTTATAACTTTTACTTAAAAGAGCTAAAAAGGAAGGGAACTGGGAAAACGTCCAAGAATGGTCTACTAGTTGAAATTAGGCAATCCTATATATTTAATAAAACTTTTTGAATATTGAATTTTCACAAGGTTCACCTGTCAAAGAAGTATTTGACAGAGTTTATCACATCATTAAACTCAGAGCTACTGTTAGCTCTCCAGAAAGGCTGGAGGCCAATACGATGCTCACCAGAGAGCGCACAGGTTACTGACAAATTATCATGGATCAGAGTTTCTCAAAGATTTAGGGGAGTCTATTTACATTCTGGTTAATTTGTTCAAGTATTTTAAGTTTGAATCACAAACACAAAAAGGAAGGGAAAACAAATCCAAGCAGAGGTTCAAATGGTCATATAAGAATCTGTAATAATCTAGTGAGCTTTTTGTATAGTGGTACAAGAAAGCTTTTTCCTAAAAGATTCTATAGTGGTGCCATATTGTTTTGGGAACAAGTTCAAAGTCTTCCCTCTGATACTGAAGTTGGGTAGAGTCTCATCTTATGTCTTTCTTGTTGACAATAATCACTAAAGGTTAATTATCTGGGTGCCATGAACCATGCTGGACCCTTCATATCAATTTATTCCTTAAGATACTGCAGTGGTTGTCCCCACTCCTGGACGAGGAAACTGAGACTGTGGGTTATGCAAATTGCTCAAGGTCATACATCTTTGGGATACAAATCCTGATTATCTGCCCCCAGAGAGAAGGCCTGTTTTCTTTCTCTCCATTAACCATCCAAAGTGAACTGCCAACGTGAAAAGATGCTCAACATCGCCAATCACCAGGGAAATGCAAATCAGAAGTATGAAATATCACCTCACGGCTGTCAGAATGGCCATCATCCCCCACCCCACAAAAAAAAAAAGAAAAGAAACAAGAAAGAGAAACAAAGAAAAAACTCCTTCCAATAATTATGAACTGTTTACCTTTTAAAAAAGAAAAGGAACACAACCAATTTTGGTTCAGGTGTGGAGAAAAGGTAACTCTCGTGCACTGTTAGTGGGCACGAAAACTGCTGCAGCCACTATGGAAAAATAGTACAGAGGTTTCTCAAAAACCTAAAAACAATAACATATGACCCAGCAACTCCACTCCTGGGTATATAGCCAGAAAAAACCAAAAACATTAATTCAAAAAGACAAATGCATCCCCCATAGCCACACTGTATACAGTTAACCAAGATACGTAAGCAACCTCAGTGTCCACCAACAGATGAATGTATAAATAAGACGTGGTATATATAGATATGGGCTTCCCTGGTGGCTCAGAGGTTAAAGCGTCTGCCTCCAATGCGGGAGACCCGGGTTCGATCCCTGGGTTGGGAAGATCCCTTGGAGAAGGAAATGGTAACCCACTCCAGTATTCTTGCCTGGAGAATCCCCTGGACAGAGAAGCCAGGTAGGCTACAATCCATGGGGTCGCAGAGTCAGACATGACTGAGCAACTTCACTCACGACACTATATATAGATACATACGTTCATGTGTCTACATACGCACAACGGAATATCGCTCTGCATGAAAAAGAATGGAACTCTGCCACTTGCAGCAACATGGATGGACTTGGAGGACATCACGCTGCGTGAATGTCAGGGAAAGAGAGGTAGGGTACGACATCACTTATATGGGGAATCTAAAAAGTACAACAAATGAGTGAATGTAACAAAAAGGAAACACAGAAATAGAGAACAAACCAGTGGTTCCCAGCGGGAAGAGGGAAAGGCGGACGGACAAAAAAGGTGGGGGAATAAGAGATATAAACTATTAGGTGTAAGATAAGCTACAGGGAGACATCATAGGGACGTCCCTGGTGGCCCAGTGGCTAATCCTCTGTGCTTCCACTGCAGGGGGTGTGGGTTCACCCCCGGGTGGGGAACTAAGATCCTGCATGCTGTGGCACAGCCCTAAACAGAAACAATTTTTAAAAAGGAGATGTTGTACAACATGGGGAGTATAGCCCAAGTTTTATAATAATTATGAATGGAATATAACCTTTAAAACTTTTGAATCTCTATACTGTACACCTGTAACTTACACAGTATTATACATGCAACTATGCTTCAATATTTTAAAGAAGTAAGCCGCCAAGTCCACGACTTTTGAGCCATTGCTTAAGCTGTCCGCCTTTACATGAAAAATACCTCCACCTTCTCTGCTTATCTTTCCAGTTCTAGACCACTCCTCAAAGACCTGGAGCCATCTCAGAGTCCGTGATTATAACCACAAACATCAGTGTCCCCCTTTCTAGCCTTGGCATAGAACAAACTGTCTCTGTCACTGGCCCCCGCACTGGATTAGTCAGTCTAGCACTTCCCCTAACACTTTCTTCATTGTACTGTTTGTCTGTTTTTGTGTGTGTAAATCTTTCTTCTGAAAAAGATGGAAAGAGCTAGTTTTTAAAGTTATCACATGCTTCCTTCTTTTTTCATACTTAGTGGGAGAAACAGGGCAACTATTTCATAGATTTAATTTAAAATTTTCTGCATTTTGGCAACACTTAGAGATTACCATACTAAGTGAAGTAAATTAGAAAGACAAACACCATATGATATCACTCATATGTGGACTCTAAAATATGACACAAGCGAACCTGTCTAGAAAATAGAGACAGACGCAGAGAACAGACCTGTAGTTGCCAAGGGGGTGGGGAGGGAAGGATTGGAGCCTGCGGTTAACAGATGTGAACTAGTCTATGCAAGACGGGGAAATAGCAAGGTCCTACCGCACAGCACAGGGAACTGTACTCAGTGTCCTGTGATAAACCATAACGCAAACGAGTGTGAAAAAGAATATGTATATATATGTAACTGAATCGCATTGCTGTACAGCAGAAATCAACACAACATTGTAAATCAATTATATGTCAATAAAATTTAAAAAATAAAAAAATTTTCTGTATCTTTGATCACCTACTATATATAACTATAGTAAAAAAGTGTTAGTCCCTCAGTCATGGCCAGCTCTTTGTGACCCCATGGACTGTAGCCTGCCAGGCTCCTCTGTCCATGGGATTCTCCAGGTGAGAATATTGGAGTGGGTTGCCATTCCCTCCTCCAGGGGATCTTCCCAACCCAGGGATCAAACCCTGGTCTCCTGCATTGCAGGGTGATTCTTTACCATCTGAGCACTAGGGAAGACCCACATTAGGAGAATTTACTTTACGATATGAGAATACTGTACTTTAAATTTTCCAATGGAACTGCTCTTTTTAAAACCCCTTATAGTTCATATTGAATCTTCCCTGGTGGCTCAGACGGTAAAAACGTCTGCCTACAATGCGGGAGACCCAGGTTCAATCCCTGGGTTGGGAAGATCTCCTGGAGAAGGAAATGGCAACCCGCTGTAGTACACTTGCCTGGAAAATCCGATGGATGGAGAAGCCTGGTAGGCTACAGTCCATGGGGTCACAAAGAGTCGGAGACAACTGAGCGACTTCACTCAGCAACTCAACTCACAGTTCATATCATTGTATAACTGAACTTAGTACTAACATTATCATTAATCTCATATAACAAGAATATTTGATCATGCAAGACAGATGAATTGAATAATCATGAATATACAGCTGCATTTTAGCCAACAGTAGCAAATTTCCCCTTAATCAATTTTTCTACCATCATCCTGAAGTTCCAAAAAAGTGGAATGGACACACCAGGGACTCTCTGTCCCTGGACACACTTAGAGATCTTCTGTGAAGAGTGAATTTACTAAAAAGAACCAACAGGAAGTTTCTAGAATGGGAAAAAACTACCTGAAGGGAAAATACAAGCTGCTTGCATCACCCTGGTCAACAGCGTGCACGGGCCAGGCTGCTCCATAGGCAACCTGTCATTATCAAGCCAGAAATGGACGGGACTTGTTGTTCTGGCTGCTGGAGAGCAGGCAGTTGGTACATATAACAGTCAGCCTGGGCTACGGCCGGAAGGAGGACAGACATTAAGGAAGGCTGATTCCAAAGTACACACTGCAGTTTGGTCCCAGGACTAAAAGGAACCTGAGTGGGAGCAGGCTTACCTACAGCCAATTGCTGGACCACAATTCTGGGATGCATGGTGGTGTGAGTCAGACCCTCAGAGGAACCTCACAGCACCCCGCCTTACATCCCGCTCTTCTGAAGCTGGTCCCGGGCTAGTGGCAGAGACTGACAGTGGGGAATGTGTTCATATGGGATTTCAGGAGAATCAACCACTTTTTCTTCATGCAGACATTAGGGGCTTCCCAGGTGGCTCAGTAGTAAAGAAGTTGCCTGCCAATGCAAGAGACGTGGGTTTGATCCCTGGATCAGGAAGATCCCCTTGAGTAGGAAATGGCAACCTACTCCAGTATCCTTGCCTGGGAAATCCCATGGACAGAGGAGCCTGCGGGGCTACAGTGCATGGGGTTGCAAAGAGTTGGACACGACTGAGCGCGAGCACATGCAGATTATACCAGGGCAGAGCATCTCTGCCGCAGCCTAAGGCCTTGGTGGCTTGATACGAGAGTTGATGTAGCTTCTGTCCCTCTACGAAACACATTTCTGGGTTCTGGCATCCAGAATCCAGCCAAGCACGTGGATCCTGTCTCCTTCGCCCTTTTCTGGGCCATTTCTACATTTTAACTTCAAATCTCTCTTTCGTTTTTCCTTGACAGTGAAATCTTTGATCATGGATGCTGCTTTTTAAAAATAATATTTTGGCTGTGCCACGTAGCATGTGAGATCTTAGTTACCCGACCAGGGATCAAACCCCTGCGTTAGAAGCTTGGAGTCTTAACCACTGGACCACCATGGAAGTCTCAGGTGTTGTTTCTATGCCTGAAGAACCGAGAAGCTGGCAAAAGCACTGAAGACAGCGTGGTCATGGCTCTGGGAGGGTTTTCACAGCCTGCAGAGTGGAGCCACGCATCTGTTCAATCACTCTGGTTTTGCCTGTTCTACAGAGCCTATGGGGAGGGAAAATGGCAGCTGCTAAAGAAAGCTTTTTCCATTTATGTACAGTGCCACCTGGCTTAACAAAGCTGTTTTGAACAAAGCTGGCATCTGTTCATTGCCCTGGGCTAAGTGGTCATCCCCTCTCTGCTGAATCCCTGCCACTGTGCACACCCAGGTCTCGGTGTTAGCCTGGAAGGCTGCCTCATTTCTGGGAAGGGAGGCACCACCCTGGTCTCAGCACTGCGGGGCACAGAGGGGGCGGACAGCCAGAGAGAGGGCAGGTGTCCTGACTTCCCGTTACCTCACCTGCCCCTACATTCACACAAAATAACAGCAGTCCTAATTCAGAGAGAAGAGGCAGGTAGCATCCTGCCAAGTCACATTTTCAGGTCTTCTGAATTTCTCTACTTCTGGCTAGGTTCTCATCTGTGGAAAGTGGTGCTGAGTGCCTCTCCTTTGCTCATGGAGACACACCCTTTTCTGTTGTTTGTGCAGCTTAGGGAAGGTGAGAGGGAAATTCAAAAGATGTATGAACTGGGAACTTTTGAAAATTATGTTTCAGCATCAGAGCTGCTTATATGCACGGACCATGCCCCTCCTAACCCAAGTGATGCCAAAAAGCAGCTTCAGGACAGTTGCCAGATCTCCCATAGAATAGAGCCAGCCTCCCAGTCGTCATTCTCCTTACCTTCATAATCAGCAGAGCCAGAAACTCTGAGTGGGAGATGCTGGGCAGAGAGGACGCTGGCGACCTCTTACCACAGGGACCCATGATCACCATCCCAATCCCCAGAGCCAGCTCCCTTAACTTAGACCCAGGGGAAGCTTAGGGAACTAGAGGACATTTCTTCATTCAAATAATCAAGAGAGATCTATCAAAGTATACAAATAATAAATGCTGGAGAGGGTGTGGAGAAAAAGAAACCCTCCTACACTGTTGGTGGGAAGGAAAATTAATGCAGTCACTATGGAGAAGAGTAAGGAAGTTCCTTAAGAAACTAAAAATAGAGCTATCGTATGACCCAGCAATCCCATTCCTGGGCATGTATCTGGAGAAAACAATAATACAAAAACATACATGCACCCCAATGTTCATATAGCCAAGACACGAAGGCAACCTAAGTATCCATCAACAGATGAATGGATGAAGATGTGGTACATATATATTAATACAGCAAAATATCAGTCAGCCATATAAAAGAATGAATTAATACCATTTGTAGAAACATGGATGGACCTAGAGATTATCATACTACAGAAACAAGTCAGACAAAGATAAATATCATATGATATAATTTAAAAGTGGAATCTAAAAAAATGATACAAATGAACTTTTATACAAAACAGAAATATATCCACAGACATAGAAAGCAAACTCAGGGTTACCAAAGGGAAAGGGGAGGAGGGATAAATTAGGAGTTAGGGATTAGCATATACTTGCTACTATATATAAAATGGGATTTCCCTGATAGCTCAGTTGGTGAAGAATCCACCTGCAATGAAGGAGACCCCGGTTCGACTCCTGGGTTGGGGAGATCCGCTGGAGAAGGGATAGGCTACCCACTCCAGTATTCTTGGGCTTCTCTTGTGGCTCAGCTGGTAAAGAATTCGCTCGCAATTTGGGAGACCCAAGTTTGATACCTGGGTTGGGAAGATCCCCCGGAGAAGGGAAAGGCTACCCACTCCAGTATTCTGGCCTGGAGAATTCCATGGACTGTATAGTCCATGGGGTCACAAAGAGTCAGATAACCAGCAAGGCCCCATTGTATACCACAGGGAACTATACTCAATATCTTGTAATAATTTATTAGGGAAAAGAATCTGAAATAGATACACACACACAAACACAAAAAACACAAAACTGAATTATTTTGTTATACACCTGAAACTAACACTGTAACACAATTGTATTTCAATTAAAAATAATTTTAAAAGAATAAACAAATTTACTACAGTAACAAAACAAAGCAAAACAACAGAACTCAAACTAGAAGAGGCCCCAGAACAGCCCCTAGTCCAGCCCGGCTCCTCCCTGAGGAGAAGGCAGATGTCTGCGGCTGAGGTTGCCTAATCTGGCTAGGGGACCAGTTTCAGCAGCTGTGTTTTGTTTGGCAAGCACAATACACTTTTAAATGTTTTACTCTTAATTAGTTGCAACCCTTAAAGATTTGAAGATTCCATATTTATCAGTAAATAACTGGATTTCCAGAAACTCTTGACGAAACAGGATCTGGCGAAGCTGGCTGACAGCCTGTGTGGATCACAGCTGTCTTCTCTGCAGCCATGGACTCTGCCCTCTTAGGCATGACCAAGGTTCTCCTACCTAATGTTTCACCTCAGGAACTCTGACAAAATATCCACACTCATGTTCAGACCAGTTAAATCAGAACCTCAGCCTGGGGAGGGACCCCGGCCTTAGAAGGATTTTAAAGTCCCCACGTGACTCAAACAGGCAGCCAGGTTAGGGAGCGTTGGGGCTAGACCATGAAGGGCAGATGGGAAATTATTCTCTTTGAGAAGCTCCTCATTTTAATCTTTCACCATTTGAGATGTTCATTCTGTTCTATCAAACCTGGTTTTCTCTACTCCATTCTTTTCAGAAACTCACCCAGCCTCAGGATTTTAAAAAAAATTGTTTTTAAGCTTCTGCTTTTTCTGCTTCATTAAGTTAATTTGGTTGCTCCATTCTGAACTCCTCCTCCAGTTTTTCCATATTCTTTTTAAAGTACAATGGACAAAATTAAAAACAACACCTAAAGCATTATTTTACTATAGTAGAAATCAGTAGGCGTATTTACTTCCAGTTCTATCATATTATACTTAGCATCTCAGAACCACATTAATTTTTTTTTTTAACTTAATTATCATCTGGTTTTTGTAAACAAGAAACTCATTTGCAGAAGCCCGAGAAACCACACTGCAGGATGGAAAACCAAGTCTGGGAGCAAAGAAAAGCAAGCTTTATTTTCCTGTTAGATGTCAAACTTTCTTCAGGGTCACAACCTGATCATGTAACATTAAAGAAGGCATATGGGGAGTTCCCTGGTGGCCTTGTGATCAGGACTTTGGGCTTTCACTGCTATGGCCCAGGATCAATCCTGGTTGGCAAAGGTCCTTCAAGCCCCACAGGTTGGCCAAAAAGAAATTCTAGAAATAAAGGGCTCATATGCGTGTCTATGACAGTTTTACTTCTTTACTTACAAATCAAGTAATTTACAACCAACAGGCTAGTCTGTTTTTAGGTTTTCTAAGCTAACTTGATAACCGCTTTTCTTAGGGCTATTTATGCGTTTTTCCATTTTGTAGGCTTTTCCTTTCCTTTCTTTTCTTTTTCATGAAGATAATCTCAACTATCAAGTTATAACAGAAAACCTGTTTAGTGTGGTGAGATCTGAAGACCAGCACAAACCTTAGTGCATCTCTGTGTTACTTTGTCATGCCCACTTTATAGATTAGGAAACTGAGGCCTGGAAACATTTAGCAGTTTGCCCACAGCTGACTGCCCACACACCTAAACTTCAAGGAGTCCTGGCTCTGGCCAGCCCCTGGGGAAGGTGACGCCTTCCATGGCCATCAGCTGCTGACACTGATGGCCAGACAACACAGCTAGAAGGCCAGACAACACAGCTAGAAGGCCAGCCACAGAGGCGGCAAGAGTGAGGCTTGAGATACTACCTCTCAGTATCCCACGTTCAGGCCGGAACCAGGTCGACATGGAAACGCACACGAAATAGTAAACATGATATTCTGGTGTCAACTGAGGCTGTTAGACACTCCTTGGAACCCCTAGGGGAAAGCCAAGGTTTTTAAAGAAATACACAGACCACCGAGAGATCCTGGTATGATGCCAGTTCCGTAATATGGGAAATCTTGTCCAGAAATATGTATGTAAATATATATATATATATATATATATATATAAAAATCCGATGCTGAACTTCAAGATTCCCACTAGCAATCGATAGTAAGGAAAAACACCACACCTCTTCACACTCATAACTTTGGGAAGAAAAGATGGAATTAAGGTCTCTTCGCCTTACTAGGATCTTCATAAAATGTCAGCCCAGTTAGAACACAGTGTTCGAGGAAGAAAAGGGAGGGAGCTCGCTCAGGGACTGGGGCCTGAGCCCCAATAGGCTCTGAAATCCCCAAGGGATCCGGACGCACCGACCTCTGGAGGCGCGCGAAGCTCCCGGCGGGGCTGCCACACGGGGGTCCCCATGGGACTGGCCGAGATGCTCACCGCCAGCGCGCAAAGGTCCTCCGGGGCGGGGAAACACTGGCCTAACCTCATTGATTCGAGCCAACCGTAAAATGCAGCTTCTCCTCTCTCTCAAAAAGGACCAGAGGTCCTGGGGCAGCACAGGACTGTCTACACCGGCTGCCTAGGCCCGACGTCTTTGTGCATCTGACTCCAAACCACAGGCCCAGATCCCAAAGCGTGCTCAAGACACCGGGCGCTCCAGCCTCCTCTAGCAGCCGCCCGGGCTGTAGCCTCCTCGTCGCGCCGGCGCGCACCACCTACAGACCAGGCGTGGCGGCGCGCGGCCCTCCCACAGCCCGTCCCCCCGCGCGCCGGCCTCTCCTCTGCTGCCTCTGCGTCCCTGCCACCCGGCTGGAAGCCTTAGGAGCCGAGCCGCCGGCCCGCGGCGCGGAGCCACAAATACTCACGTTTCCCACTGTTTACGCCAAGTGCGTGCACTCTCAGTGGCCACTGCTAATAGAAGCCAGAGAAAGCGCTCTGAAACCCGCCTTTCAGGCAGCGAGAAGTGACAAGCTGGTGCCCGGCTGAAAGCCCCTCATTTTCTGCAAGCTCACTCAAAATGCGCCTCGGTGCCGCCAACGCAGCTGCCAGGTTTAATAACTGTGTCAGACAGCCCCTCCCCTCCCGCCCCGAGAGACACAAAGATGACGGGCTAGGGACCAAGAAGCGCACGTTCGGCCGCGGCTTTCACCCTGCCTCAGCTCAGGCGATGCCGCAGCCGGAATGACTGCGCAGGCAAGGACCAGGAGAAGGGTCAAACGCCAGCCTTAACCTAGAAACCTCAGTTCTTCCCTAATCGCTCTGAGCAGAGATCTGATACTCTTTCCAATGATACTTGTAAAACAAAACAAGAGGCTAGTGCCTTTCTAATTAACCTAACCTGCGTCACAAATGTAAAGGGGACTTACTTAAAGCAACACAGCAAACCTCAAACCAATTAATACTTGATTTTTCTGGGCACTGGTAGAATATCCTGGCACTATGCAAAGGGAAGGAAGCTCATCAACCTGGGTTTCCCTCATGTTCTGTCGCGCACACGAACTCTCCAGCCTCTCCTGGCCAGCAGAATTATTGTTAGGGGAGGACAGGGGAGGGCTCCTTTGCAGATCCTCCTCGATTTGGACCATCCCTAAAGCGCGGACAGCGCCTCGAGAGCGACTGGGTTTGTATCGAGACGGAAGGAATTAGTGGTTCTGTTCTGCCAGTGAAATAGCCCACCGAAGATAGTGCTTAATAAAATATGGTGCACACATAACCCATACCAGGCGCACGGGGCGGTCCTCTGCGCCCCGCCCCGAGGGCGCCTTCCAGCGCCGCCCGGCTGCGACCGCCGCACCTGCTTCTGCCGCCAGTGGTTTCCGTGGAAACTCCGGAGAGCCAGCTCTTCCTTCAGACACGCTGTTACCGGGACAACTGCGACCTAGCATGAGGCGGTCCGAGCGTGGCAATGGACGCCTGCTTTAAATCAAAGATTTAAAGAGATTTTCTAAGGCGGGAGGGCAGAAACAGGAGGGCAGTGAGCGATGTTTGGGAATGGAGGCGGAGCCGCGGGAGCCTGTGTGGGGTGGAGTTAATGGACGACGCAGACTCTGCGGACCACGTAGCTCCCCTATGCACCCCCACTGAGTTCATACTTGGTTTTAGAAGCACGTCTATCATTCTCTGCAGCATGATTACTTTTCTTTATTCTGCTTAAGATACTACAAAGTTATTTTGCACAGACTGAGCACTAACCAGCTCCGGGTAGAAAGGAGGAGAGGCCCACAGAGATGAGTGACGCCAAGGGGAGACCTCTTGGGAATAATAATTGACTGCAGATGGTCTCTGTGAATAGTAGGTTACAATAAACACATGGTTACAAAATTAAACTGTTTCAGGTGATGGTTTGGGTGGGGAAAAGGAGAAGTGTGGATGAGACTATTCATATTTGTTCAAAGGTTCGTTCAGTGTTAGTACTCGATCTTGTTACTTTTGTGTATGGGCATTTTATACTCATCAAACCATAAGTAGGTATTCAAAAGTAAAGTGAAGCAAGTTGATGTGCTTTGCGTAAGGCAGTATAGGATTGCAGAAACAAACATAGCTAAGCTAAATCACTTTAGTCGTGTCCGACTCTGTGCGACCCCATAGACGGCAGCCCACCAGGCTCCCCCGTCCCTGGGATTCTCCAGGCAAGAACACTGGAGTGGGTTGTCATTTCCTTCTCCAGTTCATGAAAGTGAAAAGTGAAAGGGAAGTCGTTCAGTCGTGTCTGACTCTTAGCGACCCCATGGACTGTAGCCCACCAGGCTCCTCTGTCCCTGGGATTCTCCAGGCAAGAACACTGGAGTGGGTTGCCATTTCCTTCTCCAATGCATGAAAGTGAAAAGTGAAAGGGAAGTCGTTCAGTCGTGTCTGACTCTTAGCGACCCCATGGACTGTAGCCCACCAGGCTGCTCCGTCCATGGGATTTTCCAGGCAAGAGTACTGGAGTGGGGTGCCATCACCTTCTCCAAGAAGCAAACATACATACCCCATATTGGTTTCTCCTTACTCTAACTTCTATTTTTCAAATCTAAGTTTGAAGATTAGATTGTAAAGAAGGCTGAGCGCCGAAGAATTGATGCTTTTGAACTGTGGTGTTGGAGAAGACTCTTGAGAATGCAAGGAGATCCAACCAGTCCATTCTGAAGGAGATCAGCCCTGGGATTTCTTTGGAAGGAATGATGCTAAAGCTGAAACTCCAGTACTTTGGCCACCTCATGCGAAGAGTGGACTCACTGGAAAAGACTCTGATGCTGGGAGGGATTGGGGGCAGGAGGAGAAGGGGACAACAGAGGATGAGATGGCTGAATGGCATCAGTGACTTGATGGATGTGAGTCTGAGTGAACTCCGGGAGGTGGTGATGGACAGGGAGGCCTGGAGTGCTGCGATTCATGGGGTCACAAAGAGTCAGCCACGACTGAGCAACTGAACTGAACTGAACTGAAGTTTGAAATCAATGGTATATTTGAATTGATGAGATTTTACTACATAGATTGTAATAATATAATGATATTAATCAATCTCTGGGCTGAGACTGAAATACATATTTGTATATATATGTGTGTGTACACACAATCTCTTTAAAAGTCATAAATGCATTTCTATTAAAAGTTCCACATGAGCCTAATTTTCATAGAGGAAGTGATATTTCTATATTCTAAGAAAACAGTTTATGTGAAAGAAAACATACAAGTAATTTTTGTCATAAAGCAAAGACTTTCATCAAGAATAACTATTTAATTTACATGTTTTGAAAATCCACATTTTGTATCCCAAGTCTGCTTTGAAGCGCATAATTTTGGAATCGTGTGACTGCAATGTTTATTTGCAAAAGATCTCTAAAACAAAAAATGTATAGTCAGCAATAGAATAGACATCCACTTCTCTCTCTTACTACATTTCAAGTTTGAGAAAATAAAAATATCAAGCAGATTATCTTCACATGTAACAAAAATCAACAGTGAATACTGTAGAATACAGAAGAATAGGGATAAAGGTTGAAAAGGAGTATGTTGAGTCAGTATATTGTCACCCTGCTTATTTAACTTATATGTAGAGTATGTCATGGGAAATGCCAGGCTGGATAAATCACAAACTGTAACCAAGATTTCCAGGAGAAATAGCAACAACCTCAGATATTCAGCTGATATCACTCTAATGGCAGAAAGCGAAGAGGAACTAAGGAGCCTCTTGATGAGGGTGAAGAAGGAGAGTGAAAAGATGGTTTAACACTCAACATTCAAAAAGCTAAGATCATGGCATCTGGTACCATCACTTCATGGCAAAAATGAGGAAAAAATGGAAACAGTGACAGAATTTATTTTCTTGGGCTCCAAAATCACTGCAGATGGTGACTGCAGCTGTGAAATTAAAAGACGCTTGCTCCTTGGAAGAAAAGCTATGACAAACCTAGAAAGTGTATTAAGAAGCATAGACATCACTTTGCTGACATCGGTCCGTCTAGTCAAAGCTATGGTTTTTCCAGTAGTCATGTTCGGATGTGAGAGTTGGACCATAAAGAAAACTGAGCACCGGAAAACTGATGCCTTCAAATTGTGGTGCTGGAGACAACTCCTGAGAGTCCCTTGGCCTGCAAGGAGATCAAACCAGGCAATCCTAAAGGGGATCAACCCTGAATATTCATTGGAAGGCCTGATTCTGAAGCTGAAGCTCCACTTGATATGAAGAGCTAACTCATTGGAAAAAACCCTGATGCTGGGAAAGATTAAGGGCAGGAAGAGAAGCAGGTGACAAAGGATGAGATAGTTGATGACATCATCGACTCAATGGACATGAGTCTGAACAAACTCTGGGAGATGGTGAAGGACAGGGAAGCCTGGCATGCTGCGGTCCATGGGGTCTTAAAGAGTGGGACACAAATAAGCAACTGAGCAATAAAAAGGTTAAAAAAACACTATACAATGAACCATTAAAAATTTTGCTCCAAAAATAAAGAGCAAGATGATTATATTTAAAATATTATATTACTTAGTAATATTAACTGTAATGCAAAACAGTAGATAGTTATGATCCCAATTTTTTCAAAGTTATGCATGTGTGTATTTGTGCATATGACAGTGATGATGCAGGGAAATTCTAGGCTTTACACTTGCCTATGTCACGTGTCTATATTTTCTTTACACTTGCCTATATTTTTCACAACAAATATTACCAGTGAAAGCAGTGTGGTAGACTGCTTGAGAGAAGAGGCTCAGAATCAAAAAGACTTGGCTTAAGTCCCAGCTGACACTTCCTGGCTATGTGTGTTTTCTCATTTGAAAAACAGGCTAATGACACCACCTTCCTCGTAAGGTGGATGGGGGATTAAGTGATGTAAGACTTGAAGAATACCTAGCACAGGGCCTGGCATGTAGAAAAATATGTCCATTACAGCAAATACATGAATCCCAATTGTTAGGTTATTTTTTCACCATGACTTTAATTCTATATTGGATATTTTTGACACTTCAATTAGACATTGTTATTTTATACGTGCAATATTGTTTGTATATTTGTCCATGAAAAGTGAAAGTGAAAGTTGCTCAGTTATGTCCGACTGTTTGCGACCCCACGGACTATACAGTCCATGGAATTCTCCAGGTCAGAATACTGGAGTGGGTAGCCTTTTCCTTTGCCAAGGGATCTTCCCAACCCAGGAATCAAACTGGGGTCTCCTGTATTGCAGGCAGATTCTTTACCAGCTTAGCTCTCAGGGAAGCCCCATATTTTCCCATAGTCTTTACCTGTATTCTCATCATTCCTTTTTGCCTCTCAGAACTCCCTTCTGGGATCATTCTTCTTTCTCTTAAAGTACATCCCTAAGAACATTCATAGTGAGGGGTTTTGTTACTGAAATCTCAGCTTGGCTTGATAATGTCTTTCTTTTGATTTTATCCTTGAAATATGGTTTCGTTTGACATATAATTTTAGGTTCATGGCTATTTTCAATCAGCGCTTTGAAGATATTCCACTGTCTCCTGGCTTCACTGCTGGTACTGAGGAATCAGCAGTCTTGTAATTTTCACTTTTTTCTATTAATAGGTTATCTGTCAATTTGGAATGTTTCATTCTTTGTTATGTTTTTATTTCATTATCTTATCTAATATTTAAAAATATTAAACACACTTATTTAATATTCTATGCCCAATCATCCAGAATTGCTAGTCTTTATAGGTTTGACACAGCAGTTTATTGTCTCTTATGACTCTTATTTCCTTATTTGTGATTTTTATTTATTGTGAATTCATATACCTTGGAATTTTATCAGTGGGGTCCCTTTGAGTCCTGCGTTAGGTGGGCTGGGTGGGTGGGAGGTAGGTGGGCTGGGGAGGTAGGAGCACTTTCAACTTGGGACAACATCAAAGTAAATTTTATGTTTAAAGTTTTCAAGTCCATGTAGGAGATGTAAATTTCAGGCTCAAACACTTTTGAGTAGAAGCTTAAGATTAGAAGTGCTTTGGACAGAGTTTTCTTCCAGTGCCAAGGCTGAGGTAGGTAACATCTCCTTAAGCAGGTAGGTTGTATCACCATTGTGTTATGTTTCAGGAATTCTGGCCTCCCACCCCACTTAAGCCCAGTGCTTTTTATCTCCTACCTCCAGGATGCAGTCATTCAAACTGAGACTCTGAGGTTGGCAGACGCCCCGTCTGCTTCTCTCTCAGCGAAGGCCTGCTTTCCCTCCACTTTCCCCTTGACAGTCAAGCTTTTTCATAGTTCTGCCTTCTCTTCCCCTCACTTTCCCACCAAAGTACTACAGTACTTTGTAGTGCTCAAAGTACTGTGGTACTTTGAAAGAGTAAGACAAAGTTTTTTCAATATTTTAAAATGAGGAAAAAATTTAGACAGACATCTCACTGAAAAAGATATATAGATAACAAATAAGAACACAAAAAGATGTGAACATCGTTAGTCATCAGGGAAAAGCAAATGTTGAAATGCCACAATGAAGTGGCACTATGCAAGAAGAGCTGAAAGACCGACAATATCAAGTATTGTCAAGAATGTGGGGCTACTGGAACTCTCAGACATTGCTGGTGGGCGCTTAAAATGGTGTAGCTACCTCGGGAATCAATTTAGCAGTTTCTTAAACATGACACACTGAATGTACTAGCTTTTTATTGCTGTAACAAAACCACAAATTTAGGGCCTTAAAACTACATTTCTTATTAGCTCGTTAGTTGTAAAAATAGGAAGTCTGGGACGGTATGGCTGGATTGTCTGCTCATGGTATCACAAGGCTGAAGTCAGATATTTGCCAGTATGGGTCCTCTTCTGGAGGTTCTAGGATGAACTCTGCTTGCAAGCTCAGAGGTGTTGGCACAGTGCAGCTCCTTGTGGGTGCATGACAGAGGTCCCTGCTTCTCTGTTGGCTGTCAGCTGACGGCTTCTCCTGGCTCCTTGAGGCTGTCCATCTTCCTTCTATCTTCAAGTCAGCGAGGACACATTGAATCTCCCCTGTGCTTACATCTCTCTGATTTTCTTTTTTGTCTAAAAGTTTTTAAAAGGTTCACATGATTAGCTTAGTCCCACCTGGATAATCTCCCTTTGCCATGTAAAGGAGGCAGTCATGGAGGCAATAGCTCATCATATTCACAGGTTCCACTGGCACTTAAAGGGGAGGGAATTAAGCAAGGATGAGGTCACTGGGAGTCTTCCTTAGAATTCTGCTTATGATACCATATGAGCCAACCATTCAATTCCTAAATATTTACCCAAGAAAAGTGAAAATATATGTCTACTCAAAGACTTATAGGTGAATGTTTATATTCACTTATTCATAACAGCCAAAAACTAGAAAGAGCTCAAATATCAATCAACAGTTAAATTAATAAAACAGTTTGTGGTATATCCATTCAGTGGAACACTGCTTGCTCATTAGTAGAAAGGAGCAGACTCCTGACATGCACAACAGCATGGAGAAATCGCCAAAGTGTGGCACTGAGAGAAGATTTCAAATACTGTGGATCTGCTTTATTCTGAAATCTGAAACTGGCTCCTGTGCGCAGAGGGCAGGGACAGACTGAAGGAAGCGGCAGGTCACTTCAGATTGGTAGGTGGCCGGTTTAATCACCGAGGAAGCGTACAAGGCTTGTCTGGGGCAGCCACAGATGAGTACATCTTCAACCTGTCTGCCGGATTCTTAACAATTTATATACAGAGGCCTTAGCTGGGTTTCGGAGAAGGCAATGGCGCCCCACTCCAGTACTCTTGCCTGGAAAATCCCATGGATGGAGGAGCCTGGTGGGCTGCAGTCCACGGGGTCGCTAAGAGTCGGACACGACTGAGCAACTTCACTTTCACTTTTCACTTTCATGCACTGGAGAAGGAAATGGCAACCCACTCCAGTGTTCTTGCCTGGAGAAAACCAGGGACGGGGGAGCCTGGTGGGCTGCTGTTTACGGGGTCGCACAGAGTCGGACACGACTGAAGTGACTTAGCAGCAGCAGCAGCAGTAGCTGGGTTTGGTCACGTACACTGTCTCAGTGGGCTCAGCCGCACATCACTATCTCCAGGCTTGCGTCCTTGGGCAGCTTCTAGAATGGGGAAGCAGGCAGAGCTCACGTTCCAAGGGCAGGGGAGTGGGTAGGGACCTTCAGCTGCCCAGGTCCTCTGGATGACCTCCTCTTACAAACACAAGAAAGTACATACTGCATGACTTCATTAGAATAGGCAAAACTATAGTAACAGGATCAACGGTTGCCAGGGACCTTAGGGGAGGGGAAAGAGCGGACTGTAGAGGTTATTCTGTGGGTTGATGGAAACGCACTCTATAGTGGTGTGGTGCTGGTTACGTGACGCTATACATTTGTCAATGTTCATCGAATTGTTCAATTAAAATCAGTGAATTTCACTATATGTAAATAACACCTGAACAAAACTGATGAAAAAGATTACAGTTTTTTGACACTTTATCCAGCATTTAAAAGTGTTCTGTATTGAGAATTTTTCTAATCATTTCATCCACAAAATTCATCTAAGACTTTCTTGACTGTGCATAAATGTGCAATTCCATTGAAAATCCTTACTCTCAGTGGAATTGCATGATCACTTGGGTATTGCTTACAGCTTCTGGGATAGACCATAAACCAAAACTGATGAAAAAGATTATAGTTTTTTGACATTTTATCCAGCATTTAAAAGTATTCTATATTGAGAATTTTTCTAATCATTTCATCCACAAAATTCATCTAAGACTTTCTTGACTGTGCCTAAATGTACAATTCCACTGAAAATCCTTACTCTCAATGGAGTTGCACGATCACTTGGCTACTGCTTACAGCTTCTGGGCTAGTCCACATAAACCCCATGTGGACTGGGTCACGTTCACCACTGTACCCCCAGACCAGCCCAGAGTGGGCCTTGGATAAATATTTGTTGGATGACAAAAATATTTGATGAGTAAATGAATGGCCCCTTTCCCTGAGCAATTTGGAACGCTGGAAAATCTGATTCCACATCTTCCAGTTGATCTCTTGTTACCTTCAATTCTATTACTAAAACCATGTCTAAACTGTAATTGAAAGTTGGGAGTTAGAAACCATTCATTTAGCCCCATTACGTTATAGAAACCACTTATCCTGGCTCCTTTTTTCCGGGCTGGAAGCCCGGGGTGCACTCCGAGTGTCACCACGTGGGCTGAGAGGGGGAAGTAGGCAGCTGAGGCTTTGAGCTGCTCTGTCTGAGTGAGCACCATGCCAACCCCTACTCCCATGTCCTGCCGTTTCCAGTCCTCTCTGGTCACAGCAGGCTAAGCACCGTCTTTCACTCCAAGCCTTAAACTCTTTTCCTTTTAAGGTACACACGATCCATCTAAACATTAAAAATATATGTCTATTAGCGTTAGACAGAGGACAATGTCATTTGAGATCGGGTGATCTCATTAACATGAACAGAAGCCAAAGAACACAGAGCCCTTTGGGCCAGAGCCAACAGCACCCTCAGAGGCGAGCAGGGTCGGGAAGGCAGCGGACAGGTTTCTTTGTTTAGGGAACTCATTAGGCCCTGCATTCATTTGACCTTGGCCTCTGGTTACTTATTTGTAAATGTCATGCTCACCTCCTCCCTTCCAGGACGGAGCCAAGGTGCAACACTGCCAAGCACTGAAAGCCTTCCTGGTTATTGTAGTCTATCAAAGGGCAAGTCAGCTGAGAAACAGACATTTCGCTTGCCCTTGTTTTAATTTTATTTATTTATTATTGTTATTCCCTGCCACTGCATGGCTGATGGGTCAGCCAGGTGAGGGGCGTGTCTGGAGCGCCTAGCCCAGGCGCTCAGTGTAGGTCTTGTATTTCAGCCTCCTGCACTCTGGGATGCAGGCCCTATTCCCACTTTATGGAGGGGGAAACAGACGTCTTGACCTCTGCCACCCAGGGAAGAGCCAGGGCTGTGGCCAGGGACGGCTGGGAGGGCGCTGTGAGAATGGGGAGGGCTGTGGGTACCAGAGGCTTCCAGGCTTCACTCTGGAGCAGGAGGAGTGGCGGAGGGGACCACGTGCTGCAGTCAGGGGCAAGAAGTGGGGCGAGGGACTCAGGGCACGACAAGGTGTCAGAAGCAAAAGCAAACTCATTTTCCCTCCATTCTGTCCAAAGTGACCACAGCCCTAGCGGAACAAAGTCAGCGGGAGCTACTCGGTGAGGAGTGCCTGCTGCAGAGGACCAGCAGAAGTCTGTTTCTTGGAGCTCAGCTGGCGGCTTGCTTCCCACTCAGCAGGACCTCCCTCAATTCTTGTTAGACCTCATTTCTCCTGGTTGTATGGACACGCATTAAGTGTATTTACGACGTTTTGTTTAATAAAACTTCATGTTCGATTCCCTGTCTTCAACAACCTCAACAAAAATGTGCCTTTCCGGAGATGGATTGCACAGCAATGTGAGTGGACGTGGGCCTGCACACCGAAAAATGGCTAAAACGGTAAATTACTCGTTATGCGTGTTTTATCATCATTTTAAAAAGCTGATTACCGATATGCTTATCAAGACTCTTCACTGACTTCTGTCTAGGCCCTGTGATTTTATGGTCACACCCGAGGAGTCTGGAGCCTGGGCTTTTAGCTGTGCCCTCCTTCACACGCTCCCCGCCTCCCCCTAACCCCATCACCCCCACCCCCGACTCCTGAAGCCCAGCCGGTCCCGAGGGGGCGGGTGCAGTAGGAGTTCGTTGGTCTTGGCTCTGCCCTGTGCCTCCTAGGAAAGCCTTGTTGCCCATGTCTGAGATTTTAGACATGACACTCATCAAGGCTCATCAGTGCCCGGCCTGTGAATGCACAGTGCGTGTGCTGAGCTCCGGGCAACATGGGCACCGCAGGGGCAGACACTGGGCACAAATTACTTTCCTGCAGATGCTGGAAGCAAAGTATTTCCTGTGTTCCAGCAGCCCGTGGTAGGAAACAACCCTGAGGGTGAAAACAGAGGCTGCCTTTGTTTTATAGCATCTGGTTTCTTCCTTTAATTCGTCGGGTATTAGAAAGATTCCTGTTCATGTCTCCTAAACTCTGTATTCATTGGTTTGTAAAATTCAGAAGTTGACTCAAAAGAGGCCAGAGTACTCACATGCTACAGATATGATTCTGTGTTACAGATGTATTCCCAAAGAGTGAGCAGTTGTTAAGCCTGATGATCACAGCTAACGTCTCCAGAGGGTTTTCCTGTACCGGGCACCCGGCTAGCCGTTTTCCCCTGCTTTGTCTCGGGCAGTCATCCCAGCAGCCCTCTGCTCAGAGCGCTCCTGAGGAAGTCTGGCACAAAGCGACCCCGTGGCTCACACCAGATCCCAGCAAGCACACGGGCAGAGCCAGACTTGAGCTCAGAGCCCTACCTAATGTCAGAGCTCTTTCTTGTCATCAAAGTACAAAGGGTCAGTGCCTCAGTCGTGTCCGACTCTGTGTGACCCCATGGACTGTAGCCCTCCAGGCTCCTCTGTCTATGGGGATTCTCCAGGCAAGAATACTGGAGTGGGTTGCCATGCTTCCAGGGGATCTTCCCAACCCAGAGATCGAACCCATGTCTCTTCTGTCTCCTACACTGTAGGCAGACTCTTTACTGTCTGAGCCAGCACCAAGGAAACTTCTAAAAACCTGTAAAAGGAGTTTTGATAAAACCTTTCAGGGATAGGAGAAAGATTCAGCACTAAAGATGATTGGACCATATTCTTTTCATTCTGTATATGTTCAGACATTTTTTAATTTATCAGATAGTAAGAGTAACACACTTTTTCATACAATTCACCTCAGATATTTTGTGGCACATTTAATATTTCATTGTCAAGACAACGGTCCTAATATGGTAATCCTTAGAACTTGGAAAGAGGAGCATGTATATCACCATCTGTAGAAGATAAGAGAGAAACGAGCATTTCTGCTAACAAATCCTTTTGTTGAAAAGAAGAGGCACTTAACTGTCTGAGTCATAGAAGCCGTCTGTCCTTTTAGATAAGCTGCCAGCCACCGACCAACCAGAACCCAGGGGCCTGGGCCAGGCATCCGTGTTCAGATTAGGGCTGCACATGACCGGAGCAGGAAATGAAATAAAGCCTGAGAAGCAGTTCTGAGGGTGATGAGAAAGATGCTGATACTGATGAGATTGTTCGGCGCTTTCTCCCTTGCAACCGGCACCAGGCTTTGTATTCTTGGCTGGAACTGGACCCTGGGCTGTTCCCGAGGAGATGCTGCCAGTCCGTGGAGTGCAGGGCGGGACCCATGACTTCCTCCCTGAGGAGGCTCTGTCCGCCCCGGCATTGTGGGTTCAGGGCTTGCTCTCACCCTCATCGCCCTCCTCCATACCTCCCCACCCACCACCAGCATTCTTTCAACCTCACTCCCCAGACACTCCTTCCTAATAACTCAGCCTCAGGGTCTCTGATGTTAAGCACTTGCTATATATCTGTCACTGAATTCACGCTGGGGAGGGGAACACCTCTTAAAAATTCAATAAAGTAGCGGAAGAAAGCCACCTCCTTTGAAAACTTCCCTTCCTTCTCTCTCCTGTTGAATCTGTTAGGTAGTTAGAATAGGAAAAAGGAGTCCAAAATGCTGGTGGCTAAAAGACAAAGAAAGAGAAAAGCCCGCAAAAACGGGACAAAGGAAAATCCACAGACTGGAGTGAGAACTTCAGGTGAAACAAACACGCCCCCTTCTTGGCCAGCCCAATTTGCATAGGGCAGGCTCAAGGCGGGGAGGAGACAAATGTATAAAAGGAGGAAGCCAAGCCGGACTGGGGCCTCTCCTTTGGGGCTGGCCCACCCTCATGCCTCTAGGGTGTACTATCCTTTGTTTGCCGAATAAAGCTCTGAGCTGTAACATTGGTCTGCTGTTTCAAATCTTTGCTGTGGCAAGACAGAACTGAGGAAATTACACACTCCCCCCACAAAACCATTTTTACAAAACGTAAAAAGTTCCCTCAAGACATATTAAATAGAATTTGAGGAAAATTCCATTTTTTAGACACACAGCAATTCTGTATCTGTGTGTGAAGCCGAGTAGACACCATGGTCTGTCTGGCAGCCGCCTGAGAATCCTGAGTCATCTGCAATTCCTCACCTCAAAGTTTAGGGAGAAGCAGGGCATATGCCAGTAGAGCAGGGTTTGGAGAGTTTCAGACTCAGGAGGCTCCTAGAGTTTTGTTTATGGTTTTCAGATGTAGTCCAGCTAGGTAGGGAGGGAGTTCCCTGCAGCTCCTGGCGCTGCTCAGATGTAAGACTCTGTGTTCTGACACAGCTGGAAATGGAGGCAGGCAATGGGAGCTAGGAGCCAGGCTTTAGGGCACTGTTGGTGATGCTACAAGGACCAGAGGCAGATATATCTGCTGATGGGCTGGCTGACAGTCTTCTGAGATTAAGTCCAAGATTAAGTGAACGTCTCTTCCTTTCTTACACAGCTCACACTCTTATTCTGTCTGCATGAATAGGGCAAATGGCCCACTTCCTCTGAAGCACAACTTCACTTCCACCTGTGTTAAAACCCCATGCTCTACCCTATGCGTGCAGTGCATCCTTGTCCTCGGTGGACTTCTGGGGCAGTTACATCTATCATCTTCCTGCCCTCCGTGGCAAAGGGCCTGTGAATTGCCTGCTGCTACCCCACCCCCCATGTGGGCTGTTCCCTGGGTGTCTCTCAATGAGCAAAGATGCTCCTACCACTTGCTGAAGGTCTCATTATGGTTCTGGAAACACCTGCTTGGCTTTTCCCTGCTTTAGTTTCTGCCTCAAAATGATATGTCTGGGATTTATGCCACAATCATTTTCCTAGTCACTTTTTTCCTACTTTTCTCTTTTGAAAATCATCATGCTGGTGACGGTTTGAAATCCCACACTAGCACATATGAGGAAGGAAAGTGAATAAAAATCCTCATGGTGTCTACTCTCTGTGTCAAGAGCTTTGCTTATGTGAAAATGCATCAGAAAACTAGTGAGGGGTCATATGTCTGCATGCATGCAGGTATGTGTCTGGGTACATATGTACAGAATAACATCATTATTGAAAAGTAATAACAAAATAACCATTATCCTTCTGCTAATGTAAAAACTGTTTTCATAGTCGAGCATTCTATTCTCACCTTTGCCAAATACATGCATTTTGTATGTTAAGTCATAGAAAACACACAGTTTTATTTCTGACATAGGAATTCCTACTGACAGAGGCTTCTTTCTTTGCACTGCCCCTCAAGCATATCACATAATCCGTGCTTCTATTCTAGCAATTTTTTCCCTACACCACAATTAATATTTCTGTATCATTCTCTCCTGTCCCTAGAGGGGAGAGAGCAGGACCCATTTATCTTTGCTTTCTGAATGTTCAGCATGGTGGATTTGCCTGGTGCATACTTGGCACTTGATAAGTGCCTGTTGAGGGAGTGATTACAAGAACAGCATGATCTGAGTAGATTAGTCTAGACTGGGGCTATTCTTGCTCTACGGGCTGCAAGTTTGTGAGTCCAGAGTTCATGGGACCCTAGACATTTAATATGTGGGATTAGAGGGGGCATGGAGAAGGCAACGGCACCCCACTCCAGAACTCGTGCCTGGAAAATCCCATGGGTGGAGGAGCCTGGTAGGCTGCAGTCCATGGGATCCCTAAGAGTCAGACACAACTGAACGACTTGACTTTCACTTGTTACTTTCATGCATTGGAGAAGGAAATGGCAACCCACTCGAGTGTTCTTGCCTGGAGAATCCCAGGGACGGGGGAGCCTGGTAGGCTGCCATCTCTGGGGTCGCACAGAATCGGACATGATTGAAGTGACTTATAAGCAGCAGCAACAGCATCAGAGGGGGTATCCTGAAAGTTTCAAAAAGCGTGCCCATAGTAAGTTTTCAGTAGATGTAGTTTGCAAGATGCACAGTAGGCATGCAAAGGGACCAGGAGAGATGAGCCACAGCTTGATCTAGTGCAGCTCGGCTCTTGATCAGAGGCCTTAGGCTGACTTGCTGCATCACTGAGGATGGCTGATTGCTGAATGGGATTTGAAAGAACCCCGAGCTCCCATAGCGTTCAGCTCTAATTAACCACAGTGAGAAAGAACATACACCATTGGAAGTAACTAATTATCCCCAATATGATTACCAGCCTTGACCTGAATCCATCTATGCAGATGAATCAAGTCAAAGCAAATAGCAAACTGAAAGGCAAATTAAACTTCATTGTGAAATGGTCTGAAAGGCAGTACGGTGATAGTATAGGTTTTTCATGACACCAAATTCCCCCATGAAAGCAGAAAGGGCAACTAAGTAGCAAAACCAAAAACCCACGAACAACCTTTACAGTGAAACTGGAACTTAAACCATTATGACAAACCCCAAACTACAAGAGGGTAACACTGATAGACCTCTGAACAGGAGAATTCCCAGAGCACCAGGTGTTCACTGATGGCACCATGGGGCAGTCTGAGAGGGCAGATGGAACCAGATGGGGTCCATCCAGCCCGACTGCGGGTGGGTCTAAGAGGGCCACTGTAAGCCCAGTCATGAATGACCAAACAGTCCAGCCAGAGCCCCCTTTAGACACAGAGCTCCACATGGAGGAGAAACTGTGCAGTCAAAATAGAACAGAACAAAGACAAGGAGTGAGAAAGTCCAGATGAAAGTAATGAAATGGAACAGAGCCAGGAATTCTCAGAATGCAAGTCACACACACAGACACACACGTTCCAAAAGCAAGAGGGAGTTCTGTGAAGATAGAAAAGCTACCCTAGAAAAATTAATTTTTTTCTAAAAATGAGCAACAGAAAAACAAAGTCAAATTCTATATGAAGTTTTTAAGGGGGAAAACAAAGAGCAAATTCAAAAGAACAATATACAAACGTTGAAAGAGCGGCAGAAAAAAGGTCACAGGAATGATCACAGTTATAACTTTCTCTTTCAAAATCAGCTAAAGACATTCAGAAAATAATGCTGAATAAACATTCCTCCAAAGAAAACACAGAAATAGTCAAGAAGCACATGAAATATGATTAGACATCAGGGAAACGCAAAGCAAAACCTCAATGAAAAGTCACTTCACAGTCATCGGGATGGCTATAATCAAAAGACAGATAATACCAATTTTTGGCGAGGATTTGGAGAAATTGGAAACTTCATACGCTGCTGCTGGCACCACCAAATGGGGGAGCCACTTTGGAAAATAGTTTAGCACTTCCTCAAGAAGTTAAACATACAGTCACCATGTGACCCAGAATTTATACTTTTAGGTGTTTACCCAAGAGAAATGAAAACATAGTCCACACAAAAACTTGAACATGAGTATTCACATCAGCATTGTTGATAGGAGCCCAAAGGTGGAAACAACGTAAATGACAATCAACTGATGAATGGATAAACTAATTGTGGTATATCCTCACAATGGAATATCATTTGGCCATAAAGAGGGATTAAGTGCTGATACTTGCTGCAACGTGGGTGAACATATGCTAAGTGATAAAAGTGAAAAGTGAAAGTGAAGTTGCTCAGTCGTGTGGACTCTTTGCAGTCCCATGGACTGCAGCCCACCAGGCTCCCCTGTCCCTGGGATTCTCCAGGCAAGAACACTGGAGTGGGGTGCCATTTCCTTCTCCAATGCATGAAAGTGAAAAGTGAAAGTGAAGTTGCTCAGTCGTGTCTGACTCCTAGCGACCCCATGGACTGCAGCCCACCAGACTCCTCCAACCATGGGATTTTCCAGGCAAGAGTGCTAGAGTGGGTTGCCATTTCCTTCTGAAGTTATAAAGCCAGACATTTCCTTCTCAAGTGATAAAGCCAGACACTAGAGACAACATAGTGAATGATTTCCACAGTGTGAAGTGCCCAGAACATGCAAATCTATAAAGCCAGAAAGTAGTATAGTTGTTGCCTCAGGAGCTGGAGGGAAATGGGGAGTGGTTGATCACCGGTATAAAGTTTCTTTCTGGAATAATCAAGTGTTCTAAATTGTGATGGTTGCACATTTCTGTGAATATAGTAAAGCCAATAAATTGTACACTTTAGATAAATAGATTATACGGTATGAAAATTTTATTTCACATAGTACTTAAGGGAAGAAAATTATAAAAGACATGAAAGAACAATATGACTCAGAATTCGACAAACTCAGAAATGAGGGGATAGAATTTAGAAAGAGTTAGAAATAAAAGAAAAATATCATTTCAGAAGTGAGGAATAAACTACAAGAAACAACAGATTGAATAAAATCTATAGATAAATCTTTATGAGATATAGACGATGAAAAGGAATAAATTTTTGAAAATCAAAGGAAAATGAAGCATTCAAAATATTCAAGAGAAAGTGACAAATAATACAAATAAAAAAGATCCAACATATAGAGAACAGAAGTTTCTAAAGAAAAAATATCAAGAGAAGAGAACAAACACTGAAAACTATAATTCAAGAAAACTTTCCTGAAATAGAAAAAGATTTGAAATTATATATTGAAAGAGCAGAGCACATATCTTGAATATTGATAGAAAAACTGACACCAACATCCAGTTTAGTAACATTACTGGACTTAAAAAAAAGAAAGATATCCTATTTTTTTTGTTTTCATGCAAAACTAATAAGTGGCTTATAAAAGAAAAGAATTAGATTTTCACTGGAAGAAAGTGGAATAATATGTTTATATTAATAAATATATTTATTATTGTTTAAATAAATAATAATATATTTCCTCAGGGAAAGAAAATGTGCCCAAAGATTTTATATCCAGCAAAACTGACTTTTGGGTAAAAGGTACAGACTGTTATCAACATCAGAGAATATTGTTCCCATGAGTTTTTCCTGAGGAACTGATTAGAGAAAGACTTTCAAAAATCCAGAATGATTAGAGATTCACTGATATATGGACTGATGGGAAAAGATTAAACATATAGAACTAAAACTTAGAGAGGGTTTAAAAGGAAGAGTATAAAGTATGTCATGGCTGAAAGTGTAAACAATCCGAATATAGATCAAGTATAAAAATAATAGAGGAGAATAGAGAGTATGTAAAATTTTAGACTATTCTCTATAAGTTTACTGGTGATGGTAATAATGTTTCCAAGACTGTTGTACATCTAATGTGGCCTAAAGCAAATGAATATTATGGGATACTAATTCTAGCATCCCTTGAAAACCAGGATTGCTGTGTTTCAGTTCAATTCAGTTGCTCAGTCGTGTCCAACTCTTTGTGACCCCATGGACTGCAGCACGCCAGGCCTTCCTGTCCATCACCAACTCCCAGAGTTTACTCAAACTCATGCCCATTGAGTTGGTGATGCCATTCAACCATGTCATCCTCTGCTGTCCCCTTCTCCTCCTGCCTTCAATGTTTCCCAGCATCAGGGTCTTTTCAAATGAGTCAGCTCTTTGCATGAAGTGGCCAAAGTACTGGAGTTTCAGCTTCAACATCAGTCCTTCCAATGAACACCCAGGACTGATCTCCTTTAGGATGGACTGGTTGGATCACCTTGCAGTCCAAGGGACTCTCAAGACCACAGTTCAAAACCATCAATTCTTCTGTGCTCAGCTTTCTTTATAGTCCAACTGTCACATCCATACATGACTACTAAAAAACCAAAGCCTTGACTAGACGGACCTGTGTTGGCAAAGTAATGTCTCAGCTTTTTAATATGCTATGTAGGTTGGTCATAACTTTTCTTCCTAGGAGTAAGCATCTTTTAATTTCATGCCTATAGTCACCATCTGCAGTGATTTTGGAGCCCCCAAAACAAAGTCTTTCACTGTTTCCACTGTTTCCCCATCTATTTCCCATGAAGTGATGGGACCAGATGCCATGATCTTAGTTTTCTGAATGTTGAGCTTTAAGCCAACTTTTTCACTCTCTTCTTTCACTTTCATCAAGAGGCTTTTTAGTTCCTCTTCACTTTCTGCCATAAGGGTGGTGTCATCTGCATATCTGAGGTTATTGATATTTCTCCTGGCAATCTTGATTCCAGCTTGTGCTTCATCCAGCCCAGCGTTTCTCATGATATACTCTGCATATAAGTTAAATAAGCAGGGTGACAATGTACAGCCTTGATGAACTCCTTTCCCTATTTGGAACCTGTCTGTTGTTCCATGTCCAGTTCTAACTGTTGCTTCCTGACCTGCATATAGGTTTCTCAAGAGGCAGGTCAGGTGGTCTGGTATTCCCATCTCTTTCAGAATTTTCCACAGTTTCTTGTGATCCACACAGTCAAAGGCTTTAGCATAGTCAGTAAAGCAGAAATAGATGTTTTTCTGGGACTCTCTTGCTTTTTAGATGATCCAGCGGATGTTGGCAATTTGATCTCTGGTTCCTCTGCCTTTTCTAAATCCAGCTTGAACATCTGGAAGTTCACGGTTCACGTACTGCTGAAGCCTGGCTTGGAGAATTTTGAGCATTACTTTACTAGCGTGTGAGATGAGTGCAATTGTGCGGTAGTTTGAGCATTCTTTGGCATTGCCTTTCTTTGGGATTGGAATGAAAACTGCTGAGTTTTCCAAATTTGCTGGCATATTGCGTGCAACACTTTCACTGCATCATCTTTTAGGATTTGAAATAGCTCCATTGGAATTCCATCACCTCCACTAGCTTTTTTCGTAGTGATGCTTCCTAAGGCCCATCTGACTTCACATTCCAGGATGTCTGGCTCTAGGTGAGTGATCACACCATCGTGATTATCTGGGTCATGAAGATTTTTTTTTCCTATTCTTCTGTGTATTCTTGCCACCTCTTCTTAATATCTTCTGCCTCTGTTAGGTCCACAGCATTTCTGCCCTTTATTGAGCCCATCTTTGCATGAAATGTTCCCTTGGTATCTCTAATTTTCTTGAAGAGATCTCTAGTCTTTCCCATTCTATTGTTTTCCTCTATTTCTTTGCACTGATCGCTGAGCAAGGCTTTCTTATCTCTCCTTGATATTCTTTGGAACTCTGAATTCACATGGGTATATCTTTCCTTTTCTCCTTAGTTTTTTGCTTCTCTTCTTTTGTTGTGTTTAAGGATATCTAATTATAACAGATAAGAGACGATGTGAAAACCCTGAAGAATTGAATTGGAAATAGTATGAATTGATGAGATATTTTAGCTCTATCAATCTATGTATCCATGTGTATATTGTATGTATGTATGCACCTATCTCCTGGAGGAGGGCATGGCAACCCATTCCCGTATTCTTGGATTTCCCTGGTAGCCAAGGGAAGAATCAAAGTAAAGAATCTGCCTGTAAGGTAGGAGACTTGGGTTCAATCCCTGGGTTGGGAAGATCCCCTGGAGAAGGAAATGGCTACCTACTCCAATATTCTTGCCTAGAGAATCCCATGGACAGAGAAATCTGGTAGGCTATGGTGCATGTGGTCACAGAGTCGGACACGACTAAGCAACTAATGCACAAAAATAAAATAAGAATAAAAACGAACTTAAAAAGGCATAACAAATGCTATCAACTAAAATTATGAAATATTTTTAAACCCATGGGTTCATAAGGACATCAAAAATTTCCCACTGGCCACCTTCAGAGGGTGATAAGGAACTGTTCTGATTAACTATTGTGTATAACAAACTCCCGCCAAGACTTATTAAGTAAACAACAATTGTGTTATGCTTGTGTAGTCTACACGTCAGTCCCCCTTCAACAGGGTCTGGGGGGTATGGCTCCATGAAGCTTGGGGCCTCATTGTGAAAACGAAATGGCTGGGGCCGAAATTATCCGGAGGCTACTTTGCTTGTATGTCTGGGCCTGAGTTAAACTGAATCTAAGCCTGTGCTTAGCTGGGGTCATCCCGGAGAGTCTGTAACACAGTCGTCTCAGAGTGGCTGCATTTGGTTTAAGGCAGCTCAGGGCCCCGAGAGCATGCATTCTAAGAAGCAAGGCAGAAACCACATGATCTTTTATGCCTCAGTCATGGAAGTCACACCATGAAATTTCCATACTCTGTTGTTTGAAGAGGTCACATGCCCTCCCAGATTCAATGGGAGGGGACGCAGATCCTACCTGTTAAACTTGGAAGTGCCAGAGAATTCACAACCATGTTTTAAAACCATTCACCACAGGAAGAAATTCATTTTCTCAAAAACTGATGATTAAAGCAAAGAAAACTTAGTTTTTGCTACGTGAACAGTGCCACTGAGGAAGCAAACATAATATGAAGGGGAGCTACCCTTTACAAAAATATCCAACTAATAAATGAAAAATAAATGATGAAATTAGAATATCACCAATCTGCAGATCCCAGTGAATTAATGGAGCTAGATGTTGAGTAGCAGCTGCAAGTTACCCCATAAAAAGAGGGACAACCAGCCTTGTGAAGAAAGAAGACACCACCATCTGGGGTCCCAGAGAAGGGAGTGAATGCCATTTGATCCAGCCTCCGACCGGGGACCAATGTGTAAGACGGCAGAAGGCAGGGATACTGAATTGTCCCATGAATCTACGGTTAGGGAAATACAGACTCTGAGGAGCTCTGTAGGCCAAACACCCCAGGTTCATTAACAGATCAATTGAAAAGGAAAGAAAGTGAGACAGGCTGGGACCTGGGACCCTTTGCTGCAGTGCATATACCTGGACAAACCTCTCCTTGAGCAACAAAATACAGAGAAACTTTAAGGAACTAGAAATAGCTGCATGTGTGCAGAGTTGGGACGACAAGATACAAAAAGACCGAAACACCCAGCTGCCGTGGGAACAAAAGCAGGGTATCATGCCGGAGCCTGGAACACAACCCTGAAGCAGTGGACGCACTAGGGGGCTCCCTAAGCCCCATCTCCAGTCTGACCCCCGGACCCACTCCCATCCTCACAGCATATAAGGTACCACCGCGACTCCCCTCGGGAGGCCAGTGAGTAAGGGAACATGTTGCTTGTGTTTATTTCCTTTGCGTTGCAGCAGGAACACCAATGAAGACTGGCCTGAATTTCTTGTTTGCCCTCTGATCAACTTCTATTGATTAAGGAGACCAAGAACCCTGCTCAATAACAAAAGGAACAGAGGGGAGCTTGTAGATTAAACTCAAAAGATAAAAAGTGGAAAAGTAAGGAGGAAGGCATAGAGGCATAGGAGCGCAGACGGAGGCACAGTGTGTCTGAGTATTTGGTTGATAAAACCACAAAGAAACAAGGAGGTGATTATAATAAAAGTCAGCATGGTGGTTACTTTCCAGGGAAGGGAGACACTGAGGTCGGCACAGGGCCACAGAGAGGGGTCTGGGAGGTGAGTGCTTTTGGGTACATGGGGTTCACCTTATGATGACTCATTAAAACTCTGCATTTATGTAAGGGGTTTCTATATGTTTGATTTTACAATAAAAAATTGAAAAAGAGGGAAGCAGAGGAAGACAGAAGGAGTGATTCTGATGATGGTGGTGCAATAACATTTATTGCACACTTATCGATCAGGTAGTGTGGCTGTTTAGTCGCTAAGTTATGCCTGACTCCTGTGACACCATGGACTAACCCATTAGTCCATGGCTCCTCTGCTCATGGGATTTCCCAGGCAAGAATACTGGAGTGGGTTATCATTTCCTTCTGCAGGGGATCTTTCCAACTCAGAGATCCTGCATTGGCAGACGAATTCTTTACCAGGAAACCACCAGGGAAGCCCACTGATTAGATAAAGAATGTCTAGTTTAATTCTCACTATCATCACCACTATTATTACCAATTTTCTATGGTGAAACCGAGCGTTTACAAAAGTTAAGTAACCTGGACAAGGTCTTAAGTTAGTGAGTGATATGACACACAAACCAAATATTCCCACAGATAAAGTTAAGGGAAGAGCAAGACCATCTCCATGCTTTGTTCTCCTCTGTTGAGTGAAAAAAAAAATACAGAGTATTTACTCTCTGATATTCATTATGGAGAAATTGTGAAAGGCACTCTTTCATTCTTGCCCAATAGCACTTTAGGGGAGTAAAGTTGTGCTAAGCATTTTGTGATAAGTGACTGGTACCCAAGCCAATAATTCAATTTGAGATTTACAAAAACTTATTTCTCCTCTTATCATGGTTTTAAATATCCAGCTCTCTTTACTGAAAGCAAATGTGCTCTATCCCCTTGCTATTCATCCTCTTTCTAATATTTAAAAGGGAAGCAGTTTTAAATCATATGCTTACAAATTTTATACAGAAAAAGAGAATGTCATTTGGTTTGTAAAATAAAATTTTGGCTATAACCTCTTATTTATTTATCTTCCAAGTTTTAAAAAATATTTTATTATGCATAAGAGATTATAGAAATTTCATGATATTTTAAAAAGGGTATTGGGGCTGACTTGGCTAAATCCCAGAAACCTAATGCGATAGGTTTTTTTATGTGGGGCTTCCCTGGTGGCTCAGTGGTAAAGAATCTGCCTGCAATGCAGGAGACCTGGGTTCGATCCCTGGGTTGGGAAGATCCCTTGGAGAAGGAAATGGCAACCCACTCCAGTACTCTTGCCTGGAGAATCCCATGGACCGAGGAGCTGGTGGACTACAGTCCATGGGGTTGCAAAGAAGCAACTTCGCACACACACACACAGGTTTCTTATACTTTGTGAGAGTGAAACTCAACTATTTTTTAAAGATTTAAAAAATTTTAACTTTTTTATTTTTTGGCTGCACTGGGTCTTTTCTGCTGTCTGGGCTGTTCTCTAGCTGTGCCGAGCGGGGCTCCTCTCTAGCTGCGGTGCCCTGGCCTCTCGTTGCATAGCTTCTCTCGTTGCAGAGCTCCGGCTCTAGAGCAAGGGCTCAGGCGTTGTGGTGCACGGGCTTGCAGATCCCACTGCTCCGTGGCATGTGCGATCTTCCCAGAGGAATCGAACCGTGTCTCCTGTATTGGCACGAGGACTCTATACCACTGAGGTACCAGGGAAGCCCCAAATACCCAAACTTTCAAGACAGCATCTCAATCAAAACAGAGAAACCAAGCTTTGAAAGTGTATACAGTATCCACTTTCCCAAGCAGCTTAATTTTAAATCAGTGACCCATGCAGTGAAGTGAAGTGAAAGTCGCTCAGTCATGTCCAACTCTTTGCTACTTCATGGACTGTAGCCTTCCAGGCTCCTCTGTCCATGGCATTCTCCAGGCAAGAATATTGCAGTGGGTAGCCTTTCCCTTTGGCAGGGAATCTTCCCAATCCAGGAATCGAACCTAGGTCTCCTACATTATAGGTGGATTCTTTACCAACTGAGCTACCAGGGAAGCCCTAATTTTAAATCAGTGACCCATATTGATGCATACAATAAAACTTTTTTTTAAGTTAAAAAGGAGTATTTATTAGTGAATGAATAAAACTTGGCTGCACATTGCAATCACTCGGGACTGCAAGTGAGTACAAATGCCTAGGTTTCTCCCCAGAGACACTGATGTAATCATTCTAGGGTGTGGCTTGGACATCAGGTTTGTAAACATTTTTGCTTTAATTTTAAAACTTCTAGTTTTTCCTTATGGAAGTGCAGCTGTTTTGTATGTCTGTGAGTCTGTTTCTGTTTTGTAAATACGTTCATTTGTATAATTTTTTCTTATATTCCACACAGAAGCAATACATGATGTTTGTCTTCTTCTTCTGACTTTCTTCACTTAGTATGATTATTCTCTAGGTCCATCCATGTTGCTGTAAGTGGAATTATTTCATCCTTTTTTATGGCCCAGCAATATTCCATAGTATATATGTATCACATCGTCTTTATCCAGTCTTCTGTTGATGGACATTTAGGTTGCTTCCTGGTCTTGGCTATTGTAAACAGTGCTGCTATGAACACTGGGGTGCGTGCATCTTTTACAATCAGAATTTTCATCTTTTCTGAATATATGTCCAGGAATGGAATTGCAGGATGATATGGTAGCTCTCAGAGAAGGCAATGGCACCCCACTCCAGTACTCTTGCCTGGAGAATCCATGGATGTTCGAGCCTTGTAGGCTGCAGTCCATGAGGTCCCTAGGAGTCGGACACGACTGAGCGACTTCACTTTCACTTTTCTCTTTCATGTATTGGAGAGGGAAATGGCAACACACTCCAATATTCTTGCCTGGAGAATCCCAGGGACCGGGGAGCCTGGTGGGCTGCCATCTATGGGGTCGCACAGAGTCGGACACGACTGAAGCGACTTAGCAGCATGGTAGCTCTATTTTTAGTTTTTTGAGGAATGTCCATACTGTTCTCCACAGTGGCTGTACCAATTTACATTCTCACCAACAGGGTTCGAGGACTACTTTTTCTCCAGACCCTCTCCAGCATTTATCACTTACAGACTTTTGGATGATGGCCATTCTGCCCCGTGTGAGGTAATACCTCGTTGTAGTTTTGATTTGCATTTCTTTAATAATTAGTGATGTTGAGCTTCTTTTCATGTGCTTGTTGAGGTTATAACTTTTAAGGAAAAACTATTTAAGTAAGGTGTCTTCTTGTCTCTCAAAGTCACTTTGAAAATTACAAGGCAAGATGTCTATCTTCTAAGATAAAAGTAGACCCTTTGACTACACAGGACCTATTAAATTTATTTTGTGTTCTCTACCAAGTAAATTCAGAGTAGGCCCTGTCCATGGACGGAGGAGCGTGGTGGGCTGCAGTCCATGAGGTTACAAAGAGTCAGACACGACTAGAGTCGGACATGACTGAGAGACTTCACTTTCACTTTTCACTTTCATGCACTGGAGAAGGAAATGGCAACCCACTCCAGTGTTCTTGCCTGGAGAATCCCAGGGTTGGGGGAGCCTGGTGGGCTGCCGTCTCTGGGGTCGCACAGAGTCAGACATGACTGAAGTGACTTAGCAGCAGCAGGCCCTGTTTGCTCACCAGGCGGCTGCTTCCTGAATTTGCAATTAGTGGAATGTCCAGAAGAGGGCACTTGTTCCCCAGAACTCAAAGGAGCCACTCCTAGGACAAAAGGCGAGCAGCTATAAACAAAACAGACCCAATCCACCCAGAGGACTGAGAACAAAAGGAAACGTTTTTAAAAAACAAGAGAGCCTCAGTATTTAACGCTGCCTCCCCTAATCTCCACAAACAGCCTGGAACTAGGTCACAACTTGTCACAGACAGGCTGAATTCTGCAGCATAAAAAGTAAACTAGAAAATATCTGGTTTAAGAAAATGATATTTTGCTTAGTATAAAAAGTTCCATGCTCGTAATAGCTACTTATTCAACAGCTGATCTTGCCTGACTTGTGTTTTCCCAGAATGAGATGCACTCAGGCTTTGCTGAACCCAAAACCAATGAATTTAAACATGAATCATGCATTTGGTGGGATAGAACTCGAGGTGCTCCTTTGGTAAGATATTGGTTAGACACAGCCCTTCCCAGGCAAGCCCCATGTTATCCCTGGCTTTGTTCTGGCTTATCATCGAACACACATCCCATCCACATGAATAGCTTTGCGCAAATAATTATGCTCTTAAAAACTTAGAGCAACTTTCACGGTCTGTTTTTAAGAAAACAATAACCGTTCCTCAGCAAACACAAAGAGAGGAATATTTCAGAGCAAGCAACTCAAAGCAAACACACAAATGGAAAGCCAGCCCCTCATTTACTTACAGGTCTTTAAGCTCCTAATATTGACATTGGTTTCTGAGGTCTCCTGTGCATGTTCTCTTCTACAGCAAACAAGAGTGCTTGAATCTATAAAGAGGCAGATTTTGCTGCTCCAGAAAGATGGGTTATTTGTCCCCCCAAGGACAAAAGACAGTTTGGAAGAGCTGACGAGCTGAGTTGTTGGGAGCAATGGGCAAGTAGTCTCTGCTAGCCAAATAAGTTCCTTTGCATAAGCTATAGCGATACATTACAGAATCCAGGATAAAGACACAGAACCAGAGACGGACAGTCGGAAGATTATAGTGTTTGAGAAGGATTCGGCTACAGCATTTTCTTAAGGTCTGTGTGAAAGAATTACCTTGAACTTCAGCTTGCCTCTCCAAAAGATATTTTTAGAAGCAATTAAGTTAAAAGCTTTGAGAGCCTTGGAGCTTTATCTAAACGGCTATCTCTTGGCCTAAGGGACCTTAAGGTATTGAATTAAGTGAGTTTACTCTTAAAAACAAGAGCTTCCAAAGCTAAAGACAGCAGCCACGCATGCAGCGCACAAGCTGGGACACATCTGGAGAAGGCCAGGTGCATCTGGGGAGGAGGGGGGAGCTGTTACTGTTGGCAGTCTTTTTCCCTCATGCGATAAAAGATCAGGAGAGGGGTCTGTGCAGTCTTTTTATTTTTTAACTTTTATTTTATACTAGCGTATACTTGATTTACAAAGTTGTATTAGTCTCAGCTGTATAGCAAAGTGATTCAGTTGTACATGTATCAGTTCAGTTCAGTTCAGTCGCTCAGTCGTGTCCGACTCTTTGCGACCCCATGAATCGCAGCACGCCAGGCCTCCTTGTCCATCACCAACTCCCGGAGTTCACTCAGACTCACATCCATCGAGTCAGTGATGCCATCCAGCCATCTCATCCTCTGTCGTCCCCTTCTCCTCCTGCCCCCAATCCCTCCCAGCGTCAGAGTCTTATCCAATGAGTCAACTCTTCGCATGAGGTGGCCAAAGTACTGGAGTTTCAGCTTCAGCATCATTCCTTCCCAAGAAATCCCAGGGCTGATCTCCTTCAGAATGGCCTGGTTGGATCTCCTTGCAGTCCAAAGGACTCTCAAGAGTCTTCTCCAACACCACAGTTCAAAGGCATCAATTCTTCGGCGCTCAGCTTTCTTCATAGTCCAACTCTCACATCCATACGTGACCAATGGAAAAACCATAGCCTTGACTAGACAGACCTTTGTTGGCAAAGTAATGTCTCTGCTTTTGAATATGCTATCTAGGTTGGTCATAACTTTCCTTCCAAGGAGTAAGCGTCTTTTAATTTCATGGCTGCAGTCACCATCTGCAGTGATTTTGGAGCCCAGAAAAATAAAGTCTGACACTGTTTCCACTGTTTCCCCATCTATTTCCCATGAAGTGATGGGATCAGATGCCATGATCTTCGTTTTCTGAATGTTGAGTTTTAAGCCAACTTTTTCACTCTCTTCTTTCACTTTCATCAAGAGGCTTTTTAGTTGCTCTTCACTTTCTGCCATAAGGGTGGTATCATCTGCATATCTGAGGCTATTGATATTTCTCCTGGCAATCTTGATTCCAGCTTGTGCTTCTTCCAGCCCAGCATTTCTCATGACGTACTCTGCATAGAAGTTAAATAAGCAGGATGACAATATACAGCCTTGACGTACTCCTTTTCCTATTTGGAACCAGTCTGTTGTTCCATGTCCAGTTCTAACTGTTGCTTCCTGACCTGCATACAAATTTCTCAAGAGGCAGGTCAGATGGTCTGGTATTCCCATCTCTTTCAGAATTTCCCACAGTTTCTTGTGATGCACACAGTCAAAGGCTTTGGCATAGTCAATAAAGCAGAAATAGATGTTTTTCTGGAACTCTCTTGCTTTTTCCATGATCCAGCAGATGTTGGCAATTTGTTCTCTGGTTCCTCTGTCTTTTCTAAAACCAGCTTGAACAACTGGAAGTTCATGGTTCACATATTGCTGAAGCCTGGCTTGGAGAATTTTGAGCATTACTTTACTAGCATGTGAGATGAGCACAATTGTGCAGTAGTTTTTTGGCATTGCCTTTCTTTGGGATTGTGTACATGTATATTGAATATATATAAATACATACACACACACACACACACATATGTGGCTGTTGTTTAGTTGCTCAGTCGTGTCCAACTCTTTTCAGATCCTATGGATCACCATCCAAAGGATGCTCCATCCAAAGCATTTTCCAGGCTTGAATACTGGAGTGGGTTGCCATTTCCTCCTCCAGGGAGCTTCCTGACCCAGGGATCAAATTCACGTCTCCTGCACTGAAGGCAGATTCTTACCGCTGAGCCATAGGGGAAGTCTAAATATGTGTTGGCTCAGATGACAAAGAAACTGCCTGCAGTGCCAGAGACCCAGGTTTGATCCCTGGGTTGGGGAGATCCCCTGGAGAAGGGAATGGCAACCCACTCCAGTATTCTTGCCTGGAGCATCCCATGGACAGAGAAGCCTGGTGGGCTACAGTCCATGGGTTCGCAAAGAGTCAGACATGACTGAATGACTAACCCTTCAAAAAAAAAAAAAAATCTCTATTCTTTTTCAGATTCTTTTCCCATATAGGTTAGTGCAGAATGTTGAGTAGAGCTCCCTGTGCTATCTAGTAGGTCCTTGTTGTTTATGTGCAGACTGTACAGGGCTCGCCCCTTCCAGGAGTGTCTCTAGGAGAGCCAGGCGGCGCAGGAGAGCCCTCTGCAGCTTCCTTTCCTCGTCCCGCTCGATTCCCTCTCTGGAGGAGCGCAGACAGCCTGCTACCCTCACTTGCAGCCCCGAAGTGCCAGGTCGGCCAGGGTCGCCCTTCCCTCTGGGCACATCTCCGTCTGTGCTGTTTTCAACTTCAGTGACTTCCTGCTCATTTGCTAGTACAGGAGGTTTTTATCCTGGGGCCTTAAGGATGGATAGGGTCTGAGATATCTTGAAGTCATATTTGAGAGGTGTGGTTACAAAAATGTCCTCTGTCTATTCAGAACAGCCAAGACATAGAAATGTCCCTTGACAGATGAATGGGTAAAGGAGATATGTATGGTATATACAGACACAATGGAATACTACTCAGCCAGGAAAAAAACCAGGATAATACCATTCGCAGCAACATGAACGGACTTAGAGGTGATCATGTTAAGTGAAGTCAGAGAAAGACAAATAGCATGTGACATCACTTGCGTGTGGAATTAAAATACGACACAAATGAACCGACCTATGAAACAAAATAGATTCCCAGACACAGAGAAGAGACTTGTGGTTGCCGAGGGGGAGGGAGTTGGGGGAGGTACTGGGAGTTTGGGATTAGCAGAGGCAAACTACGTATATTGAGTGAATAAACAACAAGGTCCTATTGTATAACACAGGGAGCTGTGCTCAATATCCTGTGATAAAGCATAATGGAGAAGATGTGAAAAAGAATATACATATGGGCTTTCCTGGTGGCTCAGATGGTAAAGAATCTGCCTGCATGCAGAAGCCCTGGGTTCATTTCATGGGTCAAGAAGATTCCGTGGAGGAGGGCATGGCAACCCACTCCAGTATTCTTGCCGGGAAAATCCCATGGTCAGAAGAGCCTGGTGGGCTACAGTCCATAGGCTCTCAAAAGACTGGGGCACGAATGAATGACTGCTGCTGCTGCTGCTGCTAAGTCACTTCAGTTGTGTCCGACTCTGTGCGACCCTGTAGACGGCAGCCCACTAGGCTCCTCTGTCCCTGGGATTCTCCAGGCAAGAATACTGGAGTGGGTTGCCATTTCCTTCTCCAATGCATGAAAGTGAAAAGTGAAAGTTAATCGCTTAGTCGTGCCCGACTCTTAGCGACCCCATGGGCTGCAGCCTACCAGGCTCCTCCATCCATGGGATTTTCCAGGCAAGCGTACTGGAGCAGGGTGCCGTTGCCTTCTCCGAATGAATGACTAACAACATGTATAACTGAGTCACTTTGCTGTACAGCAGAAATTAATACAACATCGGAAATCAGTTTTACGTAAAAGAAGTTAAAGAAATAAAAATGTGCATTGTTTTCTTCATAGGATTAGCTTAAACTTTCATTGACTTCTCAGAGGGATTGACAGCTTCCAAAGGGCTATGGAAATCACCCCAGACGGATTGTGGAGGAACTGAGGTTGGAGAAGCTACACTGCCTCGGGGACTTGACAGGCAGATGATCCCCAGGGAGCTGACAGAGCTGCTCAGGAGGTCTAGGCAACCAAGGGACCCCAGAGGTCCTTCCTTTCAAGTCGGTGATTTTACAAATAAGGAAACTGAGTCTCAGAGCCATGTAGTAGGCCAGCACCTGGTCCCTAATTCTCCCCTGGGAGTTCCTTTCAGAATAGCGCTCAGGACGATCAGGCTCTTCCAGTTCTAATCCTGGAAGTTGAGGGGAGGGGAGGCAGGAGAGAGGGGACTTCCAGCATCATCAAGGTAGGTTCAGACTTCACAGGTTTACATCAGCAGCTCATTGTTGGGGGTGTGGCTCTGCAGCATGGGTGTAGTCTTGACTCTGCCTCTTCTATGTGACTTTAGGAAAATCGTCTTCTTCCATGTGCCTCGAAGTGGGAATGATAGTAGCACACACCAGGTAAGATTTTGCGGTGAGGATTAAATGAGCACATCTTTTTTAAAAAATATAAATTTATTTATTTTAATTGGAGGATTGCTTTATAATATTGTATTGGTTTTGCCATACATCAACATGAATCTGCCATGGGTGTACACGTGTTCCCCATCCTGAACCCCCCTCCCTCCTCCCTCCCTGTTACATCCCTCTGGGTCATCCCAGTGCACCAGCCCCGAGCATCCTGTATCATTCATCGAACCTGGACTGGCGATTCATTTCACATATGATATTGTACATGTTTCAATGCCATTCTCCCAAATCATCCCACTCTCGCCCTCTCTCACAGAGTCCAAAAGACTGTTCAATACATCTGTGTCTCTTTTGCTGTCTCGCATATGGAGTTATCGTTACCATCTTTCTAAATTCCATATATATGCGTTAGTATACTGTATTGGTGTTTTTCTTTCTGGCTTACTTCACTCTGTATAATAGCCTCCAGTTTCATCCACCTCATTAGAACTGATTCAAATGTATTCTTTTTAATGGCTGAGTAATACTCCATTGTGTATATGTACCACAGCTTTCTTATCCATTCGTCTGCTGATGGACAAAATGAGCACATCTTATGTGCACAGAACAGGGTCTGACATGTATTCAGCACTGGCTTCATCCTCATCTGTTATTGATATTTTACAAGCGTTTATTGAGCCTTTCTTATATTCTGGCATTGTGCCAGACACTTAGGAGAGTGATCAAGACAAAGACCCCATTTATTTCCTTCAGCCAGGAGTTGTGGGGAAACCACAGTTAATTAAAACGTATTGTGACAAGTGGCTGGCCCGACACCCTTGGTAATGGGGAGTGACACTAACATCCAGTGTCTTACATTTCTCCTAAGACTCAAAACACAAACCTACAGGGAAACCGCAGTCTGCTCTGTGGATCTACCTACTGAGGGACCCTGGAGCGATGCGGCAGTGCCATATGCCAATGCAAACACTAGGCGGAGGGCTGACAGGCACTCCAGGGGGCAGTTTGGGACTGGACACAGGAGCAGAGCTGGGGAGGAGGGCCACGGCTGGCGAGAACTGGGATCAGGACCAGACGCTGCACAAGCTGCCGAGGCACCCTGGGATCTGATTACACCCCGGAGTTTATGGGCCAGCAGGAGCTAAGACAGAGAGGCAGCGCTGGGCTGACTTCCTCCCCAGTGACAGCGTATTCTGTGGTCTTTTCTGAAGGTATGCAGCCAGGACCCCATGCCTACCAACCCCCTGAGTTAAGTGTGAAGCCCTCTGTATTAGATGGGGTTCTGCAGAGAAACAGAACCAACAGGATGTGTATATACAGAAGGAGATTCATTTTAAGAAATTGGCCGTCCCACTGTGGATGCTGCGTGCGTGCTGAGTCACTTCAGTCGTGTCCGACTCTTTGTGACCCCATGGACTGTAGCCTGCCAGGCTCCTCTGTCCATGGAATTCTCCAGGCAAGGATGCTGGAGAGGGTTGCCGTGCCCGCCTCCAGCGGATCTTCCCAACCCTGGGATGGAACCTGCACCTCCTGCATTGGCAGGCGTGTTCTTCACCATTAGCACCACCTGGGAAAGTCTAGAATTGCAGAGCAGGTCAGCAGGCTGGACACTCAAATGGGAGCTGAGAATGCAGTCGTCAGTCTCAGGCAGAGCTTCTTTTTATCAATGACTTAGTTTTAACTGGAGGACAATTGCTTTACGATTGGTTGGTGGCAGAATTTCTTTGCTGCCGCCTGGAGGCAGCAGTCTGTCCTCTTCAGGAGCCCTCAGTTTCTGCTTTGCTTTTTCCTCAAGGCCTTCAACTGATTATATGAGGCCCACCCATGTTGTGGAAGATAATCTGCTTTTCACCAAGTCAGCTGATTTGAATGTTAATCACATCTAAAAAAAATACCTTCACAGCAACATCCAGACTGGTGTTTGACCAAACAACTGGGCATTAGTTCCATGGCCTAGCCAAGCTGATGTAAAATGAACCATCACATCTGACTCCAACACTCACCAAATGCCCTAAACCCACATGAAAACACAGGAAAAGAGAGCTTTTGGTTTAAAACCTTAACAAATCTGAACATTTTCTTGCAACTCTTCACCTCCTCTGCAAAGGTGCCCCCAGGCCCCATGCCACGATCGTGTCCACATCCTCTGGGGAACCAGTGTCCATCGCCCGCCCTGTGACCCTGTCAGTTCTGGGCTGTAACCATGTTTATTCTCCTGACTCTGTATTTCACCCTTGGATCCTCAGGGTTCAGCTTTCACTGCACCTACTGCACACAGCAAGCGCCCAACAAATGTTTGTTCAGTGAGGAAGTTTCTGCTTCTGAGATTCCGCCAGAGCCTCTAAGACCAAAGAAGAGAGGAATTCAGATTCCCTGACAAACCCTTGACGCCCAGAGAGCCCAGCATCTAAGACGGCAGGAGCCTGTGTATCTGTGTTAAACATTGAATTTACCCAAGCCCACGTCATGCCATGGCAATGAGAACAACTCTTCTATATAATGTGCTAACAGAAACACACACTTGCCTTATTCACCATCAGATAGCAGCAATGAGTCACTTCCTTGGGAGTGGGAGTTCAAACCAAGTATCTTGATGTGGAAGGTTCCAGTTCTCTGGGCTTGTCTGTTCATTCTTTCCTTGACCCTAAAAGCATTTCTTGGATGCTGACTGCACCAGGAGCATAATCCCAGTCCTCAAGGAATGTATGGCCTAGGGCTCGAGATTTCCCTTACATCTTCATAAAGAAATGCCAGATTCACTTGCTATTTGGCCATAAGGAAATGCAATGAATCTTGGGTCAAAATGTCATGCTTTTTCAATGACTTCATCTGTAAACTTGACACAAAGTCAAAGCTTGGTGAGGCAGGGGCCACTTCAGATTTGTGCTATTTCTTCTTTATTAGAATGTGAGATGGGCTTCCCAGGAGGCGCAGTGGTAAAGAATCTGCCTGGCAATGCAGGAGACACAAGAGACACAGGTTTGATCCCTGGGTCAGGAAGAACCCATGGAGTAGGAACTGGCAACCCACTCCAGTATTCTTGAAAAATTCCATGGACAGAGGAGCCTGGTGGGCTGTGTCCATGGGGTCACAAAGAGTCAGAGACGACCGGACGTGCCTACACACACGCTCACATAGACTGTGAGATGTAATAGTGCCCATGCTGCTGCTAAGTCGCTTCAGTCGTGTCTGACTCTGTGAGACCCCAGAGACGGCAGCCCACCAGGCTCCCCGTCCCTGGGATTCTTCAGGCAAGAACACTGGAGTGGGTTGCCATTTCCTTCTCCAATGCATGAAAGTGAAAAGTGAAAGTGAAGTCGCTCAGTTGTGTCCGACTCTTCTCGACCCAATGGACTGCAGCCTACCAGGCTCCTCCGTCCATGGGATATTCCAGGCAAGAGTACTGGAGTGGGGTGCCATTGCCTTCTCCGAGGCTGTAAATTCTGACACTTGAACTACTTTAACTTGGAAAAACCAAGTCAGGGAAGAAAAGTCCCTGCTCTTCTCCTTTCTCTTGCCCATGTTTCCAAGTTGAACTTGGAAAACCAAGGAGAAATAGAGAAAAATTTCTTTTGTAATTATCACAAGATTAGCATACTGTGGAATTTTAGATTACAAACTAGAAAAGGATATTTGTCCAGAGTGATGCTTTATAAAACCCAATATGTCTCAAAGTACAAAATACCCTTCAGCTGTACCTTGTGTTACTGAGCCCATCTGTACAACGTCACCTCTGAGACCCTCCCCCGCTTTTGCTGGCCATGTGCTGACAGATCATGGGAGGTGAGGGTTTCTTGGCATTTAGCCATTCCATATAGTGGCCTGAGGACATTTACTAGAAGTTTCCATCTCCATTCTATTTTCATTCCCACATCTGGCTCAGGAGAATGCAGCTCATGTAGTCTATACAGTATGAGCCACAAAGGAAAGAAACTCGATTTGAGATAGAAATTTCCTAAATAAAGTACAATATTTAAAATACCCATCTATTTAAAGTCTAAAGACTTACATTTTAGCTGTAGGAATTAGATTGATATGGAATTTTAAGTCAACAGAATCTGGAGAGCAGTTTTGACAGCATGGCAGAGTGAGACGAGATGCCCTCTCCCCAATAGTGTGCTGGAAAATGTTGAACAACCAGCTCTTCCAAAAATGCTGTGTGTGTATATAAGCTTATTACACATTTTCTTGATTTAAGGGATATATGCCTGGGTGCTAAGTCCTTTCAGTCATGTCCTATGGGCTGTAGGACCTATTTGCAACCCTATGGGCTGTATCCTGCCAGGCTCCTCTGTCCATGGGGTTCTCCAGGCGAGAATACGGGAGTGGGTGGCCATACCCTCCTCTGGGGGGGTCTTCCCAAATCAGGGATGGAACCTGAGTCTCTTATGTCTCCTGCATTGGCAGGTGGGTTCTTTACCATTAGCATCACCAGGGAAACCCCTTCGAGGATGTATATAACATAAAATTTACAAATAACAGTTAAATATATAACACTCTTTGTGGTAGGTTTCATATCACCTCCTGACTCTCCCAGAACTCGCTTGTTGAGTTTTGCGGTCCAATCTCTGTTTGCCGTCCAACCATGATTTGACACATGGAGTTGCATTTTAATCTGCTAACTCATTTCCTGATAGATTTATTGTTATAACATTTGGTACGTGACTCACTGTTGAACTATTTCTCTTGCTTATGCAGATTATGCTGATCAAAGTGAAACCTCTTTCAGGCTCAGCGCTAGATTTGACATATTTTTAAGTTTAATCTGCATTACTAACATTTTCTCATCACCTTCTTGGTTCTAGGGTTTCCCTGGTAGCTCAGATAGTAAAGAGCCTGCCTGCAATGCCGGAGAACCGGCTTCCATCCCCAAGTCAGGAAGATGCCCTGGAGAAGGGAATGGCAACCCGCTCTAGTATTCTTGCCTGGAGAATTCCATGGACAGACCATGTGGTTGCAAAGAGTTGGACACAACTGAGCAACTAGCACTCTTAGCTCTAGACCAGGGATTGACAGACGGTGGCCAGTGGGCCAAATCTGGCTTGAAGCCTGTTTTGTAAAGAAAGTTTTATTGGAAAACAGCCACACGCATTTGTTTCCATGGTAGCTGTGGCTGCTTTTGCACTGCAAGAGCAGAGGTGAATAGTTACAACAGAAACCGTGTGGACCACAAAGCTGAAAATATTTACTGTCTGGCCCTTTAGGGAACAAGTCTGTCAACCTTTGAACTAGATGGCTAACAAATGATACATCAAGCCCTGATTTGTGGTATTAGCAGGTTTGTATGATGTAATAGGTACTCCCACTGCAGCCAGTTTCAAGCCACCACCGTGACGTCACTGAATGCAGAACTGGGAAGAACTGCTAAGATGTTCATCACACAGAAATCCGACACAGATGCAGCAGATGAAAACGACAGCAAGAGCATAGAGAACAGTGAAAGTGTAGTCCAGTCATTTGCAAGTGACAAGTTTTGAGTTTTTATCGCCTGTGTTTCATTATAATGTATTTAATTGTGGGTTTCTATAATTTAGTTTTTAGTAATGGCTGTGTTTAGCAACTGGCTCATACAATTCCTAAAAATTTAGTCACTGGTTCTTATGAACTGATACAGGCCAACACTGGTACACTTCTGTCCCCCGCTAAAACTAGAACTCATGGAAATGCTAGCTAAACTGTAACGTATCAACTATAACAGGTGCTAGAAATAAGAAGGGAACTTGGAGCTGGAGCTGGATTGGTGAGTGAGCTAGAACTAGGAGAGTGGGCCAAAGGGCCAAGGGATGTCAAACCCTCAGGTTGGAGGGCTTGATACTCAAACAGGGATAAGAGCCACGTGTGGGTATGCACAAGATTACTGAGACCCAGCATTAAACGGGGGCCCTGGAGGGCAGCCTCAATATAGAGATTAGAAAAACAACCCAGCAGCCCTGGTAATGGCAAGGAACCATATCTGCCTGGGCAGATTTTTTTAACTTCGATTTTATTGGAATATATTGGTTTACAATGTTGTGTTAGTTCCAGGTGTTCAGCAAAATGTTTCAGTTATATACATACACATGTTCATTCTTTTTCAGGTTCTTTACTCATACAGGTTATCACGGGGCTTCCTTGGTGGCTCATTGGTAAAGAATCCTCCTGCAATGCAGGAGACTCACCATAGACGTGGGTCCGATCCCTGGATCAGGAAGATCCTCTGGAGAAGGAAATGGCAACCCACTCCAGTATTCTTCCTGGGAAATCCCATGGACAGGGGAGCCTGGCTGACTACAGTCCATGGGGTCACAAAAGAGTCAGACATGACTAAAGAACAACAACATAAGTTATCTCAGACTACTGAGGAGAGTTCCCTGTTCTGTAAGTCGACCTTTATTGTTTGTCTGCTGCAGCTGCTGCTAAGTTGATTCAGTCGTGTCCAACTCTGTGTGACCCCATAGACGGAAGCCCACCAGGCTCCCCCGCCCCTGGGATTCTCCAGGCAAGAACACTGGAGTGGGTTGCCATTTCCTTCTCCAATGCATGAAAGTGAAAAGTGAAAGTGAAGTTGCTCAGTCGTGTCCGACTCTTAGAGACCCAATGGACTGCAGCCCACCAGGCCCCTCCGTCCATGGGATTTTCCAGGCAAGAGTACTGGAGTGGGGTGCCATTGCCTTCTCCGATTGGTTGTCTATCTTATATTTAGTAGTGTGTGTATGTACGTTCATCCCAAATTTCCCCTTTGGTAACTTTAAGCTTGTTTTTGGTATCTGTAAGTCTATTTCTGTTTTGTAAATAAGTTCATTTGTATCATTTTTTTTAGGTTAGATTCCAATATGAGTGATGTGTGATATTTGTCTTTCCCTGTCTAACTTTATTTAGTATGATAATCTCTAGGTCCATCCATGTTACTAGAAATGGCATTATCTCATTCTTTTTATTCCATTGTATACATGCACCCCCATTATCTTTACCCATTCCTCTGTTGATGGACACCAAGGCTGCTTCCATGTCTTGACTATTATAAGTAGTGCTGCAGTGAACATAAGGGTGCTTACATCTTTTTGGATTATGTTTTTCTCCAGATATAAAGGGAGATTTTTTAAAAGTCTCTTATAAGAAATCAGGCTTCCCTGGTGGCTCAGAGGTTAAAGCGTCTGCCTCCAATGTGGGAGACCCAGGTTCGATCCCTGGGTCGGAAAGATCCCCTGGAGAAGGAAATGGCAACCCATTCCAGTATTCTTGCCTGGAGAATCCCATGGACGGAGGAGCCTGGTAGGCTACAGTCCACGGGGTCGCAAAGAGTCAGACAGAACTGAGCGACTTCACTTTCACTTATGAGAAA